>NC_088379.1:43875000-45195000 GCF_037993035.2 Macaca fascicularis
TAAATTTTGGACTTCTAGAGTGTAGAAGTGTGATGCAATACATTTCTGCTGTTTTAAGGCACCCAATTTGCGGTACTTTGTTACAGGAGCCCTAGAAATCTACTACACATGGATTACAGGGTGGCACAATGTTGATATCTTAAACCTAGTATAAAATCTAGAACACTAAAAGTGAAAGCAGTATGTAATAACTGGTCAGGGTAAATAATTCGGAAAGAGAATTGAGAGGAGATAGTCATGTGGTCAACTGAGAAGAGATCTTGTTTACATTAAAAAATCAACAAACTGATCCAGAGTAAATAATTTAACCACTCCCTGAAACTCAATTATATCAGCTGGGAAACAGAGCTACCAGCTTTAACCTACAAGACTACTACAATAATTAGCCAAGTAAATGATACCAAAAAGTAATCAATAAATATTACTACATTAGCAACTTTACACTCCCACTCTTTCACCAGCCACCAACCTTTTGTTGACTCTTTGAGTTACCTTACAGAACTTCCAAGGCTATACAGAACTATTATTCTGGTGAAGAAAGAATAGTTTGTTAGAATATAGTTTCCCCAATTAGTATATAATTTCTCCAATATGGGAAAAATCTTTGTATCCAAGGGATACTATGCATTAGCTTTGGCTTGGAAAAGTATGTACAAATTCTGAATGCATCACATCTACTAGGAGAGAGCATCAAGCCACAAAGTTTTAAAAATTAGCCTTCTAGGGAAGAGATTCTTAGAAAACTTGCTTATTTGTGACAGACTTGATAGGCAGACATTGGCCTAACATTACAAATTTTAAGAGTATCTAACTGGACAGAATAGCCTGCAAAAAATAACAGAATATAAAGAAAGCATTTACTACAATGATACTTAAAATATAATTTAAGTTATATTTTATCAATTATTGTCATATTGTCAATTAAATTATTCAATATGATTAAGCTATTTTTCTGGGACTTTGTGTAGATAATTTGCAATTATTCAAAGAGTCGTTCCAAAACACAGAATAAAACAAACGTTTTTCTTTTCTCTGAGCCCTTTCATCCTTACCTTGACATGATCATGTTTCTTTGTCATCACAATTTATTTATCAATTCATGACCTGTAAGATGAATATATAATGCTATAAAATGTGTCTGTGCTAACTAGAAATCAAGTCCAGGCAAAAGATGCTTACTCTGCCTTTATATTTTGCTGTTTAATAGAGTAAATCCTATATTAACAGACCATATTATATTCTACCACATCAGTGCCCACATATTGCATTAATATATGCAAGGTCGCAGAAAGGAAAATCTATTGTATAACTTACTTAAGCTGACATCAAGTAGCATCAGTATATCTAAATGAGGAAACGGCTTACAGAATTTGTTAAAATTTTTAAAAGTCTATATATGCTACAATAATATCTAACTGAAATAGCATTTGTATAAAATCAGCAGTTAGATGGAAGTAAATTGGTAACTGAAACTTTAAAACACAATCTTTGGAAAAGAAATCCCCATTCCCCTAGATGGAAATCTCTAAAATATATGGCCTACATCCCTGTTATCTATTACTGGTAAGAGAATTACTTGAACTTCAACATAACAGAAGCCTCTAAGAGTTGAACTACTAAATTTAACACATAAATGATAAAATGAGCTATATATAGAAACTTGCTCAAGGACCAGATTTTTCCCAAATCAATGCCTAAAGGGTAGTTTGGAAATCCAAGTGTGGTATTGTTAAATATGAAAAATGCCATTACGTAGGCAACAGTATTACTATACCCAAAGAAAGAATACCTAGATGGTTGTAGTAGGCAGAATAATGCCCCCCAAAAGATGTTTACCCCCTGGATCCTGTGGATATGTACAAAAAGGAGTCTGAGGATGCACTTAAATTTAGGATTTTAAGGTGAAGGAATAATCCTGAATTATCCAGAGGAGCCCAATGTCATCATGAGAGTCTTTATAAATGAAAGAGAGGGACAGGAAAATCAGACAGAGAAAGATTGATTTGAGGATGCTACACTGCTGGCTTTAATGACAGAAGGAAGCCAGGAGACAAGGAATGTAGGCAACATCTAGAGGCTGAAAAAGACTAGAAAACAGATTGTCCCCTTGAGCCTCCAGAAGAAACCCAGCTCTGCTGACACCTAGATGTTAGCCCAATAAGACCCACTTCAGACTTCTGATCGCCAGAACTGTAGGAGAACAAACTGATTTTGTTTTAAGCCACTAAATTTGTGGCAATTCGTTTATAGCAGTAATAAGAAACTGGTACAATGATCTTCATAGAGTCCTGGAAAAAAAAAAAAAAAAGCAAAAGGCTTAGAGAATTTTTATTAAGCGTCAATCAAGAAAAGAGACCCCGAAGTCCGCTGATTATTGGAAAAGTATACTCTTCTCAGGCAGACCTGATTGGGTTTTTAAGAAACTTGGATACAAAATTCCACAAAACAATGTAATTCCCTTTGATCTTCTTCTGTGTTTATCACGCAGACTTCCAATGACCAATTGATTTCCAGGATGCAAAATAGAGAGGAAGTGCTTGGGTAGTGGGCAATAAGAATGGCATCATCTCTATTATAAATGTGTCAAAAATAGGGAGCCTAGTTCTCCTGAGACCATTTAACAAGATGCACCCTGACAAAACTGGGTGGCCCCTGAAGGCTGAGAATTACTGTCATAGCCAGTCTTTTTGCAGCATGGTGTCCAGCTATAATCCCTTCATGTCACCTTTATTTTACTCTCTTTTATTTTGACACTTTCTTGGATAGATATACAAGAAATTTAAGATAATACATTTATTGATATGGTTTGGATGCTTGTCCCCTCAAAATCTCATGTTGGAATGTACTTCCCAGTGTTGAAGGTAGGGCTTAGTGGGAGGTATTAGACATACGGATCGCTTAGTGAATGACTTAGTGCCATCCCCTTGGTAGCACTAACTTGGTACTGAGGAGTCAGTCGTTGCTATAAAGATACTTGAAATTGTGGAAACAGCCTTGGAACTGGGTAACACATAGAGGTTAGAAGAGTTTGGAGGGCTCAGAAGGAGACAGAAATCCAAGGGAAAGTTTGGAACTTCTTAGAGACTTGTTAAATGCTTGTGACCAAAATTCTGATGGAAATATGGACAAAGAAGGACAGGCTGATGGAGTCTCAGACGGAAATGAGAAAGTTATTGGGAACTGAAGTAAAGCTCGCCCATGTTATGCCCTAGCAAAAAACCTGGCTGCACTATGTTCATGTCCCAGGGATCAGTGGAGGTTTGCACTTGAAAGTGATAACTTAGGGTATGTGCTGGAAAAAATTTCTAAGCAGCAAGGTGTTCAAGAACTGGCATGGCTTCTTTGAACAACCTATGATCAGAAATGATAACGAAGAAATGACTTAAAGTTGGAACTTACATTTAAAAGAGAAGTAGAGCAAAAACATTTGAAAAATTTGCAGGTTGGCCCTGTGGTAGAGAAAGAATCCAAGCAGGCTGCAGAAAAATCACTTGCCAGATAGATTAGCATGACTAAAAGGGAGCCCGGTGCTAATATCAAAGACAATTGGAAAAAACCTTAAAGGCATTTCGGAAGTCTTCCAGTCTTCCAGACAGTTCCTCCCATCACAAACCCTGAGGCCTAAGAGGAAAGAATGGTTTTAGGGTCCAGGCCCAGAGAGCCACTTCCCTGTGCAGCCTTGGGGCATTGTTCCCTGCATTCCAGCTGCTCCAGCTACAGTCATGGCTAAAAGAACACCAAGGTGCAATTTGGGCTGCCACTCTGGACAGTGCTAGCTGCCATAGCCTTGGCAGTTTCTATTTGATGTTAAGCCTGCAGGCAAACAGAATGCAAAAGTGAAGGTGGCTTGGCAGCGCTCCCCTGGATTTCAAAAGACATATTGGAAAGTCTGAAGGCCCAGGCAGAAGCCTGCCACGGGGGTGAAGCACCCACAAAAGACTGTACCAGGGCAATGTCAAGGGAAAATGTGGGCGGACCCACACAGAGTCCCCACCAGGGGACTGTCTAGTGGAGCTGCGAGAAGGGGGCTGCCATCCTCCAGACCGCAGAATAGTAGCCATGAATAGCTTGCATCCTGAGCCTGCCAGCACTCAACTCCAACCCATGAGAGCAGCCACATGGGCTGTACCCTGAAAAAGCCACAGGGGATGGGATGATCAAGACCTTGGGAGCCTACTCCTTGCACCAATGTGCCCAGAATGCAGGACCTGGAGTCAAAGGAGATTATTCTGGAGCTTTAAGATTTAATGACTGCCTTGACAGATTTCAGACATCTATGGGTCCTACTATCTCTCTCTTTTGGCCGATTTCTCATTTTTAGAAGAGGAATGTTTGCCCAATGCCTGTACTACCACTGAATCTTGGAAGTAAATAACTTGTTTTGATTTTACAGGCACAGAGGTGAAAGGACTTTGGACTTTGGACTTGATGCTGGAATGAGTTAAGACTTTAGGGGACTATTAAGGGATTATTTTGTGTATTTTGTATATTTTGTGATGTGAGAAGGGTATGAGATTTGGGAGATCAGGAGAGGAATTACATGGTTTAGATGTATGTCTCCTCTAAATCTCATGTTGACATGTAACCCCAATGTTGGAGGTGGGACCAAGTGGGAGGTATTTGATCGTAGAGGTGGATCCCTCATGAAGGGCTTAGCACCATATCCTTCCTTGGTGATGAGTTCTCAGTTAGTTCACTCAAGATCTGGCTGTTTAAAAGAATCTGGGACTGCCCCTTTCTTTTTCTTCCTCCCACTCTTGCCACATGACACAACATCAGCTCCTCCTTTGCATTCTGCCATGATTGGAAGCTTTCTGAGGCCCTCACCAGGAACAGAAGCCAGGGTGCTATGTTTCCTGTATAGCCTGCAGAACCATGAACCAAAATAAAAATCTCTTTTCTTTATAAATTACCTAGCTTTAGGTATTTCCCTATAGCAATGCAAGAATGAACTAACACATTTATGTTGTAAGTTATTAAAAACGTTATTAATCTACTTCAGGTACATTGCTGTAACAATAGAAATATGATAAATATATTTTGAAGGCTTGCTATATGTCAGGCACTAGATTATGAACTTTTACAGTCATAATCTCTTTTAATTTTCAAAACAATTTTTGCATCATCACGCAGGTAATGAAATGATGCTTACAGCAGTTAAGTAACTTGTTCAAGGTCACATAGTTAATAAGGAACTAGAAGTTGAATCCCTGTGTGTCTGGCTTCAAAGCCCAGAGTTCTAAACTGTAACCACTGTAATACAGCAATCTTGTTGGGAGCTTTAAGTACTTCTGGCTTTTTACCCTTACAGCAATTAGCTCAGGAGGATAGGTTTTTAAAATTATTGAATGATGTCTTTCTCTGTTTTTCTTATCTCATTATCAGAATTCAATTTTTTTCTCCAAAATAAATTAGGAAAAAAAAAGCTTATTAAAATTATGTCTAAATTAGCGCTCACAGGAAACTACTTGCTAGGAGACCACTTCATCTACACATTGTGATTTGTGAAAACAGAATCTTTGAAGATGATTTTAAAATAATAATACCATCCACTCTAGTAATGTACTGGCTCAAAAGAATTTGCCACACTGTTTTATAATCACGGTTTTCCTGGTTAGATTATACAACTATTTAAAGAAAGAAATCATTTCTTACTTAAGTTTGCATCCCTGTCTATCCTTAAGAAAAATCTCTTTTATGAAGCCCCAAAATAAACCAGAAACAAGCCTCCTTGCTTGCAGAAATCGGGTGACATTAGCCAACTATATCTACTGGACCTATTGTACTGAACAAGCTGCCCTGAGACCTGTGTGCCATTTTCCAATATAAGAGACTACACATTGGAATAAGGAAGAACACCATAAAATATACTTAAGTTTCCTGGGAAAAGCCTTTTTTTAACAAAATATTTTTATTTGTGCATCTATTTCTATTTTAAAGCAGAGATAAATTTGTTCTGCAGTATCTCAAATGAGGTAAAACAAATTATGTTTGGATTGTCCAAAGGCCCATAACTTCTGCCGTGAAAGGACCAAAGATCTCTCCCCTTAAAACAGGAGCGCCTCTTCAATACTTGTCTGTATGGTAAGACACCCTCATTTGTCAATCCCAGTAATTAAGACCATAATGCTAACTTGGGGTCCAAACTCACTGGGACAACTAAAATATGTAACCTTTAGGCAGAGACCAGGAAGAGTTCAGTTAACTTCCAAGTACTATTTAGTATTGTATTTGGTCAGAAAAGAAATGAATGGCAAAACAATTTTGTCTAATCTATGTCTCTTGATGTCCTAAAATTTCTGTCTCATTGTAGTTTCAAAAATCAAAGTAGAGCCTTATCCAAAGAGGTCCATCACCACCAATTTGGACAAATTTTAGATCCATTTAAAGATGACACTCACTAGCTTTCACTACATATTTGATTTGTTAAATTAGTGCATGAATAAATAACTTGTGGGAATATAAGTTGCTGTCATTAACGAAGTATGTGAGGTTGGAGAAAGAAGAAAAAAATCAATCTAAATTTGGCTTTATAATTGTGGTGTTTAATTTCTCTTTAAAATTCAATTTGTTTAAATGAATATAAACCATTAGACCCAAGAATAGGAAAAGCTGATTACCAATATTAATTAAAAATATTTCATTTTGCTGGGCCAGAGGAGCTACATGGAAAGAATATTATTCACACTCAGGTAATTCTCAGAGAACTGCCATATAAAATAAAAAGTTAATTTTGTGATAAAGATAAGTAAACATGCTTATTTAATCATACTTTGAATAAATGTTATTAGATAAAGAATAACAAAAGGACTAAATAAGTTGGCATTAGCCAACTATATCTACTGGACCTACTGCCTGAACAAGCTGCCCTAAGACCTGTGCACCATTTTCCAAATGGGAAGGAAGTCCTTCTGTTATAGAAGGACTAAGTAAGTATGCCATGTTAAGTGTTTGCTTTCCATGAAGCTACACAAATCTCATTAACTACCAACATAATCTCACTGATACTAATGGTATTATCCAACAAAACTGACTTAATAACTACTGTGTTCTGGGCACTTAAGGAGGCTCTGGGATTAGAAAGATGAGTAAGAAATTGACCCAATGCTCAGTAATCTCAATGTCTAGCAGAGCGGACAGATATACAACTCATTCAAATACAGTTTGATGAATGCTATGATACAGATCCTTTCCAAAGACTGTGTGAAGACCACTAACGAGCCATGAATTATGCCTCCGCAATGGAGAAAATTGAGAAAGGCTTCACAGGGAAGGCCACCTAAATATATGGCTTTAAAGGATGACAATGGAAAGAGGAAACATTAATTATGAGAGAGTAACATGAGTAAAGACAAGAGTGAAACTGAATGGTAACACTATAGAAAATGATTAAATAGACATGGCTAGAGCAAAGGATTTGTAATGGGCAGTACAGGAATTGAAAATGAGGCAATAAGAACCAGTGGAGGAGTCATTGAAATTTTCTCCTATGGCAGTTAAATGTGAGCTGTAATATTGTCCATTCAAATATCTTTCTAACCAAGTATAACTTATCACAGAGGTTTTAATATTTTTTGTTTTGTATGCCTATACTTAAGCAAGGGATCAGATCAACATTAGAGGGCATGGAAGAAGCTACGAAACTATCAAGTAGTTTTTTTTTTTTTTTTTTTTTTTTTTTGAGACGGAGTCATGCTCTGTTGCCAAGGCTGGAGTGCAGTGGCCGGATCTCAGCTCACTGCAAGCTCCGCCTCCCGGGTTCACGCCATTCTCCTGCCTCAGCCTCCCAAGTAGCTGGGACTACAGGCGCCCGCCACTTCGCCCGGCTAGTTTTTTGTATTTTTTAGTAGAGACGGGGTTTCACCGTGTTAGCCAGGATGGTCTCGATCTCCTGACCTCGTGATCCGCCCGTCTCGGCCTCCCAAAGTGCTGGAATCCCAGGCTTGAGCCACCGCGCCCGGCCTTCAAGTAGTTATTTTTAGAAGCTCATATAAAGGATTAAAGCAGTGGATAAGAAAATAGAAAAGAAAGAAAAAAATTTTTAAAAATCTTGCTGAGCAAATACTACAGTGATTGAGGCGTGGCCTTTAGAATTAGACATGCCTTTCACAGAATTTCAGTTTTCAGTTTACCAGTTGTGTTACCTTGACCAAATCACATTTAACCTCTTTAAGCCTCCGTCTTCTCATCTGTGAAATGGAAAAAACAGATACTATGCATCTGCTATGGTTAATTAAGATAATGCATACAAAGTGTTAAGCACAGCACGTAAATGATCAAAAAAGTAGTTACCATTACTATAATTTTTAAACGTACGTATGTATTACCAGTTTGTTCACATGACAGCTACCTATTATATAACCCAACCATGGCTGTGTTTAATAAAACTCAAATTGTTTTACTATTCTTTTTAAACATTATAATATTCAACATATTCTAATACACTTAGCTAATCCAAAAATGAATCAGAAATTCCGGGAAAACGGTGGTAGCAGTGAAAACCTAATTTTGAATATTCCAAATCTCCAAATAAAAACATACAGAGTCACTAGGCAGCAAACCCCAAAACCCATAGACAAAATTTCCTAAAATTAGGTGGCAAATATTTTGCAAAGCCCCGAAGTAAAAGTGGGTACATTCAAATCACCAACAGCTAAAAGACCATTCTGGCATCATCACTATGTGAAAAGAAACACAGGAAATCAATGGAGCAACTGAGGTCCCAAGAACAAAGGAACCCCAGAATAGCCATTAGTTATTCACTGAGAAGGGCCAGGGGTCAGTTATAAAAGGCAACTGACTGCATGGCAGGGTTTTTTCCCTTCATTAGGGTATTAGTGCAAGGGTCCTACTATAAAAGCTGACAGAGCTGGAACAGTTGAATACTGTAACTTCTAGAAATGAACCTTCCATGCGGTACATGTGCCACATTAATGCAGCCATAAAAAAGGATAAGTTCATGTCCTCTGAAGGGACATGGATGAAGCTGGAAATGATCATTCTCAGCAAACTATCACAAGGACAGAAAAGCAAACACCACATGTTCTCACTCATAGGTGGGAACTGAACAATGAGAATGCTTGGACACAGGGAGGGGAACATCACACACCAGGGTCTGTCGGGGGGTTGGTGGTTGGGGGAGGGATAGCATTAGGAGAAATACCTAATGTAAATGACGAGTTGATGGGTGCAGCAAACCAACATGCCACATGTACACCTATGTAACAAACCTGCATCTTGTGCACATGTGTGCTAGAACTTAAAGTATAATAAAAATAAAAAATTTTAAAAAAAAGAAAGAAAGGACGCTTCCAAGATACCTTTCTGAACTGGACTCCATATTGAGGAAAAACTGCTGAGCATGGAGTAGAAAGTTAGCAGTGAAGAGATAAAAATGAAGAAGGAATGAGAAGGCACAGAATAAAGAAAAGTTTGAGGACCAAGCCAAGAAATCTCAGAAAACAAGGCATGCTTTTATTTTAATACTACACAAAATCAACAAACTGCAGAAAAATCCACCAGTTGAATTACTTAGGTTCATTAACAGAAAAACTGTAAGAAAAAGAAATAACTCAAGGGAGGGCAGAGATGTTAGGGTGCCACTTAGAGATATAGACAATGAAGGACCATCACTCAAAACTTTAAACAAAAAGTTATCGACAAACAGAAGGCTGACAATTTTTAATTATCTGAGTGTGAAGGGCACAGGGTCACCAACTTGCCCAAAATCTCTGGTGTCAGGTGTTTACAAGAAGAGACATTAAGTAAGCAATAACTTAATCGGTCAAAATACATGTGGACAACGGAAAGAAAAAAATCAAGGATCTGCAAACTTTTTCTTTTAAAGGGCCAGATAAAAAGTATTTCCAGCTTTAGAGGCCATACAGACTTGGTCACAAAATAGACATAACTAACAGGTGAAAAGAATGGCCACAGATGTGTTTCAAGAGAAGTTTATTGGCAGTAATCACAGAGTAGGCCATGATTTGACACCCTTGAAGTAGATGTTTGGTGGACTGTTGGGCACTTCTGTTAACTGGCAAGAGAGAGTGACACCCCTAGGACCTGCAAATATAGGGGAATTTTACACCTTCTTCTGGGTTTCTCCTCCAGGAACACAAATGTTCAAAGAAAAGATCAAAAATATCCTGAGAACATCTCCCTTGTGAAATAAAATAATCATTCCTAACAGAGCAATTCACATAATATTATAGAAGTGTAGAGAGACATAGGGATTATAAGAGTGTCAGAAGAGCTAAAAGAGTCAGAAAATAAAGACTCGAACAGAAGTGAAATTAAATAGTTTAAAATAGAGTAGGGTTAGTAGATCTCGACTAGGATGACTGTCATCCAAATAAAAGTGCTTTATAGAAGAGGAATTAAAAAAAAAAAAGGCAGTGGCTTTCTAATAGAAAGGCAAAGGACTTTCAGAATCTCTCCTGAAAGATTCTCTTAAAGTTGTATCTTTTGCTTTGTTTAATTCAGATGACTGAAATTTGACTCCCTATCATAAAGCCATTTTTAAGCACACATCCTCAATATATCTACTATTGTACTCTGTACTATAAAACTACAAAAACATATAAAAATTTTAAAGACTACAAAAGAGATACATACATGAAAATCTTATCGTTTTCTTTCTGTTTCCCACTAGATGATTTGATGCATTCCCTGGAGTGTGCGCATCTCATTTTGATGACCACACGACCTCATACTTTAAATGTTCTTAAATTTTAAACATGCATAAGTATCACCAGGAAAATATTATTTAAAACGCAAATTTCCAGGTATACCCACAGAGATTCTGATTCAGTCTATCTCTTGTAGAGCCCAGACATATGAACATTTTAACAAGAACCCTGGGTGACGCCAAGGCAAGAGATATAATATTGCTGGGCTTTCTCATATCCTCTGGTTTTATGATATTTAATGAGTGTGACATACAGTGTATATATTTCCTTCCAATGGATGGAATAAATTGCTGAATATTAGGCTTTGGAGAGCCCTTATTCATACAGATTCACAAAGGTTAAATTATAACATATGCACCATAGGGGTATCATGTCACTACCTACACCCTACCCACCTTTTATAACAGACAAAATCCTTGGAAATCACGGGGTAAAGAACCATGCAACATCTGTTTCTGATGTCCCAATTTTTGATGGAGCTACTATTGGGAGAAAGCCCAGAATTTTTATAGAAAAAAAAAATCACAATGGCCTATTCATAATAATGCTCATGGTTTCTAATTTTATCTGTGTATCTGCGTTTATTTCCTTATTTAAATTATTCTGTGCTGAATAATAATCATCTGAACTGTGCATGGGCATTAATTAACTGTTCCTGAAATACATGCCATTCATTCTTTGTTTGATTTCTTAGCAATATCTTTCTACATTTCTATACTTAATGTAATAAACTGCATTCTTTGGCTATGAAATAGAATCATACTTGGCATTCATACCTTTAGCTGAAGATTTTGGCCCTCTTAGCTTTTACATGTACTTACTAGCCATTTGGTTGCTTATCAGACCCCTCTCTCAAAGGAAATGATAGAAAGTGCTCAATTTAAATCTATCAAATTTTGTTATTAGAACGAAGTTCTTACAATTTAAGAATTAAGTATATATAATATGAGGTTTTTCTTTTTTCCATTATCAGTTGTTGGAGTATGTACCTTTGAGATATATTTATTAGTGTGATTTTCAGTTTGTGTAAATGGGAAGGAGGAACAGGAGACAGAACTAACATCCATAGCCAAGGAAGAATCTATATTAGAATTCCTTGAAGGGTAGATGTAGTTTAAGGAAGCCCTTCCCTCCCATCTTTTATTGTAATTATTTAAAAGGGAAAATATATTACATCTGGAGTAGAGCTAATAATTTTATTAATATATGCAAATACAAAAAATATAAATTAAAACAGAATATAATCCTTAATTTCTTTGAACCATGTGATCATTGACAGAAATAGTACAACTTGCAGAAGAAGGTGGTTTCAGGGTATAGCAGAATGAGATAGGAAGAAGAGGAGTTTGGGGATAGGGCTAGATGGTTTCATCTGAACTATAACACCTATTAAATGCTGAGTTTAATTTCCATGGCAGTAGAATGAGAATAACAATCATCTCTTCATAGGACTATTAGATTAAATGAAGTAGCCCAAAAGGCCTAGGATAGTACTTGACAGTTGGCTCATTTCCAGCCAGTATTCTTTTCATATCCTCAGTTTCAGGATGGCAGAGGTGGCTGTTGTGGTTGCTGTTACTGATGTTGTGCTGTTGTTGGATAGGAAAGAGACTGACCCTCCCAAAATTCCATTTTACCAACCGTAAATTTGTCTGTTTCCGTTTCCGGGGTAAATTTCAACATTTATTTAGGTCTGCTGTTCACAACCAGGGCAGTTTTGCCCCCCAGGGAACATTTGAAAATCTGGGAATATTTTTCATTGTCACAACTAAGGAGGGGAGGAGGAGAATGTGTTACTAGCATCTGTTGGCTAGAGGACAGGGTTGATGCTCAACATCTCTCACAAGTTAGTCCTCCCACAACAAAGAATTACTGAGCCCAAAATCTCAATAGTACCTTGGTTGAGAAAGCCTGTCCTAAATTAATAAAGTAGACTCATTTATTTTGTTCAGCCAGTAAATACCCATTACACAGAACACATTACACTGTTTTCCTCTATGGAAATGTTTAAAGTAAACAATGACAACACTATAAATGCAAAATAATCTATTAGTAAAAACAGCTATGCTGTTAATTATTTAGTGAACTGTCAAGATATCAGAGAAATAAGAGCTTCTTGGCAGTTCATTAACTGCCACAGCTGTGATTCCAGAAAATGTCTACAATTCTGTCTGCTTAATAAAAAGTGACCCAATTCCTCCGTTCTGTTAAGCTGGAAGAAGTTCTTGACAATGGCCCACAAGAGACAGTAAATTCATCTCCCTTTAAAGGCAAACTCAGAATGTTAAAGACAAATGAAGGGTGGAAAGTTAAAAGGAAATAAAGTAAGTAATAAATGTACCATGAGATTATTGTTTACTTGAAGAGTAAGGAAAAAAATGAAAGCTTTTTGAATTCCACTGAGTTGTGAACAGAAGGTGAGCTTCTTAAAACATAAAAAGAAGAATGTTCTAATCAGCAGATTCATACACTTTCCATTCTGAAGTCACATTCTAAAGTTTTATCTGAAGAGATTTAATTTTTAGAACAGGTATTTAACAAGACCTCTGAATTATTCATGTGACTTGATTCTATAGTAAAGCTCATTCAGAGACAGCTTACATATTTTCAGGTGCTAATGGCAAAACAATATTTAAATGATATAATTTCATCTTGAATTTATATCTACTAAACCAGTATTGGGTAGATAGTTTCTATAAGTTTTGTCTAACATTATCCATCTTTAGTGCAGCAAAATGGGTTCTAGTTTGATTTTATACAATGAATGTCATAAATTATGGATGCCATTATCATGAATATCACTGTGTAAAATCAACAGGGTGACACTGTTTACCAGTATGGGTTAGTCAGTCTTTTCTAAAGACCTATCTATGGACTTAAGAAGACAATCCTGGGTCTCTCACCACCATTCCCCAACACTTCCTCTGGTCCTTCACCAGTCTGGCCATTTAGCTGTATTTGTCTCTATACGTAGTATCAGGCATGTCCTAACCAAATGTTCTCATGCTCAACCCAGCGTAGGTCCCTGTTTTTTCATACAGTTAGACAGACCATCATATATACACAGTGTAAACAGCCATTTTCTTTTCTCTGCCAACCAATTTCACCTCTATATTTAATGACAGAAATTAGTACAGAAGAATGAAGTTTTACAGACTATTAAAGTCACCTGCATACGGTTTGGGAAATATCTACTGAAAGCATTATACAACTTCCTGTTTTATATAATGTATGAGGTTTTTCTCTCTATAAGTCAGGTGTGTCCACAAAAAGTAAGTTTAGCAATTATTTCAGGCTTTAGCCCAGAAAAACTAAACAGAGAGTCACATGAATGTTTCCCTACAAAATCAACTCCAAAAACATGAAAACGATATAAACCCTAAAAATATCAACTCTAAACACATTGGACATGGTATATAGTTCTGCTAATTTAATCATATAAAATATCTACCAGGAACATTTGCTATAATAGCATTAATAAACACTTTGTTGTTACCCAATTCCCATTGATATGGACTGAATTGTGTTCCCTACCCTCCCAAATTCATCTTCAAGTTCTAATCCTCAGTACCTTAAAACATGACTGCATTTGGAAATAGGGTCTTTAAGGAGGTAAATAAGGTTAAATGAGGTCACTAGGATAGCCCTAATCTAATATGACTGGTATCTTTATAAAAAGAGACTGGGACACAGACACACTGAGGAAATACCATGTGAAGACACCAGAAGAAGATGACCATCTGCAAGCCACTAAGAGGGGCCTTAGAAGAAACCAACACTGTCTACACTTTGATTTTGGAAATCTAGCCTCCAAAATTGTGAGAAATTTTTGTTGTTTAAGTCATCCAGTCTGTGGTACTTTGTTTAGGGAATCCTAGCAAACTAATATACTCCTGTAGCCTAAACATTCTGATTTGGATAAGGAAGAAAGGAAGAATCCATTTACCATAGATTAATTCCACAATTAAATGTGATTTACTAATGTCATCCTACCTGTATCTGAAAGAACAAAAAGTAACAGAGAAAATGCTGCCATCAGCCAGTCTTCCACCTCTCTTGAAACTAAATATCATATAGCAATGCTTACATTAAAATTAAATCTAACAAATCAGTTACTTTTTCATTTAATAAAAGTAAGGAGATATTTCATTTTGGCTTGGAAGCACAATATTTTTTACCAATAAAAGTGCAAGTGCCAAGAGGCAGATGTTTAGTGTGTCTTTTTGCCACTTAATCTTCAGCACGTAGAACCATTCTGGACATTATCAATGCTTAGGCAGTAGTTGATGAATATTTAAAGAATCAATGAATAAAAAATACCAGTAGCTTCTGGTTATTTCTGACAAGATGGCAGACTAGCATAAGATGGGTGAATACTGGGGAAGCAGTATTCACCCTTAGGACAAAAGATAGAGGGAGCCATAGATCTGAGGAATTAAATCTATCAACGCAATCTATCCATCATTGTAAGAAGTCTGGGAAACATCCTTGTGGGATGATGACACCCTGTGGCCAAGAGTGGCCAGGCACAGCATTAGAGGATAATTTGGGGAGGGATCCAGCTAGTGCATCTCCTGGACATTGTCTTGCAAGAGTCATTGTCTGTACCATACCATTTGCCAGACAGAAACCAGCAGTCACAACGTATCTATATCAAAGATATCTAACCAAAGGCAATAAAAATTAGCGATAAATAACAAGAGGAATTGGAAAAAATGTGTCTAGAAACCAAGTAAAAGACTACTAGATAACATATATTAAAAAGGAAGCAAAAATTATAACAGAATTTAAGCTGAATAATACATGTCAAAATGTATGAGACATTTATAAGGTACCATGTAAAAGGAAAGTTATTTTAAGTATGTCCATCAAGAAAGAAAAAGGGTTAGAAAAAAAATTGAGCCAATCATTAAGCTCTGAAAAGGCAACAGAGGAAACCCAGTGAAACAGAGGAAGAAAATAATAAAGATGCTAATAAAAGCCAATAGAAATAAAATCCACCAAAAAATTAGGAAAAATTTGAAAACTAGAAGCTTTAAGGAGGTTAATAGATGAATAGCCTCTGACAAACTAATCCAAAATGAGTGAACAAAATTCAGTGAACCAAACACCTAAACATTATGCTTAAACATTACATTCAAGGGAAAACCTTTACACACATTCCTTTTACAGTAATATTATATATAATTTTATATATAATTCATATAAAATATTGAATTTTAGGGGAATCACAACATTATAAGAAGTCTAAGAACTGTAATATTAGATATGCTTTGGGTATTACTATAAATCCTAGCAAGTTCTATAAAAAGAATGACATCATAAGAACGAGAGAGGAAGAGAATAGAGGAGGATGGGAGAGAAAAAGAGAAAGAGAGAGATAACAGAAATAACCAAAAAACAGAGTTGACAGAGAAATAACTATTGACACATAAAGAGATTAAAATGATAAAATAATATTATGAGTACCCATTTGGTACTGAAATTGAAAATCTAGACAAAAGATATTATTTCTGGAAAAACATAAAAATTTCAAATTGGTATAAAAGGAAATTAAAAACTTGAATATAAGTATTAAAGAACTTGAAAAGGCAAGGAAAATAAATTGAATATACATTTTAAAACTTACTTATGATTACAAAATAAGTCCATTCCTAGAAAACTAGGAATAGAAGAGAATATCCTAAACTTGGTGATGGTTATGAACCAAACACCTAAAGTAAACATTATGCTTAAACATTACATTCAAGGGAAAACCTTTACACACATTCCTTTTACAGTAATATTATATATAATTTATATAAAATTCATATAAAATATTGAATTTTAGGGGAATCACAAAATTATAAGAAGTCTAAGAACTGTAATATTAGATATGCTTTGGGTATTACTATAAATCCTAGCAAGTTCTATTAAAAAGAAAAGAAAGAAAAGTAGAAATATTAGAAGGGAAAGAATAAAACCATAATGTAGATAATATAATGGTCTAAAATAGAAAAAAAATGGAATTAACAGGCAAACTATTGAAACTAACAAAAGAGTGTGATAAAAGATCAATTTATAAAACTCATGAATATCTCTCTGCACTAGAAATCACCAAATAACCATCTACAGATATAACCAGCAATAAAATACTCTTCATACTAGAAAAAGAAATCTGCAAAGACTTAAGAAAGAATGCACAAAACCACACTAATAAAAATAGTATATGGCCGGGCGCGGTGGCTCAAGCCTGTAATCCCAGCACTTTGGGAGGCCGAGACGGGTGGATCACGAGGTCAGGAGATGGAGACCATCCTGGCTAACACGGTGAAACCCTGTCTCTACTAAAAAATACAAAAAAACTAGCCGGGCGAGGAGGCGGTCACCTGTAGTCCCAACTACTCGGGAGGCTGAGGCAAGAGAATGGCGTAAACCCGGGAGGCGGAGCTTGCAGTGAGCCGAGGTTGTGCCACTGCACTCCAGCCTGGGCGACAGAGCGACACTCTGTCTCAAAAAAAAATAAAATAAAATAAAATAAAATAAAATAAAATAAAATAGTATATAATATTAACAAAAAATAGACAAATGAAACCAAGTAGAGAGACTCAGAAATTCTCCAAAGCATGCAAGAGAACTTAATATACAAGTAAGTTTATGTCACAAGTCAAAGTAATGAGTAATGTCACAGCATAGATTAAATAGAAAAAAAAATAGTAGAAAAAAAAACACTGGATTTTCACCTTTTAATACCACATACAAGAGTATTCCAAATGATTAGACCTTAATATGAAAAATAATACTATGAAGTTAATAAATGTACAATGTTTCCCTTGTCATTTTTGACATCGTATGATAGTAGTGGAGGCCTAATTATTACTTTGAAAAGTAAAATAGGCCTAGGGGATTGGGTTGAGTAATAATGAAATTACAATTCAGAGACAGACGAGAGCACATGAAACATAATGGAAATTAGTTTGTCCAAACAAGCGTAAAAGAAATTCATTCTATCATAAATTTTTTAATATAAATACAAAATTTGATGAAAACATTTTTTAAATGTTACATTTGAGTATACTTGTTTGAATTTAAGATAAATTATAAACGGAATTTTCCAAAGGCTATGTACAGCAAAAAGCATGTAACTCAAGACTGATTTTACTTTCAGTGTAGCTTCATTTATGATAAGAAGTGATGACCTCTATAGAAAACAATTTCATTTTGACCACTAATGCCTTCATGGGGAAAAGAGAAGTGGCGTAGAAGTCAGGAGCCTACTTTTGTCTGCAGTCATAATTAAGACTCTGATCAAGTCAGTTACCCACTCTAGGCTTCATTTTCCTCACACATGAGTGAGGAAATTAATCAAAATACTGATTAGTGTTATCAATATTTTTGGGATTTTAGTTCCCTTTGAGAATCTCGTGAACATTAGTAACCTCCTTCTCTCCTAAAAGTGTACACAAGATTATACACATAAAATTTTAAAACAAATGTCAAGTATCCACAGACCTCCAAGAGGTCCCTGTACCTCAGATTCAATCCTTCTAAACTAGAAAATACATATAATTCCTTTCGACTCTAAAAGGAAAACAAGTAGAGGAATGTCTCAAAGCAGATTAATAAATTTTTGGCCTGTGTATCAGAAGGCACAGAATGGTCATTTAAAGGCCACACTGAAATATAAGCAGATGTTGCCAAATGACAGAGAAGGAGGGAGATTACAAATTTGGGGCTTAACTTAGACATATTAAACCAAACATGCCACTTACATATTAACATGGAAATTTCTAGTAGGTCTGGGTATACCAGTAGGTATGGCATTCAAAGGAGAAGTCCATGCCATGGATATAAATTTGGGAGTCATCTGCCCATAAATAATCATTGCATCATGGTGATTAGATCTCTGGGTGGCATGGGGATGGTGAGAAGGGAGACAGGGAAGAACTAAAGTAACTCCAGTATCTAAATGGTAGGCAGAGAATTATGAACCTACAAAGGAAACAAAAGAAGAGCCAAAGAGATAAGCAGTGTTGTGTCATAAAATCAAGGACCCTAAAAGTATCCCTTCTGGATGGATTTTTTAAAAAAATCTACTCTTTGCTGTGTCTTGACACTGGTCCATGCTCTTGTACAAGTATTGGGAAAGGGATCACATATTAGATTTTATTTCCTAACTTAGGCACAAGCTGAACAGTCATATGCAACAACCCTGCACAGAAGCAAAGAGGAGGTGTGTTTCAAGTCAGAGTAGTCATCAGTGTCAAATGCTTATAAGATGTGGAAATAAGCAAGGAAAGAAATACCTACTGGATTTAAAGGCATGGATAGAAAATAGTGGAGACCATTGAAAGGGTCGTTTTGGAGGCATGCTGAGGACAACAAGCCAAACTGGCATGTGCTGAGATGTGAGAATCAACAGAAAACAAAAAATGAAAACACTAGCATAAAAATATACACCATTTAAAAAGTTCAGCTGGGTAGGGTGATAGTTGGTTAAACATAAGGAATAACTTTATGGACATTTCATTATTGTTTTGAATTAAAGGAACTCTGGAAAGTTTAAAAAGTAACGGGAAACATATATTTGAGAGGGAGAGATGCTGCATGTCCAAAAATAAAAGGAATAATCATTAATATAATATTTCTAGCAAGATTGCAGGTAATAGAGCCCAGAGCACAGAATGGAATAACTGTCCTGGGAAAGAAGGGATAGTTCCTCTACTATTAGAACAGAAGGGACGGCAGATAAGATGGGTTCAGTGTGGATAGGTTTATATCCCTGGCAGCAAGAAGATGAAGAGTAGGAAGATTAATAAATTGTAATGGCTTTCCTTTTCTCTGTCAAGAAAAAGACAAAGAGATTTACTGAGACTGATGGTCAGGAATGGGTGATGTAACTGGGTGTTTCTAAAAAAAAAACACAAAAAATAAAGTTACAGTAAGAATGTACTGTGAAAATCAGAAGTTTTACCATAGAATTAAAGGAGAACTGTCACCCAGTACTAAAGGTCTATTTTAAGCTGGTCTTCATGGATATTTAGTAGAAATAAACTGCTCTACTGGGTGATCCTCCAATGGTTCTAGGCTGGTTTGTTATAGCAGGGAAAGGTTGCTAATTGGTCTCCTAAGTTTTCTAGTTTATTTGCGTAGAGGTGTTTATAGTATTCTCTGATGGTAGTTTGAATTTCTGTGGGGTCGGTGGTGATATCCCCTTTATCATTTGTTTCTTCTCTCTTTTCTTCTTTATTAGTCTTGCTAGCGGTCTATCAATTTTGTTGATCTTTTCAAAAAAAAAAAACCAGCTCCTGGATTCATTGATTTTTTGGAGGGTTTTTTGTGTCTCTATCTGCTTCAGTTCTGCTCTGATCTTAGTTTATTTCTTGCCTTCTGCTAGCTTTTGAAGGTGTTTGCTCTTGCTTCTCTAGTTCTTTTAATTGTGACGTTAGGGTGTCAATTTTAGATCTTTCCTGCTTTCTCTTATGGGCATTTAGTGCTATAAATTTCCCTCTACACACTGCTTTAAATGTGTCCCAGAGATTCTGGTATGTTGTATCTTTGTTCTCACTGGTTTCAAAGAACATCGTTATTTCTGCCTTCATTTCATTATGTACCCATAGTTAGGGTCAGAAGAAGAACTGGAAAAAAGAAAAAGGACAGAAGAGCAAGAGTGTTCAGGATATTTCCAGGAGTGTCACTGCAGTTATAAAACTGTAATCTAAACTAAATAACAAGGGCAGTGAACACAAGACAGATGAATTGAAAGAAAGTATATATTGAAAGAAGGTTGTATTAGAGTAATTACACAAGTTGGAAAGGGAGTGTGTTACAGCCCATGAAATTCTGAACTAATTGTTCTAGAGGTGGAGCAAATATGTGTACACAGCGTACGGCCTATCTTTGTTGTCCTGAATTAGTGACCAGAAAAATACGTGGAGCCAAATTGTGCTCCATAACCAACCTTTTTGTCTCCCCTTGGTGATCCTTCTACCTAGAATGTTTATTGGTAACCCTCCTTCCATGAGGGCATGTTTTGAAGACAATAGATGTAAAAATTCTCATGGATTTGGCTATGACTTTAATATCCAATGTAATATAATAAACTAGACTCACTATTTCCCTCCTGCTCCTAAATCAGTTTTTCCTCTCAACTTCCATATTCCAGTAAGCTCTCTTAGGCACTAACCACTGAAGCATTAGACTCACCTTTTACTCTACCTCCCCGCTTCCCTTGCACGCAGTAATCACAAATCTATAAGCCCTGATGGTTATTTCTCTTTCTTTTTTTCTTGTCATTAATTGCAGACTCTACGATTATTTACACAGAATATTTAAGAGAACCTATGAACTTATTAGAAGTAAAAAACGAATACAAAATCATTATATAAAAACAAACTGTACTTCAATAACCAAATTTTTAAAATATAATTTACAATAACAATAAAAACTTTACGATATGTAAGAAGAGGCATTAAGCAACCACTGATAAAGTTAATCCCTCTTAATTTTTAAAATTTGTTTTTGTTTCTTTTAAATTAATAAACTATTTTAGAGCAGTTTTAGGTTCACAGCAAAACTGAATAGAAAGTACAGAAAGTTCTCATATACCCTCATTCTCACAAAAGCACAATAATTATTTCTTCAGTTTCTCTCCTATCCATCCCTTTTCCCAAAGGTTTTTCTTGTTACAATCCACTCCCTTCATGTCTTCCCTTGTCTCAGTATCTTTAATATTTGCTATTATCTTCAGGATTAAGATCTTAGTTATTTTGTTTCTCCCCCTATATTGTAAATCCCCTAAGGTAAGGATGATATCCTGTGATACAAACATTTTCATACCCTTCTTTCAAGAGTCTAGTCTATAATGATTACCCAATCGATATCTGTGAATTTGATACAGTCACTAGAATTTGGCAATGCTGAGCTTCATGAAAAATTTAATTTAAAAAACAACAACAACAACAACAAAATCCTTACTCTGTCTTCCAAAGAATATTCTAGTCTTCTGTATCCAATTCTTATCCAGATACCCTTTGACAGATATACTCAGGTGACCAGAAATACATGGCATTTTTCAGTCATTCCTCTAAGATGGTCTTTTGGATTTTCTTAACAAAACTGGGATTTGTGACCGTAGCATTTTTCAGACCGATGTTTCCTTCACATCACCGTATTGATTCTGTTAAATGATTTGTAATTTTTTATTATTTGTTCCACGACACCTTGACAGTTTAGCTGTTGGTCAAAAAAGTGGCTAAAAGTCGAGAGCTTGAACATCTGTAATCTCTGGAATATAAGAGCATGGGCTTCCCTAGACAAAATTATGAAATACAGTACATGAGATTTGATTTTCACAAAGGTCTACTTTTACGTGTTCCTCTCAAATTCCCTTCCCTCTATATCTAACTCAAGTTAAAATGTCTTTATGTCCTTTCTCTCTTTGATCCTTATTAAAACATTGTATTGAAGCCAGTATTTTATTTCTGTATATCTACAATCTACTATATAGAAATAGATATTTATTAGGTCTTCTTTTTTAATAATTACAATTTATTTTAATTATAAAATAAAAGCTGCAATTAAAAGATTCGTAAAAAACATAAGTTATTTATATCCATTATCCTACAACATAGATGCAATTAAGTGCATTTCCTTCCATGTTTTTTAATGAATGGACATTTATTTGCTTCTTTTTAAATATGGTTAATAGCATTCTATACATAGAGATCTCTGTCCTCTTTTCACTTAATAGTTTAGTGAGACCATAATTTTTCTCAGAATCCTCCTGTTTATATTAAACATGTTCTAAAACAATATGGGATGCATCTTAGAGAATATCCAAAGCACTATCCCCAGAGATCTGAATTCAGTAGGGAACAAATGCTCAATTTTTACCAGCATCCCAGGTGATACTACTACAAGTACCTCAGACTAATACAGCTTTATTTATTTTTTTACCCATCCTGGAAGAAGCAACTGTTTGCATCAACTATGCTTTTATCAGCATTAACTAGCTCTGATCTGTTCTTCATAACACCCACACTAAGAATCCACAAATGAGATCAATCCCATTATCTTCCCTCACTACTTTTTTTTTTTTTTTTTGAGACGGAGTCTTGCTCTGTCACCCAGGCTGGAGTGCAGTGGCCGGATCTCAGCTCACTGCAAGCTCCTCCTCTCGGGTTCACGCCATTCTCCTGCCTCAGCCTCCCGAGTAGCTGGGACTACAGGCACCCGCCACTTCGCCCGGCTAGTTTTTTGTATTTTTAGTAGAGACGGGGTTTCACCTATGTTAACCAGGATGGTCTTGATCTCCTGACCTCGTGATCCGCCCGTCTCGGCCTCCCAAAGTGCTGGGATTACAGGCTTGAGCCACCGCGCCCGGCCTTTCCCTCACTACTTATGTATCCACACCATACTACTTCTAGTTCTGCAATTTGTTACCACTACAAGTTTATAATTTTCTTTCATTATCTCTAAAATCATTAATAAACTCCTAAGTGGCAAATCTAATTGATATTTTTAGTCTTAATCTACAATCAACTCTCTGGAGCATTTGTATTGTCAAGTATACACTTCTTTGCACTTGAAACTTGTTTCTCCCATAGCTTCCATAACCAGTCTTCTCTTCTGTTACTTCTTATGTCTGACTGGCTCTTGTCAATATCATTTCCAGGCTCCTCTTTATCGCCATTCAAGAACCTCAGCACAGTTCTCTTTCTCTCCAAATTCACTGATTTATCTAACCTCCAGAGCTTGCATATGGAACATTTCCACCTGAAACTTACACAAATACCTTAAATTTTAATGGATCTAACATTGACTTTATTATTTTCTCCTTAGGGACAGAAGCAGGGACTCATTCATCCAGTATATCCTCTCTAAGATAAGGCCATCACCAACTCTGGAGTCATTCCCTGTATCTTTTTCTCAGTCTTCTCCACATCAAATAGATCATAAAGTCTGACCTAAAACACAGGAGCAGAGGATCTAATCAGACTCCCATGAATTGGAGATAAGAGTATAAATTTTCACTAAAAATTTCTAAAGTGCAGGACTAGATGAAACGAAGAGAGGTCTGGGACATCCTATTTGGTTTCCCAGTTTCTTCTGTCCCACATGGGACATTCATTCTCTGACCTAGAATGACTGATGAGTAATTCAAGGGAGGTTTTATGGAGCTCTTCACAGACAGGAGTATATAAGTCTACATTTTACACTCCCAAAGAAAAATGGTTTATATGATATTCTCCAGTGAGCCACACCCCATCGATTCTGTAATTACTTACTACAAGACATCCCCTAACTAGGGATATATGGTAAAGGCCTTCACTAGATAAGGTCTCTTCCTCCCAGAAATATCATTCATCTTTTACTTGGCCAGCCAGTTGACATGGAGATTAGACTGGGTCACCTATTTCCTCTTGTTTCCCCGCAAGACATACCCCTGGTAAAAGACATGGACTAATCACAGGCCAGCTGCCAGGTGTCTTCCTTCCTTCCTCCCAAAGTTCATTGTTTATACCACCTATATAGCACTAGAATTCGTCCCTTACTCCCTATCTCCACTAATGCTCATCTGACTCATCTCTAGCCTCAACAATTTCAATACTCACCAATTATCCAAACAAATTTAGTTTCCCCAATTCTATGTGCAGTCTGGTGCCACAGTTGCTTTTTGAAAATGCACATTCTGATATAAAATCCTTTGCCTGATATCGAATGTGCTACATCATATTTCCTTTGCCTACATTTCCAGATTTTTCTTCCAACACATCCCCTGATATCCAGCCAAATCAAACTATCCCCCGAACATGCCATTTTTGCATGAACTAGCAAAGCTCCCAAGCTCTCTTACGTGAATGCTCACATTTCTGTCAATAATTTGCAATGTCACCTTTTCTCTAATGCCTTCCCTGAACTCTCCATTCAGTTCAAGGCAATTACCTCCTTCTCTGTTTCACCATAATTGTCTATAAATAATAAGTAAAATGGTTAACTTTAGTGAGCCTTGACTTTGCAAAAGGTACCGTGCCAAGTGCTTTCTATGCGTCACATCATTTAATCCTCGGAGCAACTCTCTGAAATATGTACTATTATTCTGATAATTTTACAAAAGGGAAACCAAAGTACAGAGTAAATAAATGACTTAGCCAAAGTCATACAGTTATTAACTAAAGGAAATAGGTGTAAATGCAGCCCTGGTTTACTCGAGAACACTCCTAACCCCAGTCATAAGATGTCTCCACTCACTCATCACACAGCTTCCCTACTTAAATCAATAAATATTTGCTAAGTGACAACTTGCTGCCAGACATAGTGTGAGGCTTTAATGAGCATGGAGAGCAAGTTGAATAAAAAAAGAAAGCACTGTCTCTAACTGAAGAAATCATCAGTTGTAAAAGTCTACCTAACATACCATCTTTCACGACTTCACACAAGAAATAGTACTGTCAGACACAGTGCAAGACTTTACTCCATAGGAAAGAGAGACCAAATCTAGTGTGAAATTATCCACCTTAACTTGACGGGCCAGAACACCCACTTGAGGATTCATAAGGAATTTCTCTGAGGAGTCTGAAGTCACCTAGTAATTGCTGTCATTCAGGGGATTTTGTGGGATTATTTATTACAATTTACAGGTATTATCATTATCTATAATTGCCCTCTATCTACCCTATATCTTGCACTTCACTGATTTAAGTTCATATTCCAATGATGGGCAAAGCTATTCACCTGGCAAGTAGCTTGCATAGAACTTTAACTTGTATCTTACCTAAATTATGAAGAGTAGAATAGCTTCTAATCTACTTTCTTCCTTGTATTTTACTTTAAAGCAATTTATGGGTTCTTTTTACTCCTGACTCAATTTATATAGTACAATTCAACTGAGATGCTAAAAACACCTAGCAAGTGTCTTCTCTTTTATGCTCACATCATTCCTCAAATGGAAGATGGGGAAATAATCTCAAGGAATTTAAGTGATTTTCATGAAATTAATAACTATAAAGTAGCAAAAACAAAAGGTAAGCCAAGATCTCAGATTTTTCTCTAATCCTTGCCAGAATCCTTATGCTCTTTATCACAACTACAACTATAACTTGTCATGCGCGTCCATGTGAAGAGACCACCAAACAGGCTTTGTGTGAGCAACATGGCTGTTTATTTCACCTGGGTGCAGGCGGGCTGAGTCCGAAAAGAGAGTCAGCAAAGGGAGATAAGGGTGGGGCCGTTTTATAGGATTTGGGTAGGTAAAGAAAATTACAGTCAAAGGGGGGTTGTTCTCTGGCGGGCAGGAGTGGGGGTCACAAGGTGCTCAGTGGGGGAGCTTTTTGAGCCAGGATGAGCCAGGAAAAGGAATTTCACAAGATAATATCATCACTTAAGGCAAGGACTGGCCATTTTCACTTCTTTTGTGGTGGAATGTCATCAGTTAAGGCGAGGCAGGGCATTTGCACTTCTTTTGTGATTCTTCAGTTACTTCAGGCCATCTGAGCTTATAATGCAAGTCACAGTGGATGCGATGGCTTGGCTTGGGCTCAGAGGCCTGACGTAATTGTCTAACAATTTAACAGATACTCCTTTATTCTAGATTCTAATATGATCATTTTAAGATTATATACTTCAACAATATAAATATTCTCCAGGTACTTTTTATTATCCAAACTGAAATCCTACTTCCTATACTTTTCCTCATTGATAACTTGCAAATAAGCACTGGAAATTATGAGATTAAAATTACCAGTCTCATTTCTATGACATACACATTAATATGTAAAGAAATGCCATAAGGGGAGTTATGCAATGATGTTTTTGCAGAAATGAAATGTGTATGAATATGAATACAGTTGTAGGTATTTCAATAAAAATTACAAGTCTTTCAGATATTCTTTCCAAATTCAAATGAAGCACCAGGTGTGCAGGATATGGCAGATGTGCCTGCTGTATACTAGCATAAGGAGGCTAGGTGGCTACAAACAAATTTCCTGATCCCATTGAGATAGGCTTCTATAGGTGATTGGTTGTCCTCCCACTGTGAAAACTGGCTATGAAAAGGAAATACTTAAGCATTTGCCCTGCCTTTCCTCTGTGAGCAGTATTTTAAAGAGTTCTTCAGAGAAAGTTCTTCATTACAACATTCCTGCTAATAAATACGGAAAACACAAATTAGAAAACCACAATTTTGTATCCCTTATGGTAATACTTGAATCAGGCAATTGTATTCAATCATACAACTATCAAATAAATGTTTGATGCAAAGTTACAATGGAGGGATTTGACTGCCACCACTCACATCAACTGATTAGTGGGGCAAATTAGCACAGAATCACCTATAAATAGTTTTGCCAAAAAACAAACGAAGTTGAATACAGTCAAGGTCGAGTCAATGTCCACTTACAGAAAATATTGGTACAGAAGAACAATTTAAATGATACTACAAGAAAGCAAGCAGCCATATATTCAGAACAGGGGACATTAATCAGCTCAACAAGACCTCCTTCTGTAAACAAATTGATGGCATTACATGTAAAGAGAAACTGAGATGGACAGAGTGAGAGTCAAAGCAGAGAGACTATCTCATATTAATAGAAAAAAAGACATAAAAATACGATGTATAGCCCTGAGCTTTATTTTTAAAAAGGCTATAAAATATTTTTGAGACAATCTTGGAAATATGATTATGAATGATGTATCAGATATTGCCAAAAAATATTATTTATCCTGCTAGGGTTGATAATGGAATAGTGGTTATATGTTTTTTAATAGGCATTTTTTAGATATTTAAGTATGTAGGGGTGAAATTACATAATATTTGGGGTTTGTTTAAAGTTCTTCAGCAAAAAAGAAACAGACATGAAGTGATGTTTTGGTTATTGTTGAAAGTAGCAGGTGCATATGTGGGAGTTTTTATAAACAATTCTTTTTCCACAATGTTTAAATTTTCATAATATAAACTTTAAAAAAATGACAACATCTAAGTAAAGACTGAAAAACTGCAGCCTTAGCAAAAGGTACGACTGGTGCTCTTTCACACAAAGGCCACTGCTCTGCTGACAAAGCTGGCACCTTCCTCCAAAACCATTAATTTAAGAAGACAAAATGAATGATTCACAGAGGCCATAAAATAAAGAGCCTTCAACCCTAAATATTATATTACTCAAGATTTTTGTTTCCCTTAATTCACTCATGAAACTGTCCAGAAGTGCACAATGATTTTGAAAGATTTTTTTTTTTTTTTTTTAATCAAAGAAACTTCAAGATGGGACATAAATAGCCTGGGTTATTTAACCCTTCAAGCAACTCATAAGTCCCATACCTGCAAGTTGGAAAAGGAGCTGTGTATTTCTGCAGAGGCAAGGAGAATATACACTGCCCAGTGTGCCTTGAGAGGTGGCCAAGAACAATTAACAGAAAAGAATCTTCCAGAAGGCAAAGAAAGGAACCAGGAAGGACAAACAATAGGCAAGAAAGTTTTACTCAATGGTAGAACTAAGGGCTGCCAGACATATTTAACAAAAAATGTATTCTATTGTCAGAAAAAGGAATCTTGTTATGTCTGCACAGCAGGATTTGCTATTGACCTGTGGCTGCTGTGAGTTCCCATTTTCCCATTCTAGGAACAAAAGCTTTCAGTGAAGCTATCTTGGTCCTATTCAATATTATTTACTGAATGATTTGGGGGGCAAGTAACATATATTAATATAATACCCACAGGTGACCATTTCACAAGTAATCACATTCAGACCTCATACAATGTACTTACTGTACATGGCCCAAAGATGGCAGGCTAGCTGATGAGGCTTGAGGAAGGCAGGTTGTGAGGCTTGGGGGTCTCCCTTTTTGGAGAACGTTAGTAAATATTCATTTGCATGAAGGGCAGTTTCATCATATTAGGTAGGAACATGGGTTGATAATACTATTACTGTGGTTAGAATTTTAATAGGGAAAGAAGGCAGCTGTATTTGTCTGTTCTCATGCTGGTAATAAAAACATACCCAAGACTGGGTAATTTACAAAGGAAAGAAGCCTCACAGTTCCACACGGTTGGGGAGGCCTCACAATCATGGCAGAAGGCAAATGAGGAGTTAGGTCACGTCTTACATGGCAGCAGGCAAGAGAGTCTAGGCAGGTAAACTCCCCTTTATGAAACTATCAGATCTCATGAGATTTATTCACTATCATGAGAATAGCATGGGAAAGACATGTCACCATGATTCAATTACCTCCCACAGAGTCCCTCCCACAACACATGGGAATTATGAGGGCTACAATTCAAGATGAGATTTGGGTGGGGACACAGCCAAACCATATCAGTATCCAAAGAGATAGAGTGTAGTGGATCCTTTCGGCCAGCTCACTCAAAATCTTTCTACCTTTTTAATTTAAAAAGACTGGAGAGCTTTTAAAAACTACATTCCCATCATGAGTAATTAGAACAATGAAATTTAAATCAACAATAAAATATCACATTTCACTTTACTCTTGCAACAATTAGAAAACTGAATTTTGCAAAGTGTTGGCAAGGAAGTGGAAATGACAGAATCCTCATGTACTGCTGCTAGGAATGTAGACGTGCTCTCATTTGTACAGCAATCTGACAATATTTAGTCAAATGACATATAAGCATACCCAGTGTCCCAGCAATTCCTTGCCTAAAGAATTCTCACACAGGTCCACACTGGATGTGACCATGATCAAACTGAAGGCAACCTGAGTACAGATCAGCAGGGAAGAGTTTAGTTAGGTAAAATACACACTAGGAAGTAACGTTCCACCCTTAGAACCAACCAATTAGCTTAGATAAGCACATGAAAATGAAGTGCTCTTAAAAAGAAAGCACTAATGAGAGAGATATCATATATATATAAATTAAAAACATAAGCGAGACAAAACAGAATACTCATTGTCCAAGAACACATATAAACATAAGGATCTGCATTCAATATATTAGACTGGTTACCTATGGGAGATGAAGTGGTAGAGATCAAACAGTTTAAACTTCAATAATAAATCTTTTCACAGACCAATGATGACAGTGTGCTATGAAAATTTGTTGCTATTGTTTTGTTTTAAAAGCTATATTTTCTACACCCTCTTGTGACCTGGGTTCCATAAGTGATTTGGTTTCTACAACCACTCTGGTAAACTGAGGCATAAGGGGAAACAGGAAGTAAGTTGATGATCTTACTTTAACTGGCATGGATGATGGCACAGATGGTGGAGCTAGATCCTGTAGCTGCACCTGGCTTCCTGATTCTGAGCTCCCAGGTCCTTGCAGGACAGTAAGTCCCTTGGTAGTCCTATTCTAGGATGTGGTTGCAAATCATTCCTGGAGGCTCAGCCCTCCCAGTCAACCTGTGAGCAATACATTATACTTAATAAATCCTTCCCAGCCTAAACTAGCAAGAGTGAAGTTTGTTGTCTGTAACTAAGACCTCTGAAAAATAGAGGGAAATTGAAAAACATTGCCTGTTCAAGCTTTTCCCAGATTTTTTAGAAGACAAAGACTTTGAAAACTACCATAGCAGTTTGCTAGGGCTGTTATAACAAAGTACCATAAACTGGGTGGTTGCAACAACAGAAATGTATAATCTCAAAGTTCTGAAGGCTGGGAGTACACGATCAAGGTGTTAGCAAGGTTGATTCCTCCTGAGAGCCATGAGGGGAAATCTGTTCCATGCTTCTCTCCTAGATGCGGGTGGATTGCTAGCAATTTTTAGCATTCCTGAAACATTACCTGTATAGGAAACATCATTCCTATAGAAACATCACTTCTACCTCTACCCCCATGTTCACATGGTGTTCTCCCTGTGTGTGTGTGCATGTCTGTCTCTATCCTGAGTACAAATTCCCCCTTTTGATAAGGATACTAGTCATATTAAATTAGGGCATACCCTAATGACTGCATTTTAACTTGATTCCCTCTGTAAAGCAGTGCTTCCGAAAAAGGTCATATTCTGAGGTGGTGGGGAGGCAGGGCTAGGACTTCAAAATATTTTGGGGGGAGAACATAATTCGATGCATAAAATATTGCATGCAATTTAACAAAAAATATAACCATTAGTCCCTAGACTCGGGTGATTATACTAAAACTATGGGGTAAATCTTTTTTCTCCTTTTTTTTTTTATTTTAGGTTAACCGAACACTGGATATTACTGAGTTTCACAGTATGAATGCTAAATAACAAAGTATAATTATGATAAACATGGCTTGAGAGTGGCAGCTATAAAACAGACATCTTGAAAGTTTATTTCACAATCTAAACATGCTAAAACAGTAAGTAAAAACTGAAGTATCAAAATGGTTCTTTCATGCTTTAGAAACACATTAGTCCAGTAGAAGAAAAGTAAATTATTACACCAAGCTATAGCAACTTTCATGCTGAGATTCCTAGAACATTTATTTTTGGTGCCATTTGCTAGCAGCATTAACCATTGTTAACAAGGTCCATATCTTCTATTACATAGCAATTATCTTTCTCCCACTGTCTATGAAGCATGCTAAATCACCCATCACAGGTCCACTTGACTGAAATAAAAAGGAATACACCGAAACCATTTCAAATTCTAATTTAATCACAAATATAGAATATTTGTCAATGGTAACCAGGAGACGTCTTCATTTTAATTTGACTTCAGGATTTCTTCACAGGAAATAGGCAATGTTTATAAGAAATATGGCAAAATCTGGACTTTTGAAGAGATTTTACATTTCTGCGCATGGTAAAATTTCTCAGAAAAGGAGTCAGGTATAATACAGAGGCCAGAAAGATTATCACTTTCAAAATACTCCATTTTTCTCTAAATAGGCCATTTTTAGCAAAGGATCAATGTTAACTATGTCTCATTTCTAATATAAATTGGTCACTATTCAATCACAGTTCAGAGGGCAAATGTTTTTAATAGCCAGTAGTAGTTGCAAAGTCATACTGATGTTCTCCCAAAACATGCTTGTATGTGTGGCCACACACACACAAACACACCCTCATGCCTAGACTTTGTGGTCAGAAGTTAGTAGGAGATACTCTTCAGCCATGAGCTTTAGCCACCACACAGAGCCTCCCAATCTGTATGTTATGTATCTATTCAGCATGCCATTCACCTACCATGTGCAATCTAAAGTCAGAGAAAGCAGATATCCTACAAATGTCATGGTCCCAGTCATGAAAGGTAGGAAATATGTTCACTACTGTTTACTACCACACCTTCAATATCTAAGAGGCTGCTTAGTTTATAATACTGGTTAATGAATACATGAATAAATATAAATGAACTGAAGAAGAGATATGATTCAGTACCTTAAAATTAATCTAATCTGGATTTCCCTCAGTTTGATAGATTTTATGTTTCTGATTTTTTTGAAAATTGTTAAATGAAATAGAGCATGAAAAGGTGTTTCACCTCAGTAAATGTTTTGTTAATAGCAATATACTCAACACATTTTTAAAGGAAATGACAGCCTGACACACTAAAGTAAGGACAAATACTCTATTTCATTTAGCACAGATTACTTGGCACGCAATACTTATGGCATTATGTGGAGATAAGGTGAAAAAGACGATCAATTTCTACCATTTTCTCTCTGAAGAACTGAAGTATAGAAAAGTAAAGAATCACAAAATAAAATAAATCTACATAGTAATGAAGATTAAGAATACAGCCCAAGGACTCTGATCGCTAAATCTCTTTTTTACTCTAAATTAGAATCACCATTGAAGGATTCATCCCCAAAACCACCATATAAATGACACCAATAATTTGCAACCACCACACCTGCTACCTCCCACCAGTCACCATAAAGCTGCCACTGTAGTAACTTTTCTTATCAAAAGCAAAAGTCACTTTGGAATCATATGTACGAATCCTTATTATCCATCTGCAAGGAGACATGCTAGGTGCAGACTCACCAACCAGAAGAAAAGAGATAAGAATATTAGAGAATTATTTCTGAATGTCTGCCAGTACCTGCCTCAGATCTCTCTGCTTTCTTCAAATACCTGGACTTAAGCAACTAGAAAACTTATATTGAAAATATGTCAGAGTGGTTTCAATAAGAGCTGATTGAGTTGACAGCTAACATAGTTTTCTTAAAATTGTGAAGATATGTATTTGAATCCAAAATCTAGCCTGAAATTTTGGCCAAATGCCTAGACTTTGGGCAGTGTTTGAGCCCAACTGGCTCTGTGACAATTTGTTATTTTGTGTAAAACTGTTGAAAATGCAAACTAAAAGCCCTCATCAGAAATATAAATAAAGATTATGATTAAGAAGTGCTTTGTCCCAGAGTTTGAGACAATTTCTATTGACTACAAGTATTATTTTTAATTGTGTCATAATTAACCAGTGACCAGCACTCGACCTGGAAGAGTAAATTTTTTCCACCTAATCAATGAAAAAACAACTAGAATAGACTTATTTTAAAAATAAGTTACAATTTATTTTATACTTAGCAGGTCAATAATTTTAAAAATAACTCATTAATGATAACAGGACCTTTTCAGGGCAGCTTTTAGATAGGAGTTGCTTTCAACTTCCTTAAAAAGAAAAAGAGAAGAAATCTGGTACTGAGAATTATTGTAAAGAAATGGGATTGCCTGTGTATTATTCTGAGGTCCTTAAATTAATAAATTGCAAAGGCTAACATGTATTGAGCTTTTAATTTGTCCCTGATACCATTTGTGCCTGATACCATTATAAGTATGGATTGCTTTATTTGATCCTCATAACAAAGCTTTCAAGTGAATATGATTGTTTTTCTCACTTTCCCTTCAGGAGGGAGCATGAAATTATTTTCCCAAGATCTCAAAGCTAGAGACAAAATTTTTCAAGGAATCTGATTTAGAAGAATTAAAACATTCATTGTGTTCAACTACTCACCTCTTAGAAGTAGAGGCCAACAGATTCTGGCATTGTTACTCCATAAACACAGTACTACTCTCCTTATTTTACTTATACCAAAAATTAGAAAGCACACCTAATTATGCCAAATGATAAGAAAGAGCAATATAATATGAATCCTATTCTCAAGGTTTTTGATACAGTAACTGGTGAAATCAACCAAAATAATAAAACTGAGTGGTTAAATCATTCACTATTCTGGTGATATTAAGTCAATACTACATACTTCTTTATTATATTAGTTTCTTCCAGTTTATTTGCTTTTTATTCCATATGCTTTAATATTCCATATTATTTGCTTTTTTCCCCTATAAAAGCAGGGTTTGATGGGAGACTGGTTACAATATGGTAGAAATAATATTCTAAGTTAACTGTTGAACATACATTTAACTAAGTTTAATGTTGAATAAGCACAGAATATTATTGTATTATATTGTTGTATAGTAATTGTATTATTATATATTATAATTGGACACACTAATAAGTGTCCAATTAGGAATCATGAAGCTGTCTGTTGTTATTACCAGCAAAGTTGGTTTATTTTTATTAACTACTTTGACACAAGGTAAAGAAACATAAGTAACACTAATATTTTAATATTGATTATTAAATAGTAATACCTGTTAAGTACATTTTAAGATGCCTTTTTAAAAATGAATCAAGATTACAAGATAGAATTAACTGGATCCTCACTTTTACAGATACTTTATCAGTATTATCAGATACTTCCTATATTTAATTTCTACAATAAAGCCTATGTCAGGAGGCAATATTCTCTTTGCATCTAAGATTTTTTTTAAAGCAAATACTCAACACTACCTGTGGTTGTAGGTAGGCTTGGGGTATGGAACATTTGTCCAACACTCTAAACTAATGAAGTCACTTAATTTTTGATCCCTCACAATTTCTATTCCACCAATCATTTATTTATTTATTTTTTTATTTTTATTTTTTATTTTTTTATTTTTTTGACAGAGTCACATTCTGTCGCCCAGGCTAGAGTGCAATGGTGCGATCTTAGCTCACTGCAACCTCTGCCTCCCAGGTTCAAGCAATTCTCCTGCCTCAGCCTCCCAAGTAGCTGGGATTACAGGTGTCCGCCATGACGCCCAGTTAATTTTTTGCATTTTTAGTAGAGATGGGATTTTCCATGTTGGCCAAGGCTGGTCTCGAACTCCCAACCTCAGGTGATCCACCCACCTTGGCCTCCCAAAGTGCTAGGATTACAGGTGTGAGCCACCACACCCAGCTTCCACCAATAATTAAATATAAAGAAGTGTGCATGTGCATGTGCATGTGTGTGTTTACAAATCTAACAACTTCATTTATAACAATATTTTAATCTGTCCCATATTTTAGTTAACATTTTACTTATTTTCATTTCGTATAGTTGCTTATGTAACACTTCTCATGTCATTACTCCTGCTTTTTGCCCTCTTGTTAACATACTAAATAACCTCTCTCTAACATAATTCACAATGATATAAAGTTTATTGTGATCACCTTAAACACAAGGTCTCTGTCTTACTCATATTTGTATGATTTACCCACGCTTTAGCCTGGTAGTTGTTCCATAAATGCACTTTAAAGTTGAAGTGAAACTAAACCTCAAATTCAGTGACCACCTAATGGAAATTCCAACATCTCTAGTTCATTCCTTAATTCACACTTTCATTCGGAAAACAAATTTTTTTAAGTTCTTAATGTGGCCTTAGCCTCTGCCCTGAGGGGCTGAGAACACCACTCTCAGGCACAGAGAGAGAAAGCTACTGTAGAAGATCAACATGCGAAAAGATCATTACATATTGTAGGAAACACAATGAGGGACCTATCCTAGTGCACCAGGAAAAGAAGTGTGAAGGATTCTATAGCAGGGGTTCACTTAGCATTACATGGCTACAGTGCCAAGGGGTACACTGAAAAGCCAACAGGTCAGGGAATAAACTTATAAATGATATACACTCAGCATAGAATACTTCATATATTTTCATTTGTTAAAAAAGCAAAATACAACTAAATTTGTATGAGAATCAGACACTAATCAGAAACTGGTATCATTAACAGAAACTAATAATGAGATGTATATAGCTGATAGGCAGATGACACCTATATTTCCCATTATACTTACAAATTATAAAGTAACTAATTTACCTGTTGGAATGACTTTGAAATCTTATAAATAAAATTATTCTGATCTTTAGGTAAGTCCTTGCAAAACCTCTGGTGCTTCAGCCTCAGACTATTAAAAAAAAAATGCACTTTAAATTTAAGTCAGTTTATCGAGCCTACAGGTATTACTGGTTTATCAAACCTATAACTTGGTTACCCCCCAAAAAAGTGTTAAATTGAGTCAAATGTTTTATTTTCTTTAATTACAAAAATATTTATGAATACGGTAGCATTACTCCATAAAATAACCCTTCTAGCAAGTAAAGACTATTTACTATATTTCTATGAAAATTTAACATAAATGTTAAAATTTTGAGTTCACTCATATACATTTCACACCGCACTTTTTTGCTTATAAATAGAAGTTCTATGTACTCAGTAGACACCGAAATATATTTGTCAAAATGACTGCAGGAAACGGGCATTATTTTTCAATGTTTTAACAGTAAGGGCTTTGACATAAGACAGAACTATTCAAATCCCAGCTCAGCCCTATACAAGCTCCAAGAACCAGGGATGTTACTTAATGTTCTAAATCATAGTTTTCTAATTGAACTATTAGGGAACTAATGTCAAGCTCAGGGAATGTTATAAGAAATAAACAAAGTATACAGTCCCACCAACAGTATTAAAGTGTTCCTATTTCTGTAAACTAGCTCAACCATTGTGGAAAACAGTGTGGAGATTCCTCAAGGATCTAGAACTAGAAATACCATTCGACCCAGCCATCCCATTACTGGGGATATACCCAAAGGATTATAAGTCATGCTGCTATAAAGACACATGCACATGTATATTTATTGCGGCACTATTCACAATAGCAAAGACTTGGAATCAAACCAAATGTCCATCAGTGACAGAATGAATTAAGAAAATGCGGCACATATACACCATGGAATACTATGCAGCCATAAAAAAGGATGAGTTTGTGTCCTTTGTAGGGACATGGATGCAGCTGGAAACCATCATTCTCAGCAAACTATCGCAAGAACAGAAAACCAAATACCGTATGTTCTCACTCATAGGTGGGAATTGAACAGTGAGATCACTTGGACACAGGAAGGGGAACATCACACACGGGGTCCTATTGTGGGGAGGTGGGAGGGGGAGAGATAGCATTAGGAGATATACCTAATGTAAATGACGAGTTAATGGGTGCAGCACACCAACATGGCTCATATATACATATATAATAAACCTACACATTGTGCACATGTACCCTAGAACTTAAAGTATAATAAAAATAAATAAATAAATAAATAAATAATGTATGCAAAACATTTAGCATAAAATTAGGTGATAAATGTGATGGTAAATTTTTTTACCAGATGCTGTATCTTGAAATAATCAAATTTTTTTCTGAGCTTACAAACAAAATATTCAATATCAATATTTATAAAACTGTGGCAATGTATATGTATTGTACTTTTGTTATTTAAGATGTCAATAAAAATTTTAATGTCATGGGGGAAATTTCATTAAATGTGTAAACTTATTAAATGTATAAAACCAAATAAACCAAAAAAGGACAGCATATAAACCACCTATATAGTATGACCATGACTTTTAAAAAATATGTCTTTTTATCTATGTGTACATAGAAAAAAGACTGGAAGGAAATGAATCAAGATTTTATTGACACTTACTAGTGGTGCTGATTAAAACTGCACTTTTTGTTTTAACAGAGGTCCCTAAAACTACATGTGCTACTTTTATGATTTTAAATTTAATCTTATTTTTTGTAATGAGAACATTTGAAATGTACCCTCTTAGCAATCTGAAAATATAGATTATCAATGAACTGCATATAAAATTATGACCAGGCACGGTGGCTCATGCCTGTAATCCCAGAACTTTGGGAGGCCTAGGCAGGTGGATCACCTGAGGTCAGGAGTTCAAGACCAGCCTGGCCAACATGATGAAACCCCATCTCTACTAAAAATACAAAAATTAGCTGAGTGTGGTGGCAGGTGCCTGTAATCCCAGTTACTTAAGAGACTGAGTCAGGAGAATTACTTGAACCCAGGAGGTGGAGGTTGCAGTGAGTTGAGTCACGCCACTGCACTCCAGCCTGGGTGACAGAGCGAGATTCTGTACCAAAAAATAAAAAATTAAAAAAATTATTAAGTATAAAAAGGGTGACTTTTAAATGACAAGCAATCATTTTTCAGATTTTTAAACAAATTCCAGCTAATAATTTATGACAGTAGAATAGATAATAATTAAATACTGGTTTTATACATATTTCTCTTTTTTCCAAAGAGGTTTTTTCTTCTTAACTAAGGTACACACACACACACACACACACACACACACACACACACACACACACAAATTGCAAGTCCTAGCATCCTCAGCTACAAGGGAAAGAACTTGTCAAATAAAGCTTGTAGCCACTTAGTTTTTCAGCTTCATTATCTGCATAAAGATTGACTCACACAAAGCTGAAAAGGGTGACAGGGAAAGCCAAAGCCATAGCAATATAAAAAAAGATAAGTTCAAAGACAGAACTATGCCAGATACAAAAGTTCAATGTCATTAAACAACAATCAGCGTCATAGCACAGCCTCTAAACTTTTTGCACTCCAAGATTTTTGTCATTTTATCTGCTTTATTACTGGAACTAGTTGCATTAAATCAGAATCTTGATGTTTTAAAAAGTTATCCTCTCCTTTTGTTTATTCCTCAGTAATTCAAAAGTCATTCAGCCATGTGAATACAGAGAAAATTTTCACACTGTCATTGTAAAAATAAGTAGTAACTCGGGAGAAAAAGAATCAACTTTTACAATTGTGGTTAACAAAATTAACTTCCATAAAATGATGTTTGGTAATCAAAGAAGTATTTTTGGACTCATAAAAGATGCAATTTTAATGGTATTCACCTAAACAGAATGATTTTTAAAGACGTTTCTTAGAAAGCTCTTAAATTCAGCAAACATGCTAGCACAAGATTGAATAGCCGTTTGAGTATTTTCAACTCAACTAGCTTTCTTCAACTCAACACAGTGAAATAAATCAGAATGAATTTGAAAGAGTGGATATAAAAATCCATTAAGACAAATTACATTTCACAGCCCAGTTCAGTAACAGCATTAATTCCTAGATCTGGCACTGTCATGTATCAAACAAACAAACAAACAAAAGATATACCAAACATAAAGAATATCAAGTACAACCTAGTGAAAGGTGTACATTCACACACAGACTGCTCAACGAAACTATGGAGTTCAAAACTTGAAGCACTATTAGAAGAGAAGAGCAATACATCAGCACTACCTTTTCTGCAAACTCACTGATTATGAGAAAAAAAGAAAACATATAGAACTAGTTTTTTTCTAAGGATAATCAACCTGTCACATTCCAAGCACGTTATCTATATTCTATATAATTCATGGCCAACATAAAATGTCTTTTTATTGTCTCCCAGATACTGCTAAAGGCAGCCAAAATGACACTCACCAGACATCCCCCCAAAACAGAAAACACAATAAGTCACTGTTTTTCCCCCAAGAAAGGACAATCCATCTTCAGTATTAGAAAAAGAATATAGAATTTAATAGCACCAGTATATGTTGCAGTGTACTAAAAACATTTGATAAATAATGAGTTAAGACTGAGAACAGATATAAGTGTTCATGTAGCCAAATGAAGCTGATATTAAAGTTTAATAGCCTGTATATAACCTTGAGCATAAAAATCCAATGACTTGGATACAAGCACTTAAAGAGATATGAATCTAGCTCAATATTTATCAGAATATATTGCCAAAGTTTCAAGTCCTAGTGCTAAAACACTTCTTGGCCCTGAATCGGAAGTGGGTTCTGTTGGAGTCAATCCAGAAAAACCAATTGGAATATGATTAGCAACATTCAGTGACTTGCCCTGAAAAATTCAAATTGAAATTCAAGGAAAGAAATTAGTTATTTAATTGATTATTTCATAATTCTGAAAGTATAGTATGCTATCATTTAATTGCAAAATAATTTTCCATTAACTTTACAATTAAATTATACTTACTATAAAACAAAATTAAAATTTAATGTTCACAAGAAGACTAAAGACAGTAACATGCTACTCACAATAGTAATAGCTAACATTTGTTAAGCTTTTATTATGAGTCAGGCACTAGTCTAAGTACTACATGTATATTCTCAAATCCTATAAAACTGGTACTGTGATTACTCCTGTAATACAGGTGACGAAACTAAGAGAACAAGTAAATAATTTAACCAAGATCACACATTTGGAAAACAGCAATATCTGGGATTACTGGACCATTTGCCACTTTCTTCCCCTCTACTGCAGAAACTCAGGTGTGGTGGGCGTGGCGGGGGTTGGTGGGGAATTAAAATTGATGCTCAAGTGTGTAAACTACAACAGTTTCAACTACTAAGTTCACATGTAACCCAGATTTTAAAAGGTGTTAAAGCGACTGATACTTGTTATACACTAAATAAATGTCACACAACAAATAAATATTTGCTGAAAAACAGGGTGTCAAAGGGGGAAATTAAAAGTTATTAAGGTTATTTTCTGCATCTAAAGCATAAGTGGACAAACAAGGTCATCCAGTAATTTTGCTCTAATGAATAATACTGATAACCTTTCTAAACAGAAACTTGCCAAATAAGATAAATACATTTTGTCATCAACTAAACTGAAAAGGATGGAAATACAAACATTTTACAGTGTATTTTCAGTCACCAAATATTAAAAGGAACCCATTCAAAATAACGTGTAAAAATATAATGAAAGCTGTAAAAAACATTAAATAAATATATGTATTCTAATATTCAAGACAAATTTTACATCTAAAATTTAAAATGACAACTCCATTTTGTTGATCAATGACTAGCTTACCACTTCAAAAGAACAATACTTTATCTGGAATTTGCATATTTTCTCCCAAAATAGGTTGTCTCCTTAGATTTCTGGGACTTTTATGAATGAATTTCAGAGGTCATTAATAATATGAGTACTCTGAAAGTAGTTATTCATAATATGAATATTTTATTTAACACTTCTGTAGCTTTAGAAGTGAAACAGATCCTGAATTTCAAATCTCTCTCAAATTTACCTCATTAGTTAAATTAGCTAAGTTTCCAGTTTCAATATACTAAGGGCACTTTTTCCCTAATGTAGAGATAACTTGTATTATCTCTTCATAATCAAAGTCATGATCATTCTCATATCCACATCTTTCTAAAGGAATAAGAAAAACCAAAACCAAGAAAGATTTTCAAAATTTCAGAAAACTGTGCGGAACATTCATGCTTATATCTTCTCTAACAAAAAACACTAACTACAAGGAAGGCAAAAGTTCATTTTACCTCATTTTCTGAAATGCCTGGAAATCTACGCTGAAATGACTTAAATCGTTTAAAATCTAAAAAGTTGTTGATAAAGGTCACAATGATAAGGAATAAAATGGTGCTAAAATGCTTAATTACTTAATACATATTTAAGAGGTGCCCATTTTATACAAGCAATGAAATATCTTCCCTTGGGTGGCTTTTCTGATCATTAATCTTTTTATTGTGTAACAAGTAATACTTTGATATAATTAAGACAGTTTTTTAGCTACCAATTCAGTGGACAGACTCTTCATTTGCTTCTCTGTTGAAACTGTTGTCTCAAGAAACCCAGCATTACTTTCTAAAAAGCAGTCTACCTCTGAGAACCTGTGTGCTGTGGTTTGTCACTCAACTTCCAAGGTTCCCAGAATATACAAACACTAAGCCAACCTTCCAGTTAAGCTTGCACCTGTGCAAGGAGAAGTCCCTTCCACTTCTCCAGTCAAAATAAAGTCTAGAAAATTGTTCAGTACCCAATTACTGTAGTGACTGAATTACCAAAATAAATAAATACACTTTAAGCTGGTCTATTTCCATCACAGGATTTCAAGGCTACTCTCCCAACGCGACAGGCAAGTTTTAACTTGTGCCTGGCCAAAGGAAAAACGTTTGCCAAATAATGTTCCTGCTGCCATCCCTGCTGGCTTTTCGTTTGTCCAAATCGCTCTCTAGTCGTTGTCTTTTCACTTTATAAACGCCACTGAGAATTGTGCCCACCACAGCGCCACCCCACTCCCAATCACCAGTGCAGGTTCAGATTGTGGTATTTGGTAGAGTTCTTGAACTCCACATAGCCAGCTCCGGAAGCGCGCTGCAAAACGCACCCCGGATGCTTTCCCAAATCTATTCCCTCACTCTCACATTTCAGAAAATCGCTCTATTTATTCATTCTGAGAAAGTGGGCTCAACCCCCGCTTTTGCGCTGGAGAAGGAAACACAATCATTCTCTCTCTCTCTTCCCCATCCTCCCCAACTCCTTCCCCCCCCCTCCACCCTCATCCCTTCCTAATCTCCAACCCTAAGAGCACTCAGACATCCAAAGTTTCTAATTCCTTCCGCCCTCCCCTGTCCCAAACACTGGGCAATCAGACTGGAGATAACCGACGCGGGGAAATCTGGGTTTCCATTGTCAAGGAGTCCCCTTTCCCCACAGCCGCTCTCATGCCCCCGCCCCCTCGAGGGGCTCTGGGGGCACCTTCATCGCTTCTCGCCTGCCCTCTAGAAAACCACCCGTAACTGGAGGCTACCGCGCGGCAGCTGTACCAACAGCAGGTGATCCAGGCGGTGCGCGGCGACGCCTTGTGATGGCATCTTGCCCTCTGCAGGGACACCACTGAGGGCCACATGAAATGACCCCCAGCAGTCCTACTAAAGCAAAGAGGTGGAGGAGGGTCTATGCACTCTGCCCTGTGCCCCAGTCTCTCCCACCCTGTCCTCCGAAACAGAGGAGCCCCTAGCATCCGGGAGCGGGCTGGGTGGAGAAGGCAAGATCAATAAAGTTCAGCAAGTAAGACAGCTGGGAGCTGGGTGCTACTGAGTTCTAGAAAGGGGGAGTAGAGACGGAAATATCCGAAGGGGCGAAATGTAAATCGTGTCTACTGCAAAAGGGAGTCGTGCAGAGAGGGCCGCTCTCTATAAGGAGTTAACCAGCTCCTGGCCCGGACACCCCTGCCGGGCCTCCAGCGGGGCTCAAACCCGCCGCAGGTCAGCAGGGGGCGAGGGGTGCGGGGAAACGCCTGGGCTGCGAACTTACGGAAGAAAATGTACTCGGTGTAGCTGCTCCAGATCTTGTCGTCGCGGTACTGGTTGACGAAGGCGGCGGTGCCCGAGGAGTTACACGCCACCATGTGGAAGCCGGCCTCGGACAGGCGATCAAAGGCCTGCTCCAAGTAGGTGAACTTGAGGTAGAAGCGGGACGTGTACTTCTCCGGCTGCCGGTCGGGGTCGCGGCTCTCGTTGAGCGTGTCCCCGAAAACCTCCTTGGCCAGCGCGATGCGCCCGCACACCATGATGCGTGCCACGCGCCGGAACTTGGCGTCGGCCTGGTTGTCGCGCACGGTGGTGTAGGAGCCCCGGTAGCCCAGCGTGAGGAAGCCCGAGCGCTTGTCCGGCGCGCCGCTGCCGCCGCCACCACCGTGCACTCCCGGGCCCGAGGGCACGGCGGCCGCCGCCCCGCGCAGCAGCAACGCGTCGCTGCTACCCTGCGAGACGTTGTCCTCCAGGTCGCTCTGGCAGCCCTCGTCGTTGAGCGAGTTCTGCTTGATGACCTTGGGCGACAGCAGCTTGACCAAGTCGGTGAGCTGGAAATACTCGGCCTCGCGCAGGAGCCGCTCCTTCTCGGGGAAGTGCTCCGGCAGCGCGAGCTGCTTGTCCCGCAGATAATCCAGCACATACCTGAAAAGGAAGCCGTCCCGGTCGATGAAGAAGCGCGCCCGGCTGTCCCTGGGCAGCTCGCCCCGGCGCCGGGCGCCGCCACGGGGACTAGAGGGCGAGAACATGCTGGCCAAAGTGCTGTCCGGGACGCTGAGCAGCGTCGAGTGCTTGGTCACATAGACCTGGCCGCCCACATTCAGCTCCACTACTTCGGGGAAGGGCGAGGGTGCGCAGGGCCCCGGGGCGGCGGCGGCCGACGCGCCGGGCGAGCTGGACGAGGAGACCATCTCGCTAATGGGCAGGATGGTGCTGCCGCCGCTGCCCGTGTCCTTCAGAGCCATAGTCCCCCCGCCGCCGGCCCGGTGACCCGAGAGAGCTGCACTTTCTCGTTCCCAGAGCCCGCGCCCCAGCCCTCCGGGTGTTCTCTGCGCCCTCGGGCAGGGCGGCGCGTTCCTCGGGCCGGGGCAGCCCGGCTCAAGGCTCGGGGCAGCTGCGGGGTCGGCGGCGCCCAAGCTCCATCAGAGGAGAGACGCGCGGGAGAGGAGCTCCGCCGGTGCGGCGGCGGCAGTGGAGAGGCAAGAAGGAGCGGCTGCTCCTTTGGGGCGAAGGCGGGGAAGTGTGAGAGAGACTTGCGAGAGGCTCTAGGACTGCTGCTCGGCTCTCCGCGGGGAGGGTGGGAGGAGGGGCCGAAGCAAAGAAAACTCGCCGCCCCGGCAGCTTGCTAGCGCGCCGCGAGGCCGGAGCGCCGACGGTGGCGCTAACTACTCCTGGCAGCCCGGGAGGAGGCACTGACGTCAAGCCCCGGACTGGGACCCGAGCCTCAGCTGTCATTTAAAGAGATAGGCTCCTGCCGCGGCTCCCGGGCTCCGACGCTAGGGGGCGGGACCGAGGGTCGAGCCTGCGAGAGGTGCCGCTCGGCGGCCAGCTGGGAGAGGCAGGCAGGGAGCGCCTAGAGCAAACGCGAGAAAAAAAAGACAGCGCTCTCCTTCGTTCCTTTCACTCCCTCCTTGGGTCCATGCCCACCCCCTTTCCTCCCTCCTTTCATTCTCTTCCTTTCTTCCTTGCCTCCGTCCCCAGTAAAACTAGTTTTTTACACTCTCATTAAGGTAAGGAGTGGAGGAGCGGAGAGGGGAGAATAGGTTTTGATTATAGCAAAGATGTCAGGCTCCTAATTTGGCTTCCGAGCAGTGATTGCAAAAAGATTACGTGAGGGTGGGAAGATGAATCTCTTGAAGTGGCTTTATGATACAGTTTAAGTGAAGGGCTAAATGCGCGCACCTGTCTTAGAATCAAATTTTACGACTGCATGCACTGAATATTGTTGAAAAAATTTTAAAACTCTGAAATCTGATTTCAGTTCACAATACTAAAGGAGTGTAACGACTGGTTCCTTCCGACGCTTTTACAATATTTAGTTTTATAGTCGATGCTGAATAAATGTTTACAGAGGGAGAGACAGCCCAAGAGGAAATTTACTCGATTTATTCATTCTTTCTAATCCTGATCAGTCTCTTCATTAATCTCTCCATTTCCGTTTCAACTCCATCATGCAAGAAAAGTGGCTGATATTTTTATTAGTCTTCTAACCCCAAGAGTAAGGTCACAAATAAAAATTATATGAATTTAAGCTCACTTTAATTTCCATGTATACAAAGTACAGGTACAGTCTGCAAAATGAGCATTGCTTGTGATAAAGAGTGAAAATAGGAATGCAAAAGAGAAATCTTTCTTCTACCCTGGGGCATACTTTTGTGTTCAGAAACATAATCATTGATTTATGAAGTACAAAAGAGAAAAGGGTGTCTTGTGGCACAAAGTAGTGTGCTTCAATTATCATAACAATATTACAGATGAACTTTATCCATTAGCAGTCGATATACAGATTTTAATATTTTTTAAAAAGTTAAATGCCTACTAACAGCTCTTTTTCTTCAAACCACCCAAAAAACTATCAAATTTCAGATATGGTTGTAAATTAATACATTATTTTTGGAGCATTACAAATTATGTTTAAATCATTGATCCTTATAAGCTACATCCATAGACTATGTCATACTAATTTTGAGGTTGCATTACATGAAGCAGAGAGAGCCTAATGGACCAATGAAAGAACACAATATATTTGCCAAAGGACTGAGACTTAAAACGGGGTTTTTGTATGCACTGTCATGCAGTCCTTTTACTCAAAACTATTGTGTCCTGCCAAATTTATAAACTGATTAATCAAATTAACTAATTTAATTGATTTTGACCTTCATTTAAAAGTTAAAACCAAGTATTAAAATAATAGAAAAAATACGCTATTTTCTGCCTCATTAGAAGAATAAGAAAGTATTCGGGATTTAAAGTAATCATTCCTGGATAAATGAATTAATAGATGCTTTATAATCTTCATAGATGAATAAATAATAATGCCTCAAACCACTACTAATGAAGCCCATTTATCATAAGGTAAATGTCCCTAATGATAAGTATGGTGCAGACTGTAGAATTGTAATGAAGTGGATATGTAATAAATATGCATATGAATATGAAGTCGCTAATATTATCAGGTTGAAATCCATCTTTACTTTTGAATTAAATAAATTATGTCTATAAGATAAAATGGTCAAAAATTTATACTCTAAATGAATAATCTCAAAAATTCACAATGAATTGTATTGTTTGATATATTCATTTTTTAAATGATTCCTTCAACATTGATTAAACATTTTTTCTTAATTTCTTCCCTCTTCATACTCCTATTACTCTCCTCTGTCTCCCAGTTATACCCTTCAACCAAACTCAGACTGAACAAATCGCAGATCTACAATATTTCTATCTTTCCTCTTCCTTCTGCTAGGAATGACCTTCCTCTTCCACCAGATCCCTAACCCATTCTCCCTGCTTACCAATTTCCTCCAGCTCTTAGTTTAAATATCACTTTCTCTGGAAATCTTTACATTCACTTATCCAACCTAGTGAAGTGTCCTCCTAAGATGTTCCCATAAGATCCCATGTTTACACATGGGCAAGGTTTATCACACTGATTTGTAACTGTGGTCCACCAGATTGTAAAAACGGCATGCGACCGTATGCACTATTATATCCCCATGGAGGTAGACTATAGAGGTAGCCCATAAAGAGGTAACCAATTTGTATTTGTTGAAAGCTCACTGAATAGAACTGTATTAATATCATAAATGGATGACAATGCATCACCTATGTGCTGGGTACTAGGCTAAATAATGAGATTGCAGAATTGAGTTAGACCCTGTTCTTCACAATTAAAATCAGGTAAAGTGAGAACCAGAATCTAATCAAAATAAACTCAGAACTGAAAGAGAAGAGAAAGCAAGAAAGAGGCACAATTGAAGCAATCCATTTGGTGAACTGAGCAATCAACACCAAATACCGTAATCAGAACCATTTTGCTCTAAGCCACAGACACCATTAATGTTCCTTAGACCAATTTGATCACACATATGGGTCCTTTAAGATCTTCTGTTGCTACGCAGAGACAAGGCAGCAAGCTTCTCTGAATAGAAATTACACTAGAACAGTTCCCATACCCGGCACATTCTTAAATAACACGGTCAAACCTGAGTGTCTCTAAAAGCACAGCAAACAAACCAAAAAGGATATATTGAGTCCAGATTTTAACACATAAATAATTTAAAATTTACAATAACAAATTAAATATTTCTTCACTAGGCAGAGAGTTACTTAAAGGCAGAAAACATTTCTTCTTCTAAAGGGGAAAGAACACAAAAGAAAACGAGATTTAAAAGCAAATAGAACTAGGTTAAAATCTAACTTTGTCTCTTACTAGCTTTTCAACAAGTTACTCTGAACCTCAGTTTCTTCATGGGCACAGTGGAAAAAACAAAGACCTCAGCTCATCACATCAATGATGGTTTGTAACAAGACCACGTTGTTTGATGGAGTTCACTATATTTATAATGTCTGTTTCACAGTATGGTTCTCAGGGAGGGGAATAGAGTTACATCTTGACTACATAGATCCAAGATCCAGAAGCCGGTAACTGATTTTAGTAGCTCTACCTACCTTCCAGTTGTCTCACCCCTAAGGCCTGGGGTTACACAGCCCTGTCATTATGAACAGCCCCATACCATCATGTCCTTCCCTGTCTGTATCTATTGTTGTCTCCCTCATTGCATGTTATCATCCTAGACACTGATATAATTTCTTTGATTTCGTTTACCTTGGTCCTGTTCTTTCTTTTTTTTTTTTTTTCTTTTAACTTTGTTCAGTCTTTTGACCGTGGTCTAATTACCCCTTTTAGCTTGCTTCTGTCCAAGGCCAACTGTGCTTCTAATTTTCAGGAAACCATCTGGTATCTGTTAATCTAGTTCAGGACATTTGAAAGTTTTACCAAAAATAATAATAATAATAATAAACATAAACAAACAAAAAACCCTCAAGTATCTCATGTAATTCTAAGCAAAAAGCCTGACATTCTTTCCAGTATCAGAGTCTTTGCAATTTTTAGAGCAGGGCTATCTAATATAAATATAGGAACCATATATCTCATTTTTAATTTCTCACAGCCACATTAAAAAATAAATGTGAAATTACTTTAATAATGTAGTTTATTTAGTCTAATATGTCCAAAATCTCATTTCAAAATGTATTAATGACATAATTTACATTTTGTTCCACACAAAGTATTGAAAATATGGTATGTATTTAGCTCTTCTGACACATCTAAACAATTATAACATAACTTGGACTAGCTATATCTCATATGCTTAACAGTCACATGTGCCTACTGGCTTCTAAACTGAACAGTATAGCTCTAGAGCATTTGGGACTTTAAAGCATGTCTGTGTTTTGAGGATTAGGTAAGAAAATATAACTTTTAAAAGTTTTTTTTTTAATTTATTTTTTATTATTTTTATACTTTAAGTTCTAGGGTACATGTGCATAATGTGCAAATTACAGGATTGTAATGAGAGGAGGCTGGATTCAACACTTGAGAATGTTGAGAAGTCATTTAACACATGGAATGGGGACCATAAAACATCACTCTGGCCAAAAAAAAAAAAAGAGAGAGAGAGGAGAAATTGTAATGTAATCACTAGAGAACTTAGATGTTCCTTACACAACCGTCACCCCCATAATGTTTACAGCATGCATCACTCTTGTGAAAAGCAGGCCAGGTCAGGGTTTATTTTGTGGGTATATGGACTTTAGCAAGTTTAGAAATAAAGAGCTTGCTATCAGAGCAAACAAAGCAGAGTTAGCCTTTGTAGGAATAAGACTGAAGATAAGATGGGAAAGATCTACATTCAGCAATTGTTGCTGAATCTAGGGAAAGTTGGAAAGCAGAGTATGCATTGCCCCCAAACCTCACATGTTAATTGTAAGAGTGTCAATGGTTCTATAAAATGGAAAACTTTTGCAAATCAGGTATTTAGGAAACTCAGAGTATCTATGCTTAATGAACACATTAAATAACATATTCCAGCAACTTTAATATCTTAATATAATTCAATATGAGTTCTGATTCTATATTTGAAATTGTATAGAAATACTACTAAAGTTTAGGGTAACACCTGGTTAAACTCTGTAAAATTATATACCCAATGAAATTCATGAAAGCTTGTCCAGATTATGATCCAATATAACTAAGCATTTAATTTAATACCTGGCACATAAATAGTGATCAACAGGTACTTGCCAAAATTATTTGCAAACTATTTTCTTATTAACTAATATGATATATGTCAAGTTTTCAGAAGTAGCTATTTAATTTAATATGCTATGGGTGGGGGGAATGTTTATGTTGGGAAGGTGGTTAGGAATAGATGATCTAGTCTCTCATTGTGCATAACTGGTTACCTCCTTAAAATATAGGTTAGCTCCCCAAAGCCTGGGAGGAAAGGGCAACATAGTTCTCCATAACCTTAGAACATTCAGGAAAAGAATTTTCATTAGGCTGGACAATGGGAATGATATTCTGACTCTATGTCTCTTCAAATAGCATAAACCAGGAGCCCAAAACTGGTGATGGTATATGTATAATATAAATTTTATAAAATTTGTACTACTATTTAAAAAAAGTTTTCACTGACTGGAAGAAGACTTTAACATACACAGTATGTTTAAAATATTAATAATTTCTGACAGCAAATCAGTTTCCCTTAGAAATGACTTGCAAATCGTAAACTTTCATTTATTATTTTGGTCAGCAACTGTTAACTGATGAGTTTGGCTCCATGATACAAATTGTAATCATAGCTAAAATTCAATCATTTCGTACACTTTTTAGCTTTTTGTCCTACTGTGTTAGTAAACTTTCCACTGCTATAACAGAATATATGGGGCTAGGTAATTTATAATCAATAAAAATTTGTTTTCTCTCAGTTCTGGAGGCTGGGAATCCAAGATCAAGGTTCTAGCATTAGGCAAGGATCTTTTTACTGCTTCACTACACGCCAGAATGCCAGAAGGCAGAGGGAAGAGAGAGGGGTGAGGAGGGGGAGGGAGAGAGAGAGAGAGAGAGAAAGAGAGGCATGCTCATGCCAGAAAGTTCTTTAAACCCACCCATGACTGTGGATCCCTCATGGCCTAATCACCTATTAAAGATCCCACCGCTTGATACTGTTACAATGGAAATTAAATTTCAACATGAGTTTTGGACGGCACAAACATTCAAATCATAGCACCCATCTACTAGCTTTGTCAAGAGGATTATTTAGATAATGACTATAGGGCATTTTATGCTCCTTAGCTGAAGTTACTATAGAAATAAAATAGTGTTATGATAATATTACTTTTTCTATCATGCTTGTCTCTAATGGGAGCACTGGGTGAATTCAATATAAGAAATTAGTCCTTCAATTTAAGATTTACAGTTAGTAAAATGTTTGGAAAATATATTAAACCTAAAGAGAAGCAATCAAAAATTTAAAATAAGTGTCCTTAAGTAATCTACTATTAAAAGTTATAAATGTAGAATGTGGATGGGAATGCTGATAGTTTGATAAAACAAAATATAGTTTATATTTATTAACAAGTCAAATAGCTTCTCTTATCATAGGAATTTTATAAAAGGATTGCTGAATATATGTCAAATAATTGAAGTCCTTGGTAGGGGTCAATTGTCTGAGGCTGGAACAGTACCTTCACCTAATTGATATGTCAGTCTGAACCATATAAAATAGCCACTTTCATAAAAAGTCTCAAAAAATGACAATTTTTTATGCTTTATCTGTATTTTTCATATGATTTCATATGACAGATTTTATGTAGTTGCTAATACTTTTCATCAACAAATATAATTAATATAGCACCATATCACTGAATGCTCAAATATTTAGAAATGCATAATTTATAGCATGAGTTTTAAACATGTGCTTTAGTGTGCTGAATATTTATAATTTTTTTCTTTAAAAAGTTCTGTCTATCACTTTACTCTTGGTTTTCTCAGCAAATAAATATAGCTTGTACAAAGAACTATTTTTAAAAATCTTTTGCTTGTATGTGTCCTGAATTATCACTGTCTCTACATAGGTAACAAATTCGTTGAATACAAGTACTATTCTCCAGTTGTTTTATTTTCAGTTCAGTGCTCTGCAAACAGAAAGCCTAAAATGATGATAGGCAGATTGTTTATCTACACTGTAGCTAATTAGCATAAGACGATTCACAGGCATTAGTGGTACAATTTAATTTTGCTATGTACTGCTAAGTAGGAAAATATTGATATTTATATATCTGTAGGTTCTATTTTAAAAAGTACATCAGTTGAATCAAACTTTAAAAATACAATTAAAGTACAATGCTTTAATCTAGGAGAGCACTCTAATGTAAGGTATAAATTCAGCTAATGAACACCTGATGTAACACACAACGTTATTCAGGCTCAATAAACAGGTTTTTAAAAATCTAGCTTTTGAGTAAATTGTATGTTATAAAGTTTCATGCCAATGAGTGTTTGGGTGTGCTTTATTTTTCCCCATCATAACTCGAGTGAAACAGAGGTCTGAACAAGAGACAGAAACTGAATTTTAATCCCAGCCTTAACAATGATGCAGATTTTCTTAGTGACCCAGAGCAAGTATCTTTTATGATCAGTTTACTAGTTTATTAAATGGACACTTCCTAATATCTTCTGGGAAATACTGTCCTGGTTATATATTGTTGCACAACAAAGCACCTCAAAACTTGGTGGCTTCAATAACAATAATTTTACCATTATTTTTATGGTTCTGGGTTCAGCTGGCTGATTCTTGCTCAAGGCCTCCCAAATCTGAAATAAGACAGAGGCTCGGGATGGAATCATCTGTTGTCTGAGCTGTGAAGACTCAAACAATTGGGGCTAGAACAGTTGAGGCTCTTTGGACACTGGTTCTCTCTCTCTCTCTCTCTCTCTCTCTCTCTCTCTCTCTGTGTGTGTGTGTGTGTGTGTGTGTGGTTTGTATGCATGGTCTGTCCACCATGGTTACTCAGGACTCCAAAACTGTACAACTCATGAAGAGAGAGCTAGGCAGAAGGGGTATCATATTTTATATCCTAACCCCCAAAATCCCAAAATGTCATTTCTATCATATTCTGTTAATCAAGGCACCCACAAAACCTTCCCAGTTTTAAGAGGAAGAAAGAAAATCCTGCTACTCGAAGGGAGAGGGAGAAATTCTAGTAGAGTATATGGCACCAAAAATATCATTGTGGCCATTGTTGGAAAGTACAATCTGCTGCAAAAGCTGCGAGAATCAAACACCATTATACCCCCTATAATATTTACATGGGGAAAATTCTGTGAGTAGAGCCATAGCATTTTGCTGTGGCACATATTCTGTAGGTTTAGCATACCTAATCGTGATGTATGGGACACATATACACAAAGAGGTACACACACATGCACAAGCAGCTAATTCAGGAGTATGGCTATCTGAAGTCTTAAGCCAATACTCAAAGACTTGAAAGGACAGTCAAGTGTTTCCTTCATTGTAGGGAGACCCCCTGAACTACTGCTACGGAATAAAAGATGAAATGCTCCTGATTACTGTAAATACAAAATTGCATGCAGTAATTTTGTATAAAGACAATGCCAGGTTGGATTGCCAGGATGAGCACGTGACGTGCTTCCCCCTGCAGAGAGCCTATGAACGGACGTGCAGTCAGGGAGGTTTCACATCACCAAGATTCCTATCCCAGAAAAGCAGATGTTCATAGCTCTGGGAATAGAATGCGACCCTTGCGGAGAGCCCATAAATGGACGCATGGGGGGCACCTGTCCATATGGATAAGATAGGGCTATAAACGGCCTCATCTTGCCACAGCTCTTCTAGGCCTCTTTAGGGTTAAGGCATACTCCCTTCTGAGAATTTCTGGTCTAACTGGTTGTGTAGCTTCACATCCTGTTTCTATGGATTGTTTGTAACCAGCTTTTGCTGCAACTGTTACTGCTGATTAATATCTTGCTAATCATAGGTTATGGAAAGACTGTGTTTCTGTTTTAAGGCTCTGTTAGAAATTACTGATGCACACACTATATTGTAAATCCTTATTTCTGTATACTGTACTTCTGCATACAGATGTTATGTTAAAGAATTACTTCATCCCCATGTGACCATCTCACTTCATAATCAAATGACCCTAAATCCCTCACTAACCTACCCCCACCCTCACTAAACTTAATAATAAATGTTGGTATATCCAGTGCATTGGCGGCACCACGGGACCAGAAGGCAGTGACCTCCCTGGACACAGCTTTCACTATCTTGTGTGTGTCTACTATTTCTCGACCTGCTGATCCACCTGGGAACAAAGAGAGAGCCCCTTTGCATTGCGGGTTGCTGGCCAGATCCTGCAATACTTCATTTGAATAAGAATTTCCATTTTTTTCATCATGATCATTTATTCTGCTCTAATAAATGGCTTTAGCCAATTTACCTTTACTCTAGTTAATACAGAACTACCGTCTACCTCATTTTTTAACACCCCTTACAACATCTGCAAGCCTTAATTCTCCTTCAGTGAATCATTTCTTTACATCTTTAGATATTGACCCAGTAAACACAAATATGTCTGTGAACACTTAAAAATTTACTTGTTACCCAGTTTTTCAGCAATGTTCTCTACTCTGATCATCATATGATGCATATAGTTCCACTGCATAAATTTTTATCTCTGCTTTCCAAAGTTAATTCTTCTCCCTGCAGAAGTATTGGCTTTTTGTCTAGGAGTACTCATTATGCTCATTTAAAAAATATTACCCATATTACTCTCATTTACTACATATTACTCATTTATTTATTCAAATATTGGGAAATTGACCAATATTATACAAATTGGATAATATTGGATAATTGACCATTCATGAAACCAGAAATTTTGAAATTTTCTGCCTAATCTTGGGGAAATTCATCAAATAAAAGGAAACAATCAGTTACTTCAATGCAAATATCAAAAAAGATGGCATTTATCTTTTACTCATGTATACAGTTTTGATTAATTTTGAAGCAGCTTCACAATTTCAGTTCATACCAATTCCATTTCAATAAAATTCAAGTATTTATTGAAAATAAATGACAGCCATGTATTGCTTACCAATGGGGATACATTTTGAGATATGTCATTAGGTGATTTTGTCATGTGGGAATGTCATAGAGTGTACTTACACAAACCTAGATGGTATAGCCTGCTACACACCTAGGATATATGGTAGGGCATATTGCTCCTCGGCTACAAACCTGTACAGCATGTTAGTGTATTGAATACTGCAGGCAATTGTAACACAATGCTATTTGTGTATCTAAATCTACTAAAACTCAGAAAAGGTACAATAAAAATATGGTATCAAAGACTAAAAATGGTACACTGGTATAAGGTACTTACCATGAATGGTGCTTTCAGAAGTGGAAGTCACTCTGGATAAATCAGTGAGTGACTGGTGAGTGAATGTGAAGGCTAGGACATTATTGCATTACTGCATGCTTTTATGTGACTGGCAGCACAGTAACTTTGTTTATACCGGCATCACCACAAACACAGGAGTAATGCATTGCACTACAATATTACAATGGCTACATCATCTTCAGCTCCATTATAATCTTGTGGGACTACAGTCATATATGAAGCCCATCAATGATCAAAATGTCATTATCTGGAACATGACTGTATGTACTCTACTAAGTACACTGTGGGTCATGAAAGTGGATAGGACATATACCCTGTCATTAAAAATGTACAACATGGGAAAGGAGAATTAGACAAGTCCACAAATAACTAGAGATTGAATTACAGGGAGGAATAAGGTAAATGTTGCAAAAGAAGAATACAGAAAGTGATATGAGGGTACGTGGAAAAAGAGCGAGCACTTCTGGTTGAAGGACTAAAAAACACGAAAATAACTGGGTAGTGGGTATAACAGACTCTAAAAGATAGACGTAACATTGATAGACTTGGATGACAGTTTCAAAATGAAAATACAGCATGAGCAAAACAAGGCCTAGTAATAATACTGTCTAACTAATCTATCTATCCACTTATCTATTAACTTATCCATCTATGTATTCATCTATCAAACCATGCCCTTATTTCAGAAAAATGGCTTATGGAACAATGTAAATAGTTTAAAATCAGGACAGAGAAAATATAATATACAAAACCGAGATAAGTAAGAAATGTAGAACACAATTACACATTTCATAGTGTACTAGGTTATTAAATTTGACCCAAATTGGACTCGTGTGACATATGAGCTTCCTAGAGGAAAGAAAATGTGGCCGGTCAAATGATTCAAATTACCAAAAAGAAAAAAGAAATTACCAATCCACTTGGAAAAGAAAATTCATTTGTTAAATGTTTCAATATGTAAGGCAGATTGAATATAAAATAATGATCACTATCTCAAATGATATATTTAAGGTACTTGTACTAGCAGATTAAGGGTACCAGAAAATTTACTTATCCTAAGAGCTGAAGACCAACCATTAATTTACAACTTAATAAAAGCAGCTCTATAAGGGATGTTGGTAACATTATCCCTGATTTGCAAACCAGGAAACAGAGAGTTATGGATATTAAGTCAGTTACCCAAAATCACACAGCTAATAACTATTAAAGTTTGTATTTGCATTTGTATCCAGGTTTGCATTACTTTGATGTGAGGATAGAAGTTTACATGTAAAGGATAGAGTTGCGTTGGCAGAGAGAATTTGGTTGGGGGAAGAATAATTGAGAATGTACTGTCAGGGTTAAAATAAAGAATTTGGAGGCAGGAAAACTAAGGATGCCTACAGGTTGAGATGAAAACAGACTGTAGAAATAGTGAGAAAGTTAAAGAAAGGCTCTTTAGTGGAGAAAAGCCTAAAGAAAGATGGGATCAAGAGAGCTGATGAGGGGTTTAGCCTTGGCAGAGAGGCAGAACTAGTCTTCTTTGAACATATTGTGAATAAAAGAAATGATATCACCTAAAGAGCTCGAGAAATGGCCCACCTTGCTTTCTAGAAGGTTTCATATCAAAGAACCTAGAGTGTGTTTAGATTTTTAGGCCAAACTCTCTCAGGTAAAATATTGTTTGTTGCACTTAGGACCCTAAAGGAATCAGCATTTGAGAGCAAAGGCATGGAATGAGATCAAGTAACCATTTTTCTAACTTCATTCCATTTCCTGCCTGTATGAAATCAGTCATGTCTAGAAATGCGTATCCTAGACTAGGGATTAGAATAACTAGATGTCCCCATTAGCTGTGGACATTCCATCAGCCTAAGGTTTGCATGGCTTTTGGAAATGCCAGCCTGACTTCTGGATGTTTCACATTGGACTGCTTACTTATTCTGTGGGAGCCTCAATATCACCATATAAAAACGATGTTTTAATATTTATATACTCAAATTTTATTAAAAATTAAAAGCCCCCAGATTGTGCCCAGCACACACTAAGCAATCAATAACTGTGAGTTATTTCTTTCCTTTACCTTAAATCCTCACACAGCACATATCAAGATCTGACAGCTGAAAAAGGATCCTTAATAGAAGATCAGTAAAGGCCTCCTACTCTGGCATGTATTCATTATTTCATTTCCAATCCTTTCAATAAATATTTATGTGATGTTTTCTAAGTGACAGGCACCCAGCTCACCTTCAAAATTGATGCAGAACCTCAGATTTTAGCAGCATTCTCCCAGCAGTTCTTTTACCTTGAAACTTGAGTCTATTCCCTGGTCCTGTTTTTTTGGATGGTTTGTCACTTTTCTTGTACTGGTATTTAAAATCCTGTATCTTAGTACAAATCTTGTTCCCCTTACACTAAGATGTTGGTTTCTGCTTTCTGCCTCACATCCCTTTCCTGGTTCTATATCCTGTCTTTATTATTTATTTATTTATCTATTTACTTATTTATTTTTGAGACAGAGCCTCACTCTGTCACCAGGCTGGAGTACAGTGGCGCAATCTCAGCTAACTGCAACCTCTGCCTCCTGGGTTCAAGCGATTCTGCTGCCTTAGCTTCCCAAGTAGCTGGGACTACAGGGATGCACCACAACCTCCAGCTAATTTTTGTATTTTTAGTAGAGATGGTGTTTCACCATGTTGGCCAGGATGGTCTCAATCTGTTGACTTCTTGATCCACCTGCTTTGGCTTCTCAAAGTGCTGGGATTACAGGCATGAACCACCGTGCCCAGCTTATCCTGTCTTTAGATAATAATTTGTTCTGATGCCTGGTGCAGCCTGGCCAGGATTAATGAGATAACATATCAAATGTGCTTTTTAACACCTTAAAGAAAAGAATATGAAGAAGAGCAAAATGTTAATTGTTTATTTTATCAATAAAATAAAAAAGGAATATTCAAAATATATATTCTGAATTAATATCTCCTATTTGTTCCTTCCATCCTAGAATTTCTCTTATTTAATCTTCTTCCTCAAAGGGCACCATAAGGATTGTATTAGGGTCTAGGTAAGAAATGGATGGCACACACTCCTGTTGTGTAATCGCCAAGACTTAGTGTGTAGAGAGCTTAAGAAAAGAAAGACACAAAGGAAGCACTTTTACTAGTAAGAGCAGAAAGCCATTGCTGTGTCTAAGTCTGAAGGGTAAGGGGAAGAAGCGGTCGCTGGAACCTCAGAGATAAAGCTGTACAAATAAAGCTGTTTGAAGAGGCTGTGGGCTTTGGTAAAGAGGCATCGACCTAGAGCAATCTAGCAGGAAGGAAGCAAGGGAAAAATAAACACTCCAATCTTATTCTTCTCCTATTTTATTTTTTGTCAGTGATCATCACTTCGTTAAATGCAACCAAAAGCCACATAGAGAGCAGGGAGCTCATTTTTTATTTCATATGGGTCAGCATTCTGAGAACACAAAGAAGACTGTAGAAGGATGAAGAGTGGACTGGGAAGGGCAAACAGGAGATATCCAGAGCAGACAAATACTACAAGGTGACAATGCCATGACAGCAATATAAACAAATGCCAAGGGAACCAGCCAAGAAAGAGAATTCTGGACAGATTTTGATGGCATGCAAGGCCAAGATGAAAGACAAGTGGAGGATTTGGGCCAAAAAATAGTATTCCTAGCTGGAGGTTTATTCAGAAAGAAAATTTGGTATTTTTAGAGGAATTTGAGTAAATTGATACAACTGGAATACAGAGGGAGCGAAGGGAAATAAGGCCAAAGATAGGCTGTAATCCAAAGTAAGTAGTGGGGATTTATCACAGTATTTTAGAAGAAAGAGTGATATAATCATCCTACTGGTTAAAAAGAAAAAAGATAAAGGGGAGGAATTAGTGACAACTAGATGGACAGTGATGCCATTTATACATCTTCATATACTCAGTGGCAACAATGATTGTATTTTATCCCTGCACAGCATGTGCCAGGCACTCTTGTAAGCACTTTGGATATAATAAGCCATTTAATCCTCACAACAATCCTCTAAGTATTCTTATAACCTCCACTCAGAATTAAACTGATACACAGTAAATTAGATGACTTGACAAAGTTCACACAGCTAGCAAATGGTGCAGTCAGTCAAGGGATCAGACACATGGGGCACAGTCCAGGAACATTTCATCCATGGAGCTTCCAATTGCCCTGTCCAAGTAGAGTCAGGCACAGTATCAACATTCCCAGCATCAGGGTATGGCAATATACACAGAGTATTGGCAAATAGGGAAGCTCTTCTGGCACTCAGCATCCAGAGTTTTATTGGAACTTAGTCATATACACATGGTTGGCTGCCCAAGTGACTGATCTCAGTCTCCAGCCCCTCTCAAGTTTCAGCTGATCCCATATGATTCGAGCCCCATTATGAATGATATTATTATACTGTCTGTGATATAGTTTGGCTCTGCGTCCCCACTCAAATCTGATCTCGAACTGTAATCCCCACATGTGAAGGGAGGGACATGATGGGAGGTGACTGGATCATAGGAACGGTTCCCGCATGCTGTTCTTGTGATAGGGAGTTCTTACAAGATCTGATGGTTTAAAAGTGGCAGTTTCCTCTGGCTCTCTCTCTCTCTCCTGCTGCCATGTAAGACATGCCTTGCTTCCCATTTGCCTTCTGCCATGATTTTAAGTTTCCCAAGGCTTCTCCAGCCATGCAGAACTGTGAGTCAATTACACCTCTTTTATTTACAAATTACCTGGTCTCAGGTAGGATCTTTATAGCCATATGAAAGTGGACTAATACAGTCTCCTATAGCCCAGGACTTCCAGGTAAACAAAAACACTCTTAACAGGCAGGACATTACAAGGGCTGAGATAACCTCCCAAGAGCCGAGTAAGATAACCTCCCAAGAGCTGAACACAAAGGCCAAACTTCTCTTTGGGCAAGATTAAATTCCTTACTACACACAGGTGAAATTAATAATACATTTTATTTAGCTCAATATATCCAAAAAATATTCATTTCAACATATGATCAATATAAAACATTATTAACATAGCTTACTTTTTTTTTCATACTAAGCCTGTGAAATGCTATGGATATTTTACCTTTACAGCACATCTCAACTTGGACTAGCCACATTTAAAGTGCTTTGTAACGACATAAGTCTAGTTGGTAGTCTACCAACGAATGCAGCTCCATCCTTTCCTCATTCTTGCTGAATCTAACAAAGGTTTATATATTTATCCCATGGGCATCATTATCAATGTTTTCTAATGTATTTATTTATTATTTTAAGTAATAATAATAATTACTAGTAGGTAATTTCTTATCACATTTAAAACTGTTTAAAATAAAATATGATTTTCAAAATCCAAAACAAAGTAACATCAACAAATAATTTTTTTACCCTCCCATTTGAAGTCTAAGTTTCTATTCCTTATCTATACAGTCTTTGCTCATTTGGCGTACTTTCATTACTTTTAGATTGAATTTCACCCTATTCTTAAAGTGACAATTTAAATGTTTAATGATCTTCCTATTGTCATTTATAATTCAATTTTCTATTTTCAGTTAGCCTGATTTTTGTGTAGGATATAATGTCTCCTCTCCTCTGATAGCATCTTAGGCAATGCAGTGCAATTTGGACAAGACTTCAGGGAATCTCCCAGTTATTATTTTTATGTGTGTGCAAACCCTCCCCTTACTAAAAGGGATGTATGACATAATTTATTTTTACCTTAATCTGAAGATATTTCAAGAAGTTTTTGAAAACCTTAAAAATATCTAGACCCTGCCTAAGTTACCACAAAAACTGACCTGGAAGCTCTATTATCTATTACAGAAAATATTTTTCCAGCATTCTCCAATTACAGTTCAACATTTCAAAATGTACATTTAAACTACATTTAAAAAACACAATACGGAATAATATGTGTTATTTAGAATGGCTTTGTATATGAACATAATAAAAAGCATTTTAAAAGACACTTCTAATAGTAGCTATTGAAATGCCAAGCTGTAAAGGTCAGAGTCTGCCTATGAGTGCCTTAACACGCCTTCTTAGCCTCTTCTCTTCATCTGTTGCATGACTTCCTGTGGTGGTGGAGCACATTGTGGGCTGAGATGCACCTTAATCATTTTAGATTCATCCTTTCTTTATTAAAGTTATATAATATTATAGTCTCATATCTTCTCCTTGTCTTCTCCTTTCAATGGTCTTAGAATCATACTGTTTCTACCCTACATAATGGGTACCTCTCATCACAGAAGCCATTTCATGTGAAGTTGATGCTGTACCATTTTTTTGTTGTTACTTTAGTGCTCTTTCTGTCTGTAATCATTTTTCTGCTTTTTATTGAGCATATCTGAGATAGGTTCTTCCTACCTAAACATGGAGGAGAGAGATTTTAATTAATTAATTAATTAATTTTGGTCTAGATATTAGCCCCCTTTGCCTAGAAAATTAGTGCTTTTTTTAAATAAGGAAGGGCTACATTTCCAAGTGAGTGAGTGTGTGTGTGTGTGTGTGTATGTGAATTGATATCGCAGAAATATATCAAAACCTTTTAAAGTTCTTCCCATGTTCTTAACTGTTGACATATCTGTTAAGCAACAGATATGCTGTTTCTTTAGTTAGCACTTTTAAGTTCTTTGTCTTCATGAGATGAAAATGTTATGTGTTTCTGTCTTTGACCCTTGTTCTTGTAACATTTATGAATTATCAGTGCTGCTTGATATAGCTGGAATTCTTGTTTTTTTCCTGCTAAAATACTGAGTTACTTTTTCTCCCTTAAATGTTACCTTAAGGTTTTCCTTTCCCTTTAAGGCCATAAGTAATTCTTCCTTTAAACAATTATGTGATTTACTGAATTAGAATATAACTTCAAAATAAACTGTAAATAAAATTTTACTGTAAATTAGTCATCTATCAACAGATTTGACTACCAAACAAATCAGTATCTTGACCACATATATGTGAAACAGAGCTAGGTGAATTTATCACTGATGCGTCTCTAGTTACAAATATCCCTGGATAATTAATGGCAACTATAAGCAACTATATGCCCAAAATAGAAAATCTAGAAGAAATGAACAAATTTCTAGACACATATAACCTACCTAGATTGAACCATAAAGAAATCCAAAACCTGAACAGACCAATAATGAGTAATAAGATCAAAGCCATAATAAAAATTCTCCCAGTAAACAAAATCCTGGGACCCAAAGCCTTCACTGCTGAATTCTACCATTTAAAGAAGAACTAATACCAATCCTACTCAAACTGTTTTGGAAAATAGAAGAGATGAGAATACATCCAAACTTATTCTATAAAGCCAGTATTACCCTAATATCAAAACTAGACACAGACACATCAAAAAAATAAAACTACAGGCCAGTACTTCTGATGACTGTTGATTCATAAGTCTTCAACAAAGTACTGGCAAACCAAATCCAGTGATACATTAAAAAGGTCATTCATCATGACCAAGTGAGATTTATACCTGAGATGCAAGGATGGTTCAACACATGCAAATCAATCAATGTGATACATCATATCAACAGAATGAAGGATAAAAACCATAAGATCATTTCAATTGATGCTGAAAAAGCATTTGATAAAATTCAACATTTCTTCTTGTTAAAGACCCTCAAAAAACTGTGTATAAAGGAACTTACCTCAACATAATGAAAGTCATAAATTACATACACATAGCTACTATCATACTGAATGGGAAAAAATGAAAGCCTTTACTTTAAGATCTGTAACATAACTAGGATGCTCACTTTCACCACTGTTATCCAACATAGTACTGGAGGCCCTAGCTAGAACAATCAGACAACAGAAAGAAATAAAAGGCATCCAAATTGGAAAGGAAGAAGTCAAATAATCCCTGTTTGCTTGTATATTATCCTTGATGATATGATCATATATTTGAAAAAAGCCTGGGCTGGGCGCAGTGGCACGCCTGTAATCCCAGCTCTTTGGGAGACTGAGGTGGGCGGATCAGGTGGATCGCGAGGTCAGGAGATTGAGACCATCCTGGCTAACACGGTGAAACCCCGTCTCTACTAAAAATACAAAAAATTAGCTGAGCTTGGTGGCAGGAGCCTGTAGTCCCAGCTACTCAGGAGGCTGAGGTGGGAGAATGGCAAGAACCCAGGAGGCAGAGCTTGCAGTGAGCCGAGATCATGCCACTGCACTCCAGCCTGGGCAACAGAGCGAGACTCTTTCTCAAAAAATAAAATAAAATAAAATAAAAAATAAATAAAAATTTAAAAAAAGAAAAAAGCCTGAAGACTCCACCAAAAAACTTTTAGAATTGATAAATTCAGTAAAATGGCAGGATGCAAAATCAACATACAAAATTTAGTAGTGTTTCTATATGCCAACAGGGATCAATTTGAAAAAGAAATAAAAAGGTAATACCATTTACGATAGCCACAAATAAAATTAAATAACTAGAAATTAACTTTTTTTTTTTTTTTTTTTTTTGAGACGGAGTCTCACGCTGTTGCCCAGGCTGGAGTGCAGTGGCGCGATCTCGGCTCACTGCAAGCTCCGCCTCCCGGGTTCCCGCCATTCTCCTGCCTCAGCCTCCTGAGTAGCTGGGACTACAGGCGCCCGCCACCGCGCCCGGCTAATTTTTTGTATTTTTAGTAGAGACGGGGTTTCACTGTGGTCTCGATCTCCTGACCTTGTGATCCGCCCGCCTCGGCCTCCCAAAGTGCTGGGATTACAGGCTTGAGCCACCGCGCCCGGCCTAGAAATTAACTTAACCAAAGAAGTGAAAATTTTTCTATAATGAAAACTATACAACATGGATGAAAGAAATTGAAGACACCAAACAAATGGAAATACACTCCATGTTCATGGATTAAAAGAATTAATACTGTTAAAATGTCTATACTACCCAAAGCAATATACAGATTCAATGTAATCTCTATCAAAGTATCAATGACATTTTTCACAGAAATAGAAAAAACTATACTAAAATGTATATGGGACCCCAAAAGACCCAGAATAGCCAAATCCATCCTAAGCCAAAGGAACACAAATGGAGGAATCACATTACCTGACTTCAAATTATACTACAAATCTATAGTAAGCAAAATGGCATGGTACTGTCATAAAAACAGACATATAAAGCAATAGAACAAAATAGAGAACCAAGAAACAAATCTATGCACCTATAGTGAACTCAAGAACAAAGGTGCCAAAAACATACACTGGGAAAAAGATAGTGTTTTCAATAAATGTTGCAGGAAAATTGGACATCCATATGCAGGATAATGAAACTTAATCCCTATCTCTGGCATTATACAAAAATAAAATAAAAATGGATTAAAGACTTAAATCTAAGACCTCAAACTATGAAACCACTCCAAGAAAACCCTGGTGAAACTCTCCAGGATATTGGCCTGGACAAAGATTTCTTCAGTAATATCCCACAAGCATAGACAACCAAAGCGAAACTGGACAAATGAGATCACATAAAGTTGAAAAGCTTCTGCAAAGCAAAGGAAACAATAAACAAAGTGAAGAGACAACCCACTTTATCAGAGAGAATATTTGCAAACTACTAATCTGACAAAGTATTAATAATTAGAATATGTAAGGAGCTAAAATAAACTCTGTAAGAAAAAAATAATAACCCAATTTAAAAATAAGCAAAAGGTTTGAATAGACATTTCTCAAAAGAAGCAGTACAGATGGCATATGAAAAGGTGCTCAACATCACAGATCATCAGAGAAATGCGAAACAAAATTACAATGAGATATCATCTCACCCTAGTTCAAATGGCTTATATCTAAAAGACAGGCAATAAAAAATGGTAGAGAAGATGTGGAGAAAAGGGAATCCTCATTCACTGTTGGTGGAAATGTAAATTAGTACAACCACTATGGAGAACAGTTTGGAGGTTCTGTAAAAAACTAAAAATAGAGCTGCCATGTGATCCAGCAATTCCACTGCTGGATATATATCCCAAAGAAAGAAAATCAGTATATCAAAGAGGTGTCTGTACTCCCATGTTTTTTGCAGCACTGTTCATAATAGCCAAGATTTAGAAGCAACCCAAGCATCCATCAACAGATAAAGATAAAGAAAATATGATACTTATACACAATACTATCTGACCATAAAAAACAATGAGATTCAGTCATTTGTAACCACATGGATGTAGCTGGAGGTCATTATGTTAAATGAAAAAAGCCAGGCACAGAAAGACAAATATCACATATTCTCATTTATCTGTAGGATCTAAAAATCAAAACAATTTAACCTATGGAGATAGAATGTAGAAGAATGGTTACCAGAGGCTAGGAAGGGTAGTGGGAAAGCTGGGGGAAGTGAGAATGGTTAGTGGGTACGAAAACCATTAGAAAGAATAAGACTTAGTATTTGATAGCACAACAGGGTGAGTATAGTCAAAAATAATTTAATTGACCATTTAAAAGTAACTAAAAGGGTATAATTGAATTGCTTATAGCACAAAGGCTAAGTGCTTTTTTCCCTTGAGGGGATGGATACCCCATTTTGCATGATATGATTGTTATGCACTACATGCCTGTATACAAACATTACATGTACCTCATATATACACTTCCTATGTACCCACAAAAACTAAAATATAAAAACATTTTTGACCAACAAATATCCATGAACACTTACAGAAATGTAAATTAGAAAGCTGTATCTTTCTGGAAAATACACCTAACATTATGATGTATTTAAATAACCAAAAAGTGAATAAATAAAAAGGGTCATTTAGTAACTAGAAGGTATAGCCAAACTAAAAATTTAATCAAATAAACAAATTTAAAAACCAGAAATTCTGTGTTGATGGTTATGGCAGTAACATTGCTTTTGAGTCTCTCTGAATCCATCCATAAAAATAGATGCAATAAGTAGGATAGTAAAATGAAACAACCACACAACCATTTGCCCAAAAGAGTTTAAAAAGAAAGGAATTTAAGTTGCACAGATAAAATGTAAGAAAGACATCTAGTTCAACTTGAATTTTTTAGCTTAAGTGTGCCCCAAATATTATGAGATATATTAAATATGTAATTATATACTTATATTGTTCACCTAAAATTAAAATTCAACTAAGAATCCTGAATTTCTATTTGCTATATCTAGCAACAAATCCTATAGCAGTACAACTTGTGTAGTATCAACATTTTTGTTAGGGGCAGTAAAAAGACATTTCACAGATGTAAGGAAGGAAAAACCCAGAGTCCCAACAGTTGCTTTCTGGAAAGAGCAGCAAGCCACAGAACAACTGAAACTGGGCAGGTTTTCTACAGTCTCCATGTTGATGTGAGTTCAGAGTCCTGCCGTGACGTCTAAAAGAGCTGGGGTAGGCTGGGCCTACTAACCCACTGTAGGCCTATGCAGGATGAAAGGAGAACCCTCTTGGAATAGAATCAAAATTAGCAGAACACGAGCAATAGTTACAAATAAAAAGGAAGAGCCAGAACGTTAGGAAGAGACAGAAGCAAGGATATCTCTAGGCCTTATTAATGTTTCGCAAAGACACAAGGGATCACTAATGCTTGGAAGGTAGAAAAGTTGTCCAATTCATTTCTCCTTTTTAAATGTCTATTATTTGAGGACTGTTAGAATAAACAATAGTATATCCACACAATGGATTATGATGTGGCTGTACAAAAGAACAAAAAAAATCTCCCTATTAACTGTGGGAAGATCTCCAGGATATACTGTTGCATGGAAAAACTATGTATGTATACTAGAAAACCAAATTAAGAAATATATTCTGTCTTCAAATAAAATTTAGAAGTTACACTATAAGTAGATTATATAAATTACAGAAGAAAAACCAATGCCGAGGAAACATTTTTTTGCTTGATTTTTGACTCTATCTTATTCTAGTAATAAAATAGAGCCAGTACATTCAAGTAGAACTCTTTAGTTCTATAAGCTTTTGCATATAAAAAAGAAGCTGCATAGTAATGATAAATTAATAATGGCTTTGAATCTAAGAATAATGTTGAATTTGACAAGGTTCACAGAGAAGTGAGATGAAAAGGGAGCATAAGTTCAAATTTCAGCAGTCTCTACAATTTTTTTCAGAGTTACTCTTAACAGACAAGAATACTATATATAATGCCAAATTATATTTTAAAAGGCAAACAAGTATTAAAAACTGAATGGACTATACAATAATGGACTTTCTCTCAGGATTTTAAGTTGATGGTTTCAGTCTATGAGAAGTAAATTTTAAAATAAAAAGCCAGCAACAATAAGGAACAACATGAAAATAATATGCTGGTAAGGTGTGTTTCACAAATGCTGTTATATGTCACATTGATTTTCGTACTGATGTGATAAAAGTCTTTAGAAAACTCCTGTTTGGTTTAGATATACATTTTCATATTCCTCAATCAAGCCTATTGTAGTACTTTCAAGGTTCAAGAATATTTGTTAAATTATTAAATGATAATTATTAATGTAAACATTACCATATAAATCTGACTTTACACAATAAATGGTTTTATTTATACCTTACAACTTTGTTGATAATGGTTATATTTGGTTGGCTGGGGCATTTTGATTGAGGTATTGTTGCTGTTTTTAATTTTTATTTATTTTGTTTATTATTATTATTATTATTATATTTTTGGAGATGGAGCCTGGAGAGCAGCGGCGATCTCCACTCTCCACTCATACCAACTTCCGCCTCCCGGGTTCAAGTGATTCTCCTGCCTCAGCCTCCCGATTAGCTGGGACTACAGGCACATGCCATCACACCCGGCTAATTTTTTGTATTTTATTGGAGAGGGGGTTTCACCGTGTTGCCCAGGCTAGTCTGGGACTCCTGAGCTCAGGCAATCCCACCGCCATGGCCTCCCAAAGTGCTGGGATTACAGACGTGAGCCACCATGCCCTGCCTTTTTGCTGGATTTTAACCCTCAACGACTGAGTTGATCTTACTTCTCAGTTTACAGCAAGACATCAACAGATTGTGCTCTGCACATTTAAAATGCATTACTATTTACTTGTCTCTCCTCTTTACCTTCCATCCCAGTTCACCTCATCCCTTACATGCCACAATTTGTATTTAATGCATGGCCTTTAGATTAATTTCTATACATTTACTTACCTCTATATATGTATTTTTAACATTATATAAATGGCATCATGCTGTAAATCATGCACTATTTATTTTTCCCATTTAATATTCTTATTTACATCTATTGTTTGCTCCTATATGTAAATCTAGGGTTTTTCTTCTGATTACTCTTCTGTGATATGCACAGCTACATTGCTATTTACCAGTTCTTGTATGATAAATATGCGTTACCTCCATTTTTTTTTTTTTTTTTTTTTACTCTTTAACCATCAAAATAAACATCTTCATAAATATCTCTGTGTACCTGAAGGAGTGTCTCTGGGTATATACGTCCTAGAGTGAATAGGTACTTATGCAATTTTACTAAAATGCTGCCAATTTACTCTCTAAAATAGCTTCACTAACTTACACTGTCAAAAATAGAGTACAAGATCTCCATTTTCTACCTCATTTAGTAGCCACTGATTTATCCAATATTCTCACTTTTGCTAATTATATGCGTATAAAGTGCCATCTACATGTTTTTGTCTACATTTTTATTTTGAGTTAATGTGAGAATATTGCCAATATTAACTACTTAGAATTTCCTTTTATAACTTGTTTATTTAAAATCTTTACCCTTTGTTTTATATTGAGATTCTTTCATAATCTAAATTATGACATTTTCCAGTTAAGGATGATGAAAATAGTCCAAAGACTAAGGAATTACTCAAAAAATAATTTAGGTATGTCAGCGCACAGGAACCATCCTAGAGAGCTTTCAATAGCCCAGAGTACAAAATAAATATTGACGAGTACATACTGATTTAAATAAATGATTGAAACATAGATGAATGGGGGAAATAGGCAAGTCTGTCCAGAAGAATTCCAAATTATTTATACAGTTACCGCCCCATTGAGGAGGTGGAGTGTAATACCTCTCCACCCTTACGTTTGGACTGCTCATAGTTGACTTTCTTCCAAGTACAGGGTGGAAAAATGTGTTGACTGGGTAGAAAGAGGCAGAAGAGTGACATTGCAGTGGATACATATGATAAATGCCACATCATTAGGTAATTTAGGTTAGAATCAAGAGTTATAATTTACCAAGTGATATGTACCTTTGATACGATGTGATGAAAATGGCACTTTGTTCCTGTGGTCTTACCCCTTAAAATCCCTAACCCCATCTAATCACAAGAAAAACATCAGCGAAGTCTATACTGAGGGATATTCTACAAAACAACTGGTGAGTACTCCCCAAAATGGATCAGGTCATCAAAAAGAAGGAAAGTCTGACAAACTCTCACAGTTTCCAAGATCCCACGGAGACCTTGCTATGGTCTGAATGTGTACCTCCAAAATTTACATATTGAAACTTAATCACCAATATGATAGTACTAAGAGGTGGGGCTTTAACAAGGTGATTAAGTCACGAGAGAGCTGCCCTTATGAATGAGATTAGCACCCTAATAAAAGAGGTGCTAGGGAGCTGTTTATCATTTCCACCATACGAAGTTGAAGCAAGAGGTGCCATCTTGGAAGCAGAGAGCATCCATCTCTCATGAGACACTGAATCTGCTGGCACCTTGACCTTGCACTTCCTAGCTTCAGGAATTGTGAGAAAATAAATTTTCGTTTTTATAAATCGCCCAGTCTCAAGTATTTTGTTATAGCAGCCCAAAATGACTAAGATAGAAATGATGACTAAATGTAATGTACTATCCTGTATGGGATCCTGGAACAGAAAAAGGACATTAGACAAAAACTAAGGAAATTTGAGTCAAGTGTGGACTTTAATTAATAATAAATGTATCAGTATAGATAACATAGTTGTGACAAATGAACATAAAAATGTAAGATGTTAATAATGGGGGGACTGGCTGCAGGAAATTTAGAAACTCTCTGTACTACTTTCGCAACTTTTTAGTCAATATAAAACTAATCTAAAAGTAAATGTTTATTTTTTTAATGCTGCTAATATTTTCTCCTAGTCTGTCAACTATCCATTAATTTTGTCCATTTTGACTTTACTGAACAGAAATTTAGACATGATTGTCTTTGACAAGGGTGACAGTTGTGGAGGTGAAGTGAAGTAGGCAGATTTGGAAAGCATTTTAGGGCGTGTTAGATGTAGAGAGCGAAGAGCAAAAGAAAAGACATTTGGAATGAATTCTAAATTTTTTACTTCAGATATATAGTAATTACTTTCTAGAATCTTCATCATCTTTATTGTGATTGTAAATGGTATCCTATTTTCTATTTCAATTACTAAATGTTTATTACTGTTGCAAATAAGTTCTATTGATTTTGCATATTGATCTTGTTGCAATGTCTTAATCATTCTAATAGTTTGTTGATTATATAGGGCTTTCTTTATAAATGATAATTAATTACAAATACTAAACATTTATCTTCTTTTTATTCACATAAATAGAATTTATTTTGTATTTAATTAGACAACTCCTAGGACTATTTTAAACAGTAGAAGAATGTTAGGGTTTTTGCCTAATTTCTAATAGTAAAAGGAAACTTTCAAAATTTCTTCATTAATGATAGCATTTGATGTTGGCTTATGTTTGTTAATTTGTTTTACTTTATTTTGCCAATATGGATGACTGGCAATAAGGGTGATGAAAGACAGCTTTTATATGATAAAGGAAATTTCCCTGTGGAAATTTTATATGATAAAGGAAATTTTAATCTATGCTTGAAAGAAATTGAGCATAGGTTAAATTTTCACTTTCTTATGGTGTTTTCACTAGTTTTGATACTGTGCTGGATTTTTTTTTTAATTTTCCCTTTAAGATTTATTCTCTATTCTTCTCCTTCCTGCTCTGTCATGAAAGGTACTGAATGGGTTCCCTCCACAGGTTCTTTTGCCCCTGGCTTTTGGTAAAGTTTATTCAATGATCTATTTTTTTTTTAACTTTTATTTTAGGTTCCAGGGTATGTGAGCAGGTTTGTAATATAGGTAAATAATGTGTTATGGGGATTTGGTGTACAGATTATTTCATCACCCAGGTAATAATCATAGTACCCCACAGGTAGTTTTTTAATCCTAAACCTCCTCTCACCCTCCACTCTCAAGTAGGCCCCAGTGTCTGTTCCTTTCTTTGTGACCATATGTACTTGATGTTTATCTAGAACTTACAAGGGAGAACATGCAGTACTTGACTTTCTGTTCCTCTTTTAGTTTGCTTAGGATAATGACCTCCAGCTCTAACCATGTGGCTGCAAAGAACATCATCTCATTATTTTTTATGGCTGTGTAGTATTCCATGGTTTATATATACCACATTTTCTTTATCCAGTCTACCATTGATGGGTATTTAGGTTGATTCCATATCTTTGCTATTCCAAATAGTGCTGCAATGAATATACACATCCATGTGTCTTTATAGTAGAATGATTTGTATTCCTCTGGGTATATACCTAATAATGAGATTGCTATGTTGAATGGTAATTCTGTTTTAAGTTCTTTCAGGTATTCCCAAACTGCTTTCCACAATGACTGAAATAACATTCTCAGTGTATAAGCATTCCCTTTTCTCCACAGCCTTACTAGCAGCTATTATTTTTTCACTTTTTAATAGCCATTCTGATGGTTTGAGATGGCATCTATTTCTGGCATGAGATTTAAAAGCAGGAGTTGAGTGAAGTCTGAATCTTACTCCCCCAGAATTCTTTTTCTGTTAGATTGTAGAATTTGATACATCCCTTTACCAAAAGTTTCAGCTCCACTTTGGATTTTTCAATAATTTCCTCAAATTGCTCCTTTAGGCTAAAGAGTGGTATTAGTTGCTTATGTTGTAAGCCTGGATAAAAACTATTCCCTCTTGATTTTCCACTATTCCCTCTTGATTTTCCCAAAGCCAGCCAATACCACTGTAGAATGTCCCTTCACTGAAATCTCCATAGTCCCCCAGCATGGGCATGCCAACTGCTTCCTACTGGGAGCCTGACTGATACAGATATCAAAGTTACACTCACTTCAAAAGGTGAGTTGTGCATCTTCTTTTCTTTTCTACTATAAGATATAAGTTGTGTACAATGGATACATATTTTTTGACAGTTTGGTAGAACTCACCTATAAAATTATAGTTTTAGGGCAAGGATTTAGTGGTAGAGCATAATATGTACAAATTTTCTATTTCTATGTTAATTTTAGAGTATTATGCAAAATAGATATTGCAAAAATATCTATTTAATTAGTATTTCAAGTTATTGGCATTCAGCAGTTTATAATATTCTTTTGAATATCTTTCACACCTGTAGCTATATTTCCTTTTCTTTAATATTTTATTGATATGTTCTCTCTCTTCTAGTAATGTTGCAAAAAGTTTAGCTTTTCTTTTTTTTTCTTTCTTTTCTTTTCTTTTTTTTTTTTTTTTTTTGAGGCGGAGTCTTGCTTTATTGCCCAGGCTGGAGTGCCGTGGCACAATCTCGGCTCACTGCAAGCTCCGCCTCCCGGGTTCATGCCATTCTCCTGCCTCAGCCTCCCGAGTAGCTGAGACTACAGGCAGCTGTCACCATGCCTGGCTAATTTTTGTATTTTTAGTAGAGATGGGGTTTCACCTTGTTAGCCAGGATGGTCTCAATCTCCTGACCTCATGAGTTGCCTGCCTTGGCCTTCCAAAGTGCTGGGATTACAGGCGTGAGCCACCACGCTCGCCAGTTTAGCTTTTCAATGTCATTTCAAACAATGAGCTTTTGCTTTTGAAAATCAACTTTTACGTTTTTAAATTCTTTGGTTTTCTCTGTCATTGTGTTTATCCATGACCTTTATAACTTCATTTCCCTTATGTACATGGTAAAATAGATAACACCTTTAAATTATGAGTGAAATATGAGGTAAGGAGATAAACTTTTATGCGTTGTTTGGGGAAGATGTCTCAAACTTCCTAAAATGATCAAAGCATCTAACAAAGTATTGCCCCTATGGATGTAACAGGTAGATAAATTTTTATCATTGTATTTTTTTAATCCTTGATTTTGGAATGTTTGGATTAACTGATAACACGTGAATGAGAAAAGGCATTTAATTAAGCTACAAAGGTATTACCAAGGCAACTTGCAAAGTATAACTATAATCTTCCATTCTGTTTTAGTAGCATCTTAGGTGCTTCCTTAGATATCCTCAGCCTCATCTGTCTTCACTGGCCTCCACCATAACAGCAGAGTCTGAGTAGATACTCAGAATTCTGCTAACTGAGGCTGAGCAAGCACGTGTCTGAATTCAATATATCACTTCCAGACTTGAAGGAAACACCCGACTACAAGGCTTTCCGAGTAGCCACCAAAGCAGTCCAGTAATAAAATCTAGTTTATTTGGAGGAATAAGTTCCCTGTGGAATGAAATTTATCTAATGAAACAGGGAAGGGGACAGAGCTAGCATATAAGTTTATCTCCCTCCCTCCAACAGAATGTCTGAGGCTTTTTTTTTTTTTTTAAATACAGTTTGTTTAGTGACAGTCTTGATAAAAGGGGCCTTACTGAGTGACCATCTGCGCTTGCTTGTAGCAATCTGGAAGCACAGCAACTTATCACCTTGCTATTGCTGTCCAACTGACCCTGCCTGTTCCCTATCCTTCACCCTCACTAGCCTGAGACTGCACTTCTCAACTAAGCTTTGGCACTTACGTGTTTTTTTGTTTGTTTGTTTGTTTTTTGTTTTTTAAGATTCTGTTCTCCAGGGAACAGATTTATATCTATCACTTAGCATCTAATAAGAAACCCTATGAGAAAGAGGACTTACTCTCCACTTTGGAAAAAAGAATTACTCACTTTCCAGTGGAAAAAAAAATGATAGTTTTGGAGATTCATGATTTTGAGATACTTTTCCCTCTCTCAACTTTGGCAATGTGGAAAGGGAAATAGCAAGAAGTTTGGGCCAGTCCTGGCCTGTGGTCTTCCCAGTTATGTCATCTTATATCCCCATAACCAAGTTTCCTGGACAAGTATGGAGCTTCTGAACAATTCAACCATGATTATCTTAGATTTCTTTTCTAAATTCTAGGAAAAGCCCCACATTTCCAAAGAAATACAATATTCTAAAGTAAAATGACTTTCCTGAGAGTAACTCTTCTCATCTTTCTTTGAATCCTGAAAAGATTCCTAAAATGTTACCTTTGTTTCACGTCATGATAGCCTTGGGAGAAAATATAGTCTCAAGATTTAATCAAATATATTTTTCTTTGTAAATCAGAACCACAATAAGCCACAATACTACTTCATACCAATGAGGATGGCTACATTATGAAATTAGGAAATGAGACAAAAACAAAACAAGTGATGGAAATGATGTGAAGAAATTGGAATCCTTGTATATTGTTGGTATAATGTAAAATGGTGCAGGTGGAGAAAAGTTTGATGGTTCTTCAATAAGTTAAATTTAGAATTACCATAGAACCCAGCAATTCCACCCCGTGGATGTACGCAAAAGAATTGAAAACAGCTGTTCAGGCAAAAACTGGTACACGAATGTACACAGCAGCACCATTCCCAATAGCTAAAAGGTGGAAGCAACCCAATTATCCATCGACTGATGAATGGATAAAGAAAATGTGCTATTTCCGTACAATAGAATACTTTTTCACCATAAAAAAGGAATACTTACGCATGCTACCACATGGATGAACCTTGAAACATGCTAAGTAAAAAGCCAAACATGAGAAGCCACATATGCTCCTATGTACATGAAATGTCCAGAAAAGACACATCTATATATAGAGAAATGAGATTAATAGTTGCCACAAGCTGGGAGGAGAGAAGAATGAGAAGCAACTGCTTAAAGGGTACAAGGTTTTTTGAAGGGGTCATGAAAATGTTCTGGAATTAGATACTAGTGATAGCTGTGCAACATTGTAAATGCACGCTTTGTTATGCATGCTGAATTTTATGTTAGGTGTGTTTTACCAGAATAAAAGAGAAATAAATAAATAAAAATAAATGTATTTATCTGAATCTACCCCACCTGATCTTTACAAGCTCGTGATCCTTTTCTAAAATGATTCCTAACTTGTTATTAAGAGTCCCTGGGGTAGGGAATTAGGGGGAAGATAAGTAGGTTCTTAAGTGAATCCTATGAATTAATCCTCTTTAATAATTATTCTGTGCCACTACTTTCTTCTCTTTTAACACCGACTGGCTATAATTGTATCTTCTATAGTGATTAATGACAAAAAAAAAAAAACAGTTTTATCACAAGTGACCACTGAAGGTGCCAACTCAAATGCTGATATCTGTACTCAGGGTCAGAGGCTCCCACTGTTGTTTTTGTTGTTTAATTCACTTATAATCCACTTCATTTCAGAAATGCCTTGAGTTAATGAATGCCTATGTCAAGAGCAGTTATGTCTGTGCCCATCATTGCCGGGACTACCTATGTAAATGTGGCTGATGCTTTACAGAGTGATTTCACAGGCAGATTTTAGGAAAATAACTACTTCAGTTTTTGCGTGTTTATTCTTTGGAGACTGCTGACCCAGTTCTAAGACTTGAAACACGAAAATGACTGAGTGTTGGGAATAACTGTGTCTCCCATTGGTGCACTGGGAAGACATTCATGCAAGAGTCACCATCATGTGGCCCATTGGCCGCTGGCAAGAATGATGCTAGCTGTGTCCTAGGATTTTGCTCCGGGTTTGTCCTGCATGAATAACCTCTCCACCCACCTCACCCCCGCAACACCTCACCCTGCTCTCTTTATAATCTCTCACAATACTGGTAAGTAACACACGAAAGTGGTGGTATTTAGACAAAAACTTCTAACATGTATATGTGTGAGAAAACTAATTGAGATTGCTTCTGAGCCAAGACTGTGATTAAACAACCCACTATGACAGTGTCTCTGAAACAAAAAACGAGAAAACAGGAAAAAAAAAAAAAGGATTCTAGGGACTAGTAATCTTTGAGTGTGAATCTGGAATAATATAAATTTCAAGATTTCATATAGGAAGGAAAAATTTGCGTCTCCTAGGGGCACAGTCAATAGAAGTTCTATGAAGATAAAATGGGGAAATCAAGCTAATCAAAAAATGCTGAGTTTAAAATGAAATTGTATACCCTTGCTTAGAGAAATTTTCTGAATTAAGTAATGTTCAACATAATATAGACACAACTATGAAAATTAATAGTACCACCAAACTGGGTTACATTTAAATTTCTAATTCTTTAAGAGGGATCCATTTGAGTGGGGATATTTTTTTTGTTTTTAAAAAGTCTTCTATCTACTGAAAAATTCTATGTGTAATCTATATATTACACATACCAGATAGCTAATAAATATGTTTTCAATGAAAGAATAAAGAGCTAATATTAGACATAATTCTACAAAAATTTCTTATAATTTGGAAACACTCATTTGCTAATTTTCTATAATATAGTTTATCTGTTAAATCTTCAAAACATGAGAAATATTTTTTATGCTCCCATATCATTTTTGAAAAATATGAGAACACTTTTCTGTCATGAAGAATAAAATACTGCATGAGGATCAAATGGCATTTATTTCATCAAGGCAGCTAAATTTTTTTGAGATGAAAGACTTATTTGGAATTCTAGAAAGTAATTTTATTAGAAGATTAAAGATTCCAGAAAAGGTGGTATTGGAAATTATTGACATTAAAATAAAGGAATGTAAGCTGAATAATAGGAGGATGTGAAAAAAAGTCTAGGCGGAATTAGAGGATTATTCATATGAAGCAAAAAATATGCTGCAATCATAACTATAGCTGACAACGGAAAATTGAATAACTAGCCTATATGTAACAAAAGTTACAAATTGCTGATAAGCTGTAAGGAAAAAATGAGAGTGTGGTGCTTTGTGAATTAGAAAAGTTTGATAGGTATAAAGAAATTGATAAACTAAAAATTATAATAGTCATAATATTAATTCCCTCAACAATTATATTTTTTAAAGCTACCCTGTGTTGACGTTGACCTTTCTGTTAAGTGCTGAAAACGCAAAAACGGAGATGATTTAAAGACCCCTAGGAGTTGATACTCTAGAGATAGAAAGGATATGTATGAGAAAAGAAAAAAAAAATACAATTTGCTAAGTACTTTTATAGAAGCATGAACAAAGTGTTTTAACAATATAAACTGGGGAATTGTTGGAACTCTCTGATAGAGTTGCCAAAAGCATCACTGAGAAATGGTAGCTAAGCAGGATACTCATGATCAGAAGCTATTGACTCGGTCTCAGGAAATGTTTCTGGGCCACAGGTGATAGAGGATGACTGTGGATAAGAACATTGCAAACAGAAGAGAAAAAGAGACTGAAATAAATACCAAGTATTTTAAAGCCAGACTCTCACCACTGTAAGTTTCACAGTCATCATAGTTTGCAATCAGCTAACAAGAAATGAAGTGCATAAGAGCAACATAACATTGCTTTTCTGTAATTTTACCCTTATCATTTCTAATATCATGACATCCAAAGTCATAAAAAGAATTTTGGCATATCTTGGCATTGGCTATAACACTTTCTTTTCCTCCTCTGCTCTGGCTTAATCACAAAGCCGATTTGTTTGTTTTCTCTCTAACACTTCACTAGTCATATCTTTCCAATTTCCACTACAGTGTGTGTGTTGAATGTCTGTGTGTGGGCGGGGGGGCTGATTGTGTCCTGATCACTGTATTAATAAAGAGATGGGTTGGAAGTAGGCAAAATTTGTCTTTTTATATGTCACTTTGAATATCCCTTTCGCCCCCTAAGGTATCCTTTCTTGGCCCTGGCATAAAATCTTATTAATAATTTATATTCAAAGCATTCTTTCTACCAAGTAGCATTTATATGCTAAAGGAGGTTAGAATAACAATTCTCCTTAATGATATGGTATCAGCATCCATAGCACATGAGAGAGAAAATATCTGGGGGAAGGGAAAGTCTTCAACATATTTCATTCTCCATCATGTTGCAGACAGACATCTATTTCTCCCCGATATATTACAAACTTGAATACAGAGTCCTCTAACTTATAATGAGAGCATTAATGTTTATCATCACTTTACTTTCTTAAAAAAGAGAAATAACATATTATTTTAGTCAAAAACTTTATTCTTATGAAGCATTTTCACATACCTTATTTTATTTAAGCCCTGTTTGTTGATGTTGTTTCTGTTATTACTCCCATTTCAGAGATGGAGTAACTGAGGCTCAGTGAGGAATTAAGTGGCTTGCTTCAGGTGATATAAATAATAAGTGCAGATCCTAGGTTTGTATTCACACATGTTGTCTTTCAGTTGACTACCATTCTTTCTCTACCCCTATGCTACCCTGTTCCCTGCTCCCTTACAAGTTTCTCACCTATGATTTCAAGGCCTATGCACAGAGATAATAAGTATGTGCAGGGCCACAGATAGGCATTCTTCATGTCAAGTATCCTAGATACAAGCAGTTTAAGCATCGTAAGAAACAGAGCTGTAGAAGCTATCTTAGATGAATAAGTGATCAGGGCAGGGCCAAAGGTGGTTAGCACTCCAATTAATTAAGGTCAAGCCAAGGTAAAAGCAGGTCTTAGATAAAACAGGTCTTTAGTTCTTCCACCTCTAGCCCATCTTGCTGCCGCACTCCAGGCCCCAGGTCATCACAGCGATAGCCACCCCTGCTTTGCATAACCTAAATTCTCAACACAGGGGCCTGCATAACCTAAATTCTCATTTCCCCAGATTAGAAGGAGGACTACCAATTAAACTTCATTTCATGTTGTATTAACCACATGGCTTGCATTAGAAGAGAAGTGGAAAGGTTTCTACCCCATGCAATGATTTTCATATTATGGAGTTTTTAAATAGAAAAGATTGTGAAATGAAAGCAATCAAGAGGGCAACAGAATCTTTAGTCACCTCGAAATTATTTCACAAAGATAGCCACATATTCTGAAAATGCACAGGGCTACTCTAAAAGTGCTGAACAGCTGTTACTTAAGAGTCTTATTGTTTTGTTCTTCTGGGATTTGTTTTGTATAATTGTATACCACATAAGGCATCTGTAAACAATGACAATTTCAGATGTAAACATTAATACATTTATTTGGAAGTTTTAACAAAAGGAGGTTTTCATGACCAGACTATGTGTGAGGAAAATGACTGCACTGCAGATAGAAGTAGGCCAAGGCAAACATCCGGTACAGCATGACACAGCAGGTTTGGAGTGCAGGCGCACAACCCCATGCATTATATAATCACATTTATGTAAATTTACACTTTATGTGAGCTCATACCTGGCTCTGAGCCACTATTATCTGTGAGGTGTATAAATACACTGTTGATGCTATCGAAAGAGGAGGGAATAAAACCATGTCCCAACTGCTTGCAGTGCCTTGAGTGTTCTTCCAGCTGCCTGCCACCTGTTCACCAACTCCCCTTGAACCCCAGCTTGGGTTGGAGCCCAATAATTGGTGTAGTCAGCAGTATCAGAAAGCAGAACACGAACAGCCACTGGGGCCCCAAGAGTGGACTTAGGGACTCCCTCCCCACCATAACAGAGTACACTTCATATAGTGCCTATAGCCCAATCAAGTCGTGAGTATTAGGTAAACAATGTCAACAGTGTCCAGGGGAACCCTTACCTGCCTGGATGCTTAGCCTTTGGGATAAAGGAGTGATTAGTATCTTCTACTCCACCTCTGAAATGGAAAAGTTGGCTTCCATGACAACTCACCCCTCCCTCCTTCAGCAGTTGTAGGTGAGCAGGTGGTTAGCACGAGGGCAAGGTGACCACACCCTGCTTGAATGGCTGATGGTGGCCATATGGACAGCATGGAATGATGCTAGTGAAATACCAGAAACTGTGAGTAAATGGCAGTCATATAAAGATTTGGTGCAAGTATTCCAGGAGATGGGTATGTGGCAGGCTATGTTTGATCTGAATACCCAAGGGCCAGATGATGAATGCTTTACTTCTCCCATGCAGGACCTCATGTTGGGTTCTGCACTCCCAAGTGCCTTTGGCTTCCTGGTTGCTGTCTTCACCCATATGTGGAACACTGCATACACGAAGTAACTACTGCCATGGTGGCCCTCAGGGAAGCAGAAGGCCATCACTGGGACTGAGGGGTCCACACCATTAAGAAGGGGAAGGACCTCTTTCTCAGGGGCTCCCTCATGTGACAAAAAGGGGCCCCAACAAGTGACATACACACACAGATGTGGATTGATTTGATTTTGGTTGGGATTGACCAGGAGAAAATTGATAGGCAACCCAATGAAGTGCTGTTGACTTCATGAAGGCAACTGTCCCTGGAGCAGCAATTCCAGAAAATGCCTGAAAGGGAGAAGGACAATGTTGCTTGACCCAGTCCCGCCCGGACACTCCAGCTAAAGGATTACTTGCAGGCAGATGGGGGCATAGACTCTTTTGTGTTTGATTAGGGAACTGGCTGAGGTGCCAGCTTGGGGGAACACCGGACAACTGGATGGCCTTAGTCATAGTAATTGCTGCCCAAGGTGGCACCTGTGCCCTTTTAGGAACACAGTGTTGTACTTTTATCCATGACAATCAACAGAACATAATGGCAGCTTTGCAGGGGCTGTCACAGGATGTTAAAGCAGTTGAGAACCTTACTGACAACCACCTACAGGCATAGTGGGCATCCCTGGGTGTTGGCCTATGCTGGATCCTAATAGTTACAGGCAGAATAGCAGGAATCTTAGTAGTAAGTTGCTGCTGCCTTTATTTCTGCTGGGGCCTATGGATCCAGGGCTCGGCCCTATGGGCACATCTCCCTGGTGAAAGGACTCCCTCAGCCTAGGGAGTGGAGTGTAAGGAAAATGGCTGTGCTACAGATAGAAGTAGGCCAACGCAAATATCCGGTACAGCATGACACAGCATGTTTGGAACACAGGCGCACAACCTTGCACATTGCATAATCGCATTTATGTAACTACTTAATGTGAGCTCATACCTGGCTTTGAGCCACTATCATCTGTGAGATGTGTAAATACACTGCTAATGCTGTGGAGAGAGAGGAGGGAATAAAGCCGTGTCCCAACTGCCTACAGTCCCTTGAGTGTTCTTTCAGCTGCCCACTGCCCATTCACCAACTCTTCTTGGACCCTAGCATGGGATAGAGTCTAACTCTACGTATCTTAGTAGTAAAGAGCACCAGCTTTGGAGGCAAGCCGATTCAAATGTCAAACAGTCATCCAGTAGCTGGCTGACAATCATAACTCTCAATCCCTTATCTGTAAAATGAAGATCAAAATACTTGACTTTGAGGAAAAGGAAATAAAATAGATGTAGATACTAAGTCTTCAATAAAAGATGATTGTTATTGAAGGGCAATACAGTTGATTTTCATTATTCATGGTAGTTTTGTTCTATAAAGTCACTAAGAACAATGAATTAGCAAATAATGACCCATTGTTCCTAGAAGAAATACAGGATTAGGTTCCTGTGAGACTCTGGTCACATTTTTGCCAACTGATCAAATTGTTTTATGTGTGTTTCAGTTTAAAGACATTGTATTTCATACTTATTGTTAATTCAATAACATTGAGCTCATGGCCAACAGCCCTCTAATTCATGCCTAAATAAAGCTTATATAGTGCAGTTATTTTCTCTCTAAACCATATCACAACCCTCTTGTACTTATAACAGTCCACAGTGCTTCAGTACTTCTGGTTGGGGGCCATTTTAAGTAGTGAAATCACCAAAAGAAGGGCACAAAAGTTCAAAAACAAACAAAACATGGCACTAAATAGATTGTGAGAAGGACACCTGGATCTAAAACAAGAAAGAGCATTACCTTGTTCAACCAAGGAACATGCAAATTGGGGGACTAGGAGCACACTAAGATCATGCACATGGGGAACTCAAATTTTTTGCAACTCCGTACATGTCTATGAACAACCACAGAAGTGCAGTAAATATTGATTTGGGAAATGAAAATACATTTTGGCAAGTAGGTGAAATCATGAATATGGAACCCAGGAATTAGGAGTGACTACATAATGTTTTAGGTAAGGGTTTGTGGTCTATAATGACACAGATTGGCTTCACCACTCACAATCTGTACAACTTTGGGCAAATAAGTGACTTGTTCTCTTTCACTCTCAGTTTCCTCATCTATGAAATAAAAGTAATATTAACTGTACCCTCTTAGATTTATGATGAGAATTAAATGAGATATAGCCTGTATACGGCTGATACATGTTAAATGATCAAAAAATATCTTACTAATGCAAGGAAGACTAATAAAGCAAAAAGAATTAATTCTAGCATAAGTGGAATTTTTAAAACACCTCAAAATGCTGGAAGAGAGGGAAAAGATTTAACTAAATAATTTAGTTTCCCCTTATTTCCTGTGTATAAGTGGGACAAATTTTAGTGACATATATAAAGAGTATTATTTGCTAACATAAAAATGATTTTGGTGAAGAATTAAAAATCAATAATGTCATTTTGAGGGTCTCAACTAAAGTATGAATTGCTAAGTTTAATGGAGCCTTGTGCTAGAATTTCAATTAATGCAAATGGAAGAGAACATTGAACACTTAGTACTAATTTTATTTGCCTAGATTAAGCCAGGAAAAATGAGCTCATGTCTCTAAGGATCTGATCTCAATGTCGAAAAGTAAATGCCCAGAAACATAGTCATATGACCTAAAATTTTATCTCTTTTTTTATATGCTTTAAATTGTTTCTATTTTTGATAAACACTAGCTTTTGCTGAAAATCCTAATAAGACATGTTCAAACAACCTTCAAACTGTACAATGTATGTAATATCAAAAGAAAAAAGAGAAAAACTACATTATTAGTAATTAACCCAAGAATTTCTGCTTAAAAACAGTAACTGCTTAACTTATTACTTTTTGATAGAGACAGGGTCTTACTCTTTCACGTAGGCTGGAGTGTGGTGGCATAACTGTAGCTCATGGCAGCCTCCATCTCACAGGCTCACCTAATCCTCCTGCTACAGATTCCTTGGTAGCTAGAAATACCGGTGTGCGCCACCACACCTGGCTAATGTTTAATTTTATTTTCTGTAGAGACAGAGTTTCCTCACATCACCTAGGCTGGTCTCGAACTCCTGGTCTCAAACAATCCTCCCACCTCAACCTTCCAAAGTGCTGGGATTACAGGTATAGTCTCTACACCCAGCCATTTTATTAAGACAGTATTTGAATTATGCCTTACTTTATTTCTCTTAGGTATATTAAATACTCAAAATTTTACCAGAGGTTCATGGGACCCAAGTTAGTCATCTCTTCTCCACGAAGGTGGAGAAAAGTAACTTTAAAATTGTGTATTAAAGAAAAACTTATATACAGCTGCTTTTTTCACTGATAAATCTTTTGAAAATAATTTTAAAACAATTTAAATGACTTTTAGGAAATTCAAAGTAAATATTGACATTTTGTAGTTTTTTTGTGGCCTCACTCTCCTTATTGTCTTCCATAGATACTAATTGAAGATGCTGCTTAGGAAAACACAAAGCAACTTCCAGCTTTAGTTGGGTTTTTTATACGGATAGAGTTTTGTGGGCTGTCAATAAACTGGCATACACATTGAGTGGACTTTTTCAGTGGAAACTCTGCACAACCCATTGATTTCAATAAGGAAGACAAAGAAAAGATGTACTGTGAGGCAAAACAAGACTTCATGTAAGAAATAGGAAGACATCATTCCATCCAGTGATGTTTGATGAGTACTATTTGGAGAAATGATTTACTTCTTTCATAAGCCTATAGCCTGAAGCAAAGGAATATCATTATTCGAGTCAAGTGTCCTATATTGCCACAACCTCTATTCTTGCATATTTCACAGTTCATTATACTCCATAGACATATCATGGGGATTTATCTCAATCACATTACAGAAACATTCAATGACTGGAAATGAGTCACTTTTCAAAGATTCATTGGTCACATTACTTGGCTTTAATAGAAATATACAATTATGGTTGATAATGCCATCTTACAACCCATGATCCAGATTTTCAATCTGACACCCTTTGGTGTTTATCTTTGCCATCATTCAGAAGCAGCATCTAATGCCAAGCCTGATCATGCAGAGAATATAAATTTAAAGAGCCATTTCATTTATAACAAACAGACCCAGCTGGAGCACAGCTGCTAAATGGAACGACAAAGCAAAATTTCCTGCTACCTGGGAAGGTCTAATTATAAAACCACCTAAACAAGCTTTCAAAATCCATCTGTGAACTACCCAACATCAATGTGGGTTTAACTTAAAGAGGGAAATAAAGGTGAAATTATTTGAAGCATGTATTACAGAAGAAATCAGGAATATTATATTATTTTCTAAAGTCTATATGCTTTAATTGAAGCTGCCTTGGATTTTAATATCATTTCTTGGTTTTTCTAGATGCAGACTTAAAATCTAAAGTGTGGAGTAATCAAAACCCAAAAAAATTGAATTATAGCATTTTTTGCCCTTCTATCTTAGTGTTCTTCATTAAAGAACAAACAATAAAAGATCAGCAAATACAGGCTGGGCATGGTGGCTCATGCCTGTAATCCTAGCACTTTGGGAAGCCAAGGTAAGCAGATCACTTGAGCCCAGGAGTCTAAGCAACATGGTGAAACCCTGTCTCCACAGAAAACACAAAATAAATTAGCCAGGTGTGGTGGTGTACACTTGTAGTCCCAACTACTTAAGAGGCTAGGTAGGAGGGTCACCTGAGCCTGAGGGGTCGAGGCTGCAGTGAACTGTGATTATGCCACTGCATTCCATCCTAGGCAACACAGCGAGATCCTGTCAAAAAAAAAAAAAAGATTAGCAAACACAGCATATGACAAAATCTAGAAATTTAAATATGATAACAAAGCTTCTCACAATAATCAAAGAGAGAAATACATTTACATGTAAAGTCTCTGTGATATTCTCTAACATTTTTTAAAGTTATGATAAAATTTCATTGTCATTGTGGTATGTTGTTCATGGTTGTCCTTTTATGAAAACTTCATCTTGGAAAATAATTCTTGGTTTACATTATTTTATCCAACATCTTAGCTGCCCGGTAGCTACTCATTTTGTATCAGAGACCTCCCAATAGACCAATCCTGGACCCCACAGACTGCAGAGAGGTGCTAAATGAGGAAAAATTGCCAAATATTTCATTCCCCCAACCTCTGTCTGCTTTAAATAGCATTAATACAATTCTAAAACCCATACAGTATTCATAAGAGAGATGTATATTTTAAGCATTTCCCAGATTATAAAGCATTCAATATTTTGATCTCTGAGGGCAATATCAGTGCATCACAGTAAACAGCGTAGATATTTCACAGACAATACATAGAATTGACTGTGGATTTACCCAGATTGAGGGTGGGTGTGCCTTCCCCAGTCCACTGACTCAAATGTTAATCTCCTTTGGCAACACACTCACTGACACACCCAGGAAAAATACCTTGCATCCTTCGATCCAATCAAGTTGACACTCAGTATTAACCATCACATTAGACAAAAACTTAAACTCGCTACTTTAAATATATCTTTAAATATCAAAGACCTAAAGGCAAATATGTCTAGAAAACTAAAGAAAGTTATGAAACCTAAGTAAACAATATTAATAGAAACTTCAAAAGGGAACCAAATAGAAATTGTATACTTGAAAAGTACAACTTAAATAAAAAATTAATAGAGGATTAACAGCAGATTTTATCACGCAAAAAAAAAAAAAAAAAAAACAATCAGCAAACTTGAAGATAGGTCACTTGATATTATCCACTCTGTGACACAGAAAGATAAAAGAATGAAGAAAAATGGACAGAGCATCAGAGACTTGTAGAACGCTATTAAGTGTGCAAAAATACAAATAATAGGAGTCCCAAAATGAAAGAAAAGAAAGAAAAGTTCAGAAATAATATTTAAACAACTAAATAATAAATAAATAGCTACAAACTCTCCAAATCTGATTTTTAATAATTAGTCTACACATCTAAAAAGCTCAATGAACTCTAAGTATGGTAAACTCAAAGACAGCCTCACCTAGATATAGTATACACAAACTTGAAAGTCAGAGGCAATGAGAGAATATTTAAAGTATTAAGAAAAAGTTACTCATCATATACAAAGTATCCTAAAGAATCCCTAGAAAAAAGTTTTTTCTAGGAATTTTCTGGTAAGCTGATTTATTTCCAGACACCATGGAGGATGTAGCATGACATATTTAAAGTGCTGAAAGAGAAGAATAATAACTATTAGCCAAAATGTTTTATTATTATTATTATTATTATATTTTATTATTACTATTTTTATTATTATTATTATACTTTAAGTTCTAGGGTACACGTGCACAATATGCAGGTTTGTTACATATGTATACATGTGCCATGTTGGTGTGCCATAAACTCATCATTTACATTGGGTATATCTCCTAATGCTATCCTTCTCCACTCCTCCCATCCCACGACAGGCCCTGGTGTGTGATGTTCCCCACCCCATGTCCAGGTGTTCTCATTGTTCAATTCCCACCTATGAGTGAGAACATGCGGTGTTTGGTTTTCTGTCCTTGCAATAGTTTGCTCAGAATAGTGATTTCCAGCTTCATCCACATCCCTACAAAGGACATGAACCCATCCTTTTTTATGGCTGCATAGTATTCCATGGTGTACATGTGCCACATTTTCTTAATCCAGTCTATCATTGATGGACATTTGGGTTGGTTCCAAGTCTTTGCTATTGTGAATAGTGCCACAGTAAACATACGTGTGCATGTGTCTTTATAGCAGCACGATTTACAATCCTTTGGATATATATCCAGTAATGGGATGGCTGAGTCAAATGGTATTTCTTGTTCTAGATCCTTGAGGAATCGCCACACTGTCTTCTACAATGGTGGAACTAGTTTACAGTCTCACCAACAGTGTAAAAGTGTTCCTATTTCTCCACATCTTCTCCAGCATCTGTTGTTTCCTGACTTTAATGGTCGCCATTCTAACTGGTTTGAGATGGTATGTGGTTTTGATTTGCATTTCTCTGATGGCCAGTGATGATGAGCATTTTTTCATGTGTCTGTTGGCTACATAAATATCTTCTTTTGAGAAGTGTCTGTTCATATCCTTCACCCACTTTTTGATGGGTTTGTTTGATTTTTTCTTGTAAATTTGTTTAAGTTCTTTGTAGATTCTAGATAGTAGTCCTTTGTCAGATGAGTAGATTGCAAAAATTTTCTTCCATTCTGTAGGTTGCCTGTTCACACTGATGGTAATTTCTTTTGCTGTGCAGAAGCTCTTTAGTTTAATTAGATCCCATTTGTCTATTTTGGCTTTTGTTGCCATTGCTTTTGGTGTTTTAGTCATGAAGTCCTTGCTCATGCCTATGTCCTGAATGGTATTGACTAGGGTTTTTTCTAGGGATTTTATGGTTTTAGGTCTAATATTTAAGTCTTTAATCTATCTCGAGCTAATTTTTGTGTAAGGTGTAAGTAAGAGATCCAGTTTCAGCTTTCAACATATGGTTAGCCAGTTTTTCCAGCACCATTTATTAAATAGGGAATCCTTTCCCCATTTCTTGTTTTTGTCATCTTTGTCAAAGATCAGATGGTTGTAAATGTGTGGTATTATTTCTCAGGGCTCTGTTCTGTTCCATTGGCCTATATCTCTGTTTTGGTAGCAGAACTATTCTGTTTTGGTTACTGTAGCCTTGTAGTATAGTTTGAAGTCGGGTAGCGTTAAGCCTCCAGCTTTGTTCTTTTGGCTTAGGATTGTGTTGGCAATGAGGGCTCTTTTTTGGTTCCATATGAACTTTAAAGTAGTTTTTTCCAATTCTGTGAAGAAAGTCATTGGTAGCTTGATGGGAATGGCATTAAATCTATAAGTTACCTTAGGTATTTTGGCCATTTTCACGATAATGATTCTTCCTATTCATGAGCATGGAATGTTCTTCGATTTGTTTGTGTCCTCTTTTATTTTATTGAGCAGTGGTTTGTAGTTCTCCTTGAAGAGGTCCTTCACATCCCGTGTAAGTTGGATTCCTAGGTATTTTATTCTATTTGAAGCAATTGTGAATGGGGGTTCACTCATGATTTGGCTGTTTGTCTGTTATTGGTGTATAGGAATGCTTGTGATTTTTGCATATTGATTTTGTAGCCTGAGACTTTGCTGAAGTTGTTTATCAGCTTAAGGAGATTTTGGGCTCAGACAATGGGGTTTTCTAAATATACAATCATTTCATCTGCAAACAGGGACAATTTGACTTCCTCTTTTCCTAATTGAATACACTTTATTTCTTTCTCCTGCTTGCTTGCTCTGGCCAGAACTTCCAACACTATGTTGAATAGGAGTGATGAGAGAAGGCATCCGTGTTTTGTACCAGTTTTCAAAGGGAATGCTTCCAGCTTTTGCCCATTCAGTATGACATTGGCTGTGGGTTTGTCATAAATAGTTCTTACTATTTTGAGATATGTTCCATCAATACCTACTTTGTTGAGAGTTTTTAGCATGAAGGACTGTTGCATTTTGTCAAAGGCCTTTTCTGCACCTATTGAGACAATCATGTGGTTTTTGTCTTTGGTTGTGTTTATATGACGGATTATGTTTATTGATTTGCATATGTTGAAGCTTGCATCCCAGGGATGAAGCCCACTTGATTGTGGTGGATAAGCTTTTTGATGTGCTGCTGGATTCAGTTTGCCATTATTTTATTGAGGATTTTTGCATTGATGTTCATCAGGGATATTGGTCTAAAATTCTCTTTTTTGTTGTTGTGTCTCTGCCAGGATTTGGTATCAGGATGATGCTGCCCTCATAAAAAGAGTTAGGGAGGATTCCCTCTTTTTCTATTGATTGGAATAGTTTCAGAAGGAATGATACCAGCTCCTCTTTGTACCTCTGGTAGAATTCGGCTGCAAATCCCTCTGGTCCTGGACCTTTTTAGGTTGGTAGGCTATTAATTATTGACTCCATTTCAGAGCCTGTTATTGGTCTATTCAGAGATTCAACTTCTTCCTCGTTTAGTCTTGGGAGTGTTTATGTGCCCAGGAATTTATCCATTTCTTCTACATTTTCTAATTTATTTGAATAGAGGTGTTTATAGCATTCTTTGATAGTAGTTGTATTTCTGTGGAATTGGTGGTGATATCCCCTTTATCATTTTTATTGCATCTATTTGATTCTTCTCTCTTTTCTTCTTTATTAGTCTTGCTAGTGGTCTATCAATTTTGTTGATCTTTTCAAAAAACCAACTCCTGGATTCATTGATTTTTTGAAGGGTTTATCTCCTACAGTTCTGCTCTGATATTAGTTATTTCTTGCCTTCTGCTAACTTTTGAATGTATTTGCTCTTGCTTCCCTAGTTCTTTTAATTGTGATGTTAGGGTGTTAATATTAGAGCTTTCCTGCTTTCTCTTGTGGGCATTTAGTGTTATAAATTTCTCTATACACACTGCTTTAAATGTGTCCCAGAGATTCTGGTACATTGTGTCTTTGTTGTCATTGGTTTCAAAGAACATCTTTCTTTCTGCCTTCATTTCGTTATGTACTCAGTAGTCATTCAAGAACATGTTGGTCAGTTTCCACTCATGTAGTTGAGTGGTTTTGAGTTAGTTTCCTAATCCTGAGTTCTAGTTTGATTGCCCTGTGGTCTGAGAGACTGTTTGTTATAATTGCTCTTCTTTTACATTTGCTGAGGAGTGCTTTACCTCCAACTACATGGTCAATTTCGGAATAAGTGCAATGTGGTTCTGAGAAGAATGTATACTCTGTTGATTTGAGGTGGACAATTCTGTTGATGTCTATTAGGTCCACTTGGTGCAGACCTGAGGTCAAGTCCTGGATATCCTTGTTAACTTTCTGTCTGGTTGATCTGTCTAATGTTGACCGTGGGGTGTTAAAGTCTCCTATTATTATTGTGTGGGAGTCTAAGTCTCTTTGTAGGTTTCCAAGGACTTGCTTTATGAATCTGCATGCTCCTGTATTGGGTGCATATATATTTAGGATAGTTAGCTCTTCTTATTAAAATGATCCCTTTACCATTATGTAATGGTCTTCTTTGTCTCTTTTGATCTTTGTTGGTTTAAAGTCTGTTTTATCAGAGATTGGATTGCAACTCCTGCTTTTTTGTGTTTTCCATTTGCTTCATAGATCTTCCTCCATCCGTTTATTTTGAGTCTATGTTTGTCTTTGCATGTGGAATGGGTCTCCTGAATACAGGAAACTGATGGTTCTTGACTCTTTATCCAATTTGCCAGTCTGTGTCTTTTAATTGGAGCATTTAACCTATTTACATATAAGGTTAATATTGTTATGTGTGAATTTGATCTTGTCATTATGATGTTAGTTCACAGTTTCTTCCTAGCATCGATGGTCTTTACAATTTGGAGTGTTTTTTCAGTGGCTGGTACCGGTTGTTCCTTTCCATATTTAGTGCTTCCTTCAGGAGCTCCTGTAAGGCAGGCCTGGTGGTGACAAAATCTCTCAGCATTTGCTTGTCTGTAAAGGATTTCATTTCTCCTTCGCTTATGAAGCTTTGTTTGGCTGGATATGAAATTTTGGGTTGAAAATTCTTTGCCCTAAGAATGTTGAATATTGGCCCCCACTCTCTTCTGGCTTGTAGAGTTTCTGCTGAGAGATCTGCTGTTAGTCTGATGTGCTTCCCTTTGTGGGTAACCCGACCTTTCTCTCTGGCTGCCCTTAACATTTTTTCCTTCATTTCAACTTTGGCAAATCTGACAGTTATGTGTCTTGGAGTTGCTCTTCTCAAGGAGTATCTTTGTGGCCTTCTCTGTATTTCTTGAATTTGAATGTTGGCCTGCCTTGCTGGGTTGGGGAAGTTCTCCTGCATAATATCCTGAAGAGTGTTTTCCAACTTGGTTCCATTCAACCCGTCACTTTCAGGTACACCAATCAGACATAGATTTGGTCTTTTCACACAGACCCATATTTCTTGGAGGCTTCGTTTATTTCTTTTTACTCTTTTTTTCTCTAAATTTCTCTTCTCATTTCATTTTATTCATTTGATCTTCAATCATTGATACCCTTTCTTTCACTTGATCAAATTGTCTACTGAAGCTTGTGCATGCGTCACGTATTCTTGTGCCATGATTTTCAGCTCCATCAGTTTATTTAAGGTTTTCTCTATGCTGTTTATTCTAGTTAGCCATTCATCTTATCTTTTTTCAAGGTTTTCAGTTTCTTTGCGATGGGTTCGATCATCCTGCTTTAGCTCAGAGAAGTTTGTTATTACCAATTGTCTGAAGACTTCTTCTTTCAACTCGTCAGAGTCACTCTCCATCCAGCTTTGTTCCATTGCTAGCGAGGAGCTGCATTCCTTTGGAGGAGAAGAGGCACTCTGATTTTTAGAATTTTTAGCTTTTCTGCTCTGGTTTCTCCCCATCTTTGTAGGTTTATCTACCTTTGGTCTTTGATGATGGTGATGTACATATGGGGTTTTGGTGTGGATGTCCTTTCTGTTTGTTAGTTTTCCTTCTAACAGTCAGCACCCTCAGCTGCAGATCTGTTGGAGTTTGCTGGAGGTCCACTCCAGACCCTGTTTGCCTGGGTATCACCAGTGGAGGCTGCAGAACAGCAAATATTGCAGAGCAGCAGTTTGTGCCTGATCCTTCCTCTGGAAGCTTCGTCTCAGAGGGGAACCCAGCTGTATGAGGTATCAGTCAGCCCCTACTGGGATGTGTCTCCCAGTTAGGCTACTCGGGGTTCAGGGACCCACTTGAGGAGGCAGTCTGTCCGTTCTCAGATCTCAAACTCCATGCTGGGAGAACCACTACTGTCTTCAAAGCTGTCAGACAGGAATGTTTAAGTCTGCAGAAGTTTCTGCTGTGTTTTGTTCAGCTATGCCCTCCCCCCAGAGATGGAGTCTACAGAGCCAGACAGGCCTCCTTGAGCTGCAGTGAGCTCCACCCAGTTCGAGATTCCTGGCCACTTTGTTTACCTATTCAAGTCTCAGCAATGGCAGACACCACTCTCCCAGCCTCGCTGCTGCCTTGCAATTTGATTTCAGACTCCTTTGCTAGCAGTGAGCGAGGCTCCATGGGCTTGGGACCCTCCGAGGCAGGCATGCAATATAATCTCCTGGTGTGCCATTTGCTAAGACAATTGGAAAAGCATAGTATTAGGGTGAGAGTGTCCTGATTTTCCAGGTACCATCTGTCACAGGAAAGGGAATTACCTGACCCCTTGTGCTTTTTGGGTGCGGTGATGCCCCGCCCTGCTTTGGCTCACATCAGTGGACTGCACTCACTGTCCGACAAGCCTCGCCAAGATGAACCTGATACCTCAGTTCTTGGAAATGCAGAAATCACCCAGCTTCTGTGTCGCTCACGCTGAGAGCTGTATACTGGAGCTGTTCCTATTTGGCCATCTTGGAGGGTTTCCACCAAAACATTTTTTGGAAAAATGTAAAAGAAACTATTTTCAGATAAATGAAAATTGAGATAATTTTCTGCTATAGGAACTGCCTTACAAGAAATATTGAAAGAAATCCTCTAAGCTGAAATGAAGAATACTAGGAAGTAACTCATATTTACATGAAGAAAGAAAGAATACTGGTAAAGGCAAGTACATAGGTAAATATAAAAGGCAATGTGAACTCTTCTTTTGTACTTTTTTGTCCTATATTATTTAATGTCTTTTTTTGGTCTTTCATTACTTAAAAGAATATTGTATAAGGCAATCATTATAACTCTAAGTTGATGGGAACACAACATATAAGCATACAATTTGTGAAAATAACAACATTAAAGGAGGCAGGAAAATAAAATTATAGAGAAGGAGAATTTTTATGTTACTTAAATTAAGTTACTGTTAATAAGAACTAGATTTTTATAAATAAAGAGATTAATGGTTATTCCCAGGGCAATTACTACAAAGATAATTCCAAAACTAGAGTAAAGGAAATGGCAAAGCAATTAAAAATGGTGTAGTGGTATAGCGGAAAGTATTTAATGTGAAAAAGGGCAGTAATGGAAGAATTGAGAAACAAAAATCATGCAGGACAAATGGTAAAATTGCAGACACAAGTCCTAACTGATCAGTTATTACATTAAATATAAATCAATTAAACTATATAATTATTAATAAAATGCAGTGGTTGGCTGAATAAAAAACACAACATTCTCCAACTATATGCTACATATAAAAGAAATACTTAAGATTAAAAGACACAGGCCAGGCGCAGTGGCTCACACCCGTAATCCCAGCACTTTGGGAGGCCAAGGCGAGCGGATCACAAGGTCAGGAGATAGAGACCATCCTGACTAACATGGTGAAACCCCATCTCTACTAAAAAATATACAAAAAGTTAGCTGGGTGTGGTGGTGGGTACCTGTAATCCCAGCTACTTATGAGGCTGAGGCAGGAGAATGGCATGAACCCAGGAGGCGGAGCTTGCAGTGAGCCCAGATCACACCTCTGCACTCCAGCCTGGGTGACAGAGAGAGACTCCATCACAAAAAAAAAAAAAAAAAAAAAAAAAAGAAAAGAAAAGAAAAGATTAAAAGACACAAAAATATTTAAAATAAAATAATGGAAAAAGATAGTCTATACAAATGATAACCAAAAGAGAGCTGGAGTGCCTAGACTAATAGCAGACAAAATAGACTTTAAGAATAAAGTTGTTAGTAGAAATAAAAAGGATATTTTATACAGATAAAGCAGTCAATACACTAAGAATTTATACCAATTATAAATGTATATGCATCAAACAGCATAGCCTCAAAAGACATGAAGACATGAGAGATAGAAATTTAAAAATAATAGTTGGAGAATTCAGTACTCCACTTTCAGTAATGGCTGGAACAACTAGAAAGATCAGCAGAGAAATAGATTTGAACAATACTATAAACCAACTAGACCTAATAGACACATATAGAATATTCCAACCAACAACAGTAGAATTCACATTCTTTTCAGGTGTACAATGAACAAGTCCAGAAGAGCATTATTGGAACAGAACAGCATTATTTCATATTGGAAATAATTATTGAAATAGAACAGCATTATTTCATATTTCAAATATGAAAAAAAAACAGAACATCTATCAACCAAAGAAGGAATGAACAAAATGTATATACATATAATGGGATATTATTCAGTTATAAAAAATAAAGTACTGATACATACTACAACATGAGTAAACCTTGAAAACATTATGCTTAGTGAAAGAAGCCAGATGTTTTGTACAATTTTATTTATATGAAATATACAGAATAGGGCCGGACACAGTGGCTCATGCATGTAATCCCAGCATTTTGGGAGACTGAGGCGGGTTTGTAACCTGAATTCAAGAGTTCAAGACCAGCCTGACCAACATGGAGAAATTCTGTCTCTACTAAAAATACAGAATTAGCCAGGGGTGGTGGTGCACGTCTGTAGTCCCAGCTACTCAGGAGGCTGAGGCAGGAGAATCATTTGAACCTGGGAAGCGGAGGTTGCAGTGAGCTGGTATCGCGCCATTGCACTCCAGTCTGGGCTACAAAAGTGAAACTCTGTCTCAATAAATAAATAAATATACAGAATAGACAAATCTACAGACATAGAAATAGTTCTTTTTCAGGTGATGAACATGTTCTCAGATTAGATAGTGGTGCTAGTTGTACAACATATGAATATACTAAAACCTACTGAATTGTATATTCTAAAGAAGTTAATTTTATGGTATGTGAATTATGTATCTTTTTTAAAAGGAAAGAAGCAATGTTCTAGAACTAGTTTTTCATCTAAAACTTGATGCAATAGCACTACGAGGTATACTGGCTAGTGCTTAAAGGCTTTTCAGATCACAATTTACATTGGCTAGCCTTAGATGGCGTTACTACTCCATTAAGAGTTCCAGGATGTCCAACACCTAACACAAATCAACATTGTTTAAAATATTTGTTAATGGGAACATAAAGTCATAGCATAACAGACAGTAATCAAGATATTAGAATTATAATCCATACAAAAATGACAACTCTAAATTTTAATGTTTATGTCATATTAAATTTATACCACATTGAATTTATAAAGCTACATTATTTAGCATAAACTCTTCTCTTTTAGTTGACCTTTCATTACAGAATAAAACAAAAAGGCACTATAATGTATGTAAAGGACTAAGAAAACCAGAGTATTTAAGTGAAACTCTATAATCTTAAGTAAGTTATTTAACCTCTCTTAGCATCAGATTCTATGTAGATGACTCTATTCTCTAGTTTTATATTATGAACAAATAAAGTAACATATATAAAAGAATTTTGTAAAATGGGAGGTCAATTTTTTAAAAAATTATTATTATATCATACATGCAGGTTATTAATAAATTAGCATTCATGTTACCCTCAGTGATGGGTCAAGTATACTACAGGTGTCTCTCCCTTTGAGATTTATAAATTAAATACAAAATGTAATTCCAGGCCTTCAGGTGTTTTTAATCTGACAAAGAAGTGCCATTCTGGTTTTGCCTGTGGGTGAAAATATTCTATCATTTGTTTGCTTTCTGGATTGTTTTAATAATTTTTCTTCATTTGTTCTATTTTTCTGCTTATTTGCATACCTGAAAATTTTTGATGAGATGCGAGACATTGCAATTTTTACTTATTGGGTGTAAGATACATTTGTATCACTAGAAATGTTTTTGAGTTTGTTCTGGACCATAGTTAAGTAACTTGGAAACAGTTTGATCCCTGTGTGTCTTGCTTGTAAACTATTTGCACTGGACTGGAACAAAGTGTAGCAAAAGCCTGTTTCACATGTTCTCTGATGGCCTGTGAATTATGCCATCTCTCACTCTAGCTGATAGAAACAGGGACTATTAGTGCATGTTCTAGAGATTTTTGCTCTAATCTTTTGGATGGTTCTCTTCCCCAGTCTTGGATCATTTTCTCACATGCTTGTGTTTATCAGGATACATCTAAATGCTGATGGTGGACTGTCTCCAGATCTCTAGAGTTCTTTCTCTGCTACCTTTTTGCTCTCTTTTCCTTTTCCTACAAACGCCTGCCCACTCTGGCTCACTCAGAATCCCAACTCTGTCTGGTCAACTCAGAGAGATGGCTAGGATCTGCTTAGATTCTCCCTCCCCACATTGCAGCCTGCAAACTTTCTGCATGTGGCAAGACTGGGCAGTTGCAAAGTTGATCGTGTTTGTTTCCCGTTGCTCTGAGATCTCTCTTTCATTGTCTGATTTCCAGTGTCTTGAGACAGGCTCAGATGGGTGACTAAATGCTTTCCCTATTACTTCCTCTTGGCTAGAAACAACAGTACTTCCCTATTAATGTTTTCATTTTATTGGTTTTAAGGCCTGTTTGTATCTAATTTGTCATTTTAATTATATGGTTATGTAATGCCTATGAGCATAAGGAATGTATCAATGCTTTAATGTTTTTGACAAACCTAATACAATGACTAAAGTTACCCACAGGATAGGAATTGGGGTAGGAAGGTATTGTTGTTCTTTAAAAGGTGTCAATATATTACTCAAATTGTGCAACACTGTTCTAGTTTGAAGCGGAATATGATCTCAGTGTGTTTTAACCTTGAAGGACCTTTTGTTTTTAAAATGACTCCTTTTCTTTTTCGCCTTTGCTATTTACCTTGGAATACCTTCCTACAATATTTTACTTTTGTGGCTCTCATGATACAGACTTGGACTTTTCTCTCTCTGGTATATACCATCTATAAATCCTAGGATTTTTTACTCATAGAGGCTGGGCATTAAGAGTACACACCAGATTTAATAGATAGTGAAAATTCTGGGATGATTGCTGATATTCAGAACCAGAAGAAATTGGATGTGTAGAAAAACCATCAATATCAGGAAAGCAGGGAAACCCCAATGAAGACCTCACACTTAGTTTTTTAATTACTGCTCCCCAGCCTTGGTAGTTTTCATGGCACCTGTAGGTGGTGAAAATGAAGAAAGACAGATAAAATATTTAATCATCAAAGCTTATAAAACTTGTGTGAAAGTTTGCTTCACTGATTCAAGCTTAAGACAGAATATTATCTACTTCAATCAGATAGGAATACCCATGAGGGCAGTAACTACATATATCTTGTTTATGGTTGATTCCAACACTAAGAACAATGCCCAGAACAATTGCTCAGTAAAGACTGTACTTATTTATCTCCTTATTTCTAGTATATTCAGCATATGAGGTTAAGAGGCAGAGGATCAAGATATTGGTATCTGCAAAGCACAGCTGTAATAACTGGTAGATGTAGTAACTGAATTCTAATTCACTGCAGTTGTTTACATTAATTATTGGAAGACATAGACTAGAACTTCCATGAGCAAATAAATCATCTGTCTTTTATTTCTTATTACATTCTTAGAGCCTAGCACATGTATAATGCATACATAATACACACTCAACGGTAATGAAAAAGAAGGTATTATGTAAAATATGAGATGACAATGAACTGTCATTCATTCTGTGGGGTGGCTGAGGAAGTTCTCCTTTAGTGTGAGGTATCAGAGAGATTCAAGTAAGACAGTCTAGAATGGAAATCAGACCTAGGATGTTTGGAGCCAAATAGAGCTGTGGTATAACAGTGGAGAGAACCATTTTATCATTTATGTAGGGAGTGTTTATCTAATCCAACACTTGTTTTTATTTAACGTTATCCAGTGTACTCTTCACCATCCTATACATTTCTTGAAATACATTTAATTTAAATTCTGACCTTTAAAGTGCTGGTTATTCCCTATGATGATTGAAAAAGTGACCTTGAATAAGCCACTTAAATTTTTGATGCTTTGTGTAGGCCTCTCCTATTTTGCTTACTAGGATGGTACGAGTATTAATATTTGAGATGCTCTAGCTAGCATTTGGTCTGGCCAAAAAGCCAAAATGGCTTTGATAGCTGATTAAATTCCAATGAAAGTCACAGTAAGGAGAAGGAAAAAAGAATGCAAATAATGCAGCAGTAGAATTTCAGGAGAGAAAATGGTAAGTCAAAAATTATGTTAAATTATAAAAGATATTTTAGAAAGCATAGGAGGAGCTCCTCCATCTCTATTACCATTTACTAATTCATTAATTCATTGATTCAACAAATACTTGAATTTCTGCTCTGAGCCAGGTACTTTTCAAGGTAACTTGTCACATCAGTGACCAAATGATTCCAGCTGCCATTATTCCTCCTTACGTTTTTATCAGGAATTGAGGCAGGTAGAAGTGAAGACAGAAAATGAACAGTAGGCAAAATACATAAATTATGTATTTATGTATTTTATACAGATGTATTTTATACAGATGTATTTTATAGAATTATACGATTCTATACAGTGATACATGCTTTGAGAAAAATAAAAATAGTAGAGCCCAGTAAAAGAGTTTAAAAGATGGTAAATGAGGGAGCTGCCGAGTGAAGCTTTAACAGGTGAGATTTGATCAAATACTTAAAGAAACTGAGGAAGGTAGCCATGCAGACGTCTGTGGGAAGGCCTGCTAGGTTGAAACAACAGTTCAAACCAAATTCCAAGGCTAGAATGCCCCCATTGCATTTTTACGTCCCAGTGAGACTTACACAGAATGATTAACAGGGAAAACAATTGAAGACAGAGTTAGAGAGAAAACAGGGGGACATATTATGGGCAGCCTCTTAGGTCATTGACTGTGGCCTTTACCCTACATAGAATGAGCAACACTGCATGTAGTTGAGCAGAGCAGTGAGCTGATCTGATATTGGCTTTTGAAAATTTACTTAGACTGTAGTGTTGAGAATAGACCATGTAGCAGGTAGGGCAAAGGTATAAGCAAGTACATCTTTTTAAATAAAAAAATGCATGTGAAATACATGATGCCTGGAATATAGGAATTATTCATAATAAATGTCACTGATCTCTGAAGACGCTAGTGCCACCTGATTGGAACATCAGAAATAGTGATTTGAAATATTTCTCTGGAACACAGGAAGGGAAAGCATGAATAAATGTATCAGTGAAGGCCAGAGACCTCTCTCTGGACATACACTTTTGTCCAGGTGACCAGCAACTTCTGTTTACTTTAATCTGTGACATCTCTGTAGAGAAAACTAAAGCATTAAATAGCATTTATTTCTTGAAAAACAAACAAACAAAAAAACAACAAAAAAAGAAAGCTTTTGCAGTAATTCATGTGAGATGCAATGGTTTGGGCCAGACTGGTAGCAATGCAGATGGTAAAAAAATCATTAGATTGCAGATATATTTTAAAGGTTATTAAAGGTTATTAGCCTTTAAGGCAGAATTGGCAAATATTAATAGATTAGGTAGAGGCTGTAAAGAGTGTCAGAGTTGATTCCAAGGTTATTGATCTGAGCATCTATAGGGATGGAGTTGCCATTAACCAAGAGGAGAAACGCTGCAGATAGAATAGAGTTAGATTATTGTTACTACCTAAATTATCTGTCCATCTCTAGTTTTGCCTCCCTTCAGTTCTCAACATTTTAAACTGAAAACCTGACTGAGTCCTTAGCTAATTAAAAAAATGCATTAGATCACCATCTCTTTTAGGATAAAGTCCAAACTTCTTGACCTGATTTCATTTTTTGTATTTTGTCTCTCCCTATTCTCTTTCCTCCCATGCTTCCTTCTCTCATCACCACACTGACTATGAATCAAGTAATATCTAACATATTAGATATACTGTCTTTCCATTTCTAAAATATGTAGCCTTCTTTTGTCATTCATCTCAGTTGTTGCTCAGTCACCTTAGCTGTTACTTCTTCAAGGAAGGTATTTTATTGAACACTATAATACATTCCCCAAATATACCCACACGTTAAGATGCTTTTGTTATTAAGACATTTTCCATATTATATCATAATTGCACATTTAATTTCACTCACCATTCACTGTAAGCTTTAGTAGGAATCAAATCTGGCTCATTTTTTAAATGTACAAGTTAGCTGTGTTACAAATCATCACAAACATAGAGTCTTAATACAACAGTAATTACTTATTTTGCTCACAAATCTACAATATAGGTAGTCTCAATGTGTAAAGTTTACTTATGCTTCATGTTTTATGAGTTGGGATGGCTTGACTTGAGCTAGACTCAAGGATCCAGCTTAAAATGACTCATGCATGTGGCTGGCAAATGGGGGATAGCTGTCACTTCCACTCCATGTGAGCCTCTCCATGGGTTTACTTGATTCCAATAACAAGCTTTCTGAGAGATTTAGGCAAAAGCCCTGCCACCTTCTATAATCTAACCACACAAGTTACATAGCCTCACTTTCACCATAGTCACACACTTCAGAATCAAAGAGAGAAAACATGGGCCCCACCTCTCTCTGAGAAGAATGTGAAAGTTACATTTTAACAAGAGCATGTAGTGGGAGCTAGTTTTGGAATATACAATCTGACATTCTCACCATTGTGTCTCTGTGACATGCCAAATTGTCTAGCATATCATAGAGGCTCAATAAATATCTCTGGAATAATTAAAATGTCTTTCTCAATAGCTTACATTTATCTCCTTTATTACGTATGAGTAACTGGGTGTCATAGAGTTACCAACAGAACCCAAAATTCTGTGTTTTGGCTTTGTTTTATTTCTGAGGACCATGTGAGGCATACGGAGCAGATTCACATAACTAACCCTATATTCTACCTGGAAAGTACCTGTATTTCTTTCACTGGAGCCATTTAATCCAGAAAATGTTTATTTTCAGAGGACAAGATTTTCTAATATTTCTTAATTATTCCTTATTAGGGCATTACTATATTTATTTGAAAAGTATTACATAAAATAGAAAAGATTATAGTGCTAAGCAGTATAGTTTTTTATTTAGAAACAAGTTGGCTGGGTTTTTTTTTTCTTTGCATTTAGCTTTTCTATAAAAACTTTTGACTAGACATTAATGTTTGGCTATTATAGTAATAAAAATAATATTCACATTGATTTGTAAAGAGCCTTCTGTAAAGTCCAAAGTTTTAACCTACCATACATACCACATATATATATAGGGAGAAAGTTATACACACACACACACACACACACACACACACACACACACACACACATACAAAGTTAAGAGCCTTCTTTGCCGCTCCTAGGATGGTAACTATTATAATTACACAGCAGTCCTATTACTATATTCTCCAGAAAGTACAGTTTTAAATTTGAGCTCAATTTTTTCCTGAATCTATATCTACACATGTAAATATATTATCAACATACCATAACAGGATGAAAAGCCAATACCAATTTCCTAACAATTTGGAAGATGGGTAATGCCATTTGCTGAATGCAGTGGAACTCTATGTGATTTACAAATACACAAGCCTCTGAGTCTAAGAGATGTTGTAACTCTCTCAGTGTTTACCTGGTGTAATAGTCTGTGCTATTTTTACCATAAAAGGTTATTTTTTTCCCAAGCCATACATACTGGCTTAAACAACTCCACTCAGAGGTTGCTAATTTTGACAGACTGGAGAATAGCTTACATGTTTTAAATTGTTTTGTGACTTTGGATATAAGACTTCAATATTTACCAGGAAGACTTTTTCAATTTCCCTTGGCAAAGACAATCTTCTCTTTATAAACAGTCCCATAATGACCCAGGGCATATTTTTACCATAACATTATCACTTTTTATAACGAATATGTCTTATTGTATGCAACCATCCATTAAATAAATATTTTTTAAACAAATATGTTTTCCAATTCAATCCAAGAGCTCAAACAAAAGAAACTTCATCTTCTTCATAGTTCTATTCATAGCACTTAGCACAATGCCAGGCATACAGTGTTTCAATACATTCAAGTAACAGGTTTATCTTCTTACAGTGCCAGAATTCCTACCTTGATCTTGTCTATTTATTAGCTCAGATTCCTCTGGTATTAAAGTTTGTATTTGTCTCTTCATTGTTTTTAAGAGAAAGCAACCTATGTGCTAACTTTAGGCTCTCCGATTACATTCTTGTCCATGTAGCCAAATTTCCTAGTAGGATTTCTGCCCATGTTCTATCATCCTTTGTACCCCTTTCCTAGCCACTTTTCAACTATCAGCCTAAGTAGGTACCTTTTCCTTCTGCCTGTTCTTTGGAACTTCCCTGATGGTTGCTCACCTTGCTAATGCACCTGGTTTCTCTGTTCCTACCATCTTTGATAAAACTCACCTTGACTGTCTTCCAGCTGCTTTTTTGATACCTCCTAGACTATAACACATCCTTTACGGCAGAAAAGCAAAACAAAATTCATATGATTTTAGATTTTAGCATGAAGAACAATAATTTCACAAAGGTACCCATGAGTACATTGAATTGTTCAAGCTTAAAAAAAGCTTTCATAGCACTCCTTTTAAGAATCTTAAAAAAAACTTTAAACAGTTGGAAGTACAAAGTGAAAATAATTTACATTTGCTGTTCATATTTTTAAAAAGTCTTTGTGAAGTGATAACTGTTTGCTACTCAGTCTCAGAGAGAGAGGTTGGAACCAAACCTTGGTTCAGATAAAGCCACTCATTTTTGATAGCTTCACTCCTGGCTCATTGAGATACTGATACACAGACCCAGTATCTCTACAGCAAATGTAAACAACCATTTCTAGCAAGAAAACAAAACAAAACAAAACAAACAAACAAAACACTGTTTACAAAAGACACAGACATGCAGAGACCTATTAGTTGAAATAATGCTAAAAGATACCTTTTTGTTTTGCCCTTGAGCCAAATATCCCAAAGCATTTTCAGGTATTTAAGACCGATGCAAAATTACACAGATCAGTTGAGGCTAACAATGGTGAACCAAATGAAGACTGGCCAGCCTTCTGCACTGCAAGCGCCTACTCCAAAGCCTGAATGGGCCTCACCACAGAGGACTGAGGAGACAAAAGGAGCATGCAGAATGCTGAAGAGAGAAAACAGTGTGGCACTCTGGAGTCATTCTAGTTATCAAAATGTGGCTATCAGAAAAAGTCAGATTCCTATAGTCTCCGGTGTTCTCAGAAGTCTCTGTCCCACAGACAATATTCACTGTTTTTCCAATCCAAAATTCCAACTCAGCATGATGTTGATGTCTCCATCTGTCTGAATTCTTTCTCTTCCTTGGCCACTTCTCTCCAGCCTCAGTGGACTCCTGTTGGTTCCTTGGATAGGCCAACCATGTTCCTTCCTCATGCTTCTGTGCTAGACTCTTTCAAGATTTTCATTGATATTGGAATTTGTAGGTAGAGATGAGATGATGGTTAATTTTAGTTGTCAGCTTGGATGGACTAAGGAATACCTAAAGAACTGGTAAAGTATTACTTCTGGGTGTGTCTGTGAGTGTTTCCAGAGGACACTGGTGTATGAGTTAGCAGGCTGAATGGGGAGGAGCTGCCCTCAGTGTGGGCAGGCACCATCCAATCCACTGAGGGTCCAGATAGAACAAAAAAGAGAACAAATAAGAGACAAAACAAAAATTTTCTCTCTCTCTCCTGGCACTGAGGCATTCTTTTGCTCCTGGTCTTGGATATTTGAACTCCAAGCTCTCTGACCTTTGAACTCTAGGACTTCACACCAGCAGTCCCCCAGGTTCTCAGGTGTTTGGCCTCAAACTGAGAAATACACCATTGACTTCTCTTGTTCTGAGGCTTTCAGACTTGGACTGAACCATGCGACCAGCATCCCAGGGTCTCCTCTAGCATGCACGTGGCCTATGCTGGGGCTTCTCAGTCTCCATAACTGTGTTAAGCCAATTCCTCTAATAAATTCCCTCTCATGTATCTATCGCTCTATCTGTCTATTTACTTATCTCCTGTTGGTTCTGTCTCTCTGGAGAACCCTGACTAAATAGAAAACTATACATATATATGCCTCCATGACAAAGGCACAAAAATCTTTGAGAAGCCATTAGACTCTCCCCAAAATACAAGGTAAGGAACTCAGTCTAATTTTATTTGCACTCCAAAAGATAAGGTGACTTCAGTTGATATCTATATTGTAATTAATGATGCTGGCTATACTATATTATTTATTATTAGCTTTTTGTTCTGTGGTTTGGTCAGGCTGGAAGTAGGAAGCAATCAACTCATTATTCAAAAGCTCGACTATCCACCACTCTGCTTCTTTATGGCTGGACTTGTGGTGGTTATTTGTCTTATCATACTTAAAAATAAAAGAAAGTATCAAATATGAACGATGACTGCCTGCTAATTTCAGTGAGGCAGGACCCCTTCTTAAAAGACATTAGTCATTCCTGTGAAAAACTGTGCTGATTCTGCCTCTTCAGCTGTGATGTGACCTTCTTATAGATGCAGAACTCTGCGAAGGGCTGAACCCCTGCTAGAGGTACATGGGCACTTTCTCTTGCTTTGCTGACATGTGTAGTATTCCAGACCCAAGATCTTCAGACATGAAAAGTCATGATCAAGCGACCCGGTTAGATAAGTTAAGCCTATACTCCAAAAGCTTGATTTCGAATTTCTGATGCTCATTTGTAAGTAATTACCTAACTCTCTAAGGCATTATAAAATCAAACTACTTAAGCTTCATGTATTTCTCTCCAGAAGGAGGAATTGTTTTTTATAGTATTTTCCTAATGAGTTAATGTTCTCTGGTTTCTTAGATATTTTGCACATTAATTAAGATCTGAACATGATGACTAAGATGACTTTGAGATGTTACACTTCTCTCTTGATCTCCTGTCAACCCTCAAAGCTTTTGTTGCAGAAAAGAGTCCCAATCCAGACCCCAAGAGTGGGTTATTGGATCTTGCTCAAGAAAGAATTCAGAGCAAGTCCACAGTGCAAAGCAAAAGTAAAGTTATTAAGAAAGTAAAGTGGTGAAAGTACAGCTACTCTATAGAGTAGGACGTTCTAGAAATTAAGAGGAGAACATATCCACCCTAGGTACAATGCGTATACACACACACACACACACACACATATATCTACGTATATGTATATATACAAACACACACACATATATATACAAACACACACATATATATGATAAAAAGAGATCTTGGGGAGATGTGCTCTGCTACAAGGGTTTATGATAAAGGATTAATTTTCTCAGTTACTGTATTTTGCAAGAATTGATATTATTATCTTTCAAGCAAAATTAGGAATGCCTTTGTTCTCCAGATATCAGGATACCTGGACATTCCCAAGTCTGGGTCTGTTTAGTAAACGTTATTAATTTGTTTCCTTAACTTAAAGCACCTAGAGGTGAGAAATGCCAAACTTTCTGGGTATGCAGTCCAGCAAGTCCCAAGTCCCTCATTTTCAAGCCCTCATTCAAAATGGAGTCACTCTGGTTCAAACGCCTCTGACACTTTTATAGGCATAATATTCAAAGAACCGTGTTAAAGAAATTAAAATATATCAGTTAAATACTTTACAATTCCAAAATGATTGGAAGTTATTATTCAAAATGATTGGAAAATTAAGAACAGTAAAAAGTGAGGACTTGAGCTGTCACAGGAAATAGCATTTATGAAAAAAAGATAGAGTCCAGTCCTTTTGACTTATTCAAAGATAGGTTAATTTTAAGACTTGACTTAATACTACTTTGAGCACAAGTAGAAGACACTGATTCTTTAAGTCTTGAGTATCTCAATATTTATCAAAGCAGAAGCAAGTCAAATCTCCAAAGCTTGATATTAAATCAGCATCAACTATTTGTTTTTCAAACTATAGCTGTCTATGGAACACATTTTTAAGCTCAGAATTTAGTCAGTTAAAGTAAGTGATCATTACTGCTTCTTCACAGCCAGAATTCTTATTTAGAGGTGTTTCATGTGTCCATTTAGTCCAAAAGGATATAGAACATTTGTGAAGTTTAACACTTAAAGATGCAGTGAGAAATGCAATGCTCTCATTGGCTATTTTCCTAAGTTAACTAGTGTTGTGTTGACCAAGAACTCACTTGATTATTTAGTCAGTCGACTAATCTTCATGTTGCAAACATTATTTCTTCATTTATTTCTCAAGTATCTGGCGAACGTCTTGGCAAATTACAGATCAGTACTTTGTTTCTACAAACAAAGACTAGGGTTAGTCACATCTTAATCAGGAAGATCACACCTATGTGAATTGGAAAAGCTGGCCTGAGGCATTCTAGATGGGATGCCAGGCAGGAGTGATGAGAGCGCAGGAGGATACACCTACATGATGGTGTCAGGATAAGGAAAAAAGGTGAACAGATATTCAAGATTCCTGCCACTCACGGATATAGTACGATAATCAAACAATTACTCCCTCAGTTGTCCACATTTCTTTCTCTCTCCCATCCTCCACCTTTCTCTTTACCTCCTTGGCCCTATCCTGGGATCTTTCAAGACTCTACAGTAATGGCCCAAATGAATAAGAAAATAATTTCCAGTTAAAACAATCATCAACTGATTCAAAATATGTTTTTGACATTTCCTCTTTTTAGTAATATAAGTAGAAATTTGTTAAAGGAAAACTGTTTCATTTCTGGATTAATCACTGTGTTACTTTTCTATGCACTGCTGCTGCCTTTTTGACATTGGTTCTGGAAAAAGACTGAACAGAAAAAGGGAAAGGATATGAAAAGGAAACAAATCTGGTCAGAGGCATGGGAGAATAAAAATTAAAACTAGAAACAAACATTGAGACCTTCAGAGTGTTTACATGAAAACTTTAGAACTGTCACATGGAACACAAACACAAAGGATTTGCTAAGTTATTGAGCATATTCAATTTTTTAAAAAAAATATTTTTTATATATTCTACTATTTAATGAAGGAGTCTCTAGACAATTGTCCTCTCTTCTCACCCCGTAAGAGTGTCTAACTGCGGGACAAGCTACCTTTGCTATCTGGGCCCCGATAGTGTTGGTCAACAATGTTAAAGAACACAGCTTCATTTTATGAGTCTTTTTAGACAAAGGGAATTGGCAGGGTGAATTCAAAAACAGGGAAAAATAAACAGAACACAAAACAAAACAGATATACCCACTAAAATCCCTTGAGTATTAATCCTGGAGTTATTTATGTCAGGGCAAATTGCTCCTATAAAGCAAAGACAGCCTCTGAAAGAAACATGAATCTATTTGGTGGTTTCTTCTGAAGGCCCTCTCTGAGCTATCTGTATCTGCTCTGGGAGTGAAGACCCGTTTACCAGGAATTGATGTCTCTTTAGTTCTAGTTGTTAAGACAGCTTCCTGCTTAGGGACTTGCCTGGGTTCTGATTTATCACTTTGAGGTTTTCATGAATTTATTTATTTTTTATTTTTTGTTTTTCAATTCTGTATGATTTTAGCAGGTAATTCCCATGTGTTTTCTAGAGTATGCCGACTTTTAAGACAGCCCTGGTTTCTTTTTTATGGCTAGGTAGAATATACTTCCCAAATGTGTGCTTAATTTCAAAGTTTACTGAAAAGTTTGAGGGTTTGGCTGCTCCACTAAATAAAACCTTACAATACTCAGAAGGGATTAGAAAGCACAGGGAGCCCTGTTTACACCTCCCTTTCCACTTTGGGGAGTACATTGATTCCCTGCTCTGAGAAGAAATACATTTTTTCTCATTATGACCCTTATTTCAAGAGTGTTTCTTTTTATTCCCAGAGGCAAAATTTGTGAAATTCTAAGCGAGAAAATGATTATTGTGTATTTATTCCTAAATTCCTCTAAGATTTAACTATCTATCAAACAAGATAAATATTCTCCAAAAATTGCCATAAAAATGAGAAAACTTTTACCATATTGTTTTTCAAAAAAAGATTTCATAAGTTTCCTCTCACTGCCTAAGATGTGGGATTACATAAATGACAATGTAAGAGTATCAGTGGGTTCTTGATGGCACAGACTGTTTAGCATAGATACCTCTGGGAGAAAGAAATGGGCCATGGGAGTTTCTTTCCTTCTTTCTTTTTCTTTTTTCTTTTATTTCTTTTTTTGAGATGGAGTCTTGCTCTGTCCCCCAGGCTGGAGTGCAGTGGCACCATCCTGGCTTACTGCAACCTCTGCCTCCCAGGTTCAGGCGATTCTCCTGCCTTAGCCTCCCGAGTAGCTGGGATTACAGGCACCCGCCACCACGTCTGGCTAATTTTTTTGTATTTTAGTAGAGACGGGGTTTCACCATGTTGGTCAGGCTGGTCTCAAACCCCTGACCTCGTGATCCGCCTGCCTCGGTTTCCCAAAGTGCTGGGGTTACGGGCTTGAGCCACAGCGCCCAGACCAGGGAGTTTCTAGTTATTTTAGTTTCCTTCTGGTTCATGCTCCAGAAGGGATATGAGGCAGGATTTTGGCTAAGTCACGGAACCTTTATAGTGTGAGGAAGTCATGCTAGATGCTGCAGATCTCTATGTAGGAGAAAGGTGGCCTGGGTTAATTGGAACAGGCATCATGGTGGAAGGAGCACTGGTTTTGCGCTCACAGTCTCCCACTTTTTGCCAGGTGACCTTGGAGAATTAATATCTTGAACCACATTTTCTTTGTTTTTAAAATCAGCACAATAGGTTACAATAAAAAATATTCTGAGGATTTCAAGCTCTTTACGTAAAACATTGGCAGGTGGTTGGTTTTTAGTAAATTATCACCATTATTATGATATTGTCCTTGAACTTCAGGAAATTACTATTCATTTAAGGAAGAAGAGGACCAGGTTGGTGCAAAAGTAATTGGGATTTTTGCCACTACTTTTAATGACAATTAGGTTGGTGCAATTACTTTTGCACCAACCAAATTGCATTGCAATTACTTTTGCACCACCCTAATAGTTTTTTAAAGTAGTGGTAAAATTCACAATTACTTTTCCACCAATCTAATCCTCTTCGTTTCCTAATACAAGGAAAACACTGGCCTATTTGAGGTATTATATGCTGAACTCCCACGAGTGGTAGAAACAGTACGACAGTTCGAGTGAGAAGAAGCCACTGGGCTGTATTAGTTGAGAAGTCCTCCAGGAAGGGTTGGGGGTTACCTTTCCTTTGACTTTAAAGCATCACCAAGTTGGAAATGAAACAGGAAAGTTATGGGAGGTAAATGTTTGAAATTTACCGGAGCGGGAAATCTAGCATAGTAATGAGTTCAGGTGAAAAAAATCACCAAGATCAGCAAACATACTTTTCAAGGTTTCCAACCTTCAATTTGAACTCAAGGAGCATAAGCTTGTAGTATTGCCTATACGGATATTCATATATCAGTATTTACTAAGCTCCTATCACATGCCTAACTTTATGCTAGAGTGGTGAATAATTAAGGAGTGGTCCTCATTCCCTGGAGCTTACAGTCTAGTGGGGAAGTCAACGAAAAACAAGAAAACAAACAAAAAGAGTGTAATGAAAAAAATAGAATGCTATCAGAAAAATATATCAAGTATCCATTCTAGATGGATTGTCTGAAACGGGCTTTTTGAGGAGGCCAATTTTTAAATAAGACCTGAAAGATACGAAAGCTCTCACATGCAAAATACAAAGAAGAAAAATATTTGAGGAAAAGGAACCAGGAAAAAAAAAAAAAAAAACTCCAAAAGACAAACAACAACAACAACAACAAACACGAGGTCTTGTACTTGCTGCTCAAATATTGGAACACAGATGAACAGCTGGGACATTGTTAGCAATGCAGAATCTTGGGTGCCACTTCACGTCTACTCACTGACTCTGAACCTCCATTTTAAAAATATTCCCAGGTGATTAATATGCATATTACATTTGGAAACAGATATATAATTATCTTTTTAATTAGGCCACATGGAAATCTTTGGTTGGGTTGACAAAACTATTCCAATGGAGGGAGTGGGCACCAAACTGGAATGAGTTGAATGAATGGGATATTAGGAGTGAACATGGCATGTATTAGTCCATTCTCATGCTGCTAATAAAGATATAGCCAAGACTGGATAATTTATAAAGGAAAGATGTTTAATCGACTCACAGATCAGCATGTCTAGTGAGGCTTTAGGCAACTTATAATCATGGCAGGGGGAAGCAAACACATCCTTCTTGACAGGATGGCAGGAAGGAGAAGAATGAGAGAAGGTGGGGAAAAGCCCCTTATGAAACCCTCAGGTCTCATAAGAACTCACTATCACCAGAATAGCACAGAGGTAACTGCCACCATGATTCAATTACCTCCCACCAGGTCCCTCCCACAACATGTGAGGATTATGTGAACTACAATTCAAGATGATATTTGGTTGGAGACACGGCCAAACCACATCACAGCATGTGGAAATAATTCTTCACAGAAGTGTAATTTGGAATGGGGTGAGACAAGAGGATGGATCAGTAGCTGAAAGGGAATATAACGTCACAAGAGAAGTTGTTTAAAATGAACGATGTGTACTTGTATGTAAAAAAGTAACATCTAGATGAGAGGGAGTGTGGTTATGTGATTATAGAGAGAATATTCAAGAATCAGAGTTCTTTAGAGTGCAGAACAAGGTAATGATAAGACAAAATCAGCCTGTGATGGGGACTGGAACAAGAGGGAGGGTAGAAAAAATGTGTGTCCATAGACATATGGATGGGAATATGAGCAGTTTCTGGCACACTAATTGTCTTTTGTCAATCAAGCATGAGGCATGAACATCAGCTGTAAGCAAGCAGGACACAGGGGTGGTGATTTTGAAAACTGAGAAATTATGAAATAATCTCTGCAGAAAATGGAAGAACAAGACAGATGGAAAACGACGGTGGGATTGCTAGATAGCGTTCAGCTCCTATTTAAATTCAGCAATCAAAATTTGTAGTGAAATCTGGCCAGTTACATGATTTTTTTTTCTAGCTGTGCTGGAGTTTATGGGTATAGGTGTAAAGAAAGCAGATGGTTGAGTTCATGTAAGGTTGGGGTTAGTAATTAAAAATCATTTTTTTAACATTGCAATGTGTCTATGTTCAGCCCTTGGAAACTGTTTCTGTTTATAAAAGTTAGAGGTTAGAGGCAGATATCTAGCTCCAATTATAATAACATGGTGCCAATTATTCACCTTTTCTGTGCTCACCTTTTGCAATAGACTTTCTAGAAGCCTCACAACAACATTAGGACTCAGATATTAAGTCTAAGTAAAATGGACTTAGCTCCATTTTACTGATGAAAGTTGAATATAAAGAGGGTTCAGTAACCCTTAAGTAAATTATAATTCCAAGAGTCAAATTATTATTTTTTTCTTTTTTGATTAAAAGCAAAAAAAAATCTACTGATTTTCATTGGACAACTTTTTTCTCCAGTAGCATTATGAAATTGAGTGAAACATACGTTCTCTCATCATCTGTATACAATCAGCAAACAAATATGTAGTCTTGGAAATCTTGTATCTAATATTTCCTTACCACTCTGTGAGAAGTCTGAGAGGAAGGTTCAAATAAAGAGCAGTGTGGGGAGTAGGATGGAAGAGACCCTTATAGATTTTTGAGAAGTCTACAAAAGGATTTATCTATGGCTTGAAATGTCTTTTCTGCAAAACATGAGATGTGGCACTTACTTTGACTGCTTTAAGTTACAAAAATGTTAAACAATAACATTCCAACATAAGTATCAGGTATAGAAATCAGATAACAAAGTCAAATGTCTCCAGCAGCCAAGAACAAAACTTAAAGGTGTGAAGAGGGCTGGAGAGAGGAGGGAGCATGTGGGTTCACTTCATCCAGTTAATGCCATGCAGGAATTTGAGTTCCTCCCATTATCTAAGAAGACATTACCTAAACCTTTGTGAAATTTAGACATATTAAACGTTCTATTGACAAAACCAAGCATATCGGCTAGCTGGGTGAGGCCCATTGCCCTAGAGTTTACCGCTTATTGTAGACATACATTTAAATCTGTGACAAGGATCTCAACTATCATGTTTTTGAAAACCAGACTTCCTTTAAAAACATTTTGTAAATGGTTTAATTGAGAAATATGATCTACTTGATATAATTATAGACATCTTTTAATTTGTTTTTTAATTTAGAGAAGTTACCTAAGAGAAGGAGGTATTTTCAAACCTGAGAGAAGAGAAAGAAGAATAGGCTTTCTTTGTGGAAGTCATAGGCTTCTCTTTAATGACTGGGTTACCATTGTGCAAGCAAAAAAAAAAATTAAAAAATTAAAAAGCTTCTTTATGAAAGAAAGTAGAAAATATCTTTATTCAGCAGTGATTCTCATTTATGCACCAAAAGAGTTCGCAAACCTAATCAATTTATCATAATGAACCTCCCAGTGGCAGTCAACAAGAGCATTTATAAGCACAGCAGGTAAGTTTTCCAACAATAATGATATTATGCTTCTATCTGCATAAAGAATAGTTTTAGCAGCCTTATATTTCAGACAAGTTAAGCCCATAGATATACAAAAGCCACAATGACAAAATCATAGCCTATTAGCTAAGATTTCTCTGTGATACTGTCTAATTTCATCTCAGAAACTCTGAAAGTGTGAATAAGGTTCTAATCCAAGTGAATTTCTTGCTATTTTATAAATATGATCCAAACTTTTGTGACTTTGCCTTTGGTCTTAGGTTTCATTCCCCTTAACTAAACTCACCAAAATTCTATCTGCTTGCAAAACCCAGGCTCAAAACTTTCCTCTCTCTGTTGATCCCAGTGAATGAAAGGCTAAGCTGTATAAGTTATCTACTGCATACTCAGGAATGCTAAGGTGTGTTGGTGCAGGTAAGGAATATGGATTATAGACTTTTTTTTTGTAGAATATTAGGAGCCTCGTGGGAGAGAAAAACTGACCAAACTCATTGGATTTGGTGACTAAATAGCAAAGTCAACACTTTCAAGCAAATTGGAACAATTATTTAATTTCTCATGTTGTGTCCTCAATAGCAACAAGCAGGGTCACAAAGATTGACAACCTGAAATAAATATCAAGGATGGTAGGCAGAGTCAGTAGAAAGCTACATGCATTCCTGAGTGTATCAGTGTGGTGACTAGGTACATCTGGCAATTAATGTCAAATTCCTAAGAAAGGAGTGTAATAAACAAAAAGAAAACATTAAATAGAAAAGCATTTGCTTGAGTTGATATTAGAACTGCACTAAGAAAGAGAATGTGGTTATATGAGAGAATTGTGGCCTTAAAAATTATTAGTTTCTATGACTATGATATTTTCTTTTTTCTTTTTTTTCTTTTTTTGAGACGGAGTCTGGCTCTGTCGCCCAGGCTGGAGTGCAGTGGCCGGATCTCGGCTCACTGCAAGCTCCGCCTCCCGGGTTCACGCCATTCTCCTGCCTCAGCCTCCCCAGTAGCTGGGACTACAGGCGCCGCCACCACGCCCGGCTCATTTTTTGTATTTTTAGTAGAGACGGGGTTTCACCGTGTCAGCCAGGATGATCTCGATCTCCTGACCTCGTGATCCGCCCGTCTCTGCCTCCCAAAGTGCGGGGATTACAGGCGTGAGCCACCGTGCCCGGCCTGACTATGATATTTTCAAATAGCTGTATTGTATTATTTGCTTTTGTTAAATTTGGAGTTAACCAACTCCAAAGAATAACAAGAGTTCAAGAGTAACAAGCGCTAATAACACTTGTTATTCTTTATTTTGTATTTGTTGTATGCCATATCTTCCATTTGTAACTCCTCTGTGGTAGTCTGGATAATGACCCTCCCAAAGATGCCGCATCCTAATTCCCAGAACCTGTGAATGTTACTTTACATACAAAAGGGACTTGCAGATGAGATTAGTTAAGGATGTAAAAATGGGGAGATTATCCTGGATTACATGGTTGAGCCTGATGTAATCACAAGGGTCCTTATAAGAGGAAGGTAGACCAGGGTCAGGTAAGGAAATGCGATGATGGAGGTGGAGGTTGGAGTAATGTGGGGCCATTAACCAAGGAATATGGGCCCTTCTAGAAGCTGGGAAAGGCAAGAAAGCAAATTATCTTCCTAGAACCTTCAAAAGAAACTGTCCGTAAATTTGTGTTGTTTTAAGCAACTTGATTTGTGGTCGTTTATTACAGGAATTATAGGAAATTGATACAACCTCCATGTTTTGTGTCAAAAACTATTATTAAGATTTTTCTCACCTTATTCTCCTACCATTACTTTTTTTTTTTTTTTTTGAGACGGAGTCTTGCTCTGTCGCCCAGGCTGGAGTGCAGTGACACGATCTGGGATCGCTGCAAGCTCCGCCTCCCTGGTTCACACCATTCTCCTGCCTCAGCCTCCCGGGTAGAGTAGCTGTGATTACAGGTGCCCGCCACCGTGCCCTGCTAACTTTTTTATTTTTTTATTTTTTTATTTTTAGTAGAGACAGGGTTTCACCTTTTTAGCCAGGATGGTCTCAACCTTCTGACCTTGTGACCTGCCCGCCTCGGCCTCCCAAAGTGCTGGGATTACAGGCGTGAGCCACCGCGCCCGGCCTACATTTTTAAAATAAGACATGAAATTTATCCTGACCTATGCACATTATAACATTCCTTGTCATCTTTGTTTGACTTCCCCAGAAGTATAACCTGAGATAAGAATCCAAATATAAGCAGTTTATTTGGAGTGTGATCCTGGAATACACAGGTAATACAGTGAGGAAGTGAGACAGGAAGGGAAGGAAGCTGGTAAAACTTCTTGTATACTGTGAGCCACTGGATCTTTATCCTGCTGGTGAACTCTTGATAACCATGCAGAACATATGTCTCATAGTTTTCCCTCAAGGAGTAAGGGAGCTGGCCTATTTATCAGCTTTCACTAGTCATTTGCTTGATGGCTGTTCTCTGAGTGTGAGGGGAGGTGATAATTCCCTGGCACTTCTGGACTGCCCTGTTCCTAGGCAGAGCAAACTCCAGTGATAAGAGAAGCCCCTGAGGCAAAGAATCACAGTGCTAGCAGTGGAACTTGGGCCCATGTTGCAGAGTGCCTCTAGAGCAGGTATGTGTGGGATACAGACAGATCTGATGCATTCAGTTTTTTGTCATTATTGAAGGCACAGGCTTGCAGATCCCTATCCATATCTGTCTCCCTATCAAGATTTGGTAATACTTGTGGCACCACATCTTCTACCTTTCGTATTTGTTGTTTATTTTATGCCGTATACCATTTTTTCCATTTTTTAAAATGACCCTTTGGATATAAACCCAGAAGTTGCACTGCTGAGTTGTATTGTAATCAAGACAGCATGGTGCTAGCATAAAAGCAAACATATTAACTTTCTTATTTTTAGTTTTTCGAGGAACCACTGCCATTTTCCATAATTGCTGTACTTATTTACATTCCCACCGACAATGTTTGAGTTCCTTTTTCCTTTTTCTCATATCCTCTCCTGTACTTGTGATCTTTCATCTTTTTGATGAAGGCTATTCTAACAGGTGCGAGGTGATATCTCATTGGAGTTTAATTTGCATTTCTCTAATGATTAGTAATGCTGAGCATTTTTTTTCATGTACCTATTGGTTCTTTGTACGTCTTGTTTTGAAAAATATCTGTTCAGGTCCTTACCCATTTTTCAATCAGGTTATTTGTTGTCTTGATCTTAAATCGTTTGAGTTCCCTATATATTTTGGATATTAACTCCTTGTTAGATATATAGTTTGCAGATATGTTCTCCCATTCTGCGAGTTGTCTCTTTACTTTGTTGTTTCCTTTGATGTACAGAAGCTTCTTTGTTTAATGCCATCCAATTTGTCTATATTTGCTTTTGTTGCTTGTGCTTTTGGGGTCATATCCAAAAAGTCATTAGCCAAACCAATGTCCTGAAACTTTCCTCCCATTTTTTCTTCTAGTTGTTCTATAGTTTCAGGTCTTATAGCTAAGTCTTTTATCAGTTTTAGTTGATTTTTGAATATGGTGTAATATAAATATCTAGTTTCATTCTTCTGAATAAATAGCCAGTTTTCCCAACACCATCTATTAAAGAGATTGTGCTTTCCTCATTGTGTGTTCCTGGCACCCTTGTCAAAAATCAGTTGACCAGCACCAGGCATGGTGGCACATGCCTGTAATCCCAGCTACTTGAGGGGCTGACAATTGCTTGAGCCCAGGAGTTTGAGGCCAGCCTGGGCAACATAGTGAGACCCTGCCCGTAATAAGTAAGCAAATAAATAAATACACAATAAAAATCAGCTGACCATAAATGCAGGGGTTTACTTCTGGGTTTTCTATCCTGTGTCCCTAATCAGTGTGTTTGTTTTTATGCCAGTGCCATGCCGTCTTTATTATAATAATTTCATTGTAATCAGAATATGTGATGCCTACAAATTTGTACTTTTTGCTCAAGACTGTTTTGGCTATTTTTTTGTGGTTACATATACATTTAAGAATATTTTTTCTGTTTCTGTGAAAAATGAAATTGAAATTTTGATAGAGGTTTCATTGAATCTATAGATTGTTTTACATAGTATGGACATTTTTGCAATATTAATTCTTCTAATCCATGAGCATGGAATATCTTTCCTTTTCCTGTGCTTTCTTCAATTTATTCTATCAGTGTTTTGTAGTTTTTGGTATATAGGTATTCTACCTCCTTGGTTAAATTTTCACCTAACTGTTTAATTTTTTTGTTGCTATTGTAAATGTTGTTTTCTTAATATCTTTTTTCAGATAGTCCATTATTAGTATATGGAAATGCTACTGCTTTTTTAGTGTTTATTTCATATCCTGTAATTTTACTGAATTCATTTATCAGTTCTGACAGTTTTTTCATATATGAGATCATGATGTCAGCAAATAGGGATAATTTCACCTCTTTATTTCCTATTAAGATACATTTTATTTTTATTTTTCCTTTGTCTAATTGCTCTGAATAGGACTTACAGCACTATGTTAAAAGGAAGTGGTGAGAGTGGACACTCTTCTCTTGTCCCTGATCTTAGAAGAAAAGCTATCCAATTTGTACCATTGAGAATGTTATCTGTAGGTTTATCATATATGGCCTTTATTGTGTTGAGATACATTCATTCTATACTTAATCTGTTGATAATTTTTACCATAAAAAGGTATTGATGGTTGTCAAATGTTTTTTCTGCATCTATTGAGATAATCATTGTATTTTTATCCTTCATTTGTTAATGTGGGGTCTCACATTGATTGATTTGCATGTGTTGAACCATCCTTGCATCCCAGGGATAAATTCCATTTGGTCTTGGCGAATGATGCTTTTATTGTGTTCTTGAATTGAGTTTGCCAATATTTTGTTGAAAATTTTTGCATGTATGTTCACCAGAAATATTGTCCTCTAATATATTTTTCTTGTAGTATGGCTTTGGTATTAGGGTAATGCTAGCCTCATAAAATGAGTTTGGAAGTACTTCCTTTACTTTAATACTTGTGGAGGATTGGAGAAGAATTGGTATTCTTCTTTATATGTTTGGTAGAATTCAACAGTGAAGCCATCCGGTCCTGGGTTTTTCTTTGATGAGAGACTTTTTTTTATTACTCACTCAATCTCCTTATTTGTTATTGGCCTGTTCAAATTTTCTATGTCTTCATGCTTCAGTCTTGGTAAATTGTGTTTCTAATAATATATCCATTTCTTATGAGTTATTCAATTTATTAGCATATAATTGTTCATAGTAGTTTCTTATAATCCTTTGTATTTTGGTAGTTTCCATTATGATGTCTTCTCTTCCATTTCTGATCTAATTTGAGTAGTCTTTATTTTTTGTTGTTGGTTAGCAAAGGGTTTGTCAATTGTATCTTTCTAAAAACCCAACCATTAGCTTTATAAATTTTTTCTATGATTTTTCTAGTATCTATTTCGTGTATTTCTGCTCTGATATTTGTTATTTCTTCCTTTGCTAACTTTAGGCTTAGTTGCTTCTTTTTTCCTTCTGGTTCCTTAAGGCGTACCATTAGATTATTTGTGATCTTCCTTCTTTTTTGATACAGGCATTTATTGCTATAATTCACCTCTTAGGACTGCTTTTGTTACATCCCATAAATTTTAGTATGCTGTGTTTCTATTTTTGTTTGTTTTATGGTGTTTCTTGACTTTCTTTTTTATTTCCTCTGTGACACATTGTTTGTTTAGGAGGATGTCATTTAATTTCCACATCTTTGTGAGTTTTCCAGAATTTCTCTTGCTACTGATTTCTAGTTTTATGCCACTGTGATCTGAAAAGAGACTTGATATAATTTCATTATCTTAAATTGGTTAAGATCTCTGTTGTGAGCTAACATATGATCTATCCTGGGGAATGTTTTGTGTATACTTGATAAGAATATGTTTTCTGCTGCTGTTGGATGAAACGTTCTGTAAGTGTCTGTTAGGGCCATTCGATCTAAAGTATATTGAAACCCAATGTTTCTTTGTTGACTTTTTTTTTCTAACCTAAATGATCTATTATTGATGGTTGGGGTGTGGAGTTACCTTACTATTATACTATGGGGGTCTATCTCTCTTTTCAGATTATTTCAGAATTGCTTTATGTATTTGGGTTCTCCAATGTTAGATAATTATATATTTACAACTGTTACATCTTCTTCTTTTATCATTATGTAATGACCTTTTTCTCTGTTTCTAGCTTTTGGCTTAAAGTCTATTTTGTCTGATATAAATATAGTTACTTCTGTTCTTTCTCGGTTTCCATTTGTGCGAAATATTTTTTCCATCCTTTCACTTTCACTCTGTGACTTTACCAGTAAAATACATCTTTTGTAGGCGTCTTATGGTTGGATCTTTTCTTTTAAATCCACTTAGCTAGTCTGTCTTTTGATTGAAGACTTTAATCCATTTATATTCAAGGTAATTTTTGATAGATAAAGACTTGCTACTGCCATTTGGTAATTTGCTTTCTGGTTGTTTTTAGGTCACTTATTTCTTTCTTCCTCTCATTTTCCTGGTTTTTCATAATTCTTGTGTCCTTACAATGATGCCTATCAATGCCACTTAGCAGGTCACGAGCAGCCCTATGGAGAAGCTCATGTGATGAGGTATGAAAGGGTATGCTCGGGCATCTTATCTTAGAATACGTGTTTATAAGAAGACATTTCCTGAGTCTGGATCATTTGATTTTCAATTCAGATTATGCTGCATCAAGCCCTTTCCTTTTTCACAAACTTTCTTCCAGAATAAGGTGAAGGGAAAATGAGAGTGGCATACCTTTCTTGCTATACTTCTTTGCTCCTCTATATCTCCTTTGAGCAAATGCTTCATTAATAAAACATTATTTCCTGAGATAACTTTCTGATATAGGGCAATCTAAACCCACACTTAGAAAAAATATATACAGACGTCTCTAAGTCTGCTGGGATATAAATCTGTAGGTACGCTTAATTCAAAAGACTAAATGAAACATCTCCTACCTCAGGCTGAAGCTATTTGATTTAGGTTTTACTTTTTTTTCTTTCTTTCTTTTTTTTTTTTTCCTAAACTGTGTTTAGGGATTCTCCAAAAACATTGGGTAGGCACTTGTCTCACATGCAAACAATCATAAGGAACCATTAAAAAGTTCTACTTAGAGGAAATCTTCACAAAAGGAACATTATGTCTCAGTCTTAGTCATAAGTTTAAACGTTTGACATTTATTTTTAACGTTTAAAATGGAAGTTCCCATATCCTTGTGGGTTTCTCAGGGAATGATGGGTAGTAGTGGAAAGTACTCAGTAGGTTATCTCTGGTCTGTCACTTCAAGTCTTTGTTCAACTCTCATCTCTCAGTGAGATATCCTATCCTTATTCATAAAAGTACTTCATCCTGCTTCCTCCTTCCCTCTAAGCCCCTGGACCTGGTACTCTCAGTTCTCCTTACTCTGGTTGAAATTGTCTCAAAGATTATCTCTCTGTATTCTTTATACTCTTCTCCTCAAGAGCAGGAGCTTCATTGGCCTTCCATGAGTGTGACTGGACTTAGTGATTCTCTTGAGTGAATAGAATGTGGCAGAAATGATGGAATGTCACTTTGAGACTAGGTTACAAAAGGAGTGTGGCTTTCCCTTCCTCTCATGTCATTTGCTCTGGGTGATGCCCCCTGATATGCCCTGACCATCCCTATGGAAAGGCTCGTGTTATAAGATAATAAAACCTACAGTCAACAGTCATGTGAATGAGCTTTAGATGACTACAGACCTGACTTGTAATTTGGCTATAACCTCATGAGGGACCCTGAGCCAGAACCACCCAGGAAAGCTACTCCCAGATTTCTGACCTTCTGAAACTGTGTGAGATAATAGATGTATGTTATTTTAAGATGCAAGTTTTGCAATAAATTTATTATACAGCAACAGATAGTGACTATATTTAACATAGGATATTTTATTCCTCTTACCACCTTTAACGTATTAGTTCTATTCTGTCCAATGTGATAGCCCCTATAGCCATACATGGCTATTGAATGATGAAAATATGGCCAATGTGACCCAGGAACTGAATTTTTACTTCTAATTAATTTAAATATTCACATGTGGTCAGTAGCTACTATATTTTACTGTTTTTATTAGATAGTCTACTTATTGTTTATGTTATTATCTGCTTTCCCAACCTTGAATATAGGAATATAAGTTCCTTGAAAACAGAGATTTTTGTCTGTTTCTTCACTAATGTATTCAAGTGCCTAGAACAGTGTCCGTCACCTAAGAGTACCACATAAATATTTGAAAAGTGACTTAATCTAGGGTGCTATACCAAAAATACTATTTACTGGATGGTTTAAACAGCGAACAATTATTTCTCACCATTTTGAAGACTGTGAAGTTCAAGATCAAGGTGCTGGCAGATTTGGTTTCTGGTGATGAAACTCTGGTTTGCAGAGGAACACCTTCTTGCTTTGTCCTCACATGGTAGGGAGGTCATGTCTCTTGTGTCTCTTCTTGTAAGGACACCGATCTTGGCTTGAGGGCTCCACTCTCATGACCTAATTACTTCCCAAAGGTGCCACCTCCAAATATCATCATATTGGGGATTGGGGTTTCAACATATTAATTTTATGATGAAACAGACATTGTGGTAGTCCCTACAATAATATATATTTTTTAAACTTTTATATTAGTTTCAGGAGTACATGTATAGGTTTGTTCTACAGATAAATTGTGTGTTGTGGGGGTTTGGTGTACATACTATTTTGTCACCCAAGTAATAAGCATAGTACCCAACAGGTAGTTTTTTGATCCTTACCCTCCTCCCACCTTCCGCCCTCAAGTAGGCCTTGGTGTCTGTTATTCCCTTCTTTGTGTCCACGTGTACTCAATGTTTAGCTCCCACTTCGAGTGAGAACATACAGTGTTTGGTTTTCTATTACTGAGTTAGTTTGCTTAGGAATATTTTAGCCTTCAGCGCCATGTGTGTTGCTGCAAAGAACATGATCACTTTCTTTTTTATTACCTTTGTATATATACCACATTTTCTTTATCTGGTCTACCACTGATGGGCATTTAGGTTGATTCCATGTCTTTGCTATTGTGAATAGTGGTGCAATGAACATCCGTGTGTCAATGTGTCTTTATGGTAGAAAAATTTGTATTTATTTGGGTAAATACTCAATAATGGGACTGTGACCTTACAATGACGCCTGCAAATTTAAGGAGACAGCCAGCTCTTCTGACCTTTGCAGTGTTCTTTTGGTGGTGATAGGCCTTTAGTATTTAGTGTAGTTGAATGGTACTTCTGTTTTAAGTTATTTGAGAAATTGACAAACTGCTTTCCACAGTGGCTGAACCAATTTACATTCCCAGAAGTGTATAAGTGTTGCCTTTTTTCTGCAGCCTCAACAGCATCTGCTGTTTTTTTTACTTTTTAATAATAGACATTATGACTTGTGTGAGATCGTATCTCATTGTGGTTTTGACTTGAATTTCTCTAATGATTAGTGATGATGAGAATTTGTTCACAGGCTTGTTGTCTGCATATATGCCTTCTTTTGAGATGTGTCTGTTCATATCCTTTGCCCACTTTTAATTTTGCTTTTGCCTCCTATAACTATGTTCTTAATCTTCCTATAATCTAAAAATTTCAGTAGGTCAAGTTAAAATTGTCTTCCTCAACTAAGGTAATTATTCTTCAAAGCATACAGAGAGGGCAGATATATCCCATGGAGGAACATTCTCAGTCCCTCTTCAGCCTCTCCAGATACAGTTGTACATTGCTTAACAACAGAGAAATGCATCATTAGGCAATTTTGTCACTGTGTGAACATATACAAACTTAGATGGTATAGCTTACTACATACCTAGGCTATATGGCATACCCTCTTGTTCCTAGACTACAAATATATATAATATATTACTATGTTGGATATTGTAGCCAGTGTAACATAATGGTAAGTATCTGCGTGTCTGAATACAGAAAAGGTACAGTAAAAATATGGTATAAAAGATAAAAATAGTACAACTCTATAGGGCACTTACCATGAATGGAGCCTACTGGAATGGAAGTTGCTCTGAATGTCAGTGAGAGAGCAGTGAGTGAATGTGAACCTAGGATATTACTGTATACTACTGTAGTCTTTATAAACACTGTATACTTAGGTTACACTAAATCTCAAAGAAAAATTTTCTCTTTCTTCAGTAATAAATTAACCTTTGTTTACTGTAACATTTTTACTTTATAAACTTTTAAAAATCTTTTTGATGATTTTGTAATAATATATAAGCTTAAAACCCAAGCTCATTGCTTTTTGCACAATTTACAAAAATATTTTCTTTATAAACTTATTCTATAAACATTTTTTCTGTTTTCAACATTTTATTTTTACTTTCTAAATATTTTTTGTTAAAAACGAAGACACAAACACACACACTGGCTAGGCCTGCAAAGGGTCGGGATCATCAGTCTTACTGTCTTCCACCTCCATATCTTGTCCCACTGGAAGTTATTCAGGGGCAATAACTCGAGGGAACTGTCATCACCTAGGATAACAATGTCTTCTTCTGGAATTCCTCCTGAAGGACTTGTCTGAGGCCCTGAGGCTGTCTTACAGTTAACTTAAAGAAAAAAAAAAAGGTAGAAGAAGTACACTCAAAAATAGTGATTACAAGTATAGTATAGTGTCAGCTAAAGAGAAATTGGGCTTATAAAGAATTAAAGTTAGTTTTATTCAGAAGTCTTTCAGAGGATTGCGATCTTGGAGAGTCTTTCAGGGAGTTTCTGTTAGACTTCTCTAAGGTAGTGTTGCAGCCCACAGCTTATATACAGGCAAAAGCAGCTCTGCATGTGCTCAGAAGTTACATTAAATGTGCTCAGAAGTTACATTAGGGCAAAATCTCATCAAAATGTGGGTGCTAGGGTACATCTGGTTACAGATTATAGAGGCACGATCATTAATCCTGTCAGACATTATCTTATGTATAGGAAGAGGCAAGGGCTAGGATTATTGAACTTATCTTTTCTAAAAACACAGTGATTCAGGCAAGAGACATGGGAATCTGTGCTCTATCCTGCTTATCATCTTCAGGGCATTTTTCAGAGGGCTGTGCTCAGTCACCCAGTCAGGGCCTTTGTGAAATTCTCCTGGCAAGCAGAATGAGCAAACATGACTCCTTACGCTTGCTACTTTGTCTCACAATAGTAAATACATAAACCAGTAACATAGTTGTTTATTATCAAGTATTATATATCATACATAACCACGTGTGTTATACTTTTATACAACTGACAGTGTAGTAGGTTTGTTCACAGCAGCATCACCACAAACACACGAGTAATGCATTGCATTATGACATCATATTATGAGGGCTATGATGTCACTAGGCAATAGGAATTTTTCAGCTCCATTATAATATTATGGGACTCCTGTCATATATGTGGTCTGTTAACTGAAATGTCATTCATTACATGACACATTGGCACATGACTGATGTGGAGCTACCCTCAACTCTAGCTGACCTTGTTTACAGCTAGGTGTCAAGCTTAGTTCCCTCCACCAAAAAAAAAAAAAAAAAAAAAAGCAACCTCACACTGTGATCTCAAACTTTCATTTCATTTCAAAATATCCCACTCACTATTTTTTTTCCAGGTTCCAATAACATGTATTGATAGCTTTAGGCATATGTATGTGTTTAGTGACTTCAGGGATGGATTTATCCTGGAAACTCAAGCAGATTGCATGTAACTTGCATTCTAGAAAATATGCACAGAGCATTCCGTTGTGGGCCTGACCCAACCAATAAAGCCCCAGGACAGGAAGTCCAAGATTCAGCCAGCAGTCCACCTGAGAGCTCCCTCTATGAGACAGCACACAGTTAATATAGGAATGCTTTATTTAGACTTTGAGATGAGTTTTAAAAACTTAAAAAACAACTGGCAAGCCTTTTATATAGCAGCATCATCTTACATAGTGGAAATAATAAATCATAAATCATTTCACAAGTAGTTTTTTTTATTTTGAATAAACTGAGAGTTTTAAAAAATTAGCACATTGACCCTAATTACTGAAAGGACTACTATTGTCTATTTTCTCTATTTTGCTTTTACTGTCCTTTTCCGTAAGAGTAGTAATAAAAGTTAAAAACAACCACTGAGCATTTATTAAGTGCAAAAGACTTTTACTAAGCAATTTGCACATACGTATTATATAACCCTTACAAAAATCTTATGAGGTAGATGCTATTCATATTTTGCAGATGAGAAATTTGAAACTTAAATTAAGTAACGTGCCCAAGGTCGCAAGCTATGAAATAGCAGCAAAACATGGATTTGTACCAGGTCTAACACCCAACTCCAACCTTTAACCATTTTACTGCAAGTGTCACAGCTGTCCCTGACTACTATACTACTATAGCTATTTTCCTGCTCTACTTCTAGGTTTCCCTAGGGTTCTTGTATAGCAAGAGCCAAAACTCATTGAACAGATTTTCTGTAGCAGAAGCCATACTAGGAACCAGGCAGTCAATGGCACTGGCTATATTCTGGGGTGCAAGAGAATCAGCAGCAGTTCCAAATGAGAAAATTCTGACTTACTGGGCATTCTGTAGCCACGGAAACCTGTTTTCCATATGCCTTTGAGAATTTTGAAGTAGGTACTCCAACTATGTTCTTAATCTTCCTATAAACTAACAATTTCCATAGGTCAACTAAAATTTTTCTTTCTATCCCTATTACTCCCCATTTTTTTTTCTAAAAACAGAAAAGAGAGTGAATTGAAATACATAGATAAGAATATATGTATATATATAATGCGAATATGTGTATATATATATATTTAGTTGTCATAGTGTAAGCAAGTGTCATCTTTGTGGTCTCTTTAATGCCACATTTTTGCATTTTATACTTTATGTTGGCGATTTTGCTGTTTAAAATGCACGTCCACGCATAGTGCTGAAACACTGTCTGGTATCCCTAAGCACAAGAAGGCTGTGCCTTATGATGACAAGAAGTATTTGAGATAAGCTTCATTCAGGCATGATTTATACAACTGTTGACCATGACTTCAATGTTAATAAATAAACAACATATATTAAATAAAACATTTTTTTAAAAGAAACACATTTGAACAAGGTTATATACTAATTCTTAAAATAAAAAAAAAACCCTCTTTGGAAATTGAAGAGGAAGGAATACTTATTAACTCATTTTCTGAGGCCAACATTAATATCAAAAGCAGACAAATATAGTACAAGGAAAAAAAACTGCAGAAAACTTTTTTATTTTAAATATTTTTAGCAAATTGAATCTAATAATGTATTAGTTAATACATCATGATCAAATTGGGTCTGTCCTAGCAATACAAAGTTGCTATAATACTTGAAAAATAAATCAGTAAAAACCATTGCAGAGTGTTTGCCACATGTCAACTTGTCTAGTCTGAAATGTTTCTAAGAATCCTGTCTTGTGTGTTTTTTTGTGAAAGTGGGCCACCAAGAGGACCCGTGAACATTAGGGGACAGGTAACTGAAGCAGCAGCCTTTTTGCAGCTCACATTGCTATTTACCTGCTGGTTCACCAACCTGGTCTGGGGCGGCAGCTGGGCCTACAACTGCTCCACTTCACCTGGACCCTCCTTCAGCATCTCTTAGTCTTGGGGCAGGTGTGCATTTAGTTCCATGATGAAGGATACCAGCCTCAGGAAGGAAACCTATGCTTTCACCTTAGATGCAACCACAAGTGACATGAGTTTTAGTCTCTTTTCACGGCTTCCAACTCAGGCTTGTGGGTTGCACCTAACCCTTCTGAAATCCCCGCTTCCTTCTTCTTTTTTTTTTTTTTTTTTTTTTGATACAGAGTCTCACTCTGTCACCCAGGTTGGAGTGCAGTGGTGTGATCTCAGCTGACTGCAACCTCTGCCTCCCAAGTTCAAACAATTCTTGTGCCTCAGCCTCCCGAGTAGCTGGGACTACAGGCGCGCACCACCACATCCAGCTAATTTTTGTATTTTTAGTGAGATCGGGTTTCACCATATTGGCCAGGCTGGTCGCAATCTCCTGACCTCGTGATCTGCCCACTTTGGCCTCCTGAAGTGCTAGGATTACAGGCATGAGCCACCACACTCGTCCCACATTTCCTTCTTAACTACTTGCCTTGCAGACTTTAAGCTTCAACCTTAGGCATGAAGACTCACAGAGACTACTTAATTAGACACCCAAGTTTCATAAGGTCAAATTTTTATGATTAATCCCTTATGAGACCACATGGTGATTCTGCTTCACTGATTGAACTCTGACTAATACATTCACCACATTGAGATTAAGAAACAAGCAAACAAACAAAACCCATGATCATCTCTATATATACAGAAAGAATTTGACAAAATTGAACATTGATTTCTGTTAGAAACTCTCAGCAAACTAGGAATAACAACAAAAATAAGTATTCAGCATGATAAAATGTCCTGAACATGAAAAAGCTTACAGCTAATATCATACTTAGTAGTGAAGGACTGAATGCTCTCCCCTGGGATCAGGAACAAAGTACAGATGTCAGCTCTCACCATTTCTATTTGACTTTATACTGGAAATTCTGGCTAGGAAAGTAAAACAAGAAAAAGAAATAAAAAGCAGATTGGAAAAGAATAATTAAAACTCTATTCACAGATTATATCATCAAAGTAGAAAATCTAATAGAATCTATGCAAATGCTACTAGAAAAAAGAAACTTTGGCAAAATGACAATATATGAGGTCAGTATACAACAGTGAATTGTGTTCCTGAATAACTGGAAGCTGAAATTAAAAAAAAAAAAAAAACTAAGATAGATTAAAAAATAAGAAATACTTAGAAATGAAATAGGACAAAGTATGTTAAAGATCACTACATTTAAACTTACAAAATATACTGAAAGAGATAGAAAACCAAAAGAAATAGAGAGATGTACTGTATTCATGAATTGGAAGACTCAGTATTGTTAAAATGTAATTTCTCCTTAAAATGACCTATAGATTTATTGCAATGTTAGTAAAATTCTAGTAAGCTTGTTGTAGAAATTAACTGCTTCTAAAATTCATAGAAAAATGCAGAGGATATAAAGTAGCCCAAACAACTTTGAAAAAAAAATCAAAGTTGGAGAACAAATGTTATCTAACTTAAGGACTTCCTATAAAGCTAAAGTAGATAAGACAATGTAGTATTGCATGTTGGGATAAAGATAAATAAATACATCAATGCAATAAAACAGAGACTTCAGAAATATACCCACATATCTATGATTAATTTGTAACAACAGTATAAAGGCAATTCAATAGGAAAGAAAATTCTCATCAATGAACACTGCTGAAACAATTGGATAGCCAAATACAGAATGAACTTTTATCCTACCTCATACCATATAATACGAAACCTGAAATTATAAAACTTATGGAAGCAAATTTAGGAGCAAATCTTTGTGTCTTTTCTTAGATATAAAACCAAAAGCATGATCCATAAATGAAAAATTGAAGCATTTGACTTCATGAAAATTAAGAATTTCTGTACTTTGAAAGACACTGTTAGGAGAATGAAAATACAAGATACAGACTAAAAAATTTTGCAAATTTCCTTTCTGATAGAAGTCTTTAATTCATAATATATACATTCGATAATATATATTTATATAAATATAATTATATTTGTGTATATAAAATACATGATATATATATTTCTAATTGGTACACAGTAATCAGATTTGTACTAGATGGCAATTATAAATGGCAATCACATACACAAGAGCTGCCAGCATTATTTGATTATGTGGTCATATATATATAATATAAAAATACACAATAATTATATAGATTATATTACATTATTAGATTATATATAAAATAATATATCTACATCTATATAATACATATATTATATGGTCAAGCACAGTGGCTCACGCCTGTAATGCCAGCACTTTGGGAGGCCTAGGTGGGAGGATCACCTGAGGTCAGGAGTTCAAGACCAACCTGACCAACATGGAGAAACCCTGTCTCTACTAAAAATACAAAAAAATTAACTGGGCATATTAGTGCATGCCTGTAATCCCAGCTACTTGGGAGACTGAGGCAGGAGAATTGCTTGAACCAAGGAAGTGGAAGTTGCAGTGAGCCAAGATCATGCCATTGCACTCCAGCCAGGACAACAAGAGCAAATATGTATATATATATTTTTTGAGACAGAGTTTCACTCTTTCGCCCAGACTGGAGTGAAGTGGCGCGAATTTGGCTCACTGCAATCTCCAACCCCCGGCCTCAAGCGATTCTCATGCCTCAGCCTCCGGAGTAGCTGGGATTATAGGCACCCACCACCACGTTGGCTTACTTTTTTGTATTTTTAGTAGAGGTGGGGTTTCACCATGTTGGCCAAACTGGTCTCCAACTCCTGACCTCAGGTGATCCACCTGCCTCAGTCTCCCAAAGTGCTACAATTACAGGCAAGAGCCACTGCGCCCGGCCCCATAATATATTTTTAAAAGCTTCTAAAACTCCAAATAAAAACACACACACACAAAAATATATGGTCAAATGATTTTAACAGGCACTTCAACAAAGAAGATATATGGATGACAATTAAATACATGAAAAGATGCTGAACATAATTTATCATTAGTAAGATAAAAATTAAAACCACGATTATTAGTATGTACTTATTAGGATGGTTAAAACAAAAGAGACTGGTCATATCAAGGTGGTCAGGATGTAGAGGAACTGAAACTCTCATACAAGTTGGTAAGAAAGTGAACTAATACAAACACTTTGGAAAACAGTTTTTTAGTTGTGTAATATGCTAAACATGCGCTTATTATATAATACAGCTATTGTAGTCTCTCAAAAAATGAAAGCACATGTCCATGAAAAGTCTTTTATGTAAGCGTTCATAGCAGCTTTATTTGTAATAACCAAAAAACAGGAAAAGGTTCATATGTTAACAAGTGAATGGATAAACAGATTGTGGTAAATCCATTCAATTGGAAAGTGCCTATCAATAAAACAGAATGAACTATTGATACATATAATATGTATAATCCAAAATAATTATGCTAAGTGACAGAAGCCAGAAAAATGTACATACTATATAATTTTATTTATTAAAAGTCCTAGAAAATGCACACTGACTTATAGATAGAATGCAGGGTAGTGCTTACCTGGGAATGGAGCAGTAAGGAGGAGGAGGGATATATAATAAAAATTATGAAGAAACTTTTAGGGGTGATAGATATGTTCATTATTTTAATTTCAATGATGGTTTCATGGGCATGTTCATATGTCAAACCTTATCAAATTGTTTGTGTGTACATTTTATTCTGTCAATTATACCTCAATATATCAGTTTAAAATATGAGTGTAATTTAATTGCTTTTAATAATAGCATCTTAAGCTTACTTAGGGTTTGCTATATTGCAGACATTTTTCTCTGTCCTTGATGTATATTAATGTAAGCCTTATAATAACCCCATGAAGTAAGGACAAAACGATTCCCATAATCCCTGTTTTCCGGATGATAAAAATGATCTGGAGAAGTGAATTAAATTTCCTGAAAGTCACACTTCCAGTAATACAGCTGAGGGTTTATGCCAGACTGTCTGGTTCCATGGTCCACGTACTTGTCCTCTAGGCTATGCTGCTCCTTGGGGAAGGGTTGAGTTGCTGTGCTAAAATTAGATGTCCATGTCTAAATGTCCTGATGACTATTGCATTTGTTTTCGGAGTTCAGCAAGCCTGCACTACCACATCTCTTGTATTGGCTTAAATCATCCACCATTTTCTCTGCTGACCTATTTCACTTTTCTAATGCATCATGACATTATTTCTATTTTCTGTATAGTCAATTCAATATTAAGTTCACAATTGTTTATTTCTAATTGGTAGACAGTAATTAGATTTGTACTAGATGGCAATTATAAATGGCAACCACATATACAAGAGGTATCAGCATTATTTGATTATAATGTGGTCATTCAGATGATCTGGGGTATTTTTGTGCTAATATTTTATTATTATCATCAAACTGAAAACAATTTTTCAAAAATTGGGTTAGGTAACTTGAGAGCTTCTGAAGGTATGTCTACCATCATCCAAACATCAAAACTCAGTTAGACAGCATTGAACTAGAAGAGGTAAGGGCTGAACACATTTATTTTTAGTCCCTCACCCTATAACTTGGCAGCCAAGTATGCCTCTCCACAGTTCTGGTTAAGTAATCACATTTAAGTTTTCTGCCTTGCAACCATGAGCCATTTAATTTCAATTGATGTTAAGTTTCTTTATCTGTTAAATTTAAATCACAGTGTTTTGTTCCATAGATGTTTATATTAAACACACACACAGAGTTTTATAAATGCAATAATACATATGTATATACACACATATATGCTATACAATTTATATATATATATATAAATGCTTATATAATTTATACACACACATATATAAATGCTTCTCATATATATTTTAAGGTTGTGATACAATTAAAGAGAATTTCTTTCTTAAATTGACCTCACTTTTTATAACATGAGTTTGTACTCTACGTATTGCCATCTCTACAATTTACTAGCTGTTCCATCTTGGGCAACTCATTAAAGTTCTCCCTGCTTTGGATTCCTCATGTATAACATAGGTATAATAACAAATGAACTTCAGAAGGTTGTTAGGCAAATTCAATGCGTGAAACCTTTGAAGCTGGTGGAAGAATGTTTGGCCAGTGCTTGAAGATTTCTGCAATACCAGTTAGTTCTTTAGGAGGGTTGATATTTCACAAGGACCACCCCCTGGGGATGGAATGTTTTCCCCTTCTTTTTGGCAAGCCATGTTTTGTCTATCCTCGCTCAAATTTTGCATAAGAATTGCTTTTTCCATAATCAAATATTATAAATGGCTTCATTTCTTTAACAACAGAAATTGGTTACAATTTACAAAATTGAGCAGGGATGTGGAATTTCTTTTTTAATCTATATTTTTTTAAACTGATAGAATATTGAAAGATTGCTTTTAGACAAAAGTATGCTTTTATGTAATTTAAACAAACTATACCTAAGTATTATAGTGATGTACAGTAGGAAAAGTTTTAAAATTTTAGGAGTTTAAGTCAATTATTGTGACTTATTACTAGGTAAAACCAAAAGCTTGAAGATATTCTCTAAATTTTTCCTTACATTTTTGTCTCCTTAAGCTAAGCTTATAAATTTGATTTTTTAAATATTTTCTTTTGCTTGTTTCAGAAGTTAATAATGGGGTAGGGGATGCAGTAGAAAAAGGCAAGGCCTTTCCATTCTCCTCAGTAGCAGTGGGAATATATAATAATTTCCATATTTTAGTTTAATTTTTCCCTAGGGTTATCACAGTACACTAAGAATTAGAGAAAATGAACCATCATGGTTCTATAAAATAGTAATATAAGAACCTCATCGACAATAAGAATAATAGCAACAGTATATTAGCTTATTTTACAATGAACACAGTACACAAACTCCAAAACTCCTGCAATCCTCACAACAATCGTACAATGTAAATATGTACTGAAATGCATATGTTTTGCAAATGAGGCAACTGAGACTCGATGAGGTTAAACGATTTGCCCAGCATCATGGCACCAGAGCTTAGACAAACATGAATCTTCTAATTGCTTTTCCCGAACACTTTTCCAGGTCTGTTGTTTTATTTCCAATTCCTTTCTCACAATTTCTGGCATTGTGTTGACCTTTTAGCCCTGAAAATACTTAGGACCACTTCCTTTAGAACATGACTTACATCAAATCTTAGGTGTTTACTTTGGCTATGCAAGTAGCTCAGAGTCCACTTTCCTATAAATACAGGTTAAGGTCACTTTTATGCCCCTTCAATCAATGAGTACAGATCTTTCTACAATGTAATCCTATCAATTCAATACCTCATGAATCAAAAGAACCTAAAATCACCCCCAAATTTGGAAGATGCACAGTCACTTTCCTGCTATCAAATGCTTAGGATCTGTAAAGTGTCTTATTTATTTTGGTTTTGTGTCATTTGAATTTACAGATGTTAATATGAGGCTTACTGTCTTTGTCCACTGGACTGGTACAACAAAATACCACAGACTGGATAATTTATGAACAATAGAAATTCATTTCTCACAGTTGGGAAGTCTGGGAAGTCCAAGAGCAAGGCACTGGAATTTGGCATTTGGTGAGGGCTTTCTTGTTGCATCTCCATAACAGGAGACCAGAAGATGGAAAAACAAAAAGGGGGAAATTCTGTAGGAAGTTTATTTTATAAGGACCTTAATCCCATTCACAAGAGGGGAGTCCTCATGATCTAATCACCTCTTAAAACCTCCGTCTCTTAGTAACATCACATTGGCCATTCAGCATCAATACTTAAATTTTGGAGAGGACATATTCAAACCATAGCATTTACTATATGCCGAGTAATGTTCTAAAGATTTTATAAATACTAATTTTTCCAATTCTTATAATCTAAGTACTATTATTTCACTTATTGTGGTGGTAAGGGACGGAGAGGCACTTGCCCAAGTACGCAAGGCTAGTAAGTGGCCAAGCTTTGCACAATAATACTTGTAATCTATAGAATCACAGCAGCCTCGAAGAACAACTGGTGAAATCCTACAATTTAGACTGAAATTTGTGCTCTCACAGATAGAGGACTCCATACTAACATTCTATCAGCTGTAACAATGAAACCAAGAAATTATCTTGACTAATACAGGGATCCACAAGTCTGAATGGTGGATTAGAGGGCAATGTAGAAATAGTTCAAAGAAAGAGCAGAAACTGAATCCATAGCATTATCCAAGGCACTCTTGGCTGTTTTACACACACACACACACACACACACACACACACACGCATATCAGTTAACTAAATTAAAAATGGAAATTTCTTGCCATCAAATAACTAAATATAGAACTTTATCTGAGGAGACTAATTTCTTTGCCATTAACCCTTTTGTAATCTTATTGTCCAGAGTGTAAATAACCCCTTCAGGTATTGTTAGAAAGAACTTGGATCTATTGTGTAGATCTAAATTACATGTGTAGTCATCCTGAAAGGGAAGATAAGTAGGTCTCTCTTCTTGCCTAAAACACATATTTAAATAACAACAACAATATGACTAAATTTATGTTTCATTAATAAGCTGCCTCTATGTTTTCATATAAACAGTTAGTGTGAAACTTAGAGTATTTTTATTTTAAATAAAGAACAATAATATTTAACAATTTGAGCACTTAATCTGTGCCAGGCCCTTTTCTAAGAGCTTTATGTGATTACCTCATGTAATCCCCATAATGACCCTATGAAGTAGATCCTGTTACTACTCTCATTTTACAGTTAAAAGAACTGAGACAGAATTTAAGTAATCAGTCTAAGGTCATACCTTGACTAAGGGGAGTAAGTGGAGCAGAGACTTAAACCTTAAAAGTCTGACTTCAGACATTTTGCTTCTAACCATTGATAGGGATGATTGTCAGAATAAAATAACTACAGTTGAAGGACTTAGCATCCAGAAGCCTTGTTCACATTTCTATTTTAATCTTCAGAAGTCCCTGGAAGGTCAGTGAGTATCATCTGTATTTAGGAAAACAAAGTGAGATGTCTCTCAAATACTAAAGAAATAAAGAAATAAACTTATCCCATGTCCTGTAAAAATTCTACCAGTAAACACAACACAATGCTGTCTGAAAATGAATGTCTACTGAAGTCATTTTACGACTATTGCCTTGTGGCTTGTGAGCCCTGTCCAAGCAGAAGACAAGGTCTTCTGCGGTGTTCTAAGAGCCTAACAATAGACCGGGCTTTTGACCAACAGTTCCACATTATCAATTTTATTCATTTTTAAAACTCGTGATGGAGGCATTGAGATTCTGATGATGCATTTATGTCTAGCTTGCAATTAGCTCTGAAATGTCCTCTTTGCTTACCATCAATTTGATATCTTAACTCTCTCCACACTAGTATCTTACATAAGAATTAAAAACATATGATATAGCCTTGTTATGTGCCAAGCACAGACCTAAGCACTTCATGTATTTTAAGTCATTGAATCCACACAACTGTATTAAATAAGTACTGTTATTATCATCATTTAAGACATGAAGATACCGTGGCACTGAGGTTAAATATCTTTAAGGTCACTTACTAGGTGAAATGGTAGAGCCAGAATCCAAGCTTGATAGTCTGGCCAAAAGACCACGTTCATAACCATTATACTGTACTACCATGAGATGACTCAACTATTACAAAGCATCATAATACCTGCAGTCAACCCCAAGATACTAACTCATTCACTAAGCATTTACGAGCACCAGTTTTTCTAGGCACCATTCAAGGTCTGGGAATACAATGATAAATAAGGCAGAGGGACTTTTAAGAAGCAGAGATAAGCAAATAAATGATTAATTACAATACGGTGGACTCACTGCCAGCCTAGAGCATATAGAAAGGACTGCGGGAGCACAAATATGACTCTACTTGGTAGAGAAGCCTCCTTGGAGAGATGGAAGTGAGGAGGGATATCTGAGGGGAAGAAAATAGACGGAATCCCCAATAGAGTTAACAAAGTGAATAACAAAAAACAGAACTCATTACCTTTACTTACCTCAAGGAAAAATTAATGATGCCACGCTTCAAGAATATGAATCATTTTGAGTCAGGGTCCTTGCAGGACACATAGAAGTGACAAGTAAGACCATTTAATAATGGGACTATTTACAGAGTTTTGAAGAGAGTTAAAAACACCAACTAGGGCAGGAGAAGAATTATTAACTCCAGAAGCCAGAAGCTTTACTGTCTGTATTCTGGGGAGTGTTTACCATCTGCAATCGGGGGTGGGATCCTGGTCATCGGCAAAGAGATGCTGTCGTTCCTGAAACCTGACAGTTGCTGTAATGGTGGGAAAGGCTTTGCCGCAAAAGGAGCTGTGGCTTTAAATAGAGAAACACAGCCACTGTCTGAACACAGACCAACAGCTGGGGAAAATACAAACTCTGACTTCCTTCTCCTCCTATCCACCGAGGTCCTACTAGTGCCTCCACTGGCCAACCAGAGGGCAAGAGAGTACAGGTGATGCAGTCCACAGAAGTCAGGTTCCTGGTACCTAGAGCAGGGTATGAAGGAAAGAGACTGGATCTGGAAAAACAGAGAGCAACCAACAACCAGTTATTGCTCAAAAACAGTACTTGGTTACTCATCGTCTCTAAAAAAACAGGAAACAGTAACAAATGGGCAAAATGAAGACTTTTCTAGAAGAGCTACCAAATTACCAAAATCTACAACATGAAATGGAAGTTGTAGAGATCTTGCCTAAAGCTTTTTAAATACAAAATTCATGTCACTTTTAGTCCCGATTCTAGTACTAATTACTGATTTGAAAAATTTTAAGCCAAGGTGACTTATTTCCATCTACAGAACCTACTTCTCATAACCTTCATTTTAGAGAAGAGCTTTTTTTTTTTTCTTCATTTGATGAGCAAAGGTTATTTCTACCGCTTAACATCGGTATGTCTATTTCCTTCCTTCCTTTCCTGCTACTGCTGCTTTGATTCAAGCTATTATCAACCAAGGCTCCTACTGGCCCTGACAAAAGTCAACTCCAGGTCTCTGAAATGAGAGGCTGCCGTTTGCCCAGAGCCTTGAATATCCTCCCAGAATACAACGTAAAATAAATTCAGATAATGGCACTAGGAATTTCACAGAGAAAGATCCTTTAATGATGATATTTTCCAATTTGCATGTAATTTGCAATAATTTTAACTGTACAAAATTAGTATTTAATTACCATTCAATCTTTTCTTTTTTGGCTTCTTTTAGGGAGATCCGTTAATTAAGGTGAGAAATTAGATGAATCTGGTTCTGCTGAATAAGGAAAATTGACTTTGATCTTTATGTAAAAATTAGGCATTCAAAGAAATTCATTAATCAGCATTAATTAATTTTCTCTCTGACGGTATTTAGTTTCAGTGTTTCGTAGTGCTGTGCCTTACTAAACTTTCTTTTACACTGTCCTCAGTAAAGTTTTAAATTGTGCAAAATTTCTTATTTATTCATTTTTTTCTTTGGTGAGCATGGAAAAATGGAGCCAATTGTCAAAGTTGACCCTGGGTATCAATAAAAGGGCAAGTGTTTCAAAAGTAGCAAGTATCTCTCTCTTTCTCTTCCCATGATACTGCAGAAAATAGAATTTGGAAGGTATTTGTGGAAGAGGAAAGTAGAGAATGAAGAATGGGAAACAGCAAGTGGTAACTATGAAGCTTAATTCTCAGTATTTAAAAATAACTTTTCTACTTTTAGAGTCACATACTAAATGATTGAACCCTTTTTCTGTTACAGTCATTAATGGTACAGAATATTTACTATCGTATTGGTACTGGACTTAGCACTGTACAAAACAATAATAAATAAGCTCACTATCTTCCCTCAGAACATTAGCATTATGAATATATATAGATGTGTGTATATATATAGGGCATATATATAATGTGTATATATGTTAAATGTATATATATTTATGTCCTCATATATAAGTGTATATATATTTATATAATATATATTTTATACACATATATACTTATACATCCTGTTTTTTAAGGTTAATATTAGGACACATATGGAAAACTTATGCCATATGAGACACATCCATTGGCACACCAGACCACCTACAGAACTACAGATGGGAGTCTCATGAACTTTATACTTCATCAAATAGTTCATCAACAAATATTCGAATGTTTACTGTCTGCCCAGGTCTTATCTGTGTTTTCTTAGAAGAACACAAAAATGTAATATGACTCTACCATCAAAAAATGTGTTAATAAAACTTAAACACAGTTTAAAACATTAACGGTGAACATTGCCAACTGTCTATGATTAATTTGTTTTAGAAAATGTGGTCACTGTGAGAATGAAGAAATAAAAATAATTAGACAAAGTAGAACAACTTTTACAAAAAAAAATGACTAAGACATTTATTGAGCACTATGTGCCAGGCATCCTACCTTTATTTGCCATTTGATACTCACAGTAAACCAATGAGATAATATCACTGTATAGTGTAATGATATGGTATACGATATTGATAATATGGTATGATGACCAAGAGTATATTTAACCTTGCCAAACTTGCTAGAATTTAATTTCCCCATCTGTAAGTGGGTAAAACCGTCAACATTACTTGCTTCATTTGTGAAGCTCAAATAAGATTATGTATGCCAGGCCTCTAAGCCCAAGCTAAGCCATCATATCCCCAGTGACCTGCACATATACATCCAGATGGCCTGTAGCAACTGAAGATCCACAGAAGTGAAAATAGCCTTAACTGATGACATTCCACCATTGTGATTTGTTTCTGCCCCACCCTAACTTGATCAATGTACTTTGTAATCTCCCCCACCCTTAAGAAGTTTCTTTATTATTCTCCCCATCCTTGAGAATGTACTTTGTGAGATCCACTTCCTGCCCCCAAAACATTGCTCTTAACTCCACCGCTTATCCCAAAACCTATAAGAACTAATGATAGTCCACCACCCTTTGCTGACTCCTTTTTCAGACTCAGCCCGCGTGCACCCAGGTGAAATAAACAGCCTTGTTGCTCACACACAGCCTGTTTGGTGGACTCTCTTCACACAGACACGTGAAACAATGTAAATATAAATATATATAAAAGATATATAGATAGTTAGATATATATATATATATATATATATATATATATATATATATATATAAAACTTTGAACAGTGTTCAACTTCCCCCAGCTAATGAATGGTTTACTTGACAGTCTGAATCCCTGTCTGAATCCTAACCCTATGCTGTAGGTGGGAGAGGGACACAAAAAGAAAGAGGTTAGCTTAAGCAAGGTTTCTCAAAGTGGTCCAATCTACCTACGTTATAATCATTGTGATTACTTTTTTATGAAAAATTTGTATTCCTCTGTTCAAGATGACAAACTCAACCCATGGATTTATCTTCTTTCCTCCTCACACTCTCTAAAATGGGAAGAAAGGAAAAAAGAAGCTTCTCTTCCCATAAATATTGAAGACAGAAATGGGGAAATCTTCCATCCCATAAGAGATGTAAACAGATAGGAAAGGTGAGCAGGTGAACTGCTAATGGATACTTGTAAAGCTTGTTGGAGTAACATAAGAAAAGAGCATCCGGAAGAGAAGGTAGTCTGTCTTTCATTGAAACCCAGAATTCCATTTTCAATGGAGATTTAGAGTGAGATGTAGTTTATTTTAAACAGGATAGAAATGCAAGTCTTTTCATATATCCATAGATTCTTTCATCCCTCCACCCTATCCCAATGCCACAAACACTAGGCAAGCAGGTGCTTTCACTCTAGGAAATAAAATGAATTTTTTTTTTTTAGAAAAAATTGAACATATCAGTTTTTATGAGCTTTGGGGGAGATCTCCTGAGTATGGTGGCACAGCTAAGTGAGAGCTGAAATGTTCTTCTTCCTCGCTTGTCATAAAATTGCAGTCCTGACATGAAGGTCAACCATGGGAAGAAGGGGCCCAGTGAATCTACCCAGGCATGTTTTCTATTTTTATTAGTCTAGAGGAGACTCATTTTTCTATTTTATATGTCCAGAGATTGTGCCTTTTTCTATCTCATCTGCTCAGAGAGGCTAGCTTTTCCAGTTTCAGCGATGATGCAGTACAGGTGAGCAGCTGCATGTTGTGGGTTGGAGACCAAAGACTTCCACTTGCTAGAATCTAAGGGCCCCCTACCACTTTCTTCTCCACTCACACAATAAGCTCAAAGCATTACGCACTTATCCAGACCTCCATAACCAAGTGGAGTGAGCAGAAGACTGGAAGCCATGCTACATATGCATCAAATGAGTCTATAAACCAGGGTCAGCAAACTATGGCCCTAGGACAAATCCTACCCACCACCATTTATTTGGTCTGCAAGCCAAAACTGTTTTTAATATATTTTCTGTTGTTGTTGTTGTTGTTTTGTTTTTTGTTTTGTTTTGTTTTTTGAGACAGAGTCTTGCTCTGTTGCCAGGCTGGAGTGCTGTGGCGTGATCTCGGCTTACTGCAACCTCCACTTCCTGGATTCAAGCTATTCTTCTGCCTCAACCTTCCAAGTAGCTGGGACTACAGGCACGTGCCATCATGCCTAGCTAATTTTTGTATTTTTAGTAAAGATAGGGTTTTACCATGTGGCCAGAATGCTCTTGATCTCTTGACCTTGTGATCCACCTGCCTTGTCTTCCCATAGTGCTGGGATTACAGGTGTAAGCCACCATGCCTGGCCTGTTTTTAATATATTTTAATGGTTGGGAAAAAGTCAAAAGTAGATGAATATTTCATGTATGTGTAAATTATATGAAATTCAAATTTCAGTCTCCAAGAGTTTTACTGAAACATAGCCACACTCATTCATTGACACATTATTTATGGCTGCTTTTGCATTGCGATGGTAGAGTTGAGTAGTTGGCAATAGACAGCATATGACCCAGGAAACTTAAAATATTTACCATTTGGCCTTTTACAAAAAATGTTTTTTATTCCTGCTATAAAGCATTTTTTAATGCACCTTTTCTTAAGAGTTGGAAAGAATGGGTTGGAAAGTTTATAGGTTATTATAGTTTCCAGTCTTAACCTGCCCCATGCCCCACCCTTTATTTGCTTGGTTTCTTTTCAGCTAGTATCTTATCCTTCACACTACCTGTTGCTTCCAACCTTGATTGAACATTGAACACCAAAAGCAAGATTCATGTTCCTTCTCTTGTTGGAGGGTACCAGTGTCAAGTGGAAATTCTGAAAAAGTCAGGTGAATTTGGGCTGCTCATGAGGGAGTAAGTAGGTCAGGGTAAAGCTTTCACCCCTATTTTTAGGACACAGAGTTTCAAGGCCAGAATTCTCTATAAATAGCCCAAGATGACCAATGCTAAAGAACTGGTTTTTGTCCTTTTATAAAAATCATTTTTGTTTTTGCCAGCCTAAACCAATGCACTTATACTTTGTCCATGTATTTTCTCTGGAAACAGGTTTAAACTGAACTTCAACCACTGCCTTATTCTGGGTTCCTACAGAATGACTTCATAGTAGGTCTTCTCTTTAATACATGTTCCTGTTGTCTTTATAGGTCCAAAAAATAAACTGTCAGATCCTGAAGTTGAAACATGAACTGAATCTGAATAGAGACGAGAACCATTAGAGAAACTATTGGGATAACATGGGGCTATCTAAAGGACAGCAAGTATGCCTTCATTTTCAGCTCCTGACATTATTGCGCTGCCCTGAAAGAAACACACAGAACATTGACATTCCATGAAGTAGGCAGAATCTATAATACTTTCATTTTATACCCTAGAAATATCTAAAATAATGTGAATTTTCATTTGAGAATTTAAGTGTTCTTTCAGTATGTTTTGATACAAGTACATGAAGGATCCAGAGGCACCTACAACAATGAAGTTGAGATACAGAATGAAAGACAACAGGATTGAGTGTGGATTTCTCATTCCAGAATTCCCCATCCAATGAGTCCTAGAGTACTTAGAAACGGAGTAACCTCAGCAAGTTTCAGGGTTAGGACAAGAGGATCCCATTGTGCAAGGTCTGATTCGGGTTCAGGTTATGCTTATGGTATAATTCTATTATCACATGTGTCTAATATCAACCATTGACTCTAATGCTGTTCTTTAAAAGGCTAAGTCTTATTCAGGACAAAGCATATACTGAAAAAGCATGAGGGAAATCTAATTAGAATGATTGGCATTTGTCTCTTGGACATTACTAGGAAGGCTGCCAGTTCATTTGCCTTTAAAAAGACAAAGACAAAATTCCTGAAAGCAAATTGGTCCATGTAATGCATTGGAATTTATTGCCTAAACTCCATAAAAAGATAACATAAATATTATGCAAAGAATCCATGCAAAGATAATGTTGTGTCAAATTGAAGTTATTAAAATTATAATCATTTACAATTAGGAGGACATCTACTATGTTTTAGTCATGTACTGACTCTAGACAAAATTTAAAATCAACATAACATAACGGCAATTATGATAATGGATATTTAATTCACCATTAGATAGATTCACAATTGAAGTAATCCCATGAAAATTAATAAAGCATATTAACCCGTAAGCATATCAAATTCTGTATACTTTCTCCCAGAAATACTGTTTTTTAACTTTTAGCAGTTTAAAGATATTTAGACTTTGTGGAATAAAAGTGTGCATTATTTTAGAGTATACTGTCAGAGTAGACATTACAGAAACAGATTTGACATTCATTAAATATACTAACTAAAATTATACTAAGAAATGTTTTAGTACAGGTATTAGTCTGCTTGGGCTGCCATAACAAAATGCCATAAACTGGGTGGCTTAAACAGGAATTTCCTTTCTCACAATTCTAGAGGATAGACATGCAAATACAAGGTGTCAGAAGAGCAGTTTTCTGGTGCGGCTTCTCTCCCTGGCTTGCACACAATTGCCTTCTCACTGTTTCCTCACAAGTCCTTTCTTCTGTGTGCACCAAAAGAGAGCTCTGGTGTCTCTTCCTCTTCCTGTGAAAACACCAGTCCTTTTGGATTAGGGTCCTACCCTTATGACCTTATTTCATCATCTTAATTATCTTCTTTTATTTTATTTTATTTTATTTTTTTTGAAACGGAGTCTGCTCTGTCGCCCAGGCTGGAGTGCAGTGGCCGGATCTCAGCTCACTGCAAGCTCCACCTCCCGGGTTCACGCCATTCTCCTGCCTCAGCCTCCCGAGTAGCTGGGACTACAGGCGCCCACCACCTCGCCCGGCTAGTTTTTTGTATTTTTTTTAGTAGAGACGGGGTTTCACCGTGTTAGCCAGGATGGTCTCGATCTCCTGACCTCGTGATCCGCCCGTCTCGGCCTCCCAAAGTGCTGGGATTACAGGCTTGAGCCACCGCGCCCGGCCTTAATTATCTTCTTAAAGTTTCTCTCCAAATACAGTCAGGGCTTCAACGTATGAATCTGGAGGGACCATGATTTACTCTATAAGATATGAATAAACAGAAAGCATGGTCTCCTTCACAGCCTTGTTTTAAAATTATTACGGACAAATACAATGTGAGCTTAGATCTTCCTGTTTTTTACCCTATTAATGAACTAGGAAAGATATAAAGGAGGTACTGGATTCTTTTGTACCACAGGTGGTCCTTTGGAATATTCTGGAAATAATAACAATCTAAAGTGATACTCCTTAATTGTAAAATAATTTCACCAATAGCTTCCTAATAGAGAGCAGTCAATGCACCTGTCTTACCCCATTCAGGATGCTGTAACAAAATATCATAGACTGATGTTTTGTAAACAATAGCAATTTTTGAATGAAGGCTGGGGAGTTCAAGATCAAGGTACCAGCAGATTTGGTGCCTGGTGAGGACCTGCTTTCTGACTCATAGATGGCTCTTCAGTGTGTCATCACATGGTGGAAGACACAAGGCAGCTCTCTAGAGCCTGTTTTGTAAGGGCACTAACTCCATTCATAAGGATTCCACCTTTTGTGAAGTGACCTAATCACCTCCCAAGGGCCCCACCTCCTAGTAACATTACATTGGTGATTAAATTTCAGCATATAAATTATGAGAGGTCACAAACATTCAGAATGTAAGAGTTCCCTTGGAACACACATTGTACATTATATATGTGTGTGTGTATATATATATACACACACAGTATTTTCATAGTACTCTTGCTTTAAAAATGTAGTATAATGAATAAAATTAAATATCTGCATTCCCTTTCATTGAGATGTCCAACAACCTTCCTTAATCTTTGATATTCTTATTATTTTTTAAATTTGAATACTTTCACCCAAAGTTCAATAGCAATTAAGTAACAACACTTGAGTCTAGATCTTTTATAAAACTTTCTTTTTCCTACTTCGTTGCTGCACAGGATAAGAATGTTATGCAATTTATGATTCCACATAACTTTTGTCATTGTTGTTTTTATGACTTAAAGTCTGAAAGAAAAAATAGTTTGGGTAATTCGTTGCAGGTTGATGTTTACTTACTTTCATGTTTTGGATTTGAAAAAGCATCTTTGGTTTATATGAAGAATGACTGAACATCCTAAAGAGCTCAAGTGTGGGAAAAGGGATAAACAGCTGGGCAAGTAGAGAATTGGTTATTGAAGCTATGAGAACACTTGGTGGAATGTGGTTGCCTGTGGGAGAGTGTGTGACTGATGTGTGAGTGTGAGTGATGTGTGAGTGTGATACTTTATCTTGAGCCAGCTTCTCCTCATGCCATACTCTGAATCCTGGTTCTTTGCCCTTCTTTATGTTTTCCAGTCACCTTGGAATTTTTATTCTCCCTTTAATCTATCCAATTGCATCAACTTTTAAGAAACAATTATAGTCTAATTTATTCTACGGAACTTTTGCCACATATTTTAGCCAAATAGCATTTTGTTTATGTTCTCTACCCAGATCTTAGCTCTTAATAATAAACTATATCGTATTTTTATCTATTTACTTATCTAAACTGTAAACATCTTTGGTCTCTCAACAATAAGCTTTCAATGCATAGCAAATGCGTATAAAAAAATCAGTTACTTGATGAATAAGTTGTCATATCAACTATGCCTTTTAAATTATGTGTATGTTAATTAGTTTATTTGTTAGAGAAAGGAATCCAGGGTATACATATAATCCTGCCAAACCACTATGTTTTGCACAAAACTAAATTCTGTTCCAACTCTGGATACTATTCCCAAACTCCAGACACCAATTTCAGACTGGAGAATATGGATGCCTCACTCACTCAAGCAGAGTTTAATTGAATAAGACAGAGAATAACTTCTCTGTCTTGGGTTCCACATAAGGCACTGCTGCTATAGAGATTAATCAGATGCAGTCCCTCCTTTAATGAATTCTGTCCTATAGTAGAGGAGACAGATTTGTAGAGACAGATGAACTATTCAGAGAGTTTAATTTATTGGGACCTGGAAAGCAACAGCTATGTCACTGTTTTCTGTGTCACAGAAAAGCTGTCCAGTTGGACATCTAGAGGTCTAATGGAGAGATATCAGCTAGGTAAACAAGACCAATACACTTCTCATCTGGCTGTCTCAGCAGTTTGATATTGACAAGTCAGAAAAGAGAACCCTTAATCTTAGGGACAGAAGTCTGCCAAGGATGTCCTTGATATGAGTGTGTTAATTTACAAGTAAAACAAAGTGATCATATCTGTGACCCACTCTTTCCCTTCAGGTTTGTGGCAAGTATTGAATCAGAGTGATTTGCTCTGTGATTACTATTATCCACCTTTGGAAAACTAACCACTTTATGTATAATGTACACAGTTTCTTGCACATTCTATGCACAATGATAACATAATATTATTTAAACATCCAATGATATGGTTTGTAACAGCTTAATGTATACAATACCATGGTAGGGTTGTAGCAGTCAAGAAATCTGAGCTGGTGAATTTGCTTTTCATTCATTTAGTTATTTCTCAATATCTATTGAGCAGACCTAACATAAGCCATTCTTTTGCTTGGTGCTGGTTATATAGTAATCAACCAATCAAATTGATATTTTCCCCTAACAATGCTTAAATTATAATAAGACGTGTATCAAATAACTATTACAATATATGACAGCTGTTATCGTTTGGAGTGGGGTGTGTTGTGATGGTTAATTGTATGTGTCAATGCAACTGAACTGTGCAGTAACCAGATGTCTGGTCAAACATTCTGGGTGTTTCTGCAGGAATTTTTGCATGACATTAACACTTAAATGAGTAGACTAAATAAAGCAGTTTGCCCTTCCTAATATGGGTGGACCTCAAACAGTCAGTTGTAGATCTAATAGAACAAAAAGGTTGACCTCCCCCTGAGTAAGAAACAATTTCTCCTGCCTGATAGCGTTTATACCAGGACACTGGTTTTTTTTCTGCCTTTGAACTTGAACTGCAGCATAAGCTCCTCCTGGTTCTCGATCTGCTTGCCTTTGGATGAAAACTACACGATTGGCTCTCCTAATCCTGAGGTCTTTGAACTTTGATTAAAACGAAGCCATCAACTTTCCTGGATCTCCTGCTTGCTGGCTCACCCTGCCGATCTGGGGACTTGCCCACTTCCATAATCACATGAGCCAATTCCTTGTAATGAATTTCTTTCTACATGTGTTTAGTTTCTACACACACATCCTATTGACTCTGTTACTCTGGAGAACCCTGGCTGGGGAGCACTTACTTCCTATTTCTAATATTTCCTTCCCTGTGGAGGGAGCTTAACCTGGATATTCCATGAACATAACCTGAATTGTCCCTGTCTTCTCACCACTTGTCTCCTAGGGAGGAGGAGTAAATTTTCTTAAAAGTTAGTTTACAATAAGGAAATTGGGTATGCATAACCCCCAATTCCTACTTATTCTCCCCCATTTGCTCTCCTCTGCCATGTGGTGGGACAAGCCTGTGCTCAAGCATCCATCACTGTGTGCAGCTATTGATAGCCCCAATTCTGCAGTTCAGGATAGAAAGTCCATTTAGTAGCAAATATAAGCTACATTCTCCAATATTCACTATATTAGTAAGCGGGGTGGTACTTTTGCCTCCACCTGCTATAATCTTTTGTCTAATTCTCATTTGATTCAGAACTCAAGTGGGGAAGTAGAGATTTAATTGTTAGGTAACCTGAACCTCAAAAAGCTGTAATGCAGAAAACACACAAATGAAGGATTTAATCTAGAGAGACTGGAAAGGTCTACTGAAGGAAATGATGCTTGGATACAAGCTGACCACTAAAAGAGAGAGGAGGTGAGTCCAGGACACAGTGGGCTCTTCCTCTCCTGCTTCTGATGAGCACTGCTCATGGTGCTTTTTACTTCCCATTATCTTTGTTGACAAATGTTCTTTTTAGATTTTATTAATTACATTTGACTCTTTAAGGTCTTTAGACATACTGAAATAGTCCGTTTTTATCTTAAATTACAGTCTCACTTTTTGTTAGAGAAAAGCTTTCAGTAATCCATTTAAATTATTGCCCTTTTGCAAGTTAATTTTCCATGATTATTATTAATAGCTATCAATTATAGATTACTTACTATCTGTCAAAGAGCATGGAAAGAATTTTGTATACATGATCTCATTTGATACTTATAAAACTCTAATTTGAAGAGTGTTACTATCCACATAGTCAAATGAAGAAATTAATGCTTAGGAGACCAAGTGAAATATCCCTAGGTCACATAGTAAGCAGCATGACCTGGGTGCAAACCACTCGTATTATTTTAACTCCAGTGTCCATACTCCTAAAGAGTATAGTTTACTTTCTTAAAAGCTAATGTTATTTCTAAGTGTTGGATTACCCATTTTCAACTTTAATTATAACAAAACCATGTGAGCAAGCTTCTATAGGACATCAGCAAGGAAAAGGCACTGAGTGCATCCAATTCCTTACACTGACAAACCGGTTAAATTATAAGATCCTTTGATGCAGAATAAAATTGTGGTCTTTGTGTGGAGAAAATGGTGTGTGTGTGTGTATATATATACATATATACATATACATATATACACACACACACACACACACATATACATATATTTTCTTTTTAATTCACTAAAACCCAAACATAATTACTTTTAATGAGATATTGCATAATTTAGAAAATATATTTGCACACATGTCAGCATACAATCTGATGCCTAAATAAATGTACTCCTTCCTGGGACTTCCTCATGAACAATTTTTGAAATGCAGAAATATATGCTTGGAATTAATTAAGTTTGATTCAACAAAAATTAACAATGTACAAAGTGTTGTGCCAGAAATAATGGAGAATACACATTCGATCTTCAAGGATATCACAGTGTCTTATATTATGATTTCTTATTCTCATTTCTATTCACAGAAGTTCTTTTATTATTTCCTAAGTGAGCTTCCTGTTTTCCTTCCTCTATTTGCTTTGCTGTCCGGTATAAATGAGAGATGGGATCCTTCATAAACCATATTTTTACTGCCTTGCACCATGGCAAAGAGAAATGGCAGGTGAATAAGAATTTTCTGTTTTGAAATAAAATTTTAATAGCACCTAGAACACCGTCATCATAAAAAATAATTGATTGTGGTGTTGATGCCAGCATTTATTTCCTTGGCACTTTATTTGACTGGAAGAGCATTACAGTGAATGAGATGCTGTAGCTATTCTGAATATCATTAATGGCTGGCAAATATTCCCCTATATTCTGAAACCTTTCTAAGATATGCACAGCTATCTCCAAATTAACAGCATTTATATGACACTTGGTGTACCACTTGTTCCCCAAGGGCAGAAAGAATAGAAAAAAAATCAATCAAGAGGATAAAAAGCAAGCTTTGGAAAAGAATTATTCCAGAAGAAAACAGGATTTGTGAAGATGCATCTCCCCTCTAATACCCACCTCTTTTTACAGAAGCAACTTTAGTGTAAGTTTCTAGAATGCAGACTAGAAATTTGCCTTATGCTTCTTAGTATATCAGATTATACTCAAGGCATACACCCTATAGACACTAAATGAAAATTGCTTGGTACAATGATTGACTCTGTACACCCTTATTATGGTCTCAGTCTTCCATGTTTCAATATAAACTGATAAGATGTTAATTAAAAATAAAAACACAACACTTTTGAGGAAGGTATGCAGAGAATGAGGAGTAAGGAGATTTAAGAAAGGCTTTTTACTGGCACAGTGAATCTAGATTGGAGAGAGAAAAATAAAGAATGGCTTTCTGCATCAGCTTGTCATTCTGTAATTACAACAATCACTTTCAAGAACTGTCTGGATATTAAAGTGGTAAAACTAAAATCAATCTAATTATCCACAGTGAACCTTCCTTCCATCAATTTCCATTACAAGGGAAACAAAATTGGCCATTACTTACCACTTCAATATTAATGCTGCCTCCAGCCCCACTGAGAGGTACTTAGATGCACACCATTTGTTAGAAATCTGAAAGTGATTCTTTTGACTATTAGCACATGCATAGCAGGAGAGATGAGACAGAGAGAAATTACTAGCTCATTCTTTTTCTTTCAACAAAGAGGCACTAGGCTTAGCCTTGTGACTATAAACACACATAAGATGATTAGTCTTATTGAAAGAATTCAGAGTCTAGTTAGGGAGAAATACACATAGATAATAATGAAATACTGTGGTAAATGCAATGATTGAGAGATTTACACAGTAATGAGCGGAAGTAACTAGCCAAGTCAGAATGTTTGTAAAAGATAGGGAGAAGGATATTAGTCAGGGATATAACTGAGCCGTTTCTTGGGAGAAATTGGAATGAAGAAGATAGCATTTCCTCTAAAAGTAAAGGCCTGAGCAAAATCATGGAGGAGAGACATACTAAGGGGTGAATATGGAGCTACAAGCAGTTTACATTCTGTCACCCAGAAAACCAGGCAGAGACTGCCAGGCTGAAAAAAGCAATGAGGCAATGAGGTATACTTTGTGTTCCATTTTAAAGAAAACATTTTTTCCCTAATAAGACATTAAAGAATCCAAATGTTTATAAGCATCAGAGCTACACTGTCAAGATCTGTGTGCTCATTGTTCCATTGCCCTTCCAGATCCATTCTTCACCCATCTCAACTCTGTGCTCTGCCCTGGGAGAGCGACCAGTACAGACTACATCGAGGGTTCTCATGCCTTCTGATTTCCACTTGGGTTTGGGCAATGGGAATCCCAGTCGGAAGATAAGAAGGAGGTTGGGAGTGAAGTCAGAGTATTTATTTTGCTTCCACCCAGCTCAAGAGGGCATCAAACACACCAGCTCAAGAAGGCATCTTGAGCTGGTGTGTTTCTTGATTATTCAAAGACCTCTGCTTCTTTCAAAGCAGTCAGCTTTACCCATTTAATTTCCCCATATTCCAGTAATCAATTTCCTCACCTCATCCCATAGAGGCAAGAGGTCATAGTACCTTGGTCAGACTATTACACCATCTGTTGTGGTTGCCCTACATGCAAAAAATTGTCTCTCTATGAATAAAGCTTCCATGAATTGTCCTACTTTAAAAATGCTCATTGTTTTCTGTTGGAACCTGAACTGACACATGTTGCATATAGATAAACCAAACTAGAGGCTGTAACAAGAGTGCTTTAAAAAAAAGAGAGAGGAGATGGCCCAGCAAAGACATCCATTTTACTGGATCAATGATACTGGAGACAGAGAAGTGAAAAAATTAATAAATGCCTGAAGGTAAAATCAGTTGAATGTATTAATCGGTTGGGAAGAGAGGCAAAGGAGAGGGGAAAGTCAAGAATTATTTCCAGTTTTCTAATTTTCAAGTTTTTAATTCCAGTAACTAGATGGATTATAGTGCTAATAGAGACTAAAGATGAAGGAGAAATTTGTGGGGAAAGATAATAAGTTTATTTCCATAAATTTTGACTTTGAGATGTCTAGACCTGCTGGACATGTGAAAATGGAAATCGGGACAGAAAACAATACTTTTGAAAGTTGTCAGCATATCAGCAGGTGGGATTTAAACCAAGAGAGGACCCTGGAAAAGCCAACATTTAAGGAAATAGTTCTCAAATTTGAAGGCTTGTAGGTTCTACCCAGAGTGTGTGTAAAAATGTACTGTCCAAGATCCTTAATATATGACTCTGATTCAGTAGGTAGAGTGGTGAGTTTAGAGATTTTGCACTCTGCACATATATCCCAAGTAATTCTGATTACATAGTTTTCAGACCACACTTATAGAAATATTAATTTAAGGGTGGATAAAGGAAGAAATGCTCATAAAAGAGAGAAAACAACGTAATATCAAGAAAACATACAAAACTCCTAAAACTCAACAACAAAAATAAAACAACCTGATTTAAAAGTGGGCAAAGGGCTTGAATAGACATTCTCCAAAGAAGAAGATATATGAATGGCCAGGACAATAAGTACATGAAAAGATAGTTAACATCAACAATCATTAGAAAAATGCAAATCAAAACCATAAGGAAATATTACTGTATCATTAAGATGATTACTATCAGAAACACTGACAATAAGTACTGGCAAAGATGTGGAAAAATTGGAATCCTTGAGCAATGTTGGTGGAAATGTAAAATGATACAACCACTGTGGAAGCTGTATGGTAGTTCCTCAAAAAATAAAAAAAATAAAAAAAATTACCCTATGATCCAGCAATTCCACTCTTGAATATATACCCAGAAGAATTGAAGGGTCTTGAACAGATGGTTATACACTAACATTTATAGCAGCATTATTCACAATAGCTGAACTGTGGGAGCCAAACAAGTGTCCATCTACAGATAAATGTTAAACAAAATGTACTATATATACACAATGGAGTTTCATTCATCCTTAAAAAGAAAGGAATTGCTAACATATGTTACAACATAAGTGAACCTTGAGAACATTATGCTATGTGAAGTCAGTCACAAAAAGACAAATACTGTATGATTCCAATTATCCAGAATACCTAGAGTAGTTAAAATCACAGAAACACAACATAGAATGCTGGTTGCCAGGGGTTGGGGACAGAGATAAATGATGAATTATTGTTTAATGGGTAAAGAGTTTCAGTTTTACAAGATGAAAAGTGTTTCAGAGATGGATGAGAGTGATGGTCACTCAATAATATAAATGTACTTAATACCATAGAACTATACACTTAAAAATAGTTAAGACTGTAAATATTATGTGTATTTTACCACAATAAGACAAATCTAAAATTACAAAAATAAACACCACTTTTTTCTCCCCAAAAGAGGAAGAGGTCAGAGTATGACAATAAAGAAAATGTTCAAGAGAGAGAGAACAATCAACAATGTCAAATGAAGTAGATGACCATGTGTCTTAAGTGTTACTCTACTATAAAACAAGGAATTGTTGTCCCTAAATTTTAATACATTTTCTGTATAGTCCCCCAAAAATCCTGCATCTGCATTTCAACAAGAATGTAATTTAAATATTACTGATGTTCCCAAGAATTAGATTTTTCCACTAAGAAGCTTCTTCTCTGGTTTGTGTTAGTGGAACACCCATTGATTTAAGAAATATGCTGTATTAGTCCATTTTCACACTGCTGATAAAGACACCTGAAACTGAAAAGAAAAAGAGGTTGAATTGTACTTACAGTTCCACATGGCTGGGGAGGCCTCAGAATCATGGTGGGAGGCGAAAGGCATTTCTTACATGGTGGCAGAGAAAATGAGGAAGAAGCAACAGCAGAAACCCCTGATAAACCCATCAGATCTCATGAGATTTACTCACAATCCCAAGAATAGCGTGGGAAAGACTGGCCCACATTATTCAGTTACATCCCCGTGGGTCCCCCACACAACATGTGGGAATTCTGGGAGATACAATTCAAGTTGATATTTGGGTGGGGACATAGCCAAACCATATCATTCCACCCCTAGACACACCAAATTTCATGATCTTACATTTCAAAACCAATCATACCTTCCCAATAGTCCCCCAAAGTCTTAACTCATTTCAGCATTAACCCAAAAATCCACAGTCAAAAGTCTGATCTGAAACAAGGCAAGTCCCTTCTGCCTATGAGCCTGTAAAATCAAGACCAAGCTAGTTACTTCCTAGATACAATGGGGGTACAGGTATTGGGCAAATACAGCCATTCCAAATGAGAGAAAATGGCCAAAATAAAGGGGTTACAGGGCCCAGACAAGTTTGAAATCCATGGGACAGTCAAATTTTAATGCTCCAAAATGATCTCCTTTGACTCCAGGTCTCATATCCAGGTGACACTAATGCAAGAGGTAGGTTTCCATCATCTTGGGCAGCTCCACCCCTGTGGCTTTGCAGGGTACAGCCTCTCTCCTGGCTGCTTTCATGGGCTGACATTGACTGTCTGTGGTTTTTCCAGGTGCACTGTGCAAGCTGTCAGTGGATCTACCATTCTGGGGTATGGAGGACAGTGGCCCTCTTCTCAAAGCTCCACTAAATAGTGGCCCAGTAGGAACACTGTGTGAGGGCTCCAACCCCATATTTCCCTTCTGCACTGTCATAGTAGAGGTTCTCCATTAGGGCCCCACCCCTGCAGCAAACTTTTGCCTGGACATTCAGCCATTTCCATATATCTTCTGAAATCTAGGCAGAAATTACCAAACCTTTATTCTTGACTTTGGTGTACCTGCAAGCTCAACACCATGTGAAAGCTGCCAAGACCTGGGGCTTCCACCCCCTGAAGCCACAGCCCAAGCTGTACATTGGCCCCTTTCAATCAGTGCTGGAGCAGCCAGGACACAGGGCACCAAGTCAGCTTTCATGCACACAGCACAGGGACCCTGGACCTGGCCTACAAAACAATTTTTTCCTCCTGGGCCTCTGGGCCTGTGATGGGAGGGGCTGCCATGAAGGTCTCTGACATGGTCTGGAGATATTTTCCCCATGGTCTTGGGGATTAACATGAGGCTCCTTGCTACTTATGCAAATTTCTGCAGCCTGCTTGAATTTCTCCCCAGAAAATGGGTTTTTCTTTTCTATTGTATAGTCAGGCTGCAAATTTTCCCAACTATTATGCTCTGTTTCCCTTATAAAACTGAACACCTTCAGCAGCACCCAAGTCACATCTTGAATGCTTTGCTACTTAGAAATTTCTTCTGCCAGATACCCTAAATCATCTTTCTCAAGTTCAAAGTTCCACAAATCTCTAGGGCAGGGTCAAAATGCTGCCAATCCTTTTGCTAAAACATAACAAGAGTCACATTTGCTCCAGTTCCTAACAAGTTCCTCATTTCCATCTGAGACCATTTCAGCCTGAACCTTATTGTTCATATCGCTATCAGCATTTTGTGCAAAGCCATTCAACAAGTCTCTAGGAAGCTCCAAACTTTCCCACATTTTCCTGTCTTCTTCTGAGGTTTCCAAACTGTTCCAACCTTTGCCTGTTACCCAGTTCCAAAGTTACTTCCACATTTTCGGGTATCATTTCAGCAACACCCCACTCTACCGGTACCAATTTACTGTATTAGTCCATTTTCGTGCTGCTGATAAGGACATATCCAAGACTGGGAAGAATAAGAGGTTTAATTGGACTTACAGTTCCACATGGCTGGGGAGGCCTGAGAATCCTGGCGGGAGGTAAAAGGCACTTCTTACATGGCAGCAGCAAGAGAATATGAAGAAGAAGCAAAAGAGGAAACCCTTGATAAATTCATCAGATCTCATGAGACTTATTCACAAGAATAGCATGGGAAAGACTGGCCCCCATGATTCATTTACCTCCCTCTGGGTCCCTCCCACAACATGTGAGAATTCTGGAAGATACAATTCAAGTTGAGATTTGGGTGGGGGCACAACCAAACCATATCATATGGATAAAATAAACATTTTATAAATATAAAATAAAACATTGAAACATAAAACTAATGAAATGTTAAAGAATCACTCCCTGTTTTCCTGCACCAGGTCACATTTCTTCTGAAAAGTATATGAAAATTACAAACAAACAACTAAACATCAGAACCTTAGGCTTGTTTGCCAGAAACATACCAGGTTGGTGTTAACACAGATGTGGTTTTAACCCGTTTTTGGTGGTCCCTCGATAACCTTGGAAAACAAGAACAACATGTTCTTGAGGAACATGATGAACTCACAGTTGTTTCACATTAAGCACTCCCTGAATCCAAAGGTTAGGCTGGCCAGTCTCAGAATCAATCTGATGCATGGAAAAGCAACGTATCCTTGGGAACATTTAGTTCTTCCAAAGGCACCTAAATTTCTGCATATTTACAAATTCACTTGCTTTTGAGTCTTCAAGGGATAATTATCTATGCCCTTACAGCTTCATGTTTCTGGTCCTCAAACATTTGAAAGGGACTACTCCATTGAAAATACATCTTCCCATTTTCAGAACAAGGTCACACACACCAAGCAAATAACAAATCTCAGTTTGTCAGATGAGAATAATGGTGGAGATTTTCCAAAAGCTTTGTTATACACCAGAAATTTTATTTGGCTTTTAAGCTTTCAGAAAAGTGTACATGTATTTTCCTAATTGTGCTTATCATGGACTTAAGCTAATGCTATGATGATCTCTTTCCCTGAAAACAAATGGCACTCTCCTAACGCTGACATAACTTTTACTTTTTCACTATTGCTGAAATTGCTTTCTCTCATTGTATATTCTCATTCACTTTACATTGCTTATTTTGACACTTTATCTGTCTATACTGGGCTTACTTACTCATGTCCCTTACAGCACAGACTCATATTATTGTAATGTTATTCCCTAAAACAGCTTGTCCACTTTGGTGTTCTATTCTGCTATCAGGCCAAACTTTTTTCCTGGACTAATCAACTGAATAATACATGTTGATTGGATACACAGCAAATGTAAGCTATATTTATAATTTCAGATGCAGCATGGATGGTGGTTAAGTGGCTGTGCCATCCATAACCTGGGTTTTATAATTATTCTAACTTATAAAGTCTTGGTTTTCTCACTGATAAAACAATTGAGTCACAATTGAGGATTTCCAGGTAGCTGGGCAATTGTATAAATCCAAATTCCTCTAGGCATTCTCCAAAACTATGCCAATAAACAACAAACAGATGAAGGAACCACAGATCTTTCATAGGTCCAGCATTATAAATTTTAAATTTAAAGTAATTAAAATCAATAATAATAAAAATTACATTAAATTCAAATTCCCAGCATGCCTATTTATGAAACCTCTGTTACAAGTATTTGCAGAGAGGCAAGGAGGTTCAGAAAAACCATGCTAAATAGAGAACAAAAGTTGGAGATAAAATCATCCCAAAAAGAGAAAGTTTTCCTTATGAGCAAAAATACTGAAAAAAAAAAAAACCTATGAAAACAGAAAAAAGATTTAAAAACATACATAGGATTCAAAGAGGTGGTTTTGGAAAGGTGACAGACAGTTCTGAGGAGATACAAGGCTAAAACAGAAGAGAAAAACACCGAAAACTGTGAGGTGATGGGTAGAAGAAGCAACAGGAGAAATTTCAGAGAATCCCTTGAGACCAAAATAAACTAAAAATGTCAAAGGAAACAACTGTATCCTCACTGATAGAAACAGAAAGTGTCATCAACTAAAGATACTATGATCTTCTTATCTAAAGGAATGTGTTCTTCAACGATAATCTCATTAACAACCTCAAACCGTAATAGTTACCCAAGAGATATAAATATGCAAGAATTATTTATCATACAAAGCTACTAATAAGAAGAAAATAGAAAACAAGATAATTAAAACATTCTGCTGATAAGTGCTCTCGCTCCCAAAAGTATCACTCAAATAGAAGAAAACTTTATCACAACACTCTATCCTGAGATAAATAAGCTTAAAAAAATCAGAGATATTAAATTAAAATATCTTGAGTCAGAAATATAAAAATTAAAAACAAAAGTATACACAAACCAGGAAGGAATGTAATGAGAAGTGACTGAACTCAGGAAAGAAATGAAAGAAAAAGAAAAAAAAAAACATAAAAATGACAACAAAATTATAAGATCCCCAAAGGAGAATACATTTTTTAGAATTTAATGAGGCATTGAATAAAAGCAGGGAAACAGCTAAAAAGAGAAAAATGAAATAGTAAACTAAGTAAAAGAGAAAACACAAGGAGAAAGACAAAAAAGAAAAAGCAGGAGACATTTTAAAAATTCAACAGGTATATAAAGCAAAAGAAAACCACTGAGGAGAGACAATATTTAAAACTACAATCCAATAAACTTTCCAGAAATGAAAGAAAACCTCAATCTACATATTGAGGGCTAACCAAGTTCCCAGGAAAATTTGCCTGAGCAATCAACTTAGTGACATATATTATTAAAAATATTAAACTTAAAAAAATCCTCAAGGCTTCTAGGCAATATTATAACAGGATTTATAAGACAAAAAGAATTATATTGGCATCAGACCTTCAAAACCACATTTAACACAAGCAAAAATGAAGCAGTATTTTCAAAAAACTCAAATATAAAAAGTGTGAACCAATGCTTTTATACCCAAACAAACTGTCCTTCAAGTACCAAGGATATAGAAAATTTTTAAATATTCAAGAACTGAGAGATTTCTCTGCCCGTGAGCTCTCCTTGAGAAATTAGGTAGAGAATGACCTTCATTCGATCAAGAGATAATTGGAGAAACTCTGACAAAAAGGCTGTAGGTGAAGAAATTACATATTTCATTACAGATTTAAGATGAAAACAAAGGTGGAGACAAGGTTGAAAGAATAATATATAAAAGTTATGTTTTGGAAAAAATAATTACAGCTGAAGAAATGAGAGGAAGAGAAAGGATTAATTAGTTTATTGATTATTGCATAGGCAATAGGTAGGCATCATTAAATACTGACACTAAATACCAAAAACCAATATATTAAATATTAATGTAAGAAAATACAGTATCAATTAAATTATATGAAGTGTAATTACAAAGGTAACATCTGAAACAAAAATATAAAACTTCCTAAATATAAAAATATTTTTTAAAATGCAAAGAAAACATTATTTAAAGAAACACAGAAAATATAAAATAATACATATAGCAGTTATAATATGGCAGTTAAATTAAAAAATATTAGTCATACCAATAAATGAGAATAGATTTAACTTACAGAGTTAATGAAAAATATCTCAATTTGGTTCACAAAGCAATACTCCCTTATATGTTGTGTATTAGAGACCCACCTAAAATGAAGTGATTCAAATAGGCTGAAAATAAAGTAAAAATCAAAGTTATACCAGTCAAATGGAAACAATAAGAAAACCAGGGTTATAATATTTATATCAGGTAAGTCAAATTAGGAACCAGAAAGCTCGAAAAGGAACCTGAAAAAGAAAGATACTTTTTAAAGTGAAAGCTACAATTCATAATAAATACATGATAGACTCTAATATTTATGTACAAAATAATACAGCAATCTTTGAAAGCAGAAACTACAAGAGAGTAAAGGAGACAGAAATGCTTATTGTAAGAGATTTTAAATACTAATTTCAGTAAAAGACCAAGTGGATCAAAAATAATTAAAGATATGGGTATTCATAACATAATCAATGAGGTATATTTATTAGTATATATTGAAATTTATACACTGCTTTTGTTTGTTTTTGTTTGAGACAGGGTTTCACTCTGTCACCCAGGTTGCAGAGCAGTGGCACAATCTTGGCTCACTACAGCCCTTACCTCCAGGCCTCAAATGATCCTCCCCTTTCAGCCTCCTGAGTAGCTGGGATTACAGGTGCATACCACCAAAACTGGCTCATTTGTTTTTTCTTGCAAACACAAAGTTGCGCTGTGTTGCCCTCTAGTAAAAGAGAGCATAACTTTATCTTAAGACCTTAAGAAATAGTCACACAATCAATCTTAGATTGTAAAGAAAGCATTGATAAGTTGCATAAAGTATAAAGTAGAATTGCTACAAACAGCACTTTCTGAATAAAATAAGAAAAAACTAAAAATTAATAACAAAAAGCCCAACGTTTTCTGCTTGGGTTTTTAAAAAAATTACTATTAAAATTTAAATTATATAATTTCCTTAAAGTCATGATATACAAACTTTACAAGTTAAAAGCAAAAATAGGAGAAAAATTCAGAACCAAGTATATTTATGTCAATAAAAATAAAGGAATGAAAATAAATTAAAATGCAGATAACGCATATCCTGTATGTTTATGGAAAGTATTCAACAGCATAATGTATGTAAAATACTGGGTATATGTTTGGCATGCTGTAATACTGAATAAATGTTATTTGTCTAATGATGCTCTGCAATATTCTGAGCATGTGCATCGCAATGATTACTAAAAGACATTCTTATGCTCCCTCTAGTCTCTATCATTCTTCGACATTACTGAAGACCAAAGCTATCCAATCAAAGTCCTTTCCCTATATCATCTCTTACCTCCAAGTTATTTTCATCTTATCTTTCTCTCTATATCCAGACTTCTGTGTCCCCTTTCTGTAGATTTCAGAGGAACAGGTGCCCTCCTCATGTCTGAGGCTAAATTCTTCACCTTCCTGCCTCATAATGAACTTTGCCTAGGATTGTGATTCTGTGTTGATTCTTCATCATCTTCTTCTCCAGTGGTTACTTCATCTCAGTCTACAAATATGCTTTATCAAAAATAAAGCAAAACTCACTTCAGCCTAGCTTGTTTCTCAAACACTTTTTAAATCCCTTCTCATTTAGCAACTTCATAAAATAGTAGTTGATGTTCAATGCTTGTACTCTTGGCAGATTCACTCTTTAAACTCTTGCTTCCTCTTTTCTGTCCCCACCAATCTATTAAAACTATTTTCTATTGATACAAAATGTTTTACATATGTATGGTGCACGTGTGAGTGATTTGTTACATGCACAGAATGTATAATAATCAAGCCAGGGTATGTGAGGTCTCTATCACCCCGAGTATTTACTGTTTCTATGTGTTAGTGACATTTCAAGTCCTCTCTTTTAGCTACTTTGAAATATACAGTACAGTCTTGCTAAGTATAGTTATCTTACTCTGTTATTGAATACTGGGGCTTATTTGTTCTACCTGACTCTATGTTTGATAAATAACCTGCAAATCACCAACACAATTTATTCTTAAACTTGACTTTCGAGTGTCAACTGCAGTGGGGTCCACCCAGTTCGAGCTTCTCGGAGGCTTTGTTTACGTACTTAAGTCTCAGCAATGGTGGGCACCCCTCCACCAGCCTTGCTGCTGCCTTGCAGTTAGATCTCAGACTGCTGTGCTAGAAATGAGGGGGGCTCCGTGGGCATGGGACCCTCCTGGCCAGGTCTTTCTTCATCTTTCTTCATCTTTCATGTCATACTACTTTCTTCATCTTTCATGTCATACTACTGAGTTAGTTATTCTCTTCTTTCTCTGCTGTCACTTTCACTGCCTCTTTGCTTCCCCAAGATTTCCTTATAATTCTCTCCTTGTCTCTTCTTTAATGCTGTTTTCAATTTCTGAATATGCTTCTGACTCAATTCTTCATTATCTCTCACTTCTGCTCACTTACAAAATACTCCTAATTTTTTTAAACAAGTTTAACATCTGTCCTTTTCTTTCTGTTTCCATTGTCAATATTTTAGTACATGTCTCTACTATGACAACAGTCTCCTAACTTTTGTTCCATCTTGCATCAATCACAATTTTTTTCCTATTAATACATTTTAATTATATTATTTTTCTGCTCATGAATCATTAATGTATTCTTACTGCTTCCAAAACTTAAATTATAAATTCTATATTTTGGCATTTACAACACCTTATCATCTTGAGCAAATTTAACTTTTGAAATTTTCATTACTCCGTGAACATATGCTATGTTTCAACCCAATTAGACAGCTTGCCATTCTTCATAACAAGCCTGGTGCTTTCCTCTTTAATGTATTTTTCCATTTCTAACTTCTACGTAAGATCTCTCTTACACCACATGATAAATGTAACAACTTCCTTTGCTACTTATTCTTGAAAACCTAGTCAAATGCCACCTTCTCCTCAAAATGACCTGATGACTTTAGACAAAGGAATTTTCCTCTTCTGGATTCTTAAGAGCTATTTCTTATTCCGTATTTACTTTTTTACATACATTTCTTATGTTTCGATGGATCTGAAAGATCACCTGGCACACAGAAATATATTCCTTTTCATACAATCCTTTATATTAATTATATCCATTAGATCTTAGCACAATGGAGTACATAGCATAGACATTATGAAATACAGATTGAATGACTGACTGAAGAGTGGGAGAAGTAAAGATACATGTAGGTGGGTGATAAGGAGTGTGGAACTGAAAGTGGTGGAAACATGAATTCAGTTTGTGTTTATAAGTACAGTTGCAGAAAGGAAAAGAATGGCTCCTATATGTCCTAGATTCTCTGTCTTTCCGCTTTTCAATGCTTGGAGCTCCTGACTATTGGCTTAGCCTTACCCCAATTTCTTGGACCAAGCCCAACTTGAAGCTAAGATAAATTTGTAAGTAAAACAAAACTACTTCAGGCTAAGCTCCATTCTTGTTGACATTTCTTTTATTTTGCCATTTCTATTCCTATTAACTAATCCGTAATCAACTGCGGTAAAAGATAGTTAAATTTATGTAATCTGCCTTCAGGCATAAAAATGACTTGTTACTCCTTAGTTATTCAACAGCCTTGACAAATGTGCAGCACAAAATACATCTTGAATAAATTATTCAAGTTTAATTAATGGAATAGCTATTCAATATTGAGTAAAAAATGCCAGCAGCACATCAGCATAATCCATTAGTACATAAAAAAAAATCATATCCACTATGAACAAGTAGGTTTTATCCCTGGGATGCAAGGTTGGTTCAACATATGCAAATCAATAAACATGATTCATCGCATAAACAGAAGTAAAAACAAAATCACATGATCATCTCAATACATGCAGAAAAGGCTTTTGATAAAATTCAATGTCGCTTCATGTTATGAACTCTCAACAAATCAGATATTGAAGGAACATTCCTCAAAATCATAAAAGCCATCTATGACAAATCCACAGCCAATATCATACTGAATGGGCACAAGCCAGACACATTCCCTTTGAAGACCAACACAAGACAAGGATGGATGCCCTCTCTCATCACTCCTATTTAACAATGTCCTGGCCAGAGAAAGAAATAAAAGACATCTAAATAGGAAGAGAGGAAGTCAAATTATCCCTGTTTTCAGATGACGTGATTCTATATATAGAAAACTACAGCCTTGGCCCAAAAGCCAAAGTGATAAACAGTTTCAGCAAAGTGTCAGGATACAAAATCAGTATGCAAAAATCACTAGCATTCTTATACACCAACAACAGTCAAGCTGAGAGACAAATCAGGAATGCAATCCCAATCACAGTTGCCACAAAAAGAATAAAATATCCAGGAATACAGCTGACAAGGGAGGTGAAGGATCTCTACAACAGAAATTACAAAACACTAATCAAAGAAATCAAAAACGACACAAATGGAAAAAATCATTCCATGCTGATGGATATAAAGAATCAATATCCGGTTCATCTCCCTGTGGAGTGCCGGACAATCGGTGCTGGTCAGCTGGTGCAGCCCGACCAGCAAGAGCTGAAGCAGGGCGAGGCATCGCCTCACCTGGGAAGCACAAGGGGAAAGGGAATCCCTTTAGAAACTGAGACACACAACACCTGGAAAATCGGGTAACTCCCACCCTAATACTGTGCTTTACCAAGGGTCTTAGCAAACAGCACACCAGGAGGTTACATCCCACACCTGGCCAGGAGGGTCCCATACCCACGGAGCCCCCCTCATTACTAGCACAGCAGTCTGAGATCTAACTGCAAGGCAGCAGCAAGGCTGGTGGAGGGGTGCCCACCATTGCTGAGACTTAAGTACGTAAACAAAGCCTCTGAGAAGCTCGAACTGGGTGGAGCCCACTGCAGCTCAAGGAGTCCTGCCTGTCTCTGTAGACTCCACCTCTTGGGACAGGGCATAGCTAAACAAAAAGCAGCAGAAATCTCTGCAGATTTTAATGACTCTGTCTGATAGCTTTGAAGAGAATAGTGGATCTCCCAGCGTGGAGGTTGAGATCTGAGAACCGACAGACTGCTTGTTCAAGTGGGTCCCTGACCTCTGAGTAGCCTAACTGGGGAACATCCCCCACTAGGTGCAGACCGACACCTCACACCTCACACAGCGGGGTACACCCCTGAGATGAAACTTCCAGAGCAAGAATCAGACAGCAGCACTTGCTGTTCAGCAATACTCTATCTTCTGCAGCCTCCGCTGCTGATACTCAGGCAAACAGGGTCTGAAGTGGACCTCAAGCAATCTCCAGCAGACCTATAGCTGAGGGTCCTGACTGTTAGAAGGAAAACTAACAAACAGAAAGGATACCCACACCGAAACCCTATCAGTATGTCACCAGCATCAAAGACCAAAGGCAGATAAAAGCACAAAGATGGGGAAAAAGCAGGGCAGAAAAGTGGGAAATTCAAAAAATTAGAGAGCATCTCCCCCTCCAAAGGAATGCAGCTCATCACCAGCAAAGGATCAAAGTTGGATGGAGAATAACTTTGATGAGTTGAGAGAAGAAGGCTTCAGTCGATCGAACTTCTCAGAGCTAATGGAGGAACTACATACCCAGTGCAAAGAAACTAAAAATCTTGAAAAAAGAATGGAAGAATGGATAACTAGAATAATCAACGCAGAGAAGGCCATAAAGAGTATCAGTGACTGAGGATCAAATGAATGAAATGAAGTGAGAAGAGAAGTCTACAGAAAAAAAAGGAAAAAGAAATGAACAAAGTCTCCAAGAAATATGGGATTATGTGAAAAGACCAAATCTACGTCTGATTGGTGTGCCTGAAAATGAGGGGGGAAATGGAACCAACTTGGAAAACACTGTTCAGGATGTCATCCAGGAGAACTTCCCCAACCTAGTAAGGCAGGCCAACATTCAAATTCAGGAAATACAGAGAACACCACAAAGATACTCCTTGAGAAGAGCAACTCCAAGACACATACTTGTCAGATTCACCAAAGTTGAAATGAAGGAAAAAATGTTAAGGGCAGCCAGAGAGAAAGGCCGGGTTACCCACAAAGGGAAGCCCATCAGACTAACAGCAGATCTCTCGGCAGAAACTCTACAAGCCAGAAGAGAGTGGGGGCCGATATTCAACATTCGTAAAGAAAATAATTTTCACCCCAGAATTTCATATCCAGCCAAACTTAATTTCATCAGCGAAGGAGAAATAAAATCCTTTACAGACAAGCAAATGCTTAGAGATTTTGTCACCACCAGGCCTGCCCTACAAGAGATCCTGAAGGGAGCACTAAACATGGAAAGGAACAACCAGTACCAGCCATTGCAAAAACATGCCAAAATGTAAAGACCATCGATGCTAGGAAGAAACTGCATCAACTAACAAGCAAAATAACCCGCTAATATCATAACGACAGGATCAATTTCACACATAACAATATTAACCTTAAATGTAAATGGACTAAATCGTCCAATTAAAAGACATAGACTGGCAAACTGGATAAAGAGGCAAGACTCATCAATTTGCTGTATTCAGGAGACCCATCTCACATGCAGAGACACACATAGGCTCAAAATAAAGGAATGGAGGAAGATTTACCAAGCAAGTGGAAAACAAAACAAAACAAAACAAAAAGCAGGGGTTGCATTCCTGGTCTCTGACAAAACAGACTTTAAACCATCAAAGATCAAAAGAGACAAAGAAGGCCATTACATAATGGTAAAGGGATCAATTCAACAGGAAGAGCTAACTATCCTAAATATATATGCACCCAATAAAGGAGCACCCAGATACATAAAGCAAGTCCTTAGAGACTTACAAAGAGACTTAGACTCCCATACAATAATAATGGGAGACTTCAACACCCCACTGTCAACAATAGACAGATCGACGAGACAGAAAGTTAACCAGGATATCCAGGAATGGAGCTCAACTCTGCACCAAGCGAACCTAATAGACATCTACAGAACTCTCCACCCCAAATCCACAGAATATACATTCTTCTCAGCACCACATCGCACTTATTCCAAAATTGACCACATAGTTGGAAGTAAAGCACTCCTCAGTAAATGTAAAAGAACAGAAATTATAACAAACTGTCTCTCAGACCACAGTGCAACCAAACTAGAACTCAGGACTAAGAAAATCAATCAAAACCACTCAACATTAGACAGATCAATGAGACAGAAAGTTAACAAGGATATTCAGGAATTGAACTCAACTGTGCACCAAGCAAACCTAATAGACATCTACAGAACTCTCCACCCCAAATCAACAGAATATACATTCTTCTCAGCACCACATCGCACTTATTCCAAAATTGAACACATAGTTGGAAGTAAAGCACTCCTCAGCTAATGTAAAAGAACAGAAATTATAACAAACTGTCTCTCAGACCACAGTGCAATCAAACTAGAACTCAGGACTAAGAAACTCAATCAAAATCACTGAACTACATGGAAACTGAACAACCTGCTCCTGAATGACTACTGGGTACATAACGAAAAGAAGGCAGAAATAAAGATGTTCTTTGAAACCAATGAGAACAAAGATACAACATACCAGAATCTCTGGGACACATTTAAAGCAGTGTGTAGAGGGAAATTTATAGCGCTAAACGCCCACAAGAGAAAGCTGGAAAGATCTAAAATTGACACCCTAACATCACAATTAAAAGAACTAGAGAAGCAAGAGCAAACACATTCAAAAGCTAGCAGAAGACAAGAAATAACTAAGATCAGAGCAGAACTGAAGGAGATAGAGACAAAAAAAACCTCCAAAAAATCAATGAATCCAGGAGCTGACTTTTTGAAAAGATCAACAAAATTGATAGACTGCTAGCAAGACTAATAAAGAAGAAAAGAGAGAAGAATCAAATAGACACAATAAAAAATGATAAAGGAGATATCACCATGGACCCCACAGAAATACAAACTACCATCAGAGAATACTATAAACACCTCTATGCAAATAAACTAGAAAACCTAGTAGAAATGGATAATTTCCTGGACACTTACACTCTCCCAAGACTAAACCAGGAAGAAGTTGAATCCCTGAATAGACCAGTAGCAGGCTCCGAAATTGAGGCAATAATTAATAGCCTGCTAACAAAAAAAGTCCAGGACCAGATGGATTCACAGCCAAATTCTACTGGAGGTACAAGGAGGAGCTGGTACCATTTCTTCTGAAACTATTCCAATCAATAGAAAAAGAGGGAATCCTCCCTAACTCATTTTATGAGGCCAATATCATCCTGATACCAAAGCATGGCAGAGACACAACAAAAAAAGAGAATTTTAGACAAATATCCCCGATGAACATCAATGCAAAAATCCTCAATAAAATACTGGCAAACCGAATCCAGCAGCACATCAAAAAGCTTATTCACCATGATCAAGTGGGCTTCATCCCTGGGATGCAAGGCTGGTTCAACATATGCAAATCAATAAACGTAATCCAGCATATAAACAGCACCAAAGACAAAAACCACATGATTATCTCAATTGATGCAGAAAAGGCCTTTGACAAAATTTAACAGCCCTTCATGCTAAAAACTCTCAATAACTTTGGTATTGATGGAATGTATCTCAAAATCATAAGAGCTACTTATGACAAACCCACAGCCAATATCATACTGAATGGGCAAAAACTGGAAGCATTCCCTTCGAAAACTGGCACAAGACAGGGATGCCATCTCTCACCACTCCTATTCAACATAGTGTTGGAAGTTCTGGCTAGGGCAATCAGGCAAGAGAAAGAAATCAAGGGTATTCGGTTAGGAAAAGAGGAAGTCAAATTGTCCCTGTTTGCAGATGATATGATTGTATATTTAGAAAACTCCATTATCTCAGCCTAAAATCTCCTTAAGCTGATAAGCAACTTCAGCAAAGTCTCAGGATACAAAATCAATGTGCAAAAATCACAAGCATTCTTACACACCAGTAATAGACAGAGAGCCAAATCATGAATGACCTTCCATTCAAAATTGCTTCAAAGAGAACAAAATACTTAGGAATCCAACTTACAAGGGATGTAAAGGACCTCTTCAAGGAGAACTACAAACCACTGCTCAGTGAAATAAAAGAGGACACAAACAAATGGAAGAACATTCCATGCTCATGGATAGGAAGAATCAATATCATGAAAATGGCCATACTGCCCAAGGTAATTTATAGATTCAATGCCATCCCCATCAAGCTATCAATGAGTTTCTTCACAGAATTGGAAAAAACTGCTTTAAAGTTCATATGGAACCAAAAAAGAGCCCGCATTGCCAAGACAATCCTAAGTCAAAAGAACAAATTGGAGGCATCACACTACCAGACTTCAAACTGTACTACAAGGCTACAGTACCCAAAACAGCATGGCACTGGTACCAAAACAGAGATATAGACCAATGGAACAGAACAGAGCCCTCAGAAATAATACCATACATCTACAACCATCTGATCTTTGACAAACCTGAGAAAAACAAGAAATGGGGAAAGGATTCCCTATTTAATAAATGGTGCTGGGAAAACTGGCTGCCATAAGTAGAAAGCTGAAACTGGATCCTTTCCTTACTCCTTGTATGAAGATTAATTCAAGATGGATTAGAGACTTAAATGTTAGACCTAATACCATAAAAACCCTAGAGGAAAACCTAGGCAATACCATTCAGGACATAGGCATGGGCAAGGACTTCATGTCTAAAACACCAAAAGCAAAGGCAACAAAAGCCAAAATTGACAAATGGGATCCAATTAAACTAAAGAGCTTCTGCACAGCAAAATAAACTACCATCAGAGTGAACAGGCAACCTACAGAATGGGAGAATATTTTTGCAATCTACTCATCTGACAAAGGGCTAATATCCAGAATCTACAAAGGACTCAAACAAATTTACAAGAAAAAAACAACCCCATCAAAAAGTGGGCAAAGGATATGAACAGACATTTCTCAAAAGAAGACATGCATACAGCCAACAGGCACGTGAAAAAATGCTCGTCATCACTGGCCATCAGAGAATTGCAAATCAAAACCACAATGAGATACCATCTCACACCAGTTAGAATGGCAATCATTAAAAAGTCAGGAAACAACAGGTGCTGGAGAGGATGTGGAGAAATAGGAACACTTTTACACTGTTGGTGGGATTGTAAACTAGTTCAACCATTGTGGAAAACAGTATGGTGATTCCTTAAGAATCTAGAACTAGAAATACCATATAACCCAGTCATCCCATTACTGGGTATATACCCAAAGGTTTATAAATCATGCTGCTATAAAGACACATGCATATGTATGTTTATTGCGGCACTATTCACAATAGCAAAGACCTGGAATCAACCCAAATGTCTATCAGTGACAGACTGGATTAAGAAAATGTGGTACATATACACCATGGAATACTATGTAGCCATAAAAAAGGATGAGTTCGTGTCCTTTGTAGGGTTATGGATGCAGCTGGAAACCATCATTCTTGGCAAGCTATTGCAAGAACAGAAAACCAAACACCGCATGTTCTCACTCATAGGTGGGAATTGAACAATGAGATCACTTGGACTCGGGAAGGGGAACATAACACACCGGGGCCTATTATGGGGAGGGGGGAGTGGGGAGGGATTGCATTGGGAGTTATACCTGATGTAAATGACGAGTTGATGGGTGCTGACAAGTTGATGGGTTCAGCACACCATCATGGCACAAGTATACATATGTAACAAACCTGCACGTTGTGCACATGTACCCTAGAACTTAAAGTATAATTAAAAAAAAAAAAAAGAAAACTCCCACAGTTGGGCACTTAGGTTGTTTCTAGTCTTTTTAAAATATAAATTGTGCTCTGAAAAAAAAATCAATATCCTTATAATGCCATACTGCCCAAAGCAATTTATAGATTCAATGCTATTCCCCTCAAACTACCAATGACATTCTTCATAGAAATAGACAAAAAACTATTTCAAAAATCATATGGAACCACAAAAGCACCCGATTAGCCAAGGAAATCTTAAGCAAAAAGAACAAAGCAGGACCAAGATGCACAACTTCAAACTGTACTATAGGCCTACAGTAACCAAAACAGCATGGTAGTGGTACAAAACAGACACACAGACCAATGGAACAGAATAGAGAGCCTAGAAATAAGGCTGTGCATCTATAGCCATCTGATTTTTGACAAATCTGATAAAAACAAGCAGTAAGGAAAGAACTCCCTGTTCAATAAATGGGGCTGTGATAACTGGCTAGCCATATGCAGAAGATTGAAATTAGACCTTTTTCTTACACCATATACAAAAGTTAACTCAAGATGGATTAAAGTCTTAAATGTAAAACCAAAAACTATAAAAATTACAGAAGACAGCCTGGGCAATAGCATTCTGGACATGGGCATGGGCAAAAATTTCATGATAAAGATGCCAAAAGCAATCGCAGCAAAAGCAAAAATTGACAAATGAGATCTAATTAAACTAAACAGCTTCTGCACAGCAAAGGAATTTATTAACAGAGTAAACAGACAACTTACAGAATGGAGGAAAATATTTGCAAACTATGCATCTGACAAAGATCTAATATCCAACATCTGTACGGAACTTAAACAAATGTACAGGAAAAAAAAAAACCTCATTACAAAGTGGGCAAAGGACATGAGCAGAAACGTTTCAAAAGAAGGCATACATACAGCCAATATGCATACGAAAAAAGGTCAATATCACTGATCTTTAGAGAAATGCAAATGAAAATGAAAACCTATTATTTAATGGCTATTACTTAAGTTAAAAAAATAAATAAATAAAAAACGGATGCTGGTGAGGTTGCAGAGAAAAGGGAACACTTATACACTATTGTTGGGAGTGTAAATTAGTTCCATCATTGTAAAAAGCAGTGTGGTGATTCCTCAAAGACCTAAAAACAGAACTACCATTTGACTCAGCAATCCCGTTACTGGGTATATACCCAAAGGAATATAAATCATTGTGTCATAAAGGCACATGCATGTGTATGTTCTTTGCAGCATGATTACAATAGCAAAGACATGGAATTAACCTAAAAGACCATCAATGGCAGACTGGATAAAGAAAATGTGGTACATATACACCATGGAATACTATGCATTCATTAAAAAGAATGAGGTCATGTCCTTTGCAGGAACATGGGTGGAGCTGGAGGTCACTATCCTTAACAAAGCAACACAGGAACAGAAAAACAAATGTCGCATGTTCTTACTTTTAAGTGGGAACTAAATGATGAGAATACAGAGACACAAAGAAGGGAACAACAGACATTGTGACTGACATGGTTTGCCTCTGTTTCCCCACCCAAATCATCTCAAGTTGTGATCCCCATATGTTCGGGTAGGGACCTGGTGGAAAGTGATTGAACAATGTGGGGCAGACTTCCTCCTTGCTGTTGTCATGATAGTGAGTGAGTTCTCACAAGATCTGGTTGTTTGAAAGTGTGTGACACCTGTTGTGGGAGTGTACATTAGTTTAACTATTGTGGAAGACAGTGTGGTGATTCCTCAAGGATCTAGAACCAGAAATACCATTTGACCCAGCAATCCCATTACTGGGTATATGCCCAAAGGATTATAAATCATTCTACTATAAAGACAAATGCGCACATATCATATGTTTATTGCAGCACTATTCACAATAGGAAAGACTTGGAACCAACCCAAATGCCCATCAGTGATAGACTGGATAAAGAAAATATGGCACATATATACCATGGAATACTATGCAGCCATTAAAAAATGAGTTCATGTCCTTTGCAGGGACATGGATGAAGCTGGAAGCCATTATTCTCAGCAAAATACCACAGGAACAAAAAACCAAACACTGCATGTTCTCACTCACAAGTGGGAGCTGAACAATGAGAATATATGGGCACAGGGAGGGGAGCATCATGCACCTGGGCCTGTTGGAGGATGGGGGCCAAGGGGAGGGATAGTATTAGAAGAAATACCTAATGTAAATGATGGGTTGATGGGTGCAGTAAACCACCATGACACGTGTATATCTATGTAACAAACCTGCATGTTTGGCACATGTATCCCAGAACTTAAAGTATAATAATAATAATAATAATAATAATAATAATAATAATAAAAGAAAGTGTTTGGCACTTCCCTCTTCACTAGTGCTGTCTCCTGTTCCACTATGGTTCACTAGTGCTGTCTCCTGTTCCACTATGTACCTTGCTTCCCCTTCTCCTTCTGTCATGATCATAAGTTTCCTGAGGCCTCCCAGTTATGCTTCCTGCTAAGCCTACAGAACTGTGAGACAATTAAACTTCTTCTCTTCATAAATTACGAAGTCTCCAGTAGTTCTTTATAGCAGTGTGAAAACAGACTAATACAATTGCCTACTTGAGGGTGGAAGTAGGGAGGAGGGAGAGGAATAGAAAGAATAACTATTGAGTACTATGCTTAGTACTTGGGTGACAGAATAATCTGTGTATCAAACCCTTGTGACATGAGTTTACCTATAGAACAAACCTGCATATGTACCCCTGAACCTAAAATAAAAGTTTAAAAATTAAATAAAAAAGAATAATTGTATAAACTGTGTTAAAATATTAACAAGAAAAATGACCATCAGTGGTCATTTTGACAAATGATCAAAGCGACATAAAAACTGAACCAGATGACTTCAGTTCTCTTCCATGATGCTTGATATAATATTTCAATAAAGTGTGCATCTTGAAGGCTATTTCCTTACTCAGATGTTAAACTTGTCTTTCAAAAAAATAGGGCAAAATATCCAGAGCTGAAGTGGAGACAGAACGAGGAGTAATGAGGTAATATAAGATCTGGCACCTTCAGAGAAAGAGCAGAGCTTACTTTTGATAACCCTGCCTAAAAGACAAAATACCTTAAGAGAAAACAGTTAAGGATGATTGGCAGGCATTCTATTTAAAGAGAGATCATATCTCACGGTCTGCAAACACCATCACATTTAGAATGACGGCGACAGAGCCTTTATCATGATGAAACAGGAGAGATGGAGTAAATAGAATCATAGCTGAGAGATATCATGTGCGCTTTCTTTTGGGATTGTTCAATTATTCCACAATGAGGAAAAAAAACTATCCTAAATTCAGCAGAAAGACAGTAGGATGGATGAAAACAGCCTCTGTATTCTCCTGTTCAGCAGCGTTAACTACATCCCTCTAGTTGCACAGAACAATATTGTCTTCTTTGGATACACCTTTTTCATACTCCCATAATAATTATTATAAGTATTTACATTAACTTAATAACCCATTTATTGACAACTCTTTTGATATCTTGCAGTTTTGCTTACATATCTTTAAAAAGTAGATTTGTTTTATTTCCTTTTTCCATCAACTATCAAAAATTTAGTAAGAATCAGGAAATTTTCCTTAAGAATTCTAAATATGTCTTAAATGCACTTTTCAGTCACTGCTCACACTTAATTTTTGAGCCTGGTAACCTTTGATTCCAAAAGAACAATGGCAAAGCAGTTAGAAACAACAGAATCTATGTCAAAGAAACCAAATGCAATCACTAATCATCTCCTTCTACTTTACCTCTGTCCTGTCCCTAGCGCTTCTATTTACAGCTGTGCAGGATGTTCACTGCAAGAAGGTATCTTCAAGAGGTAAGTAGGGGCTGCAACATATGTCAGGCTCCATTTGCCAAGCTATATGCTCTAATATGGTGCTGCATTCATTCAGCATGTACATTTTTGAATTCTCATAAAAATACTCTGCAGGCTCACAGCAGCTTTGCTTGTCTGTTTCTATCAGGGCATAGATAGAAATATTTACGTAATGCTAGGCAGTGATCTATCCCATATGAAAGGAAAAGTCCCTGTGAAAAACTGCTAATGATTACCAAATATCCCTTTCTCCTTCTTCCCAAGAAAATCTGATATTGTCCACGATGGCAACATACCCACCTAAAAACCTTCAGCTCCTTAGAATCCTGTACAGCTAGGATTGTACTTGCTAGATGATTTTGGCCATGAGATATAAGCTGAGATTTTCTGGGAAAGCTTTGCTGTTTCTGATACAGGTGCCAGTCCTTCCCGCTTTCTTGCCTTTGGTTTGTTTGTTTGCAAAGTGGACAGTATCCTGAGAATGCCTCAGCCATTTTGTGATTAAATGACAACATGAAGAAAAACTCCCATTAAAGAAGGCACATCAGAAAGGTAAAAGAATCCAGGACATTAACAGCATCATAAAGAAGACAATTCAAAGACAAACTTCCCACTGTTTGTTACGTGTAAAAAATAAACCAATTTTGTTAAGCCACCGTGTACTGGTTACTGTCCCATGCAGCAGGAAGCTCTCTTAACCGATGTGTCCATCTTTTCTACACCTTGCAAAAGATGTGTAAAAAAGCTTTGGCTAGATTTCAAGTCCAAATTATTTATTGTATGTTATATTTATCCAGTTCTAAAGTTTTATGGTTAATTGCCAAGAACCTAACGTATTGGCTGTACCTCATAAATAAGTTAGGTATGTGTTAAATAGTGCAGATATATTGCTAAAAACAAATTATGACTTTTCCCAAAGTCTTGGTAAGAGTCCAAGGAACGGGAAATAGCAGTTAATATTAAGCTGAGCTCTGCTGTTTCCTCTGTTTAATATGCTCAATATATACAATTTTTAGCAGATCCTGGCACATGGTGGGTAAATATTGAATAATGAGTAAAATTGTGGCAATATATCAATGGTTTTGAACAATTTCCGGAACAATAATTTATGCTCTAGATAAAAGTACACTGGATAAATGATAGATTCTGATGTTGCATTTCCTGAAATAGGATGCTGTTGTATTTTAGAGGGCAAAATTTTTGCTCTTTTAAAATTGGAAAATATTGCTGTGAGTTTACTTACAATAAAGTTTACTATAAGTCTACATACCCATTTTCATGAAATAAGAGTTTTTTGTGTACATCATTTAAAAAAAGGAGTTCTAGACAGAAGGTGCAAATGAAAGATACTTGGACCCTGAATACTGGTACTTCATGTAAGAAGAAAATTAATCACTTGGCAAACGTGCTTTGTGCCTTATTTCCTTATCAGAGTGTAAACTCTAAGGGTAGCGTTTTTCACCCTTCATAACATTATCCCCTAGAATATTGCCATTCCCAAGTTTTTAAACTTTTCCTGTCTGTTGTTTTCCAGACATGATGCCACTAAAGATTAAAAAACAAGTAAAATAAGGTTTACTGTCTCTCCTGAAAGTGCTCATGGGCTTGTGGTAGAAATAGTTCTTTTTTTATCCCAAAGTGACGAAAATCTAGTAATTGAGGTAGATAAAAATTACTTTGCAGTTGAAATATATGAGTAAAGTCTACTGAAAATAAAAGCAGATAAACATACTACTAGAAAGATAGTTTAAGACATGTCTTTAAGTCTTTGATAAAAGAAGTAAGCAAAGATAACTCAAGAAACAATAGATATCTGAATAGATGATTGTTCAAATAGTTCTATAAAGGAAAAGTTTATATTACATAAAGAATATTCTTTTTAAAACTGTTTATAAAAATTTCAAACATTGACCCTGTGTTAGGCTATAAAGAAAATGTCAAGTAATTCCCTAATGTGAAATGCAAAGTACATCTCTGATGACAGTGTAATTAATCTACAAATAAGGAAATATATTAACAACTAAAATGCAACCACTTAGAAATGTCTTTTCTTAAAATAATGTTGGCACTAAGAGGAATATAATACCTCAATTTCTAAGTATTTAGACAATAATTATAAGAAGAATATTAAACATCAAAACACATGGATTGTGACTAACATTACACTAATGGGAAAAATACAACATTTTAAACATTCACTAATAAATCAAAGGGAATGAATATTTTTAAAAAGTAAACATTAAATGTATAAGTTAGCATAAGATTGTAGAATTTAAAAATATAATTTTTCTGGTTAAAATAAAATATGGAATATTTTTACCTAGTTTGGATTACTAGGAAAGAAGTAAGACAAAGACTCCTGCCCCTAGACCCATGGATAATTTGTTTATGTTCCTATAATATAAAATACCTTCTTTTAAGCTAATGAGGAAACTGAAACAAATCAAACACCTTCAAAAAACATTAATCAGTCAAAATGCATCCATAAGACTAGATTTAACTACATGCTTACTTGATGTAATAAGAGGAAAACCTGTGTGTGTGTGTGTGTGTGTGTGTGTGTGTGTGTGTGTGTGTGTGATTTCCCGCCATTCGATATAGAGTGAAAACTCATGTTTTCAAAATATTATCACTATTTTTTTTTAATTTTTAAAAATAAATGTATAATAGTTGTACATATTTGGGAGACACATTTCATATTTTATTTATTTATTTATTTATTTATTTTGGAGGTACATATGATTTAATACATTCATATAATTTGTAAAAATCAAATCAGTATAATTAGGATATCCATCACTTTGTCTTTTAATGTTAGAAACTTTCAAATCACTCTTTTCTAGTTATTTTAAAATATATAACAGATTACTGTAAACTACAGTCATCCTACTGATCTATCAAATATTAGGTCTTATTTCTTCTATCAAACTGCATATTTGTACCATTAATCAACCTCTCTTCATCCCCATCCCTACCTTTCTAGGCCTCTGGTGACTGACGATCTACTCACTAGTTTCATGAGATCCACTTTATAAACTCCCTCCTGTGAGTGGGAGCATGTGACATTTGCTTTTCTGTGCTTGGCTTATTTCACTTAAGATAGGGACATCCAGTTTCATCCACGCTGCTGCAAATGACAGGATTTCATTCCTTTTTTAGCTGAATAATATTCCACTGTGTATATATACCACATTTTCTTTATCCATTTATCCACTGATAGGTACTTAGTTTGATTCCACATTTTGACTATTGCGAAAGGTGCTGCAATAAACATGGGAGTGCAGACTTGTCTTTGATATACTGACTTCCTTCCTTTTGAATATACACTCAGTAGTGGAATTGCTGGGTCAATATGGTATATCCATTTTTAGTTTTTTTAAAAACCTCCCTATAGTTTTCTATAGCAACTATAATAATTTATTTTCCCACCAACGTTGTGTGACACCCTTTTCTTCACATCCTCACCACCACCCATTAGTCCCTGCCTTTTTTATAAGTCATTTTAACTGGAGTGAAATGATATCGTATTGTGGTTTTATTTGCATTTCCCTGATGATTAATGATGTTGAACATTTATTCATATACCTGTCTTCATTTAAGCAATGTCTATTCAGGTATTCTTCCCATTGTAAATTGGATTTTTTTTTTTTTTTTTTTTTTTTTGCTATTGAGTTGTATAGATTTGTTTTATTCTCTGGTTGTTAATCTCTTCCAGATGAATAGTTTGCGAGTATTTTCTCCCACTCTGCAGGTTGTCTCTTCACTCCATTGATTGTTTCCTTTTCTGTGAAGTAGCTTCTTAGCTTGATGCAATCCCCTTAATCTAGTTTTGTCTTGTTATCTGTGCTTTTCAGGCCTTAGTAAAAAATTATTTGCCCAGATCAACATCCTAGACGGCCTCCCCAATGTTTTCTTCTAGTAGTTTTATAGACTAATTAAACTTTTAAAATTTTAAAGATGACTACTATGCATCATCGTTTTTCTTTTAGAAAAGGATTAATAAGACATTTTTAAAGAAAAGTGCTTCTGTTACTCCCAGAAACCTAGGTATAATGTGGAATTTAGTTACACCTCATCAAAAACAAGAGAACAAACCTAGGGAAGCATAAGTGAAGAGTTCAAATAACAAAAGTGAACTAATAACTTGGAAGACTAAAAAGAAAAATATTTGATGTAGTGGTTTTGGGAGAAGAAAAAGAACAAAGCTAGAAAGGTAGGATGTAGTGTTGAGAGAGTACTCCAAAAAATATTAATAAATATGAAAAGATCAAGAGAGAAAAAACATTATCTTATAACTAGATGCCAAGAAAGCATAGATAAAAATTCAATACTTTTTTCCAATTTTTTAAAATGTAGAAATAAAATATTGTCTTAAACAGATTTTTAAGATATATTTCAGGTGAACACTTAGCACCATGTTTAAGGGTAACACCTAGAAGCTTGTCTATTAAAGTTAGGAATAAAACATTTTTTCCTTACTATTAGTATTATTTAATATTATTCTGAGGAAATTATTCAAAGCAATTGAATTTCAGAATCTGCCTCAAAATATTCCTCCTCACTCCAAATACTTGTCACAATTCTCAGTGTTATCAGTATTCTTCTCATATGCAATGACTTTTCTGTTCACTTTACAGACCTTTGGATCACCAGCACTAAAACACTTCAACACCTCAATCTTTTATACTGCACCCTCTGAACAATTCCTGTGAGTCTTCCCACTTCCGGCAGCTCAAGTACATCCCTTGCAGTTATAAAGAGACCAGCCAAGTTTTCTGTAAAACAATAATACACTAGGTTAGTGGACTTAGAATTATTATGTTATTCTAAGTTATAGTTTCGTTGTTTTCATTTTTGTCACTTCTACCGGTCAGTGAACTACTTTTGACCCATTCATCTATTGCAACACAACAGAAATGATGAACCTTGCAAACTTAATAAATGTACATATTAATATGCAAATACTGTGAAAACAATTTGCTAGGAATTGTGCCTCTTAATGTAAGCTGAGACAAGTGATCAACACAGTCCTTAGTATATGCACAAACCTAGAGAACATTAATTTTTATTAAGAACATAATAAAGTTTCTATGAAAATCACAACTAATTTTAGAATTCAAGTTTGTAATATATATGCAAGCAAATTAATTCTATTTATTTCTCTTCTGCTAATGCTAATCTGCCCATGGAACCATCAGAGGCCCGAAGAACAGCAATTGTGGAACATTGGTATAGTTCCACTGACATGGAAATATATCATACATAATTTCCTTTTCAAAATGTTATAAAATGCTTGCTTATATTATGTATACTGTGTATATTAATATTAGTATAGTATATACATTTATACATCATGTATGTGGATATAAAATTATATAAATATATGAAAAATATTGTGAACATATTTATATATACAGAAAGAAAAAGAGAGAGAGAAAGGTACGTCTGGAAGAATTATCACCAAATGATACAAGTAAATATTTCTGAGTGATAACATGTTGATTTTTAATTTTTTCCCCATACTGTAAACTTCAAGAGGCTATATACTCTGCCTTTTTATGTCTGCAATAAATATTTGTTAAAAGGATAGTCCAATAAATATATAATGGAATTGGATTTTTTAACACTTTCATTTATGAGCAAATTGGTAATCCTAATCACTGTCAGACCTGTTATCCTAGATGCCAGTGATGAGCTGGTAAAAAATTAAGTTGTTTATTTGTACTAGGTGTTTCTTGTCTCCAAAAAATGGCTGCCATTCAATTCCTGTCTTTTGTAAACTCACATTCTGCCTAACTCAAATGGTGGAGTCTAATTTCCTTCTCCTTGGATCAGGCCTGATTCTATTGCCTGGCTAATAAAATTGTGTGACAATGGTGTTTGGGAACTTCTGAGGCTAATCTGGGTGAGGAAAGATTTTCCTTCTACCCTCCTAGGTTTGATAACTGAATCTAAGACATAAAATAACAACAGGCAGATTAACAGGAGAAAAGGTATACTAATTTGTTAATTTTTAATATTATGTGCATAGGGACATCTCACACAAAAAAGTGAATACACCAAAGTGGTGGTAAGACTCAGGAGTTCATATATTGTTTTAATAGAGCAAGGGAGGGGAGGATTTAGGCAACTTAGGGGAAAATAGGCTCTTAGAAGCGTACATGGGAGATATGATAGTTTGTGACAAAATATATGGCTGTGCGCTGACTTCCAGTCTAAAAGTCAATTTTCTCTGGTTTCTGACACTCGTGGGGAAGGGACATATAACAGTTGAGTTCCTTGTGAAGATCTGTCTTTAGGCAGATAAAGGGAGTTCAGAGAAACCCCTTTAGGCATTTGGTGTTTTTCAAGAGCCTTCAGTTCAAAATAATCAATGCACCGAAGTAGCATATATTGGGATGACGTGTCCCAAATTTCTCCACCAAGTTCATTCCTCGGCCTCATGGACTGCTCCTTTTGAGGACTTTCCCTTTTAGAAAGTGTTATGCTTGGAGAAGCCCACAGCATAATGCTGTGAAAAGTCCAAACTTTAAGAGGAGCCCACATGTGGAAGCTCTGGTCTTGAGCTCCCAATTGACAGACAGCATGACTGCCAGCCTCATGAGTGAGTCATTTTGTAAATCTCGTAGTCAAGTCCTCAGATCCAAGTCCTACCATGTGAGAGACCATAAGTGAGAACTGCTCAGCTGGGCCTAGTCCTCCCACAGAATTGTGCGTGATAATAATATTTTATTTTAGGCCATTGTGTTTTGAGGTTTATTTTTATACCCCAACTGGAAGATACTCCATATTCTTATAAATTGAAAAATTACTATATTTAAAGGATTCTGGAATATACTTCCTAATCAAGTATTTTTCTCAAAGCCCTCATATATGTCTGCTGAAATTTATCTTTTTAAATTAAAACTTAATGCCTCTGACACCTATACAAAATAGCACCTTAAATTCACTTTACGGTAGTGTAAATTAGTTTACAGGACTTTCAAGCAATGATATTTCGCAAGTTCTAATTAAAAGCACAGTAGAATAAAGTGGAGTAAGCCAGAGGGTCATTCTGAAAAAGTGCAGGAATAAAAGTGCAGAAGGACACTGTGCCAACCTGGGCTTGGAAGAGAGGGATGAGAAGGAATGTGTGTATGTGTTGGGAAAAAACAGACCCCAAATTAAATTATTACTAGGATGACCCTTTACCTCCATATTCAACTTGAAGATTTATAATGTTTTCCATTATGGCCCTGACATATAAATAGGTGATCTTCTGTCTTCTCCCACCCACCAAGGAGTCCAAAGAGTCCTCATTTATTCATTTATTCATATAAAAATACTTATCAAACACCTTCTCTGTCTAATGTGCTAAGCTTGGGAGTAAGGATACAGCAGTAAACAAGATAGACAACTGAAATTCCTAGGGTGTAGAAATGAGATATCCTAACATTGATTTAGAGAACTAAAATCAACAGTAGGATGCTGATGCCATTCATGTATTGATTGAAGAAGAATGAGTGAGCCATTGCAGCATAATCAGGACAAAAATTTCAATAACACTATCAAAGGCCTATTGAGGTATGTCTTTCTCAGTCTTGGTGCTAGAGTTTGCCCACTGAGGCAACATTGCTTCTGGGTACTTCACTGGAACAATTACTAGCAGGACATTATCCCTCATTGATTCCTCCCTGGGGATAAAGATCCAGAATTTTTTTTTTTTTCTCTTGAGACAGAGTTTTGCTCTTTCACCCAGGCTGGAGTACAGTGGTGTCATCTTGGCTCACTGCAACCTGTGCCTTCCAGTTTTAAGCAATTCTCCTGCCTCAGCCTCCCGAGTAGCTGGGATTACAGGCACCCGACACCACACTTGACTAATTTTTGATTTTTAGTAGAGATGGGGTTTCATCATGTTGGCCAGGCTGGTCTCAAACTCCTGACCTTATAATCCACTTGCCTTGGCCTCCCAAAGTGCTGGGATTACAGGCGTGAGCCACCAAGCCTGGCCAGATCCAGAATATTTACACCCACCATCCATAACTATGTGACCACCATCTTTGATCTGGCCCAGGAATTCTCTGAATCTCCCAGTCAGCATGCTCTTGTACTCTCCTCAATTCCCCGTCATCCCTCCTGGTCTCTTGTGCCTTACCCCATCTTCCTTAAGCTCTTACAAATCAGAGCTGTATTCAGCTCCTTTTCTTTTAAAACAAAAATCATTTAAAAAATGCCATCGGAAACAATCTGCACACCCTACCAACATAAAATTTTCCTTTTCATTCAGTTCTAGTCTGAATTCTTTCTCACAGAGTAGAAAAAAATTGTAATACAAGTTGCGTAATTTATTTATATACTCTGGTTAATTTTTTTCCCCGAGGATCTTTACTTTTTGTAAAACACAAAGTTAAATAAGTCTAGAAGAGTAAAGCAATCACATAAAATCCAGATGGAAGAGTGATATAATAAAATATTGGAAGCACTCTTACTCTTTTTGAAGTAAATACAATTATTTTCTCCCTTTGCCCACAACCATGGCTAGCTCACAGAAGAGGAAATGGGAGAATTATTATAATTTAGATTATACAGTCAATAGAGTTAAAATATTGTCACTGAAAAACCTCCCAATCCATTTAAGTGAGGAAATAAAATCCAGGTTTTGCCTATAGCTGTAAAGATAAAAGAACCAATGGAGTTAGTGTTAACTGACTTAAGAAGAAGTTAGTGTTAACTGACTTAAGAAGAAGTTAGTGTTAACTGACTTAAAGTACCCAAGTTATAGAATTTGATCCAGCTTCCCTTTTTTCTTTTTTTGTACCATGTCCATTGTAAGATGTGAATTTTACCTGCTTTTGCAAATACTTTATAAGGTATCAAGTGTATGTTTTCATATTTTTGAAGGCAGAGGGTGTTTTTTAAAAGATAAATATTTATAATTTTTGAGCAATTGGCTTATTTGTTAGTATTCTAATATCTTTCTCTTAAAATGTGTCTATTTCCAACGTCTAAGAAGATAACAAATCTAACCTTAATGATGGAAAACTATAAAAATGTATAAACTAATTTTTGTCTGAATATTTGCAGACAGGAAGAACAAAGAGAAGAAATAGACCCCAGCACTTCTATGTGAATCATTTGTATAAATCTTCATTACTAGACAAATTCACAATGACTGTATAATACAAAAAATTTATTTATGTATGAATTTGTATTGAGTTTAGTGTATACTTCCATAGGATTACAAGAATCAGGACCAAATGCTACTCAAAGAAGACCCTTATAATACCAAAATAATTAAAGTATTTAAAAAAAATAGCAACTGAGACTGTACCGAAAATGAGTGGAAATAAAAGCACTGGCCAACATTCTGGTGGATTCCAATTTTTAAGTACCAGAGAGAATTTTTCCTTTCACAGTGTTACTCAGAGAAAATGATTTTATCTGTAAAGAGGCCCACAGAAAGCTGTGAAATTCTAAAACAGCTAAGGTTCTATCCCAGTACACTGGATACAAGAAGAGGAGAGCAAAGGAAAGGGGGCGGGGGGCGGGGGGAAACAGAGCCTGGCAAAAGACAAAATGGGATTGAGAGATTTGTTGCTTTGGGCAAACTCAAAAGTATATAATATTTTTTGACATTTCTGGCTCACTAGCATTATAAAAGTACCCAGGTTATAGAATTTGATCCAGCTTCCCTTTTTTCTTTTTTTGTACCATGTCCATTGTAAGATGTGAATTTTACCTGCTTTTGCAAATACTTTATAAGGTATCAAGTGTATGTTTTCATATTTTTGAAGGCAGAGGGTGTTTTTTAAAAGATAAATATTTATAATTTTTGAGCAATTGGCTTATTTGTTAGTATTCTAATATCTTTCTCTTAAAATGTGTCTATTTCCAACGTCTAATCAATAATTTTACTTTTAAAAAAAGGGATAAGATTTTAAAACACATACACTTTGATTTACAAAGATCTCAGGACATTATAATAAAATAATTTAAAGCATAACTTTAAAAAGATATTTAAAGCATAACCTAAAAAAAATACAAAACTGCAAAAAATTACATACATATATGCCCCCAGAAAGTCAACAAAAACTTATTAATCAGAAATTTCAACCTTCAGATGATTATACAACCAAATCATTATCAACCATTAGTATTACACTGAGTGTAGGCTTCCAATGTGTAAAAAATATTATGTCTCAAAAAAGAAGGCAAACTTTGAAAATAAGCAATTAATACAGGCTTAATCAAGATGAATAAATAACTCTCATCTTTAAAAATTAAAAAACAGAATCACATGAGCCATGCTACTTATCTGCTCTGTTCACTGACAGTAGCAGGATCTTGATAAGCCTTTACTAATCGCTCTACCTAAATCTAGAATATTCTTCCATCCCTCACCCCAGCTCCAGTCCCAACCACCTCCATCTCCATCATTTGCATATCAAACACACTGTTCTTCAAGGTTAAGTTCTAGCATAGCCTCCTGAGCAAGCCTAGCCTGTCCCCCAGCCCCTGAATGCAGAACTGAAGGTTGAATAAAGTAACTTTCTATTAACTCATTTTCCTGCTAATTAACTTACTGCATTATGCTGTCTGGGTGCCTTCAGTGAAAGGTGATGTTTTGTTCTTCCTCCTCACTGAGTACTGTGCTGGACATTTACTATGCCCTTAAAAACATTTTTTCACCAAAATGATGGAATTGAAGTTCTTCCTAGTCAGTTTGACAATCTCTGAATCTCTATTAATTTGGACGAAAAGGAGAGAGAGAGAAGATAGTGGACATATGTTACGGATTGAACTGTGTGGTCCTAGAGATGACAATGATGACAATAATAACAAATAATACAAAAGCAGTTAAGACTAGTTATGGTTCTAGTATAAATGATCAACCCCTCCACTTTCTAAGATACAGTAAAACTCTCAGCTAGGAGTCCCTGAGGGGATCTCTGTTCTGGGTCTGGACCAGATCTTCTGCTATTTTTATACCCACTTCCCACCTTTTTTTCTAAACCACCCACTAACCTTGTTCTGTTCTCAAATTGGTTCATGTCAGGTTAATTATTTCTTTTTATAAGAGCTTCTATACAAATCTTAGAACATTTCAGTCTCTTCTATAATTTATTCAAGCTGGCTTTAATGTAGAAATGTTTTCAGCTGTATTCCTAAAGCCCAACACAGATTTGTAGGTTGCTAAATTTTCCATAGATGCAATTATTTTCCAATTCCATCACTTCCAAATATGCCTGATCAGAATATCCAGAGATACTTTATCTTGTTACTACTGAAGACCACTCTGGTAATTAGGAGAAGAAAAATAACCTCTAAGTTAACTAAGACCCTTCTTCCAATACTAACAGGGAAAAAAAACCCTGTTTTTATATAGCATTTTAACATTCAAACGACCCATGCTTACTAATGTTCCATGTACTTTTATGTATTAACTACTTATACATAGAAATTTTCGACACCCACATAGTGCACAAAATTCACTTACAATGAATCTTACAGTTTCCACCTATTTAGATATATATATAACATTTATTTAATATTGGATTATATTTTAACATAAGTTGGGTAATCTGTAGATGTCAACTAAAATAGGAAACAATTCACATCTTGCTTGAGACTTCCCTAAGCTTTTTCAAATCACTAAGGCTTAAAAATCATTTTTTAACATAGACAATAGTAGCAGCACTTAAAATAGCAATTACTGTCCACTCCTACCACAACTGTTTATGTGGATATTCACAAGTTATTGCTTTCAACGCACTTAAGGCAATAGTTAGAAGAAAGCATATTCATATTGTTACATTCTAAAAGACAAAGAGAAATGGGAAAGTATATGTGCAAGAATATTCCAGAACAAGAAGTAGAAAGATAATTTCTAAGCAACTAAAGGAAGAGAAAGTTTAGAATTTTAGAGATAAGATTTTAAAAAATTTTTTCAGCATTACAATAGGAAATATAAAATTTTTATCAATAGAGGGAAATCTATTAGCTAGGTTTATGATTTTTTAAAAAATGAACTCAAAATTATTCATCCAATGAAAATAAGTCCAATATATTGAGTTCAAACGCAAAACCACATTTAAGCACAAAGAATGCTGAGTAAATACAGCACCCATAAAAATGGAAAAGGAAGGTTTTCTAAAATTATGTTTATAATGTTTTCTCTTATAAACATAGTAGATGCTTATTATAGAAAACGTGAAGATTGTACAGAAAGTCACTAAATAAAAAACTCCTCAAAGTGAGTTACTTTCTTATGTTTTCATTTGTCTTTTTCTTTGCATATTTTTCAATATCTGAGATAATACTAACATTTTAAAAATATGTGTGGCTTTTTACAATTTGATATTATACTTAAGTATTTTCTTTGTTATTGATTTATTTGTAAGGATTTGAGACCCAATTAAAAGTGGCTTAAGCAAGTAAAGGTAAATTTAGGCCTATATGAATATAAAGGTTACTGAAAAGGCCAGGAATAAGCCTGTTTGGGCTCATGTGCTCAAGTGAATTAATTGCAAATCCATCTTTTTCCACCTCTTACCAACACTTTCCCTTGTGTTGATTTCATTCTCAGTCAGTTTTTCCCACAACATGGCAAAAAATCCCTAGGCGCTCCAGGGTTACTTTGCATTCAGAAACCCCACGGAAAGTTTCTCCCTCTTCAGCAGTATTCCCAGGAAGGGGTTTCATTGGGATTCTTCACTCTACCGAGAGGGATATAGCATTGATTACTCAGTGAATTACTTGGAAAATTTAGGAGTCATTGGTATAAAGCTGAATCTGATGATCTGATGGTTACGGGGCTGGATGAGATTTTTACCTAGAAAGCAAACATTTGTATAGAGGAAGGGTCCAAAGAATGTGGCTTGTATCACACCACCAGACTTGTAAGTAAATAAATATTTGATATACAAAAATATCCATGAGTTCTCTTTCATGTAAACTCCATAGTTTCAATTAAGTTTCAGAAAGCACATGGACTAAAACAAACAAAAAAACAAAGAACAAAAAACTATGTATTCTAACATATATGAAGGTTAGGCCCAAGATAACAGTTTCAGAAGAAAGTATTTCAATGGGGTTAAAACACCACTGAAAAATCAATATCATAGAATCTAATTAAAATAGTACAAATATGTTAAACAAAAGCCTATATTGAACATTAAAGAAAGAATAAATTGTTCTGTACCCAATCACTCTAAAATCCTTCCTGGACAAACAATGGAATCTGACAGCCTGGTCAAACAATGGAATTCAACAGTCTGCTCATCGTCAAAGTCAGATTCAATAGTATATAGGAAGCCATGATATAAGAGAAACTGTCATCAAAGATTAACATGTATTTTTACACTTGATGTAAAACTGCCACTTCTGAAGACTTTCAATGTCTTTTGAAAATTTTATTAACAAGATCAAACTGCACAACACCAGAATTTTGAAAGTAATTTATGCTCTCTGACAATTTGCAAAGAACTTGGCATGACAGAAAATAAAATATGAATGGCTTTACTATTATGTTCAGCTCATGTTCTAATGAATAATTTCTAGTATTTCCTTTGGAATTTTTAAAATAATGTAAAGTAACCTCTATTAGAAGTTTTATACAATGTATCATTAAAAAAAATTTTTTTTCCAAGATGGCTGATTTGAGATGTTGGATGCCAGTTCTCAGAAAGAAGATCAAAGTTACAGGTCATGACCCAAGTGGAAAGCTGAGGGAAGATAGCCAATATGTGTTGGGACTGGGGTGCAGAAAAAGAAAGCAGCAAGAGTCTTGTAGAAATTGACCCCTAAGGAGTTTGGAGTCTTGCATCTATGGTAGGTAGGAATGTTTCTTTGCTCTTCTCACTCCTGCAACAAACTGCTGACTGTTAAATTGTCAAGGCACCACTCTGCTCTTGAAATCCTGTGCAATTGCTATAGGTGGAAATTTGAGAACTTCCTGGGACACAACACCAGGTGGCCAGCTCATGCAGGTGTGCCTGCACTCCTTTCAGGCCCAAACTGTGATGGCAGGTACCATACTGGTTGTATGCCTGTTGTGGGCCACTACCCTACCCAAGGATCAAGCTCTTGTATTGCCTCATCATCAGACCCCCCACAAACACACCCCAGGACTCGCTCTGACTTTGGCATCCACAGAAGACTAGTGGGACCCTAGGGAGCTGTGGGATCCCCAGAGATCTAGCCACTGGTGAAGGGTGCCTCCAGTGGAGTGGGGTGCAAGGCCTGCCAAAGTGCCCTTTGGGACAAAGAAAATGCAGGTGTGGTGCCCATCTCTCTAGGGGGTGTCACTAGTGGCTGGGAATGAATGTGAAGATGGGGTCATCTCCACTCCCCTGTCCACTGTTGCAGATATAGCAGAGGCTTTCTCCACTGGAGGCTAGAGCAAATGCACTTGGGAATAGCCTTTCCAGCACAATTCACGGCAGCTGAAACCTTGCTTAAAGTGTGCATGTGATGCACACATGTGTACAAAGGACAGGGCCCACCAATAACCCCCCCAACCCCACACGCACACATAATGGCATTATCCAGGTAACTGAGCTCATAGAAGCCACAAAGCTGTCTGCCCTGGACTGGGAGAAGAGGCTCTGTCCTAAGGCCATTTCAGTGGTAGCCACCAGAGGGGCATTTTTACAGGCCTCAATCATACTGTGGCTGAAAGACAAAGGACAGTATCTGTATCTATAGGAACTGAAGGTCATGAATCCTGTGTCAGGGGCCTGATAGGGAAGCACATCGCATTTTTGCCTGGCCAGGAAAAAGAGCTGGTGCAGTCCCCACCCCACTCCCCGAAGACCTCAGTGCATCCCAACATGAACTCCTCCTGCCACCCACACAAGCCACAGGGGCAGATGCTTCCAGTTGATATGAGGCTACCCAAGGACAAGCTAGCTCTTACTCTGAAGTGCCACCTACTGAACTAGAGGGAGAACTGCTCCACCAAATAAAAAACCTGCTGTCAGAAGAGCACAGTGCTAGTATACAAGATAAACAGCCTGAGACCTCTGCACTTTCTACCTCACAGAAGATAGTGTATTGACTCATAGGGTTAATACGTTGCTACAATAAGAAGCGTATGAGAAAGTCACCACACAAAAGCTATGCATAACCAAGTAACCCATACAGAGCCTTGGCCATCCAAAAGCACACAGAAACAAAGCCAAACAACTTATCACAACATATACTACATTCATATAGTTAAGGGAGAAAAGACGAGAAAGTGAAAAGGTTCTATCTAAATGATAGCAAATTCAAAAATAAGAAGTGACAGCTTCTTCAAATGAGAAGAAATCAATGCAAGAACTCTGGTAGTAAAAATGGATAGAGTATTTCAACACTCTCAAAGGATTGCACTTAGCCCTCTAGCAGTGAATCTGAAAATTACAGGTAAATAATTCAAAATATGGATTGTAAGGAAGCACAGTTAGATTCAAGAGAAAGCTAAAAATCAGCAGAATGAAACCAAAAAACAATTCAGATTACAAAAGATAAGACAGATACATTGTTTTAAAAAATCAGAATTTCTGAAAACAACAAATTCACTGGAGGAACTTCAAAATACAGTTGAAAGCTTTAACAATAGATTAAACCAAGCAGAAGACAGAATTTCAGAGCTTGAAGACCAGTCTTCTAAAGTCAAAGAATTTTTTTTTAATTAACAAAGTAAACAAAGTCTTTGAGAAATATGGGATAATGTAAAGCAACTAAACCATGACATGTAGCCATTCCTACAAGAGAAAAATAAAACTAGGAAATATGGAAAACGTATTTGAGAAGAAACATCCCAAGGACAAAAAACCAAACACTGCATGTTCTCACTCATAGGTGGGAATCGAACAATGAGAACACTTGGACGCAGGGTGGGGAACATCACACACTGGGGCCTATCGTGGGGTGGGGGGAGGGGAGAGGGATAGCATGAGGATATATGCCTAATGTAAATGATGAGTTAATGGGTGCAGCACACCAACATGGCACATGTATACATGTGTAACAAATTTGCACATTGTGTACACGTACTTAAGTATAATAATAAAAAAAAGAAGTTGGAAGAGAGTGAAAACAAATGGAACTCTCTCTGTAGAGAAGATAGTAGGAGGTCAGCCATGGATAAATATGACACTTTGAAGGAATGTATGTTTAGATCTAGAACATGTCCACATTTGCATGTAACAGTATTTAACTTCTTCATTAAAACAAAGATAAAATTTTTAAAAAGCATTATAAAGCATTATATGTGTTTTTGTCTGTACGTGTATATATATGTATGTATACAACACTGTAAAGTATAATGCTTTAAACAAAATATATGTACATGTCATTGTGTGTGTACTTATATATAAACACAGACATATATATACACATATACATGTACACACACATACACACACTCTGTTTACTTGATATTCTAAACAACTGAACCCATATTCATAAATTTAACTAGAAAAATACTCAAAAGTATTCATTTTAAGGAAATGTACACCTGACAAAAACAAGAAAATTGAAAATTAGTCATACACAAACTGAGACCTTTTCTTCACACCAAAGCAGATCAGCGTTTCAGTGTCTGTCTAATGAATGCTCCTTTTAAGAATCCCTTTAAGGAAGTTTGTCAAGTGTGTTTCTCAAGCTCATCATATTGAAATGCTTGGTGTAGTTTTGTTTCTGTTAAAATCACTTGGCTATTGAGGCTTACTGTTGAGATTTACAGCAAGAAGTTGATCCAGATCATCTGTCTCTGAAAATAAACATGGGTTTGTCAAGTTCCATTGCTAATTCACACAAACACAGTCTTCTAGCAAAGAGAACAAGACACCATTAAAAAGAAAGCTACATTATACAAAATGTGGTAAAACTGAAAATTGCCTCTATTCTGAAATTCAAGCAGTATCTGAGCTTAAAATAGTGGCTTTGGGGCATATTGAACAGTTTCATATCAATTAGGACATTTTCCAAAATTTGTATGCTAAAAGCCTCTCAGTCCATCTTAAAACAGGTAGAATAAAAAGCACTGAACAAAGAGTCTGCTTTAAGGTTTTTAGTTGTAAGCTTCACATATATGCTGAGATTAGGCCTCGCTTCCACCTGTGCTTCATCTAGGACTAAAACTTTGATAAATATGTAAACCACTCAAAGTACACTTTTTATCAGCACTATTGGATATCAATGACCTTTTGAAGCTAGGAGAATCCTTTGACAGAGAGGCATTGCTGGCATTGACACGAAATTGAGGGAAAGGAGTCATTCTGTATCATTCCTGATGCAACACCACGTATGGCCAATCTAAATCTGACATTTGTAATAGCCATAAAAGAAGCCTTCACTATTGAAAGGCGGCTCGCAGATCAAGGAAGCATTCTCTCATGTAAGTACTATTTGTAATTCACAGACAGAGAGGTCTTGCCAACAAGGTCAGCAGGACGTAGGAAATGTATTTTCTAAAATGTGTATTGATCAATACAGACACTTCAGCTCTCATTCAGGCTTCAGAAGATCCCACCAGCATTTAGTTTGCAAACTCATGGGTGCAGGCAGAACTTCTTAAGGAGAAAGCAGCACCATGGCAGTGTGTTATTCAGAAAGCATCGACATAGCCTCAAACACTGGAGAATGTGATTGTTTGCAGGACTCTGGGGCTCAACTTGATCATTTTCAGAGGAAAAAAAAGGATGTCTTGGGATAATAAGGGATTTAAAATAATGTTTATATATTACAATAAAGTGAAGGTTAATAGTCAATTTTTAAACCTATTTTTAAAAAGAATTTTTGTCAAAGTTGTTGAGACAAACTTTTTAAATAACCTCAACAATCAAGTTATTGATATTGTTGTGAGCTGCAACGCAGATTCAGTTCCAATCAAGAAATATTTATTCATTATTGGTAAAGAAAAACCAGAACTAGATAGTGAAGTGGTAAAAACAGATACAGGTTTTACTCAGAAACTGCTGTAATAATGGCAAAGAGACATCAGCTGGGCTCAATTTCTAATACAAGAACAAGTGGAGATTTATAGCCGAGAAACAGGATGAAGGTGAGTGGAGGAAAAACCATTAAGAGGCAGCATCTGGGGTAAGGAAGAATTCTTGCTCAACCAACTTGACTGGACTCTTGCTGAAGGCAAGCCAGGATGATCAGACATCACCTGGGGAATGCTGGAGGTTGAAGAATTTGATCAGATATCAAGGGTGTTTAGATATGGGGAGTGGGGTCTGTCTACACTGACCTAGCAGGATTTTTGCTAAAACTGGGCAAAGGTTGGGGATTAGTTGAAAAGGTGGCTAAGAGAACCTGATTAAAGTTTTGTCAAAGACACAGTTTCAGTCAATACATATCAAAGGCAACACAAAAAAGCAACTGCAGTAAGAAGTAAGAAGAAAGGTAACTGATGATGGCCATCCCGAAGAATCTTACATTCAAGCAAAGGAGATATGATACTTAGCCAAATATAAGCATTATATCCTAGCCAAGACTAAGAAAACCATTCAAATCATGTTGACATTAACGATCCAAATCTCAAACTCCAGGGTTCAACGGCAGATGTCAGCCTGACCTTTCCAGGATTACTCTCCTACCATCTCTGTGTCTCCAGTGAAGCTGGTCCCTTCCCTTGTTCTGCATCAGTTCATGCAGCTACAGGCCTTCAGCATCAAGTCTTTTACTAAATGGTCTTCAGCAGTTCTGAGAGCACATGATCTTCCTCATGCCACTAGGACTGTTACTACCTAGCTTGAGAGAGGTGTGAAAATAATATTAATACTATTTCTTACTGCTTACTCTAAGCATCTACTCTTATGGCCTCACAGGAGAGCTTAGTTTAGCATGTCATGAAACTGTAAGGAACACTTATACTAGATGTAGATATTCTCAAGCTCCTAAATTCAGTATTCACAAAGCACTTCCAAGCTTGGCTAAAAGGCTGACTCCATGTGGCAGGAGGCAGTGCCCAAGGCACACTCACAGGTACTAGTACTTTTTGTGAAATGTCAGGTCTGACCTCTCACATTCATCCTTCCCACTGGAAAGCCTGCCTTCCGGTTCTCATTTCTCCTTCTACATTAAGCTTCTTCCCAGCAAAATTTACAGAGGGAATGTTTGCTCTATTCAGGGGAAATACCATCATTGTATTATACCATCATTAATTATAAGCCATCCTTTATCAACTGGATAATTACTTTGGAACACAATGGTCCAGTGTCTCCTGTTTCACTATTCACTATATGTAGAATATCAGTAGTTAATCAAGGTTGAGCTACCCAAAATTCAAGTCTTCTTATTTTATCTTATTTTTCCAACTCTTTAATTTTTAAAACTTCAAATCCACAGAAAAGTTGTTAGAAAATAGTACAATGACACCCATATACTCTACATCCAGATTTATCTAACATTTTTGCCACATTTTCTCTATCCATAGACAATTTTTTTTTGTTTTCTTTAACCATTTAAGAGTTAATTACAGGTAGCAAAATACTTCCTCTCTAAACATTTTGGTATATTCCTGCTCAGAACAAGGGCATTCTCCAACATAACCACAATGCAGTTATCACACTTGGGAAATTTTACAGTTTGTATTCCATCTTGCCAATGGTTTCAATACCAATCTCCACAATTATTTTGAAAGACTTTGTCCATGATTCCACATTGCATTTAAGTCATGTCTGTTTAGTCTCCATCCTTTTCTGTGTGTTTGTGTATCTCTCTGGACACTGGCATTTGAGACGTTTCCAAGCAAGTTGCTTTGTCACACAAATTATTTTTACAGTCTTTCCTCCAGGATGAGGACTAGCTCAGGCCTACATGTCCTCCCTGTGTCTCTAAGCATCTCAGCTTCTTATCTTTGTAAGAGCCTGCTTATCACATATGCACACAAACATCTTTATATGATCATGCTAGACCTTATACACAAAGTACACTCAAAGTACACACACAGGGAAAAATAGAAAATTACCCCATTCCCAAACTAAGCCAAAGAAACAGAAAGCAAAAACAAAAATAAAAACCACCAAGGCACGACATTGACACATCCAAAACAATTACATCACAGAAACAATTTTCCAATTAAAAGAGTTGCATAGACATTACCTGTTTCTTTAGTTTTTCACAAGAATAATAGGTAGATATTGCCTGTACAATTGCATAAATAAAATATTCACACCAATTATCTATCTTTTTAAAATTAAAGATAATTCATCACAAAAGATTGTTGAGAGGCTTTTGAGAGGCAGAAAATGTTAGTGACTTTCATTTTTTTCCCAGCGATTACTCAAAATTTTGTAAATCTTCAGGTCAAATTCCAGCCAGTGTACTCCATTAGAAAAATTTAAATAAGACAGGTATAACAAATAATCTAGAGGAAAGAGAGTAAAAAACTTGGGGATGAAAAATAGCATAAGACTCTCTATAAGAACCCAAGTAACAGAAGACTTACTCAAATAAGGGAAGTTATTGGTACATAGAACATGAAGCTCCATGGAAGAGAAATTCCAGGATTATTAATTTAGTAGCTCAAAGTCATTATCAACAACCTAGCTTTTTCCATCTCATCTCATTGTAATCACCTCATCAGTTGGCTTCTTGGTTGTAAGATGGCTATAGCTACTGGCATAAAATATTCCTATGCCAGTGAAGGGAGACAGAAAAAGTGACTATCTTTTTGTTGTGTTTAAAACTAAGAAGGATTTTTCAGAATCTCTCAGGCATCCCTCATATCTCATTGGTCATAAGTGGGTAATAAGCCCAAACCAAAATCAGTCATTGGCAAGGTAATAAGACCTGATAATTAGTTTAGATCCATAAGAATTTACCAAGGCATGTGGGCCAGAGGATGCTCTTAATCCATTTAGGCTGCTACAACAAAATGTCATAAACTGGGTGGTAGCAAATAACAGAAATTTATTTCTCACAGTTCTGGAATTGGAAAGTCCAAGATCAAGGCACCAGCAGATTTGGTGTCCGGAAAGAACCTGCTTCCTGGTTCAAAAATGGTCATCTTTTCTCTGTGTCCTCATATGGCAGAAAAGGAGGCAAACTATCTGGAGGCTCTTTTATGAGGACACTAATCCCGTTTATGAGTGCTCCACCCTCACGACCTAAGCACCTGACAAAAGTCCCACCTCCAAATACTATCACATTCTGCATTAGGATTTAACATCTGCATAACATTTAACAAACATTCAATCTATAGTAGTTGAACCTAAAACCAGAATAAAATTTCGACTCTGCATGGAGGAAAAAGGTTGGGAGTAAGTTTTGGGTGAGCAAGTATCAGTTTTACCTATATCTGCTCTACATATTAATGTCCTAGACCTCATATCTTTCTAAAAATGTGATTGAATATAGGAATTTTTCAATCCTTTTTTTTTTTTTTTTTGATAGAGTCTCACTCTGATGCCTAGGGTGGAGTGCAGTACCGTGATCTCAGCTCACTGCAACCTCCACCTTCTAGGTTCAAGCAATTCTCCTGCCTCAGCCTCCTGAGTAGTTGGGACTACAGGCATGTGCCACCGCACCCGGCTAATTTTTGTATTTTTAGTAGACAGGAGGTTTCACCGTGTTGGTCAGGCTGGTCTCAAACTCCTGACCTCAAGTGATCCTCTTGCCTAGGCCTCCCAAAGTACTGGGGTTACAGGTATGAGTCATCGCGCCCACCTTTAGCACACTTTCTAATCTACTTTTGAAAGACACAGAAATTCGCAAAGGAAGCTAATGTCTTTCCAAACGGATCCAGCATTTACCTATCAACCAGGCAGAGAGAAACTTACATTTTGCTATAAAGTTGAAGAGATGGAACATCAAAAAAGTACCATTTGTCCTGGTTTTTACATACATCTGGCAAGTTGTGTTAGTTGCACTAGTTTTAATCCCCGGTGGCGAAGAGAAAAAATATACCAGAGTTTGTAGACATGCAAGCACTAGAGTCACACTTTTATTGACAATAGCGTAACTGGGGCTGGGTCATCCAGGCTTGTGAGAACTAATGGTTACAGTGAAAGTGCTATGTAGTGGTATGCTACTACCGAGCATCTGTTCCCAGCTCTGCTTCAGTGGTATCACATTGAAATCAACCAAATCAACCATAATGAGCATATTAACCCCATAGAGATATTCAAATGCTACAGCCCAGAAAATAAAGCAGTCAAAAATGAAGTGGTTTGCTGTTAAATGTTTAACAACCACCACTCTGAAGGCAGAGAGGAACCCTGATGCTAGAGACTGAACAGTATTAGACTGTTCAGGGTGCTGTAACAAACTACCATAGACTACATAGCTTACAAAAACCAGAATTTTATTTGTTAGATTCCGGAGGCTAGGAAGTCCAAAATCAAGTGGCCAGAAGATTTGGGGTCTGGTGATAGCCTGATTCCTTACTCATGGATATCTTCTCTTTGTACCTTCACATGGCAAAAGGCACAAGGGAGCTCTCTTTCTTTCATAAGGGCATGAATCCCATTAATGACAGCTCTGCCCTCATGACTTAATAACCTCCCAAAGGCCCCACCTCCTAATATCATCACATGAAGAATTAGGATTTCAGCATATGAATTCTGAAGTGATGCAAACTTTCCGTCTATAGATTCAAGGCAATCCTCTGCCCCTAGAGAGCTGGTTGTTAAACATTTACCTAAATACTCAAAAAATTTACATTACCCATCATTACTACAATTACAAAAGTGAGGGTTTCCTGGGATGTTATAGCACAATGTAAATAAACAATATATGTAACAGACTCATAAACCTGCAGTCCTAGAACCTTCAAACAGGGCTTGGTCAATACTGCTAAGGATATAGAGGCAAATACATTCAAGATAATTTATAGCTAGTTCTTTTAGTTTGCAGTTTCTGCTTTCCTTAGAATTATTCAGACTCTATGCAGATCATTTTTCTAGAAATCCAGGTTTGGTGCTCAATTATGAGACATCAGTTTGAGACAGGGAATTTGGTTTAGTTTAATGGGCTTGCTTAAGGCACTTGTAAGGGATATAACAGACTTAGGTTCTTAAACATGTCTGGCATTAGCTAATATGTTGTTTTTCTCATTAATCCCTGTTAATACATCTAGTGCTTCTGAGTTTTGGTTTTGACATCTGTAATATGCAAAGGTTGAATTCACTCAGTGGTTACCAGTGCCTCACACTCCTCTGGCCTGTAGAACATTGGCCTCTTCTCTCTATCTCCATTTCATTGTATTCCTTTGAACCAAAACTCAGATCCTCAGAACCAAAATCGATTTATTGCTGTAGCTAATGATGACATCATGACCTTATTTCCCAAAGATGTTTCAGAAATATTCATAATGGATACATAAGATTCTAGGTATACCGCTTTTCTTTCAGCTGTCCAAACACACCAAGATCCTTTCAGCATCCAGGGCTGTGTCTGTTTTTTTCTCTCCCTGGAAATGCCCTTCTGCAAATAGCCATCTTCTCCCATCCTTCAGGTCTGCATTAGTTTTCTGGGACTTCCATAAAAAATACCAGAGACTGTGTGGCTTCAACAACAAAAGTTTATTTCCTCACAGTCAAGTGAAAGATCAAGGTGACAGTAGGTTTGGTTTCTGGTGAGGCCTCTCTGTTCAGCTTCTAGACCACTCGTTCTCGCTGTGTCCTCAGCTGGCCTTTTCACCTTGTGCATCCTGCAGGAGACAGAGGGTTCTGATGTCTCTTCCTCTTTTTATAAAACGAATGGTCCGATTGGATTAGGGTACCACCCACCTTTCTGCCCTCATTTAACCTTGATTACCTCCTTATCTCCAAATACAGTGACACTGGGGGTTAAGGCTTCAACATATGAATTTGGGAGAACACAGTTTAGTCAGTAACAAGGTCCCTACTTTCAGCAAGTGCTGCTCTGCACCTTCCACTCTAAATTTAAGCTCTCCTGTTTTTCTCTCATAACACCATGTTAATTTCCTTAATCATCTGTATGTGTATATGCACACACATACGTAATATTTTGTACAATTTATTTACTTGGAGCCTTTTTCTGCCATAAGACTCTAAATATCATAAGGGTAAGAACAAAGCCTACCATATTTACTATTACATTCTCAGCAATTGGCATGAAGTGGCACACAGTGGGCAGTCAATACATACTGTGGTTTGCTCACTATTTATTTAATAAATAAGCACTTTAAAAATCAAGATGCAAAAGAAGAATGATTCCTTGCACTCCCTGAACTCATCTGTGTACTGGCAGTAGTACCGGCACTTTTCAAGCATTATCTTATTTGTTCTTCACAGCCATGTAAGTTATTGCTGCTTTATTTTCCACTTGGTAGTGATAATCATTGTCTGCATTCATAATCCACAAAAGTGGAATTAAAGGGTCAAAAGGTATGAGCATTTTGAAGCTCTCAGAGCATATCATTAAATTGATTTCCACAGAAGCTTGCAATAATTACTGCATGTCTACTTCATCATGCCCTCATAAGGATTAACATTTTTATCTATGCAAGTTTTAGAGGTGAAAATGGTAGAGCATTAATATTTTAATTTGTTAGATTATTTGATAACCAAAGAGTCTGAAGCCAAAGCCCTTTCCTGCTATTCCTACTTATGTCTTGTCTCCCATGCCTATACCCCCTGCTTCTTCATGGGAAGTTGCCAGGAAGCCTGTAAGAATTCTTGGTTTTCTCAGCACCGTTACAGAAAATCTTAATGATGATGATCTTAATTAAAATTGCTCAAGAAATTTATTTTTTTTAGTTGACAACTTCTCTGATAAAATCCTCCAGTAACTTCTAATTACCTTCATGATTAAGCCCAAACTCTTCTTTACCATATCTAAGTCATTACATTTTCTGGCCACCACCTCATTTCCATGGTCATCTCTCCTTCCTCTATTTCATATTTTATAGTCAAACAACACAGAACTGCCCACTTTTTTTGCACACATAATCATTGTCATTTCTTTTTCTCGGCCGAAGATCTCTCCTCTCCTCTGGCTGTATTACTTTTCCCCTCTTTTCTCCTTCTTCTCCTCAGCTTCATATCCTCTGACAAGCTTCCATCTCTATTCAGCATTATTTAAGATATTTTCATGCTATGATTTTTTTCTATGTCACAATATCAACTTCTCTGTAAATACTTACCCATTGACTGGATTGGGTAACCTTCCTCTGCTTCCCAATAGCTCCCTGTGTTAACTGGTGAATTATAATGATATGTCTGTTTATCTCTCCTGAATAAGACAAGAAATCCTTGAAGGCATAGACCAGATCTTCTTCATCTTGTATTCTTAGGAACTAACACAGTGCCAGTGATTATTACATAGTACCAGATATGTAATAAACATGTTTAAATGAATTAATGACTGAGAGAATGAATTATTAACCTTGAGGAGGAAATGCAACATTTTTCCCTGTAAAGTGGATGAAAAAGAAGAAATATTATTAGGTTGGTGCAAAAGTAATTGCGGTTTTTGCCATTAAAAGAAACAGATTCAGTAAAGATTCTATCAGAACAAAAGAAACATCTCTAGATATTCGATATGGAAGAGATTTAACTCAGCATATTAGAGCCCAGGGAAACAAAGATCACAGCGTTGAGCATAAGCAGACTCTGGCTCCTCAGTGTTCCATTTTTCCCCTTGAAATGCAACTGGGCAAGAACTAGGTGAATGCAGCTCAGATGGTGAGCATGATATCACTGCTGAGGAGCCCCAAACGAACGCTTCTGCCTCTTTATGGATTTGTGAGCCAAATGGAGGAACTCCAAATGGAGGAACTCCAAAAATTATGACAGTGAAAAAGATCTGACCTAACTGACCCCATCTTGCTTCTAACCTCCCAAGCTGTCCTTGTTCATTACTGGGCATAGGCCAACTAACTTTCAGAAGAATTTATAGTTTAACTTTGAAACAAAGATAATAACAGCTCTTTTCTGAAACAAATTCCTTTCTTGTCTGGGGTCCAGGCTGCCTTTGTAATATAAACAAATTAGCCATAAGATTACAAATTATGGCTTAGGAGTCATAAAGCCACAGACCACAAGGTTCTGAACCTCCCCAATTGCTCCTGGGAATAACATCACTATTGTAAAACCTAAGATTGATGCTTGAAATATTTTTCAGACCCTGCATTCTGATACACCAGCTGGTGCCACCCAGATTGGCAATCTGGCTCAACCAGTTCTGTGATCCAACCCAGGAACAGAAGACAGCAAGAAGAACACACTTGGACCTCCTATGATTTCATCTCTGACTCAACCAATCAGCACTCCCTACTCCTTGTCCCCTACCCACCAAATTATCCTTTAAAAACCCCAGTCTCCAAATTTTCAGGGAGACTTATTTGAATAATAAAACCCTGGTCTCTCATTCAGTGGGCTCTGTGTGAATCGAACATTTTCTCTATTACAATTCCCCTGTCTTGATAAATTGGCTTTATCTGGGCAGCAGGCAAGGAAAACCTATTGGGGAGTCATAGGGGAAGTAATAGGAGTTGGCAGGTATGGAGTCAAAATGGAGAGAAGTGCCTTAGGCAAGTCCTCTACTGAGGTCTGGGAGGAGGTTCCTGGAAAGTGATGAAGACCCCTTGGGCCTAATAAAAATGCCTCCATGAAAGAGCATGGCTAGTCCTGGGGTGCCTGATTCCTTGACTGCAGTTCCCTCCAGAAAACTACAATGGACTGGCAGTGCAACAAGTCTGGTGTGGGGAGGGCGACTGCCCCCAGGGAGGCCTCTCCACCCTTGCTGTGGTTTAGCCTGAAAGATCACACATAGAATTTGGGAGTTAAGCTGGACTCCTTACAGGGAAACTGCTAGCATTCAAGAGTTTAATTATATGGGTATTGTAGAAAAATGCCAGGATAATCTCAGCTGCCCGTAGCACCAAATTGGAAGGCTGGCAGGAAAACACCCAGAAGGTGGAAAAACCTCGCATTTGCCTTCTGCCAAAACCCATATGTGTGACCCTGCTGCTTATGAGGAATGATGGTTTCTGCTTCTTTTTGGCCTACCCCATATTGCATAAAAGATGTATTGAAATCTTACCTGAAATCCAGCTAGTGGAATTTAAGTAAACATAATCCCCATGGTTCTAGCTCATGTGATATAAAGTAACAGGCAAAAAACGGGAAAAAAAATCTGAGTTGCCCATAAATAAACCAGCACAGTACAGAAGACAATGTATGGGGATAAAGAAGAGGAAATATTTTTGCCAGACAAACTAAATACCATCTAAAATGCAGGAAGCCAACTTGGAAGTTGTGGAATTGGAAATGAGATGGCTAAGAATAGTTCAAATGATTACTTTAAAACTGTGAACAAGTAATTCACAAAAACAATTGATGCTAAGAAACTTATAAAGTGAAAAGCTTAATCTTACTAGTAATCACAGAGATAAAACACACATATATCCGAATTTTACTCACTTAAAGAATTTTAAGTGCTATCAGTGCTACTTTGGTCACTGATCATGTATGGTCTCACATTTGGTGATATAAGCTAGTCAGCATGCCAAGTACAGGAAAAAAACAGTTGTTCTTGTTTCCACTGTCATTGGAATCTATTGTTCTCACTATTTTCAAAATTGATTTGTCAAAGTGCATCAAGAACCTTAAACTGTTATTTTCTTTAGCTCCCAAATTCTATCTTTCAAAACGCATTCTAAATAAAAAGTTAGAGTTGCTGGTCAGTAATAATCTAAATAACCACCAGTAAGGGAAAGTTGAAGATAAATAATAGAGTGTCTAAAAAGAGGAATAACATGGAACCATGAAAAATCAGATGCTGGAAATCAATTCTGCGACATTACCTAAGTGAATTTTATAATATTAAGGGGTATTTTATAAGATAACATGCACATTATTCCTGTTATATGCATAAAAATAAGATTGGGAGGAAAAGCACCAAAAAGCTGATCACCAGTTTCTGTGTAATGGTATTATGGGTGCCTTTTTTCTCTACACTGTTTTTGTTTGTTTGTCTGCTTTTGTGAGTTCTATAATAAATATGTTTTACTTATTGAGTTGCTTTGAAAATTCATTTGACATTTTGGCTTATAAATATGAAATCAAACTCATCTGTACGGTTGCATGATTCAACAGTTGTCCAGCAGCTCCCATCAGACCAAGCAGGGAATTAGGAAACCAAGAGTTTGTTTCAATTTAAGCTGTGTGACGTTTAGCAAAACAAGTTGGCAGAAGGGCCAAAGGCTTAGGGAGTTGAGAGTGTGACACCATGTTATCTGCCCTGGATAGAAACAAAAATTGTATCTGTTAGGATGCGAGACGAACACTGAAGTAAAGTGAAGGAATTGAGGGACTGAGAATCCTAATGCAATTTTTCCTTCGAGATGAAACAACCCTAGGAAACAGAAAAGTCCAGAGTGTAGCTGAGGTATCGAATGCTGCAGTCATGGAGATGCTTGGAAGATGTGATGCAGGACATACAGTCTACATGGTCCTGCAGGTCCTTTGGGATTACTCCAACATTTGAGGAAAGATCAGGACACAATAAGGATCCTAAGTCCTCAATGGATGCAGAGGGGTGCCCTGGAGCAGGTGGTGGCCTGGCCTGAGCAGCACACAGGAAGTGACATGAAGAGATGAGAATTGCAGCACTGTCTCTACACTTGAAGTTCTCAGGGTGTCTTACTTTTAAAATAAATGTTTACAACTTTGATTTTTAACATTTTTAATTATCATCACTTCCTCAGAAATGTGTTCTGATGTAACCAATTTTCCTGTGGTACCTTTATGATTCCTTAGCTTCTGAAGGGGAAGAGGTTACAGTATCAGTTAATTTACTTCCCAGCTATCATTGCAGTGATTAATGACTGGCCATATGGAGAATCTGCTTTTAATTTTTTTTCTCATTAAAATCGTACAAGAAATATTGACAGTACCAATTGCTTCGGAACAGACATTTCAGGTTCAGGAATAGTTGAGAACCATTCTGTGGATGGTTGCTCCAGTGAATAGTTTTCAAATTATATGAAATTGGTTTTTTGTTAAAAGTGCAAAAGTTGTCCTAAAAATGCATTAATTTTATTAACTTGTTTAGAGACTTGGAGTTCTCTTATGACTGAGCCAGCTAGCATTTTGGGAAAGGACAGAAGACAAGACTACCCTCACTGCCTACTGTATACACTGGGCTAGTGCGAAATAATTCTCTATCATTATGATAATCTATCCATCCTCAAGGTGGTAAAATTGAAGCAGGGGCTTCAGTGAAGTCAAATGGGCCTAGAAGTAGTTGTGATGTCAAGGGAGAGGGTTCAAGGGAGAGATAGTAATTCTGGTCAGAGTTCCTATCAGCATTATTTTCTCAAGGTAGACATTATCTGCACGAGATGTCTTCTTCACTGATGTTTCCAGCACCTCCGTTTCCAGCTCCTCTATGTGGAGTCTCATTTCAGCAGAGGAGCCTGAACTTCTTAGAAAGTAGTTCAAGACTTCAAGAGCCAGAAAGCAGAAGCAGCCACTCTGCCTAAAGGTCGGACTCAGAAGTTTCATAATGTCATTTTTAACTATTCTATTAGTCAAATTAGGTACAAGCAGTCGAGATTCAAGAAGGGGAGACGGCCATGAGTACAGAGAGGAAAGGAATTGACGGCACTGGCCATTTTTCCTGAGACATCCTATGAGAAGTGCAGAGAGTTATAAGGGGTATGGAAAAGAAGCTGCAGCAGATTGAGAAAGAGATTAGAAAATGACTTGAATAAAAAGGTCATATGATAGAAAAATAAGCACTACTTTTGGCATCACCCTTCTTTCACTGAGTGTCCATATACATCCTTTCCTATGCTTGATGGTGAAGATATAAAAATGATTCAATATGGGCAATGCTATAAGCTTGCTTGTGTTCCCTGCACCCCAAAATTTATTAAGTTGAAATTCTAACCCTCAGTAACTGAGAATGTGACTTCATTTGGAGATAGGGTCTTTAAAGAGGATAATTGTGGCTCACGCCTGTAATCCCAGCACTTTGGGTGGCTGAAATGGATGGATCACTTGAGGTCAGGGGTTCGAGACAAGCCTGGCAAATATGGTGAAACCCTGTCTCTACTAAAAATATAAAAATTAACCAGGCACAGTGGCAAGTGCCTGTAATCCCAACTACTTGGGAGGCTGAGGCACGAGAATTGCTTGAACCTAGGAAGTGGAGGTTGCAGTGAGTTGAGATCATGCTGCTGCACTCCAGGCCTGGCTAGCGCAAGACTCTGTCTCAAATAAAAATAAAAATAAAATAAAATAAAATAAAGAGGTAAATAAAGTAAAATGATGTCATATGGGCAGATATTATGCATTGCAAGAAGGGGGCCATCCGCAAGCCAGATAGAGAGGCCACAGAAGACGGCAAACCTGCTGACACCTTGATTTTAGACTTCCATCCTCTAGACTTGTGAAACAGTAAATTTCCATTGTTGAAGCCACCCAGTCTGTGGTACTTTGTTACGGAGGTCCCAGCAAGCTGACTGAATACAGTATACTCAAGACACTTAAACTGCATGGATGATGTAGACAAATAAGTAGATTTTTCAATATAGTGTGATAATACCTCCAATAGGGGTAGACACAGGATGCCATGGGAACATAGAAAAAGGACACTATATTCTCTTACTTTAGATTCTTCTTTAAAATAATGTATCATTGCTTTTTCTGATGATGAAATGAGACATTTTACATAAAGCCCTGAAATAATAGGTGTCTATTATATATTGGTTCTTTAGCTCCTTCCTTCAAACCTATTATATACATACATAATATTTTTTTCTCCTTCTACCCATGGAAAGAAAAAAAAGTAGAAAGTCAGATTGGAAGCATATGAAAAACACACCACTGACCCTGGGGACTGTATGCGCACCCAACCGTGAGGCAGAAGCCTCATTTTGGCAGCTCTGGGTCACTTAGGAGTTTTCCACAACAAAAGGGCTACTAATTCTGAAGCCTTATGAAGCTGTGTGTTGGAACCAGGATGGTGGTTCTGAAGACATTTTAAAATATTCTGGATGAGTTCATTCTTCTCAAGTTAAGAGGAATTTTCTCGAGATTAGTTCAAGTTGTGACTGAAAGCAAAAATTAGTAAATAGACCTCATTATTTAAAAATAATTCATGAAAATATAATGTTTAAGCCAATACTAATGGTATTTAAAGGATTTATTTTATCCAAGTTTATCAATGACGAGAGGTTTTTTTTTTTTTTTTTTTTTTTTTTTTTTTTTGAGACGGAGTCTTTGCTCTGTCACCCAGGCTGGGGTGCAGTGGCGCGAACTCGGCTCACTACAAGCTCCGCCTCCTGGGTTTACGCCATTCTCCAACCTCAGCCTCCCGAGTAGCTGGGACTACAGGCGCCCGCCACCTCGCCCGGCTAGTTTTTTTTGTACTTTTTTAGTAGAGACGGGGTTCGAGAGGTTTTTAAAAAAGAATTTTGATGAAAGGAATTTAACTTGGGAAATCTTGCTGGAAGTTGATGTCTAAGATTAAGTTAGCATTAATGCGTATGATTCATCAGGGAGGAGTTATTTACATTTCTGATTTATCATTTTAATTAAGCAATGCTCAGTGATGATCCAGGGCAGATACATAGGGTAAAGGTTATAGGTATGTGAAGTATTAGGCCAGGCTCTATGATTTGCTGCAGAGGGACCAGCCCAGGGTCATATCCAAATAGATAGGAAATAAATGCTTTTGTAGTCAGTGTTGACAAAAATAATGCTAGGAATAAAAATATCCTTGCTCATTCTATATGTTTTTTTGGATTCCCTCCAATAAACTCCCTTGGCAAATAAAGAATATTAAACACAGAAACGAAATGGCACATTGGGGCCTCTCTAAAAAATCGCATTCTAAGCAAATCCCAGAAATTTGAAAGCATTCTGTAAAAGTTCCTCTAATATGCCTTTGACACAAGAACAACCTTGCTTATACTTGTTGGACTGGCTTCTCTCACCCCTGTCAGTTCAATAAATGACCCCTTTGAGGGAAGTTCAGAATAGTTGTTTATCTATAAGTCCCACGCTTTTTATTAAAGAGGGATGAATTCCCAGTGTTCACATTTTAAAATGCAAGACAGATTGCAGCACCTATAGATGATGATTCCACTGGCAACAGGCAGCACCTGAGGATCTGTGTGCCCTGTCACTGGGTCTGTGGGATCCCTCGGACTGCTCTGCCATTGGCTGGTATTCATTGTCATTCCGGCTGCTCTTGCCCTGCATTCTGCCTCAGTGAAATACTCAACACGTTCTTCCTCACATGCTGCTTTCCTTCCAGCAAGGCTCATCTCTGAACCACATTATACACCAGCAAATACCATCTTCAATCTGTCTCACAAGATTTGCAGCTGGGACAAATAATACACAAGTTCTTAATTCCCAGAGTCTGGAAATTATACTCTAGTTACTAAAAATCTCTCCCCAAATTACAGTCAGTTTGAAGTGACATGTTTATGTTGTTCTGTGTGATAAAAATACCTCTACAGTGACAGTTTAGGTGCTAAGTGTTCTGCTTGTGAGTGCTACATACAATATAATAGTTGTGTCTTCTCAGATAATGTAACGAATATCATGTATTTCAACCTTCTCTATTGTGATAACCTAATATGCCCTCCAAAGGTTTGGTGATGCCAGGAGAGGAAATGTTCATTAGTCTACCAGTACCTTAGGAGTTCTTGTACGCAAACAACAGAAGTTGGCTCTAGTTAACATAAAAAGAAATAGGACTTATAAGAAGGATATAGGCTAGATCATAGAATCAACCGTAAAGGAAGAGGTCAGAGCTTGCTAAAAGTGCATGATCTTTTGAGAGACTGGGTAGAGAAGACAGCCCAAGTCTTCAAGTTCAACTCGTTCTACAGATATGGACCCAGCTACATATGCATAATTACTACCACTGCCAGAATCTGCCCTTCAGCTTCAGTGAATATTTCTAACTGCTCCTCTGCCCTTCCATCATTTTATCAGGATTCCAGGTGCTGAACAAAAGGATCAAATTGGCTGATCCTATTTCATATGCCACTAGCTGCCAGAGATCAGAGAGAGGGAATAACTCCCTGCTTTAGGATATGGAAAATGCCTTCAATATAAAATATTCAGATGCTTGACAGCCAAATAATGAAACTTCAACAAAGGACCTTCTCTCAAATTCATAAAATTGTGTTAATATTTCTAGTAATACTTAACAAAAAGTTTAGCTGACTTTGACATGATCTCCCTCACCAGTTGCACCACCATGCCAAAATAATTGTTTTCCATTAAGTCTGTATGTCAATTAAGGTCATCATATTTCACCCATAATTTTATTCATGATATTATGGAAAAGCAAATAGATTTTCCTAAAATCTTATCCCTGAGGATCTATTACAGCTGTGGCAAGTTTCCACTTACTGAGTAATTACTATATGCAGGGCACTGGGCTAGGTAATTTATATGCAGCATCTTATTTAGTCCTCACAAGGCCCTTTCAAACTCTGTATTACTCACTTCATTTTCCATGTAAAGAAAATGAAATTCAAAAATCTACGTAATGGTCTCAAATACAGCAAACTGTTTACAGGCAGAGCCAGGATGATAACCTAGGATTCACTGATTTCTCCTTCCTTCCTGCTTTACTTCTTTCCTTCTTTTCTTCTATGTCAAAGTCTCTGTTTAAGATATTTTCACCATTCTGTATGGCTAATCAGCAGTGTAAAAGACTGTGAATTCTACCTCACACACAAAAAAATCAATTTTTTTCTGAACATATGTATTTGGTCACCATCATCAAGGATTCTCTGTGACATAGACTGGTTGGTTTTTAAATTTTAAAAAATTATTCGATACTTTTACTCAAATATGAAAACCTATTTATAAAGCTATAGACTCTTGACTGTGTCAGAGAAACAGAATAGAAACTACAATGCTCTGAGAACAAGAGGAGCAGGAGCTTGTCAATGTGGGTTTACAGTTGGCATCCCTCACTTGGAGTCAGAGCAGAGTAGAAAAGCATCTGTCATCAAATGTGACAAAGGCCACTGCCCTAGTTAAACTGTTGTGAACTGGGGCACTTGAGTCTGAGTAATTCAGGACTTTTATTTTCAGACCATGTCCCCAATCATTCCTGTTGAAATGAAGGCCATCTCTTGCCACTAAATGTGCCTTTTGCCCTTAGTAATAATCTGCAACTTTCATCCAAACAGTAAAGACAGAAAAATGGAAAATGTTACATTCTCAGATAAAGGAAAAAAAGATATATTTCTCATTGTGCACTCCAAATGTGTTTTCTTTCACTTTCTCATTTGTTCTGTAACAGATTTCACTGACTGCAGATACATTTCACAAAGTATATAATAAATTTAAAAGGAAAATATCTTCATTCCACACAAATCCATACAATGTATACAACTCTTGGAATTGGGGGAGAGAGTGATATTTTGTGAAATTTTTTTACACAAATGCTAACTAGATCTAAATGTGCATCATTCATTTCAATTACAGTTCAGAAAAGAACCCAGGAGTCATACAGGTACCACTATAATCCACTTAGACATTCTGGATTCTTCTATCTTTTTACAGTATATTTTTTGCCTAGGTGAAGCCCATTGGCCCTGTCTAGTATTGGCCAAGATGAAAAAGAAAAGATAAGCCCTAGTAGAATGAACAGTAGACACGTTGCTGCTTAGTTACAGACAGTGTTATGTAGTGATTATGGGCTCTGGAATCAAGCTTCCTTTATTCAAATCCTAGTCGTTGGCTGTGTAACCTTTGCCAAGTGATTTAGCCTCTCTGTAACTCAGTAGCCTCACCTATTAAATGGAGGTGATGATAAGTGCACTTCATAAAATTACAGTGAGGACTAAACATGAGCTAATAAATGTAAAGCATCCAGGCCAGCCCACGGTAAATCCTCAGTAAATATCAAAATTGTGAAAACTTACTGTGTGTATTTTCTCCGTCATGATTCTTCCAAAACATTTGTTAGTTACCAAGCATTCAATTACAGAGATGAACAATAATCTACTTAACAATTGTCATAAAGTTTTAGAATTTTTTTCCAATTTTTCACAGTTATATATTTACCTAATTTTTCAGATTAACCTTAGAATCAATTTGTCAACTTTCTAAAAAAAATGCCTCTTGGATTTTAACTGAGATTATATTAAACATACACATTTATTTGGGGGAGATTTGCTTATGAAGTCCAATCTTCTCATCCAGGGATATAGTTTATCTTTCTGTAAATTTAAGTCTGCTTAAAATAAACCTCTAATGTTTTGTAATTATTTTCATATAAATCATCTGTATTTCTTTGAACATTAATTCTTTGGTGTTTTACAACTCTGTCATTAGGAACTATTAAATATAATTTACTCTTATTTCTTGCTGTTATGGAATATTTAGTAGTTTCTTTATGTCACTTTTAAATATAGAGGTTATAATTTTTCACAGTAAAAAATATCAAACCTTTACTGTGTATGACTGTTTTTATACACAGGAAAACATCAACTTACATGCTGAATTTAGAGCAATTTTTAGTTTTATCTTTTTAAAAGTAAAAGGACTTTCCAAAGAGGAAGAAAAATTAGGTGGCTCATGCCTGTAAGCCCAGCACTTTAGGAGGCCGAGGCGGGTGGATCACGAGGTCAGGAGATCGAGATCATCCTGGCTAATACGGTGAAACCCTGTCTCTACTAAAAATACAAAAAAATCAGCCGGGTGTGGTGGTGGGTGCCTGTAGTCCCAGCTACTTGGGAGGCTGAGGCAGGAGAATGGTGTGAACCAGGGAGGCGGAGCCTGCAGTGAGCCGAGATCACACCACTGCACTCTAGCCTGGGTGACAGAGTGAGACTCTGTCTCAAAAAAAAAAAAAAAAAAAAAGGTCCATAATATAAGTATACTTCTAAGCAAAGGGGTGATTTTACAGAGAAATCATTACGATAAATGGCATTCTTGCTTCACCATGAAGGATCGCAGCCCGAATAGAAAGATCAAGAACTTAAGAAAATTCTGTGCTAATTAATATGTCTATTAATGGGTTATTAGACCATAAAAGTCTAACATTTACTACAATCCTGCCTTCTTTTCCACATACTCCTACCTTAGAATTCTTCTCATACTTCTTTAATTATTTCATATTAATTGATTGCTTATTGTTTATTTTTGTCCACTGCCAATGTATTTCCATTAGGGCTACAACCTTCAGCTGTCTTGTTCACCACAGTGACCAATGTCCAATCACAGTCTCATTCGTTTATGTATTCATTAATTGAATAAACAAATATTAGTCTCCTATTCCTTATCAGGAACTGTTGCATATAGACAAGGTCTTTGACCTCAGAGTGTTTATTTTCTGTGGATTTGGGGGAGGATAGAAAGCAAATAACCAAATAAATAACATAATTTCAAGTAATTATAACAGCTACCGCATAGGGTGGACTGAGCAAATCTGGGTGGATGTACTGTTGGAAAAAAAAAAAAGCCAGTGAAGGCCTCTCTGAGTCGGTAACATATGAACGGAGAAGTGTAACATGAAAGATCTGAGGGGAAAACGTTGCAAGAAGACTGAATTTCTATGAAGATCCTGAGGTGGATAAACTTGGTGGTTTGAGAAGCAGCAATAAAACCAGTGACCAAGAGAGAGAATGGAAGGAGATGATGTCACAAAGTCAAGACACAGTGAGATTGTGCAGGCAAGGCCTTCTTGTGTCACACTTTTCAAACTTAGTTGTGCATGTAAATCATCTGGAATCTGGTTAAAATGCACACTGATTCAGGAAGTCTGGGCCAGGGCCTGAGATTCTGAATTCCTAATAAGCTTCCAAGGGATGCTAATGCTGTTGTTCTGGGGACCACTCTGAAAAGGAATCTTCTGAGTTATAAAAAGGAGGTTGAGTTTTATTGTAAATATGAATAAAAGCCATGAGAGGGCCTTGGGATGACATAATTGCTTTTCATTTTCAAAGGATCGCACTAGTGTGTAGAAAAGCCTGTGGAGGTGAAAGCGTGGAAGCAGAAAGCCAGTTAGGAAACTGCTTCCGTGAGGCAACAGAGGAGGGTGGTTTGGAGTAGTCTGAGCAATGAAGGAGCCCAGGACACACAGTGACGTTTGGGACATGTTTTGATTACATAGTCAAAATAATTGATAGACTAGATGTCGGATGTGAAAGTCAGAGTAATCAAGACTGTCTAGTATTAAATGGACCAGTGAGTGATTTGTGGTTCTTGTAAGGCCAGGTAGGACAGGATAGAAGTCAAGGGTTTGGTTTCAGATATGCTATTATTGAGAATACCGTATTAACGATCAAATAGAAATATTAAGTATAAGTTGTGTACATATGTTAAGAGCTTAGGGAAGAGTATTGAATGTAGATGGAAATTTAGGGGTCATTTGATTTTGAAGTTATCCAATAAAATGAGCTCATCTAGCAAGGGAGAATTAGAGAAGATATTTAAGTCTGAGAAGAAGAGGAAAGCTCAGCCAAGGAGACTGAAAAGAAGCTACTTGTGAGGTAGGAAAATAATTCAAGAACATGTGACACTCTAGAATTTAAGTGAAGAAGTGCTTCAGCATAGTGGCTAATGGAGATTGGGTAATCAAATAAGTACCTGTCAGGGTTCAGATGAAATGAAACTGAGAATTGACCACTGAATGTTGCAAGACATGGGCATTGTTGCTAACTTGACAAAGGTGGTCTTGGTAAATAGGGTGATAAATTATTGCCTAGAATGTAGGAAAGCAAGAATGGGAAATGATAAAGTAGAAGCAGAGACAATAGAAAACTCCTTCAAGAATTTTTGCAATAAAAAAAGAGAATGAGCCATAACTGGAGAAAGATGTAAAATCAAAGGAGTTTTATTTTAAGATAAGAGTTATTGAAACATGTTCATGTGCTGACATAAATGATAGGTGATGAGAAAATATGGATTATGCAGGTGGAGGGGCTGGCTGTGGAGAGAAGAGAGAGATGAGAAGAAAATAAGAGTATATATGGGTAAAGGTGCATGTAAGTTGAGCAAGAAGAAAGTGGGAAGATAAGCACTTTTCTTCTAGATGATTCTGTTTTGCAATAAAATAAGAATAAACAAACAGTAGAACATGAGGAAGGAGTGTTGGGGATTTGAGCGGTGAAAAATTTGTGTGATATATTCATCTCAGATAGCATGGAGGCAAATTTAAGAGAATGTAGTGGGATTCAAGGGTAGTACTGAGGGACCATTTAAGGCATGGTAATACTATAAATATGAAGTGGGATTTCTTCTAGTAACATTCACCTACTTAGGGAGAAAATGGCAAGGTTGCTGAGGATACATGCAAGAAAGAAATTATAGTAATGAGCCATGGCATCTAAACCAAGTAAGAAGGAAGTGAGGGCTTGAAAAAGCGGTGAGTCAATGCATTATTTAAATGAGACTGAAGAATAGTTATTAAGGTAAGTGAATTGAGAGGCAAGAGGTTCTTTGATTCTTTAGGTAAGTAAAACCCTGTATAACATACCCCTGAACTCTCCAAAGGTGCAGAACAGTGGAACTGTAGCCACAGGCACACAGCTTGAGCTGTCATGAAAGTTTCTGAAAAGGCTTACTAGAGATTTCCTTTTAGTACACATATGATTTTATTTACTTATGTTTCTCAGAAATACATCTATTGAGAAAGGCAGGGTTGATCAGTACAGCAACTGTATCCCTTTTTATTTTAAGTATTTTGAAATGTTTTAATGCACCAAACTCAAAAGCAAAACATCATTCAAATCAATGGGCTATTAGAGCACCACCCTTAAGTGCTGCTTTGTCTCTCTGCTTATTACTCTTTCAAAAGCAATAAAACAAAAATCATATCATCAAATTTGAATGTTAATTTATTTCCAAAATAATCTGGACAGCAAGCAAATAGAGTCTTGAAATGCTGTCTCATACATTCTTTAGAAAATTGTTAGGAGGGCAAAAAGTCCATAAAGTAAGGCACAAGGGTAGGCAACAAGAAGCTGCTGTCCTTCCATGTGCAAGGCTGCAATGAAGATCTTGGAAGCTGAGAGACTACACCAGCCAATGATGACCAGCGATGATACGGTTCCAAAGGTGCCCCTGCAGCAAAGACAAAGAGATGATTGCCTGTGCCAGTAGAAAAGAGACCATTGAGTTAAAGCTGCCTCTGAAATATCCTTGGTACAATATTTATAACTACTTTTTCCAGTGGTAAAATGAAAATCATGAAATATATGAACAAAAGCCCTTGACGAGTTAGGCATTTTTTAGTCAAATTCATTACAGAGGCTAAATATTTTATATTTCTGTTAAACCTGAATTAGAAAAAACAGTAGAAGTCACCTGCAGTCACTCTCCTCTCATCTGTCAATATTCAAATCCTAACTCCTAAAATTCTCTTAAATACAGCATTGAGAGCCTTCACATCCTTATAGCTATAGACTTCCTTTCCCCTACTTGTCTCAAAAATTGGCCAATGGTATGGGAGAAGGATGGACAGAGTTACATTCCAGTGAGGTGCCTAATTCCCGCTACTTTCAGATCTACTTCTCAGGTTTTTGTCGGACATCACAAAAAGTCTGACACAGCTCAAGTAAGGAGCACATGGGACAGGAAAGCACGTATGTGTGTGGCTTCCCACTTCATCCTTGAAGTTCCATTTTGTATATTTTTAGAATGTTGAAATAGATTTGTTCACCTGGTATCTTCAAAAAGTAACTGTGGAGGCAAGTGAGCAAATAAGATAGTCAAGTCGGGTCACTTGGAGTATAATAAGGCAGGAAAGGTGGTCAAGAGTGAATTTCCTTTCTTATGTGCTAAACAGAATGCATTATTTAGAAAAATAAGACATGAGAGCTGGGAGAAATCTCAGGAGATGTCTACTGCCCGGTTTTAAAGCAATAAAATGATGACAAAAATTGCATGGTGAAGTGGACAACAGGTCAAGATCTCTCCTATCATAGTACTCTTTTCACCACCAAACTAAACTGCCTTACTTGATCTTGGTTTGACTCTGAAGTTGGGAATTGTGTTTATTATTTATGAAAATGACAGAAATATCTACTTCTAATAATTGAACGAAAGCAAAACAAGTGAAAAGCTCTATAGTATGGCTTCTAATGCCTCAGACTATTAATAAACCAAACATATTTTAAAAACACCAAATAAGTACTACATTTATTGATTTAAGTAATACCTATTAGAGATAATTTCTAGAGTTGTTTAATGTACTGTATTCTTAGTAATGGTCTTGAGTTGCACATACTAATTGCCTAAATTAAGGAAGAAAAAAAAATATTGACTGAGCATGTATGTTATAAAATTCTCCAACATTAATATCCTCATCAGGGTTCCTGGGAATTCTACCCGGCAAGGAGCCCAGCTGAGAAAGAATAGTTGTTTTCAGCCCAGAAGGCAGAGTGCCTGAAAGCCGAAGCAATTTATCAGTGTTCACCAGGCACTTACTCTTCCAAAATCAAACAAGTGAATTTCCTGTAGTTGTTATTTTACACATGACGATAGTTCACATTGAAAAATGTGACAACTTAAAAAGTGCCAGTTTTTTTTTTTCTTTTCTTTTCTTTATTTATTTTTTTTTAGATGGAGTTTTGCTCTTGTTGCCCAGGCTGGAGTGCAATGGGATGATCTTGGCTCACTGCAACCTCCGCCTTTGGGTTCAAGTGATTCTCCTGCCTCAGCCTCCCAAGTAGATGGGATTACAGGCCTGCGCCACCATGCCTGGCTAATTTTGTATTTTTAGTAGAGACAGGGTTTCTCCATGTTGGTTAGGCTGGTCTCGAACTCCCGTCCTCAGATGATTCACCCACCCCGGCCTCCCAAAGTGCTCGGATTACAGGCACAAGTCACCGTGCCCAGCCAAAAAGTGCCAGTTTTAAAGATAACTTGGATTAACTTATTTTTTAAGTAACTGAATGAAGTAAGAACAGCACCTGGGCCAAAACTGACCTACTTTTCTGAATCTATGTGTAGCTTTTAATAGCCATGCTTTTCCCAGTTCCACTACCAAAACAATCAGAAAGGGCTTAACTTTTGCATGCCTGTGGCAAACCTTGGCTATGATTGTGCATGTGAGGTCAATGAGAGCACACCGACACTTACTGCAATGAAAAGAACATGGCGCAGCCAGACAGGATGACCATGGGGAGCAGGCAGTAACCCAGCACGCTGGCCACACAGCCGTATGACACCCCTGAAGAGCTCATCAGATTCAGTAAGGCATGAATCACAAGGCAGCCAATGGCACTCATGCCATACACATAACCAAACTGAACTTTTCCTGCCTGAAAAGACGTGGGGGAAAAAAAAAACAGTTTGAACACACAATGGACACCAAGAGGAAATCTGAATATCACGAAGCAGAGAGCGTGTTAGAGTCAGTTCAGTGCTGTTCCCTGTCTTTGTAGGACTGTCATCAGGAGACTGGTAGTTCTGGGAAAAACATGGCCAATGGTTTGAATTCAGATTCTGAAAACAAACACTTCTGACTAGAGTTAGGAAGGAATAAGCATGCTACAAAGAAGATAGACTATTTCTAGACTTATTTTTTATTATAAATTGTCTATTAAGAGTACAAGGCATAAGTAAGACTATACTTTGTCCACATATTTATTAAATAATTACGTGATTGAATAGAGGAATAAAAAACCCGATTTTAGTCTTGTGGATTTATAAGGCATATTAGTAAAATTAGCAAACATCTACAAGATTTACCATGTTGGAACCCATTCTAAGTGTGCCACATATATTTATTTAATCCACATAACCACCTTATGAAATAAGTATCATAATTACACCAACTTAAACATGAGGGCGCTGAGGTGCAGAGAGGATAAGTAACTTGCCCAAGGTAATATAACGCTAAGCAATGGAGGTTGGCTTTGAACCTAGGTATTTCAGCTCTAAAATGTAGGTCCTGAACATCAACAGGAGCTCTTACAAGTCCTAAATAAGTCCCAAAATAATGGCACATATTTAACCCTATTTAATTTAGCACTTAGTTGAACACAGAATCCTTTTATGTTTCATGATACCTATTGCCAGGTTGATTAACCACGCCTTATGAAAAGGTGATTTATATAAACTAACTGGTAATGAATCATAAAAGGTGTACTGTCAAAGGAAGTTAGTAGTGTTCAGAGTACACCACCAATCTTCTGAGGAAAACTCATAAAAACAGCCATTGCTCACAGAGCTAGTATTTTGTGAGTACAAGCCCCAGTAAATGCATTCAGAGAAAATCACAGCATACTATTACTTCAAAAGAGGATATTTTAATGTTTGCTTTCTGAGAATACCAAAGCTACAGTTAAAAATTCATTAATTTTTTATATTTACATTATGCTGATCATAACTTCTAGATAAAAGTTGAATAGGCTGTCTCTGGTTTTCATGGGAATTAGACAAAAACAGTGAGGGAGCTGATAAATTGATTCAGGAGAGAAAGAGCTTTTTAGCTGTCACTTTTCCTTCTCCATGCTATTATCTATGAAGTCTTTCAGAGATATTTATTTTACAATTAATCAGGGTAATGGAGAATGTCATAGCTATTTCAATGTTCAAAATTGTTCACCTATTCTGAATTCTTCTTCCTCTGCAGTTGGAGCGTTGATCACTATGAAGTCCTTTCATAAATATTCCTGACTTTTGCTGGCAGAATTGTCTCCAGCATTAGCCACTGATAAATTCTTATGATATCTTCTGTATTCTTGTGGCCATTTAATGAAATAATGCTAATGATGGACATGCTAGAGAAACACATCAGCTATCCACTGCTTTATTGGGTGAGTTTGCTCCACTTGCAAAATAAAGACAATTTCACATCATTGTCATGCATTAGAGAAACCATCTACTTAATATTTTACTTGGATGGGATAAATATGAGGTAGGGCTAGTCCTAATGGTATAGGACAACTCTCTTACACCCAAAGGACACCTAACTGCACCTTCCTGTCCTGAAAAGGCAGTTCTACAAATGGAGTGGGGCAAATAGGGAGTAGATGAAGCTAATTTGGTAGTAAAGTTGTGTGTTTTCATGTCAGTTATGAACTTCTCTCATCGTGTCTTTCTTTGGTAGTTTGTCCAATTTAAGTTGTAATTCCATTTAGCCTAAATCACTGCCATTTTAAAGAATTGTTTCAAATTCTAACAAGGGCTTATAATCGAAATAGAAAATAAATGTTCTATTTTTTTAACCTCAAAATTTTTAAGGATCCTCCCTATACCATCCTCATTACCACATCGTGATTTAAAATACTTAGTGTTCTTCTGATTGCACTTTTAAATTGGCCATGCATGTTGCTTTTTCAGACCACGCTCTTGGCCCTACCAGAAAAGTTAAATGGAGCAAAAGCTTTAAACCATTTGTCTTCTTGGTGTTGGAAATGAAAATAATTTGGGCGAAAAGAATAAGTAAAACTAAATTTGTGCTAAGTGCTTGAAGCTTTCTTTGGTTTGTCTCCTTTTGCCTGAAGAAAGTCCACTGAAAGAATGGCGTCTTATGTCAGCATGAATCTCAAAGAAGGAAGCATATGTGACTATGACTCTTATGACTCCAGAGATGATAAACAGATTTGGATATTGATTCTGGATTTAGTTTGCTTTCTCTAGTAAAATTCCTGTATCAGCCAGTAAAATCACTCTTACATTTTAATTCTACATATCCAGGAAAGAATTAATCTATAATCAAATGAATTCTGAGTTAAATCATACTTTAATTAATATTCAGTTGGTGTTTTGGGGGAGTCCTTTTTGCTCTATATCAGAATCAATTTGAAAGTTATCATATCTAATGGTAAAATTTCAAGTGATAAGGTTTCATAAAGACATTCAGAAAATACATATTTTCACATATTCTACACAATTTTAGAACTAAATAGAACCTGAAGAGCTACTTAAATAAACTCCTTTTGCCTTGAAGAAAACGAAATGAAAGCCTAGAAATATGAAGCCGAAGGTTAAAGATTACAGCAAGTGGCAAAGCTAGGGTAGATCCAATTTTCTCGCTTCCAGTTAAGAATTTTTGCCTCTATTGCTTTGTATTTAAAATATAAGAAGGGATATGTAAATAACTCTAACTAACATTATGCATCCAAGAGAGATCATAATGGAATTGATGCTGTTCTTTAAGGGATGGTAACAGTGATGTTCTGCTACAGAACAAACAGCTGTTTTATTACAAATGACTTGAAAAAGAAAGATGAGTTAATATATTAAATTGATTGTTTCTGACTATTTGATTAATTGACATGGCCTTACTTAGCAGTTAATCTAAGATTATCAAATTACTGTGACAAAGACAGAAGAAGGGAGGTTAGAGACTAAATTAAAACTCTAGTTGATATAGTGTTTGATTTACAGAGTATTTGCACTTGCTGTAGTACAAAGAAATAAGATGTTATCACTAAATACTATTGTATTGGATTAACATGATGTTATTATTGGCCAAATTACCTGCAGAAACTAGATTGCTATCAGTATTTTGATTGATTATATATAATAATTGAAAAGCAGAATTTTATTTAGTTGCAAATGCATTTTACAACTACTTTTGAAAATTGTATATCCACTGGAAGAAATTATTATTATGGAACATGAAGAGCAGGAAAATGGGGAGAAGGGCTAAATAGTTATTGTAAGAGCTTTTTTTATAATGTTTAATTTCTCATATTATTTATTCTGCCTAGTTTATCTCTTTGTGTCTTAATGAAACAGCATTTTTCACACTGCCTTGACCATCTTTATCATTCTCTGTTTTTATTGTATTGCCATCTCCTCCTTGGTATAAAGTCAGAGACATTTTCTCATTTTTTTCTTATTCCTTTTTTTTTTTTTTTTTAATGAAACATTTTCCTAAACTATGAGCTAGAATGTCTTTTAAACTTTACTTAGGTCACGTTTTTAGTGACCCTTAATACCATTACTTCCAGATATAAAGAATGAAAGCATACATAAGACATATGGTGAAGTCGGGGAACAAATGTCTTCATAAAATGTGGAAAACTAACATTTTAGAGGAAATATGTAGGCTGAGTAAACAAATCATAGCTTGTCATTGCAAATTAACTTTTTCCTAGTAGCCTAACCCAAAACAAGGAGATCAGTCTCGTACCTCATACGATGTTAGAAATAGTCTGGAGATTTATCACAGCAAAGAAAATGGTGACCAAAGAGAAGTGACTTATTCAGTGTCACAATAGAACTCTCACAAAAAACAAAAAATAAAATGTAGGCCTTATATCTCCCAAATCTGTTTTCCTCCCATTATTCCAGATTTAGTCTTTTCTTAATAACAAAAAAGACATAAGTGAGCTCCTACTTTGATCTCCTTCTTGATTTTTGAAATTCTATTTAAATTTATACGTTTTAGCTGTTGCAATGCATAATGGTAGCATATTTTTGTCACTATGGTTAAATTATTCTCTCTCACTTAACAAAATTCACTATGTAAAGTGACACAGTTTCTATTATATTTATACATATTGCTTCAAAACCAGCACTGGCAAGGACAAGCATTAAAATCTGGTGCTTATTGGGACACATTACCAGAAGCAAGGTGGCTCCCAGGGCTATACAAAAAAGAATGGGTCCAGTGAGGTCCGTTTCATTCATAATACTGCCATCTGCTGGCTTCATTGGATTTAACACTGTCCAAGTTTTTTGCCATATGTGATCAAAATGGATTCCAAGTTCTGTAAAAAGGAAAAAAAAGATAGATAATATGATAATATAAATATAGAAAAATAAAAATAAGTTACACTCTTTAAAGGTTAACATATCTGATTAACTTACTTAGCATTTTAATCTGATTGTTTTATCATACCTTCTGAAGTTCCAAGTTCTGTATTACACAGAAACTCAAGTTCTATGTAACATACAAATCTTTAAAAAACAAACTAAAAAGTAATTTGGTTTCCAAAGAATGACTTAAAAGAAATGTGTTAGAGAAATATTTCCATCAAGGAAAACATTCCCTGATTTATGCAGCAAATACAAGCTTTCAATCTAATTAAAAATTGGGAAATTGGCAATATACAGTAAAAAATAAAATTGTAGCTAGCAGATCAAAAATTTCATCCTATTGTCCATCTAGATAGTTCCTTTTCCTGTATTTTCTTTTTTTTTTTTTTAAATTTCTTTTTTGAGACAGGGTTTCCCTCTGTCATCCAGGCTGGAGTGCAGTGGCATGATCCCAGCTCCTCCGCTTAGTCTCTTGTGTAACTGAGACTCATGTCTCAGTTGTGGCATGCACCACCACACTTGGTTAATTTTTTTTTTTTTCCATAGTGATGAGGTCTCACTAAATTGCCCAGGTTGGTCTCGAACTCCTGGGCTCAAGGGACCCTCCTGCCTTGGCCTCCCAAACTGCTGGGATTACAGCCCTGTGCCACCGCACCTGGCCCTTTTCCTGTATTTTCAATTGCTGACACTTCTGAAATCCCGTCATATCAGCCATGGCATAATTTTTAAATTAGTAGTACTATACTAAACTAATGAGACTGAGTCCAAGTCCACTGTGCCTAATGAGAAGAGCAATTTTATGCTAAATGAATGAAACTACACAGAGGGGAAAAGGGCTCTTTCTGCAAGTAAAAGTGATCATGATGTGCACACATATTTTTGTAAGGTCAATGTACTGTGAAGCTGAGTCTATGTATTCAAAGATTAAATTCTTGAGACAAGTTAACCTTTCTCTTTTATACATGGTAATATTCAAATAAAGTATCCAAAATCAGTGAAGTTCAGCGTTCATGAGTCCAAACCTATTTAGAAATTTCTAATTTTTTTTCTCCAATTCCCACTTTTCAAAGACTTCTGACTGCTGCCTCACAGATCCTTCTGCTAGAATCTGCTTCTCTCATTACTATAAAGCAAATACCGAGCCATTTGACATCCCTTGAACATAGAAATAAGTATTGATACCACATTGGTTTCTTTTCCTACCACTCCTGTAGAGATCACCTAAGATGTATCTAGGGTAGAGAAAGAGAACATTCAAAGAGAAGAGTATGACTTCACTATTTAGGGACCAGCAATCAAATTGGTTATCCTCCTTCTATAATTTCAGAATGTCCGTAAGGGTGACGTGGAGGCTAGGAAGAATAAAAGCTAAAATTTACTGAGTGTTTGCTATGGACTTCACAAGATTTACAAAAATTGGTCTTATAAATGCACAATCAATTGCTATTATTTTATCCCTATTTTATGCATCGGATATATAAGGCTTTGAGAGATTAATTTGTCTGAAGACACAAAGCAGTAATAGAAAACCTAGCTTTCAATGCTGCGCAATCTGACTCAAGAAAGCACGTGTTTAACCATAGAGTTGTGGTTGGGTCAATGTTCGTCTAATCATATATATATATATATATTTTAATGAGCCCAATTCTTCCATGTGAAGGACTGTCTTCCTAAATGTATTTGTATGTGGCATGTAACTACGCTTCCAAGCTTTAGTAACTTTCTTTGGTCAGATACAGGGGTATAGCTCAACTTATTTTACAGAGGCACATACCACCTAAATACCTTGCAAAGCTGACTTTCTGTACACAGACTACAACACAGACTTTTAATAAACCCCATGACACAGAGGACCCTTGTTCTAACAACTCAGAAATTTTCAGAGGGTCAGCTAGACACTGGTCTAAACCAAGAAATAAAGTTTTATTCATTTCATGCCCAGAATGACATCTGTTATTTTAAGCTTAAAAAAATCGAATAGTTAAATTAATAGCAAATAATTTACATTTCCGCTTTCTTGTTTCATCCTTTATTTCCACAGTGCATTTGTATATTTATTAATGAACATACACTTTGAATAATATGAGCAGTTCACCAAGCTTAAAGGAGGTTAGAATGTCTAATATAATTTTTGAAAGAGAAGAAGACTTTAAAAATTGAGATATGCTATATATTTAAAATTAATTAATTTTAAATTAATTTCACCTGAAGCTTATGTTCTCAAACTTTATTTTTTAATTTTGGCATTTATGCTAAAAATACATTTTCAGTATTTACCACAATAAAGTGGTAAATTCCAAACACCTTTTCCTCAAAAAACATAATTATTTTGGAAGAAATTCAGATGAAAAATGCTTTATGCAACATCATTACTGATGTCAACCATTTATTTAATGGCATAACTAACTCCTGCACATATTTTAACATCAAGCCATGAGACAGTAAATTAATATAAGCCCATATAAATATTTTCATAATGAAAAATATTTTATGTGCTTTCTACTGAAATATCTCAATAATATTGTGTTTTTTATTTATTATAAGGTATGTGAGCGATTATAACTACTTATTAATTATACATACTCTAATATAACATCTTATTGTACAAAATAAAAGAAGATAAAACTGCTGTAAAATTTGAATGCAAAATTTATTGTTTTGCTGTCATCTAGTGGTAGTAAAGTATATGATACATATGCTATAAAAGTGAATTAAGATCTCTATTTTCTATGCAAATTGTGGCACTGGCCTTTCATATAGAAGCGTCAAGCTATGCTATAAATACAACATACCAAATATCAGTAATTCTTCTTATCTGACAGGTTTGAATTTACTATTATTCTCAAAAATGCATTTAACATATTGATTTTACATTAAAAGCAAAATTTATCATTCTTACATAAAACCAAACAAATATTTTAGACAACAAAATATTTAAGAAATAAAGAAGGACTCTTTTGAAACAACATGCTTTTTGTGCAACAAGGAATGTTCATTATTATAGCTTGATAATTTTATAGGCCATTCTGATGGATGGTCAATAAAAACTAGTAAATGTTATTTAATGCATTATCCTAGAAATTGTATCATTTTTTATATCTGAAAAAGACATATCATGGCCTTTTTCATATCTTTAGACAAAAGAGGCTTGAGGCTTTCACAAGTCACTCAGCTTGAAGAATACATTGGATCCAAAATCCAGATATTTCATAGATTCAAAACACAAAATTATATTAGGTACTCTATCTTCTAATACTGGGGTTCCCAAACTCAGGGCCATGGACCCATACCAACTTGCTCATGGCCTGTTGGGAACCGGGCCACACAACAGGAGGTGGAGGTGAGCAGTGGGCGAGCAAGTATTACCACCTGAGCTCCGCCTCCTGCCAGATCAGCTGCATTAGTTTCTCATGGGAGCATGAACCTATTGTAAACTGTGCATGCAAAGGATCTAGGCTGCACGCTTGTTATGAGAATCTAACTAATGCCTGATGATCTGAAGTGGAAGAGTTTCATCCCAAAACCATCTCCCCAACCTGTCTGTGGAAAAATTGTCTTCCACAAAACTGTTCCCTGGTGCCAAAAAGGTTGGGGACTGCTGTTCTAATACACTGTATATTTTGGGGAAATTGACTCTGAGCTGTATAAAATGGAAATAAAAATCTATTACGTATTTTCTATTCAAATTGAAAGACATGCTAGAGGAGGATGTATAGAGAGTGGTAAATTAATGCAACAGTAGAGACATTTCAGATAGTAGAAAAGATTATTTTCAATAAATGCTGCAGAAAAAAATAGTTAAGCAGTACAGAAAAAAATTAAATCTTACTTCACATATTAAGCTTAAACAACTATTGAATAATAATTTCAATATAAAACAAAAAATACAAAAGGATAATTTTAAAATGTGAGCATCTATAAGGAGATAGAGGCAGTACCTAGAGCTGGAGAAATAGATTTTAAACAAACAACAATTGGAAAGAAATGTTACTAGGAAACATATTCTGGGTTTAAAAAATTAATATCACACTTTTAATATGTCCCAATGACCCATAAACAAATCAGATGGCAAACACAAGCTAGGAAAAAAATGTTTAAAATACATATTCTAGACAATAATTAATATGGTTACTATATAAAATCCCTAAAAAATAAACAAGGAAAGAAAACTCTTTAAATTCTATAGAAATCTGAACCAAAAAAAACGTGAAAAATAAAAAGTCAATACACATACGAGAAATGTCAAAATTTTTTTAGTAACCCAGAGGTACAAAGTATTCCTTTTTCCTTTTTTCCTATGAAATTGACAAAGACATGTCATATTCTACTCTGGAAGTGGAGTAGAACACCATTTTTGACATCATTTGACAGTGTCAGTACCTTTAACCCAGCAATCCCACTGTTATGGGTACATCCTAAGGACAGACTCTACAAAGGTCAAAGATGGCAAAGCATTACTTGCTATAAGGAATAACCTTTAAGGTGTGTTTAAATTATGGTTATGTTATATAATAGAGCTCTATGAAACCATTATAAATTGTTTTCAAATAATATTTAATGACTTTAAAGAATGTTTGTATAGAAGTGCTCGTGACAGGCTGGACACAGTGACTCATGCCCGTAATCCCAGCACTCTGGGAGGCTGAGGCAGGCGGATCACCTGAGGTCAGGAGTTCGAGATTAGCTTTGACAACATGGTAAAACCCTGTTTCTGCTAAAAACACAAAAATTAGCCATGCACGGTGGTGTGCACCTGCAGTCTCAGCTACTCAGGAGGCTGAAGGAGGAGGATCGCTTAAACCCAGGAGGCAGAGGTTGCAGTGAGTCGAGATTGGGCCACTGCACTCCAACCTGGGCAACAGAGTGAGACTCCATCTCAAAAAAAAAAAAAAAAAAATGCTCGTGACATAAAGTAAATAAAAAGAATGCAATACTTAAGTACTCAAACGTATATATATTCATTGAAAAAATAGTATTTTACTTTAAAGTATGCATGTATATTCATGCATAATACATATACATAGGCATTCATAGGAAAATAGAATAAAGGTTAGAAGAAAATACATCAAATTGTTAATGATAGTCATGTCTTTGAGACAAGATTTGAAGTAATTTTTATATTTTTATTATGCTTCTCTGTTTTCCCAATTCTGAAGACAATTAGGCAGAGATATTGGCAAAGCCAAGAAAAATGTTTAACTAGAATAACTTGTAACTTTTAAGTGTTTATTACTTGTAGAGGCAAAACAGAATGAACTGGTTAAAGATAACTGATCCAGAAACTTGACTGGCTTCCAAAGAGCCAATAGATCAATTATATAAATCTCTGTTCTGTTCTGAACAGTTTAAATCTTTCACGGTTTTACATTTTTAAGGAAAAGAAAGAAGAATGTGGTTGGTTGTGTTCATGTGAGGCAAACATCTTTACATCTTGTGATGTAAAATACTGGAAATTTTAATCTATTCCTTTTCACTTGACTACATGCAAAGGCCTTGCAGCAGTTAACCAGTGACTATTTCTGCTTGGTTCTCAAATTTAAATCCACTTGGGGTTTTAGTGTCTTAACACCTATGTTTCTAGCACTGTATTAATCTTGTTTAAGAGCAAAAACAGCACATACAGACTGGCTACATATGAAAAAAAAAAAAAAAAAACCAGTGGATGGAACAACTCCAAAATCCCCTAAGGACCTTCAGCTCTAAGAATCTCTGGATTACCTTCCCAGCAGGAGCGTTATTTACTGGATTTATATACTTCCTCACCTACTCATGCCAAGTGAGATGAAAGGGCTTGCATGAGTCAGGAAAGAAAAATACTGGCTTGTCTCCATGTCAACAATGACAACAAAAATATTAATTTGAGAAACTATCCACTTTGCTCCCAGGAAAACATAGCAGAAAATAAAATATGCTGTTATGAAGTGCTTCATTAACTGGGTGGGAAGGGTGGTCACTCTGATGTAACTACTTTGCCAAAAGATGTCTGCATTTTTTTCTATTCTTGGCCAAGGAGTTCAAATTTAAGAAAGAGTGAAGGAGCATTTAATAAGTGCAGCAATGTCACAGAATGGCCCATATCTACACCCAATTTCCCCTACGCAAACATGCAACAAACTTCCAACGGTTTAAGGGTTTTGGTTCAGCAAACTCTTGTTATACGTGAAACAATCACACATAAAACACTGTACACTGCAGGCTGACAGCACACATTAAGTGCTAATTATTGCTATTATTCTACTAGCTGTACAGACATTAATAACACTTCCTTAACTTATCTTCTAGCAAAGGAGGCTCTTCATCAAAACTGTCAATGTAAGGAGATTGTGAATAATAATCTGAGTTGGATGCTGGCTGAAAAAATTGTCCTGCATAACCTGGTGACATGAGCGTCTCTGATGGAACAAAAGAGGCAGGCTGAGGCTGCTCACCAGCTTGTTGTCTAGAAAAAGAAAAATACAAACATTTTTAGGTCTAAGAAAAAGGTATCATGATAAATAAAGTAGGAAAGTTACAATTTTACTTATATGAATTCACGTAGTTTTTATGAGTATTTACTCATGAAAGAAACAACTTACTTAAAATTTAACTTTAGTCCAAAAATGTAAAACAACTGGTCATCTAAAGGCTTCTGGAAAAATAATCCATATCAATAAACATTAATTGAGCATGTACAACATGCTGAATGCTTCCACTAATCTTTTCTCAATTAAAACTCTATGAGGTAAAAGCTGTATTTCTAATCTCATTTTACAGAAAAAGACACAGAACTTCAAAGAGACTAAATGACTTGTCCAGTAACACAAAATAACATTGCAGGGGCTGGACTCTGGCATGAAGCTTTCTGAACAGTGATCTGCTCATCACACACTGCTGCTTTTTTACTTATCTTCAGGGACCGTCTCCAGCAACGAAGCCCCTCCAAATATGTGGAAGCAGCAAGGAAAAATGATAATTTTAATAGTATAGTTAACTGATAGGAAAAATAAATACATATACTAATCACTGTGAATAAGGAAATATACTTCAGTTCTGGCCAGTTCTGTTGGTAATGACAGTCATTATCAACAGAATTGTCTCTGAGTTCCTAGCTAAATGTATTATCTAGTTGGCTTTAGTGTCTCTTTATTTGTACAAATTTATGGGGTACATATAAAGTTTTGTTACATGCATAGATTGTGTAGTGGTCAAGTTAGAGCTTTTAGGATATCCATAACCCAAATAACATTCATTATATGCATTAACTAATTTCCCATCACTCCTTTCCTACTCTCTCACCCTTCCAAGTATCAACTGCCAATGATTCTACTCTCTACCTCCATGTGTACGTATTTTTAGCACCTTTATGAGTAAGAACATGTGATATTTGATTTTCTGTGCCTGGCTTGTTTCACTTAAGATAGTGACTTCCATTTCCATGTATATTGTTGTAAATGACATGATTTTATTCTTTTCATGGCTGAATGGTATTTCATTGTATATATACCACATTTTCTTTATTAATTCATCCACTGGTGGATACTAGGTTAATTTCATGTCTTTGCTATTGTGAATAGTGCTTCAATAAACATATGAGTGCAGGTACCTTTTTGATATATTGACTTCTTTTCCTTTGGATATATACCCAGTAGTGGGATTGTTTGATAAAATAGTCATTCTATTTTTAGTTCTTTGAGATATCTTCATACTGTTTTCCATAGAGGCTAATAATTTACATTCCCATCGACAGTGTATAAGAGTTCCCTTTTCTCTACATCCCCATCAACATCTGTTACTTTTTGTCACTTTAATAAGAGCCATTCTGACTGGGGGAAGATGATATCTCACTGTTGTTTTAATTTTCATTTCACTGATGATTAGTGATGTTGAACATTGTTTCATATAATTGTTGGCCATTTGTATGTCTTCCTTTGAAAAATGTCTATTCATATTCTTGCCCACTTTTTTCTTTTTTTAAAATTTTGTATTTCCATAGATTTTGGGGAAACAGGTGGTATTTGGTTACATGAATAAGTTCTTTAATGGTGATCTGTGAAATTTTGGTGCACCCATCACCTGAGCAGTATAAATTAAACTCATCTTGTAGTCTTTTATTCCTCACACCCCTCCCACCCTTTCCCTCGAGTCCCCAAAGCCCCCTGTATTATTCTTATGTCTTTGCATTCTCATAGCTTAGCTCTTACTTATAGAGAGAACATACAATGTTTGTTTTTCCATTCCTGAGTTACTTCACTTAGAATAATACTCTCCACTTCCATATAGGTTGCTGCAAATGCCATTAATTCATTCCTTTTTATGGCTGAATAGTATTCCAAAGTGACTAATATACAGAATCTACAAGGAACTCAAACAAATTAGCAAGAAAAAAACAAACAAACTATCCCATCAAAAAGTAGGCTAAGGACATAAACAGACAATTCTCAAAAGAAGATATATAAATGACCAACAAACGTATGAAAAAATACTCAATGTCACTAATAATCAGGGTAATGCAAATCAAAACCATGATGAGATACCACCTTACTCCTTGCCCACTTTTTAATGGGATTGTGTCAGGGTTTTTTGGCTGTTGAGTTTCAGGGTTGTTTTTTTTTTTTTTTTTTTTTTTTTTTTTTTTTTTTTTTTTTTTTTTTTTTTTTGCCATTTGTTGGCTATTTTTATTGCTGATTCAATCTTGCCACTCATTATTGGCTGGGGACCAAAGCTAGATGGAGCTGGACTAGGCAAGCTTGCACTCAGGCCCGCTAGTCATGAGTGCATGCACCAGCCATGACAGGTGAGGGCAAAACAGTCCATCAAAAAGTGGGCTAAGGACATAAACACAATTCTCAAAAGAAGATATACAAATGACCAACAAACAGGAAAAAATGCTCAACATCACTAATAATCAGGGAAATGCAAATCAAAACCACGATGCAATACCACCTTACTCCTTGCCCACTTTTTAATGGGATTGTTTCAGGGTTTTTGGCTTTTGAGTTCAGTTCCTTGTATGTCTGGTTTTTAGTCCCCTGTCAAATGAATATTTTCCAAGTATTTTCTCCCATTCTACTGGCTGTCTGTTCACTCTGTTGATTATTTCCTTTGCTGTGCAGAAATTTTTAATTTAATCCCATTTGTCTATTTTTGTTTTTGTTTCCTACGCTTTTGAGGTCTTAGTCATAAATTCTTTGCCTAGACTAATGTCCAAAAGTTTTCCGTATGTTTTATTCAAGCATTTTTATAGTTTTAGGTTTTATGTTTAAGTCTTTAATCCATCTTGAGTTTATTTTTGTATATGGTGGGAGATAGAGGTCCAGTTTAATTCTTCTGCAAATGGCAATCCAATTGTCCCAGCACCATTTATTGAAAAGCATGTCCTTTTTCCAACTTATGTTGTTGTCAGCATTGTCAACGATTAGTTAGCTGTAAATATGTGACCTTATTTATGTGTTTTCTATTATTTTTCATTGATGTATCTGTCTATTTTTATAGCAGTATACCATGGTGTTCTGGTTACTATAGCCTTGTAATATAATTTCAAGTCAGGTAATGAGATGCCTGTAGGTTTGTTCATTTTTCTCAGAATTGCTTTGGCTATTTGGGCTTTCTTTCTCGTTCTGTATGAATTTTAGGATAGTTTTTTTCTAATTCTGTTAAAAAACAATGCTGGTATTTTGATAGTGATTGCATTGAATCTATAGATTGCTTTGGGCAGTATGGTCATTTAAACAATATTAATTCTTTCAATCCATGAGCATGAGATGTTTTTCCATTTGTTTGTGTCATGCACAATAATTTTTCATCAGTGTTTTGTCATTTTCCTTGTAGATATCTTTCACCTCCTTGGCTAATAAATGTACTCCTAAATTTTGTTTGTAATTATTGTAAACGAAATTGCCTTCTTGATTTCTTTTTCAGGTAGATAGTTATTGCTGTATAGAAATGCTACTGATTTTGTATGTTGATTTTATACCCTACAGCTTTACTGAATTCATTTATTAACTCTAAAAGGATTTGGTGAATTCTTTAGGTTTTTCTAGAAATAAGATCATATCATCCAATTTCCAATTTGGATGGCTTTTTTCTCTCTTGCCTGATTTCTCTAGATAGGATTTCCACTACTATGTTGAACAGGAATGGTGAGAGTGAGCATTTTGTCTTGTTTCAGTTCTTAGAGAAAATGCTTTCAACTTTTCACATTCAGTATGATGTTATCTGTGGGTGTGTCCTAAATAGAGTTTATTATTTTGAGGTACATTCCTTATATTCCTAGTTTGTTGGGGGATTTTATTATGAAAGGATGCTGAATTTTCCATTGAAACAATCATATGGTTTTTGTCCTGGGCTCTGTTTATGTGATTTATCACATTTATTGCTTTACATGTATTAAATCATCCATTCATCCCTTGTATCAAACCTACTAAATCATGACATATTATTTTTTGATGTGCTGTTGCATTTGATTTGCTAGTATTTTGTTGAGGATATTTGCATCTATGTCCATCAGAACTATTGGTCAAGTTTTTGTTGTTGTTGTGTCCTTGTCTGGTTTTGGTATCAGGTGTTACTGGCCTTGTAGAATGACTTAGAGAAAATTCCCTCCACCTGAATTTTTGGGAACAGTTTCAGGAGGATTAGTATTAGTTCTTTTTTTGTACATTTGGTAGAATTCAGCTGTAAATTCATCTGGTCCAGGCCTTTTCTTTGTTTAGAGACTTTTTATGGCCGATTCAATTTTGTCACTTATTATTGGTTGAGGGCCAAAGCCAGATGGAGCTAGACTGGGCAAGCTTACACTCAGGCTCCTCAGTCATGAGTGCATGCACCAGCCATGACAGGTGGGGAGAAACAGTCCTCAGGCCTCTGGTAGAATTCTTGGGTAAACTGTAGTCACCACTGCACTGAGGTCCTGCCACGAGAAGGGTGGGACCAGTCCCAGTGGCCATAGCCTTGGTCAGTGAGTAAGAGACTTGCTTCCTTCTTACAGCCCCCAGTCTGGACAGGGTTCTCTCCCCTGTCTCAGGTGTCATAGCCATCCCAACTGTTCGGTTAGACCCCATGCCCCTCAGTTCATGCTCATGGCCCATAGGAGTCCCCACTTAGCTCAACACTAAGGCTTCATGGCAACTGTCATCCTGCTTAAGTAGGAGCAGTACCTGCTTCCTGCACTGGTGGCTGCAGCCCATGCCACACTAGCTTCTTAGTCTTGGTTGTTAGGGCCAGCCCCTAGTTCACACCCCAGTTCTGCAAACAGCAGCCCAAGTTTCCCTAATGCCTAGGACTGAATTCTCAGGACTTCACACAGTCTGTTAAGGGCTAAGATCTAGAATGGTGTCTTGCTATAGCTGCCTGGGTTTCAGAAACAGCATGGAATACAAGGCATGCTCCCTCTCTAAAGCAGTTCCTTCTCACAGTTTCCTGGTTGCTTTCTAAGTTAGACTTAGGGCTTGAGAGGGTCAAGGTGCTCTCCCATATCCTGGATTGTGCAATTCCCCAGCAGAAGAGTGGACCGCGTAAAGACTCTCACTCACCCTCTCCTGTACTGGGGAGTCATTCCTGGTTCATGACTGGACTTGGCCATGTATGCTGCCTATTTTCCTTCCCCTTCCTAGCTTTTGGTGTTTTCCATCACTTTCCTGTTGAATTCCAGTGTTCTGCCTTGTATAATATATTAGAAGTGTGATTGTCCACACACCGTTTTGCTTCTTCTAAGTGGATAAAGCATGCTTGAAATGCTCCAAGCCAGCCATCTTGAACAAAAAAAAGAGTCCCTCTCTTAAAATGGGTGATTTAATTTTGCCAAACCAAAATACCTCTTTGACATGTTTTTGCTGTTTATTTTTATTCATTTTAAATTGTTTTTACCTTAAAGAATGGAAAGAAACATAGAGCTGTCCAGTAACATGTTTTAAATTTCTTTCACAAAAGCCCTTGGGGTAAACTAAATATACAGTCCAAGGTTCTGAACTTGGTAACTCCCTGTGATTCTTTATGATAAAATATTTACAAAATGGCCTTTAGTACTTTCCTTTGAATATTAATCTTAATATGAAATCTAAGAATAACATATTTGACCTCCTTTATGTGAGTTAGCCTGACCAAGAGAATAACTTATTTAGGAAAAGAAAGCCACATATATAGAGGGGGGACATACACACTTAATCATTTACTAATTCAAATGTATACTCATTAAGAGCAAGAGCCTGGTGTAATACTATTTGAACCTGCCAGAATGTATGGTGATTACCTGCTATTATTTTTCACTTAGCCATGTGTAATATTCCTAATGTATTTTCCAGTAAAATAGGCACACCATCAAAAATACTGGTAGAAACAAATTAGAATAGGAATACGAATGGCTTTTTTCTTGATAAAAATCCCCCAATACCTATTTCTTTAATGTAAGCCTCTCCAGAAAAATGAAAGGGACACATAAAGATGACTAAATGGACCAATGTCTAAGTAAAACTATGTCATTGCCGTACTTGTCTGGCCTCTCCATAACTTATATCAGGTGCTACTAATCAGGTTTGAGTAAACATAACTTTCACAGTTATTAGCTGCAAAGCAACCTTTGTGAACGGGTGGACTATTTCAGGTAGTAACTTTGACTTATCCTCTTCAAAGAGAAACAAAATTTTACAGAAAAAGGTTCTCAGGAGCTTAGCTTCTATTGTCCTTATTGTAATGGGGGTATAATATTAAAATTCCTCTACCACTTATTTAAGAAAGTAAAAATTTAGAATTTGTTGCATAAAGGAAAATACAAAATTTATAAAATTACCATGCTCACCTTTGATAACTATCTAAATTTAAATTGTTTTTCTTTATCTTATATCTTTGTATAGCATCACTGTAATATTAAACGTTGCATCTCAATAAAAATAGCACAACCAATACCAAAAGAATCACATTATTAGTCCAAAGTATGACCCAAAAATCTGTAAATGATATGGTTTGGATCTGTGTCCCCACCCAAACCTCATGTAATCCCCAATGCTGGAGGTGGGGCCTAGTGGGAGGTGATTGAATTATGAGGGCAATTTCTCATGAATGGTTTATCACCATCCCCCTAGGGCTGTTCTTGTGATAGAGTTCTCATGAATCTGATTTTTTAAAAGTGAGTAGCACTTTCCACTTCTCTCTCTTGATCCTGCTCCTGCCATGTGAGATACCCACTTCTTTGCCTTCCACCATGAGTAAAAGCTCCCTGTGGTCTCCCCAGGAGCAGCTATTGCCATGCTTCCTGTTCAGCTTGTGGAATCATGAGTCAATTAAACCTCTTTTCTTTATAAATTATCCAGTCTCAGGTATTCCTTTATAGTAGTGCAAGAATGGCCTAATACAAGAAACTGGTGCTGAGGAGTGGGGGCTTTGCTTTAAAGATACCTGAAAATATGGAAGTGGCCTTGGAACTGGGTAACAGGTAGATGTCGGAAGACTGTGGAGGGCTCAGAAGAAGACAGGAGGATGAGGAAAAATTTGGAACTTCCTAAAGATTCGTCAAATTGTTATGACCAAAATGCTGATGGTGATATGGACAACAAAGTCTAGACTGAGATCTCAGAGGGAGATGAGAAACTTAGTGGGAACTGGAATAAAAGTCACTTTTGCTATAGTTTAGCAAAGAGCCTGGGTGCATTGTGCCCCTTCTCTAGGTATGTGTGAAACTTTAAACCTGAGAATGATGGTTTAGGGCATCTAGTGGAAGAAATTTCTAAGCAGTAAAGCATTCAAGATGTGAGCTGGCTGCTTCTAACAACCTATGTTTATATGTATGAGCAAAGAAAAGATCTGAAACTTGAAATTATATTTAAAAAGGAAGCAGAGTGTAAAAGTTAGGAAGATTTGCAGAATGGCCAAATGGTAGAAAACAAAAGCACATTTTCAAGGGAGGAATTCGAGCAGTCTGCAAAAAAATTGCATAAGTGAAAAAAAGGAGCCATGTGCCATTAGCCAAGAAAACAGGAAAAGGACTCAAAGGCCTTTAAGTGACCTTTGTGTCAGTCCCTCCCATCACAGGCTCAGAGGCCTAGGAGGGAAGAATGGTTTTGTAGGCCAGGCCCAGGACCCCACTTCCCTTCATAGCCTCAGGACATTGCTCCCTGCATTCTGGCCACTCCAGCTCCAGTCTTGGGGCAAAATGAGCCCAGTTACAGTTCACTGCTTCAGAGGATGCAAGCCCTAAGTCTTGGTGGCTTCCACATAGTGTAAAGCCTGCAGGTGCACAGAGTGCAAGAGTTGAGGCTTGGAAGCCTCCACCTAGATTCCAGAGGATTTATGGAAAAGCCCGGATGTCCAGGAAGAAGCCTGCTGCAGAAGTGGAGCCCTCATGGAACACCTCTACTAGGGAAGTGTGGAATGAAAAGGAGGGGTTGAAACCCCCACACAGAGTCTCCACACAGAATCCCTCACAGTGCAGCTGTGAGAAGATGGCCATCATTATCCAGACCCCAGAATGGCAGATCCCCCAGAAGCTTGCAACCTGCATCTAGAAAAGTCTCAGGCATTCATCACCAGTACTTGAGAGCAGCCACAGGGGATGCACCCTGCAAAGCCACAGGGTTGGAGCTGCTGAAGACCTTGGGAGCCCACCTCTTGCATCATTGTTACCCGGATGTGGGACATGAAGTCAAACGAAATTATTTTGAAGCTTTAAGACAGGGGTGTCCAATCTTTTGGCTTCTCTGGGCCACACTGGAAAAAGAAGAATTGTGTTGGGCCACATGTAAAATATACTAACACTAACGATAGCAGATGAGCTAAAAAAAAAAAAAAATCTGCAAAAGTATCTCATAACGTTTTAAGAAAGTTTATGAATTTGTGTTGGGCCACATTAAAGCCACCATGGGCTGCACACAGCCTGTGGGCTGTGGGTTGGACAAATTTGCTTTAAGATTAATGACTGCACTGCTAGGTTTTAAACTTGCATGGGGTATTCCCTTTTTTTCTGGCCAATTTATCCCTTTTAGAATGCCTACACCAATGCCTACACCTCCGTTATATCTTGGCAGTTACTAATTTGTTTTTGATTTTATAGGATCATAGGCAGAAGGGACTAGTCTTCAGGTGAGACTTTGGACTTGGACTTTTGAGTTAATGCTGGAGTGAGTTAAGACTTTGGGGAACTGTTGGGAAGGGTTAATTTGAACTTTGACATGTAGGACATGAGATTTGGGAGGGTCCAGTGGTAGAAGGATATGGTCTGGATCTGTGTCCCACCCAAATCTCATGTTGAAATGAAATTCCCAGCTGGAGGTGGGGCCTAGTGGGAGGTGATTGGATCATGGAGGTGGTTTCTCATAGATGGTTTAGCACCATCTCCCAGTGCTGCTCTGGTGATAAAGTTATCATATCTGGCTGTTTAAAGATGTGCAGCACCTCCTCGCTCTCTCGGTCCTGCTTCTGCCATGTGAGACTCCTGCTCCTGCTTTGTCCTCCGCCATGAGTAAAAGCTCCCTGAGGCTTCCCCAGAAGCAGCTGCGACCATGCTTCCTCTACAGCCTGTGGGACTATGAGCCAATTAAACTTCTTTGCTTTAACCCAGTCTCAAGAATTTCTTTATAGCAGTGTGGCAATGGTCTGATATAGTAAATAACCCAATTCTTATGTTTTAGGTTTTTTTTTTTTTTTTTTGTGCTAAAAATTTCTATTAACAACCTTAATTTTAAGCACATGTTATGAATTTACATTTAGTCCCCTATGTCTTCTGGTATTCTCCTTTTTTTTTACTAAGTGGCACTAACTCTGAATGGCTACAGCAATGAGTTTTCATATATTCTTAGAGACATCTTTCAAACCTACAATATCCTTTCATGAAAAAAGTCTCTGAGATAATGGATCTGGACACTTCACTATTTGCTCCATTAAGCTTATAGTCCTTGATGATTAACCTATTAGAGGTAACGTAATGAGTCAGATTAATATGCTCAATATTTAATACGTTAAAGTTATATATTTGTACCTCACAATAAGTCTTTTGCAGAATATGCCAAGAAAATGTAACTCTTCTCCTGTATTACACCATTAGTTCTATTGAAAGATAAATACTGAAATTGTGATAATTTCAAATTCAGCACATTATTACAGATAAAATAAATGTTAACTGAATTAGATCAAAAGAAACACTGAACTCTGGCTTGTTGAATTTAAACTTTAGCTTTGTTAGTAAACACTTCCTCTTCCTTTAAAAATCACTTCAAACTACAGAGAAGTGACTGTGGGGCTCCTTTAGAACAATCAGCAAATTTCATGTATAAGTACTCATAAATACATATACATTCATTGAAAAATAGTATTTTATTTTTAAATATATATATATAAAATATACATATTCATAGGAAAATAGAATAAAGGTAGCAAGGAAGTACACCAAATTGTTAATAATAGTCATTTCTTGGAGACAAGATTTGAAGTGATTTTAATATTTTATTCATATGTTTCTATATTTTCCAAATTCTATACTGGATACAATTAGATATCAGATAGTTTTCTAAAAGCAGAGATGTTGGTGGAGTCAGGGAAAATGTTTAACAAGAACAGTTCACAACTTTTTGGTGTTTATTAATTCCAGAGGTAACACTGAATTAAGTAGTTAAACATAGCTGATTCAAAACCATATTTGTGTAACTTATCTATGTGAATTTCCAATTAAGCCTGTAAACTTAGGCAATTTAAGTGCCCTTGGTGAGACCTTATCAAATAGGATAAATTTGGTGGTAGCATGAGTCAGGGAGTGGTAGCTGGGAGAGTTGGCTTCCGCAACATTCCTAGACTCTGGTTGGTCCAGCTGGGTACACAGTGATGCCTTAACCGTGTTTGAAATACTAGAAGATCAGGTCTGAGGATTCAGAAAAGATGATGATTCAGTATTTATCTGTTAAAGTCCTACCAAACCACTCAAAGGGATTTTTCCAGTTGTTTACACCCTTCTGCAACAGTATCTATTTCTTTTTTCCAAATAATATGAATAGATTTCACATTTCAAAAGGTGGAAAAATATAGCCTCAGTAGCTAGTTATAGATGGTTGGAAATTATCCCTATCTGAATGATGGAATAATTATGTTTTTTAAAAGATAACGATCCTACTGTTCATTCTAAAATAAGAAAACTTGTTTTTAAACATAAATATCTTCACTGTCTTAGTGAGCACAGTCATCCAGCTTTCAGATCAGTACACTATTGAGCCAAACAGGCTTTTAAAACAAGCTCTCATATACTGTGAGCAGGGTAAGTAAGAGAAGAGAGTGAAAGAGACAAGCAAAGACAGAGACAGAGAAACAGAAGCTGAATGACTGATTATAGCTGTTCTCTAGGTTGCTACATCTTTTGCCAGAATAATCATTATCTTGTTCTGATTTGGGGTATATTTTAATTGAACTATTCATAGTATGCATAAAAGATCAAATCTCTGGATTTCCTTTGATGTACATAGTAAATCACTGACCTGATTCCATGTTTTATGTACCTCATAAAACTACCACAGCTACTATGCCCTTTCCTAATTCCTGAGATGTACAGTGTGAATCAGAATTTAAATGTTGCCGCATCCAAATCAGGACTTGGATTTAAATGCTAAGCATCTGAAGCAGGGTAGGCCATCAACCTGGTACTGTAAAATTATGAGCTTTCCTCGTCTGGCTACATTAATTTCCATCTCTTTGTCATTTTGATTTCTAGGAGATGTTTAGTCAAATGGAAAAAGAAAATTAGAGTGTGTGGGGTGGGTGGATAAAGCTGTGGTCCATGAGTCCTAGCTTAGGGAGAAAGTTTTTTCTCTCTCATTGTACATTTTAGTTCAATTTAATCTGAAAATATCAATGCTACCCAAATGCTAATCTTATCTGGAAAAGAGAGTAGAGAAAAGAAACAGAAGGTTTAGGGCAACTAGTTCCTTTCTACGAAACAGAACAGAGCTTAAAAAGCCTAGTAGATAGCTTTCATTGCGGATTGCAAATTTAGAGTGACCACCTTTGTGTACCTTAGTGCTCAAACTACTCCCTGTGCCTCAAACATTTCCCTTTTTTTTTTTATTTTCACCTTCCAAAGTGTAAACCATAAAAGGCAGCCTGACTAGTGCTACACAGGAGATAGCATAGGAGTGTGAATTAGATACAATTCCAGATATTCAACTTTTCCAGCCTAAAAAAATTATATCTCAATACCTTTCCCTATCTTGAAAGCAGTATCTATTTGCTTATACCTGTAGGAGTGATCAGTAAAAAGAGAGTCAATTTTTTTCTGGGCAGAGTGGGAACAGAAGACTCCCCACTGTCCGTTATACATATTCTGTCTTTTCATCTTTCTATCTGGAGCTTTTAAGGGGTGTGTGTGTGTATAATAAAGCTTCAAAAATTAATACATTTGAAATATACCACACATCCTAATTTATGGCACAGTTTATTCCTATTATCCCAACATTATTATAATAGCACTAATTTTACACTTTAAAAAGTCTTTATTTTATAATAAGTCATATGCTCACACTAGTTACAGCCCTAATCAAACAACCTTGAGCTAAAATCCTAATCCCATTTCTTACTAGGTGTGTAACCTTGAGGAAGTCTCTTAATTTCTCTGTATGTCTGTCTTCTCGTGCAAAATGGGGGTGATAGCGCAAGTTGAATATCCTTTATCTGAAATCCTTGGGACCAGACTGCTTTAGATTTTAGATTTTTATGGATTTTTGAATATTTACAGAATACATACTGGTTGAGAATCCTTAATCTGAAAATTAAAAATCTGAAATGCTCCACTGAGCATTTCCTTTGAGTGCATGTCAGTGTTCAAAAAGTTTTGGATTTGGGGACATTTCAGGTTTTTGATTTTGGATTTGGGATGTTCAACCTGTACGGCCTAACTCATATGGTGCTCCAATGAGTTACTGTATATAATTGAGGATCCAATGAGTTAATTTATATAATTTCAGAACTGTTCCTAACATATAATAAAAACTCAATATATTGTGGTTATTATGAAAGTTGAACAGTCTGACTCTTCTTGCCCTCTAACCTAGACCCACAAAATTTCCAAGAAATCAATTATTTAACAAAATACAGTATACTTAAGTGACTTTAGGTAACAAAGTGTCAATTGCTTTTGTAAGTCATATTTATATGAATAAATAATATTTATATAGTGGTTTTACTTTAATACACACTTTCCTACACATTATCACAATTTTTAATAACAATTCCATTAAGCAGGTATTATTAATATCCTTATTTTTCAGATTAAGACAGTCAGAGAAGTTAAGTCATCCCAATATCACAGACAGAAAATGCCAAAGCCAGAATTTGAACCAAATTCTTCTTACTCTAAACGCCATATTTTGCCACTATCAAATTCTTAATCATTTTGTTTCATTTTCAACTCAAGTTGAATTTTTACCTCAAATAGCTATCATATTTTGACATGTTTACCTTGATTCCATCATGGTATTTTTCATACTTTAATTGCATATTTAATCACTCAATTCTTCAACATAAAAATATTAAATTGCACAAGAGAAAAAACTATGAATTTCATCATTATATTTGGATGTGCAGTGCCCTTCTTAATTTCTGAAACACAAGCAGAATTTCAATAAATGCTTATTAAATTAAATGAAATCAGTTTCACAAGAAATGTCCTGGAAAATATTAGGCAAAAGGAAAATGCTTTCTGTTTGCCCAGTGCCTATATCCCAGCTCCCTGCTAAGTGATAGTTTGAAAAGAGGAGACAAGCCATTCACTTGGCTTAGGCTGAGGTGATAAAGGGGATTCATGGAGAACTTGATTAATTTCTCTGTCCTTTCCTGACATTTCTTCTTGGGCAATTTACTGAGATATGTTGAGGCAAACGCTGGTTTTTCCCAAGGAAATCTCCCTCTCTAGAAATCCCAGTCATAATATTAAGACTTCTTAAAATAAGAACAATACAGCCTAGTACGGTGGCTCACACCTATAATCCAAGCACTTTGGGAGGCCCAGGGGGTCGGATCACTTGAGCTCATGAGCTCGAGGCCAGCCTGGGCGACATGGCCAAACCTTGTCTCTACTAAAAAAAAAAAAAAAAAAAAAAAAAAGCCAGGCATGGTGGCACACACCTATAATCCTAGCTACATGGGAGGCTGAGGCACAAGAATCACTTGAACCCAGGAGGCAGAGACGGCAGTGAGCCAAGATTGCACCACTGACTCCAGACTTATAAAAGCAATTGATACTTTGTTACCTAAAGTCACTTAAGTATACTGTAGATATTTTGTTTATTAGTTGCTTTCCTGGATATTTTTTTGTGGGTCTAGGTTAGAGGGCAAGAAGGATCAGACTCTTCAAATTTCATAATAACTACAATATATTGAGTTTTTACTATATGTTAGGAACTGTTCTGAAATTATATAAATTAATTCATTGGGTGACAGAGTGAGACTGTCAAAAAAAAAAAAAAAAAAAAAAGAACAATATTAAGTACTTACTTTCTAGATCCATAAAGATTTCCATAGGCATTAGAGTCATCACCACTGTGCTCCTGGTTATCAATAGTAAAATTAGATTGGTAAAAATCAGAGTCAAATTGTGCCAAGTTTGACATCCTGAAAAATAAGAGTATGTTTTTAATAAGTTCATGAGTCAATAAAACTTAGTTTGAGATATTTACAAAGCTCAACTGACAATGTGGTTATGGCTGGATTCCTATCAGAAAACAAGATGTCCTTTGAATGGGGTCAATAAGGTATTGGGGGAAGGGTATAGAAATATATGCTAGAAAGTTATTTACAAAATGTGTTATCTTCAACTACTTTGTCTGAAGTTTTCACACCCTGGACTGTGGCTTTTAATATGTTGACTTTAATTGATCTGAAAGAACTAATTTTCTCCAAATATCTTATTCTTAGCAATTTAAGAGAAAAAGCTTAAAACTCAGGACACATCTAGAAGGATTTCCCTAAAATGATGTGTTTTTCACTTTAAGAGTGCGCGCGCGCGCACACACACACGTAGAAAGGATTATTATCTGCAAATGGCTGATAATAATAATACTCCTTCCCAAAGCAAAACCAAAACCCTACAAACCTATTTCCTTGTTCTACTTGGCAATTCTTAAAAAGTGTTTGGATTATTTTCCTTTTTCTTTTGCTCTGGACACTGCACCTGGGCTTCTGGCTGAGTCAGAAAGAAATAGATTCAATCCTGCTAAGGAAAGTCTTTTCTATACACTCTCTCTATAGTTTCCACTCACTTCTGGGAGTAAAGAGGAGTGATTGTTTTTGAATTTAGACGTAATGGCCAGGAATACAAGAGGGAAAAATAAAGAACTGAGAGAAGGAAGAGGTATAGGAGAAGAGGACCTAAGAGAGGTAATAGTGGCTCTTTGGATAAAAAGTAGAGAATAGAGAAGAGACTCTTTTCAACTGGACAAATGTGGTTATTCAACTCAACATTTAATTCTTTATTTTTATTTGAAAATCTTCTTATTTTAAAAGAGTGGATTTAAAAATCACCAGGAGTAATCCATATACTTATAATAATATGTGGAATACTACTTATAAGAAATCTCAAATGAAATCGCATAAACAGCCTCAACTCTAAGGGTATCATTAATCAGAAATATTCAAGTAACAATTGTTAAATATATTAAATTTGTTCAGTTCAATAAAAACACAAAAAGCTTCTCTAGAATTAGATGCAGCGATTCATACATCTGATGCAATAAATCAAGGTTTTACATTAGTAATATGTATAAAAGTAGCTATGAATTATTTAAACTAAAATCAGGACTTAGTGATAAATCTTTTAACAACTTATAAGTTAAAGAACTTAAAATGTAATAGCATAACTTTCTCAACACATGAAAATACGTTATTATAAAGCAAAGAGAGTAATTGAGAATACACTAAATTTTCATAACATGCAAAGCTTTATGTAATATGACTATTGGTACTACAGTACTTACTTAACTGAGCTTTGTATTTTGTTGAAATGCCAGGTCTTTTAGAAGGATCAGTCACATACCTCTTATTTTTTATGGAAAGATCCTCCAGTAAAAGCAGCTTTGCGTGAGAAATTTAAAGCAAATCCTTTGGTGAAAAGATGACATGCTGGCTATATATACACCTTTCTAAATTTGTACTCTGACATCCTGAGCAGATGCTATAGCCAAAAATAAAAAAGCCTGCCAAAAGCCAAATACAGTATCTTATAACACTTATTGTGGTTTACAAACACAGTGAACAGTGTACAGACATATAATTTGATAATATGGAAATTGTGGAATGATAGATACAGTTTCCTTGTGTACATGTCTATTAAACTCTGAGGTAAGATCATTTATTTGAGGCAAGCAGTTAAAAAGAGGCCTCAATGTCCCTTCCGTTTCATGGATTTCCTAATAATATGCAGTAAAAATCAAAATATGGCACATGATCTTATCGTGAAGATCTCAGCACCAAAATGAAAATGAGTTGTGGTCAATTTTATCTAAATCAGAGCTGTTCTGTTTATATGCGCAATATTTATGAAAACTAATTATGGTCTACCTCTGACTTTTTTCCTGCTTCCTACTTTTCCAGCAGAGGCCAAGATGGATATGCTAATGGTATCTAATGCTTCTTACTTGACGGACAGGTTCTGTACATTTTTGAGCCAATTCTAACCACTGGAAGGTGTTAGGCCCATCCCCACCCCAGGAAGCTCCCTGAGTTGGCCCTTTTCTGTATCACTGGGTCACTGCTGGGAGCCTACTCTCTGGTTCTGACCCAGTTAACCTGGCTAATACTATCAATTCTATCTAGATCTGGTGTTCTCGTCCCTAATATTAATCACATGGTTGGAAGTCAAGTTCCCCTGTGGTTTGCTTCATGCTGATTCTCTTTTTTAGGACTTAAAACTTCCCATGCATCCAAGTCTCAGTAACTGAAATTTTACGTCCAAAGGCAGATAATTTGGCACTTAGGAATCTTCAACTGGAGCCAATGGCAGAAAGCTGAAGTAATTTCTTTCCACATTGTTTAAAAGCATTTGGAATTTGAATGTCTGTAATCACAGCTGCCCTTCCTACATTACTAGTCAGGCAACAATTGTTCACACATTTATCAAGGGAGTACTGTTGAGTTCCAGACTCTGTTCTAGATACCAGGTTTCAGAAACAGGCAAACTAAGTTACATCTTAGTACTGATTTTGCTACACCTACACCTAATAATAATGATTAACTGGGCATTGTTCTACAGACTTTAAGTCATTTAATTTTTGTAACAACCTGATAAGGTATTATTATCCCATTTTACAGAAAAAGAAATGGAGATTGAATAATTTTCCCAAGGCCATTAGCTAGTAGCTGAAAAAGTCAATGTTTGAAACCTAACTGAATTCAGAACTCACATTATCCAAGATAATTTCAGGAATTAAACAATAGAATATGCTATTAAGATGGAGCGTGCAAAGGGCAGAGGATTTGAATACTCAGGGAAGGCTTCTTAAGAGGGTCATTCGGATAGAGATCTGACGGATGATAATGAAGAAGTCACTTTAAAGACTACATGAAGAACATTTCAGGCAAAGACTTTCAGCTGGCAAGGAGTTTTGTGGTTTCTGGTTTAGAAAAAAGAAAGCCAGTATTTCTAGGGATTTTTGAATTAGAGAAAAGTTGAAGGAGATGAGGTCAGAGGTATGAACAGAGGCCAGATCAAAAAGGAGCCTGTAGGCCATGGTAAAGAACCTGAAGGTTACTATAATTGAAATGAAATGTCATTCTAGGGTTGTATAAAATGTGATGATATCCTTATTACTCACAAGTGGAAGAGGGAGACTGGTTAGGAAGAGAATGTTACAATAACACAGGCATGAGATGTGAGTGGCCTGAACTAGGGTTGCAGTGGAAGGAGAACTGGTACAAAAGTCATGGCAACTGAGGAAAAGATGAACTACAGGGGTCAATACTGAAGCAGTAATATCAGTAAAAAGAAAATTCAGTGCAGGAAAATGATGATGAGTTATATAAACTGAGGAAGGTCCAATGTATAGGTAGAGTACAGAACAAATACAGAAGATATTTGGAAAGACTTAATAGGATTCAACTTCTATTGAAAGGAGGAAGAAAGAAAAAGCAATTATTGAGGATGATTTCTAGAATTCTGTCAATTTTTCCATTCTAATGCATAATGCCATAGGAAAAGGCTACATTGTTATATAGTGGCCAAATTTTGATTATCATCTTTTCTATTCCTTCTTTCAAAGTTCTTTACCTGAGAACACAGGTCCCTTACGAAAACAGCAGAGATTTACGGTACATTCTTTTTTTTTGACATGTAAATTCCATGAAAAGCCTACCAAAGGTAATATTTTTTATCTTAGTCCATTTAGATACATTTTAAACTTATTTCGTGATGTTGTACTTTTCAACAGTTTCCTTCATAAAAACCTGGCTCGATTAAATGAATTGTAGAAATATATGGACTGAAAATGGCCTATAAAAAAATTTATCTCAGCCTCAAGTGAATTATAAAACATGAAACATTGAAGACAAAATGACTTCAGTCTCTTTAGAAGTGCATTAATGGACCATTAATGCATATACAAGAATATTTTAAAGCTATTCTTATAGATATAACACTGAGTATCTATAAAATACACATTTAAGTGAGTTTTTTCCATTAATGAATTATCTGATTGCTATAGCACATGTTGAAGAACAGAGTGTAGATTGATATTACATATAGTCACAGTGTCATCAATTATTTTAACTCATCTGTTTCAGTAATTGTTTCTGTGTCCTGCATGACCAAAAAGATTGTATTATGTGAATAAAGTTTCTCACCTGATGTAAAAAAAGCCCCATGTTCTACTCATAACCACTTTCTTTTCCTTCCTTCTCATTTTCTTTTCTCTCCCTGCTCTCTCCTTACCTCCATCCTTTCCTTCCCTCCCTCAGTTCTCTCTCAGAACTCTCTCCTAAGCTGATGCTATCTATTCCCAGGGCTTTATATATTAGCTGTATATAGACAGTTCCCAAAGTTACATATGCATCCTTGACCTTTCTTCTCAGCATCAGACTACTTGATAGACATTTCAAACTTAACATAATCCAAACTGGATTCTTAAAGTCTCTACCCTTCCCAATCCAACACTGTCTTCTCTATTTCAAGAAATGACATCACAAAGCACCCACTCAAATCAGAAATCATCTAACTTCTGATGAATCATCTAATTTTCAACAAATTATATCGATTCTGTCTCTTAAATATATTTCTCACTAACTAATTTCCTTCATCTCCTTTGCTACCAGCCTGGTTGAAGTCACCATTTTCTCCCACTTACAATTCTCTTTGTAATTATTTAAAAAGTGAAATATCACTTTTATAGTAGCAAATTGGTAGGAGACAACAAAGTTCACTTAAAAAGACTGTAAAAATACACCTTTAATGACTTGCCAAAATCAGGAAAGATTCTTCTATGGTTGCTAACTGCAATTAGCAGTAGGAATCAATAAGAATTTCCATCCATAGTTTCTCAGCCTCTTTCTGGTGATCTGTCACGTGTTGCAGAGGCTGTGAGTTGCTCAACAGATATACCGACAACAATTTGCCATATACCTGACAGTTATGCATGCATATCTGTGTTAAGTTAAATAATGAATGATTTGATGTATGGATGAATGATCAGTATTATTAATACTGCATACTCAGAATCCCATATTTTAGTTGATGTCTATCAATCTAAGTATAATGCAAAATTGCGACATTCATCACTGCAGTACTCTGATATAAAAATGGAGGCTCAGAGAAGCAAAGTGATTTGTGCGAAGTCACACACCTAGGATGTGAAAGAACCTAGTCTGAAGCATCAGTTCTCTCACTCGCCCAGTTTTCTTTGATTACTCTGTTTCTCCAAAAATATTATGTATGGCTGCCCAGAACTCTCATGTTATGAATGTACCTATTTAGGAACACTAAATGATGTTTATTTATATCCTTCTACCCCAAATATTTTCAGCTGAATAGAGCTGCCAATAAACCAAAAGAAAAATATGTCATCATTTTCTATCTCTGCTGACAGAGAAAGGTTGTTAGTTACCAGTGTTTATCATATAATTACTTTATTATGGCAATCTGTATTGCAATTTAATGCACATCTGCATTAATTCAGAGAAGAATACAATGCATTCTATTTTCCATTATTTATTTTTAATGCATTTTTATCAGTGTTCTCTAAATGCTCTTTTTGTTAGTACCACGTAAGATTTGTTCCTGATCATCTGCCTTTTAAAGACCGTGCTGCTTCTATTTTATAAGCCTGAAACTACAGCCCTGAATATTACAGAAACACATGAAAATAGGCATAAAATTCTGTTGTACTGCATGAATTTTAAAGAGCTCAATATGTTCTATAGCAAGCAAAGAAGAGAAAATTAAAGGATTTTGCTTCATTAATACTATCATAATTATCTTTGACTTTCAATTTGGTTATTTCTTCTTAATTTCCACTTTTTTCCCCTAAAGACTTTATTTGTCTTTATGGAAAACACTGCATTCTAGCAGACTTATTGCTGAACTCTTATTAAGTTTTTAGTTTGGCAATATGTTTTGTTAGCAAAAATATAATTTACACCTGAGATTATGAAAGTTGATATGAGCAGAAGTTGAGTTGTACATTCTTAGTAACCATATTATAATAATAGTCATTTAAATACATAAGAAGTCAAATTTACATCCATTTAGCAAATTTATGTAATTAATTTTCATAGGAAGTCTTTCCCATATACATTCTTCCACAAGTTATCTAACCACATAGATTCTTAGTTCCTTCATCAGTAAAAAGGAATAAAACTTATTCTTACCTCTTAGGTATTGTTTATTTCATCTTTATCTCATCCACTTAATTCTATTTTTCCATGTTTCACAATATATCAAGATTATTAATTAATGAATATATAACTTTTATGTGTGTATATAAACTTCAGTACAAAATATGAGGATTAGACATAATTTTGCAAAAGGAACAATTGAGTACGGTAGCTGGCAAGTAGTGAATTGTCAATAAATGTGACCTGTTATGATTATATTTCTAGGTGATTATGAAACTGGATCAACAGCAAGCACTCACATTTACTCTTGTGTTCATTTACAATCTTTCAACACATAGTTTTTTCTACTTTTATATAACATAAATCTGAATAGTTATTTTACCAAAAGAAGATAGGAGGTTGGACAATTGCAAATGTTCTCTCTTATAGAGAGACTTCAATTAGAGAGTCAGCATTTCCTTAGCATTCATGTCTCATTTTACAATTAAAAAAAACCATTTCTAATAAGAAAAGAAAAAATTGACTTTATTGTCCAAGTATTACTTACTATTTTGACTGAAATCCTTTAGGTACTGCTCAGTAAGGACATATGTTTATGTTGACCATATTTCCTTTAGCAAAGAAAGGTGAAATTCTTCATAATGTTCTGTCGTAATTATGTTTTTTATGACAACATTGCTATTTCATGGCCTATGCAATTGCACCATTATTAAGATTTTTGTCAAAGTATTCCAAGTTTATTGTGAACACTTTATTATGATCAGCAGGTGAGAGTTGTTAAGATAGTTTGAGAAAAATGACCAGATATAGTATGTTTTTAATGTAACTGTCAATATACAAATTCTACTTCATAAAGAGTATCTCTACCTTCTTTCGATAGTAGAAACTAATGGCTCACAGCTTAGAATTTTAACTTAATTTGAACATTTACTCAAACATTGCCTCTATATAGTGAGTTCTTTAAAGGACAACTCTCTGCCTTGCAGTATTTATGTTTCATACACAAACCTGAGCTAGGGAAAGTAGCATATAGCATGAAAAATAATGTTTTAAATACAATTGAATCTTCTTTTTAAAAAATTTATAGTTGACTCTCTGGTTTAAAGTGTCACTAGGCCAGAAAGTTGTCTCACAATCCCAGCAAAATGACATATGAAGGTTTACAAAAGGATAAACATACCACAATGTGAAAAACTAATGCTTGGAGTCAACCTCTTGCCAGAGCCTGGGTAAAATTTCTGTGTTAAGGTTGATGAGCATGTAGTGAAAAAAAAAATGATTTTAGACCATCGCAGTCTTCCTATCATGCACCAGGACAGCTCATTGATATGAAAGGAAGAAGATTCCTGAGACCCTCAGAGATTCAGGCTTTGTAATAAATAGAAAAGCAGCCATCCCCCTACTGTAACGACGCTGCTTTTCTAAGTGCCAGAGAAATAATCCTGCTACCTGGTCTTATGGTCTGATATATATTTGGGGAAAGTCACTCCTGGGAGAAGGGAGGACCACTCTCAGGATATATGGTGAAAGGAAGTTGCGGCTTAGTGGGATTGGGGTGGAAGTTCTCATTAATTGTTATGAACTGGCTGGGTGCGGTGGCTCACACCTGTAATCCTAGCACTTTGAGAGGCTGAGGTGGGAGGATGACTTGAGCCCAGGAGTTTGAGACTAGTCTGGGCAATATAGTGAGACCCATCTTTATAAATAAATAAATAAATACAATGTTTAAAAAGTGTTATAGACTGAATGTTTATGTCCTTCCCCGACCCCCTGCCAAATCCATATGTTGAAATCTAAACCCAATGTGATGGTATCTGGAGGTGGAGTCTTTGGGAGGTTACTAAGTCATGAGGATGGAGCCCTCATAAATGAGATTAGTAATCTTATAAGAAGAGGCCAGAGAGCTAGCTCTGTTTCTTTCCAATATGTGAGGATAAAATAAGAACTCAGCAGTCTGCAACCCGGAAGAGAGCTCACATCAGAATTCCACTATGTTGGCACCCTGATCTCAGCTTGCAGCCTCCAGAACTAAGAAAAATAAATTTCCACTGTTGACAAGCCACCCTATGTCACTTTTTTATAGAAGCCTGAATAGACTAAGACACTAATAATGCTTCTATGCATCCTGGGAACTATAGTCTTCCCACTACCTTGTTGTTACAAGATCAGAGACAAGAAGCACCCAATGACAATACATACTAGGGGAATGAAGCTTTTCATGTATCACACTACTTTCACTCAAAATTCTGATGTGAAACTGTGCAAGACGATCCAATGGAGAGAGAAAACAAGAGTAGACTATTTGTGTTAGCAGCTTTCATGCTGCTGATAAAGGCATACCCGAGACTGGGTAATTTATAAAGAAAAATCATGGTGGAAGGTGAGAGGCACATTTTATATGGCAGCAGATAGGAGAATAAGAATCAAACAAAAGGGGAACCCCTTATAAAACCATTGGATCTTGTGAGATCTATTCACTACCATGAGAACAGTATGGGAGACACTGCCTCCATGATTCGATTATCTTCAATCATCTCCCACCGGGCCCCTCCCACACAATGTGAGAATTATGGGAGCTACAGTTCAAGATGAGATTTGGATAAGGAGTCAGCCAAACCATATCACTATTATTTATATTTATTTCTATATAAAAATATGAAATATATTAATCATTACTAGTATTTAGTCTACACAATTACTGTACTCTCCCTGTTTGCCTGGGTTTATCTGCAGAGTGGGCTGGATCATGAGGAAGACCGGGAACCCATTACATGAAGATGTTGAAAGTGGCATCCATTTTCATTCTTTCCCTTTTACAGAGCCACAGGGTACTGTGGTTTGCAAGTGTGCATTAAATGTAGTTATAAATTATATTTTTTTAACTTAAGCTTGCCCTTACAATACGCATGCATGGCTTCAAAGTCAGTCAGAGAAGAGGAGGAAACAAAGACGTGTTAGTTTAGGAAGCAATGTAAAAAAATCTAGTAAAATAATGCAAATGATAGAGAGTATAAATGATAGTGCTGACAATTGGATCAGGGCTATAGAGACTACACTTAAGATATTATCTCCTAATTCAAAATAAAAGGGCAAAAAAATTAAAATGAAAAAGAAAACAAAGAGCAAAGAAATGACCAATTCATAATGGAAAAACCTGTGGAAAGCATTTAAACTCACTGTTAATAATTTTAAACTAAAATAAGACATAATGTTTGACCTATCGAGTTAGCAAAGATAAAACAAAATAAAAATATCTAGTTTTAGTAAGGCTGAAGACAACCAAAAATCTCATATAAAGTTTATTTTAGTATATATTGTTTTAAAAAATCTTTAGCGGGTAAGCGTTAAAAAGCACTATAAAACATCTATATTCCCTTGATTTAGCAAATTTTATAGCAAATCTTATTAGCAAAAATAACTTATCCTAAAGACTTAATCAGTGATATATATTAAAACAAAATCTTGGCCGGGTGCGGTGGCTCACACTTTGGGAGGCCGAGGCGGACAGATCATGAGGTCAGGAGATCAAGACCATCCTAGCTAACACGTTGAAACCCCGTCTCTACTAGAAATACAAAAAAATTAGCCGGGCGTGGTGGCGGGTGCTTGTAGTCCCAGCTACTCAGGAGGCTGAGGCAGGAGAATGGCATGAACCCGGGAGGCAGAGCTTGCAGTGAACCGAGATCACACCACTGTACTCCAGCTTGGGCGACAGAGCAAGACTCTGTCTTTAAAAAAAAAAAAAAATTATAGTGACCTGCATGTCTAGTATTAGAGGACTAGTTAATTAAATCATGATACACCTATGCAATTGAACACTTTGCAGTTTGAGGCAGATTAAATATAGCTACAAATTCTTTGACACTCTTTTTTAAGAAGGGATGTAATTTCCTTCACCTTCAATATAGGTTGGCCTTAGTGACTTGGTTGACCAATAAAATATGGAGGAAGCAATGTTCTCAGACTTTCAAGGTTGGATAAGAAGCCATTTAGATTTTGTCTGGATCCCTTGGAACACTTGTTGAGTCTGACTGCCATGTAATAAGTACCTGAGATTGTGATGCTGAAGAGGCTGTATGGGGAGACCACATGGAGAGACTGACTACAAGATGAGAGAGAAAGAGATGCCTGATTTTCACGTTCCCAGCTGGTCGAGACATCCCAGTGGAGGCCACAGACATCACAGAAACAAGTCATTCCTGCCAGGCTTTCCCAAATTGCAGATGAATGCACAAAAGGAATGATTGTTTTGAATCACTAAATTTTGGAGTGGTTTGTGATATAGCAATAAATAACTAGAACACATTTGGTGAATTGAATTGGATTTTGAAAATGTTACATTGGCTCTGAGACCAAGTAGTAGGAAAAAGATGGAAGTGCCTCAAGGAGACTATATTAGTGGAAGCTCAAAGGGTCCCACGGTGAGGATTTGAAGGCGAGTGAAAAATATGTTTTTGTAGGATGGAAAAAATTGAGCCTTATTTTATGTAGTACCAAAAAGTTTGGCAATCCTGGTGCCCAGGTTAATGTGAAAAATAGACAGCAGAACTTTACAGACAAAATACAGAAAATGCCAAACAGTTTCTTGCAGCAAGTTATAAGAACATATAAAGAGACTGAACTACAAAAACTAAAGCAGGAACTGTTAAGATTCTAAATGGAATTTAGAGGAAATTTCAAAGGGCCAGGACTTGCTGGATTTGAAAACAAAATAGTTTTCCAACCTTAGTCTCTCTTAGCAAAAATTCTCCAAGTAGAAAATAGCTTCAGCACAAAGATAAAACTTAGGATGCCACCATTAAAGTATGGGCTCAGAGATAAACTTAAGGTTGTGACTGTAAACTATTTGTTAAGACTTCAGACGATGTAAGGGTATACTTAGTAGGGCTTCTAAATATCTCATGGGCACGTCTTGTGAACCCTCTCAGTTAAACAACAGGGTTTTAGAAATATTAACATCCCACAAGAACCACACAGGGGGTCTAATGTAGAAAAAGGCCTGTCTTGGGAAGAAACATTTGTGGTGAAGTGAATTATAAATTGATCCATAAGAAATTCAAATAGGGACTCAGCGAATTGACTGAGCATCTCTGTTCTTTGAACAGAAGCTGGTAAGATTTGTAGATAGTACAATTTCTTACACAAAGTTTGCAAGTACTACAGGTTCCATTTGTTGCAACATGCATTTGTTGTCACTTGTAAAGGGTACACAGGTCTCTTTATGTCATCTTCTTAACAACAATAAAAAGCAGCATAATTTATTAATCCTATATGTTTCCCACCAGGGAGAAGACATCATTCATTGGGAGGTGAGAATTATTGGACTTAAACCTTCAAATTCTTAACATAAAAATGTACATTCAACGAAAAGTGTTGCAGATAAACCCACGCGGAAGACAAAAGATTACAGAAATATTACTTAGCAAGGCGGAATCAGAGAATGGGGACCAGGTCTTTAATTATCAAGTTAATTGGTTTTTATCTGTCATCATCTCTAGCCAGCAGATAGAGTTCTTGGTTCAAGGCACTCACAACTTTGAATCCTATAGAGGTACTGTCAGCCTTTTTCTCTTCAATGCTCTTTCTTCCTTGTTTCTGAGTTATCTTCCTTCTGATGAACGTGTGCTTTTCTTTAGTTATATTGAAACCATTTGTTACATTATACCAACTGTTGTGCTGTTCTGTACAGCAGTACCCCTTATCCCTACGGGATATATTACAAGACCCCAGTGGGTGCCTAAGAAAGCACAGATCCTATGGAACCCTATATATACTGTTTCTTCCTATACATACATACTTGTGATAAAGCTTAACGTATAAATCATGCTGCTATAAACACGCATGCACATGTATGTTCATTGCGGCACTATTCACAATAGCAAAGACTTGGAATCAACCCAAATGTCCATCAGTGACAGACTGGATTAAGAAAATGTGGCACATATACACCATGGAATACTATGCAGCCATCAAAAAGGATGAGTTTGTGTCCTTTGTAGGGACATGGATGCAGCTGGAAACCATCATTCTCAGCAAACTATCGCAAGAACAGAAAACCAGACACCGCATGTTCTCACTCATAGGTGGGAACTGAACAATGAGATCACTTGGACTCGGGAAGGGGAACATCATACACTGGGGCCTATTATGGGGAGAGGGGACGGGGGATGGGGGAGGGATAGCATTGGGAGTGATACCTGATGTAAATGACGAGTTGATGGGTGCTGACGAGTTGATGGGTGCAGCACACCAACATGGCACAAGTATACATATGTAACAAACCTGCACATTATGCACATGTACCCTAGAACTTAAAGTATAACAATAATTAAAAAAAGAAATTTACATGAAAGTCTAAAATAAAAATTGTACAGAAAAAAAAATTAGGTACAGTAAGAGACTAATAGTAAAACAGAATAATTATAACAATATGCTGTAATAGCAGTTATGTAAATGTGGTCTCTCTCTCTTTCCCTCAAAATATCTTATTGTACTGTAATCACCCTTCTTTTAGTTGATTTGATAACCAAGAAGGCTGCTTAAGTGACTAATGGGCAAAGAGCATACATGGTGTGGATACTTTGAACAAAAGGATGATTCATGTCCTGGGCAGAGTGAAGCAGAAGGAGGACAGAACAAGACAGGGCAAGACTTCATCATGCTACTCAGAATGACACTCAACTTACAACTTATGAATTGTTTATTTTTGTAATTTTCCATTTAATGCTTTTGGAACACAGTTGACCACAGGTAACTGAAACTGTATGCTTGCTATGGTTTGGATATTTGTTCCCTCAAACCTCATTTGAAATGTGATCGCAATGTTGGAGGTGGGGCCTACTGAGAAGTGTTTGGGTTCTGGGGTGGATCTCTCATGAACTGCTTAGTGCTATCCTTACAGTAATAAGTTCTTAATCTATCAATTCCTGTGAGAACTGATTGTGAAAAAGAGCCTGGCACCTTCCTCCCCACTCTCTCTTGCTTCCTCTCTCGCTATATGATCTACACACACCAGTTCTCCTTTGCCTTCTGCCATGAACAAAAGCAGCCTGAAACTCTCATCTGACATACATGCTGGTGCTGTGCTACTTGCAGATCATGCAGAACCATGAGCCAAATAAAACAATTTTCTTTATAAATTACCCAACCTCAGCAATTCCTTCATAGCGACACAAATGGACTACAACACTTGGAAAGAGAAACCACGTGTAAGAGGGAACTACTATACGTTATTCTTTTTTCTTGAAGTGGTTTTGGATATTCTTGAACTCATCTCCTAAAGATTTTAGGTTTTAAGTGATTAATGTAGTTGCTCTAATTGCTAAAGTTCAGATGGGTGTTTTGGCATCTAATAATAAAGGAAAGACCAGAACCACTATTGTGATCATCAAAGTGAGCACAGAGTTTATTGATTTGCCAGGCAAGAGAACACACACCAGAGAAGAAATTCAAGGAGTAGTTTTCTGAGGGAAAAACTTTAGGGAGCACTCTGCAATAGGGATGTGGTGAGAGTTTGTGATGGTTATGCTAATGAATACTTGATGTTTGCTTTCTGGATAGGACTGCCAGTCCGTAAGTCTGCCCAAGGTTAGTTAAAACAAGCCCCATCGTTCACCTGTTAAGAAAGAGTGAAGTTCACACTTTCATTGTAATTTTAGCATGTGAGGTTTTGTCTCTTTTTTGTTGTTACCTGTGTACAGAGTATAATCTTTTTTTCTGTGTGTGTGTGTGTGTGTGTGTGTTTTCTCCTTGGCTAATTCTTGGCAGGAATCTTTCTGGAGGAAAAGCTGGGGCCAGTCATGGCAGGAGAGGTGTGGAATCTGCCATGTGAGGCCTGCTGTTTGCCTCCCAGGCCAACTTCCTTTTGCTTGCCCCTGTCCTCTGCCCCTTTGCCTATCCTCAGGCCGCTAGAAGGACAGCTCATTCCTCATGGGCGATCACTCTGCACCTATAGGGTACAGTCTGAGGGAGATTTGAGGGTGGGCTGGGGACTCCTTGTCCTGGGTTCACAGCTGTCCCTACGTCCCCTCCTTCAACACCACAGCTGCCGCCTCCCACACAGGGCTGCTGCTTTCTGCGCAGCCACTGTGCCGCCTCCCACAAATTGTCATGGAAAGAGTGGAGAATGGAGGAGAACCTGTCCTTGGAGGCAGCCCAGGAGGGCGACTGTGTAATGTCACCCACAAGTGAGGCTAGGGCAATGGAGCAGGCCACCAGCAGCAGCACCTGCCGCGTGAATGTGCAGCATGTAACCCAGGCCAGGCCAGGCTCCGGGGTTGGGGGAACCTGCTTGGAGCTTTCTGCCCCACACCCCGAGCTTTCGGCAAGGAGCAAGGCTTGCGAGCAAGTCAGAAGGATTTGAACCGAGCAGCCAATCTTTTCAGCGCCTAAACTCTGCCTGGAGATGCAGCGGGCTGTGTCATCCAGGGCCTCTGATTTGTTGTACTATAGTATATTTCGCTGTGGAAAATGTCACGTTTATTCACCTTGATGCCCACTCACCTGGTCCTGTTGTTTTACCCCATCTCCTCTCCCGCGCGCCCTTTGATTTCTCGTTTCTGAGAAGAGTACAATGTTCACTATTGTAGATTAACCCCTGTGACTCAATATTACCATAGTGCGATGTCGTTTTGTGCTGTTTTGAGCAATTAAAAGTTTTTGAAATTAAAAAAAAAGAGTCTTCACTTGTGTTCAGTAATGGTCCAATATCCTGGAGTCACTCAAAGTTTACATTCATTTATCAGCCATGGTTTGTGAATGTTCAATGTTCATGATTGCTTAAAAGCTTCAGCTGGTTAGAACTAGTTGGGGTGAAACACAGCATATCATATAGTCCAATTATATCATAGGCAATCACTGCTTTAAGTTGAAAATCTTTCTTTTAGATATCTCATTGTTGCCATCACTTACCATCTACTATAATTATATACAAGGCTTATACTCTATTCTGGTGATTCACTTGAGAGTTTAACTGCATTCATATATTCTTCATAGCATCTAGCACAGTTCCTGAGATGCAATAAATGTTCAATAAAGGTTTGCTGAATTAATGAATGCTCAAACGAGACTTTTTTTAACCTCACTTTTTTGTTACCTTAACAAAATTAATGTGTATCTATTTATAACAAAATCTCTGTGTAAGAGGCTTTCTTAATATTTTATCAGTGTAATATACTTGAAAATATCATATAACATAGCAAAACCCCATCAATATATTTTCTCTTTTCATAGTCATTTACAACTAGCAGTTTATTAAAAATAAGATATACATATAAATCTATTTCTCTTCTGATTAATGAATAAATTGATTAAATGATAAATGAAATATACAGTATTATGTTCACAGCAGACATTCGAAAAATGAGACTAATAAGACATGTACTCTCAAATTCATGTGGCAGAATTGATTTTCAGGACTATTTTAAATATATTTATCAAATGATGTAAAATGTATCAAATAATGTAATGATCTTTATGACTTACATGAGCTTGTTTTAATTGTGTGTGTATACACACACACATATACATATTGTGGAACTAAAAACAGTGATAAATCATAGCAATTAATAAAACTGATAAATTAAATTGCTTACTATATTTTAAAGACAAATATTTATATTAAAAAGATGTATTTCAAATTTTATTATTACATATGTTTGATTGTTTTTGGCTGGGAAAATCAGAAGTTTTGGATTATAAATAGTTTCTGGCATTGTTTTTTTGTTGTTGTTGTTGAGACAGAGTCTCGCTTTGTCGCCCAGACTGGAGTGCAGTGGCTGGATCTCAGCTCACTGCAAGCTCCGCCTCCCGCGTTCACGCCATTCTCCTGCCTCAGCCTCCCGAGTAGCTGGGACTACAGGCGTCCGCCACCTCGCCCGGCTAGTTTTTGTATTTTTTAGTAGAGACGGGGTTTCACCGTGTTAGCCAGGATGGTCTCGATCTCCTGACCTTGTGATCCGCCCGTCTCGGCCTCCCAAAGTGCTGGGATTACAGGCTTGAGCCACCGCGCCCGGCCTCTGGCATTGTTTTATTACCTAAGTATGTTATGTAGCTTTAAATATAGCAAAACTACTTTAAAATATTTTTTTCTTTCTATTGCATCAATGTTTCTATATAAAAATCTATTGCTGAGCATGTTTTTAGGCTGTGGATATCGCACTGTGGTTTTCATAGAATAATATTAATAGTTTTACTGACTGTCTTTATTGGAAAGGTTGTTTTCTAACTGTGATAGGCAGCTTCTGATATGGTCACCAATAATCCCAGCATCCTGATATTCATGCTCTTGTGTTATCCCCTCCCCTTGAGCATAGTCTTGATTACTTGATTCTAACCAATAAAATACGGAAAAGATAATGGAATGTCATTTCTGTGATTAAGTGAAAAATATTATGACTTCTATATTGCTAGCAGACTCTATTGCCTTTTTGGCTTGCACACTTTGATGAAGCAAGTTAAAGTATGGGTGAGACCCAGGTGGCATGGAAATCAGAGAAGCCTCACTTTCTACCCGTCCCATTTCTCATGGATGAGTAGAAAAAGAGGTCCTCAGTCCATCAGACCACAAGATCTGAATACAGCCCCAAATCACTGAATGAACATGGAAAAGGATCCTTTCTCAGTTGTGTCTTCATATGAGACTGCTGATCTTTGTATGATATCTCAATTGCAGCCTTGTGATAGGTTGCATAGCAGAGAACCCAGTTCAGCTATGCCCAGTTTCCTGACCCAAAGAAACTATAAGATAAAAAATGTGTGCTGTTCTGTAGTAGTAGATAACTAATACAATAACTTGTCAGTAAAACTGACAAACTTAAATATGTCTTCACATCAAAATCTTTTAAAATACTAATTAAACATATAAGAACTTACCCTCACATATGTCGTTAATACGGTGCAATTTTCATTTTCTAAGAAAACCGGATAATTTACCTTACAAGATAAACCTGTAGCCATTCTTACATCTTCTCTTGATGTATTATGCTCATGCTATTTCTTCCTAAATCATCTATTATGACAAAGAAGGAAAATGGGAGACATTACATTCATAGAACAAAACTTAACCTGGTACCAGAGGGCCTCCAGTTCATCTTTTTCCAAGGGGAAAACATCATCAAATTTTTCCCCTAAGAGAGCTATCAAGTTTTGTCACAGAGATTTCCCTAATAATAGCTTCCTGTAAACTTGTAGGCTAGCAATGTATTTCTGTTACAACATAAGTTCTCTTCTTCCCGCTCTGTGACCTACGGCAATTTACTTAATTTCTCTGCATGTCAGTTTTCTAAGCATAAAATTGTATTTTTGGACTATATGGTATATAAGGACACCCCCATACCTGCTGAAATATTTCAAATACTGTAAGTGTACCTAAAAATATTTATATTTTTAACATGGCCACAGCAGAAGCTTCTGATGGGGAGACATTATCTGTGTTGCAAAGCTGCTTGATATATTGCCTAAATGTGCCAAAAATTTCTGCTAAGACATTTTATTGCAAACTCCAATCTACTGGATTCTGTAGGGATTCTTTTGAATAAATCCTTTTAGGCCTAAAAAAAAGTTCTCTTTTTTTCATATTCCTAGTGCAAGATTAAAAGTGTTTATTTCTCATATTCTTTATTTAACATGTGACAATTGCCTTCCTTGTGAGCATAAATAAATATTAAATTCCACAACTGCCACAGAGAAACAAGCACAAAAGGAAATGATGTTTTTCTAAGATAATTCACTTTCAAATGAATGGATACTACTGTGAGGTGCTTAATAAATCTAAAACTAGTGACAAAATAGGAGGAATTATTAGAGAAAAAATTGATAAGTACTATGCAAAAAATGACTCATATAAGAATACAAAATGTCAGAGAAGCAAAAAATAACACAGGTAAGAAATAGATGCTAAAGTAATATTTTAAAAAGACAAAGTCACAGGAAAATTAATTTCCTTAAGGAATAAAGATCTATTTTCCTTGGCATTGTGCACTTAGAAATGTACTCTTCTGGGTTGCTTAAGAATCCTTTAATCCTTATGATGGACATATATGGCTACTCAATATCCAATCCACCTTCTCATTCCTGTCAGCACCCAGTTTTCTTTTTGGGGAACACCCTGCTGACATTGTATAAGAGTTGTGGGGCTCAGATCAGAATTTTTTCCATAGTGCTACTAGTAGATCCAGATCAACACCTCAAAAAAAGATTATTTCACTAATTGTGAAAACTGGTGCTCTCTCCCTGTATCTGAATAAGAAAAAACAGTGTTTCAATAGCTTCTGACTCATTTTTTAAGGATGTAAGACAAGAATAAACCAAATTATGGAGGAAGGTAGAACCAATGGACTATCAGAGAAACAGACCTGTGGTTCTGATAAATCCAAGGCTTAAAGAGACTTGGCAGTGATAAAAGCCAACAGAACTTCTTATTTAGACCAGGTTAAGCTGTATAATTGTAACTTAAAGTTTACAATACACCTTCCTGTAAAAACATAGTTAACAACCAAAGCGTCTTACTCCCCCAAGAGATAAGAGTGTCTCACTCCACTGCCTAGGCTAGAGTGTAGTGCCACAATCATAGCTCCCTGTAGCTCTGAACTCCTGGTCTCCAGTGATCCTCTTGCCTCTGCCTTCCAAATCACCAGGATTACAGGCCTCATGAGTCACTGCTCCAAACTCCCCAAACTCCAAAGTGCCTTGAATTGATGCCTTTTATTTAGCTATTGTTGTGTATGTTGGGTCGGGATATTTTCCAATTTAAACACTTCTAATCTTATCCTTCCTAGTATTTTATGGGGATAAAAATCACACATTAATACTATATTTTATTTTTAATAGTGAAACCTATCAAAACTCTTAGTAATGTGCTCCTAAACAAAATACCATTGCTCCACGACATAGGTTTCTGAAGAAGACATACCTTTGAAAGACGTATGTGTGAATATGTGTGTTCCCAAATATAGGACAGTACAAAGGCCACGACCATTGCCTGGGGATTGCCTTGGGATTTGTGAAAGTTACTGGACTGGTGAAAAAATAGCCAAGCCTTTTCTGTGTATATACTTTGGTGCATGAGTAGCAAAGACTTTAAGCTAAGGCATCAAACAAGTTTCTGTACACCCTAAAGAGCAAAAGGAAGGATGCCAGAGACAAGTCATTTTCAGTTATTACTAACTTCCTGAATCAATAAGATTCACTGAAGACTTGGAGAACAATAAACTTTGCTTTTGAGATTTTTGTTTTAGAATAATATAACAACAAGCTTAGAAAGTAGTTGAATTGGTCTTCATTTGACAAGAATGACACAAGTCTCTACAGTGTAAAACTAAACAAAATATTCCCTCTCCCTGCCATGCTTAATTTTTTAACCAATAGATGATAATGGAGGCATAATGGAAACCAGCAATCAGTTGATACATTTCAAGTGTGAAATGCAAACATTTTCTTTACTCTGGATTTGTAATAGGCAATTGCTTCTTTCATATTCTATATTAAGGCAGGATAAATTTACCATCCAGTCAAACACATTTCTTCTCCAGACACAGTAACATTGTCCCCATGTAGGCTGACATCATTTATATCTTGAAACTAATTTATTCCCTGCCTCCACGCAGCTGTCAAAATGACCTACATGAGACACAAAATTGCCACGCTACTCCCCTGTGTAAAATCTTTCTAACCTTGCAGGGGCTACAATTACCAGCAACATAAAATCCAAGCTCCTCCTTCCCTGGTCTGGTTCCTAATTTCTTTTTCAACTTCACCTCTTGCCAAACTCTAAATTCCTGCAACATATAGAGGCATATATCATGCCTCTGTTCACGTAGGATCTTCCATCTGGAACCTCACACCTCACTTTCATCTCAGCCTGGTTGAATTTGACTTATCCTTTAGCCCCCAAGTTAGGGGCATAACTCTGTGGTCAAGGGAATAGTTTTCAAATCTGCCAGAGTGGTGTTTGAATGCCCCCTCACTACATATGATCTGTATGAACTCAGTCAAGTTATTCAACTGGCCCAAGCTCAACTGCCCTATCTGTAAAACAGGGGCAATAATACCTATTTATAAGGTTGCTTTGAAGATTAATTGAGATATTTACAAAGTGTATAGAAGAGTACCCGACACATAGCAAGTTCATTATTAATGTGTATAACTAAGTATTATTGTCACCTGCCATGGAAAGACTTTCCTGATACCACCACTCTCTGGCTGTAGAAGTGGCCTCTTCTCCATTCCTTTACAATATTTTATTGAAAATTATATCAAAGCAATTATAACATTGTAACATTATTATCTTTTATAAAATGGCTTTTTAAATTGATCGTAAATTTTATCAGTACTACAACCACACTTATTTCATTTTTGCATGCCCATGGCTTAATACAGTGTCTTACATGTAGTAAACATCCAGCTAATATTTGTTGAGTGATTAATAAATGATATGGGTTGGCTCTGTGTCCCCAGTCAAATCTCATCTTGAGGTGTAATTCTCATAATCCCCATGTGTAAAGAGAGAGACCAGGTGGAAGTGACTGAATCATGGAGGCGGTTTCCCCTGTGCCATTCTCGTGATAGTGAGTGAGTTCTCACGAGATCTTACGGTTTTATAAGGGGCTCTTTCCCTTTCACTCTTTCACTCAGTACTTCTCCTTCCTGACGCCTTGTGAAGAAGGTGCTTTGCTTTTCCCTTTGCCTTCTTCCATGACTGTAAGTTGTCTGAGGTCTTCCCAGCCATGCTGAACTGTGAGTCAATTAAATTTCTTTCCTTTATAAATTACCCAATCTCAGCAGTTCTTTATAGCAGTATGAAAATGGGCTAATATACTTATCAATGAATGCAGATTTCTCAGAATAAAATAAATATATGTACGTAAGTTGTTACAGATAGCCATTGCTACACACACACACACACAACACACACATCAAAATTTACTGAATTTAAGTAAGCAGACATTTATCTTTTTCAGAAATCTGCAGTTTGGGCTGCGCTGATGGGGAGAGCTCTTCCCTGCTCTCCTTGGCAAAATCTGTGTTAACTCAGAAACTAAATGCTGGAATCATGCGAAGGCTTGCTGAGTCCATATGTCTGGTGGTTATTGCTGGGTGTCACCTTAGCAAAAGGCATATAATTAAGGTCACTTGTTAGTTGACTTTAAAATAGGGAGATAATCTGAGTGCCTTAATCTAATCACATGAATCTTTTTAAAACAGAAAATTTTCTCTGGCTGGTGGCTGGCGGCAGAACAAGAAGTGAGATATTTGAAGCTCAGTGGGGATTTGATGTACCATGGCTAGCTTTAAGACGGAGAGGGCCACATGCCAAAGAATGTGAGTAGCCGCTAGGAGATGAGAGCTGCCCCCTGATGACAGCCAACTAGGAAATGTGTATCTCAGTGCTACATGGAATTGAATTCTGCCAGCAGCCTGAATGAACTCAGAAGTAGATATTGCCCTAGAGGTTCCACGTAAAAGTCCGGGCTGACTAGATCCCGGATTTCAGCCTTGTGAAATACTAAGCTGAACTATGCTGTACTTATGCCCTATATAACTGTGAACTAATGAATCTGTATTGCTTGAGGTGCTACATTTGTGGTAATTAGTTCCATAGCAATAGAAAACTAAAACAATGGAGTTTCTGGGGAAAGTATTCAGACAAGAAATACTGCTATGGCCATTTTAGAACTACCACATAAGTATCTATTCAGAGTATTTGGGTTTGTAATGTTTCTGCTTGAACATAAATACTTTAAAAGTTATTATCATTAAAAGAGTCTTTGAACTTAAGGCTAATTTTAACGTAATTTTTACAAATGACCATAAATTATGATATAACAGTCTCAGTCTGATTCATTTTTGAGGCTCTGAAAGAGGAGGTTCATCCAGATTCTTAAGCAGGATCAAGATTTAGACAGAAGGCTACCTCTGGGCCTGCCTGGAGGTCAGCCCTTAGATGTTGTTGTGGTTAAACTCTGTCCCCACCAGAAAGATATGTTGAAGTCTTAATGCCCAGTACCTCAGAATGTGACCTTATATGAAAATGGGGTCTTTACAGAGATAACCATATTAAAATGAGGTCATTAGGTTGGCCCTCATTTAATATTACTGGCATTTTATAAAAAGGGAAATTCCGAACAGAGAGAGAGACATGCACAGACAGAAGACTACGTTAAGAGACACAGGGAGAACACCATATGGCAGAGATTGGTGTGATGCAGCTACAAGCCAAGAAATGCCATGGACTGCCAGGAATCAAGCAGAAGCTAGGAGGGGGGAATAGAACAGATTCTCCATCCTGGTTCCCAGTAAAAATCAACTTTGCCAATTGAACTTCTAGCCTCCAGAACTGTAAGATAACGATTTCCGTTGTTTAAGCCGCTCAGTTTCCGGAAGCCCTAGAGAACTAATACAGGTGGCAAAAGGGAGTGGGCTGCTTCAGCAAGAAATACCTAGAAAAGTATAAGTTGTTTTGAACTTAAGAAATGCACAAAGACTGAGTTTTGAGGTAAATGGCAGAAAAAAACTAGATTGTCTTGAAGGGATTGTTGGTAAAAACTATGGATGTTAAAGGAGAGTCTGTGGAGAGTTCATAAAGAGGAAAGCTGGAGAGAAAGCTTCTATCATCTTAGATCATACATCACCACAAACAATGTCACTAGAAATATGAATGTTAAAGATGGTGGGGTATCAGACAAAAATGAGGATCATTTTTTTGGAAACTGGAGAATAGGTGATCCATGTTAATGGAAACTGAAGAAAAGCCGACAGAGAATTTGGTTGAATTGTGTTCTGTAGAGTGGAAAGAACTTATCCATGATGAACTTTTTATATTCAGCTGAGGAGAATTTTAAACAAAGTATTGAAGGTGCAGCCTGGTTTCTCCTTGTTGTTTACAGTGAAATACGAGAGGTAAAAGATAAACTGAAGAAGGAATCCTGCCTGAGTTTTCCTGCAGATTTTGAATTTCCCGCAGATTTTGGACTCAAGAGAGCAATATCAACTCTTATCTGAATTTCTAGGCTGCCATCCTGGTCTACAAATTTCTTACTTGCTAGCTTCCACAATCGTGTGAGTCAACTATTTAAAATTTTAAATATGATCTCTTTCTCTGTCTCCATATGCAAGTGCATGCCATGCATGGCTATAAATATATACATATATATTTTATATGTGTGTGTGTGTGTATAGCCATATATATACCTAGCATGTTAGACAGTGTGTGAAGCACCTTGAAAAATAATGTGAGAAGCCATTGTATCCAATATTTCTAGCTCAGATAGATTGGAGAATAACATTGCTGTTAGAAGGTTTTTAATATTCAATATCTCATAGGTAGTTATAAGTGGAGTTTAGGGAAAATGATTCAGGTCTAGAGTTCTGAAAACCATCTGTAAACAATTTTTTTTTAAACTGTGGTACTAGATAACTTTTTGAAGTCAGAGGGTAGGAAATAAAGTTGTTGAGAAAAGAAGAGAGAATAACTCAATACACTTGAGGGTACCCTTTTGTGAAACATGCCTTGAGGAAACAGAATAGCCTATATCCATTTGTTCTTACATTTTCCAAAAATTACCTCTAAGCATCTGTATTAGTCAATGTTCTCCAAAAACAGATGACGACCCCAGTCTCTTTAAGTTTCAGTCTGGGAAAGCTCAAAGATGCCAAAAGCATCTGTTTGTTCCAGCCAACACCTTATTTTGGTGCTAATTTTTAAAATTCTTCCCTAATGCTGACTAATCTCCCTTTTAAATCAAAAGAAATCAAAGTCTAAATGAATCACATTTTTTATTCATTATGTTGATACTGTTAGTTTTTAACGGGTCATTATGCTGTTTCGATTTATATTAATCATATACAGTTTTCGATTTTAAAATTCATTTACATATAAAAGGTAGGTTAATTTAAAAAAAATTGAGTATATAAGAGAAATAGGAAGATTGATAAAATACTCTTCCTGACTAAACTATAGCCAGGTTCCTCTGATCCCTTTTACTGGCAAAGCCTCCACTTTGGCCTATAAAAACTACAGACTCTCAGCACAACTGATTTCATCCACATCCTCCCCTCTCCTACCCCTACACACATATCAAAAGACTTGAACAAACACTAATATAGTTTCTAACAGCTCAAGGTTGCATTCTTAAGATGAAATTTGGAGTTATCCTGGACTTATCCCTCTCTCTACATCAAATTAATCTTGTTAATTTTGTCTCCAAAATGCCTACTAATCATCTCTTCATTTTCTGCCACTGATTCACCCAGGACTGTACGGTATCTTACCTAGATTATTAAAATAAAATACTCTCTTTTCCTTTTGATTCTCATGACCTTACTTGACTTCTTTTCAATCCATTTTATACACCATTGTTAGAGAAAGCCCCCTAGAGCAAAAAACTGTTACTTCCTTCCTTACAATGGTTTCTGCATAGATTAATGGTGAAATACTAACTAGTAAGTCCCCATTCAAAGCCCTTCACAAAGTGATACAAACTCTTCTTTCTGTGATTCCTCCTCTACCCCATACACTTTCTATTGTGTGATATGAAAATATTGGTAAAGATCCAATTTTTATGTTCAAAATTTGAAAAAATATAAAAGTCTAAAAAACTCAGAATAATTTAAAAATGGGCTTCAAAAATGAACTGAAAGATGTATTTTATACTGGAGACACACGGTGGCACCATTTTAGCAGCCTAACAGCAATACTAGAGAACCTTTGTTAATATTGTGTGATTATGCGCTAAAATTGTGCAAGTGCTTTAAATGGCTAATGTGATACTACTTTAATCATTTATTAATGGTATTGTTAGTGCTAAAAATGCTCCACAATATCATTAACTTTGAAAAAGAATTTAGAGGTGATAGTTATTTATAGATTGTTTTTATTACTCCTTTGTTTTAGGCTGAATTGTGTCAACACGTCCGTGTTCATATGTTGATGTTCAAACCCCCAGTATCTCAGAATGTGACTGTATTTAAAGATAGGGTCTTTAATGAGAAAATTAATTTAAAATTATTAGGATCGGCCCAAATCAAAGATGACTCAAAAATGAACTGAAAGATGTATTTTATACTGCAGACACACGGTGGCACTATTTTAGCAGCCTAACAGCAATACTAGAGAACCTTTTTAAATATTGTGTGATTATGCTCTAAAGAAAGCATATAATTTTCTGATAAGAAAAATATCAGAAATGTCAGCCTTATAAGATACTGCGGTTTTCTAAAGTGTGGGACAAATACCTGTGGAGGCACCAAGACAGATTTAGGTGAGATATAGACATGGTATCAAGGACACTTTGTCATTCAGATAAAGTTTTTCTTTCACTTATTTCTGGTAAGAAAATTAGGAAACAGACATGTATAGAGGGAAGACCCTGTAAGAAAACAGAAGGTACTGATCTACAAGCCAAACAGAGAGGTCTCAGAAGAAACCAGCTGTGCTGATATATTGATCTCAAACTCTTAAGCCTCCAGAATTGTGAGAAAATAAATGTCTATTGTTTAAACCACCAAGTCAATCTGTGGTATTTTGTCATGGAAGCCCTAGCAAACTCATATTCCCTTCAGTATATTTACAAATATAGAAACCATACAATAGTTGTGGATTAATGTACTATATAGGAGTGCAATCTCCATATTATATATTTATTCTTACAGAGAAACTGAGTCTTGATTTATGAGTTTGTAAATTATGTGAACTCTTCAGAAATCCTTGCTTCAAATAAAATGCCACTGTCCTGAATGTTGGCCGTGTTCTCTACTGACTATTAACCCAATATATTGTGTTTTTTTCCTCATTTGTATCCTTGCTCAGCTGAGCCAAGTTTAATGGAGTGGTTAAGGGTGCAGGCTCTAGAGACAGACTGTGTGGACTCACAGCCCCGGTTCATCACTAACTGTGACTCTAGGCAGTTATTTAAAAAGCGTGGGCCACATTTTTCTTGAAAATCTATAAAACAGATATTAAAAGGGCCAGCAATAGAGGGCTCTGTGAAGATCAAAAGAATTGATACAAAGTATGTAGAATAGTACTGGGAACTGAGAAAAATGTGTTATGCTGTTGATTACTCCTCTGCTTAAGTTCCATTTATCTCCTTGGGTAAAAACAAAAAACTGCCTATCCTTCAAAGCACAGAAAAGATACCTCCTGTTTCTTCTCAAGTTGAATAATAAACTTACGCTGTCAAAGATATTGCAAGACATGAGCTTTAGTTTCCAAAAACTTGGATTCAAATAATTTTTGCATTGATCTATGATGTAATTTTAGACATTTTGCTTAATTTGTTTGAGTTTCCAGAGCTGGTATATAACCTGACACAGTGGAGCTCAGCATTTTTCTAATAAATATGTTTTTCCGTTTGTAGGTTGGGAAATATTATAATATCAGCCTTATAAGATACGGCGGTTTTCTAAAGTGTGGGACAAATACCTGTGGAGGCACCAAGATAGATTTAGGTGAGATATAGACATGGTATCAAGGACACTGTGTCATTCAGATAAAGTTTTTCTTTCACTATTACAATCAATGTTATGGCCCGTTTCCTTTCAGATGCACTTCAAGATTAGCTCAGTCACTGACAACATGGGGAATATATTTCGACCTCAGATTTTAAAAGTGCCATTATTATTTAGACACTAGGTAGAAGGCTAAGTCTCAACGTTGTGCTAATAATAGCATCGTTTATCCCTGGACTAAGACCTCCGCTCCCGGTTGGGGAATCAGACTGCCTGGGCGGCACTCCAGGCTCGACAGCTCCCCAACTGCGACCTCCTGGGCAAGTCACTCGGTCCGGATTTCCTGACGTAGTATGGGGGAACTGACAGTACAACACACAACACAGGGCAGTAGTGAGAAACAGACAATGCAAAGGAATTGGCACAGCACTCAACAGACAATATAAGCTAATATATACTCTGCCTGCACACTGCGTTTTAGGGTTAATTGAAAGCCCCCACTCACGTGACCACTCCCCTGCCCGGCGCCAAGACGCGCTGATGTCACGACGTCGTGCGCCGTGCTGGCGTCAGCAAGCTGCGCCGCGCCGCGCCGCGCCGCGCCGCGCTTTCGGGGTGCTTCCGGAGCTGGTACTTGGGCAGAACTACCCGGGGTTTATTGTCTTCGCTTCACAGGGTCTGTTTGAGTCCTGTCCACCGGACCCTACCCGGGGTACCTTTGAAAACAAACGGGCTATGTTGCTGTTGCTTGTCGGTACCCTCTCCTGACGCCTCCATCGCCCGGGTCATGTGGACCCTCGTGGGTCGGGGCTGGGGATGCGCACGCACTCTCGCGCGGTGGGCCACTGGGGCCGCGCTTGGGCCCGCGCCGACCTTTGGGGCTGCTCCAGAGTCCTGGCCTACCTGCAGGGTCTACAGCTCCGCAGAATTCAAGGTGACTGCCGCCTGGAATCTGATATAGCCACGTTTTAAAACATTGGAGTACCCCATGCGATCTTGGAAATGTGTAGGACTTTCTGGGACTAGCTCTGAATCCTGCTTACAGGGAGGTAGAGCAGAGTGTGAGCACGGCTCAGGTTCCCGACCCTCCACCGTTCACTAGTGTGACCTTGGGCAAGTCACTAACTTCGTAGGATTTCTCATTTGCAATGTCAGATGTTGATTTGTTTACGCGAGCCACTGGTCGAAGTGCTTTGCGGGTATTCATCTATTCTCCTAAAAAGTCTGCTGAGAAAGTTGCTAGTAAATGTTAATATAACGTCCATTTTCCTGCAAATTAACTAGCTATGTGGCCTGGGCAAGTTACTTCTTTGTCACTCTCCTGCTTCATTTGTTGAATGCAGAACTAATCAAACATCCATTGGCTAATTGGTGAGATTTGTGTGATTTGAGGAGTGGACTTTTTTAGACTAATACCTAGAATGCAGGAAGTGCTCGGTCTGTCTTTGTAGTTTTATTATTTCCTTCTACCTCAGCCAGAGCAAACCTGTGTACTTTTGACTCTGGTGGGAGAGGGTGGGAGGTTCAACAACTCTGATAATTGTGAATGGATACAGTTTAGGCAGAAAAGTGAGGTGACTGAAGGCAAGCTATAAGTAGGCAGAAAGACAAAACCTTATAATTAATCAACTTTGGCCCTAATATGCCTGTGGTTTCAAAAATGGATTTATATTGCAATTCACGGTTTTAAAGATGGTGCAATTCTCTACCTTTTGAACTGAAGGGAAAGAAAATCTACAGGGCAAACATCAGAATTGGTCTTTTTTTGGTGGGGGGGCAGACTTTCAGCTATAATTGTGCTTTTATTATCTGTCTTATATGGGGCTGTTATAAAAAAACTTAAAGCTCTTGTGAATTTTATATTTCATTTTAATTTTATGGTTTTGATGATTGTGAAATATAGAGTTGATTGGAAAGAAATGTTTAGAGTACAAAAAACTGGTATATTTTGCTTGATAACAATTTCTAGCAGTTTGTGATGTGTTTTAGTAAAAACGTTAAAGATGTGTACACGTAAAACCAGGAGTTCCATTTAAAAATATTTTTAAGTTTTAAGTGAAAGTCTTTTGTTGGATGTCATCTGTTTTTCTTTCTCACCAGAGAAGCTGTAAAGTAGCAAAATTGTATCTAAAATAAAATTTTGAGGCTCAGTTAGAAACACAGATTTTTAAATAAATCTGATTCCTGGTTAAATGTGTGATAGGAGCAGAAGATTTCTTTCAGCTTTTCTGTAGCTCCGTTGCCTCAAAAGTTACTGGACAAGGTATTCTCAGGTCTTTAGAAGTTCTAGGTATCTTAAGTTCATTCACGATAACAAATTCAGTTCCTGGTTGGCCCTAAAAATGGTGTAGAAATGTTAAGGGATTATTATTTAGCTGTATAGTTACCTTTGACTGTTAAACTGATGTTCCTTGTAATATGAACTTAACCATATGTCTTTATTCTTAGAATAATAATATAAACAGTATAAATGCTAGAAATGATATTGTTCAACGATTAAAAGAATATTCTTTGAATTGTTATACTTGTTTGATAGTATGCAAAATTTATACTCTTAAATGTGGTATTTCCCCTTTCTAGGAAAAACTTGACATGTCTAGGTTTCCTGTTGAAAGTATTAGAAATTTCAGTATCGTTGCACATGTGGATCATGGCAAAAGTACTTTAGCTGACAGGCTCCTAGAACTTACAGGTATTTCATTTATATTGCATACTTAACTGATGGGTGCGAGTTATTGAGAATTACTTTTACTCTTAAATTTTAATTTTATACGTAATAGTCTCTCTTTTTTTAAAGCCCAGAGAAATATCAGTAAGTGTTTCTGTTTATAGGGACAATTGATAAAACAGAGAATAATAAGCAGGTTCTTGATAAATTGCAAGTGGAACGAGAAAGAGGAATCACTGTTAAAGCACAGACAGCATCTCTTTTTTACAATTGTGAAGGAAAGCAGTACCTTTTAAATCTCATTGATACACCGGTAAGTTTAATATTAATTTTGCGTGTATTATTAAAGTCAACATTGTGTCAGTAGTGCAGACAGATCCTTGTTTAATTTTTGAACTGAATATTAAACATCTGCCTTTGCTTTTTGTTTTCTCAGTGTTCTTGTGTTAGTGTCAGTTGTTTCAAAAGTGTAGAGTACAAAAAAGAAACGAGTATTTACAACTTTTATCAAGTCAATAAATTTGACATAATGCCCTTTCCTAAAAACTACCTCAGATTTACAGGTATCAATATTTTTGTTTCTCAGGGCCATGTTGATTTTAGTTATGAAGTATCCAGGTCACTTTCTGCTTGCCAGGGTGTTTTACTTGTGGTTGATGCAAATGAGGTAGGCATTTTTCATTTTGCATGATGTGACATGTGATATGACATGACTGTTTGGTTGTTTCAAGAGTTTTTCTTTAAAATGTGTTTTGGAAATAGAATTTTTGTGTTTGAAAAATAGATTTATTACTTATTGAAAATCATATGGTTTCATCCTATTAACTTGAAATATTATTACACTAAAGCATTCTCTGGAATTGACTAGTTTTTAAATTGGAATTGTTCAAAAGATTGTTGTATTTTTTTTGAAGTGTGACATCATGTTATCAATGCATCTTACAAAAAAACCCCACCAACTTTCGCATTTCTTAATCTGAGGTTTCTATATCCATTTTTTAGCAGATCTTGAGAATAAATCATTAGTTTCAGATCATTTTAGGTGATTTTAAGGCAATAATTTGGGAAGTATTAGGTTTTTAAAAAATCAGTAACATTACTAAGCTCTTTTGTGGTGTAAACCATAAAGACCTTCAGCAGATGACCATATAAGAGCTGTGAATATACTAAAGTAAGCTTTTGATACATGTTTCTCAGAAACTCTTCATTCAAAACCCAACTTTTTTTAGTGGGGGTGGTGGTGGTGTTGTGTTAAGACTTTCCTGATCTCATCAAGGAAAGTCAATCTTGACCTTATATAGGCAGTACTGGGCTTTATAAACTGCCTTGATGAATGTGTTCTTTACCAAGCTTTGAGGTCCTTGAGAGTCCATGTTACATCTTTTGTTTCTCCAATGCCTGATGTATTTCCTGGCATAGAAAAGGCCCTCCAATAAATGCTTTCTGAACTGAAAGGAATTATTACAGAGAATGATTCAGATGCATGGAAAAATAGCTATCATAGTTGATTTGCCCTGTACCTTTCCTTAAAGGCTTCTTATCTCAAACTTAGTAGACTGTTGGCTCACTCTACTTGGTGTGGTTATTGCTTTACCATCAGCGATTTTCATTTTGATCCCAAAGACATAAGTTGGAGAGAAAAGTATGAAGGGTAGCTATGTGGCATTTTGTTTAATTTTATTATTAGCATGATGCAAAGTCTCTTGATGAAGATGTGTGGAATGGTCTTAAATTACAAGTTTTGTGATAGATAATAGAATGGTCATCTCAGTGTCTTGTGTCTTGATATTTTCAGGGTATTCAAGCCCAAACTGTAGCAAACTTCTTTCTTGCTTTTGAAGCACAGCTAGCGGTAATTCCAGTTATAAATAAGGTAATTACAATGAGACAACAGTGTTGTTATTTCACTTTCTAAAAATACAATTAGTGTTTAAATGTCAGTTGTACTATTTATTATATGAGGGATCTCCTGCTATTTATTAAATATATTGGTGGGATTTATCTCTTTGAATTGTATGTAACAGAAGTGCAACTTAAACTCACCCTTGCACAGAGTTGAGAAGATAGTTCCCCTGAATTATCTTACAGTAACTGAGGGCCATTTCTGTAGGGAAGGAATGCAGAGCAGATGAAACATGTTTGTCGGATTAAACCATACATAGGAAAAGAAGAGAAGTTTATAATCTAGGAAGAAACAATACAGCACATGAAGCATGACAATTTAGTGCTAAACTGAGCTGTCTATAAACTTCCATTTCATATTTTAAAATTAATTTAGAATCTTAATTTTAAAATCTGCGTTGCTTTAAATTATATTTATTGATAATGGAGTTAAGTTTAAAAGAAGGCCATAGGTAGGACAGCTTGTTGTCAGACTTAATGTTATATTTAACTTTTAAAATCAGTTCACATGCTGCTTAATTGATAAATTACTACTGATCTCTTCTGCTGCCCTGGGTAGCTAACTGCTTAAAGTTTTTTTGCATGCTCTGCTACCTGACTTCTCTTTTTCAATCATGGTTATTAAATTGTACTGCTAATATATAGATTATTTTACTGCTTTTGAAAAAATGTCATAGAGGGGTCAGTTAGGCTGAAGTGGGTAAGCTTTTAACTACCTCCGAATACTGTTAATACATAATACATCTTATGCTTATTATACTAACACATAATGGATTTTTTTTTAAAGATAGATCTGAAGAATGCTGATCCTGAAAGGGTTGAAAACCAAATTGAGAAAGTGTTTGATATTCCAAGTGATGAATGTATTAAGGTAAAATACTTTCCTAAAAAGATTATACTTTGAAAAAAGTCGCAGGAAATTGGGCTAAGTGAAATTTCATGGTATTTGATAACCTGACATTATACGCTGTTTTTTTATAGTTTTGCAAATTTCTTTTACTATTAATTTCCTTTTATCCTTACCAAAAGTCCCTTTTATATTTTTGGGACATACAGAAATTATTGTGATGCTGTAGTTAAAGGAACTGAGGCGCAAAGGTTTTAATCACTTTCCTAAGATCATGGGTTTAGTTAGCCAATGTGCCAGGACTAAAACACAGGCCTTCTGAAACTCCCTGCGGTATTTCTTGTGTGTCATTTTGCCCAGTGGAAATACTGTCTTTGAAGAGCAGGTTCAAACTAATTTCAAGGCATTTGTATGTATCATTCTTGGAACTGACAAAAACCTATTTTATAAAAAGCTATAGTAGTGCTAGGAAACAATGGATCTTATTTATATCAAAGTTGCCACCATTATAAATTTGAATTTTTGTTTACCTTTCAAATGATGATTTGCTTGTTAAACAGCCACTGCCAAACTGCTATGCTACATGGTAGTGTAAAGTATGTCAGCGCAGCACTGTAATGTTTTTCTTTCAATCTCATTTAATTTTCAAAAGAGCAAGTTATACATGGTTTTATATTTTGGATTGTGTTATATTAAAATGCAATTAACTATTCTGATTTTAATCTTAATAAAATTCATTCAGATTCTTATTTGGTATATGCAAGCTAAGAGTATGGCAGTGAACAAGACAGACAAGACAGTCAATAAATAAGTAAAGACAGACAGACTTTCTGCAGACAGTCAATAAATAAGTAAACAAAGAAGTAACCATAGGAATTACTGACTAGGATAGAGTTTGTCAAGGAAATTCATTTGACAAATTGTTATTATTCTAGGTGAAATACCATAATGAACAGTGAAAAGTCTTTTTTCTTAGAGAGATGTTATGACATGGAATAGCTTAGCAAAAGCGTCTCTGATAAACTGAAACATGGAGGAATGAATAATTTTCCGAAAAGCATTCCAAGAATAGAAAAGACCGTGTGTAAAGGACTTAAATTAGAAAAGATTTGGCATGTTTACTGATCAGAAAGGTAGATTGGATGAGAAGGCTTTGTAGGGGTATGCAGGAATCAAGTTATGCTGGGACTCTTGTGCTAAAGAGCTTGAAAATTATTCTGAGGCAATGGAAGGATTTTAAAGCAAGAGAAACAAATAAATTCAGGTAGCCTTACAGAGAATGGATCAAAGAGGTGTAAGAAGAGATACAGGGAATCCAGCTATGAATAGTAGCCCAGATGTGAAATTATTATATCTTAAGTATTAACTATCCATATGAAAAGGAGATTATGATCCAGGAGGAAACAACATAACCCATGAAACATAACAGTTCATTGCTAAACTGAGCACTGTCTACAAACCTCCATTTTCATACTTTAAAATTAATAAATAACCTTAATTTTAAAATCTGCATTGCATTAAATGATGTTTCTTGATTTGGAGTTAAGTATATAAGAAGCACGGCTGTCCAGAGGCAAGATAGCTTGTTGTCAGATACAAGAAATGAACCATACCATTCATTTGATTTCTTTTTTCTGGTAATGTTAAGCTGCTCTGTGTATGGGCATAGAAAAAACATAATTGGATGCAGTCAAGGTTGAGGTTTTGCCAGCTGCCTCTGATAAGGAGAGAATAGAAAGTGGTTGAACCAGAGTGATTGTAAATGATGGATCTTGGAGTCCCATCTGGGAAAGAATAGAAATGGAGTGGAGGGTGGAGCTGATGGACAGCATCAAGTAGTATATTCAGTAGTTACAAGTTAAGGACTGTTGTAAAGAAAGTGCTACAGTCTAGAGCAGTAGTTGTCAGTGTTGGGTGGTTTTGCCCCTGGGCAAATATTTGGAGATAGTTTTGGTTTTCACATCTTGGGAAGGATGCTACCAGCATCTTGTGGGTAAATGAGGTGCCCTGGTTGCTGCTGAACATCCTATAATGCACAGGACGGCCTCCCAAAACAAAGAATTATCTGGCACAAAATGTCAGTAGGGCTGAAACTGAAAATTCCTGGTCTAGAGTGAATGGGAAGGGTAAGAAGTTTGAAATCAGGATTTCAGAGATAGTCCATTTATTACTGGTGATAAAGGTCAGTCATACCATGTGGTTTGAGTGTTGGCTTGCTTTTCTGGTGTGAGAACAGTAAAGTTAGTAGTAAGATGCCTTATGGTTTTATGCCATCCACATACATTGTTTATTCACACAACAACCTTGAGATTTAGGCAGAATGTGAATAATCACTTCATTTTTTAGAAGATAGAATTTATACTCAAGGAGATAGATACTGGTGAAATACACGCATTCAATGCAGAGATATGATTGTTACCCAGATTTTGAACTGCTAGTCTATTCCTCTTTCAGTGCCATAATCAGGACTCTCTTGTAATTCAATTCTAGAACTGTAGAACTACCCAATTATAATAGAAAAAGAGGTATTTGTCAGTATACTGTTTGCTTTGTTCTTTTCCTTTTGCTGTATTTCTCAAATTGATAACTATTGGAATTATTTCTTCCTTCTGATCATAAGTCACCGGTCATCAAGATAGAAAAGTATAGTCAACTTTAAATGCTTATATTTTTCGCATGTATCTTTTTAGATTTCTGCTAAACTTGGAACAAATGTTGAGAGTGTTCTTCAGGCAGTTATTGAAAGAATTCCCCCGTGAGTATTTGGTGATTTTTATACTAGTTGTCTCTATTTAATAGTTCAAAAACTGTCTATGCTTAATAGTTCAAAGATTTTATCAGCTTGAACTGTTATTTTAGCTTAACAGATGTGGCAAATATTCTTGTAGGGAGTGAGAATAAATTTATTTGCTTTTAGTAAAATATAGAAGGCAAGTACAGTAAAGAAAAAGCAAAGATGATTGATGGAGGTCTTTTCATGACAATCATTATAAAAGATACCTCAGTACATTGGCAATTATTTTCCTTTGCTTTAAGCTGAACAAATATATTTATAAATAATTTGTTAAAACTGGAGGTTATTAAATCTAATATATTTTATAAAAAGGTCTTTTTATTTAGGCTGTTGTGTATCAAACTTTCTCAAGAACTCAAATTAAGTACAATATCTAAGTTGAATACAGGAATTTTATTAAGATTTTAATTTAGTATATATGTATTTACTTTTTACTTATATTTACTAGCCCTAAAGTGCATCGCAAAAATCCCCTGAGAGCTTTGGTATTTGACTCCACCTTTGACCAGTATAGAGGTGTGATAGCCAATGTAGCATTATTTGACGGAGTGGTTTCCAAAGGAGATAAAATTGTATCTGCACATACTCAAAAGACATACGAAGTTAATGAAGTAGGAGTTTTGAATCCTAATGAGCAACCAACTCATAAATTGTAAGTAATCTGCATTAGTAATTAAAATGCATTTGTATGTGGTTCTGTTTCTGCATTTTTCTCAACTTGGTATGCTTAGAATGATCCTCAGTTGGTAACTTAAAAAAAACTGTTTAATGCAACTATACAGTAAATGCTCTGTCAGAAGGAATCTTGGGTGAAGGACAATAGAAATGTCAGTTGATACTTTTTTTATTCTAAATGACTAATTATAACTAGGTTTACGATCAAGGGTAGATTGGATCCTATATTGATACATTTGATGAGACAATGAAAGAGTTCCCTCCACCCATATTGGGTATCATTTTTGACAGTGCTTCATAACTAGATTTTCCATTGTAAAGGTGGTATAACAGAAACCTTAATAAATCTTTAGTGTGGAATTCATGGTAAAACCTTGATTAAAATTCTTGGGGAGTGGGATTAGCAAGGGTAGTGTGCATTAGAAAAACATCTGAATTGACTTGTAAAAGAACTATTTATTGAGTGCCTACTCCATATCAGGTACTGATGAGACATGACCTTGGATACATAATTTGAGCTTTGTAAGGTCCTGTTTCCTCATTTGTAGAAATTATTGAACCAGATGACAATCAGATCACATTTGAGTGTTTAGTGTTGTATGTCTAAAAACAGCACTATATTGAGTCAAAGTCTATTTTTATTTTACTGAAATATTTTAACATCTATTTATATTCTGCCATATATACTGAACATTATCACATCTTCATTTAAGGTTCTTAAAGCTCATTCTAAGTGTAAATTATTTTAACTTTGTAGGGATTTTTTTTTTTAAACTACAGCTGAACTCAGAATTCGTTCTTCTGCTAAAGGAGGAACATCAGATGTCCAGTTTGTTCAGAGTTCACATTTTTCTTGGATAAAAAGTTACCTTTTTTCCATTGTTAAAGCATTTGCAACACAATTCATTAATAAAAGACATCACAAGTAGTGTACTTATTGTAATGCTTTTGTACTTACTAGTTTCACTGTATTTACAATATACTTTAGAAACTGCTGTTTAAATTGCAAAGGTTGGCAGAATCATGAAAAAGGTGATAGGTTTATAAGTAGAGAGGTCTAATGGATTGTAAGACCTGGTGTGTCCATTTGCTGGCAAGCTTCAGAGTTTGATAATTGATATGGAGCACTTATTTTCAAAGTGTATGGAAAGTTTGGAAAGTGTATGATAGTTTCCTGGGAAGGTAGAACTAATTGTGAGTTATGTGCTTGAAACATTAAAGCAGTAAATATTTGCATATAATAATTTTATTTAGATATGCAGGACAGGTGGGCTATCTGATTGCTGGGATGAAAAATGTCATTGAAGCGCAAATAGGAGATACATTATATTTACATAAGCAACCAGTGGAGCCCTTGCCTGGGTTTAAATCAGCGAAACCAATGGTATTTGCAGGTGAGGAGCTCACAAATTCAAAGGTTGAAGGCCATATTTTTAAACTAAAAGTTTGTCTCAGTGGTTAAGGAAAAAAATACACATTCTGATTATGTTAAATAACCACGAATTCCAGCATATTGTTTTACTTAATTCTTTGTTTTACTTAATTCTTTGTGTTTATCAGTTTATAATTTCATATGTATGATGAAATTATATGTGGGAGATCATTTAGGATGTGTTAAGAAATAAGCTCTTAAGGAAGAAGTTGTGATGTATAGAATACAGTAATAGAAATTTTTCTTACTTTTCTAGGGAGTTCATTATTTGAAACATTTTTTAATTAGGATGTTCTTATTACTGATTATCATTAGACACTGACTATCTTCATCTTCGATAGAGTTTCTTTAATATTGTATTGTACTCATGTAGACATGACAGAGAATGGTGTTGCCTCATGTATATATAATTTCAGAATCTGTTACTTCCTTTACTTTGGAGAAAGAAAGACCTGATTGAAGGTCATCAGGTTACTCTGTGCCGAGTATCTAACCCTTGATTTTCGCCCTACAGTCTCTCTCACTGGGAATTAGGAACTTTGTTTACCCCTACCTTTAGGCAAAGTCAGTCATCTGGATTTTAGAGGACTTCTGAGTTGTCAGATGAAAGAGAATCAGTAGTGATTCCCATAGTTTTTGTAAGTAAATACCAAAAAGCAAAATTTATCTGGTTTTAAGTAGATAATCTGCCTTAGAAAATTGAGAGTGCAGTATAGTTTTCATTTCTACTCCTATTTTTATCTAATAATAAAGTTTCATTTGGGTTGTGGGATGTCTTGTGCTTTTGTTTTTGCAATTACAATGTGTTTCCTTAATAGGCCTAATTCCCATGTTTTTTTTTTTTTTTTCTTTTCCCTGTAGTTTTTCAAAAACATTAAAAACATTATTTGAAGTGCCAATCTAGGTGTATATTCTTTAAGACTAATGACTTGTAAGATACTTTGAAACCAAATTATCATAAATTTTTAGCAAACTAGTATTTTGGTCCATAAAATACAAGAAAGTAATTTAAAAGGTAAATGACTAATTTGGAACTTGGCAGCACTACACATGTGGTTTGATTGGTTTGGAGGCAGCTTATCACATGATAATTAGAAATCATTGTATCCCCAGGAATGTATCCTGTAGACCAATCTGAATATAACAACCTGAAGAGTGCTATAGAAAAACTAACTTTAAATGATTCCAGTGTGACAGTTCATCGGGATAGTAGCCTTGCTCTGGGTGCTGGCTGGAGGTAAGATTCATTCACTTTTTTTATAGGAAAGAAAGGTATAAATGGTATATTTTAAAAATAATTTTATAAGAAAGGGAGGTTTTTTTAAAGTATCAAGTACGGGAGGTATAAAATGGTGCATTGTTCTGGAACATTTACTGAAAATAAGTTTATATTAGTGTAAAGTGGACAAAAACAATTTTTATCTGCCTGTTTCACGTTGTGGATTGACATTTTATGGGTAAGTTTTATAGTGATTTAAAATAGATTCCCAGTGGAAGATTTTAATTTTATTTAATGAAATTATGCTAGCATTTAATTATATTGTGAATTCTTTGACTCAATTCCATCCCTCCCTTAAAATAACAATATGTTCATTAAAAAAAAAAAAAAAAATGAAGCCCATGGGACATAAACATTTTGGGGTTTATCTTTTCCTCCCCCAGGCTAGGATTTCTTGGACTTTTGCACATGGAAGTTTTCAACCAGCGACTGGAGCAAGAATATAATGCTTCTGTTATTTTAACAACCCCTACTGTTCCATATAAAGCTGTACTTTCATCATCAAAATTGATAAAGGTACTTAGTATTTAGTACTGTTTTGCATTAGTCTCTTGGAAAAAATAAATGTGTGTATATACAATGCAGGAGAAGCTTTTTGCTATACCAGTAGCTGATTAAGTTTTAAATATTTATTGATTCGTAGTAATAAACATTGAATTACCCTATGCCTAATGATGAATAACTTTTTTGAAAACTAATTTATGCAGTATTTTTCTTAACCTGATATAATCTCCACATTATCAAAACTAGTCTATTGCTGATAGTAAAAAGTAAAATTAGTAGTGAAAACAATGTTCTGATTCTAGCACAAAGATGCAAAATGTAATTTTGGTCATAAGTAATTTCTCATAAAAAGTGAAGCATTCATTCCAGTGACTGAGAAATTTTAAATTTCAAATCAGTGATGAAGACAATATTGTATTCCATGTAAGTGGCAATCTGTTCATTTTAAGCAAATACTAATTTTGGCAATCTAAATATTTTCCAACAAAATTAACTATTAAACTATAATGTTTTCTAAATGTCAGGTTAAAATGTATTCTTTTGTCATACTTTTTCTAAATGGTCCATGAAATATGTTTAGTAAATATCAATAATTGGAATATATTGTTTACTAATACTTATTAATACTAAATGATTTCAGCGGGAGAGATTTTAAAATATAAAGCAAACAAGAAAAATGATCATTATATTAAGATTTCTTTTTAAGTATTGCTGATTTTTCTAATTTTTAGGAATATAGAGAAAAAGAAATTACAATTATCAATCCTGCACAATTCCCTGATAAATCAAAAGTAACAGAATATTTGGAGCCAGTTGTTTTGGGCACTATTATCACACCAGATGAATACACTGGAAAAATAATGATGCTTTGCGAGGTATAACTGTAATACAATTTAATACAAAATTAGGTTTTAGTCCTCTGAAATAGTGATTTCCAACTTGTTTTAAAAGATTTCTTTCTGCTGAGCATACTGAATTTAAAGAGATTTTCATATATCTATATATGTCTGTGTCTGTACACACAGATATAGATATATATACTTTTAAAATTTTGATTTCAAATAAGAAAAATATTTCTGATAATTTGTGTAATTTACTGATTTGATATCTTAGCCCAAAGGAAAGAAATTTGATAATTAGCTAAATGTATAATTTCTTTTTGCCTTTTTGAGTAGTTTGAAAGGTGATTATAGAACTTCAAGGACCATAAATTTGAAAGTACTCCCATTTTGCTTTAGTTCTCACCACATTGTAATAAATGATTTAATCCACAAATGGTATGTAATTATATTCTTTAAAAATACTTATTTGAAATACTCAGATACATATTGGAAAGTGTCAAATGGTGACTTGAGTTTTAATTAGGTTAAAAACTAGATTGTAATCTTGGTCTCACACTTTTAATTTCTCTGGACCTAATTATTTATAAAACAAGAAATTAGGATTTTTGACTTTATATGTAGTTACATTTGATTTACTGTTAAATGAAAGTGTTTATTTTAAAAGATAAAATTCTTAGATAAAGATTAAAAGCTTTGATAGCAAGCCTAAGGTAATTGAAATATAAAATGTGTCGCCTTGGATTATAAATACTGCCTATAAGTTTTTACTAGACCATTAGAGAAATACATTATTCCTCAGTATTTGAGTAGGTTATCATTAAACCCATTTTTTTCCTTCCCTTTTTAGGCTCGAAGAGCAGTTCAGAAGAATATGATATTTATTGATCAAAATAGAGTTATGCTTAAATATCTCTTTCCTTTGAATGAAATTGTGGTAGATTTTTATGACTCTTTGAAATCCCTATCTTCTGGATATGCTAGGTAAAAAATCAATGAGAACCTAAGATGCCTGACCAACTTTTTTGAAATATTGATGACCAAGAGTACACTAATTCTTTAATACTTTCAGCTTTCTTGAAGATAGTTGAGAATCATACGCTAAGGTTAAAATGACTTGGAACAACCTTATAGGTGTTACAGACTACTTGTGATTTGCTTATAGGAGAAAAACTTCCTTTGATTTATTTTCTAACTTTTATTTCTCTTAACAAAAAAAGTTACTCCCCTTTTCATGAAGAGTTGTATTCCTTGTCTGTTAAGAATTAGACCTAATTTCAAAAATTTACTGTAACCTCAGTGGCACTTTTAAAATGTATTTGTATGTTACGCAATCTCAAGAGCATCTGTTTACATTTGAAAAATAAAAGTGCATATTCAGTCCGTAAAAAATGTTAAGTGTGCCCCTCCATTAGTGAACACTTTAATAACTTAGTCTTTCCAGGAACAGGTTGTCCACATCATGAAAACCATTGTGTATCTCATAGGAGTACATGGAGAAAAGCCAGACAAAAATGAAAGAAGAGTTACTATTAAATAACAAATAAGGAACTCAGGGCATGGCATTCTGAGAGGCTGTTTTTTTTTTGTTGTTGTTGTTGTTGGGGCATCTCACTCTAGGTACCCTCACTATGCCCTAAAATCTTATGTTACGGGATAGTATATAGTAGAAAATAGATATGAAACATGGGGAAGCAAAAGGGGAAAAATGAACATTGACATCTATAGAACTCCCACACAGTGCATGAATATTAATGTTAATGTGCAGAGACAAATTTCATGTTTAACGAACATGCTACAGTGACTTGGAATTTTAACTTTATTTAATCATCTTGTCAGTGAAGAGAGTTAGCATATATAATTCTTCTTACCAAGGAATCTTCATGTTCCTTTGTATTGAGAATTTTTTTCTACTTTGTCACCCAGTTTTTTTTTTTTTTTTTTTTTTCTTTTATGTCTTCTTTCAGACAAGACCTTGAGCAAGTAAGTGGCTGTGGAATTTAAAGTAAAATGAATTGGGGGCATATTAAAATTACTAGAGTTGAAAGGAAGATTACTAGGTTTAATGTTTATAAATATTTTTCACAGAAGTCTGTCAATTTTAGTTTGCATTTGGGTACTACTTTCTGAATTATAAGTGGTCTTAAAAACCCTTTTCATTTGGAAACTTAAATACATTTTGAATTTAATGAGAGAACGTGATTTTTGAACTACATAAAAATAAAATATTCCCGCTTCCAGCATTAAGGTAATTGTTATGTTCAAGATGGATGTTTTACATATGCAGTCAATTCCACACTTAACAGAAAGTCATCATAGGCTATGAATTAAGATCAGGGAAAAATTTATTTCATACCAGGAGGCAAGAATCAACTGCAACTAGGTCAGAGCAGGGAGTCCTGTGTTATACTAGAACTGTAGTGGTGTCTAATCAAACAGGCATTTGCCCTCAACCCATAACCCCAGTAGCTTTTTGGAATTGCAGATGTGTTTCCTGCATTCTAAGGGAACACTAGAATGCCTGTGTTTTCAGTAGAGGTTAGGAATTGATTGGGCTCCTTGGAAAAAGAAAGCACAATTTTTATAATGATTTCTTTTGAAAAAATGAGTTAAGAAATTTTTAAGATTTTTAATATTTTGGACCACAACATAGCTGGAGCTGTAACAACTTCAAAGTTAAGGACCACGTCTGTTTTTTCCTCTTCCTATTTGCTTTGTATTCTATAGGATACTTAACATGGTATCTTTCATACAGTAAATGTTTAATAAGTGATGCTTTCTGAAGAAAGGATTTTAACAGTACTTCTGAAAAGAATCTGTTAATAGAGTGTATTATTGTCATTTTATGACCTTTCTGCTGAAAATCTTTAGAAACCAAACATAATTTTGCAAGTCCAGGCACCAATTGTTTTAAAATTAAGACAGTAGGAGTATACATGTTCTTGTCTGTGATTGGGACAACTTGTAAGCCTATAATTGAAATTTTCTTGTTAGACTTCAGTTTTATAAGTTAAACATTTAAATACCTGTTTTGACTAACATTGCAAGCTTTGACCACATTGTTAAAAGTAACAGCTGAAACTAAGTGCTTGTTTGCATGCTAAACTAGGCTCTGTTTGGCTCTGTTTAAACATGTATTATGTACTAGGCATTGCTCTAAGTGGTTTACATGTATTAACTCATTTAATCCTCACAAAAGCCCTCTGAAGGGAGGTGCAAACTGAAGAGCCAAATAGGAAATTCAAAGGTCTCATTTATTAATGGCATTTTATGAGTGTCATAGCATTTATTTAAACATAGAGTTGTCATTGGTAATAGAAAGTTAAACAGAAACCCAACTCATAAATCTGAAAATGATCCATTAATATATAGTATTGTCTGAAGCTTGCCAGCTGCTGGGAACATGGGAAGGCATGGTATTTGTTTTCAATAAACCCTTTTCTTTGTCAGGTTCACCAATTTATTTCCCTTTCCCCTATAAACATATTCCCTTTGTTTTTGCCCTTGATTTAATAAACATAAAAAGATAACATTTAGATCCATTCACAAGAAATTGTATGTGTAATATTTTGATGGAAAGATCTCTTTGGGGAGTGTAATGTGGCAGAAAGTAGCCATTTTGTAAAGAGTAAAAAAGGTAATCTCTTGGGAAGTGTAATATTTATCACTTGGACTTTTTTCCTTTTAGTTTTGATTATGAAGATGCAGGCTACCAGACTGCAGAACTTGTGAAAATGGATATTCTACTGAATGGAAATACTGTAGAGGAGCTAGTAACTGTTGTACACAAGTAAGTTGAATAGAAACTAATCGTGGAATGTGAAAATACTCACTTTTGATATGTTTTTCACTTATTTTTGAGCAGCTGCATTTAAAAAACTTTTAAAGGTAATTAAAATAGAGTTCACCCTACGTACTTTGCTTTCTCTTCTTTTTCCACACTTCTCTCTGGACTGCTAAAAATAGAACAGAGCTATAATAGTCAAAAAGAATAGTGTAATAGAAATGTTTCCCCTTACCACACACACACACACAAAAGTTTAAAAAATTTTATGATGATGGATTTAGAATTGGGAACAAGTTGTTTTGTTTTGTTTTGTTTTTTTAGATGGGAGTCTCATTCTGTCACCAGGCTGGAGTGCAGTGGCGCAATTTCTGTTCACTGCAATCTCTGCCTCCCGGGTTCAAACGATTCTCCTGTCTCAGCCTCCTGAGTAGCTGAAACTACAAGCGCTTGCCACCATGCCCAGCTAATTTTTGTATTTTTAGTAGAGACGAGGTTTCACCATATTGGCCAGGATGGCCTTGATCTCTTGACCTCTGATCTGCCTGCCTCAGCCTCCCAAAGTGCTGGAATTACAGGCGTAAGCCACCGCACCCTTTTATATTTGTAAAAAAATTATAAAAAGGAAAAAACCCACGTGTTCAAGAAACAGCAGATTGGTTAAAATGAATTACAAAGCACCCATATTGTTATTTTCAGCCATTAAAACTTGTGGAGTAGTATTTAGTGACAAAAATGTCTATTAAATAAGAGGGTAGAATATATCATAAACACTGATCATAACAAAAATATGCAAAAAAATGACTAGAAAGATATATGTTTAAAATAAACATTCCAAAATGTTTACCGTTTTCAGTGGCTAAGGAAAGAGAATCAAGAACGGTTTCTATTCTCTAATGTATTTCTAAATTTCCTGTAATCATACATTGCTTTCTTAGAGAAGTTGTTCATGATTCAGAGAGTAAGAGATATTTATGATAAGTAAGTTCCATTTGAACCTCCTTTAGAGATCACCTTTACACTGATTATGCAACTGGCCTAGAAAAATACTTGAAATATTCTTATTTAGGATATATAAACAGTTGTATTTTTCTGTCTCAGAGACAAAGCACACTCAATTGGCAAAGCCATATGTGAACGGCTGAAGGATTCTCTTCCTAGGCAACTGTTTGAGATAGCAATTCAAGCTGCTATTGGAAGTAAAATCATTGCAAGAGAAACGTGAGTTGAAATTGATTTTTGTTCTTGAGCCAGTTTCAGAAATGATATACCTAAAAAGTGAAAGAATATTGAACATTTTAACATTGGCCTAAGCTTTATTCTTACTTGTAGAAACAGTATGATCGTGCTCTCCATTTTTCTGATTTAAGTAATGACTGTTAGTTTGAATTACTTATATAACACCATTGGGTGATGTGATTTGCAGTTAGTATAATATGTATGGGTTTGAGGAACTGTTTTAATTTCCACTCATATGAATGTCTATAACTGAATTTCCCGGGTAAGGAATTTCTTTATGGTTTTATCCCTTTAGGTAGATTATAAATTAATAGAAACTGAAACTAAAAGGTTTTGTCTTCCTAATGACAAAATTACAATTTTTTTTTTAACTCAAAGTATTTAATATCACTTCCCCACTTCCCCAGAGCTAGGGAGGTTATAAACCAAAGAATGCCAATACCATGTTAGGATTTGCATTCTAGATTAGGGACCTCACATGAATTATAGTAGACATGGAAGATAGGCTAGTTTCTATAGGACATGGAAATGTAATACAGAAATCAGAACACTGGCTGGGTGTGGTGGCTCAGTCTGTGATCCCAACTACTTGGGAGGCTGGGGCAGGAGAATTGCTTTGAGACTAGTCTGGGAAACATAGACCCTGTTTAACAAAAAAACAAAAATAGCAATGAAGAACACTGAATAAGCTGCTCAGCTTGTAACAGCAGGTGCAGGGTGTGTCTTGTAGCACTTCCCATTTCCTTTCCTTAATGATACTAAGACTTCTGGGAAACAGGAAGTATCTCCTCAGTTATGAAAAGTTGAAAATTGCTATTAAAGTCTACCTTTACTCAAACCTAATGGGGAAATACAACTATCATGTTAATATAGACTTGAGGTTAATTTTAGGCCCACTGTTTGAAATACATTTCATTTCCTAATACAATTTTGCTTCAGTTAGTTATTCTGTGTTTCGTAAATACTGAGAACAGGCAGAGTGGAGATGATAACCAGGGAACATCCTGGAAAGTGCAACTTAAGACAGTTAGCAAATGCTCATTCTAACATAAGTGTGTTGAGAGAATACCTTAAAAAAACAGGTTTTTCTCTCTAAAGGAATACATAAAGGTGGAGCTATTTTCAAAATTAGATGATCTAGAAATTTCTCAAACATTATAGAAATAGATTAGTTTATAACTGGTGGGGTAGATATATTAATCTTCCTAGCCACTCCATCCACATTCAGTAGAGGCAATAAGATAATAAACATGTTTTGTGTTTCTGAAGTAGTAGTGGTAACAGTATTTTTAGATTGAGTAAAAAATAACGTAATATATTTCGTGTAATCAAGGTCACATCATGCTTGAATTTGGCCTAATCAAGCCTACCACAAGCCTTGACCTTTTTTTCTTAATGTGTGTTGACAAACATGTTGAATTTGTTCTTTTATGCCAAGTACATGAAAATAAATACAAGAGCATTTGAAGTATCTAATTAATATGCTTATGGAAATTTTACATAGGTAATGATACTGTCATTAAAATTTTCTAGTAAAGGGGAGATTGTTTTTGGTAAGAAAGTGCTTTTAAACAGTATGGAATTATGTACTTAAACGAAATTTTCTCTTTTACAGTGTGAAAGCCTATAGGAAAAATGTTTTGGCAAAATGTGTATGTATCTAGTTGTATTTTTTCTACTTTATAACTTTTATGGGTTTTAAATCAAAGGGGGCATAAGCTTACTGATTTCTATTGTTGGTTTTTATACATTATTTCCAAGTTTTCATTTTGAATAGGTAAATTTCAGCTTGACCATGGCAACCGGTTCATTTTGCCCATATCCTTAAATATTTTTTCATCTTATTTATAAAATAAAAATTTACAAAAGAATTATGAAAATTGTTCTTATATGTAATACTAAGGAAGATTCTTATAACAGTTATTTCTATGATCTGGGTAACATGTTTTCTTGATCTAACATATAATGAAAGATTTTGAAAACAATGGCTTTATTTTACAGTTGAAATCAATCTCTCCTGACATATGCTTTCCCAGTTTGCTGTTATTGAGCTGTTAAAAAATTATTCTTGCCTGGGCTTGGTGGCTCACACCTGTAATCCCAGCACTTTGGGAGGCCAAGATGGGCAGATTACTTGAGGCTAGGAGTTCGAGACCAGGCGTGGCCAAACCCCCATCTCTACTAAAAATACAAAAATTAGCCAGGCCTGGTGGTGCATGCCTGTGATCTCAGTTACTTGGGAGGGTGCAGCGCGAGAATTGCTTGAGCCCAGGAGGCAGAGGTTGCAGTGAGCAGAAATCATGCTACTCTACTCCAGCCTGGGTGAGAGGGAAACTCTATCTCAAAAATTAAGAAAAATTATTCTTAAATATAGTGAGAATTGAATGATCAATTCTTTCTCCAAATGCTCAGTATAGTTTTTGGCACATTCATTCCTATGTGATTAAGAGTTTCCTATATTAGACTGTGGCTTTATAGTCAAAATTCCAAGCTTAGAATCAGTAATGAGATTAATAATTCTTCCTTGACATGCATATTATAATACTTGGTTTCTTTAGGGATCTTCACCTCCATCCAAATTAAAGCCTTTATCATTCTTTGACAGTAAAATTAGGATCTGCTAGGAAGATTAGAGAGATGTCTGCCTTATGGAAAATAATTTGGTATGGTTATTAAGATTGTACTGATGCCTCGGTAATCATGTGATTATTTTCTCTTTAGAGTGACTCAGACTTCCAATTTTTAAAAATATTTTTCAGTATGGTGGTGATATTACCCGAAAAATGAAGCTTTTGAAGAGACAAGCAGAAGGGAAAAAAAAGCTGAGGAAAATTGGCAACGTTGAAGTTCCAAAAGATGCTTTTATAAAAGTGCTGAAAACACGATCTTCTAAATAATTGGTGGGAAAACAAAAAATTTTCATAAATTAAAAACTATCTGTTTTTCACTGCAATTTGTAATATGCTGACAACAGAATGAAAATTATAAAATTTGCTTGTTACTTTCAGGGTATTCAGGTTCAAATAACTTACTAGCCTTTCGTTGAAAGGGAGTAATGAGTGGGTAGGTTAAGAGCTTAATATTTTGAAGCCATGTTGCCTGTTCTCAAATACTTGTTCCAACCACTCACTAGTAAGGTGAGCTTTGCCAAATTAACCTTTGTTTCCTCTTGGGTAAAATAGAGATTATATACTACCTACATAAGTTGTTGTGAAGATTAAATGTGGTAATACATTAAATATTCAGAGGTAAAAGCACTCAGTTGTTAAGTCCTTAATGCAGTTATATCCTTAAATGCATTGTAAGGTCCTTAGAAACTGACTTTAAGCAAGATGTCACGTAGCAGGTCCTTGAATGATGACATTTCCTTCTAAGTGGTTTATAACATTGATGAGGAAAAAAAAATTGGTTTATGAATCATTTCATTATTATTATATATTTTTTTTTTGAGACGGAGTCTTGCCCTGTCGCCCAGGCTGGAGTGCAGTGGCACAGTCTCGGCTTACTGCAACCTCCACCTCCCGGGTTCAAGAGATTCTCCTGCCTCAGCCTCCATTACAGGTGCGCGCCATCATGCTTGGCTAATTTTTTGTATCTTTAGTAGACATGGAGTTTCACCATGTTGGCCAGGCTGGTCTCAAACTCCTGACCTCGTGATCCACCCGCCGTGGCCTCCCAAAGTGCTGAGATTACAGGCATGAGTTACGATGCCCAGCCATGTCATTTCATTTAAAGTCACAATTTCCATGAATCTCAACAAGTGAGGACCTGCTATATTTTGTTGCGTGCAGTTTTTCCTTACTGACACTAAAAGGCCACATACTTAAGATTCCATCTACTTGGTTAAAGGATTTTCAGAATCACCTTAAGTGTCAAATTTGTTAGCAGGATTAATTTATCTGATATGAATTCATTTATTAAACAGAACTCAAACAACATACTAACTAGACAGCTGCTCTAGTTCATGATAAAATGTTTATAGATTTTATCAGGTTGTTTGAAACTAAATGGTTTACATCTAAATTCACGGCAGGAGCTGTCTTTCAGACATTCAAAATGCATTTGTGTAAAATGACAGGTGTTTGGTGTTACCAGGAACTCTTAATGATATTTTAATAATTATTGTCTAAATTTCATAATTGAAGCGATTTTAGAGTAGTTAACTTGAGATTTCAGAGCCACTAAATGGCTGTATTTCTCCAAAGCTCTCAGCTGCCGTGTTTATTCAGCCAATGAACAAACCAGACTGCAGACTATATTATAGCAAGATAACATTATTTAGCCATTGATTTTTATCTTCTACCTTGCTTGAATGAACTGAATGAAGAAAATGCCTTTTAGGGATAAACACTGTCAAGGATGAATTTTATACTAAGGTTATGTGAAAGAAAAAAATCTCAAAACCACTAAGCCAGAGGGAAGTCAAGCTGGGAACTGATTGAGGCAAACCTGCCTCCCATTTTATTCCTAAATGAAGACAGTCACAAAGATAAAATTTGCTCACAAGGAAATTCCTTATGGACAAAGACAGAACTCAAATTCTTCCTTCTGCTCACATGAAACAAATGCATAAATGGTTGCTTCCTGTGCCCCGTGTTTCACTAAGCCAGATTAAGATGTAAGTATTCCCCTACCCTCCTCTCACACGTAAATTGTATATTCAGTGAAAGGCTAATCAGAAACCCAGAAGAATGCAACTCTTTCTCTCTTACCTGCCTATGCTTGAAGCCCCCGCCCCTCTTCGAGTTGTCCTTCCTTTCAGGACCAATGTACACCTTACACATACTGAGTGATGTCTCATGTCTGTCTAAAAATGTGTAAAACCAAGCTGTGCCCCAAACACCTTGGGCACATGTGGCGAGGACCTCCAGAGGCTGTGTCACGGGCACATCCTTAACCCTGGGAAAATAAACTTTCTAAAGTGACGAGAGCTGTCTCAGATATTTTGAGCTCCCAGTTATTGTGAAATCATCTTAATTATAAATTAAGTAGAGATTTACTTAAAATCACGTGTAGAAGTAGCCTGAGATGTAGTCCTAGATACATACGTTATCATCTTATGTATCTTCCCTCCCCTTTCCAGGTTCTGATAAAACAGATGAAATCTGAAAGACCATGACAGCAGTATTTTGAAAATGACAGTATTTGAAACTAAAAAATTGTAAAACAAAGTGTTCTATCACTGCCAAGGGATAAGTTACAAATTGGTTCTTGGAACATAATATGTACTGTGTGCTTGCTATTTAATAATTTACCAATATTAGCCTTTTTTAGTTAGACTAATTTTTTTTTTAACCTATAACTCTTTAGGAAATAGTTTTAGTTATAATAGTACAAAAAGCATTTTCATAAGCTTAATTTCTTTCCCCGTCCCACTTTCTCAGTCAGATGACTTTAGTGACTTGGAGTTGTGTGCTTTATAAGTGTATTCCTCAGAGGACCTAACATTAATAAGATTTTAGCAATCATTAAAATATGTTTAAACACTGTTATCAATATTAAAATAGCACTATTTATTGAACTTAATATATGATGACCACTCTGCTGACCTATGTATGCTTCCCTCATTCAATCTATTTAAAAATTTTGGGGAAGAAGCAGAGTTTATTTTCCAAAGTCACCATTGTTGACAGACAGAGCTGGGATTCAATGGTTTCTTTCTTCAAAAAGCTAAGTTCTTTGCCTAACAGCAGCTTAGCTCCTGAGTTAGGGAATGAAAGCAGGAATGAAAGTGGCCAGAGTTTCCGCTACTCAGCTTGTGGAGGAGCTTGAGTACATGAACCTCAAGTAAGCCCCTAACATCAAGGTCAGGAAAGGAGAATTTTTAGACCTTTAAAGCACAGAAATAACTGGTGAATCATGTACCACAACAGGTACCTTTAGCTTTTTCACTGTGATGCTGTATGACTTTCTAAGGTAGTCAGCATAGTTTGTAGTAAATGATTCTTATTACTGGAAGTGTACGTGGAATGTTACTGACTCACTAGTTACTTAAAAAACATAAGGCTATTAAAACATCATCTGGAATTAAAGCAGCAAATTTACCCCATCCCCCACTTTTAACCATAAAATCCTATTACCAATTTTATTTCATTAATTTATTTGCTCTTTTAATATTTTAAGAAACTAAATACATTTTAATCACATAGACAAGCAGGTAAGTAAGGCTGCTTCTACCAGGTGGGCTTCTGAAATGCAAAATGAGCAAAAGGAGCATTTTTTTCGCTCCCCACAGAGGCAGAGACATCTTTTAACCTAACTCCTGATGCACGATGGCAACAAACGCAAAATAAATGCAGGTTCACATATACTATAATTGTTGGGAGGTGAATGCATGTATTCAGTTTCACTTCTGGAAATTTAGATAACTTATTTATTACACGCTTTATTTGAGTTAAAGATAGAAAACAATATACTTTTATGTAAATTGCTATGGCAATGTAGTTTACAGTAATTCCTTTTATATATACTTCATATTATTATTTTAGACATAAGGAATAAAGCTAGTTGTATATTAAGTTTAACAATAATCAGAAAATATTCTCCAAAAGAATTTCTTGAAGTGGATTGCTAGGTATAAAGCTCATAATTGTCAAGATACTTATGTTAGGGACATGAACCCAAGTCATTAAAAATAAGATATTTGTAAAAAAGTGCTATAGAAGGTGGTGCACAAAAAACATGCACTTACACATACTTTCCGAAAGGATGTAAACTACTTTTAGGCACTGTCATCTCTTCAAATGTCCTTTACCAACGATATATAGCACAATTTTTGATGTCTAGATAGTGCTGTAGGAAGATGACTAAGGCAACCACGTGCAGAAAAGCATGTGTGTGATGCACAGAAAATATAAAGATCGCATTCCAAAAGTGAAGGTCTGCAATGACAGTTTGATCTGAAAGGTTTGGAGTGTCATGTCATTAAAAAATGAAATATATGCCACTGGAGTCATATCACAAATGGCACCTTTAAAATGACTTTTTAAACGGGCAGACATTTCTATGCTGTTTTTTTAATAGGTGGCTATGTGACTTCAATACTTTATAATAGCCAATCTTGAGAGCCAGCTACTTCTCTTAAACCCAAGTACAAGATATAAATATTCAAATTATGGAATGTTTAACATAGATACTCAAATGAAAAAATGACAGTCTTCAAAATTCCCCATGTTTTATCATATTGCATAGCTGAAAATTCATCTACTACTTAGTAAAAAGTGCTCTGTTCATTCAAGCAGAATTTTGCTCCAATCTCCTTCAATTTCCATCTTTCATACTGAATAGTGGATCCACAAGTTTATTGTGCACATGCATTAGACCTTAAAGAAAAAAAGCACAGTTCTAGTTGTTTTGTTAATTTTGAACTATTTCATTTACTTCAGACAACAAAGTATTTTTTATAAGACACAGTAAGCTGTTTAGTTCCCATCTTGATAGTCAAGTTTATTGGAAAAGTACAAATAGAAATGTTTCAGAATGTCTTTTATCTACCTAGCAAATACCAATTTATAATTATGTAACAGTCAGATCTAGAATGTGTACAGGTATTTTGGGAGTAACCAGAAGAGCAGTTCTTGTCTTCAAAGAGATTCAGCATGACAAATTTGAATACTGACTTAGATGATATGTTTTAATTACATCTGAAAGTTTATGTTGATCTTGATCTTCTGGCACTTCCTCTACTAGACTCCAGCCAGGGGCTCAGAACTGCTGTCTCACTCTTAATACATTACCCTATCCATTCATCTGGCAAATTATTTTCTAATAGTTTGGCATGTGTATTTATGACAAAGGTTGATTACAAATTCTACAATGAGGGAGGGTTACTAAAACAATACAGAAAACAACCTGTACTAAATCATTTAATTCAGAATAGGAATTTAGATTTTAAATCAGATAGATTATAGATTATAATTATAATTTTGTAACTAGTACATATACTTGCAGACTGCTCTTAGCTATGAAAGCTGCTTGGGAAATAGCTGATCTTCCAGTTACTCCTGTTTTAATGCCTCAGTACTACACTACTTCAGGGAGAAAAAAAGTTCTAAAAAGACTGACCCAATTAGTGAACCAGAGATTTTACAATTTGGAGGGTAAAGAAATGAGTTAAAATTTCCAGGTTATTAAGAACATGGGGGGCTGGGGAAAGGCACTTACAATGCGGTTTTGCAGGAAATGGAATTACTGGATTGGAGAGATAGGTTGCTTGTTAGTGAACAGATATTCCTTGTCAGAAAGGCTGCAAAAAGGACTCTAAAATCCGAACTTTGAGAAAGACCCACTTTTAAGGGACAAGCAAAGAGCACTGGGAAGTGTTTGTGTAGTAGGAGAAATTCTAACCATAAGAACAGGACTGTAAAGGAGGGAAGGGGGAAGCATTCCATTCACTAGTGCTGCAACTGAAAGTGAGAGAAGGCTTCTCAACAGCCTACTTGAAGGTCATATTAGCACCGGAAACTACGTCCAGTAGGAGAGGGGACAACAAAGGGTAATATCAGCTGTATGATTTAGAAGATGTAACATTTTCCGGAGTATCAGTTTGTAGAGAATCTTTTTTTTTTTACTTAAATAGTCTTCATCTGTCATTTGCTAACAACTTTGATTATGGAAAGAATACACAGAGCTTTAAAATACATGCAACTTAAAATAACAGGAAAAACATTAAAAATTCAACTCCTTTATAAAGTTTTTTCCTTTACTATACATTGGATATATCTTTTATACATCAAATAGGACTGCTTCCAAACTAGAAATAATTATTTTGAAAATTCTATTAATTGCTTTTTAGGTATTAAGTCAAATATTTACTGTGACTTCAGGTAAAAATTGACAACTTTCTACATACGAATTTTATATAAATAAATAATTGCTACTTAAGTCAAACAAATAATTCTTCTGATAAAAATGCACCAGACTTCCTGAAACCTTACCAGAAGAAAGGTTAAATGTCACAGATTCTAACCAATGTCTATACAAAGTAACTTTTATGGTTTTGACTCAAAATGAACTCATTCTACCTTTGTCAAACTACTGAGGTGGAACCTAAATACAAAGTAAGAGAAAAAATTCATATGATGTCATGAAAATATACTAAAATCAAAGATAAACTGTTCTATTTAAAAAGCAAAAATGAAAAGCGAGAATGAATAAAACAAATCCCCAGGTACTAAACTTGTTGTCTTGTGATTAACTTGTATCTTTCAAAAGGTATATACTGCTATACAGGTGTATACTGAAATAAACTTGCATTTACTGACAGTTTCTATTGTTTTGGATCTAGTTAACCTAGATCTTATCTAGGCACTAAATAGAACCCTTTAAGATTCTGGTTGGCACTTTTTAGTGATGACAGAAGAAAGGGTAGTGATATGAATGGAATTTGAAGAGTTATGGATGACAATTTTAGGAATTTACATACTCCAGTATTTTGATATACTAGTAACTCAATGGACATATGAAAAGTATACAAACTACATTTGAAATGTGTTTATTTAAGAATATTCAATTTCTCTACCCTTTACTAAAATACTATAAAATGAGGCCCATATGTAGCCTAGAATATCTAAATTCTGTCTTCATATTGAAGGAGATACCCTAACAGAGGCTGATATCCTGAAACCTCTTCAGAAATACAGACAGCTCCAAAGTGAAAAATATTGTGTCCTTTTTAGGTAATGCATCTATCTTCTCATGAATGGTCTGTTTCAAAATTTTTCATAAGAGCTTACAATTAGATGAACTAAAAGAACTAAATACATATAAACATCTACCACCCTTCTATTTTAAATTCTCTAACATATGTCTATATACCTTTTTTGGAAGCACTGGTTATGATATGGGGAAAAAAGCATATGGAAGTATGATTTTGATGTAGATGGTATCATACCTAGAGTTTATTCTGGGAGGCAGTATAGCAGAATAGACAAAAGCCTATATACTGCAGAGATCAGCCTGATTTTGATTTCTATTACCCAGCTCTGCCCAAATATGTGCTGTATGACTTTGGGTAAGTAGCTTAACATCTCTGTCTGTTAAGCCTATTAATTCATTTAAAAATGGGACTATGAGTACCCATTTCATAACATTTTTGTGATAAGTAAATCAAAAAGTAAAATGCATTTGGAATAGTGCCTGGTCATAGAGATATTGGCTATTATTAAATATCTTACTATTCACCAAAATAATATTCACCAAAATGTAAAAATCTGATTAAAAAATTGTGACAAAATCAGATTAGTACAGGCATTTATCTGGGACTTAAATAGGACTAGAAAACGGCCATGTTAAACGAATCTCCTTAAAACTGGAATTAAAATTTGTGGATAGTAAGGATTCCTTGTAGTCAAGGAATCTATTATTTGGGATGAAATCTGAAGGATTACATGGGAAAATAGAGTTAAAACTCCATCAAATGCTCTGTTTTATTCACAAATCAGAAATTTTTCAGTTTTTCAATTTTTCAGTTTAATCTGATATATCTGTGGCTTGGTAAATTAATAATTTAAATGCTAAAAATATAAATAACTAGAAATAATCTTTAAGTGTTAAACAATAAGGAAATGTTTAAATAAATTATGATTTATGTACTTGACTATCCATTAAAATGCTTCCAAATATTTAGAAGAGGCAAATGCTCATGAAACATAAGTACAAATACAAAACTATATACAAAGCAAGATCAGTATTTTGTTTAAAAATAGACTATTTTATGCTTGCCAAATGTCAGTTATTTGTATAACACCTTCAAGATATTTGCCATATTCACACATTTACATGAAATATGGGTTACTGGTTTTGTTTGCATTGAATTAAAAATTTAAGATTATATACTTTATTTCTGAATATGAGATGCTATAGACTGTAAGACACATCATTTTATGTACCACTGAGAAAAAAATGCTACCCGGTAAGCTATGATCTGACACCAATTTTAAGACACAGTCCAACATCAGCAAGATCAATGTATATGAGAGCCAATCAAATATGGTAGCTTTTTTGGACCCTGTCTTAAGCAATAATATCCAAAAAATACAGCTTTCATTTATTCAGTGTATTTTCCAATAGGCATTAAAATAAATACCTAGTTACTAGAGTAAAAAAGATTAAAAAGTATAATCATGTAGCAAAAGTAGCATACCTACTACATGCTTATCACTGACCTATCTATAGGATCAACTATATAACTTTTAATATCAGCTATGTAAATACAGGTGCTTTATGAAAATTACCTGTTTGTACAGCTTGCTTACATATGTGTAGTATGTGGAGCTGACTCTTAGAGAATGGGTTCGACATTGGGTATAGGCAAAATGTCCCTTGAAAATCTCTTAAAACCATTATATCAAGCATATGTGTTTTGTAATACACAGCCTGGTACAGTAAGGTTTCTGAATTACTGGGCTACAGGAAAAAGCAAAAAGGAAAATCAACATGAAGTCTGGGCAATCAAACTCCTGCTTACTTGCAGAGTTTATTCCATACTGTTTTAACATTTAGCCATTATAACTTTAATATATGGGAATAAATTGGCTTAAAATTGTAAAGATTAAATTAGTGGGAGATCTCTATTATCCACTGATTAGGTTCTAAATTTAGGTTAGAGGGGAGTGAGGGAGAGGGATTGAGGTGGGACTGGTAAGTATGAAAAGAAATCCAGAATGAACAAAGATACATTTTCTTTTGGGTTATTTGGTCTTATATATTCAATATGAAAGTAAATTATTAAACCTTGGATTTCAAGAAAAAATGTTTACTGAAAATAGAAACTGAAGAGATTCTTCATGAAAAACAAAAAAAATAGGTACTACTTTGAAGACACTATTATCTGAGAACCTTCCATTCCTTGAAAGAACCAGCTGTGTGTTGCCACTTTTCAAGACTTCACAGTGTGAGATTTAACTCCACAGTCACAGTAAGTTTCAATTTTCATCCACAACAGAATATCTCAGTCGGCTTTTGAAATTCAGTGCTCACCTTTAAAGTATTTCACAGTTTTAACTCTTAATTCTAAAGTAGCATCTTCATCACATACAAAAATAGTTCGGGGATGCTGCTGGAAAGCGGAAACAGTCCACATGTGATTGACTCCTTCTTCTATTGCTTTGTACAGGGCAAATGCCTTGTGTGCCCCTGTTATGAGGATCATTACCTGAAAAATTATGAACACCAATTGGTAAAACTTGTTCCAAATGAGTAATGAGCTCTATTTTTAAAAAAAAAAAACAAGGACTTCGGCACCAATATTTTTTCTGAGAGAAAAAGAAAAATACATAGTTCCACATCATAGTTCAAGGTATTTATTTTTACTTTTTAAGGTAACAAGCACAAAATGTTGCTTCTAGTTTAACAAAGCAAAACAATACCTTCTTATGGGGTATTAGTGCAAACATTATAATACCTGTAATTATTAACACAGTAAATGATGTATAAAAGAAACCTGGGACAATGAAGAAAAAGGACTCTCTTGCAAAAGCAGACTTACAAATCTATGAATAATTTATACAATGTAGAATGATACACCAAATTGCTGTAGTCTAGATAAGCAATAGATACTACACCAGAAAAGCAAAGACTCTAAAACAATAGATAATTTGAAGAGTTACAAGAAACGCCTGAAGAGCATTTCACTGAACATGTGCTATTCAAAGTTGACTCAGAATAAAAACTGGATTTAAAGAAGGATTAGGATCTATTTAAACACAGGAACTGTCTTATAAGCACATATGACTGATATTACCCTTATAAGCTACAGAAAATCCAAGATCTTGGTCCTCAGTCCCTAACTGCCAATGAAATAATGCAATGACATGTTGCAAATGTGAATGTATGTGTCAGAATCTTGTCTTCATCACCTTTCAGCTGGAAACTGATTCCACTTAACACCTCATCTACACACACATTTTTGTAATGTAATACATCTTTAAACATTTTTTTCCTCATTACAATTGTTTTAAAAAAGAATGTTAAAACTGCTGTAGTTCTAAAATATTTATAACAAACTTTGTATTACATATTTTGTAACTAGACCTAAAATGGGAGGAAATACTCGGCACTCTCCTTGAATTACATCAACTCTTCAAAACCAACATGAGAGAAATACTATTCTTATTCATATTTTAAAGATAAGGAAACTGAGGCATATTCTGTAACTTGCCCAAGGTTTTGGTAAGATACAAACAAGCAGTTTTATTCTACAGCCCATATTCTTAGCGATTAACAATTACATTGCCTCTTGTAAAAGTTCTAACAATTAGACAATATGAGCTAAGAGTCTTTTCATTATTGAAGCACACTCTATAAAAAGGTAATGGGACAGGTGGCAAGAAATCTCAACATCAAGTATATATACTGAGAAAAAAAAAGACAACCAAACTTTTATTGGTGAGAAAAGTAAGTACATACCTACCATTAACGTTATGAAGGGAGTGGAGTTTAGAGGAAAGAAGGCTACTGGAAGCTTATAGTATGAAGAATTCATTATTGGTGTTTACAGCTAACGTGTAGATAAAACAAATTGCTCTCTAAATAGACTTGATCTGTGATTAGTTATATCTGTTCTACTCTCAAGGAGATTATTTCTCATATCATGGGAAAGGACAAACTATATGGAATAATTTGGTATGCTTGTTCAAACTGCAGAATCCCTAAATTTAAAGAATCAATCTAGGTGTGGATACCAGGTGATCCTTATGTACACTAATGTTTGAGAACCAGTGCTCAGGCAGATGTTGCACTGATACAGCTTTATGCTACTTAAATGTCACAGTAACACTATTTTAAAAGGTTATCAAAAAGCTAAAGAATAATCAACATTTAATCATCCCATAAACTGATATAAATGATTTACAAAAATTTATAACCTCATATTAAATCCTCCATATCCCTTCTTAGTTGGAATTTTTAAGTCAAATGTAATTTTTAATAAATGAGGAAATTAGCCTGGGCAGCATAGTGAGACCTTGTCACTTCCAAAAAAAAAAAAAAATGAAAAATCAGCCAGGCATGGTAGTGTGCGCCTGAAGTCCCAGTTACTTAGGAGGCTGGGGTGGGAAGATCTCTTGAGTCCAGGAGGTTGAGGCTGCTGTGAGCTGTAATCACACCACTGCACTCCTGTCTAGGCAAAAACTGACCCAAAGAAAAAAACTTAGTATTTGAGTAATTGTTTGTTCTAAAAATCAGCATTAAAAACTGTATTACATCTTGTTAAATGTAATGTATTACATAACTCAGTTTCATATTTTAGAAATAAGATTGCTCTAAAATCCTTTTCTCAACTTATTGACTATGAAATTTCAGTCCTTGAGAGGTCTTTTTTCATATACCTATGATTTTTAGGTTTCTCATATATTTTGATTGACAGTTTGTATCTATTTGTATGTTCAAGTTTAATTATATCAAGATAAGTTACTTATTCATCATACCTTGTCTATACTTTTTTCCTCTGAACCTGTCCGATCTGGCTACCAGAAAGGAACAGAGTTCTGGGTTTCCATATAATTTAACTACATATTACCATGAACTGACTACAATTTGTTCTGTATTCTCAAGGAAGAAAAGATAAATTAATCTTTTCTGTATTCTTAAGGAAGAAAAGAAAAAAGATAAGTTACTTATTCATCATACCTTGTCTATACATTTTTCCTCTGAACCTGTCCAATCTGGCTACCAGGAAGGAACAAAGTTCTGGGTTTCCATATAATTTAACTACATACAACCATGAACTGACTACAATTTGTTCTGTATTCTCAAGGAAGAAAATGACAGCCCAATTTAAAAAAAACTTAAATTACACAGGGTCTGCTGTTCAGAGCTCTTCCATGCTGAAATATACCAAATGTAGAATAGTTGCAGCCCCAGCTGAGTTCCTTTTCTCCTGGAAACCAACAGGGCTCTATCATCCTACATAACATACAGTAAAAAAGCATTTAAATCATCCTGAGAGCTCCAAAAAAGATGTTGTGTAACTAGCAATGCATCATTGTCCCAACAGTCCTTTCATGAGACACTTACAATAAAAAACAAACCATGTGATCAGTTAAGATTTTAGGACCTCAAACTGGAGCAGGAACTGGCAAGTAGCACCTCAAAAGAATTAAACTAAGCTTAATTCTTAGTTTACAGCTTCAAAAGACTTAATTGATCCCTAAACATGTCAGTGAGATTGACAAAAGTTAGTTACTGAAAACTAGAAAACAATTTATACTGCAAAGAGAATGCAATCAAAATATCACTTATTCAGCATCATAACCCGTACAAAATATTAATACATTGACATCAAAGGAAAAACAACAAAGAACATTTAATGCTTACTTCTCTAGCATCCATCACTGTCCCCACACCAACAGTTAGAGCCATAGTTGGCACTTTTGATAAATCTCCATCAAAATATTTGGCATTTGCCAAGATGGTATCCATTGCTAGAGTCTTTAATCTTGTCCTTGATACTAAACTGGATCCAGGCTCATTGAAAGCGATATGACCATCTGGACCAATTCCTTTCAAAAGAAATAGACATACATATACACGATGTAAATAGGTTTCACAAAGTTCAATGTGCATTAAAGAACAACAACAAAAAAACACTTACCTTGTTTTTATACTTGAATTCCTATTACTGCATTAAAATATTTGTTTCTGTATTGATTCAACAAATGTTTCCACATTTTCTACATGCTTAGCAATGAGCTGACATGATTCTAATAGTAAAATTAAGTATCACCTTATATTAATATAACATTTGATAATTCATAAAGCCCGTTCACATGCATAACAGATTAAATATCATTTAATAATCTTATGAGATGGTCAAATTAGCCATATCTATTTCCCTCATTTCCTCCACCTTTTTCTACATACAAAAGGAAATTTTGATGCTCAAGAAAAATAAATGACTTGTTCAACGTCACAACTGGGTAAATACTGAGACAGGACTCGGATCTTTCTTCTGATTCCTACTCGGACATCTTTATAGTCACACTTTAATTTACTTGGTTGTAGTCCAGATAGCGCAATAACTAGTAGACCTTTCTGTAGGATAGTTTCCTCACTTATAAAAATGTGTGGATTGGACAAGATAATGTCTAGGTGAATAGTTTTTTTTTTCTTTTTCAAACTTCTGACTGTAACCCTTGTAAGAAATAACATTTGATGTTGTAATCTAGTATATATATACACATATACAACACAAACATATAAAATATAATTAAGACAAGAATTGCATGAAATCATACTTACCCTTACTAGGAACCATACAAGCTGTTTTCTATTACATTGCATTTCATTAACAAAAGGAAAATGTTGCATGTAACTGGCTATATTGATTTTATGATATAATAATAGGTGACAACCAGTTTTAAAAACACTGCTTTAAAGAGACCTAGTGCCAACTCTAATATTCTAGGATTACCTCTAAAATATAGACAGGAATATGACATTCTTATTTGAAGGAAATGGAAGGTAATTCTTTTCACAAACTTAAGAATCTTTCCATGACATACATAAATCAAGTTTTATTTATAAGTACCCTAGTAGCTAGTCACATTTCTGGCAACCTCAGACAAAAAATAAATCCGCCAATTCCTTGAGTCATTAAAATATCTTTTACATTTATATTCTGCGTCTTTACTTTAATGATATCTGTATTTTACTGACACTTAGCACACAATTTTAACAAAATTTATATAAAATATGACAGAGTAACCCAGTTTTGAAAAATGAAGAAATGAATACTCTATTGAAAGAGGTACAGATGCCAAAGTACAACAATTTATGAATTTTTAATAAGGAGACATAAGACCAGACCTACATGTGGTTAATATGCATTGACTGTTTCTACTATTATGTATTTGCTTATAAATATATAATAATTATAGGCATTAAATTCTCTAGATTTGTAAAAGTGTTCTGTTTCTCCTCTTAGGTACACATATCCCTAACATTTATATTTCTCTATATATGTGTAAAGAGGGAAGGATGGGATCAGGAAAATACAAGCTTCAGGAAAAAATACGAAGTCTACTAAGATCTACTACTAGTGACCTCACTGATGATTTGGGCCTTACAAAAGTGTACAGCTAGTACCGCTAAGCTGAAATTATGAGCAAAGGTTAATAATAGAGCTGGGTCAAGATATTTGCTTGTTGGCTGTAACTGTCAAAAATTGAGGTTCCTGAAATAAAATTATTTTTTAAAATGTGGCTAATTCTTATTCAGCTTTTAAGTCTAAATTAAGATATCAGCACCTCTATGAAACATCTCTAAAACTCACTGTCTGGAGTAAATGTCATTCCTGTGTTCCTACAGTTCTAAGGGTAGAGTGTACATGTACTCTTCATGAAAGTACGGGCTTTATCTTCATCACTATATTCTTACCATTTAGAACAACTAGTGACACACAGGATGCACTTATTAAATAATGGCTGGATAAATGAATGCATGGTTGCTATTCTTTGGTCAGCTCAGTATAGTTTCTTCCACCTCCCACCTTGTTCTCTTCTGCCTTGCTCCCCTCACCAGAGGGGCTGGAACAATTTTAATTTCCTATATCCCTCTTAGGTAAAGTTACTGTGGTCTAGAGACAAGCACTTGTCTCAGGCTGAACCAATCAGAATCTCTGTGTGAATCTGAATCTTGACCAGGGATACAGTAAGGAAGAAGGCATGGCAAACTGAACTACTGGATGATAGCACTGCAAGGAGAAGATTGATGAGTTTCTACTTCTGAGATCTGAGGTTCTCTGGTTGTTTTTCCAGACTTGGTTGTTTCAACTTTTCCTTCAGTTGGTGAGTTAACCTAGAATCATTCCAGTTAATTTACTTTTGATCCCATTATTTCCTTTTTCTAGTAAAGCAAAGAATCCAAGCATGCAATCAAATCAGAAGGTTAACATTTTCCCCACTGTCTTATTTTTACTTTTTAAAAACACTATCACCTAGGCCGAGTGCAGTGGCTCACACCTGTAATCTTAGCACTTTGGGAGGCCAAGGCAGGTGGATCACCAGAGGTCAGGAGTTCAAGACCAGCCTGGCCAACATGGCAAAACTCCATCTCCACTAAAGATACAAAAGTTAGCTGGGCATGGAGGCAGGTGCCTGTAGTCCCAGCTACTCGGGAGGCTGAGGCAGGAGGATTGCTTGAGCCTGGGAGGTGGAGGTTGTAGTGAGCCAAGATCAAGCCACTGTACTCCAGCCCAGGCGAAAGAACGAGACTCCATCTCAACAACAAAAAAAAACCCAAGACACTACTGCCTTAAGATATTTTAAAAGTTTATATATTTAGATTTTATTGTAAAACTAGATTTTTAAAATTATTTATTTATTCATTTTGAGATGGAGTTTCACTTTTGTTGCCCAAGCTGGAGTGCAATGGCATGATATCAGCTCACCACAATCTCCACCTCCGAGTTCAAGCGATTCTCCTGCCTCAGCCTCCTGAGTAGCTGGGATTACAGGCATGCGCCACCACGTCCAACTAATTTTGTATTTTTTTAGTAGAGATGGGGTTTCTCCATGTTGGTCAGGCTCGTCTCGAACTCCTGACCTCAGGTGATACGCCCGCCTCGGCCTCCCAAAGTGCTGGGATTATAGGTGTGAGCCACTGGGACCAACGCTACATTTTATTTTTAAAAATCCATGTTTGTGTATCTTATTGCTGGGGTTAAGTCAGGAATTGCATGATACACCTTTACCCTTTCTCTCAACATGTTTGCCATCAAGAGGAAGAATGAGAACATTTAAGTATGTATTTCCTTTTTTTCTTTTCCTCTTCCCTCTAGGATAGGGAACTCTGCTCTAATTCCCTGGAATGAGCAATAGCAGATTAACATTTTTGAGCTCTTCTCATTCTACTGTTTCAATTCAAAGGGTAGGAGTGAAAAACCCCATTCTGGCTTCAAGCCCAAACTGCAATCTCTATTTCAACTTTACCTTTAATAAAGCTGATATTTTGATCCCATTTGGCACAGTTCTTAAGAGTTTTTATTAACCAAACCCTGGAACAAAAGAAGGGTAGTCGTAAGACCCAGATGCCAATCCTCATCTAAAAATCCAATGATGATAAACCTAGATCAACAAATGAGATTCTTTCATGAATACATATCCAATAATAGGGCATCCCAAATAAGGAAAAGTTCAAAGAAAATGCAATAATCCTTCTCTATGCACAAGTATGTCCTTTAGATGGTACATATAAAATGTCAGGCATTGGATCATCCATGACTACAGTAAAGATGTTAATGTAAGAGGCACGGGAACTCTCTTAAAATATATTTGGGAGCGGGGAGGAGCGGAGAAAGAACTACAGGAAGCTTAAGACTAATTGGTTAAAAAACCAAATCAAATTCTTTTTAGTGGTGTCAGTGATCAACATAATTACAACTTATGCAACATATATTTCAAAAGGAGAACTGAGGTGGTTTATACTGAAGAAACATAACCCCCCCAAAAAAAATTAACTAAAAAGAAGTACTAAATGATTTAAAGTTATAAGGAAAGAGGGAAGTTCTACCAGACATCTTGAATAAGAGTTACAGGCTTAAACATTATTTTATGCTATGAATGCTTTCTGGAAGGCAGGCAAAGGAACAAAATCAAGTGTTCTTATCAGTGTTATTCCCCATAGTAAAATCTATTTCCTATCTTTGAGTCTACAAGAGATTTGTCATATGCATACTTATGTAAGGTCAATAAATTAACAGGGGGAAAAGAAAGTCCACAAATGAAGACATTTTCAAGCAGTACTTAATAATGAACCTCCAACAACTAAAAGCCTTTTTTTTTTTATTATAGTAAATGAGTGAAAACTTTTTTTTATATAAGCAGTTGCAGTATGTTGTACTCCAGTAATTCTCCTAGATTCTGGTGGGAATTTAGAAAATCTAAAGATTAGATGGTCTATACACCCCTCAGATACTCTCAAATATCTACTGTCTTAGCCTGAATATTGGAAGGTACAAATGGTTAATTATCCCCAAATTGAGCCATATGTACAAAGCAGGAGTATGCATATTTTCTAGGATTACAGAAGTAATATTAGTAAATTTTATTTAAAACAGATAACCTTCTAATTTGAAAAGCAATAGTCTAACTTGGTTTCTTGCTCCAATAAACCATTCTATCAAGAAAGTAAATGTTATTGACTCTGCTAGGTAGAAGTAAAAACTGAAAGAGAAGATTTCAATCCAGCTGGATGTCCTTAGAGGGAATTCGGTAAAAATCCCAAGGAATTCAGTAATTCTAAGGGACAATTATTTCCGCATTTACAGTTGAGAGAGAAAGAGAAGACTGAAGTAGCACTTATGGAGTACCAACTACATACCAAGCACCGTGTAAGGCATTTTATACATGTTACAACATGATTAATTCTCACAAATTTTGGAATGGTTAATATTAATCCTCTTTTACAAACGATGTACTTATACTGAACTTCAACTTTCCAAGGTCACACAGATACTAAGTGGCTAAAACAGGATACAGTTTTACATCTGACTTTAAAACCAAATTTCCTCCAAAGATAATCAACTATCTCAACCATACTTGGCCACTTCAAGTATAAATTAACCTCAGTACAGCTCCATTGAAGATCAAATTCATGTAATTTTGATCAGTGTTCTATTAAGTTAATAATAAGTTATATACAGATAATTTACAGCATTAGTATTTTTAGTTGAATATTAAAGAATATGGCAAAAAAATTGATTTTAGTTTAGTTGATGTTGTACTATTCTTATAGCAATTAGCTAGCTGACTGCGATAGTTTATACTAATAGAAAACCATATTGTCTTTATAAAGAACTTCCTATTTTTAACTGTAGATTATGTATACACACACACATATAAAAATTACAAGTGGAATTTGGCAAATTAAACATTAATTTTGGAATTTATGACAATTACACAGCTTAACTCATATTAAGGCTGATAAGTAAAAAGTTTTACATCATTCTTAACTGATTACTCAGTAAGATGAAACAATTAAAGTGATCTACTAAAATCCACCTGTTCCTCATGCAATCGTTTAAACTCTGTAATTTGATAAGTAGGTTGGCTAGAGTTTTAAAGAAATAGTAAAAAGAAACTATCATTTAGGTAAAGAAACATATTACTAATTTTGAAAGATGTGGTAAACTGTCAACTTTAAAGAGGTAGTTGTAAGAGTTTAACACGGATTGGGATGTACCTCTCAAGGCATAATGTAAATAATTCCAGCTGTCAATTTGAAGATTAAGATGGGAATTTTAAGATTATTTTCTAATGAAAATGAAGTAAAACAGGAATCAGTAGCAGAATTAATGGGTATTATGGACAGTCACAGGTGCTCTTCACATTACACAATGAGAAGATTTCTTTTTTAAATTTAAAAATCCCTAATTCAAACACTAACAGTTAATGACAAAAGGATTTTACATACCTCCAACAAAAAGATCTATTCCTCCAGCTTCCTTTATTTTCTTTTCAAAAGCATCACATTCTGCTTGTAAATCTGCAGCATTCCCATCAAGGATATGTGCATTATTAGGATCTATATCAATATGCTTAAAAAAGTTATTCCACATATAAGAATGGTAGCTTTCAGGATGATTTCTCGGAAGTCCTAAAGATGAAGTTAATAAAAATGTAAGTATTCCCAGAAATAAATCTAAAGTTTATTTTTCTGTTTAAGTCATAAGTGTTATTTAATATATCTAACTTCTCTATACCATATTCAATTTAAAAGCATTTTTATGTGGAATATATGATTATATGCCGAGTATTAATCACTTTAAATGTATGCATTAATTCATAAAACATTTATGGAATACTATTATCTCATTTTATAGGTGAACAATTGAAACATAGGAATCTTTCCCAAAGGTCCCATCATTCACAAAGGAGACAGGATTCAAACACAGAAAGTCTAGTTCATGTGCACTTCATCACTGTATTCTCAAACACACAAAATTTTAATCAATGAAACTGACTTTCATGTTAAGCTCAAAATAATCAGCCATTCAAGTGAAATGATAGCCATGTTCCTCCTCTATTCATACTATCTGTGTGCAGATTATGTGGGATCACAACACTTCTTTGGCTATCATTTATGCTACCATTAAATATGTATTGCTATATTTAAATTTTAACAGAGTTTCTATACATCATAGATTTCAGGTAGGCAAGTTAACACTCAAAAATAAAAGTTTCAGGTCTACCAATATAGCTTTTGATTTGAAAAAATACTTAACTAATTACCTTTACATATACATTAGATTATCCTTACAACACTGATTTTAACTCTGCCTTAAGAAAAAAAAGAAGGAGAAATGTGAGTAGACTGGCTTAAAGTTACATCACTGGTGAGTGGCAGAGCCCAGGATGAATGCAGATCTTCTGATTTCTAGTCCTTCATTCCTTCCACTATTCTGTGCTACTATCACAAAAATACAGGTTTTTATATAAACTCCCAATCTCATCTCAAAGCAGTACATTACATTTTAGAAATATATTCATACATTAATATTATATTCAAAACATAAATTCAAATATACTAATATTCTAAAACTACATTCATTTTATTCAAAATGTAACATACCCAAATAGTATCTTTAAGTATAGCTTACCTACATATTCATCCATATTAAAGGTCTTCACATATTTAAAAGAAAGGTGTCCATTCTTATGATATTCTATTAGTTTTTTATAGCATCCTAAAGGTGTACTCCCTAAAAGACATAAAAATACCATTTTCTAACATGACTTAATAATCTATTAAAAAAACTTATTAACTTTATCTATGTTTTTCTTCTTAATAATATTCTGTCATTCCGATTAATTAGGCAATTATTAACTTAAATACATAATCAATTAACAAGTACTTAAACATTTTGGTAAACTAGAATTTGCTGAATAAAGCTGGAAATCTGTCAATAAAAACTGAAGTTTGGAAAATTATCCTTGAGTTGTTGGGTATGGGATATACTATTACAAATTCTAAGATTAGAAGCTTCTGGAGTATGTACCTGAATTTTTAAAAATCTCCCTTTCTGAAAAGAAAATCTTGAGTTCTTGCACAAATGATATATAAATAGGTCAAGTGTTGACCATTTACTGAAATCAAAAGGGAAAACAGAGCTAAATTTAAATATTGCCCCTACTTTCAAAATAGAATCTCAAACTGGCAAACACTGAGTAGGGACTTTAGCCTTACAGCTTTCTAAATGAAGCCCCTGTTTCTCATCTTTTGATAACTTCAGCATGTATCAGCTAAAATGTGTAAAGTGAGAAAAAGAAGTTATTTTTGCTTAGGACAGAACTTATAGGAAAGAGGATCTTCTAATATTTCATCTGAGTTCTTGATTCTATTGTTTTATAAAATTAGTTTGATATGTGAAAAGATGGTGCTTCATGATACGACAGAATAAATTAATTTAGCCACTTGATAGCCTTCATCTTTGCTTTCTAAATTTGTTTTTTTTGTTATTTTTTGTTTTTTGTTTTTTCATTTTAACTTCAAACTGAAAGGCCAGATTGCATTCTTATAACAAGTTATCTGGCCCTCCCACTCCTAGTTGGAGTACTGATTCCTAGTTAACCCACCATCACAAAACAGTGCAAAACAAAAGGCTGCACAAAAAATTTCAACCCAAGTATCATACAGAAATCTGATAAAACAGTCTCTGACAAAAACAAATATAAAGAAAATTCAAGAATAGTAAAAAGACTGCCTCTCATTTGAGATGACAGAATAGACAAGGCTATAAATAAATACCACACAGGTTCACAGAACAGAAGAATAAAAGATTTTCTAAAAGCTTAGCACACAGGTTGTTTTAGATTACAATTATTAATTTAAAAATTATGTAGTAAAATTTTACATTTCTTTGTCAATACGCTATAGCCCACTAACATGAAACCTGCCTAAAAGATGGATAAATATGCTTTCCTCTTCCTTTCTGGAAGGATAAATGAATCTCTTCTCTCTTTTAGTGTCAAGAGACGAGTTATAGGATTCTGTCAATTAAAGGATATATGAATAAAAAGATGATCTGTCACAACTGAGGTGACAAAAAAATTCATTTTCTATTTTGTAATCAATGTGGCTAAAAGACTGAAGAAAAAAAACTGGTTAAAGCAACTTAATTTTAATATTTGCTTTGTAATAGTCATTACTAACACAATTTAGCAAGTACCTACTATGACTTATATAAAACAAAGATTAAGACATTTTCTTTCCTGTAAGAACTCACAATATAAGGATAAGCAAGTACAAAATAGCGATAACACAGGAAAAACGCTATAATCTAAAAGAAGTCTGAGTATTGTAGAACATCAAATAAAAAAGACTACAATCTTGCTAGTTGGAAGAACAATAAAAGAAAATGGCATTTCAATTCAGTCTTGACGAAGGGATACAATTTCCACAAAGAGGAAACTAACTCAGAGCAGAGCAAAGATGGAGCCGGAGATTCAATGATGACATCTGTCTACCATGTGGCTAGATGCTGTGCTAATGTTTTTATATATTACCTCACATAAAGCTCACAACCTTGAGAAACTGGCATTATCTTTCCCATTTTGAAGACAGAATAACTGGGTCAAAAAGATTAAGGAATTTGCCAAATATCATATGGCTGTGAAACCAGGGATTCAAATCTAGATACATCTGGTGCCAGAGCTCATATAGATTCCATTAAATAACATGCGAGGAATATGAGTGAAAGCAAAGCAAAGCAGCTGGCAAGTTCAAGCCCTATTCTTGAACTGCAATCAGTCAAATCTGCCTAGCCCAGTTCTGGGTAAGGAAATGGTGGGAATAAGTTTTGGGAAGCAGATCAGGCTCACAGCATACAGGCTTTAAATGTCACCCTCATTAAGATCACATGAGTAAATATAAAATTGAACAGATATTGCCCAGAAATTGAGCTTGATGGGGAGATAATTACAATACAGCCTGGTACTAGCAATTACTGACATGTATGTTCAAGTCTCAAAAGCAGTGGTGGAAGGGGACATAATTAACCTTGTCAATGGTCAGTGAAGGAGAGTAATGGAAAATTTCAACAAGGTTTTCCAGAGATACTCCCTTGGCAGATATATTACTAGCAGTTATGCTATTCAAAATAAAGCAAAGCTGTAGATCTAAATACACAAAAAGATGTTTAGCACTGCTGACATTTAAGACTCTCTAAGTCTTTTTGTCCCCATTCAAATTACTGTTTTTTCTGCATCATAATTAACACAATGTCATTAACAGAGGTAGGCAGAGTGCAACTAAGGATAACAGCATAGAAACTATACAGAAACCATATTCAACCCCAAGGGCTCACATATCAGAACTGAGGGTGCTGGGGGTGTAGTACTGGTGTGTCCAGTGAAAAAAGTCACCTTTGCCATTCTCACCAAGATCTACTGCCCTGGACCAAAAGAGAAAAAGCAAAACAAAACAATCAGCTTGAAGAGTACCATTCATGGAAATTACTCAAGTGGAAAAAAATTACAATTGTAGTTTTTATGTAATTAGCATGTATGACGGGAGGAGCTGGAGAAAATAGTCTGTTTAAATAAAACACAGAAACTATAAATTTATAGACTATTTACAGTATACAAGGGACTTACACATACACTATCTTAGCTGACTCTCAAAACAGCATCTTAAGTTATTATCCATATTTTTCTTATAGGTAAGGAAACCAAGGCTCAGGGGTATAGAACAAATGCCTTGTAGTCAATAAGGAGCAACTTTAGTTCCAGGTCTAACTCTTTGTGAAAATCATGGGTCAAATAAAGTGCCATAAGATCAAATGATACCACCTGGTTGTTTTTTAAGAGCACGCTTAATGGAAAACTTAATTCAATAAAATATGTAATTAATGCTTCTCCTTAAACTGTGATGAAGACATATTTTTCACTTGTAATATATCTATAATAGAAGCAACATAAATAGTAAAAGGCTAATAAGCATTACATAATATATAACTTCTATATTAATAAGGATTTATAAGGCAGGTGAAGTTAAATTAAGAGGCAACAGTACATAACTTAGGTACCTCTTAATGATTAATAAGAAAGCCGATTAACTAAAAACTGGTATTAATGGTAAAAGCAATGCTCCCCAAAACAAAGGACTACTAGAAAAATGTACAAAAAATATGAACAACACTTAAGTTACAATATATCCTATTGCATTTTGGAGTGATAGGTGAGACTAAACTTTGGCACAAGACCTAGTAACACACTATAGACAGTAGATTTTATATACATGCATTTTTCTGGCCTTTTATACTACGATGTTCAATTAGTGATATGGCAAAAATGAATGAGAAAAGTATCTTACTAAGAGAAACCCTTCAATTCCACCAGAATTAAATTTGGGTAACATCAGAATATAAAATGGAAAAAGTAGTTAATTACCTGTTGGTAAACCCAGTGTAAAATATCTGTCCTGTCCAGGTTTGAACTGAATGATGCGATTACAGATGTACTTGGCTGCCCATTCACTAGCCAAGTCATAGTTATCAAGAATTACAAGCCTCATTATGGCGACGCAGAGCTTCCAGAAACAGAAGTTCAAACCTGAGAAAAGTCCATTTTAGAACACTTTATATAATAAAGAGATAATTTAAATTTAATAACTTTGTAAAACATGTAAATAATAGAGCACTGAAACAGCAGAATATATTGATGATTTTTAAAAGTGCATTACTGAAGAAGGATATGCACATATACAATCTGAATTTTAAAAATAGTAATAATAGCTGTTCTCTTTTGAGCAGACACGGAGTTTAAGGCAGTGGGCAGGTCATTTAAAAGTACAGTTAGCCTTCTGTGGATTCCATATTCGAGGACTCAACCAACCAAGAACTGAAAATATTCAGGGGAAAAATATGTTTGCATCTGTATTAAACAGGTACAGACTTTTTTTTTTTGGTCATTATTCCCTAAATACCGTATAACAACTATTTACACAGCATTTACATTGTATTAGGTATTATAAGCAATCTAGAGATAAAGTATATAGGCATATGTGTGCAGGTGATATGCAAGTGCTATGCCATATAATTTGAGGGACTTAAGCATCTGTGGATTTTGGTATCTGAAGGGGGATCCTAGAATCAATCCCTAACAGATACCAACAGACACCACCCACAGATACCAGGGACAAGTGTACATATTTTAATCCTTACAGCCATCTTGTGAAGTAAATAAAATGCCCAGTTGTAGATGAGGAAATGGACTCACATGATTTGACTAAGGTCACACAGGTAGTAAGCAACAAGGTCAGAATTCAAATAGTAACAATGGGATCACACTAGACATGTTCTTTTTAATAAGAGAATTCAACAGAAGAAAAAGAAAACAAAGTGAACTAAATAAACTGATCTCTGGAGGAGAAATTTCTTCACAGAAAGCAATTTTAGTTCCTCAAAAATTGTTCTAAAGAAAATTATACGTATATTAAGAGATCAGTCACTTAAAAGCTACACGATTCCATTTTACACAATGTAGGTTAATACCATGAAAGATGTGGAAATCAGCATTCTTACAGTAACTCACAGTTTCTGATATCTGTAAGATATATTGTTTTCCTTTTTTTAAAAAAATGGTATAAATTTAAGGGGTACAAATGCAATTTCGTTACACGGATATATTGTTTAGTGACTAGGTCTGGGGTTTTCATGTATCTATCACCTGAATAATGTACATTGATCCTAGCAATTTATCATCATCTACCCACTCCTACTCCCCAACCCTTCTGAGCCTCCAATGTCTATCAGTCTGCTTTCCATCAACCACGTGTACACATTATTTAACTCCCACTTATAAATGAGAACATGTGGTATTTTTCTTTCTGTTTTGGAGTTGTTTCACTTAAGATGATGGCCTCCAGTTCCACTCATGTTACTGCAAAGGACACGATTTCATTTTCAACGGCTGAATTTCGCGGTGTATATATACCACATTTTCTTTATCCAATCATTCATTGATCGACACTCAGGTTGATTTCTTATCTTTGCTAATGTTGTTAATGGAGGGAAGGCCATAAGCGTGAGGTGTCCAACTCCTTGGTATTTTGAACAAAGAACTGCACAAAAGGAAGGAAACACAGGGATGAAGCAGCGAAAGCAGGGATACTGAAGCAAGAAAAGCACTCCATGGGGTGGGAGTGGGCCCAAGCAAGCAGCTCAAGGGTCCGGTTACAAAGTTTTCTGGGTTTTAAGTACTCCTTTTGAGGTCCCTTATCGGTTACACCTTATCTGCATGAAGGATTTGGTCCGTGGCTAATTAAAAGCTGAGGTGAATTGGCTCCCTATGCAGATGAAGGGATGGCCCATGCTCACTCCACGGCCAATCCAAGGCACATTCTCCTTCCACCTGAGAGGTGGTGGAAGGCAGTCGATTGTAGGGAGAGTAGCCTTTGGTCCTTTGCTACTTGGGTATGGGGAGATGGGTTTTTTCCTTTTGGTTTAGCTTTAGGAAGTTTCCGTTAATTGGTTAACTGGCTTTAGGTTCCCTGCCCCCAGACGCAGGTGTTTTCTCTTTCAGGAAGTCAGCACAAATTGGCCTTAGATTTCCTGCCCCTAGACCTTGGTGTTTTCCCTTGATTCAGCTTTAGGAAGTCAGCACGAATTGGCCTTAAGTTCCCCGCCTCCAGACCCTATTCTACTGCCTCGCTGTCAATAGTGCTGAGATAAAAATGAGTGTGGCTATCTTTTTGATATAATGAATTATTTTCCTTTGGGTACATACCCAGTAGTGAGATTGCCAAATGGTAGTTCTACTTTTAGTTCTTTGAGAAATCTTCATACATTCTTTTCTACAGAAGTTGAACTAACTGGCATTACCACCAATAGCTTATAAACGTCCCCTTATAACATTTACTCAACATTCTATGACAATTCCCATAATCCTTAGATTTTTAATTCTTAGTTTTATATTTAAATGCATCAGTCACCAATACGAACGAAGCCTTTTATAACATGGTTTCGGCATTTCTGACTTTTGTACCCACACACTTTACATAGAGTAATAAGTCAAATTTTCTAAATTAATGAGATTAAAGTTCTTATTAAAATAAATGTATGGAATCTAAATGTCTTTAAGAAGATAACAGTTTCGAATTCCGACACACAACAAAATATTATGGTCACCATGATCTAGAATTCTGGCCCAATAACATTTATTTACAGAAAATAAATTACATAGTAAATCATAAATTCAGTACAACAAATGGACTCAGCCTCCACTTAAATATATCCATAATCTAATGTCAAAAACAATTTTAGACGTAAAGCAAAGAATCAGAAACAATTATTGGCTGTCATGACCATCAAAAGATACATTTACTTCTAACAAGAATATATGGCAAGCTGATTGTTAATAAAATGGGGGGGGGGAAAGTAAGGTAAGTAGGACGAGAAGCATTAGAGCTTTCCAATGTCTTCTGCGTCCTGGGCATGTTATTTTTCTCAGTTCAACACACATTTGAAGACCTATTATATACTAAGCACTGCTAGGTTCTGTAGACACAAAAATGATTGAGAACTCTATTGTCAAAGTGCTTAGAATCACTTAATTGTCTCTGAGATTGAAATTATTATTCTCACTCTTCAGATACAGAAAACTGCAACTCCAAGAAGTTTATTGCTGACGTTAAAAAGTGGCCCAGTGAGCTGACTTTAAAACCAAGTGTATCGGACTCAAAGACCCATATGCCACAGATGTTTTATAGGTTGAGAATCACTTAGGATGCTAGCTAAAAATATAGATTCGCAGGTCCCTCTCCCTAGATACAGTGTTTCAAAGATCTGGAAGTTCAAGGAGTCTCTGCTTTTGCAAATTATCACAGGTGATATTCATAATCAGGTGAAATTTGTTAAGAACACCACACACCTCACTGAAACGAAGTTCAAGCAAGTCTCTCAGACCAAGGTACAGGCAACTTTTTGTTTTATTAAACTCTCTGGAGGGCGCAGAGTCATCTCCAAAAGTCCCAAATGAATCCCTTCACCCAGAAGAAAGAAGAATTTCTTCACATTTATTTAAGTTTTTAAGATTTGACTTTTCCAGTTTTTGCCAATCCTCAGAGATCCAAACTACTATGGCCTTATGCAATTCCCTGGCATCACGACAAGACAGCATCAAAAAACAACAGAGCACCACCCTTTCCCTCGTCTTCCTTCAGGTGCTGATTCATTTTGGATGTGCATCGCTAGGGAAAAGGGCTGCTGAATATAAAATCGCAAAACTTCAAAGCTGGATGGCAACTTCCACACCTGTGAAGTTACACAACTAGTTAATGGCGGGGCCAGGACCAGAATCTACACTTGCAGAACCTCTGCTCCGAGCTTTTCCTTACTCAACCTGACCTGACCTCAAAGGGTAAGGGTGGCCTGGCCGCGCGTGTGGGACCGACCCGAGGAGGGACGAGAGACAGTAGAGAAGGCTGTGGTTCCAGCCCGGGAGGCGGGGACTGCAAATACCCTCAGCCGCGCTTTTGCCTGGCCCTCACTCGGCAAACGACAGCGAATGCAAATGAGGATGACTGTTAGGAATTTTTAACAAGTGTAGGGAGAGGTGTCAGGAGGAAGCCGCGAGAGAGGAGAGGACAGGGACGCCTCCTCCCGTAGATACAAATCCTGAGAGGACAACCAGGTCCGCGAGGGGCAGGACGGGAGACCCCACGCGCCCCCAGCCTCGAGGTTCCTGAGACCCCATTCTGCCCGGCCCAGCGTCCCCGTCTCGGCACAAAGCCCGCACAAGGCGAAATCGCCGTTGGGTCCCCCGGCCCGAGTCCCCTTCTAGGCGCTCCCCCCGTCCCCCCGCCTCTAAGCTTACCGGCAGACCCAATGGCTCTTCCGACGCTGGAACAGCGGGAACAAGCAACGCCCAACCACCCGCGAGCGACCCCGGCGGACCAGTGGAGCGCGAATCCCACGGACCCGGATGCAGATAAAGGCGCAGGAAGGAACCGCGGCGCGGCCGGCAGGCGCTGCGCATGCGCGCTGCCTTTTGGGCCCCTGAGCTGAGACTCTGGGAGGTCGGTCCGAGTGCGGTGCCGCGGGGCGCGCTTCCTGCTTGGATGATCGCAGTTTCCAGGGCATCACTTTACCGCTGCTTTCCCCCCGCCATCTTTCAGAGAGGGATTTGCAGTAGATTCTTTAGGCTTATGAGATTTCGTATGTAGTACCGTAGTGCTCATACATACTTTGTTGCTTATGTTGCTGTTTGGCAACATGAAAACATTTGCCGTTTATGAATACATTTCTCTCTCTACTCCAAGTTATTGAATGCATATTTGCAAATGCAATGACAGATAAGCGTCTTGTGTCAAAAAACTCATCAAAGTCAAGTTTGCAAAAGGGCAAACAGTACCATGGGAAATCGGGAGCGTCTCAGTAAGAGAAAACAGAGACTATAATAGGGTACCGGCTTTTGCTGAATGAGTCTAAGAAAGGGATAGAGGAAGCTGGAATCAGCTTTCAGCTGGGTATCACAGATGTCTATACAGGAGTGGGAAGGAAGTAGCGCTGTGGAAATTATTGTAAAGAAAGCAGCAATCATTCAAAAGGAGAAAAGGTTGTTGTGTCTTCACCATATTCCACCAGGAACACTGTTCCATTAAGAACACTGTTTAGAGTTCTATTAGGAACAATACAATCTTGACTCCTGGCCGACTTAAGGTTCTATTTCCGTGGAAACTACAAGTTAAAAAATTGTAAAACGCTGTGTCCTCCAACTCGTTATATGAAATTCTTCACCTGGATTGTAAATCCAGCCTGCTTCTTTGGATGAAATGACTCCTCGTGCATCCTTTAGTTAAGAGCAGGATGTTACATTCTCGTTGATTTAGCTTTAAACAGCAACATTGCTCACATACTGATAGTAGACAGCTTTGTTAGTACTATAGCCTTGAGTAAGTTTGCAAAAGCGATTTTTGGCCAGGTTCGGTGGCTCACACCTGTAATCCCAGCACTTTTAGAGGCCATGGCGGGTGGATGGATTGAGCCCAGGAGTTGGAGACCAGTCTGGGCAACATAGCCAGACACTGTCTCTACAAAAAAGATTGAGGTAAAATGATGAAGTAGTTTGTAGGCTGTGCAAAGAATTTAGGCTTTGTATTATAGGCAATAGGGAGTCACTTAAGCTTTATGAATTAGAGATAAGAGACTAGAACATATGTGTTTTAGAAAGAATGCTGTAGAAAGGTGGAGATTGAATGACGGTCTTGAATTACAGATATGTACCGCATAAGGAAGTTTAGGTAAGGAATGGACTGGATATTTGGCAATGGTCCTGTAAGATTATAACGGAACTGAAAACCTACGGACATTGTAGTAAATGTAAAGCTGTAGAGTAACGTCACTCGTGTTTGTGGCTACATGGGTGTAAACCTACTGTGCTTCCAGTCTCATAAAAGTCTAGCACATACAATTATGTACAGGACATAATACTTGATAATAAATGACTATGTTACTAGTATATGTATTTGCTATATTCTACTCTTTATCATTATTTTAGAGTGTATTCATTCTGTATTTATTTATTTATTTATTTTGAGACAGAGTCTTGCACTGTCACCCAGGCTGGAGTGCAATGGCACAATCTCAGCTCACTGCAACCTCCTCCTCCTGAGTTCAAGCAATTCTCCTGCCTCAGCCTCCCAAGTAGCTGGGATTACAGGCAGCTGCCACCAAGCCTCTCTAATTTTTTTTAGTTTTAGTAGAGACGGGGTTTCACTTATTGGCCATTCTGGTCTCGAACTCCTGACCTGGTGATCTGCCTGCCTCAGCCTCCCAAAGTGCTGGGATTATAGGCATGAGCGCCCGCGCCCAGCCCTATTTATATTTTTAAAAGTTAACTGTAAAACAGCCTCAAGGAGGTCTTTCAGGAGATATTCCAGAAGAAGGCATTGTTGTTGTAGATGACAGCTACATGTGCATTATTGCCCCGATGAACTTCCAGTGGGATAAGATGTGAAAGTGAAAGACAGGGATATTGATAATCCTGACCTTGTGTAGGCGTAGGCTAATGTGTGTGTTTGTGTCTTCATTTTAACAAAAAAATTTTAACAGGAAAAAAAATTAAAAATACATTTAAAATAAAAAAACTTATAGAATAAGGATATAAAAAAGGAAATGTTTTGGACACCTCTCCAATGTGTGTTTTAACCTTAATGTTATTACTAGAGTCAAAAAGGTTTTTTGTCTGAGATGGAGTCTCACTCTGTTGTCCAGGCTGGAGTGCAGTGTCACAATCTTGGCTCACTGCAAACTCTGCCTCCCGGATTCAAGCAATTCTCCTGCCTTGGCCTCCCAAGTAGCTGGGACTACAGGCGCATGCCACCACACCCGGCTAATTTTTTGTATTTTCAGTAGAGATGGGGTTTCACCATGTTAGCCAGGATGGTCTTGATCTCCTGACCCTGTGGTCCCCACTCCTCAGCCTCCCAAAGTGCTGGGATTACAGGCGTGAGCCACCACTCCTGGCCAAAAAGATTTAAAAAATTTAAATATGAAGTAAGAAAGCTACAGGAAACTAAGGTAAATTTATTATTGAAGAAAAAAACCATTGTTTTATAAATTTAGTGTAGCCTAACTGTACATTGTCTATAAAATCTACAGTAGTATACGGTAATGTCCTAGGTCTTCGCGTTCACTCACCACTCATTCACTGACCTACCCAGAGCAACCTCCAGTCCTGCAAGCTCCGTTCATGGTAAATGTCCTATATAGGTGTACTGTTAATATTTTCTAATTTTTATACTTTTTATACTGTACCTTTTATTTGTTTAGACATGCAAATATATACCATTGTGTTATAATTGCTTCCCGTATTCAGTAATATGCTGTACAGGTTTGTAGTCTAGGAGCAATAGGCTATACCACATATGTGTAGTTTGTGTACATATACTAGGTTTGTGTGCATATACTGTATAACATTCACACTATAATGAAATCGCCTGAAGATGCATTTCTCAGAATGTATCCCCATCATTAAGTGATGCATGACCGTATGGTAGGAAGACTCTAACACAGAACGACTCTGAGTGTACCTTGTATTTTTCCTGCCCAGCCTTAGTATCAGGCATTTCACTAATAGCTGATAGTTGTATTATTAATCAACAATGGATGTTAAATTTTGTCAAACACTTTCTATGTATCTATTGAAATGGTTGTATGGTTTTCCATTTTAATATGTTGGTGAATTCAGCGTTGAGTACACTTTTATTGCTGGGGAAAATTCGATTTGGTCATTGTTTTTCTTGGTCAGGATCTTTCTTATACATTTATTGTTGGGTTCAATTTTCTAAAATTTTGTTTAAAAAGTTTACACCTATGTGTATGAGGGATATCAGTCCATAGTATTTTTTGTTTGATAGTTTTTATTTGTGTGTGAAGTTTTTGTCTAGTTTTAGTATCATAGTAATAACAAACTCATAAATTGAGTGGGAAAATTTCCCTCTTCAATGTTTTGGAAGAATTTGTGTTGAATTGTAATAATATAATTTACTCTTTAAATACTTGATAGCATTCACTAGAGAAGCCGTATGTACATAGAGTTTTCTTTTTTGAAAAATGTTAACTACAAATCCAATTTCCTGAATAAATACAAGATTATTCAGGTTATCTATTACATAATTTTCATTGAGATGTTATTCACATACTATAAACTCAGGCTTTTAAAGTATACAATTCAGTGACTTTCAGTATATTCACAATGATGTGTAACCATCACTACTATCTAATTGTATTTTTCTATTTCTGTCCCCCACCCCCACATCAAAAGAGACCTCATCACCTGTTAGCAGTCCCTTCCAATTCTCCCTCGCCTACCTCATTTCCTGGCAACCACTAGTATACTTCCTTTCTCCATGGATTTGCCTATTCTGGATATTTCATATAAAATGGAATCAACATGTGGCCTTTTGTGTCTTGTTTCTTTCACTTTGCACTATATTTTCAAGCTCCATCCATGTTGTACTTCATCACATTTTATTGCAGAGTAATATTCCATTGTGTTGATATACCACATTTTGCTTATCTGCTTGCTAGTTAATAGACATTGGATTGTTTCCTGCTACGATGAGCATTTACACAAAAGTTTTTGTGTGAACATTTATTTTCAGTTCTCTTGGATATATACCTGGAAGTGGAATTCCTCGGCCATATGGTAACTACATGATTAACTTTTTGAAGAGCTGCCAAAATGTTTTCACAGCAACTGTACCATTTCATATTCCACCAAAAATGCATGAGGGTTAAAAATTTCTCACATCCTTGCAAACACTTGTTATTTTCTATCTTTTTTATTATAATGATTCTAGTGGGTATGAAATTATTTGAATATGCGTTTCTCTAAAGACTTATGATGTTGAGCATCTTTTCATGTGATTATTGCACTTTTGATATCTTATTTGGAGAAGTGTCTATTCAAATCATTTCTTGATTTTTTAAATTGGGCTATTTGGTTTTTTATTGTTGAATTATAGGAGGTTTTCATATATTCTCAATAGTAGACCCTCATCAGATATATGATTTAGAAATATTTCCCCATTTTATGATTTATCTTTTCACTTTCTTGATACTGTCCTTGGAAGGAAAAACATTTTTTAATTTGATAAAGTTCAGTTCATCTACTTTTTCTTCAGATGTCATGATTTTGATGTGCTAGCTATGTAACTAGAAAAATTTGGGCTTGTATTTTGTGTCATTTTTCCTTCTATTTTTCCAGTTATTCATTTTTATTGTATTTTACCAAAGCACTGGTTTGTGACAAATTGAAAATTAAAAAAAAATTATCCTTCACCACAGATAGCTTGATAAGTGCTGTTTTTGAGACCTATCCTGTTTACACTGGATGATATTTAGGGTATGTTTGTGGCCCTACACAGTGGCCAAAACAGGGTGCCAAGGGAACGGGGATGGAAGGGATGAGTCAGGGAACAGGTCATGAGCAACTGCTATGGGAGTTGTTCCCTTAACCAGGGAGGAAAGGGAAGGGGTGACTTCAAATCTTCCGATGTTCAGGGTCAAGAAGATTCACACCTATGATCTATTATAAAAGTTTTATAGTTTTATCTTTTACATTTAAGTCTTTGAGTTAATTTTTATGTATCGTATATGGTAGAGGTCCAACTTCATTCTTTTACAGATAAATATTCAATTGTAAAAGCGTCATAGGTAAAAAAGACTGTTCTTTCCCCTCTTGAATGGTCTTGGCAAACTTACTAAAAATCAGTTGACCACAGAAACATGGGCTGTCAGTTCTATTCCATTGAGCTACATGTCTATCTTTATGCCAGTACCACACTATTTTGATTGAGATCAATTTGTAGTAAAGCTCGAAATCAGAAAATATGAGTCCTCCATGTCTTTCTTTTAGACTGTTTTGGCTAGCCTGGATACCTTGTATTTCCATGTGAATTTTAGGATCCGCTTGACCATTTCTGGGGGAAAAAAAAGGCCATTGGAATTTTATATTAATTATACTGAGTATATTGATCAATTGGTGAGTATTACCATCTTAACTATATTAACTCGATCAGTCCATGAACACAGGATGTCTTTCCACTTATTTGGCTCTTAATTTCTTTCAGCAACATTTTGCAGTTTTCAGCATATGAGTCTTGAGCCTTTTTGGTTACATTTATTCCTAAGTATCTTTTTGATGCTATTGTAAAGGGAATTGTTTTCTTAATTTCATATTTGCATTGTCCTTTACTAATGTATAAGAACTCAACTGATTTTGCAAAACCACAATGAGGTACCATCTCACACCAGTCAGAATGGCTATTATTAAAAAGTTTAAAAAATAACAGATGCTGGTAAGGCTATGGAGAAAAGGGAACATTGATACACTGTTGGTGGGAATTTAAATTAGTTCAGCCAGTATGGAAAGCAGTTTGAAGATTTCTCAAAGAACTTAAAACAGAACTACTGTTCAACCCAGCATTCCCATTACTTGCGTATATACTGAAAGGAAATTAAATTTTTCTACCAAAAAAGACACATGCACTTGTACATTCATCACAGCACTATTCAAAATGGCAACCTAGGTGCTCATCAATGGTGTATTGGATAAATAAAATGTGGTACATACACACCATGGCATACAAGGCATCCATAATAAAGAATGAAATCACATTCTTTGCAGCAACGTGGATGCAGCTGGAGGCCTTTATCCTAAGCAAATTAATACAGGAACAGAAAACCAAATACCATATGTTCTCACTTATCAGTGGGAGCTAAACATTTGAGTGCACATGGACAAAAAGGTGGGAAAAATAAACACTGGGTTCTATTAGTGGGGAGAGGGAGGGGTGGAAAACTACCTATTGGGTTCTATGCTTACTGGGTAATGGGATCATTCAGACCCCAAACTTCAGTGTCACTCAATATACCCAAATAACAAACCTGCACATGTACCCCTTAATCTAATAAAAAAGTTAAAATTATTTTAAAAACAACAAAATACAAAAAGAAAAGCAAAGCAAAACAAAATGAAAATACTCATATATCAAAGATCATGGTGCCTAAAACAATCCATGAAGCCAGTACTTCTAGATTTGCAAATAATTCCTTTCTCAATCAAACTGTTTAAAAAAATAAAAATAAAGCCAGGACTGGGTTAATAAGCAAAACAAAGAAAAAAAACAATTGGTTCTTAAATGTCAGTCTTGTATTCTGCAACTTTGCTGTACTAGCTTATTAGCTATAATAGTTGTGTGTGTGTGTCTGTGTGTGTGTGTGAGGATTTTCTATATGTAAGATTATATATAGTTTTACTTCCTTTCCAGTTTGAGTGACATTTATTCCTTTTTCATGCTATGTGCTCTGGCTAGAACCTCCACAACAATATTTAATACAAGACATCCTTATCTTGTTCCTAATTTTGGAGAAGAGCTTTCAGTCTTTCACCATTAAGCATGAGGTTTGTGTGTTTTTCATGGATTTCATTTATCAGCTTAAGGGAGTCCCCTTCTATTTTTAGTTTGCTGAGTGCTTTTTTAAAGAAAAGTGTATTGAATTCTGTTACTTGTCTGTGTTTGTTGAAGGGATTTTTGCTTTAGTCTATTAAATGGTGTTTATGCTGATATTCCTATATTGAACTAACTAACACTGGGTTCTATTAGTGGGGAGAGGGAGGGGCTAAATCTCACTTGGTAATGTACAATTCTTTTTAGATGTTGCTGGATTTGGTTAGTGCTTTGTTGAGGATTTTAACATCTATCTTTATAATGCTACTAATCTGTAGTTTTTTTCTTTTGATGTCTTTGCCTGGCTTTGGTATCAGAGTAATATCGGCCTCACAGAATGAGTTAGAAAGTTTATTCTCCTCTTCTTGTTGAGAAAAACTGGTGTTAATTCCTAGAATTTACCAGTGAGATGGTCTGTTCCTGGGCTTTTTATCTGTTGGAAGTTGTTTGATGGCTAATTGAGTCTCTTTACTTACTATTGATCTATTTGGATTTTCTTTCTTGAGTCAGTTTTGGTAGTTTGTGCATTTCTAGGAATTTGTTTCATCTAGATTACCTAGTTTGTTGGCATATAATCATTCAGTGTACTTCTTTCTAATCCTTTTAGTTTTTGTGAGGTTGCTAGAAATATCCGCTCTTTCATTCTTGATTTTAGTTATTGGAATAATTTTCTTTTTTTTTTCCCCTAAAAGTTCATCAGTTTTGTTGATCTGAGTCAAAAAAACCAACTTTTGATTTTGTTGATTCTTCTGCATTATTTTTCTATTTCTTATTTCTTTTATTTCTACTCTCCTCTTTGTTATTCCCTTCCTTCTGCTTGCTTTGGCTTTAGATTTCTCTTCTTTTTTTTTTTTTTTTTTTTTTTTTTTTTGAGACGGAGTCTCGCTCTGCCGCCCAGGCTGGAGTGCAGTGGCGCGATCTCGGCTCACTGCAAGTTCCGCCTCCCGGGTTCACGCCATTCTCCTGCCTCAGCCTCCCGAGTAGCTGGGACTACAGGGGCCCGCCACCTCGCCCGGCTAGTTTTTTGTATTTTTAAAGTAGAAACGGGGTTTCACGGTGTCAGCCAGGATGGTCTCGATCTCCTGACCTCGTGATCCGCCCGTCTCGGCCTCCCAAAGTGCTGGGATTACAGGCTTGAGCCACCGCGCCCGGCCAGATTTCTCTTCTTTTACTAGTTTCCACACGAAGTGTTTTGTTGCTGTTTGTAGTTATTGTTTGTTTGTTTGTTTGTTTAGAGACTTTTCTGCACAAAAGTCACAAGTAAATTCTTTCATGTGTGTGGTCACTGAGATCTCTGTTCTGTTAACCTAATGATCAGATAATGATTACGCAGAGATTCCCTTAAATGTCTGAATAATTCCACAGTCCTTGCTGAGTGATTGTGTGTGTGTGTGTGTGTGTGTGTGTGTGTGTGTGTGTGTGTGTTGGGACACACCTGCGACACAGGCAGTTTACAAATCTGCTTTAGCCTTTACTTCCTCCTTGAACAGAGCCTATAGGTTAGCCATGGGTGAGAGCTTGGGGTCTCTTGGGTCTTTCTTGAGCATATACATCAACCTATGCATGTGTTTGACATTCTAGATTCCAAAGAACATGTGGGAGTTTTCAAGGTTCCAATGATATCTTATTCCCCAGTCTTTCCATGTGTGTTGGTTGATCTATTGTTTACCCCAAGTATTAACCATCAACTCAGCCAGTTAAGAATTTTTGACAAATGTCTCCTTCCTATTGGTAGTGACTTTATCACTAGATGAGTTCTGAGTTGGGCAAAATAAAGACAAGTCTTTCAGTAGATTCTTCCAGAGTTCTTCTGTCTTAAACACACAGGCTAAGTATGGCTATTCTTTGGAAATGAGGCTTTGAAAGTGCTGCAGCCCTGTTTCCGCCACTGATCTGGGGCATGAGGATGTACCTAGGGTATACTAAAACACGACAGAACTTACTGTTCTTACTAATATTTAGCCACTTTTATTGAATAAGTCATCCCTAGGTTTCTGCCAGTCTTTTGTTAATATCTAGAGTTCTGAAAAAGTTGATTTTGATAGAGTTTGCTAGGTTTTCCTTTGGAAATTTTTCTCTTTAACTTCTTGAAAATATGGACCAGAGTTATGATAAATGTTTTTATGTTCTTATCTACTAATTCTATCATTTGTGTTATTTCTGATTATCTTTCAATTTATCAACTTTTATTCCTCTTATTTTTCATACTTTTCTACTTCTTTGCCTTACTGGTGATTTTCCATTTGATAGTCACGTTGTGAATTTTACCTTTTTGAGGGCTGGATATTATTGTTTTCCTAAAAATATCCTTGAGATTTGTTCTGGGATATGGCTAAGTTACTCAGAACTGTTAGGAAATAGTTTGGTCCATTTCAGTCTTGTTTTTATGCGTCTTTAGGTAGGATTAGAGCAGGGCTTTTTTCTAGGGTTAACTTTCCCCACTACAGAAGTAAGAACTTTCTTAGTATTTTAACCTTTACTTTATGAATTATGGTGTTTTCTCTTCTAGTTGTGGGAAAAGACAATATGTCTTTCCCTACATGGGCCTCAGACACTGTTCTCTCACCTTTCAAGTATCTGTCTCCCTAGACTCACATTCCTCACATACTTGTGCTCATCAATACTCAGCTGAATGGTCCAGGGGAACATTCTTCCAGAGTTCTCTTTCTGTGCAGAGATCTCCCGAGTTCTCTTTCTGTACAGTTCTCTCCTCTTGGTTCTTTGCCTTGCAAACTTAGCCACCTTGGCTTTCGTGGACTCCCAGTTCTGTCCTCTTAACAGAGAGACAGTGGGTCTCTGTTTGAGTTTCCTCGCCCTATACTAAAACATGGAAACTCTCTGTAGACGTTAATCTAAGACAATTTGTAGGGCTCATTTTTTTTTGTTCCCCACCACTTAGGAATCTCTGTCCTTCACTGCCCAATGTCCAATGTTTTCAAATATGTTGTTTCATACATTTTGTCCCATTCCTTAGTAAGTCAAGAGGGTAAATCAAATCTATGCATGATCTCAGCTGGATTTAAAGAATAGTTGACCCATTCAAATACAATTCAATAAAATCTCATTACCCAAATTCTGTCTAATGCTGAAAAATGAGTTGCTGTGGTTAGTAAAAAAGCAATATATTTTCTTCAGCCAGTTGTTACAACTTGTTTGCTCTCTGTAAAGGGTGACTATTAAATTTTAAATGACTTTTAAAAAGTCATTATCAACAATTATTTATAACTGTGTTAAGCATAAAACCTGGTTGAAAAATATTGTGTTCATGGAATCAATTTCAAATTTCTCAGGAAATAAAAATAGAAAGATGTTATTTGGAAGTTTCATATAAATTGAAAGTTAATGTCTTTCTTAATACTTTGTATTTCATTTTTCTTGTCTGAATTATGTAAAAGGAAATTGAAAACATTTGTAAGTCCCTAGATGAGAAGTCAGTAAAAATCTGGAGGATCTTGGTGCTAGAAGTAAAAACTGAAGAAATGTGGATCGGTGTGTGAGCTCATGTAAAGGGTACCCAGAAAGTTTGTGTGCGCATGTGTGTGTGTATAAATGTTTTTGTTCAGATTATGTAATAAAAGCAAAAATAAGGTCAGATTTGATTAAAAAAGAAGATAATTTTATAGAAATAATTACTTGCCATCTTGTGGCATACTGACTGCAAAAATAACCTTAATTCTCTATCTCCTTATTCTACTTCCTTTCTAATGTGATCGAGCTTTGTGGTCACTTATTGAACATCATGGTAGCTATTGCTAACTGATACACATCTGCCATAATGCATCAGAGAAAGGATGTGGCCTTGTTTTGTTCCCTGCACCCTCAGGAATGATGACAAGGCTCTCAGAGATGTTGGCTATATCTTCCAAGATGGGTTTTGTGCTCCTGAGAAAAGGTGTTGCCACACATTTTGCCTCACGCAGGAGCAAATGTGTATCAGATCAGGTCTCTTGGCTCATGAGTTGGGCCTCCATTGACAAGGCAAGCAATACGGGGTGTCTAAAGGTTTAATAAGCTTTCATTCATAATTTTAGCCAGATAGTTGAAAATATAATTAGATAGAATAAAAGCTTTCCTACAGGAAAGTGGAATATGCTCACATCACCCATTTCTTACAGAAAATGTACAGTCTAAGAGGGCAAATGGGGCATTTAGATTGTTAATGTGATTTGGGTTTTTAGTCAGCCATCTGGTTATAAGGAGAGATGGGGAAACTGACTTGAAGATACATTTGCATAGCAGGCTAATTATTTTTAATTAGATTTTAGATTTATTTCAGTCATTCTAGGCTTGATAAAGTTGGGTGAAAGGCGAAAGTCACCACTTGCAAGACTAAACTTAACCAGATTACCCCCTCCATACAAACACTGAAGTAGAATAAAGGTTTATCCCAGAAAGATTAAGAGGACAATTGATTAAATGAGCAAGGCACAGTGTTCACAAGTAAGAATGAAGGAACAAGCTCCTGATGCAGAGATGAGATGATTTAACTGCTAAAGGTGAAGAAATAGTCTTTGTGTAATCAGAAGCTAGCATGGATGATTATTGATTTAAGGATTTTATTAAAATCTAATTTTACCAAACCTGTCCACCATGGTTTACATCTTATCATATTTGCATTTATTACAGGAAGGTTCATTCTGAGCAACATAAAACATCATTAATATGCTGCCATTTCAATTTACTCACTATTCCTCTAAATTAAAACAAGAATTTTTTATTTTGAAAGCCAAAAAAGCCAGACAGTAAAATTTGAAAAATTTATATCAGCACTGAGATGTTCATAAGATTTCTTTAGACAAGAATAATAAAAATGCACATGGTAAGAATATATAATGAGATTTAGGGAATTTCAATTTTAATAACATAGAGTAAAGCACTGTCTCTTGACTGTAATTTAATAAAGGATGTTTTCCTGGGATCATAAACTGTGAAATTATAGCCTCAGAGGCTTCCCAATGACAACTAACACTAAGGTTAAATAAGAACTTTAGAATTAAACAACACAAGGTATTGTATTGAAGAATATATCGTTGTAAAAAAATAGCTATAAAACTTAGTCAGTGTATTCTAAAATTTACCAATGGAAGCTAAAGAGAAAAGTTTAGAGGCATATGGATAAATAATTTAAGATTATATGCCAAAGAAATTATTGACAATACTTCTCCTTTATTGATAAAACTATTTGTACCATACAATGAAATGTTTCATGTTCATAGAGGTTTTGGAATAGAATTTAAACTTCCAGAGTTATTAAAATGAGTCCTAAATAACTTTCATGAATATGAGGACTTTGTAGGTCTTGTCCTCAGCTATATTCTTGGCATTAAGCATAAAGCCTGCACTTAGTAGGTGCTCGGTATTCAACGTTATTTCTGTTTGAAATGAAAGCTGCTGCTATGCTACACTTTTACACAAGAGGGCGTGATTGAAACTGATATAAGACAGGATATGCTGATAGCACTACTACATTTTCATATAAACTGTAGGTTTTCCTTTTTCTAGTCCATCTTTATGGATAGCAGGTCACTCTGGATGCCCTTCTATAGAATAGCAGCAACAGGCAGCAAAAAGTATTTAAAAATCCATTAAACTGAAATTTTCTACAATATAAAACATAGTGTCCACTTTCATTTGTTAGGTTTAACAGATTTACCAGATAACTCAAAAAGAAACACAAAATAGAGTGATAAAAAAAATTCAGGAGATTTTCTTTAAGAGCAACTTTTCCGTATGAACTAGAGCTCTGTCTCAGATTATTACTATGGGAATCGTGCTTGTCTTTGGATAGCACGTCCCTTACATTTCATTTTTTTCCATTTTTGTGAGTAGTGAAGAAACTAGTATCGACAAAGTTAACCTTGAAAAGAAAATGGATTATTTAGAGAATAAAATGGCAATAAAAAGCAAAAGGTGAAATTGGAGAAGTGGCTGCTAATATTTTATATGTTGGGGAGAAGGAGATAGACTTGTTAGGTGACTGTGCTGGTTCTACAAAGATCCAAGGCACAGACACTTCCTGACAATTGTAAATTGCAATTGTATAGCTATTATAGTTCGCCCTTGCTCCCTTGTCTTCCAGCTCTCTCCTCATGGGCTCACAATGGTCTTATTCAAAAATAAACAGCATAACAACCCAAAACCAACAACAAAAAAATCCTCTAGAGCTAACTTCCTAGATAGTTTTCTTGCTTGGCAACAGTCACCATGACATATTCACTGCTATAATTGATGGGCACTCTTTATCTTCCTATTTAGTCTCTGGGAAACATTTAGTTCCATTGACCTCTCTTACATTTACAAATATTGTTTTCACCTGCTTTCCTTCTTACCTTTGTGGACTTTCCTTTTTAATCTCTCAGATGGGCTTTTCTTTCCCAGATTTCTTCTTTGGCTCTCTTCTCACTTTATACAGTATCTCTGAACAAGTACTTCCATTCTGTGACTTCAGTTATATTGTCTGAAATTTTAAACTCTAGCTTTCCTGTCAAGCTTGAGCTCCAAATCCCTGTGAAACTGAACTCTAGGCTTTCCAGCTGGAAATTCAGACGTGTTCAAAGAGATCTCAGCACTCTTTACCCCATATCCATTCCTATTTCATTGTTTATTTCAGTGAATGGCAATACTATCTGGTCAATGGCCCAAGCCAGGTGTCTTGGCAGTAATTTGAATTTCACTTTCTTTCTCAGCCTCCACGTCTAATCAATGACTCTGGGAGACATTATTGCTTATCTCTACACCAGCCAGTTTCAACCCTCTCTTCTTGTTGCTGGAAACTGCCACCTATTTTAGAGGCTGAAGGGCCAGATTTTGCTTTCTCAATTTTCCTTGCATTTAAGGAATGGACATTTTACCTAATGGGACATTGAGGGAGATGAGCTTAAAGTCTTCTGGGAAAGACCTTTCTCTCTGATAAAGAAACAGAGATGTCTGTGCAGAGGGCTTATCCTTTTACTTCCTGTTATGAACACTGCTGTTTGAAGATATGATGCTCAAGGTTACTGCTTGAAAAAGAGAGAGCTGCGTGGAGAAGTCAACACAGAGTTCTCACAAGAATGTAGCAACTGTGTTGTGAAGGTTATTTTATGTATCAACTTGACTAGACTTAAGGATGCCCAGATAAGTGGTAAAATATTATTTCTCGGTTTGATTGTGAGGATATTTCTGTAAGAGATTCGCATTTGGATTAGTGAGATGGCCCTCACCAAGGAGTGGAAATCATCTGAGACCACTGAGGGCCTGAATAGAACAAAAAGCCAGGGGAAGGGCAAATTTGTTCTCTCTTCATGAGCTGAGCCATCCATCTTCTTCTACCTTTGGACATCGGTACTCCTGATTTCAGGCCTTCAGACTTGGATTGGGTTTAGATCACTGGCTTCTCTGGTTCTCAGGACTTTGGGTTTGGGCTGGAACTATGCCACAGCATTCCCAGTCCTCCAATTTGCAGAGGGAAGATTTGGGGACTTCTCAGCCTTCATAATCAAATGAACCAATTCCTCATGATAAATCTTTCTCTACATATCTATGTATGTCCTTTTGGTTTTATTTCTTTGGAGGACCCTGAATAATACATGTGCCCATCTCTTTTCTTATTACACAAGAAAATGACCACAAATTATTCTCGTACTTACATTTGGAATTAGTCTACCGAAATTTAAGGCTAATTGATTTTAACTGCTAAATGTATTTTGAATTTGACTCCTTCTTTAACCCCCTTTGCTAATACCTTTGTGCTTTACTCTATTATTTCTGACATGGATTACTGCAACAACAGCCTCACGGGTTTATCTGCTTCTATCTCAATTCTTCTTCTCCAGTTCAACTTTCTCTCTAGTATCTGAGTGATTTTATATGTAAACTTCAAGTCAGAGGATGTCTTTTTCCTTGTAACAAAATTTTCAATGATTCTCATTAAACCTCAAGACAAAGTTTAACTTCCTTCAAAGCAGAGCATAAAAGGCCCCTCCTGAATCTATACTGGCTCTCCATACCCACCTCCTTCAGTTTGGTACTCCCACTATATGCTATTTGTACTGAGCTATTGTGCTTAGTTTTACTGACATACAATTTTTATTACTTTTAAGGCTGAGATTTGTAAGCTTCTTTCCTGATCCAATTTACCTGCAATGCATTTGCACCTCAATGGGATTATTTATTCTCAGACAGTTTAACATACACAATAATGTTATGGAAAGATAAGTTTGGTTTTAACCTCAGATAGATAGAAGTTTATGGTATAATGTGCAGGTCAAAAGATCTCTGGATGAAGGCTTTAGTAGGCTTAGTTTTGGTTTCCCTTAATGGTTACACCCTTCTTCACCTCAAGACCTTTATTATGATCTTCCTTCTGTCTGGAATGTTTGTTTTTCCATTCTATCTCTGTCCAGTCCCACCTCATTTCTAGTCCCTCTATATTATGTTCCATTTTTCCCGGGTAGCAAAAAATATTAGTAGGTTTTGTTAAGTGGTCAAGTAGTCCCTAAGCAGCCACTACTATTTAAGCTGCTAGATTGACTCACTTCCCACACTTCTGTAAATTTGGTTGGCAAGGAAATAATGAACCTGAACAGATTCAGTCAGTTTCTTACTCATGCGGCATTAGGCAGTATGGGTTTCAGGACTGCACTGTTTCCCTTGCCCTTTCTTCAGCTCATGGGGGTGATGCAGAGTGGGCCCTGGTGGACACTGCGCACACAGTGGGTTTGTGTTGCAGCTGAGAAACACTGAGCTTGGGAAGCCAATCTTTTAAGGAGCTGCATGTTTTGAGTCAACATTTCCAATTTTTGTTCCTGAGAGAGACAATGTCTTTATTGTCTTAATCAGGAGACAAATCTGTTCTCTGACCTAGAGGGAGAAAGTCTTTCTTGTTTCCAAGAATATTTGCTAACCGAAAATTGAGGAAATGCAATGGAAAATTGCTCTCAACAGTTAGGAGCTAGGAATCAAACAGATCTGGGATTTAAATTTATCTGTTGATGGGTTCCAAATTTATTTCTCTAGCCCAGACACTTGCCTCAAACTCCAGTCTGATATATCCAACTTCCTACTTGACAAATATACTTGAATGTCTAATAAGAATATCAACCTTACTATGTCCAAGTCTTAGCTCCTGATATTCCCAATTAACCCTTTCCTCCCAAAAGCTAATGGCAACTGATCTTTCTGGTTGTGCAGGCTGCAAATCTTGCTGTCATTGTTGACTCCTTTCTTCTCTTACACCCCACATTAAATTATCTGCAAATTCTGTAGGCTCAGCTTTCAAATGTATTGAGAATCTTATGATTTGTCACTCCTGTACTGTTATCACATTTGTACAAGTTGGTACCTTCTGTTTTCTGGATTATTGAAGATGTGTTCTAACCAGTCTTTGTTTCCTCTCTTGATTGTTCTCAGTGTAATAAGCCAAAGCGATCCATTAAAACATGGCCTCCTAGAAATAAAATCTGATTTCTTATCATGAACAATGTTGAAGACCTGCCTATGATCTATAAGTTTGTGTATGATCTTCCCCTCTCCACCCTTTGTCATCCTGATTTCATTTTCTGGTGCTTTTCCATTTTCTCACTTAGCCTCAGCCACAACAGCCTTTCATCTGAGGGCCTTTCTACTTGTTGTTTATTCTCCCTTAAGCGCTTTCCACTCAGATGTCTGCATGCCAAACTCCCTGGTTACCTTTAGGCAATTATCCAAATGCTGCCTTCTCTCATATATTCACTGCCTGCTTGGCAATTACACTTCGGTATCTAACAACATGTCAGATTGAACATCTTTGACATAAGACTTCACTGATCATCTTTGGGACACTGTCTCACACACCATAGATGCTTAGTAATTATTTGTTGAATGAATTAGTAAGTAAATAAGACTTGGATTTACCACTTATTGTTGCCAGACCTTGGAAAAGTTAATCTTCTCAGCCTTTCTCATTAATAAAAAGAAAAAAACAAGAGCATGATTGGATTGGAGGGTTAAATGATATAACATGCATAAAACACTTACAATGCCTAGTGCCTGGCACATAGTAGGCACTCTGATTCCCTAGGTACAGAGATACCTCATCACTTCTCTCCCAATTTGTGTTGTGAGTCTTCATAGAATTCTCTTACATATTTTATATATATATATAATATTATATGTTAATTATTAATATGTTGCCTAATTATTATTTGTGTGCCCTTTTTGGTGTTTGGCTAATAGTAGGAACTGGGAAAATAAGTGACTTGGAGTCAGACATAATGGGGTGCACCTGTAGTGCAAGCTTCTGAGGAAGCTAAAGCAAGAGGATCACTTGAGCCCAGGAGTTTGAGGCTACAGTGAGCTATTATTATATTACTGCACTCCAACCTGGGTGATAGAGTGAGACCCCTAGCTCTAAAAAATACAATAAATAAATTTTAAAAAAATGTTATTTGGCAGGTTACAAGTTGCCTTAAATATATCATCTCATTTTATCATCAGAAGCAATCTGTTTAGGGAATAGGCTAGGTAAAATCAGCTCAGTTTTAAATATGAAAAAACTGAGATTTAGAGAGATTCTCTATCTAAATGAAAGTCAGTATATTGGCAAATCTTGACTGGTGATTTTTTTAATGTTTACATTAAAAGAGTCACATTTTCTAAAAGGCACTCCATAAATATATTTTTTAAACAGAAGCAATCTATGTATCCATAAACATTAATATGATTTCTTCTTCAATTCTCAATTGTATCTGACCCTCACAATCTTTTAAATATGTTTCTTGAAATATCTTGATGAAATTGTGTTAGAAAATGAGATCACTATAATTCTTCTCATTCACTTATGCTCCACCTACATACCTATTATAGGAAGATGAAACAAGGTCTAATTTTCTTTTTCCTTTTCATTCATATATATGTGTGTGTGTGTGTGTGTGTGTGTGTGTGTGTGTGTATTTATTTATTTGATACATGTGCAGGATGTGCAGGTTTGTTACATAGGTTAATGTGTGCTATGATGGTTTGCTGCAACTGTGAACCCATCACCTAGGTATTAAGGCCCGTGCATATTAGCTATTTATCCTGATACTCTCCCTCCCCCAGCCCCTTCCGACTGGCCCCAGTATGTGTTGTTCTCCTCCTAGTGTCCATGTGTTCTCATTGTTCAGCTCTCACTTATAAGTTAGAACATGTGATGTTTGGAGGATAATGGCTTCCAGCTCCATCCACGTCCCCGGAAAGGAGATGATTTCTTTCTTTTTATGGCTGCATAGTATTCTATGGTGTATATTTACCACATTTTCTTTATCTAGTTTATCACCGATGAGCATTTGGGTTGATTCCATGTCTTTGCTATTGTGAATAAGAATAGCAATGAATATATGTGTGCATGCAGCTTTATAATAGAGTGATTTACGTTCCCTTGGGTATATACTCAGTAATGGGATTGCTGGGTCAAATAGTATTGCTGGCTCTAGATCCTTGAGGAATCGCCACTGTCTTCCACAATGGTTGAACTAATTTACATTCCCGCCAACAATGTAAAAGCATTACTATTTCTCCACAGCCTCACCAGCATCTATTGTTTTCTGACTTTTTAATAATCTCCATTCTGACTGACATGAGATGGTATCTCATTGTGGGTTTGATTTGCATTTCTCTGATGATCAGTGATGTTGAGCTTTTATTCATTATGTTTGCTGGCCATGTAAATGTCCTCTTTTGAGAAGTGTCTGCTCACATCCCTTTCCCAGTTTTTGATGGGGTTGTTTGTCTTTTTCTTGTAAATATGTTTAAGTTCCTTGTAAATTCTGAATATTAGACATTTGTCAGATGGGTAGATTGCAAAACCTTTCTCCCATTCTGTAGGTTGCCTGTTTACTCTGATGATAGTTTCTTTTGCTCTGCAGAAGCTCCTTAGTTTAATTAGATCCCATTTGTCCATTTTGGCTTTTTTTGCAATTGATTTTGCCATTTTTGTCATGAAATTTTCGCCCATGCCTATGTCCTGAATGTTATTGCCTATGTTTTCTTCTAGGGTTTTTATGGTTTTGGGTTTTAAATTTAAGTCTTTAGTCCATCTTGAATTAATTTTTATATAAACTGTAAAGAAAGGGTCCAGTTTCAGTTTTCTGTATACAGCTAGCAGTTTTCCCAGCACCATTTACTGAATAGGAGATCCTTTCTCCATTGCTTGTATTTGTCAGGTTTGTTGAATATCAGATGGTTATAAATATGTGGTCTTATTTCTAAGACCTCTATTCTGTTCCATTGGTCTGGTGTCTGTTTTTGTACCTGTACCATGTTGTTTTGGTTACTGCAGCCTTGCAGTATAGTTCAAAGTCAGGTAGTGTGATGCCTTCACTTTTGTTCTTCCTTTGCTTAGGATTATCTTGGCTATACAGGCTCCTTTTTGCTTCCACATGAATTTTAAAGTAGTTTTTTTTAAAAAATTAATTCTGTGAAGAATATCAGTGGTAGTTTAATGGGAATAACATTGAATCTGTAAATTACTTTGTGCAGTATGGCCATTTTCACAATATTGATTCTATCTATGCGCATGGAATGTTTTTCCATTTATTTTTGTCCTTTCTGATTTTCTTGAGCAATAGTTTGTAGTTCTCCCGGAAGAGGTCTTTCACTTCCCTTGTTAGCTGTGTTCCTAGGCATTTTATTCTCTTTGTAGCAACAATGCCCAATTTTCTAAAAATAGTTTTTTTAGGAGAGATCAACTCATAACACAAACAGCAAGTATATCTCCTTAAAATTAAAAATAACAACTTAACAAAGTTAGTGTGTGCCATTTGAGGAGTTAAAAATATATGTTGCTTCTAAATTGGTGTCTGAAATGACATTAATTAAAATAGCTGTATAATCATGGCTTAAATATTCATTAAGCCTGGAATATCTCTCCTAGTAATTTTTCTGACAAAGAAATTCATAGAAAGCATCACTATCTTATCAAATTATAATGATCATCTTACAAATAAATATAGTTTGGGAGTAATGACAGGTGACTGAAATAGGAAAGATATTTCATAAGGAGGGAGCAGTTTCTGGGCATCTGGGGGAAGGTTTAAATAACTTGAGGAGTGTATTAGTTCCCTATTGCTGCTGTGTAAAATTATCACAGACTTAATGGCTTCAAACAAGACAAATTTATCTTATGGTTCTATGGGTCAAAATATGAAATGGGTCTTATTGGACTAAAATAAAGGTGTTGACAGGGCTGTATTCCCTCCTGCAGGCTTCAAGAAATAATCCATTTTCTTGCCTTTTACAACTCCTGGGAGTTTCCTGGATTTCTTGATTCATGTTTCTTTCGAAATCTTTGAAGCCAGCAAAACCACTCTCATAATGCCATCTCTCTGGTTCAGACTGTCCTGTTTCTTTCTTCTATATTTAAATAAATCTTGTGTCCTTGCCAACATGGTGAAACCCCATCTCTACTAAAAATACAAAAATTATCCGGGCATGGTGGAACATGCCTGTAGTCCCAGCTACTCAGGAGGCTGCTGCAGGAGAATCGCCTGAACCTGGGAGGCAGAGGTTGCAGTGAGCCAAGATCACACCACTGCACTCCGGCCTGGCGGCAGAGCAAGACTCCGTCTCAAAAATTAAAAAAAAAAAAAAAAAGAAAAGAAAGAAAGAAAACCTTGTGGTTACATTGAACCTACCTGGATAATCCAGAATAATTTCCTTACCATAACTTCAGTTGCTAAGAAACCTTAATTCTGTCTGCGACCTTAACTCTCCCTTGCTATCTAATATAACATATTTACAGGTCTCGGGGATTAGGATGTGATCATATGTTGAGGGGCATTATTTTGCCCACCAGAGTGGATAAAGCAAAGATGGAGGCTTAAGGTGGTATGAAATATTATAGTTATGATTGAATACTTATGTCAGGAGTGCAGGAGTGAATACACACTGCAATTTAATACTTGCTCATATCTTAGTTCACTACTTATTTTAAGAAGTTCTGATGATTTAGAAAGTTGTGATTTTGCTTTTTTTCATGGCTATTTGATCCCAATTGAACCCATCACTGACAATTACCTTATATAATAGTGCTTAAAAGTACTTATTTTTCTGCTGGATTGCCACTTTTGTTTTTTAGCAAATGATTTGCAATTATCAGTAATATATGCCAACTGACTTAATATGTGATTTTTCATACTTGATATTCCTTTATTGTTCCTTCTGGCAGTAAGAGAACAATTTTATACATCATAACAATTTTAGCTTACATATACCGCTGCCTACCACCATGGGAAAAAGATTATGTCTAGAACAGCAGAGGATGCAAAAATAAGCAAACAGTGGTTTTAAAACTTTTAAACATCTACAGAATTCTTTTTTTTTCTAATGACATATTACATGGAATTCTATAGATCAGTATATGAAGCAGATATCAATGGAACCATTTTGTTGGTGGGGTTGGGGGGCTTCAGATCTCACTTCTCACATCCCACTTCTGGCAACTTCACCCTGAAAGCGGATTCATATCTCATCAGGAAATATACAAGAATGTAGGGGGTAGACAAAAATGCAGTAGAAGACAGACTGAGATAAGTGACAAGGATGATGCACAAAGTAGAGTGGAAGTTCAAGAAACAGAAATTCTAATAAGCTCCTGGAATTGGTTGGAGTCCTAAGTTGAAGGACAAATACAATTTTTGAATGTTTGAAATCATGAGGAAGCATGAGGCAGAGAATAAAGAGGTAAGTAAAGACAAAGAAACAAAGGACAAGGTGTGTTTGTGGGACAGCACACTTGGATAATCGCTTTGGCTAAATGTAAGAGAGGACTGAGAAATATGGGTCAAGAGATAAATTGGGGAAGTCTAGGGAAAGCCTTGAATACCAAGATAGAAAACTAAAGTTTTTACTTCATTTGGTCATGGGAAACTTGCACTGAGAATGGGAGTCAATAATTAGAAGCAAGTTAAATTCAAAAATTGGAACCCCATTCATAAAACCAGCTGATAGTCTGAAAATATGCTTTGAACTAAGCTAAGAATGCATGTTGACAAATCGTAACTAGTTTAACTTCCTTTCTTTTGTACAATGGTGCATCCTAGGTTGTGACAATGCATACCTTCAGTCGCCTCCCCTCACCTCAAAGATGCCTTCTCTGTTACAAACCCACTCTCCTCTTTTCTGTAATAGTACATATGGGATTTTCCTATTCCTAGGAGGACCTTGAACTTGATTTAAACATAGCAAAGCACATAAATACAAAGCCTGTTTATATAGCATCCTTGGAAATTGTTGCATTTTGTGAATTCCCACAAGAAGCTTGATGTGACACATGTGAGATTGGACTTTATATGGCTTCAAACGTCAAAGGAAATCATGACTTATTTATACACATTCTGGCAGTGTTTGCTATAAGAGTTTAGTAGATTCTACTCTTGCCCCCAATGCCATATTATTTTCAATAATAAGTGTTTTCTTAAATTGGGTCTTACATTGATTATTCTATCACAGTTCTTACTGTTATTATTGTTGTGCCATTTGTATAGATTTACTTTTTAGAATACTGAAAACATGCATGGAACATTTATTCATTTTCTGGGGGAAAACCAGTATAGGGCCTTACTGGCCCCATCTCTGTAAATGGAACCATCATTCGCCCAGTTTCTTAGGCAAGAAACCAGGGATTCATTATTGATGCTCCCCCCAACCATTCTCTTCAGTTAGATTGACAAATAAGGTGACAATTACCTATTCCTCCACATCCCACACTTTTTGGAATGTGACTTTGCAGTTCTTTTCATCAACAGGCAGATATGTGTCCCCTCCCCTTCAATTTGGGTTGGCCTTGTAACATTTTATATATATAAATATATAAATTAAACATTTTTATTTATATATAAAAATATAAATTAAAAAATTTTAATTTATATATAAAAATATAAATTAAAAAATTTTAATTTATATATAAAATATATAAATTAAAAATATATATATTTGTTGTTCTAAATATTTACACATTAAATTTACAGGGTTTATTCTAGTATCTATTTGTAAATCTATAATTTCAAGGTTGTCCCGCTATTATCCTTATCCCAACAAATCCTTTTTAAACATAAGTTTATTAAGATATAATTCATATACCATAAAAGTTAACCATTTAAGGTATGCAATTCAATGGTTTTTAGTATATTCACAGAGCTATACAACCATCATCACAACGATTTTAGAACATTTGTTTTTATCTGCCTCAAAAGAAACCCTTTACTAACTAGTAATCACTCCCAATAGCCCTCCACCGCCTTGACCCTAGGTAACCCCTGATCTATTTCCTGCCTCTTTAGATTTGACTCTTATGGACATTTCATATAAATGGAGTCTTGTGATATTTGGCCTTTTATGACCAGTGTCTTATCCTTAGCATAATGTTTTATCGGTTCATTCATGTGATAACATGTATCAGTACTTCATTATTTTTATTGCCAAGTAATATTCCATTGTATGCATATAGCATATTTTACTTTTTCATTTATCAGTCACTGGACATTAGGTTATTTCCATTTTTGGTTATTATGATGAATGCTTCTATGAACATTCATGATGAAACTTTTGTGTAGACATATGCATTCAATCCCTTTGGTATGTACCTGGGAATGGAATTTCTGGGTCATATAGTAACTCTATGTCTAGGACTTTGAAAAACTGCCAAGCTGTTTTCCAAGCCAGCCTCACCATTTTCACTTTCTATCAGCATAGTATAAGGGTTCTGATTTCTCCACATCATCAATGATGCTGTTACGGTTTACCAACATGTATATTTCATATTTCCATGAAACTGATGTTTATTTGTCTTCAATTTCTCATTAATTCAGTTCATTTCCCACAAACCTTTCATAGTGATATTTCTAAAGCATTTCAGCAGGTAACTCTCTTGGAAATATAGAATTTATTCTTATTTCCTGTGGTGTCAAACACAAATTCTAAACTTAATTTCAAAGTCTTCAATAATTTAGCACCATCTTAACTTTCCTGCCTTCATTTTTGTTCTAGTTAGGCCCAGATTTCCACCTCCTTACTTCTCCTGACCTGGAAATGTCCCACTATATTTTTATTAACTTTGTTCATTCCAGTTTCTTCACATTTTGGAAACAGTCTTTGTGCTGCCAATCAAAATTAAAATTGAGATGCTTTTGTTCTGGAAGTTTTTCTCTAATTCACTTCAGCATGTATTGAATTATTCTTTCTATGAATGTTTTTCATATTTGTATTAAACATCAAAAGTATTAGTTTCCTCTCCCTAACTAGATTGGAAATTTCTGGAAAGTTGGAATTGTGTTTTACACATTTTTGTGACCCACCCTCCCACCCCTGATTCATAGGGTGCTTAATGGATATTTTGAAACACTTGTGAATGGAACAAGATGGAGCCGCTACAATTAGCTAATGTGCAGCATGTCTGAGACTTGCCCCCATCTTTCCAAAATTGGAATAATTTCCACAGGACTGTTTTAAAAAAAAAAATCAAACATATTTTTTTCTAATTTAAATTATCCAACATACTATTTACTACAAGCGCTTTTCTGATGAAGAATGCATGGATTTATTTTCACAGTTTTCATCTCTTTTATATTATTTAAAACTAAAGGTGATTGGTATTATGGAAAGAAAATTTTTTTCAATTTAATCGTGCATTCGGAGCATAAAGTTGTTCAAACGCTGGAAAATTGATCTGACATGATTTCTTATCCACAGCAAAATACCATGATCTCTTTATTATGGTTTTTACTTAACATATTGGTAGGGATTAAAGTCTAAGGAAATATGATAGAGGATGTTGAAATTATTATAACTGATGCCATGATATAAAGAAAGGCAAAGGATTAGAATCCAGATAACTAAACGTCAGACATGATATATATTATAAAACATATTATGGAAAGGAGTCAGTGCTAGGGATTCTAGATTTATCAAATGATTTATTGCTTTATACATTTTAAAATGTATGACCATAACATTACTAACTTTTCATTTATTTAAAACTTCAGCATTTTAGAATTCAAGGCACCTGCAAGTTAGTTAAGGGAAGGCTCAGCTGCTATAACAAAAAAGACAAGTTTAGTGGCTTAGAGAAAATAATCATTTCTTGCATGTTACAGTCTGAGGTGAGCATTCTAGGTTGGCATATAGCTATGCTCCAGCCAATCCTTTAGAGAACTGGCTTGTATCTACTTTGTTTCTGGGCGAAACCCTAGGCCACTGTCCTCAACAGCTTCATTGAAGATGGGTTCAGGTGCTTTCTCCTAGCTTGTGAAGTGAGCCTGGATACAGGGTCTCAGTGCAAGGTTTTACAGGCTAGGCCATAAGTAGTTACATGTCACTTCTGCTGACATTTCATTAGTAAGAATTCAATCACTAAGCTGCACCTGTCTACAAGGGGCACGGGGAAATAAAGTCTTCATTAGGCAGTCATGTCAGCCATAGCTGCCTTACTGTGTCAGAAAAAAAGACAGATTTGGGGCAACTAGTGGTGTTTTCCACAGTCAGCCAGACCAAAACTGCAGATTACTAATGAGAAAACTGAGATTAGAGAGAATATTACTTGCCACCTATATAGCCTCAGATATGTAAATCCTACCACATACCACTTTTGTGATCTTGAACATATAACTCTATCACTTTCCACCTGTTCCACAGTAGAGGAAATAACCTCTATCTTTATTTCGACCTGAATAACTAACTTCTTAGCATCTATGTGACCTTGGGCACAAAACCTCTACCATTTAATACCTTTGTGACCTTGGACATGTAATTGCTACCACTTGGCATCTGTCTGACCTTGAACACTTAACTTTCACCACTTATTACCCATGTCATCTTGAACACCTACCTTATACCACTTACCACCTATTTTTCTTTACTTCATAGGGTTGTATTAGTCAACATAATTGATATAAAGACTAGGACAATGACGAGCACATCTTTCTCCATAAATGTAAGCTGCTGTTGCTGTTACTATTATTACTACTCCTGTTACTGTTACTTTTGCCACCTAGTTAACAGAAAACTACATAAACATTATAATTAATCTTTTATTAATCACATAGAGGAATGTTTTACGGCCTCCAGGTTACTAATATGAATCTTAGTTATTGCTAAGCTTTTAGACATGCTATTGAATAAAAGGTTGTAATCATATAATGTCACCCAAATCAACATTTAATATACACACTTCAATATTATGTAGTAGCTACAGCTTCAGATTAAAAGGAACTGTAACATATTTATGTATTCTGGTGCTGTTTGTCAGTTATTTAATCCTGTGACTTGTTTATTGACTGTTGCTCCTGTGGGGGAAATTAAAACATCAAAAGTGGGATAATTTATTGTGAATATATTCTCAGAGTTAAATCAACTGTTAGTGCGTTTTATCTACTGTTTTGTTATGTTAACATCCCAGAGAACCTAAGTGACCTTAATGATTATTTACTCAATAAATAAACTAGTTGGAAAAAGAAGTCTAGAAACTAAAAACTCCGAGTAGTAGATTTCCACAGTTTTCCAAAATGAAATTACATCAATTTGTAAATAGGTCTTTGCATGCAAATGTCCCGTCCCTTTCTTCATGAAGCAAAATAACTTGGGCAGATGGAGCTCTTATGAACTAAACAGATTAAACAGATTACTGTCAAAGTCATAATTAGTTTTTCTGTATCTTACAGACATCACACAAAAAATTTTAAATAGCTTCCATTTATGCTCTAGCTTGCTTTCTGTTTTCTCTAAAGCAGTCACAAGTTCACATTTATATTATTAATATTTTCCTTTAGAAGCATGTTGATACTTGTTACCTTAAATGAGAGCTCATCTTATTGGCCCCATATACAGTATGATTTTCAAACAGAGCATTTAGCTGTAAATGTCTGTGTTTTGATGTATATTTTAAATCCTAGCAATAATTCAAAGTAATTTCCACCAGATACAGAAGATGCTTGATATTTGTAAATTGTGCACTTACATGCACACACGCACACACACGTGCACAAGGATTTAGTGCTTTTGATTCATCACGTATGTGATAAATAACTCTATTTACTCTGTTGAAAATGGACCTGAAAAGAAAATGAACTGGAAATGATGAGAAAGTAAAGAAGTCTTACAACATGACTGCTTATGAAATAGAAGCATGGGCTATGTTAAAACCAAGCAGTCAAATTCACCTTATGGCATGACTGTATGTCATATGCAAGATCACTACATATTTTACCTAAAAATGTGAAAATATAGGTCATGACATTATTTCAGTGGGTATTCTAAGATGAATTAATTTTTATAGCTCTATAAGTGCAAAAATTTAGAGCTATTTTATGAAATCCATAAGGGTGTGAAGAACTTTTTCTTCATTTAGTTATGGCATTTTATGAAGGAAATCATATGCTATAATAATGTTTAAGAATTTGGAGAATCTTCACAGCTTCAGCATATGCCTCCTGGAATGGTAATATTTATTTAGCAAAGAGATAATCATTGCCTACTAGTCTCTCACTCACTTAATACATACGAGTCAATCTGCAAGCGTGGATATACGGATTGTGTTCTGGATTTTACTGAAGAAGCACCAACATAAAAATGTAGCTTAAGGTCAGTTATTTCTAAATATGTTAGTTTATATTCATGGTTATAGCTTTTTAAATCAATTTCCAAATTAATTTTCAGAATATAGTAAAAGAAAAAAATGGCACTGCAATTAAAATTAAACAGTAGTATTCAATTACACAATAAGAAATAGCTTTCCATCTCTCTTTTAGAGATATTTCATAGAAATACATGAGAGTCATTTTCTTTTTTTTTTTTTTTTTAATGTTAGTTAGGGTATGTTGATTGGACACTAATATTCTACGATCAGTCAAAACTGTCCTGACCAGTATCTCATTTTATTTCAATTCTTTATCGTGTGCGGATACTAACAAGTTTTGCCACTGGGGGTCACTGTTTACCTAGATTAAAAAAAAAAATCACTTAAAAACGAAGTGATGTAACTGGATAATTTGTGGTGCGTGGTGTACAGTTTAAAGAAATATTGCTGCAGGAAAAGTCTAAATTTAGATAGACGTTCCTAGAGACTAAAATACCATCCTTGGTAAATTAAGTGATTCCGTAGAGCTACTGATTTTTCTCGAGATTTTATTCAGAGATAACTAAATCGTGATTATGTCCAAAATAACCATGTATGTATTTTAGGATGCTTTGCCAATTTGAGGCAGTTTATGGGCTGGATGCTTTCCAGGGCCCCAGGGAATAATGGAGGAGACAGGATGCAGTGAAATAGATGGAACAGGGTCGATGACTCAGGAAGGAGAGCTAGGTTCAGATCTGGCTCTTTCATTCACTGTTTGGGGACATAATCTAGTCCCTTACTTTCCAGTTTTCCACTTTGTAAAACGACGGTGGCAGGTTTCATGATTTCAGTAGTCCCTTGTCATGCTATCTCTCTAAGAGTACCTTTCATTAACTGTTAGATTGTAAAGTTTTTGGATGAACGGGAATGAAAATGTTTTTACTTTTTTATTGCCATAATAGACAAATATTAAGACAGCAACAACAAAAGTTTTTTTTTTTTTTTTGGTTGAATAAAATATTTTATGACAGCATGATCAAGTGACTATTACTATAAGGTGTTCTTTTGTAGTGAGTGACGTAAGACACAAGGGGGATCCAATACCCTGGAAAGTTCTTAGAACATTTTAGATCAAGTTAACGTGTTTTTGATCAATTCTGCTTAATAAATTATTATTGGACCGGTGCTTTTCCCTGACTTATCTGGTTCTGATTGATCCACAGGAATAATGATTCCCAGCCTAGGAGCTGCTGGAATCTCTTCATTTAACTTTTGGCCAAGAAAGATTCACTCCCAGATGAACACTTACCCTCCATTTCCTAGTCTGGTGCTATTTCATTCTCTAGCACTAGTTCTAAGCCAGGTATCCCTGATCTTGTGCCTCAGATCAGTCAGTGATTAAATAAATAAATAAATAAATAAATAAATAAATAAATAAATATTTGTCTGTGGTGCCAGGGAAAGCCACAGTTTTAATAGCTTACGTGGTTAGAGTTAGAGTTCAGGACTGCCAGCCAGCTGGAAATTGAATAGGAAAATACTTGAAAAAGAGGAACGACCCAAAATCTGCATATAAACTTCTCTCACATCATTGGATAAACCAGAACTGTGCATGTACAGTGGAGATTCCAAGGAATATAGAAAGAAAACCTGCTCGTAGGCTGAAAATGCTAAGCAAAGATTTGAATTTCTGCCCAGCACAAGGATCATGGGAATTGACACTTAAATATTTCCAAATGGGAATTGCTTTTAATTGAAACCCCAGAAGGGCTATGACTTAGGAATAATGATTATTTCTTCAGGCCTAGGCATTCTGCCTACGACTAAGGCTAAACTGAAACAAACCTTCCCCAAGAAATTATAAAATCAAGCCCACACAAGTTGAAGATACATAGTAATTTAGTTATTTATTAACCACAAATCAGCACTCTTTAGAGGAAGATTCCAGAATCCAGAGTCTAGTTTTTACAATCCATAATGCATAGCATAAAACCAAAAGTTACTACACATGAGAAAAAAAAACAAAACAAAACAGGAAAATGTGGCTGATTTTTAAAAGTAAAAGTAGACAATTGAAACATTCTTGGAGATTATAGAATTGGAAGACAAAGATTTAAAATTCAACTATTATAGATATGTTCAAGGATGTAAAATAAATGATGCTGAAGAGATGAAGAATCTCAGCAGAGAAATGGATGTTATAAGAAAAAAAAGGAATTCTACTTAAAAGTATATTACTTGAAATGTAATATTACTTGAAAATTTACTGGTGAGATTTAATAGCAGACAGAAGATGGCAGAAGAAAATGTTGGTGAATGAATTTGAAGATAAATTAGTAGAAATCATAAAATCTGAAGAATAGAAAAATAATTTAAAAATTGAATAGAACCTCAATGCATTGTAGGACAATATCATACTACTAATATATGTGTAACTGGAATATAAAAAGAAAAAGCACAAGATATGAGTAAGAACATTATTTAAATAAATGATAGGTAGGCTGGGCATGGTGGCTTATGCCTGTAATCCCAAAGCTTTGGGAGGCCAAGGTGGGAGGACTGCTTGAGGCCAGGAGTTCTAGACTGGCCTAGGCAACATAATGATACCTAATCTCTTAAAGAAAAAAAAAAAGAAAGAGAGAAAATTAGGCAAATGTTGTGGCTTGAAACTGTAGTTCTAGCTATCCAAGAGTCTGAGGTGGGAGAATCTCTCGTGCCTAGCAAGAAGTTTGAGGCTGCAATGATCACACCATTGCTCTCCAGCCTGGGCAACAGAGTGAGACCCTGTCTTGAGAAAAGGTTAAAAAAAATTTTAAAAAACAGAATGATGGCTAAATTTCTCCAGATATGGTAAATAAACACCTACCTAGAGAAACATATACCTTAAGCATCATAAAGATAATATATACACATAACACTAGGAACATCATAGTCAAATGACTGAAAACCAAAAGTAAAGAAAGGAACGTTGGAAGCAGTTGGGAGTAGGAGTTAGATAAAGTTCATAAGTGTGAAAAATAATACAAAACGCACCATCATCTCAGGAGAAACAAAGATGGGTAGACAATGACATTATAACTTCAAAGTACTCAGAGGGAAAAAAAGGGTCAATCTAATATTTTATATGTAGCATTCTAAATAAAAAAGAAAAGCAAGATAGATATTCACAGATACAGAACAGCTGAAATAATTCAAGATGATCTGGAGTGCAAGGAAGCTAGAATAAAGTCTTCAGGATGAAAGGAAATAACATTAAACATAAACCTGGATTTATGGGCAACAATACAGAGCTCCAAAAATGGTAAAATGAGAGTAAATATAAAAGACCATTTTTTCCCTGAATTTCTTACAAGTTATTTGCTATATTACATGTTTGGATTGTGGGGCTTGTAATATGTAGATGTAAAATGTAAAATATAAGACAACAATAGCAAAAAGAACATGAGGGGAGGGTAAATGGAAGGATATTCTAGCAAAGTTCTTAACATTTTATATAATGTGATATAAGATTAAATGTAAGTGGACTGTTATAAGACTTAATTTTGTAATCTCTGGTGTATAAAATGTTAGATCTAAACATTTAAACATGTTAGATCTAAACTCCACTGTATTATTACATTTAACAAAGATAAACTAGACACTCAGAGTAAAAAGCAGAGATTATACTACTAGATTTTAAAACTTCTGAAAATATGCTATTTATAACAAACACCTAAATATGCTATTTGTAACAAATATCTAAAATATGCTATTTAGAACAAACAACTTGGTTGCTGAAACCCAGACAGATTGAATCAACAGAAAAATATATGTCATGCAAATAGTAACCATCAAAGAGCTAATGTGATTATACTAGTATCAGAAGTATCAGATAAGATGTATTTCAAGACAAATAGGATTATCTGAGAGAAAGAGGGCCATTTTATCATTTCATAATGATAAAAGGGTCAATGAATCAAGAAGACATAACAATCCTAACTATATATGCCCCTAATAGTTGAGCTTCAAAACACATGCACAAAAATATAAACAGAGCCCATGGGAGAAACTGACATAAGAACACAGCTGGACAATTTGACACTGCTCTACGAACAATTGATAGAACAAGTAGATATAGATCAGTAAAAAGATACACAATTTTAGCCTTGACCTAATTAGTAATATTTAGAGCACTTCATCTATCGCTTCTCAGACTGTTGACTAAGATCAATTGTAGAGCACTTCATCCAATAGTTGTGGAATATATATTCTTTTCAAGTGTATGTGATACATTCCCAAAAATAGACCATCTACAGGGTCATAAGTGTGTCTCAATATATTTCAAAAGATTGATATCATACAGAGTATATTCTATACCATAGAAAATAAGTTAAAGATCAATGATTATCTATACAACAATATACTTATAAATGCTTAATGGCTCAAGAAATCATGGGAGAAATTACAAAATATTTTGAATTAAATAAAAATAAAAGTTAAAGCTACAACACATCAAAATTTGTGAGACACAGTGCTTAAAGGGGAATTTTTAATGTTAAATGTCTATATTCACTGTCAGTGATATGTTTTCATTGTAAGAATTTCAAAAAATATAAACATATTAAAACTAAAGTAAGCCAAATAAAGGAGGTAATACAGAGCAGACATTTTTTAAAATGGAAAAAATGAATAGAATATTAACTAAGTCAAACTCAGTTCTGCAAAAAATGACTATAAGTATATATGCCACTTTAGTAAAATTGATAAAGAAAATGTCAAACAAAAATGAACATTCAGGAAGGGAAAGACTGTCACTATAGATTCTATAAAGAATGATAACAGAATATTATAAACAAATACAATTCTAGTTGAAGTGGAAAGATTTCTTGAAAAAGGAACCTAGCATAGGCAAAATTAAAATATTATTTCAGTGATACTGAAGAGTAGAGAGACTAGATAATTCAGTATTAGTGCTGCCTCATTTGGATACCTATATGAAAAAAAAATGAAATTTGACCCCTTCTTTCCACTATGCATAAAATTTAATGCTGGGTGTATTACAGATTTAAGTGTGAATGGCCAAACAATAAAACTTGTAGAAGAAATAAAGCTCACCTGGCAGAATTCTGAGCACCTTTGAGACTACAATTCAGGATGTTCAAACTGTTTGTCAGCTTGCGTGACTGTGCATTGAGCAGCGGCAGACATGGTGAGAAGACATGCTGCACAGAAATAAATGCCTGAGCACATTAAGGGGAGCAAAGTTCTCAAAGTTATAGCTTCAAATTTTATATGTTCTTTGCTGAGTTGCAGCTCCACCTGTGAGAACCTGTTCTTGGTCTGGAAGCATTGCTTTAGCTTAATTAGAATGGTTAACACAGGAGTTAGGTTTTTTTAATGTGGTTACCCAAAAAATGGTGCTTGTACTCTTTCTTCAGAAAAATTGTTTGTTTGAAGAGAAACTGGACATTTTTTTACACTGTTGTAGAGCACACAGTGTCTTAGGTGTCCCAGTCTTTAATAGGTGGTTTATGAACTGCTGCTGTTAACATTTATAACATTCGCTTAACACATTTCCTCACCTCACATGGAGCTTAGCATCTTTGTGACATAAATGGAGTATAGGGAGGAGGGCAATGCTAATATGTCCAGAAGCTGTGTTTGTGTCTTAGATTGTACCTGGTAAACTGAATCCATTATGAATATTTGAAGGCAAAATCCTCTTTAGGAGGCTGAGGCAGAAGAATTGCTTTAGGACAGAAGTTCAAGACCAGATAGGCCAAGATAGTGAGACTTTGTCTCTGTAAAATATTGAAAAAAAAAAAAAATTAACTGGGGCTTGGTGGCACATGCCCATAGTCCCAGCTAGTCAGAAGGCTGAGGCGGGAGGCTTACTTGAGTCAAGGAATCTGAGGCAACAGTGAACTATGATCATGCCACTGCACTCCAGCCTGGGTGATAGAGTGAGATCGTGTCTCTATAAATAAAAAGAAAGAAAGAAAGAAAGAAAGAAAGAAAGAAAGAAAGAAAGAAAGAAAGAAAGAAAATAAAGAAAAAATCTATATCTAATTTTTATTTCTAGAGAGGTTCTTCAGTTAAAAGTTTATAGCTATAGTCTAAAGAATGCTTTGAAAAAATATTTTAATACTGCTACTATCATCCCTAAATGGAATGGAGGTAGCTGGACCATGAGAACACTATTGGCAACCGGATATGCTTCACTTGTTGCTTTCCATTGTTTTCCTTTACCCATGCTGTTTGAGTTTGTCTTCCATTCAGTGGCTTATCCCTCTCATTTAAGTTATCTTTCAAACCGAGTTTTTTTTTATGGAAAATATTAAACAGTTCTCTATAAACCTAAAGGAAGGACAACAGTCTGGATTCAAAATACTGCAGTAAGATCTCTGTTAGCAGGGCGTGGCCAAGATGTCTGAATAGGTACAGCTCCAGCCTCCAGCTCCCAGTGTGAGTGACACAGAAGATGGGTGATTTCTGCATTTTCAACTGAGGTACCGGGTTCATCTCACTGGGGCGTGTCGGACAGTTGGCGCTGGTCTGCAGGCGCAGCCCAACCAGCAAGAGCTGAAGCAGGGCGAGGCATCACCTCACCTGGGAAGTGCAAGGGGGAAGGGAATTTCTTTTCCTAGCCAAAGGAAATTGAGACACACAAAACCTGGAAATTAGGATAATTCCCACCCTAATACTGCACTTTACCAACGGTCTTAGCAAGTGGCACACCAGGAGATTATATCCCACACCTGGCCCAGAGGGTCCCATGCCCACAGAGCATCCCTCATTGCTAGCACAGCAGTCTGAGATCTAACTGCAAGGTGGCAGCGAGGCTGGGGGAGGGGCAACCACCATTGCTGAGGCTTAAGTAGGTAAACAAAGTCACCCAGAAGCTTGAATTGGGTAGAGCCCACCACAGCTCAAGGAGGCTGGCCTGCCTCTGTAGACTCCTTCTCTGGGGACAGGGTATAGCTAAACAAAAAGCAGCAGAAACCTCAGCAGAGGTAAATGCCCCTGTCTGACAGCTTTGAAGAGAGCAGTGGATCTCCCAGCATGAAGGTTGAGATCGGAGAATGGACAGACTGCCTGCTCAAGTGGGCCCATGACCCCTGAATAGCCTAACTGACAGACATCCCCCACTAGGGGCAGACCAACACCTCACACCTCACACGGTGGGGTACACCCCTGAGACAAAGCTTCCAGAACAAGAATCAGACAGCAACACTCGCTGTTCAGCAATATTCTATCTTCTGCAGCCTCCACTGCTGATACCCAGCCAAACAGGGTCTGGAGTAGACCTCAAGGAAACTACAACAGACCTACAGCTGAGGGTCCTGACTGTTAGAAGGAAAACTAACAAACAGAAAGGACACCCACACCAAAACCCCATCAGTACATCACCATTATCAAAGACCAAAGGCAGATAAAACCACAAAGATGGGGAAAAAGCACTGCAGAAAAGCTGGAAATTCAAAAAATCAGAGCGCATCTCCCCCTCCAAAGGAACACAGTTCACCGCCAGCAACCGAACAAAGAAGGATGCAGAATGACTTTGACGAGTTGAGAGAAAAGGGCTTCAGTCAATCAAACTTGTCAGAGTTAAAGGAGGAACTAAGTAAGCAGTGCAAAAAAACTAAAAACCTTGAAAAAAGAATAGATGAATGGATAACTAGAATAATCAATGCAGAGAATACCTCAAAAGAACGGATAGAGATGAAAACCATGACACAAGAACTACGTGACAAATGCACAAGCTACAGTAACCAACTCAATCAACTGGAAGAAAGAGTATCAGCCATTGAAAATCAAATGAATGAAATGAAGGGAGAAGAGAAGCACAGAGAAAACAGAGTAAAAAGAAGTGAACAAAGCTTCCAAGAAATATGGGATTATGTGAAAAGACCAAATCTATGTCTGATTGGTGTACCTGAAAGTGACTTGGAGAATGGAACCAAGTTGGAAAACACTCTGCAGGATATCATCCAGGAGAACTTCCTCAACCTAGGAAGGCAGGCCAACATTCAAATTCAGGAAATACAGAGAACGCCACAAAGATACTCCTCGAGAAGAGCAACTCCAAGACACATAATTGTCAGATTCACCAAAGTTGAAATGAAGGAAAAAATCTTAAGGGAAGCCAGAGAGAAAGGTCAGGTTACACATAAAGGGAAGCACATCAGATAAACAGCAGATCTCTCGGCAGAAATTCTCCAAGCCAGAAGAGAGTGGGGGCCAATATTCAACATCCTTAAAGAAAAGAATTTTCAACCCAGAATTTCATATCCAGCCAAACTAAGTTTCATCAGTGAAGGAGAAATAAAATCCTTTACAGACAAGCAAATGCTTAGAGATTTTATCATCACCAGGCCTGCCCTACAAGAGATCCTACAGGAAGCACTAAACATGGAAAGGAACAACAGGTACTAGCCATTGCAAAAACATGTCAAAATGTAAAGTCCATCGATGCTAGGAAGAAACTGCATCAACTAGCGAGCAAAATAACCAGCTAATATCATAATGACAGGATCAAGTTCACACATAACAATATTAAACTTAAACGTAAACGGACTAAATGGTCCAATTAAAAGACACAGACTGGCAAATTGGATAAAGAGTCAAGACCCATCAATTTGTTGTATTCAGGATATCCATCTCACATGCAGAGACACACATAGGCTCAAAATAAAGGGATGGAGGAAGATCTACCAAGCAAGTGGAAAACAAAGCAAAACAAAAAGCAGGGGTTGCAGTCCTAGTCTCTGATAAAACAGACTTTAAACCATCAAAAATCAAAAGAGACAAAGAAAGCCCTTACATAATGGTAAAGGGATCAATTCATCAGGAAGAGTTAACTATCCTAAATATATATGCACCCAATACAGGAGCACCAAGATTCATAAAGCAAGTCCTTGGAGACTTACAAAGAGACTTAGACTCCCATACAATAATAATGAGAGACTTTAACACCCAACTATCAACATTAGACAGATCAACGAGACAGAAATTTAACAAGGATATTCAGGAATTGAACTCAACTCTGCACCAGGTGTACCTAATAGACATTTACAGAACTCTCCACCCCAAATCAACAGAATATACATTCTTCTCAGCACCACATCACACGTATTGCAAAATTGACCACATAGTTGGAAGTAAAGCACTCCTCAGCAAATGTACAAGAACAGAAATTATAACAAACTCTCTCTCAGACACAGTGCAATCAAACTAGAACTCAGGACTAAGAAACTCAATCAAAACCGCTCAACTACACAGAAACTGAACAACCTGCTCCTGAATGACTACTGGGTACATAACAAAATGAAAGCAGAAATAAAGATGTTCTTTGAAAACAATGAGAACAAAATATACAACATACCAGAATCTCTGGGACACATTGAAAGCAGTGTGTAGAGGGAAATTTATAGCACTAAATGCCTACAAGAGAAAGCAGGAAAGATCTAAAATTGACAGCCTAACATCATAATTAAAAGAACTAGAGAAGCAAGAGCAAACACATTCAAAAGCTAGCAGAAGGCGAGAAATAACTAAGATCAGAGCAGAACTGAAGGAGATAGAGACACAAAAAACCCTCCAAAAAATCAATGAATCCAGGAGCTGGTTTTTTGAAAAGATCAACAAAATTGATAGACCGTTAGCGGGACTAATAAAGAAGAAAAGAGAAAAGAATCAAATAGACACAATAAAAAATGATAAAGGGGATATCACCACTGACCCCACAAAAATACAAACTACCATCAGAGAATACTATAAACACCTCTATGCAAATAAACCAGAAAACCTAGAAAAAATGGATAATTTCCTGGACACTTACACTCTCCCAAGATTAAACCAGGAAGAAGTTGAATCTCTGAATAGACCAATAGCAGGCTCTGAAATTTTGGCAATAATTAATAGGCTACCAATCAAAAAAAGTCCAGGACCAGACAGATTCACAGCCAAATTCTACCAGAGGTACAAGGAGAAGTTGGTACCATTCCTTCTGAAACTATTCCAATCAATAGAAAAAGAGGGAATCCTCCCGAACTCATTTTACGAGGCCAACATCATCCTAATACCAAAGCCTAACAGAGATACAACAAGAAAAGAGAATTTTAGACCAATATCCCTGATGAACATTGATGGAGACGTCTTCAATAAAATACTGGCAAATCAAATCCAGCAGCACATCAAAAAGCTTATCCACCATGATCAAGTGGGCTTCATCCCTGGGATGCAAGGCTGGTTCAACATACGCAAATCAATAAACGTAATCTAGCATATAAACAGAACCAAACAAAAACCACATGATTATCTCAATAGATGCAGAAAAGGCCTTTGAAAAATTCAACAGCCTTTAATGCTAAAAATGCTCAATAAATTCGGTATTGATGGAACGTATCTCAAAATAATAAGAGCTATTTATGGCAAACCCACAGCCAATATCATACTGAATGGGCAAAAACGGGAAGCATTCCCTTTGAAAACTGGCACAAGACAGGGATGCCTCTCTCACCACTCCTATTCAACACAGTGTTGGAAGTTCTGGCTAGGGCAATCAGGCAGGAGAAAGAAATAAAGGGTATTCAGTTAGGAAAACAGGAAGTCAAATTGTCCCTGTTTGCAGATGACATGATTGTATATTTAGAAAACCCCATTGTCTCAGCCCAAAATCTCCTTAAGCTGATAAGCAACTTCAGCAAAGTCTCAGGATACAAAATCAATGTGCAAAAATCACAAGCATTCTAATACACCAGTAAAACACAAACAGAGAGCCAAATCAGGAATGAACTTCCATTCACAATTGCTTCAAAGTGAATAAAATACCTAGGAATCCAACTTACAAGGGATGTAAAGGACCTCTTCAAAGAGAACTACAAAGCATTGCTCAGTGAAATAAAAGAGGACACAAACAAATGCAAGAACATACCATGCTCATGGAGAGGAAGAATCAGTATTGTGAAAATGGTCATACTCCCCAAGGTAATTTATAGGTTCAATGCCATCCCCATTAAGCTAGCAATGAGTTTCTTCACAGAATTGGAAAAAACTGCTTTAAAGTTCATATGGAACCAAAAAAGACCCTGTATTGCCAAGACAACCCGAAGCCAAAAGAAGAAAGCTGGAGGCATCATGCTACCTGACTTCAAACTATACTACAAGGCTACAGTAACCAAAACAGCATGGTACTGGTACCAAAACAGAGATATAGACCAATGGAACAGAACAGAGTCCTCAGAAATAATACCACACATCTACAGCCATCTGATCTCTGACAAACCTGAGAGAAACAAGAAATGGGGAAAGGATTCCCTATTTAATAAATGGTGCTGGGAAAATTGGCTAGCCATAAGTAGAAAGCTGAAACTGGATCCTTTCCTTACTCCTTATACCAAAATTAATTCAAGATGGATTAGAGACTTAAATGTTAGACCTAAAACCATTTTCTAGAAGAAAACAGAGGTAATACCATTCAGGACATAGGCATGGGCAAAGACTTTATGTCTAAAACACCAAAAGCAATGGCAACAAAAGCCAAAATTGACAAATGGCATCTAATTAAACTAAAGAGCTTCTGCACAGCTAAAGAAACTACCATCAGAGTGAACAGGCAACCTACAGAATGGGAGAAAATGTTTGCAATCTACTCATCTGACAAAGGGCTAATATCCAGAACCTATAAAGAACTCAATCAAATTTACAAGAAAAAAACAAACAACCCCATCGAAAAGTGGGCAAAGGATATGAACGGACACTTCTCAAAAGAAGACATTCATACAGCCAACAGACACATGAAAAAATGCTCATCACTGGCCATCAGAGAAATGCAAATCAGAACCACAGTGAGATACCATCTCACACCAGTTAGAATGGCAATCATTAAAATGTCAGGAAACAACAGGTGCTGGAGAGGATGTGGAGAAATAGGAACACTTTTACACTGTTGGTGGGACTGTAAACTAGTTCAACCATTGTGGAAAACAGTGTGGAGATTCCTCAAGGATCTAGAACTAGAAATACCATTTGGCCCAGCCATCCCATTACTGGGTATATACCCAAAGGATTATAAGTCATGCTGCTATAAAGACACATGCACACGTATGCTTATTGTGGCACTATTCACAATAGCAAAGACTTGGAATCAACCCAAATGTCCATCAGTGACAGACTGGATCAAGAAAATGTGGCACATATACACCATGGAATACTATGCAGCCATCAAAAATGATGAGTCCGTGTCCTTTGTAGGGACATGGATGCAGCTGGAAACCATCATTCTCAGCAAACTACCACAAGAACAGAAAACCAAACACCACATGTTCTCACTCATAGGTGGGAATTGAACAATGAGAACACTTGGACACAGCGAGGGGATCATCACACACTGGGTCCTATTGGGGGAGCAGCGGAAGGATAGCATTAGGAGATATACCTAATGTAAATGACGCGTTAATGGGTGCAGCACACCAACATGGCACATGTATACCTATGTAACAAACCTGCATGTTGTGCACATGTACCTTAGAACTTAAAGTATAATAAAAAATAAAAAATAATAAAAAAAATCTCTGTTAGCATCACAAATTGCCTGGATTTAAGGATATTTTATGTTCCTTGCTCTGCATATAAATGAAATAATTTATATCATCCTTCTTTTCCTCCTTCCTTCTCTCTTTCTTCAAACAACAAATATTGATTGAGAACCAGTTACATCTTATGTAAAGAAAACTTAGACGTGAACGAAATCAAGACCATCATTTTTTAATGGAAGGATATGGATAACTAACAAAAACACGTAATACGTTACATAATGAAATGTGCTATAAAGATGAATAAAGCAAAGTGAAGCCTGGGTGACTGATAAAGTTGAGGGGATATTTTATATCTTATAGAGGGTTGTCAGGAGTGTGACATTTGCTTGATACCTGAAGGAACTAAGAAATGAGCCACGTGAATGCCAGGAAGGACAGGATTTCAAATAGGAGATAGAAAGTGAAAATGTCCTGATGTGGGAGTTTGCTTGGTGTGTTAGAGCAACAGCCACAGGGTCCTGTAAACCTGGAGGAGAGTGAATGAGGTGGGAGTTGTGGCCATGAGGTCTGAGAGATGTCATGAGTTTTAGGTAATGGGTTTGAGATTTTACTTTAAGTAAAATAGGAAGCCAAAGGAAGACTTTATCTTAGAAAAACCTTTTAGATGAGTTTTTGCTAAACTTTCTGAAATTCCTAAAATTGATTAAATGTTCTAGTTCCAATTCTGCTGGGCTTTATATTCAAAAGTGTAAAGAAACTTTCATATATTCAATAAATATAGATACATACTATTCTGAGGAGGTATGTGATTTCCCAGAAGTAAATAATAACAACATTCTAAATTGATAAATAATAGCAATATAATCCTATTCCAGCTGTTTCAAACTATGTGTAGAAGCAATTGGAACACTGTTAATGGCTGTCAAGAGTTAAGATGAAACTTGAAAATTAGGATGAAATTTGAAAATTATTTCTTAATATTTCCTCTCATAAAACTTCTGTGTATTTAATATTACCAAGCACTGTCAAAATAAATGAGGCAATTAGGATTCTGAACTTGGAATCTGACCAGGTAAACTCTACCATATACTAACCATGTGACCTTGGACACATTTCCCCAGTGTCTTTGAGTCTCAGTTTCCTCATTCCTAGCATGAACATAATAGTTCCTATGTCATAGATAATGTATGTAAAGCACTTAACCCAGTTTTTACCACCTAGTAAGCATTTAAAATTAATCATGATTATAATAACTATCTAGTTCTTGCCTGTTATAGTATTATTAAATATTGGGCAGACTAAAATAAGTTACAATATTTGCATTCAGTTGACTGTAGCCAACATGAATATTATTAATGTACTCATTTTTTGATATTGCTAGGATCTAAAAATAATATGCACAGGAATAAAGCAAAGAAAATACCCTATTAATGCAAATAACTTCAACTGATAGGCAATACATACTTTTATATAAATCAATGAACATCAGATTTTAATTTTGAACTACCCAAACTCTTATCAGGACTTTTTTTTTCAATTCAAAGAACACAAGTTTAACAATGCCTAATTTGTCCTTGACTCACTCTGACATCTGGTTGATTATAAATGTTCAATAAATGCTTGACACACATAGAAGGAGGGGTGGGGTTTGAAAAGTAAAATATCTTCCTGAATTTGGGATCCCTGTGCACTGCTGGTAGGAATGTAAATAGTACAGCCACTATGGAAGACAAGATGGAGATTCCTCAAAAAATTAAACCTAAAATTACCACACGATCATGCAATTACACTTCTAAGATTTACACAAAACAACTGGAAGCACAGACCCAGAGAGATACTTGTATACCAGTGTTCATAGCAACATTATTTACAATAGCTAAAAGGTGGAACAACCCAAATATTCATCAGCACACAACAAAGCAAATTGTGGTGTATATATTAATATACAATAATATTCGATGGAATATTATTCAGTCTTAAAAGGAAATGAAATTTTGATAATGCCCTAATAAGGGCAAACCTGGAAAGAAAATGCAGTTTAAAATAAGCCAGCCACAAAAAGACAAATATTATATTATTCACATACATGAGGTACCTAGAATACGCAAATCCATAGAGATAGAAACGGAGGTTACCAAGGGTGGGGAAGGGGTCAATGGGGAGTTATTATTTAATAGGTACAGAATACAAAGTTCTGGAAGTGGATGGTGGTGATGGTCGCACATCATTGTGAATATAATTGATACCACTGGATTGTACACTTAAAATGGGGGGAAATGTTAAATCTTATGTTGTATGTATTTTACCTCCACAAAAATTCTGTTCAGAATTTTAAAATGGTAAGGTGTCTCCACAAGTAAATTTATTAAACATTCTTCAGATATAAATACTTCTGTAGTATTGCATATTTGGTTATCCATTCATTCACTGAGAATTTATTACATGTTATGGTTTTTTTCTCAGCTCATTTCCCAGAGGATTGTGTATCAGTCTTATAGTTTGGGGGTGGGGGGCAGGGTGTTGGTGTTTCCACGCTCTCTGGGGTTGTTTTAGCTTATCATTGTAATTTGGTGCCTCTTGCTATGGAGATTTTTTCACAGATGGGTTGTTGTCTAGATCTAAGACAATATATTAAGGGCCACAAAATGTCTACAAAATGAGCATGGCCATAGAATAATTACCCTAACTACTGCAGGATTCCACTCTCCAAAAGAATGGAAAAATGGACTGGGCCATAGACATTTTTATAACCTAGCAACACAAATCACAGACAACTTATACCAAAAACTATGTCTCAACTAAATTCACTGGCATGTTATGAAAGATTAAAGGCTCATCTGTCCTCAGAAAAGGTGTCAGTGCTTTGTTATTTTTTTAGTGTTTAAAAATAGCTTGAGAGCTACTGGGAAAACCACTGGCAAAGAGGAGAAGCATGTGAAGCTATAAAAAAAAAAATCTGCTTTTTTTTTTTTTTTTTTTTTGGTTGTTGTTTAATATGCTAAATGCAGAATGGTGCTGTGTGCATTCTTAGGTTCATTTAACCTAAACTCTGTTATTCTGCCTAAGAACATTTGGAACAGATCGTGTCCACTCCCCCTACCCACAATGTTAGTTAAAGCAAGAAAGTCATCTGAAGCAAAAGGAGACAAATTGTTCCCAGTCTGAAACTATACCACCTTTGCTGGAGGTGGAAAAGAATACAATAGTGGAAGTTATTTTGGTGCTGCTGCTCTGCTCAGTAAATGCAGGCTTGTGTCCTTTCTCCTCCCCTCCTCCTTCCCTCTTGTTTTCCATTATCTGTCAAAAGAAAAACTTCAAAGATACATTAAGATAAAATAAAATTTAAAAGATGGGTACAAATAATTGAGGCACATATCTTAAAGAAACAATGTTTAAATTCTGGTTTTTACTTTTTAGGAATAACAGTGTACACAAGGTTCATTTAATTTAACTTTTGAGAAGGGGAATGATTTCGTATCCAAAGAGAAGTATGAAGTGGAGTTTTGGAAGCAAAATTGTTCTCAAAAAAACATGGAAGGGAGGCAAAGTTAGAAAAGTTACAAAACAGAAATCATAATGTTCTAAATCTTAAGACTTCCAAAGCATTCAAGCTCTGTTATCAGTGAAGATGGCCTAATTATGAAGAATAAATTGACAAAAATTGTATGCGCTTTTCTAAGAGTGCTTTGGTAAATCAGAAACATTTCTGATTTCTCTTGCATCCAAAAGGAGACAAATGATTGAAGGTTTTCCAAAACAAACAAATATAAGAGGAATGACTGAGAACAAAACCCAAGAAGGGTGCTGAGGAGATGTGGGACTTGCCATACAAAAGGAATTTTGGAGAAACATGGTTTCTTGCTGCTTTTCATGGGAATTTTGAGCCACTGCTATGTGCACATGACTCTAAGCTCTCTGCAGACAAGGGAATCTGGGGTTCTATGTTCAGAAACCTAATGGCACGGCTAAGGAATTATTCCTCTAAAGAGATAGAAATGGAATAATGTGTGGGCAGTGAGTAGGAAAGTCTCTGTTCTTGTGAATTAAAATTATTGTTAAAAATTATCCCTTGCAGCACTGCAGCAAATTTGAGTATGTAGTGGGAGGGCTCAGAGTAGGAGAGCTGAGATTCCACTGAGAATCTCCAAATCAACACTGCCCATTGAGACTCAAGGCATAACACTGTATCTTGTTTATAACTCCTTTTCCGCTATATTTTATATGTGTCCATTATGCAAATGAAATTATAATCATAGCAAAGATTCTGAAAGAAATATATTCACCCAAAAGCCCATGTATTAAACCACTGGCAATATATTTTATTCGCTCTTTTGCCTTGTACATTTAAGGTGTTATTCATATATATCCATCTCATTTTTTGGTGGTTTTAATCACTTCATGGATTAAATTTTGAATTCAGTCTTTTTACCCTAGCATTTGTGTATGACAATTATTCCATATTCTTGTTAGTTTTAAGATAATCTCATTAATGGCTATAACTGCCTGTTTCTGTAGTGTTTAACAGTTAAGTTTTACCAATTTGTCATAGTCATAAATAATATTAGGAATGAGTACTAAACTTTCTTTCAGAGAGGTGCTGCCCTGATAAAAATATATTGCAAACACCTAAGGTACAAGGTGAGATATTAAAACCTCAGTGAAGACCAAGACTTTTGAGAAGAGTGGAGAATAATGTAAAATAGAAATAGAGGTGACACTATTGAGGTTGAGAGAGAGAGAGAGACAGAGACAGAGATAGAGAGAGAGAGGAAAGTGAAAGCAGGAAAAGGTGCTAATACTACTGATATGTTCACGGTTGTTAAACTTTATTTCAATTTTTTTTCTTTAGAAATATGTAAAGAGAAAACATATTCTTGGTTCCTGATAACTGTTGCCAAATTACTTCTCAAAGAGCTTCTCATTGACATAGCTATCAACATAAAATAAGAACAATGGATTCCTGAAAATGTTAGCAGCTTCTGTATGTTACACAGCATTTTCACGAATCTGAGAGAATCAGTAATGGTGTTACAGTAGGTAGGTAGTCAGACATGATCAGGGCAGGAGAGAGCTCCCTGCATCCCACCAGGAATGTCAGCTGAACGTCAGATGACGGTCAGGCCGTTGTTAGCCGTCTCTCTAAAACAATAGTTGGGCACATCCAGCGCCAGAGAAAGGTAGTCTCCCAATAGATAGAAAAACCTGAAACTAGTGATCAGCTTCCTAATAAGGTCTCAGGAACTGGGTGAGTGGTCTCGAGCATGAACACTAAGAGGAAAAATGGCAGAGGTTTACTGGTGTATGACTTCCTCTAGGAACACTCAACTAGTATGAGAAAAATGCCTGAAGTGAGCACATGCACAATTCCAGTAAACACACTGAGCATGCAGCCACTCCCAAGAGTCGGCCGGCCACTGCACATAGGAACAGCCCACCCGAGGGAAGAATTGGGAGAAGGGATGCAAGATCTCAGAAGTATGCCAACATATAAAACTCCAAGTCAAAGGTCAAACAGGATACTTGATCTCTCAAGTCGCCTGCTTGGCCCTTTTCCAAGTGCAATTTATTTCCTTTTGTTCCTGCTCTAAGCTTTTAAATAAACGTTCATGCCTGTTCTAAAATGTGCCTCAGTCTCTCACTCTGCTTTATGCCCTTCAGTCAAATTCTTTCTTCTGAGGGAGCAAAAATTGAGGTTGCTGCATACCCATATAGATTCACCGCTGCTAACATGGTGCCACATGACTTGGATACATTCCCTAGTGGTAAGACACCTTTATGCCTTGCCTTCTTTGGCTGAAGGTGTTCAGTCCTTGTACACAGTTTCCTTCTCCCCTCTCACTCTCTTGCTTACTAACCAAGACCCTCCCAGTCACAGTGGCTCTGCTCCCCATGGCTGATCCCTCAGCTTGCTCTGTTGGGTGGCTTGCAGGGTTGGGAAGGACTTTGGAGTCTGCACAGAGTGGAATGGAGACACTAATGACCCTCCTGGACAAGAGGCTTGTGAGAGTGGTAAGTCTGAAGTATAAGACCATGCAATGTCTGGGGTTTCCTCTGCTCTTCCAACTGAGGTTCCCCAAAACCCCACGACCTATTCTCCACGTGTATTCTGAAATGGCCGTGTGCACCACAAGACCATCCATCTCTGCCTTTTCATTACTTTCACCTCACATGCCACGTGACTTCTTAAATATATACTCCCTGATATTCATGTACCTGTGGCTCTTGCGTTAGCATGGAAGCAAATACACAGGCTCTCTTGCAAATATTCCCTGTGATTTATTCTTGTTTTTACCCTACCAGCTCAGATTACTTCCAACTCTTCTCATCTGCTGGCACATTGCTGGGACCAACAGTAATTGGAACCTGGACTCTGCCAGCTCTTTATGACTTTCCATGCACTTTTTGTCCCTGTTATGCTCTAGGGCTAAATTTTTTGGTGGCTTTTGAAGCAGTTTATATGCCTGCATGGGGCTTCACATGGTGGTTTGTTAAGGATCCCACCTACTTTCTTTTTTTGAGTTAGCACCCCTTTAGGAGGAAGGACAGTTATTCCCTTGCCATTCACAAACTTTTCCCCAAGCCCCAAGTCCTCTGGAAGTTACTACTTTATGTTAAGAGTGCAAATAAATGTTTCTCTCTTAAATCTAAAGGCTACTGTTTCTGCAAGTATATGAAGGTTTCTAATGAGTATCCCTCTTGCTTCCTCCCACTTACTTCTGTACCCTCAAATTCTCTGACAACTTCCACACCCTTTTCAACATGCATCAAGACCTTCAAAAATTTTCTCCCATTCTGTAGGTTGCCCGTTCACTCTAATGGTAGTTTCTTTTGCTGTGCAGAAGCTCTTTAGTTTAATTAGATGCCATTTGTCAATTTTGGCTTTTGTTGCCATTGCTTTTGGTGTTTTACACATGAAGTCCTTGCCCATGCCTATGTTCTGAATGGTATTACCTAGGTTTTCTTCTAGAGTTTTTATGGTATTAGGTCTAACATTTAAGTCTCTAATCCATCTTGAATTAATTTTCGTATAGGGAGTAAGGAAAGGATCCAGTTTCAGCTTTCTACTTATGGCTAGCCAATTTTCCCAGCACCATTTATTAAATAGGGAATCCTTTCCCCATTTCTTGTTTCTCTCAGGTTTGTCAGAGATCAGATGGCTGTAGATGTGTGGTATTATTTCTGAGGACTCTGTTCTGTTCCATTGGTCTATATCTCTGTTTTGGTACCAGTACCATGCTGTTTTGGTTACTATAGCCTTGTAGTATAGTTTCAAGTCAGGTAGCATGATGCCTCCAGCTTTCTTCTTTTGACTTAGGATTGTGTTGGCAATGCGGGCTCTTTTTTGATTCCATATGAACTTTAAAGCAGTTTTTTCCAATTCTGTGAAGAAACTCATTGGTAGCTTGATGGGGATGGCATTGAATCTATAAATTACCTTGGGCAGTATGGCCATTTTCACGATATTAATTCTTCCTATCCATGAGCATGGTATGTTCTTCCATTTGTTTGTGTCCTCTTTTATTTCTCTGAGCAGTGGTTTGTAGTTCTCCTTGAAGAGGTCTTTTACATCCCTTGTAAGTTGGATTCCTAGGTATTTCATTTTCTTTGAAGCAATTGTGAATGGGAGTTCATTCATGATTTGGCTCTCTTTGTCTGTTACTGGTGTATAAGAATGCTTGTGATTTTTGCACATTAATTTTGTATCCTGAGACTTTGCTGAAGTTTCTTATCAGCTTAAGGAGATTTTGGGCTGAGACAATGGGGTTTTCTAAATATACAATCATGTCATCTGCAAACAGGGACAATTTGACTTCTTCTTTTCCTAACTGAATACCCTTGATTTCTTTCTCTTGCCTGATTGCCCTAGCCAGAACTTCCAACACTATGTTGAATAGGAGTGGTGAGAGAGGTCATCCCTGTCTTGTGCCAGTTTTCAAAGGGAATTTTTCCAGTTTTTGCCCATTCAGTATGATATTGGCTGTGGGTTTGTCATAAATAGCTCTTATTATTTTGAGATACGTTCCATCAATATCGAATTTATTGAGAGTTTTTAGCATGAAGGGCTGTTGAATTTTGTCAAAGGCCTTTTCTGCATCTATTGAGATAATCATGTGGGTTTTGTCTTTGGTTCTGTTTGTTTGCTGAATTACGTTTATTGATTTGCGTATGTTGAACCAGCCTTGCATGCCAGGGATGAAGCCAACATGATCATGGTGGATAAGCTTTTTGATGTGCTGATGGATCTGGTTTGCCAGTATTTTATTGAGGATTTTTACGCATCAGACAAAGGGCTAATATCTAGAACCTACAAAGAACTCAAACAAATTTACAAGAAAAAAACAAACAACCCCATTGAAAAGTGGGCAAAGGATATGAATAGACATTTCTCAAAAGAGGACATTCATACAGCCAACAGACACATGAAAAAATGCTCATCATCACTGTCCATCAGAGAAATGCAAATCAAAACCACAATGAGATACCATCTCACACCAGTTAGAATGGTAATCATTAAAAAGTCAGGAAACAATAGGTGCTGGAGAGGATGTGGAGAAATAGGAATACTTTTACACTGTTGGTGGGATTGTAAACTAGTTCAACCATTATGGAAAACAGTATGGTGATTCCTCAAGGATCTAAAACTAGAAGCACCATATGACCCAGCCATCCCATTACTGGGTATATACCCAAAGGATTATAAATCATGCTGCTATAAAGACACATGCACACGTATGTTTATTGAGGCACTATTCACAATAGCAAAGACTTGGAATCAACCCAAATGTCCATCAGTGACAGACTGGATTAAGAAAATGTGGCACATATACACCATGGAATACTATGCAGCCATCAAAAAGGATGAGTTTGTGTCCTTTGTAAGGACATGGATGCAGCTGGAAACCATCATTCTCAGCAAACTATCGCAAGAACAGAAAACCAAACACTGCATATTCTCACTCATAGGTGGGAACTGAACAATGAGATCACTTGGACTCGGAAAGGGGAACATCACACACTGGGGCCTATCACGGGGAGAGGGGAGGGGGGAGGGATTGCATTGGGAGTTATACCTGATGTAAATGATGAGTTGATGGGTGCTGACGAGTTGATGGGTGCAGCAGAGCAACATGGCACAAGTATACATATGTAACAAACCTGCACGTTATGCACATGTACCCTAGAACTTAAAGTATAATAATAAAAAAAAAAATTAGGAAAATAAAAGACCTTCAAGATCATATTCAAAGGGAGAGAAGACCAGTCTTTGCTGTAGTTAGCTAAAAAACAGGCTTCTTGTCTACTCAAAGACCATGGGAAATAGAAATCTGAGAAAATAGATAATCATTTTGTTGGTAGAATACTCTGAGTGAGAGTCATTATAAGGTCATGGAGACAAGGATATAGGCCAGCCCAAGACCACAGGTTCAAGGGACCCGTTAGAAAGAGATGAAGGTTGGTCCCAGGCTAACAGATTACCACTAGAACAGAGATAAAGGCAGGGTTAAGACTGGTTATTTTGGAACCCCAAGGATGAACAGTCAGCTCTCTGTCACTCTGGTATCTCCTGTGTTCTCGAGTGGGTAATTGTGATGAGATGAGACCAAGGTTAAGGTTACAAAATAGGACAGATTTATTCCAGATTGCGAAGGACAAATGGGGGATGCCCTATTCAGGATAATAAGATAGCAAGAGGGACACCTTCTTTTTCCTCTTTTTCTCCTGTCTTATCTCTTCACAAATGAGTAATAGAATCTCCATGCCAGAGGATTTGCCACTTGGATGATTCCCAAAAACTGAAAAAAGTTTGCATACTCCTAAACCTTTAACAAAAAACTAGTTTTCCTATGTAATACTGTTTGACCTAAAAATGAACTGGGAGAAAATACAAAAATCATCTTAGACCCCAGTAATCTTATGCAGGAAATCCTCAAATTAGCCTCCAGTCTTTTACAACTGAGAGCAGGAATAAAGAGGACAGAAGAAAAAAGAAGAAAAAACACAGAAATAAGAGACAGGCTCATCTACTGGCTGCTTTACAAGCTCTCCAGTCCCCTCCAGATTGTCCTAAGGACACTCCTCCAGGTAACTGCCATTGATAGGGAAAGCCAGGTTCACTGGAAGGCAAACTGCCCCACTGGGTTAAATGGGAAAAAGCCATGCATGGCTTGTCCCCTCTGCCACAAACTTAGCCACTAAAACTGGACTGCCCTGAAGGCCAAAGAGCCCCCGGGATAGAATCCCAACCTTTGATGAGCTTGAGCTGAAGGCACTCTGCTCCAGCCAGCTCCCAGATTAGATATCATCATCAACAGGGCAAGAGCAATTTTGGAGGTGGCATATAAAATTATAAATTTCCCTTTTGGGTTCAAGAGCTTCCTACTCTGTGCTAATCTCCTTCTCTGAGCAGGTGTCCTTCAAATCCTGTCAGGTAATTGGGTAAATGGCACCTCTTCCCTCCAAAAGAAAAGAATCATGACCCTTTGGGGCAAAAACATACTTTTCAAAATGGGTGCCAGTTTAATACTTACTCAACCTCTAAATTTGTCTTTTGCTCTAATATCTCTATTTCTCTTGGGGAAAAATACCTAAATATTTAAGCAATAACTTTGACTTGGACTGTCTTTCCTCAGGGGTTTTGAAATAGCTCACACTTATTTGGATAGGCCCTAGCAAAAACTCTAACTGAGCAATCTCTTGAGGGGGGATAACTTCTACAGTATATAGATAAACTCTTTATCTGCTCCCCCTTCACAGGCACTTCTCATGGCAACACATAGTGCAAACCATGAGTTACTAACAGAAAGGAAAATGATTTCTGTCTAATTCAAAGAGTATTAAGGTAAAGAACTATTTTTGCTAAGGAAGGTTATAAAGAAAGTAGATTTTATATGAGAAAGGATCTTGTATGGTAAATTATTGTCCCAAAGTAAAATGACTGGTTGTTTAAAAAGAAGGATGTTTAGGACAAGTCAGAAAGTCCTAATAGATATTTGGTGTAGGTCATAAAAAGATTCATGAAAGGGAATTTACATAAATAAATAGTATATAATTGTAAAGGTTATTAGGCATAATAAATGCTTCATAAACTGCTACTATGACTCTTAAATGTACAGCTTGCCCACTTTAAAGTCATTAAATTTTAGGTAAGGCCTGGGGATATACAGAGTTATCCATGCTCCCTAGCTATGCTTGTAAGAGTCAAACTTTATCTGTATTTCCATCTGATGTCCTAGACTCCACACCGAGTACATAATTAACATCATTTACTTACCAAGTCGTACACCAAAAGTAAAAGTTGCTAAGTGCTAACAGTGTAACACATGCTTGAGGCTACTGGAAAAACAGTTTTCAATGCAAGGCATGTAAGGAAAGTAGAATGTACTTTTAGTAAAAGATTATAAGAAGGCATAGGAATGTAAATTTTTGCCTAGCTTAGAGGGTTAAAGGATTGTTATAAAGTAGACAGGATAAAGCTGAAGGTTAAAGCAAGTTGTGGGAGGTTTGTCAAATAATTTTGTCAAAGAAATTCTGTGTGTGATCATATAGGCTAAAGTTAAAGAGGTATTTTTCAGTTTTTCCATAAACTTAACATTGGAATAAAAGCACAGCATGTTTTTTTAGAGCATCATTCTGTTCTTTAACAGAAAATTATAAAGGGTGATGAGAATCTTACCTTATAGTCAAACTGATAAAGATTGAATAGATTTGTGTATAAGGTTTTATTAGGAACTAGATTAAACATTAATAGTACACTAAAGCAAAGGTAATATTTGGCCAAAGTCGTGTGAAACTTCTATAATTCTAATGTAACTTAGTAAATGTTATTAGTAATAATTGTAAGTGCTAAATTATTTTGTGCCACAAGGTAACAAATTTCCTTGTCAATTGTGCCTTTGACTGTGGCTTCCCTAAGACTTTTTTTCATCCACATAAAATTGTTGTCTTGCTTTGATCCTCTTTTTTTATTATGATTATTTTTGAGATGAAGTCTCACTCTGTCACCAGGCTGGAGTGCAGTGGCGTGATCTCAGCTCACTGCAACCTCTGCCTCCTGGGCTCAAGCGATTCTCCTGCCTCAGCCTGCCAAGTAGCTGGGGCCACAGGCATGGGCCACGACGCCCAGCCAATTTATGTATTTTTAGTAGAGATGGGGTTTCACCATGTTGGCCAGGCTAGTCTCGATCTCTTTACCTCAGGATCCACCCACTTCAGCCTCCCAAAGTGCTGGGATTACAGTCTTGAGCCACTGCACCTGGCCCCATTTTGGTCCTCTTTAAAATGTGTTTTTATCATCAGCTATCAGACTCTAACTGGTGCTCTTAAATGCAGGTTTCTGATTTGGAGATTGTGACATGAGAATAGAGGAAAAACTTTCAGGACACTTATGGAGAGCTGAAATGTTCATGAATGTTAAGCAGAACATAAGTCAACTTCTGACCTAATAGAAGACTGAAATAATCCTTCTATTTACACCTTTTGACAACTGAATAAAGTATACTCCTGTAAACAAAATTCGGAGCATATTTGTTTCTCTGTACCTGATTTTTCTATAACTGGGAAACTATGAATATTCTTAACTTATGTCAATATAGTTATTTGCATAAGTGCAGTAAGAATCTGTTTTCTTTTGCAACAGGACACAATTGGGAACTGGTTATTTTACCAAGACTTTGCAAAGCCTTGCTAACTGGAATTTGTGTTTTCCATTAAGGAATCATATTTGACTTATAGATCCAATAAAAGCCCTTTGGGAAAACTGGCCTCATACCTACTCTACACAGTCCCTGTATAGGCTTCCTGACCTGTGGTAAGTAAAGCATATCACTTTGTGACAGGCCCAGGAGCCCCAAGTTATCTTGGGACCTCAAGTAGAAGGGAATTTATTGAACTGATACAGGTATTTGATGGTACAGGTATTTGAAGACTTAAACCCATGGCTGAGCTTAAGGTTTTAAAAATTCTTATCTGAGATTTCTCTTGGAACAAAGTTCCATCAAAGCCAATTTAAAAAGTAGCCTATATGGCAAATAGTTATTCTTGCTATCCTTTATACAAATAGCCAGGCCAAGTATAATAAGACTAAAGCTTATTTTGCAAATAAATCAGTTCTATCATGATTTGTTTTTAATAGAAATGAGATCTGGTGAGAGAAAAATTATGTTCATGTACCATGGTACCTGTTATTAGGTTCTAGTCTCATCAGTTGTTTTTGAGATTTGTCTGCAATTTAGACTAACCCTGCTTATTTCTGTGAACCAACTAGTGATCTCTAGCCTCAGCTCAGAAGAAATAGGAGGGATGGATAATGCAAAAATCTGGATCAATATTCTAATGCTGGGTACATATTGAAATTGGCTAGCAAATCCATCCCCCTAAGTCTTAGCAGGCCTCACTATAGCTTTCAGCTACCTGGGCATGTCAGCAGCTTCAGGATATTTTTTTGAAGCTGTCCTCACTCACTTATTTCATTTTGACAACTTCTAAATCTAATAACCTGATTTGTCTTCTCTTGCCTTCAGGCCATCAAGCACTCAGTGAGTGATACATCCCCTTAATGTTCAAGAGCCACCCTACTGTAGGGTACCCATAGGATGCCCATCAGTGGGACAAGACAGAGGTGAAATCATGCCCCTCTTTCCCTTGGACCTGGCTGGATACTGCTTTTGCCAACCCATGGAGCTACAATGCCCTGACAGGTAGCAAGAGCCCAAGGCCCATAGAACAACCACCATGGTCCCGCTATCAGCAGGAGGCAGTTAGAGAAGACTGACTTTCATCCATTTTCCCCAAAGAATTGGGGTCTTGGACTCTTGAAGTGTGAAATGTTATAGTAGGCAGTTAGTCAGACATTAGCAAGGAAGGAAAGGGCCCCTCTCCCCAGTCAGGAACGTCAGATGACCATCAGGTGATGGTCAAGTGGTTGTTAACTGTCTAAAATAAAAGTAATGGCAAAACAGCAATTACTTATTCACCAACCTAATAATTAGTTGCATCAAGTGCCAAGGAAAGAAATTCTCCCAATAGATAGAAAAACCTGAAACTAATGATCAGCTCTCCGATAAGATTTTAGGAGTCAGGTGAGTTGTTTCAAGCATGCGCACTAAGAGACAAAATGGCAGAGTTTAACTGGTATGTAATCAGTATGTATGTAATATGCAACTGGTAAAGGAAAAAGTGACCATGTGCACAACTTCATAAACACACTGCCCATCTCAAGTGATGGCAGGCCACTGCATGTGTGGACAGCAACCCTAAGAAAACAATGAGGGGAGAAGGGGGAGGGGAGAAATATGCCAATGTATAAAACTGCAAGTCAGAATTCAGGTCAAACAGGGCACTTGATCTCTCAAGTCGCCCACTTGTCCCTCTTTCTTTCATTCCTGCTCTAAACTTTTGCTCAACTTTTACTCCTGCTCTAAAACTTGCCTCAGTCTCTCTGCCTTATGCCCCTCAAATTCTTTCCTCTGGGGAGGAAGAATTGAGACTCACTGTCCCTAACAATGGTGAGCATAGAGTAAGGAAAGAGACTACCTAAATTGCTTTAGAGATAAAGAGAATAGGGTGGGCATATGCTGATTATAACTCTATTTGTGAGGGCGGTTCCAAGATGGCTGAATATGAACAGCTGCAGGCTACAGTTCCTGGTGTGAGTGACACAGAAGACAGGTTATTTCTGCATTTCCAACTGAGATACCAGGTTCATCTCACTGGGGCATGTTGGACAGTGGGTGCAGGACAGTGGGTGCAGTCCAACGATTGAGAGCTGAAGCAGGGTGAGGCATCACCTCACTTGGGAAGCACAAGGGGTAAGGGAATTCCCTTTCCTAGCCAAGGGAAACTGTGACACACAGTGCCTGGAAAATCGAGTCACTCCCCCGGTATGGTGTGCTTTTCCAAGGGTCTTAGCAAATGGCATACCAGGAGATTATATCCTGTACCTGGCTCAGAGGGTCCCACACCCACGGGGCTGCCCTCATTGCTAGCACAGCAGTCTGAGATCTAACTGCAAGGTGGCAGTGAGGCTTGGGAAGGGGCGCCTGCCATTTCTGAGGCTTGAGTAGGTAAACAAAGCAGCCAGGAAGCTTGAACTGGGGGGAACCCAATGCAGCTCAAGGAGGCCTGCCTGCCTCTGTCGACTCCACCTCTGGGGACAGGACATAGCCAAACAACAGGGAGCAGAAACCTCTGCAGATTTAAATGCCCCTGTCTGACAGCTTTGAAGAGAGTAGTGGTTCTCCCAGCATGGAGTTTGAGATCTGAGAACGGACAGACTGCCTCCTCAAGTGGGTCCCTGATGCCTGAGAAGCCTAACTGGGAGGCACCCCCCAGTAGGGGCAGACTGACACCTCACATGGCTGGGTACCCCTCTGAGACAAAGCTTCCAGAGGAATGATCAGGCAGCAATATTTGCTGTTCAGCAATATTCACTTTTCTGCAGCCTTCACTGCTGATAGCCAGGTAAACAGGGTCTGGAGTGGACCTCAAGCAAACTCAAACCTGCAGTTGAGGGTCCTGACTCTTAGAAGGAAAACTAACAAATAGAAAGGATATCACACCAAAACCCCATCTGTACATCACCATCATCAAAGACCAAAGGTAGATAAAACCACAAAGATAGGGAAAAAACAGAGCAGAAGAGCTGAAAATTCTAAAACTCAGAGCACCTCCCACCTCCAAAGGAACACAGCTCCTTCCCAGCAATGGAACAAAGCTGGATGGAGAATGACTTTGATGAGTTGAGAGAAGGCTTCAGATGATCAATCTTCTCCAATCTAAAGGAGGAAGTTCGAACCCATCACAAAGAAGCTAAAAACCTTGAAAAAAAGAGTTAGATGAATGGCTAACTAGAATAACCAATGTAGAGAAGTCCTTAAATGACATGATAGAGCTGAAAATTATGGCATGAGAACTATGTGACAAACACACAAGCTTCAGTAACCGACTCAATCAACTGGAAGAAAGGGTATCAGTGATTGAAGATCAAATGAATGAAATGAAGTGAGAAGAGAAGTTTAGAGATAAAAGAGTAAAAAGAAATGAACAAAGTCTCCAAGAAATATGGGAATATGTGAAAAGACCAAATCTATGTCTGATTGGTGTACCTGAAAGTGACCAGGAGAATGGAACTAAGTTGGAAAACACTTACAAGATATTATCCAGGAGAACTTCCCCAACCTAGCAATGCAGGCCAACATTCAAATTCAGGGAATACAGAGAACGCCACAAAGATACTCCTCGAGAAGAGCAACTTCAAGACACATAATTGTCAGATTCACCAAAGTTGAAATGAAGGAAAAAATGCTAAGGGAAGCCAGAGAGAAAGGTCGGGTTACACACAAAGGGAAGCCCATCAGACTAACAGCAGGTCTCTCGGCAGAAACTCCACAAGCCAGAAGAGAGTGGGGGCCAATATTCAACATTCTTAAAGAAAAGAATTTTCAACCCAGAATTTCATATCCAGCCAAACTAAGTTTTATAAGTGAAGGAGAAATGAAATCCTTTACAGACAAGCAAAAGCTGAGAGATTTTTTTCACCACCAGGCCTGCCCTACAAGAGCTTCTGAAGGAAGCACTAAACCTGGAAAGGAGCAACTGGTACCAGCCATTGTAAAAACATGCCAAAATGTAAAGACCATCGATGCTAGGAAGAAACTGCATTAACTAATGAGCAAAATAACCAGCTAACATCATAATGACAGGATCAACTTCACGTATAACAATATTAACCTTAAATGTAAATGGGCTAAATGCACCAATTAAAAGACACAGACTGGCAAATTGGATAAAGAGTCAAGACCCATCAGTGTGCTGTATTCAGGATACCCATCTCACATGCAGAGACACACATAGGCTCAAACTAAAGGGACGGAGGAAGATCTACCAAGCAAATGGAAACAAAAAAAGGCAGGGCTTGCAATCCTAGTCTCTGATAATATAGACTTTAAACCAACAAAGATCAAAAGAGGCAAAGTAGTCCATTACAATGGTAAAGGGATCATTTCAACAAGAAGAGCTAACTATTCTAAATATATATGCAACCAATACAGGAACACCCAGATTCATAAAGCAAGTCCTTAGAGAACTACAAAGAGACTTAGATTCCCACACAATAATAACGGGAGACTTTAACACCCCACTGTCAACATTAGACAGATCAATGAGACCGAAAGTTAATAAGGATATCCAGGAATTGAACTCAGCTCTGCACCATGCAGACCTAATAGACATCTACAGAGCTCTCCACCCCAAATCAACAGAATATACATTCTTCTCAACACCACATCACACTTCTTCCAGAATTGACTACATAGTTGGAAGTAAAGCACTCCTCAGCTAATGTAAAAGAACAGAAGTTATAACAAACTGTCTCTCAGACCACAGCGCAATCACACTAGAACTCAGGATTAAGAAAATCAATCAAAACCGCTCAACTACAGGGAAACTGAACAACCTGCTCCTGAATGACTACTAGGCACATAACAAAATGAAGGCAGAAATAAAGATGTTCTTTGAAACCAATGAGAACAAAGATACAACATACCAGAATCTCTGGGACACATTGAAAGCAGTGTGTAGAGGGAAATGTATAGCACTAACTGCCTACAAGAGAAAGCAGGAAAGTTCTAAATTGACGCCCTAACATCACAATTAAAAGAACTAGAGAAGCAAGAGCAAACACATTCAAAAGCTAGCAGGAGGCAGGAAATAACTAAGATCAGAGCAGAACTGAAGGAGATAGAGAAAAAAGAAATCCTTCAAAAAAATCAGTGAATCCAGGAGATGGTTTTTTGAAAGATCAACAAAATTGATAGACTGCTAGCAAGACTAATAAAGAAGAAAGGAGAGAAGAATCAAATAGATGCAATAAAAAATGATAAAGGGAATATCACCACCAATGCCACAGATATACAAACTACCATCAGAGAATACTATAAACACCTCTACGCAAATAAACTAGAAAACCTAGAATAAATGGTTAAATTCCTGGACACATACAGTCCCCCAAGACTAAACCAGGAAGAAGTTGAATCTCTGAATAGACCAATAACAGACTCTGAAATTGAGGCAAAAATTCATAGGCTACCAACCAAAAAGAGTCCAGGACCAGATGGATTCACAACAAAATTCTACTAGAGGTACAAGGAGGATCTGGTACCATTCCTTCTGAAACTATTCCAATTAATAGAAAAAGAGGGAATCCTCCCTAACTCATTTTATGAGGCCAACATCATCCCAGTACCAAAGCCTGGCAGAGACACAACAAAAAAAGAGAATTTTAGACCAATATTCCTGATGAATATCGATGCAAAAATCATCAATAAAGTACTGGCAAACCAAATTCAGCAGCACGTCAAAAAGGTTTTACACCATGATCGAGTGGGCTTCATCCTTGGGATGCAAGACTGGTTCAATACATGCAAATCAACAAAAGTAATCCAGCATATAAACAACCAAAGACAAAAACCACATGATTATCTCAATAGATGCAGAAAATACCTCTGACAAAATTCAACAGCCCTTCATGCTAAAAACTCTCAATAAATTCGGTATTGATGGAACATATCTCAAAATAATAAGAGCTATTTATGACAAACCCACAGCCAATATGATACTGAATGGGCAAAAACTAGAAGCATTCCCCTTGAAAACTGGCACAAGACGGGGATGCCCTCTCTCATCACTCCTATTCAACATAGTGTTGGAAGTTCTGGCCAGGGCAATCAGGCTAGAGAAACAAATACTCCACCATCTCAGCCCAAAATCTCCTTAAGCTGATAAGAAACTTCAGCAAAGTCTCAGGATACAAAATCAATGCACAAAAATCACAAGCATTCTTATACACCAATAACAGACAAACACAGAGCCAATCATGAGTGAACTCCCATTCATAATTGCTTCAAATAGGATAAAATACCCAGGAATCCAACTTATGAGGGATGTGAAGGATGTTTTCAAGGAGAACTACAAACCACTGCTCAGTGAAATAAAAGAGGACACAAACAAATTGAAGGACATTCCATGTTCATGGATAGGAAGAATTGATATCGTGAAAATGGCCATACTGCCCAAGGTAATTTATAGATTCAATGCCATCCTCATCAAGCTACCAATGACTTTCTTCACAGAATTGGAAAAAACTACTTTAAAGTTCATATGGAACCAAAAAAGAGCCTGCATTGCCAAGACAATCCTAAGCCAAAAGAACAAAGCTGAAGGCATCATGCTACCTGACTTCAAACTGTACTGCAAGGCTACAGTAACCAAAACTGCATAGTACCGGTACCAAAGCAGAGATACAGAGCAACGGAACAGAACAGAGCCCTAAGAAATAATATCACACATCTATAGCCATCTGATCTTTGACAAACCTGAGAAAAACAAGAAATGGGGAAAGGACTCCCTATTTAATAAATGGTTCTGGGAAGACTGGTTAGCCATATGTAGAAAGCTGAAACTGGATTCCTTCCTTACACCTTATATAAAAATTAATTCAAGATCTATTAGAGACTTAAATGTTAGACCTAAAACCTTAAAAACCCTAGAATAAATTTTTATTCACATAATTTATAATGTCTAGAAAATTAAGGAGAATTTTTGGCTTCAAAGAAGAACATTTCTTTGTCTTTCTACTGATATGAAGGAACTTTCCCTTCCATGAGTCCTCATGAAGAGGGCACTATATAAATGCAATAACATGCTCCTTAGTTACATCCTGAAATTAACTACAGTAGTGGTTTCTATAATGATTAAGGGAATGGGATCTTAAATTGGGTTCAAATTTTCCTACCACTATTTACAAGAAGAATGGGCTTAAGAAAATTAATCTTTGTTGGTTTAATTTCCTCATTGTTAAAATATTGAAAATCATAGGGTTTAACTCAAGTTTTTATGTATGTGTGAGAAGAGTAAATGAAATCTTATGCACATGATACTTTTTTCTTTTTCTTTTTTTTTTTTGAGACGGAGTCTTGCTCTGTTGCCAGGCTGGAGTGGTGCAGTGGGTGCAATCTCAGCTCACTGCAACCTCTGCCTCCCGGGTTCAAGTGATTCTAGTGCCTCAGCCTCCTGAGTCGCTGGGACTCCAGGCATGTGCCACTATGCCAAGCTAATTTTTGTATTTTTATTAGAGATGGGGTTTCACCCATGTTGGCCATGATGGTCTCAATCTCCTGACCTCGTGATCCACCTGCTTTGGCCTCTCCAAGTGCTGGAATTACAGGTGTGAGCCATTGCACCCGGCCACATATGATTCTTAGAATTGTGCTGGGCACATAGTCAACACAAAATATTAAGCTACCACTGTTACTGAAATACAATTTATTATTTTAAAAAACTGTCAAAAAGTAATGATAATCTAATGTCAAATTGAATTTCTCTCACAGTAAGTTTTTGGGTAAGCCAAAAGTTTCAGAGTTCTTTGACGATCCTACATAACTGAATGAGATACTTCATAGTAGATGAATGAGTTTATCTATTCTTCAGATAAGAATTTACCTATTCAGATAATCATTTATAAATAGTTTCATTCAACATAGTTTGTGAGAAGTATTGATCAGTATTGATTTTGTGATTATACTTTGACAAGTACTGGGAGTACAGTCATTCGGAGTTGTTGATTAAGTGTAAAACTCATGATTGGTATTTGGAAGGAGTAAAAAAAGATTTAAAAGTGAGAAACTTGATAAAAACACATCTGAATAGAAACTCTCTTTTTCTGCATGGAGACGCGCTGAGGCTACCTGTGAGAAATGTTAATATTATTGTTAAAATGTAATCTGAGGCTTGACCCAGTATCTAAATAAATGTGCAATTGAAACTCACAAATTTTAAATCAGAAAGCAGAGGTGCAATAATTTTACCTTGGAAAGTTTTGAAAGCAGGTGTAAACAAATGCTCACCCCAGGCACAAATAAAAGCTCACTGAAACATTTATGGAATGTTTAACCTTGAGCAATATTCCTTTCTTGTATGTGCTCCAAATGTGTGCCAAAGTAACTGAATGGATTTAACATATTGTGCAAATTTATTGATTAAGGGTCGTTTAAGAGTTAGAGAATATATTTCTAAAACAATCATTTTAGTTACAGAATATTTTATGATACAATTTATGTTTGAAATTACTTTGGTGGCCATCTGTAGAAGATTGTTGGAAGGCAATAGTGAAATCAAGAGGTGGTGGTTAATTTTATATGTTAAGTTGACAAGGCTAAGGAATGCCCAGACAGTTGGTAAAACATGATTTCTTGGTGTTAATATGAAGGAATTTTTGGAAGAGATTAGCATTTGAATAAGTAGAGTAAGAAAGTGGCCTTCACCAATGTAGATGGGCATCATCCAATCCATTGAAAGCCCAAACAAAATTAAAAAATAGAGAAAAGACAAATTTGCTCTCTCTACTTGAGCAAGTCCATCCATCTTCTCCTGTCTACAAACATTGGCTGTCTTCATTCTTGGGCCTTAGATTCGAGCCATAACTTACACCATCAGATCCCTGGTTCTCAGGTCTTCAGGCTTGGTCTGAAACTATACTACTGGCTTTCATGGCCTACCAGTTTGCCGATGGCAGATAGTGGTACATCTCAGCCTCCATAATTGTGCAACCCAAATCCTAATAATGAATATATTCCTCTATATCTATAGGTATCCTATAGGGTCTGTTTCTCTGGAGAACCCTGACTAATATACAGAGATAAATTAGGCTGCTATAGCAGGAGTATAGGTGAGATGCTTATAACTGAAGGTGAATCAGTTCAAGGATTTGTGAAACCTCCTAATAGGACACCCACATGATTCATACCCAATCTTAATATTCATATCTGCAGGTTTAGCTAATTCTGCCAAGGCATATGGGGAATAAAAGTTAAATACAGTTAAAAAGATATTTTATATTTTAGCACTGGATATATGCCTTGACAGAAGAAATGTACATTTTAAAACAAACCGTACATACCTTTCCAGGGAACTGAACAGGTATCAGAAAGAAAAATTTTCAGTGATATGAGCTAGGTGACAGTTCCTCTGTAGTTGACACAGATAAGAATGGCCAAACTAGCCCTCTTTTTTGCTAATTCTATCTCTGAATGCTGAAGTTATAAAAGTCCACAAGACTCTGAAAGTGAATAGATGATTCCTCTGAAGTCCAAGTCTCTTGCTTGAAAATAATATAAGTTAAAAAAAAAAAAAAAACCCATGTTCTTTGAAGGTCACATTTTAGGGAATCTATTATACTAAAATTAGGAGACTTCTGAATCCATGTATTTATAGTGACAACCTGGCAATATTAAGAGGTATTGTGAATACAGATCAGTCTGTCAAAGCAGATGAGGTCATGTGTGCAAAAATATTGATTTTAAATTTAGAAGTTTATCAAGAACTGTGAAGGGTCTGAGATTTTTATCCTACCTATAATTTAACAAGTTAGCCTGCCACTGTTTCATGGATCTCACCAGCAGACATGGGATTTTATTTTTGTTCAAAGACAAAGGACTGTATTACCCTTGGCACAGCAGGTAGCATGCATTTCACGTTTCATTTGATCCCCATGCTCTTACCCACAATAAGCCCGACAGGAGCAATGTAGATGGGTCAAGGTGGATGCTGTGTCCACTGTGTTTGTATCACAGCTGAGAAACTTCATGCTTAGGAAACCCCAATGTATTATAAGATGGCTGAAAGGAAACTTGACCGATCTTTGCTCTGCAGGGAGACGTTATTTTTATTATACTGCACAGAAAACAGACTTGCCCTCTGCCTCAGAGGTAGATAATATCTCCATCTTCCATGGGTCCTTGCTATCCAAACATCCTTCAAAAGATAGTCCAGAAAAATATCTGCTAGTAACACTGCTTGCAAGACATAGGGAAATATGAGAAACTCGTGGATAATTTTATTCCAATAGTGTTCAGAAAGAAAGTCACACAAAGAGTATTCAAACATAATTTTAACTATGGTAAACTTGTCTGAATTGCAAAAAATTTATCATTGTAAAAAATGTATAGTCACCAATAGTTTGCAGCACGCTTATGTCCTATTTAAGTACCTGAGTTGAAAAACTATTTTATATATGATGTAATTAGTCTTAATTGGGCTCTCCCAAATTGCTCAACCAAAAACAGACAAAATGTTCTTATTTGGGCCCTCAGCAATGGAACAAGCTCTCTTCATCCTTTGGGGTTGTAATAGCAAAATATCGGACACTAGGTAATTTATACAAAATGGAAGGTTATCCTGGAGTTCTGGAGGTTTGGAAGTCTACGATCAAGATGCCAGTAAGGTTGGTATCTGGTAAGGGCCTGGTATCTGGTAAGGGCCTGGTCTCTGCTTCCAAGATGGTGTACTGTTGTTACTGTATCTTCTGGAGGGAAGGAATGGCACATAATCATGTAAGAAAGAGTGGAAGAGCAGGAGAGGCTAACTCTCCCTGAAGCCTGTTTTAGGAGGCCATTAATTCATTTATGAGGTCTCTGCCCTTATGACTTAATTACTACTAAAAAAAGTCCCTCCTCTTAAAACTGCTGCATTGGGAATTACATTTTGACATGAATTTGGAGGGGACACCATCATTCGAACCATAACACAATCCCAGACAACCTTCTTGTGAGAATTTCATTCTGTCCCTTCTAACCATGTCCATCTCTTCTGCTTGGAGTTTTACTATCTATAGCTAGATTAAAGGTCCTGTTACCTGTGGGAAATAGTGAGGAGGCTCCAAATGGAGGCAACACATGTTTTAAAATTCCTACCATATATTATATTGAGACAATTTACAAGGTTACTGGAAATGATATACAGAAAACCAAAACAGTAGAAATTTTCCAGAATTACAACTCATAGTCTTTTCACCGAACTTGGAAAAGACACTTCCGTTGTTTGTAACATATGGCAAATACTGTTAGCAAAAGGATATGTAGCCATAGATTTCTTACTGTGAATCTCTGTATTGAAGCTAATAGCAGATTTTTCAAAATTAATCATGCATTAAAGTTAAGTTCCATGATGACTTTTGGTGTTTACTCAGCTATTTGGAGTGAAATTTAGTCTCGTTATTCTTTTTCTCCACTTTTTAGCACAGCATTACATAAATTGTAATTATTGCTTCCTCATTTCATTTTCCTCTCTATCTGACTTGACCACTAACCTAATGTCACACAGTTTAGACTTTTTGGTATAAAGTAACTCAAATTAAAATTTAAATTTTGGGGCAGGCACTGTGGGTAATGCCTGTAATTCCAGGATTTGGGGAGACAAAGCAGGAGAATCACTTGAGGCCAGGAGTTCAAGACATGCTTGGGCAATATAGCAAGACCGTGTTTCTAGTAAAAATTACCAAAAAATTACCCAGACTACAGGCATGTGCCTGTAGTCCCAGCTACTATGGAGGCTGAGAAGGGAGAGTTACGTGAGCCCAGGAGTTCAAGCTTGCGGTGAGCTGTGATTGTGCCATGGCACTCCAGCCTGGGCAACAGAGCGAGACTTTATCTCAAAAACAAAACAAAACAAAAAAATTAAATTTCTGGAAATTAATGAAATATGACTGGATAAAGAAATGGAATTACTATATTTTTGAAGGCTAACATGAAAGCTGTTGAAAGACACAGTAATGGAAGTCGCTAAAAAGAAATTGCTCTCAAATTAGGATTAGGTGAGCCAAATGTATATAATTATAAATAAAATAATGGAAAACATTTAAAAAAGATTTTACACTGATATTACTTACAATTCACTTTAAGTTGTTTTCTAGGTTTGAAGAAGTATATACAGAAAACTATAGATTTTAGAAAGTTTGTATATGTTTATCAATAATAAGGCACTAAACTACAGTCAGCAGATCTATACATGAGATCTAACCCTTAGTCAGATATCACAAGGTTGGTAAAATAATAACTCTATCTATTGATTCATCAATCTGTTGCCTATCATCTGTTTTTATGTCATCATATTTCTATCTATATTTTTAATTGCCCATTTTAGCCAACATTTTCAAGTAAGTGACAAATCTCAGTGATATAATATATGGGGGCTTCCCCTCCAGAGATGGTAGCTGGTTGCATGGATGCTCTCCTGCCCCTTCAGAGGTTTTTGCACATGCCTATTCTGAGTCAGTCTGTGCTGATTATAAAACTTAATCCATTGAAGATAATTTAATTTCCCCTGAATTTTTCAGGAGAGAGAGAGCCCTATCATGTACAGGTAGTCAAACTGGGTAGGTTTATAGTTGTTTGTTTTTATTAGTTTGCTTTTGTTTTTTCACTTATGATTGAGTTATGAGCATTTACTGCTAGCATTAAGTCTTAGAAAAATGTGATTTTGAGGGGCATTGCATGGCATTTCATCAAATATAGGCTCTTTTAAATTTATTTTAGTGCCCAAATTTTGTACATTTAGGTGACTGATATGGTTTCATTCTGTGTCCCCACCCAAATCTCATCATGTAGCCCCCATAATTCCCACATGTCGTGGAAGGGACCCAGTGGGAGATGACTGAATCATGAGGGTGAGTCTTTCCCGTATTGTTCTCATGACAGTGAATGAATGTCATGAGTCTTAAAAATGAGAGTTTCCCTGCACAAGTTCTCTCTGCCTTCTGCCATCCACGTAAGATGTGACTTGGTCCTCTTTGCCTTCCACTATGATTATGAGGCTTCCCCAGCCATGTGGAACTGTAAGTACAATAAACCTCTTTCTTTTGTAAATTGCCCAGTCCACTGTCTTTATCAGCAAGCCCACTGTCTTTATCAGCAGTGTGAAAATGGACTAATACAGTTACCAAACATTTTTAATTCTAATAATTTAAACTTGAGAAAGATCTGCTATGATAATATTTTGTGCTTTATCCTTTGAATAAATTACTAGAAGTGGAACTTCTATATAAAAAAGTATGAATAATTCCAAGGCTTTGCTATATGTAACTAAAGTCCTTTACAGAGCTTATTCCAATTTAAATTCCCTTCAGCTAACTTATTGCATCGTATTCAACAATAAATATTGATATTTTAAATTCTGTCAAATTGCTAGGAAAAAAATAGTATTGTACTACTTTAATGCATATTTGGTTCCAAGGGGGACACATTCTCCATATGTTTATTTATCAGTTTTTGTTTCTTTTTTGTGAGTTGACTGAACTAAGTACATCTTTCCAAGAGATTTTAATTGTGGTTGATCTTATTTACTACAAATATTTTACCCCCCATTTTTACTTTTTAATTTTGTTTGTGGTGTCTTCAGGTGCACAATATACCATCAAAACTAGAATTATAAAAATGTTATTGCTACCATTAAGTACCTTTATTTATTTTTTTAAAGAGAAAACATTTAAATGATTAAAGGGCATCCTTGTAACTAAGAGTAAATACATAAAAAAATTACTTGATTAGAGTTTATGAGTTTTAAATCCTGTCATTAAAAAGTTGAAAAAAAAAGTATGACATTATGGCTTTGCTATAATAAGATGCTGCTTTTATAATGTAAAATATTGTTACTTGCTTGAAAAATAAACTCAAGAGAATACTTTTATTTATTTTGTCATTTATTCATCCAGGCAAATCCCAAATGGTGAAGTGGCAATAATATTATTGGTATGGGGCTGGAATAAATCTTTTAGCTGTCTGTGTGATTTTCTGAAAGATGATGTTTCTTTAGAGAAGGACATATAAAAACATTTTTTCAAAGAAGAAAAAAAAAAAAAGAAAAAGAAAACAAAAAATATTGTAGCATTTCACATACAGCTAAATGAAGTGTGATATGTATTTGTCAATTACCTACAAGTAAATCTCAGCAAAAATGCAATAACTTTCATTACAAGAATAAAATGTGAGATATAATTTGTGTGTGTGTGTGTATTGTTACACAGAACAAAACATATATATTTTATTATGCTTTAAAGGCTGAAGACATTTTTAAAGCATCAACCATGAAAATGAAATTAATTGAAAAAAGAGAGAGAGAGACTGAAACCTAGAAGAGGAATTAAAATAATCACTGAAAGCTACTAAAATTTTAATACAGCAGGTTTTTTTAATTTTTAATTTTTGTAGATACTTAGTAGGTGTATATATTTGTGGGGTATGTAAGATATTTTAATAAAGGCCTGCAATGTGAAATAATCACATCATGGAGAATGGGGTATTCATCCCCTCAATTATTTGTGTTAGAAGAAATCCAACTACATTCTTTCAGTTATTTTTAAATGTACAAGTAAGTTATTACTGACTGTAGTCACCCTCCTGTGCAATCAAATAGTATGCCTTATTCATTCTTTCTATTTTTTGTACCCATTCACTATACCCACCTCCTCCCCCTCCCCCCACTACTCTTCCCAGCCTCTAGTAACCTTCCTTCTACTTTCTATGTCTATGAGTTCAATTGTTTTGATTTTTAGATCCTACAGATAAGTGAGAACATGTGACATTTGTCTTTCTGTAGTTGCTTGATTTCACTTAACATAATGATCTCCAGTTCCATCCATGTTGTTGCAAATGACTGGATATCATTCTTTTTTATAGCTGAATAGTACTCCATTGTGTGTAAGTACCACATTTTCAACATCCATTCATCTGTTGATGGACACTTAGGTTGCTTCTAAATCTTAGCTATTGTAAACAGTGCTACAACAAAAAAGCGAGTGCAGATACCTCTTCAATATACTGATTTCCTTTCTTTTGGGTATGTATCCATCTGTGGGATTGCTGGATCATATGTTATCTATATTTACTTTTCTGTGAGAAAGCTTCAAGCTGTTCTCCACAGTAGTTGTACTAATTTATATTTCCACCAACAGTATATAAGGGTTCCCTTTTCTTCACATCCTCACCAGCGTTTTAACCCAGAGTGAGATGCTATCTCATTGCAGTTTTGATTTGCGTTTCTCTAATGATCAATGATGTTGAGCACCTTTTCATATATCTGTTTGTCATTTGTAAGTCTTCTTTTGAGAAATGGCTATTCAAATCTTTTGCCTATGTTTTGATCAGATTACAAGATTTTTTAACTGTAGAGTTGTTTGAGCTCCTTATATATTCTGGCTATTAATCCCTTGTCAGACGGGTAGTTTGCAAATACTTTCTCCCATTCTGTAAGTTGTTTCTTCACTTTGATGATTGTTTCCTTTGCTGTGCAGAAGCTTTTTAACTTGATGTGAGACCGTTTGTCCATGTTTACTTTGGTTACCTGTGTTTGTGGGGTATTATTCAAGAAATTTTTGCCCAGACCAATATCCTGGAGCTTTTCTCCATTTTTTTTCCTGTAGTGGTTTCATAGTTTTATGTCTTAGATTTAAGTCTTTAATCCATTTTGATTTGGTTTTTATGCACTGTGTGAGAGAGGGGTCTAGTTTCTTTCTTCTGCATATGGACATCCAGTTTTCCCAGAATCATTTATTGAAGAGACTGCCTTTTCCTCAGAGTATGTTCTTGACATCTTTGTTGAAAATTCATTCATTGTGTGTGGATTTGTTTTGGGGTTCTCTATTCCGTTCCATTGGTCCATGTGTTTGCTTTATATGCCATAGCAGAAGATTTTAAAAAGCACATTTTAAAACATCTATTTTTAAATTTTATGGATATGTAGTTGTGCATGTTTATGGGATACATGCGATGTTTTGATACAAATATGCAATGTGTACTGAGTCTGGGTAACTGGAATACCTGTAATCTCAAAATTTTATCATTTAATTTGTGTTGAGAATATTATAAATCTTCTTGTTTAGCTATTTTGGAATATACAATAAATTATTGTTAGCAATAGTTACTCTATTGTACTACCAAACACTAGATCTTATTTTTACTATTTACCTGTAGTTTTGTACCCATTAAAACCAACCCCTCTTCATCTCCCCTGCCCACTACTCCTCCCAGCCTTTGGTAACCACCATGCTGTTCACTATTACCATGAGATCAATTTTTAAAAGAGGATTTAAAAAAAGAAGATGTTTTTCCTATATTCAAATGGAAGCTGACAAGAAGTTACTGTGAGCCATATTTTTATTTCAAATGAGGAGGTATTTTAAAAATTCTTTTCTAACAACTTTTTGAAGGTTTAGTTTCTTTTTAAGTGGCCTGACCCCATTCTTTGCTTTTGCACCGTTCTTGAATTTTCTTTCCCTAACAAGATGTTTTATATGCAAATGCATTATATTTTACTTAAATGAGAGTCTGCTATCATCTCTTATCTTGTGGCATCATATCTTTATCTGTCTTACTCCTGTTTCAATAGTTTGGCATGAAACAACTGTCACAAAATGACACTTGATTTGTTTTGGGAGCTTCTGGGGCAGGTGCAGAAAGATGTAAGTTTGAAAATATAAAAAAGAAATGCCTGTTGGAAGTTCATTCACTTGCAAATGACATAGAAAAATTAGATTCGGGGAAGAGGCAGAGAAAAACATCAACCTAAAAATAAATAATTGGCTTTCAGAAAATTGATAATTGGGTGAATTTGATTTGTACTTCCAGTTTTAGTATATGTGCTGCCGAAGCGAGCACTTGATTTGTACTTCTTAAAAATTTGAGGTATAATTTAGAGAAGGAGAAATGCACTGATCTTATGTATACAGATTGATAAATGTGCACAGACAGGTATCCTACACCCTAGTTGAAATATAAAATATTGTAATAAGCCTGGCAGGTTATCTCACATCCACTTCTACTCCATCTCCATCTGTCCAATAATTTCTATTCTTATTTTTATAGTCCTAGATTAGTTTTGACTATTCTTGAATTTCACATAAATAAATTATCCAGCATAACTTATTTTGCATCTCTTTTCTATAACAATATTTTACCATTTATTAATGTTGCTGTGTGTAAGGGTTCAGTCAGGATAGTGGGAGAAATTGTAAAATAAACACAAACTTTCTTGGAAGTCCTGAAGGTTTTTGCAAAAGCCTTAAGATAAAATTATGGCTGAAGGCAGGCTAATCCTCTTTGAGCTATAGCAAGGATAATTAACATAGGAATGTAGAGGAGTCTATCTAAATATCTTGTTTAATCATGTGGTCCTAAGACTAATCTTTGACCATGGAAGGGTGCATGATTGTTCTCTACTGGGGGGGATCTGCAATGGTAATTACCTTCTAGTGATGTGTTTACTTGAGAGCTTTTATCATTTAATGTGTACTGAATAAATGCCAGGAGGGCCAGTGAGTCAGGGCCCCAGCTGCTACTCTTTACAGCACTCTCCTTGGAATCTGTAAGTGGCCTGGACACTCAGCTGGACTGACAGGCATAATATCTGTGTAAGTGTATGTTACTCATCTGTCGTTGGGACAGGGTCTGTGGGATGGACCCCCCCAGCTGGTGCCCTGTGTGAGGAACACTGCGAAGGGAGTGTGATGGATCCCCTGAAAATGAAGGTGAAAAGGACTATGCGGTCAGTGAGTCAGTAAGTCATTGGTGCCCAGTTGGGATTTCCAAGTTCAGGGGGCATTGTTCAGGCTGAGGTTTCATCATGAGACAACAGCTATCAGCTCAACCAAAACAGTTTATAAAAATACTGAAACAGCTGCATAAGGCTAGGGGAGCCTCAGTTTTGCAGGCTCAATTAAGGGACCTAATGCAAATGGTTGTAAACCATCGTCCATAGGTAGAGTTCTAGGAACAAGTTAAGGAGAAACATTTTTTTTTCTTGCAAAGAATTTTCTTTTTCTTTTCTTTTCTTTTCTTTTCTTTTTTTTATTATACTTTAAGTTCTAGGGTACATGTGCACAACATGCAGGTTTGTTACATATGTATACATGTGCCATGTTGGTGTACTGCACCCATTAACTCGTCATTTACATTAGGTATATCTCCTAATACTATCCCTCCACCCTCCCCCTCCCCACAATAACCCTGGTGTGTGATGTTCCCCTTTCTGTATCCAAGTGATCTCATTGTTCAATTCCCACCTATGAGTGAGAACATGTGGTGTTTGGTTTTCTGTTCTTGCGATAGTTTGCTGAGAATGATGGTTTCCAGCTGCGTCTATGTTCCTACACAGAACACGAGCTCATCCTTTTTTATGGTGGCGTAGTATTCCATGGTGTATGTGGGCCACATTTTCTTAATCCAGTCTGTCACTGATGGACATTTGGGTTGATTCCAAGTCTTTGCTATTGTGAATAGTGCCTCAATAAACATACGTGTGCATGTGTCTTTATAGCAGCATGATTTATAATCCTTTGGGTATATCCCCAGTAATGGGATGGCTGGGTCAAATGGTATTTCTAGTTCTAGATCCTGGAGGAATCACCACACTGTCTTCCACAATGGTTGAACTAGTTTACAGTCCCACCAACAGTGTAAAAGTGTTCCTATTTCTCCACATCCTCTCCAGCACCTGTTGTTTCCTGACTTTTTAATGACTATCATGCTTACTTGTGTGAGACAGTATCTCATTGTGGTTTTGATTTGCATTTTTCTGGTGGCCAGTGATGATGAACATTTTTTCATGTGTCTGTTGGCTGTATAAATGTCTTCTTTTGAGAAATGTCTGTTCATATCCTTTGTCCACTTTTTGATGGGGTTGTTTTATTCTTATAAATCTATTTGAGTTCTTTGTAGGTTCTGGATACTAGCCCTTTGTCAGATGAGTAGATTGCAAAAATTTTCTCCCATTCTGTAGGTTGCCTGTTCACTCTGATGGTAGTTTCTTCTGTTGTGCAGAAGCTCTTTAGTTTAATGAGATCCCATTTGTCAATTTTGGCTTTTGCTGCCGTTGCTTTTGGTGTTTCAGACATGAAGTCCTTGCCCATGCCTATGTCTTGAATGGTATTACCTAGGATTTCTTCTAGTGTTTTTACAGTTTTAGGTCTTACATTTAAGTCTCTAATCCATCTTGAATTAATATTTGTATAAGGAGTAAGGAAAGGATCCAGTTTCAGCTTTCTACTTTTCTTTTCTTTTTTTTTTTTTTAAGATGGAGTCTTGTTTTGTGCCCAGGCTGGAGTGTAGTGGGGCAATCTCGGCTCACTACCAGCTCCACCTTCTGGGTTCATGCCATTCTCCTGCCTCAGTCTCCCAAGTAGCTGGGACTACAGGTGCCCCGACACCACGCCTGTCTAATTTTTTGTGTTTTTAGTACAGATGGGGTTTCACCGTGTTAGCCAGGATGGTCTCGATCTCTTGACCTCGTGATCCACCCACTTCGGCCACCCAAAGTGTTGGGATTACTGGCATGAGCCACTGTGCCCAGCCAGAGGAAATCTTAAACAACATTATGCACAAGGGCAACGGGTCCCAGTAACAGCCAAATGCTTTGGGCTTTAGTTAGAGCTGCTCTGGTTCCGTTACACACAGAAGAGCCTAAAAAGTGAAAGGAGGAGGAACTGTCACCTGCCTTACCGCCCCCTCTTCCCTCAGCCCCAATATCACCGGGTCAAAAATAACAAAGAGGAAATGGAGATTTTACCTGAGTCCCCTCCTCCAATAAATAGAAAAAAGGACAAGAGACATGCTCCAGCTATGGGACCTTACCTTAAGCATGCAGCATTAGAAGGGGAGCTCTTAGCCTGCCCAGTAATGCAAGATTGGCAAAGCAATCAGGCATGCTATCTACGTCAGTGTACGTTATTCATCTGTCTTTGAGTCAGGGTCTGCAGGATGGACCCACGCAGTTGTGTTTTTTTTGTGTGTGTGTGTGTATATGTGTGCATATATATATAACTGAGTAGTACTCCATTGTATAGATATCACCAAATTTTTTAGCTGTTGGTTTGGTGGCCACCAAATGAATTTGATGATCAACTTTCCCTTTTCTGACCCTCAAAAAAGTCATTGGAGTTTTGATAAAGATGGCATTGAATCTGTAAATTAATTTGGGGAGTATTGACATCTTAACAATATTGATTCATGATCATGGAATGTTTATTTATTTAGCTATTCTTTTATTTCTTTCCATATTTCATACTTGTTAATGTACAAATCTTGCCCTACTTTTATTAAATATACACATATTTTATTGTTTTGATGCTACTGTAAATAGTATTGCTTTATTAATTTTGTCTTTTTTTGCTAGTATATAGAAATACAATTGATTGTAGTATATTGAACTTGTATCTTGCAATGTGCTGGACCCATTTATTAGTTCTAATAGTTTTTCGGTGGAGTTTTTAAGATTTTTTTGTATACAAGAATGTGTCATCTATGAAACATAGTTTTACTACTTCCTTTCAAATCTGGTTAACTTTTATTTCTTTCTATTGCTTAATTTACCTAGGAAGTTCCTTGGACACAATGTTTACTAAAATTGTTGAGAGTTGATATGCTTGTTCCCGATTTTATGAAGAAATCTTTCAGACTTTCAACATTAAATATGATATTAGCTGAGCATGTTTAATAGCCACCCTTTATCAAATTTAGGAAGTTTCTTTCTCTTCCTACTTTGGTTGAGAGCTTTTATCATAAAGAGTTGTTGAATTTGTCCAGTTCTCTATTGAAATAGTCATGTGCTTTTTTACTTTCTTTTATTAATATGGCATATGACACAGCTTTATTTTCTCATGTGTCTTAGTCCATTTTGTGCTGATAAACCACAACTGGGTAATTTACAAAACCCAGAAATTTATATTTTTACAGTTCTGGAGGTTTGGAAGTGCAAAATCCAAGTGCTGATATTTGGTAAAGGCCTTTTTGCTGGGTCCTCTGGAAGAAAGGAATACTGGGTCCCCACATGACAGACAGTGGGAGGTAAGGAGACAATGGGGGGCCAGACTTGCCCTTTTATAATGGTATTAATCCCACTCAAGAGAGGAAAGAACTCGTGGCCCTATTACCTCCCAAAGGTACAATTTTTCAACACTGCCACAAGGCAAATAGCTTTCAACATGAGTTTTGGAGGGGACAAACATTCAAACCATAGCAAGATGTTTTACACTAACATTGCAGTCCTGGGATACATCCTAATTGTTCATGGTTCTTGATCCTTTCTAGGTTACTGAACTGTTGCTAGTATTTTGTTGAGAATTTTTATGTACATATTCCTCAAAAGATATTGGTTTGTAGTTTCCTTTTTGTAATATCTTCATCTGGTTTGAACACTGCCTCCTTAAAATGACTTGAGAAGTGTTCATTCATCTTCCGCTCTTTGAAAGAGTTTAATAGTGGTGTTAATTTTAAACTATTTGGTAGGATATACCAGTGAAGTTGTGTGTTCCTGAGCTTTTCTTTTGGAGATACTTAAAAATTAGTAATTCAACCTATTTGGTCATTATAGGTTTATTTGGGTTTTTTATACCTTTTAGGGTTAGTTGTTATAGTTTGTAAATTTACAGAAATCTGTTCATCTAGGTATCTAATTTGTTCATATACATTTGTTTAATAATCCATTTTAATATTTTTTTATTTTCATAAGGTTGGTAGAAATTATTCCTCTTTTAATACTGATTTTAATAATGTGACTCTTTTTCTTGTTCAGTCTGGTTACGTTTGTCTTTTTTGTTGTTTTAACATAACACATTATTGGTTTTGTCTATTTTCTGTATTGTTTTTATATTCTATATTCCATTAATTTCCACTATAATTCATACTATTTTCTCCCATTGTATTGCATTGATTTAGTTTGCTCTTTTTTCTAGTTTCTTAAAGTGGAAACTTTAAGTTTATTAGGTTGTTTATTTGAAATTTTCCTTCTTTTATTACATAGGTGTTTACAGCTATAACTCATGAACTGAGCACTACTTTAGCTGCATTCCATAAATTATACTATGTTGTTTTGTTTTCATTTATCTCAAAAATATCTTCTAATTTTTCCTTGTGAGTTTTTGGCCTATTGGTTAGGAATGTGTTGTTTACTGCATATTTGTGAATTTTCCAAATGGCCTTCTATACTTGATTTTTAATTTCATTTCACTAAGATAGGAGAAACCACTTTCTCCATTTAGAATAATTTTAAATTTATTGAGTCTTGTTTCATAACCTAGCATAAAGTTTATCCTGAGGAATGTTTCAAATGCACATGAGAAGTATGAGTATTCTGCTGTTGTCAGGTGGAGTGCTTTATAGATGTCTGTTAGGTCTCATTAGCTTATGATATTTTTCAAATCTTATCTTTGTTGTTTGGATAGTTTTTCTATCCTATGTTGAAAATGGGGTATTGAATGCTCCAACTACCACTGTTGAACTATTTCTCCCTTCAATTCTGTCAGTTTTTGCTTCATGTATTTGGGACTCTGTTTTAGAAATATATATATCTAAATACATATATATTATATATATTTAGAAATATATATATATATATATATATAGAGTTATAATTGTTTTGCTGATGTGTTGGCCATTTTATAATTGTAATATGTCCTCTCATCTCCTTTTCAACATTTTTTGTCTTGAAGTCTGTGTTGTCTATTATTATAGCCACATTAACTCTCTTTTGGTTATTGTTTCCATAGTATACCTTTTCCTGTCATTTAACTTTCAGTCTATTTTGTCTTCAACTGAAGTGTATCTCTCCTGGAAAGCATACTGTTGACTCTTTCTTTTTTCCTATTCATTCTGCCAACCTCTGCCTTTAGATTGGAATGTTTATCCATTTAAGTTTAACATGATTACTAATTATGTAAGTTTTTTTTTCTTTGTTGTTTCTCTATTCCTCCAATATTACTCCCTTTTGTGTTAAGTAGATACTTTTAATTATACTACTTTCATTCTTGTATTGTCTCTTTTATTATATTTTAGGAAATATTGTTTATACATTGCCTTGGGATTTGTAATTGACGAAACGGTATTTTTTAGATTAATATTGACTTAATTTCAATAATATATAAAACCACATACATATGTATGCCTGTATGCGTACATTTCTATTTCTTTCTCTTCTTTTGTGCTATTATTTATACAAATTATATTCTTATGCATTATAAGCCAATTAGCATCGTTTTATAATTATTGCTTTCTGAAATTATGTTTTAAGTAATATAGCAGAGAAAAAGAGTTTCAAACAGAAATACGTTTATACTATCTTTTATGTTTACCGATGTAGTTACCTTTACTGATGCTATTTATTTATTTGTGAGGATTCAAGTTATGGCCTAGTGTCCTTTTCCATTCTCTCCTATTTTATTTTTCTGGAATACTTAAATTTAGTTTTAAAGGATAAGTTTGCTGAATGTAGAATTTTCAGTTAACACTCTTTTTTTTCCAATACTTTGAATAAGTCATCTCATTACTTTCTGGCCTTTACAGTTTTTGAAAAATCTGCTGTTAATTGATTGAGGATTTCTTCCACATGATAATTCACTCCTTTTGACATTTTGATAATGATGTGTCAATGTGTGAGTCTCTGAGTTTATTCTATTTTTAGTTTATTAAATTAAACTTCTTGGATGTGTAGGTTACACTTTTTCATGAAATTTGGGATGCTTTTAGACACTGTTTCTTCAAATATTCATTGTCTTTTTCTTTATCCCTCTTCTCCTTCTGATACTTCCATAATACATACGTTGATAGCCTTGTTCATATCTCACATGTCTCTGTAACTGTGCTTACTTTTCTGTATTCATTTCCTTTCTGTTTCATATGGTTTGGATCTGTATCCCCACCCAATTCCCATATTCAATTGTAATCCCCAATGTTGGAAGTGGGGCTTGGTTGGAGGTGATTGGATCATGGGGGTGGTTTCTCATGGTTTAACACCATCCTCCCTTGGTGCTTGCATCACTATAGTGAGTTATTGTGAGATCAGATTGTTTAGAAGTGTGTGGAACTGGCCAGGCACAGTGGTTCACGCCTGTAATCCCAGCACTTTGGGAGGCCAAGGCTAGTGGATCACAAGGTCAGGAGAGCGAGACCATGCTGGCCAACATGGTGAAAACCCCATCTCTACTAAAAAATACAAAACTTGGCTGGGCGTATTGGAGTGTGCCTGTAATTCCAGCCACTTAGGAGGCTGAGGCAGGAGAATGGCATGAACCCAGGAGGCAGAGATTGCAGTGAGCCGAGATCGCACCACTGCACTCCAGCCTGGTGACAGAGTGAGACTCCGTTTCAAAACAAAACATAACAAAACAAAACAAAACAGTGGCAACTTCTACTTCTCTCTCTTGGTCCTGCTCCTGCCATGTAAAACATCTGCTCCCACTTTGCCTTCCACCATGAGTAAAAGCACTTTGAGGACTCCCCAGAAGCAGGTGCTGCCATGGTTCCTGTATAGCCTGCAGAACTTTGAGCCAATTAAACCTCTTTTCTTTATAAATCACCCAATCTCAGGCATTTTTTTATAGTTGCATGAGAGCAGACTAATACAGAAAATTGGTACTGAAGAGTAGGGCATTGCTATAAAGATATCTGAAAATGCAGAAGTAACTTCGGAACTGGGTCACAGGCAGAAATTGGAAAAGTGTGGAGGGCCCAGAAGACAAGAAGATGAGGGAAAATTTAGAACTTCCTAGAGACTTGTTAAATTGCTGTGACCAAAATGCTGGTATTGATATGGACAATGAAGTTCAGGCTGAGGAGATTTCAGATGGAGATGAGATACTTATTGGGAAGTGGAACAAAGGTCACTTTTGTTACCCTATAACAAAGAACTTGGAAGAATTGTGCCACTGCTCTAGGGACAGTGGAAATCTGACCATGACAGTGATGATTTAGGGTATCTGGCAGAAGAAATTTCTAAGCAGAAAAGTGTTCAAGATGTTGCCTGGCTGCTTCTAACAGTCTATTCCCACATGTGTGAGAAAATCAATGATGTAAAACTCCAAGTTATATTTAAAGGGGAAGTAGAGCATAAAAGTTGGAAAAATTTTCTGCCTGACCATGCAGTATAGATGGAAAACCCATTTTCTGGGGAAGAATTCAAGCAGGTTGCAGAAATTTGCATAAGTTAAGAGGAGACAAATGTTAATAGCCAAGGGAATGAGGGAAAGGCCTCAAAGGCATTTCAGAGACCTTTGCAGCAGCCCCTCTCACCACAGGCCTGGAGGCCTAGGAGGAAGAATGGTGTTCTGGGCCAGGCCCAGAGCCCTACTGTCCAGTGCAGCCTCAGGACACTGATCCCTGCATTCCAGCCACTCCAGTTCCAGTCATGGCTATAAGGGTCCCAGTTACAGCTTGGACTGCTGCTTCAGAGAGTGCAAGCCATAAGCCTTGGCAGCTTCCATGTGATGTTAAGCCTGTGGGTGCACAACATGGAAGAGTTGAGGCTTGGGAGCCTCCACCTACATTTCAGAGGATGTATGAAAAAGCCTGGAGGTCCAGGCAGCAGTCTGTTGCAGGGGCAGAACCCTTATAGAAAACCTCTTCTAGGGCAGTGCAGAGGGGAATGTGAGATTGGAGCCCCCACAGTGAATCCCCACTAGGGCACTGCCTCATGGAGCTGTGAGATGTAGGGCACTATCCTCCAGTCCCTGGAATGATAGAGCCACCAATAGCTTGTACCGCATGCCTGGAAAAGCTGCAGGCTCTCAATGACAGCCCCATGAGAACAACTACGGGGGCTGAACCCTGGAAAGCCACAGGGTTTGATCAAGGCCTAGGAGCCCACCCTTTGCATCAGCATGCCCGGATGTGAGAAATGAAGTCAAATGACATTATTTTGGATATTTAGGATTTAATGACTGCCCTGCTGGGTTTCAGACTTGCATGGGGTCTGTAGCCCCTTGCTTTTGGCACATTTTTCCTTTTTAAAGGGAATATTTATCCAGTGCCCATACCCCAATCATATCTTGAGGTAACTAACCTGTTTTTTATTTTACAGGCTCATAGGTAAGAAGGGACTTGCCTTGTTTCAGATGAGACTTTGGACTTTTGAGTTAAGACTTTAGGGGACTGTTGGGAAGGCATGACTGTGTTTTGCAATTTGAGAAGGACATGCTATTTGGGAAGGGCTGGGGTGGAATGATATGGTTTGGATCTGTGTCCTCATCCAAATTTCATGTTCAATTGTAATCTCCAGTGTTGGAGGTGGGGCCTGGTGGGAGGTAATTGGATCATGGGGGCAGTTTCTTATGGTTTAACAACATTCCCCCTTGATGCTGTCATTATGACAGTGAGTTCTCATAAGATCTGGTTGTTTAAAAGTGTGTGGCACTTCCCCTCTCTCTCACTCCTGCTCCTGCCATGTAAGACGACTGCTCTCACTTTGCCTTCCACCATGAGTAAAAGCTCCATGAGGCCTCCCCAGAAGCAGCTGCCACAATACTTCCTGTACAGCCTGTGGAGCCATAAGCCCATTAAACTTCTTTTTATATAAATTACCCAGTCTTAGGTATTTCTTTATAGCAGTGTGAGAACGGACTAATACAACTAGATAATCTCAACTAACCTATCTTACTATTTTTAGTAAGATAGATACTAGTTTGCTACTTCTTTCTTCCACCAGCTCAATTCTTCTGTTGAGCCCCACTAGAAAGTTTTCGTTTCTGTTATTTTACTTTTCAACTCCAGAATTTTTGTTTTTTAAAAATAATTTCTATTTTTATTGATTTTTCTTATTATGACATTGTTCTCACACATATCTTTAATTCTTTAGACTTGGTTTTATTAGTACTTGAAAAATATGTGTACGTGTGTACACACACACAGACATCTATTTAACTCATTAAAAGTCTCTGTCTAGTAAACTAACATCTGAGCTTCTTCAGGCACAGCTTCTAGTGAATGTATTTTTGCTTGTATATAGGCCATACTTTTCTCTTTCTATGTATGCCCCAATATTTTTGTGGAAAACTAGATATTTTAAATTGCATAATATGAAAAATGTTGATATCAGAATTCCTCACTTTCATATTTGTTGTTATTGCTGTGCTGTAACACAGTGTGTGTTGGTGTATACCTTCAAGGTTTCATTAACAACTCTACCTTAGTCTTCACATCCTGTTTTGCAGAGTCTCATAATCAGTCAGAGGTGAGCGATCATGGCCTTTCATACTGTTCCCGGGCAAGCACATTGCCCTGCACATGTGCACAGCCTTCTAGATCTCTAGATGTATGTCTTCCTAAGAACATTTTAATCTCCATATTCCTTAAAGATTTAGACCTTTAAGACCTAAAGTTTTCGGTTAGTTTCCGTTTGTTTGTGCCAACTGGTGTTGCTGCTCTAATTGGCTCTGATAAACAGTTAACACTGATTGTTTCTGAAAAATGTCTTGGCTTATACCACTGAGTGAATGCTGAGTTACATAAAACAAAGAAAAGCTCTGTGAATGAGAATTCTCTAGGGAGCTGCAAAACATGCCAAACAGTAACAATATTTGTATATGAGTCTTAGGGAGGTGCTCTAGTGCCCCCTCCAGTAGCTGCTATATTGTTGAATTTTTACAGCTACTGTTTTTGCAAGACTGATTATTTTCAAGGATATTGTGGAGATGTGGCAAGGGGGATGGAAGTAGAGAAAATTAATATGCCACAAAATTGTCTGTCATTATGAAGATTCAGCTATTTTTCTTTAAAAAATGCTCTTTATAATGTTGCAAGCCTTTGGCTAATTTCTGGAGTTTAAAAAAAAGTTGATTCTGACCATTTTTGGGCAAGTGTTTTTTGTGCTTACCATGGAGTTGACTTACTTTGTTATTCCAAAACTCTTGTGTGATGGTGTTTTAACTGGAATTCTTACTTATTACTTTTTTCCCCTCACAATACGTTCTTGATCGAGAAGCCTAAGAGAGCTAGTAAAAGTGTAAATCAGATCATATCACTACTCTGACAAAAAACTTTGAATTGGCATTTCTTAATGTTTAGAATTAAATTTAAGCTTCTGATTATGGTCTACAAACCATTCTGGCTTAAGAGACTTTATGTAAGTGAGGTTCAAAAGCAGCAAAAAGGTAGTGCAAAGAGCATAGGGAATTACTTTGAAGCTGATATCTGTACAAAGCACATTGCATTTTAGGAGGAGGTGGAGTGTTGCTTTTCTTTGCTACTGACAATTGTAGTGATACAAGTCTCTTATCTGTTGGATTATCTTGGTTCTTAACTGGACTTTTATTTCATCATCTCCTTCCCTTTAGAAGCCACAACTTTCTGATTTCTGAAAGCCTAGTCTTCCCTATTACATTATTCTCCTCTCATTAGTTGTCTGTTTACTTTTACATCTGAATTTTAATCTATTGTTGTAGACAAGGAGATGTGCAACTCCATTCCCTCTTCAAGGAAGGAATTATTACCCAACCCTGAAGATGGTAGCCAGCCAAGAGTTTCCTACATTCAGTCCCTTTGGGCCAGGCTCAGTTGCAGGAAGGAAACGTCACTGAGGTTGTGCATTCACAATCCATGGTAATCATTTACCCTGAATTATATATTAATTTATCCTGACTATATAATTGGGATTTAGATACTTGTAAGTTGGCACTATTGCATATTTGGTCTTTGGGGGCAGGGCAATGGCCTAATGAAAGCCTCTGAATATGCCCTCTCTGCCTTCAGTGAAGATAATTTTTTTTAAAAGGTGCATAATGAAAAACTGGGCATAGATGGAGAGTATAGAGTTACTATTAAGAATCTAAAAAATGAAGAGATGGTGATATTTATCACATATACTGTGAATTTGCCAGTTTGGCCACTGCAGAAACTAGATGTATCCTGTAAAATGACTGTGCATTACAGCAAACTCTAGTAAATAGTAGCTCTAATTACAACTACCATGCCAAAGATAGTATCTTTGCTAGGAGGATTAATATGGCCTCATGTATATAGTTATTCCCCAGGACTATGTTAACTCTCTTTTCACAATGTAATCTAAAGAGATATGGACCATTTTTTTTTTATATCCTGAAGAACATTACATTGATTCATTGCATCAATAATATGTAGATCTGGCTGGATGAGCAAGAGGTGGCTAGCCTTGCTGCAGGCTCAGTAAGGCAAATTTGCTCCAGAGAGTAGGAAATAAACCCTAAAAGATTTGGGGGCTGACCACTTGAGGAAAATTTTAGAGATTCAGTGGCCAGGACCTGTCAGTACATCCTTGTCCAAAGTCAAAGTTAAATTATTACATATTGCTTCTTCTTCTGCAATGACTAAGAAAGCACAGTGTATTGTGGGCTACTTTGTGCTCTGGAGACAGCATATCTGACACCTAGGTATACTGCTTTGCCTAGATGCTGAGTGACAAAACAAATTTAAAATGTTGCTATCTTTGAGTATGGATGGAGCAGGAAAGAGCTCTGAGCAGACTGAGGCTGTGACATAAGCAGTATTTCTTTTTGAACTATGCAATCTGTTGGAATCTACATGTTAAAAGTATCAGTGATAGGAAATGGGACCTTGTTGATTTTGTGTGAAGTATAAGAGAGGTTCCTGGGATAATACAGAAATGCCATAAAACCAGGGAATATTATGTCTTTTGAAAAATAACTCTTGACAAGCTACCAGGTCTGACCATGGGACTGCAAGTGACCTTGTGGACAGAAGTATCATGAGCTAGGTCCTGTGTTACTAAGTCATAGTCAGATAATACCAACAGTGACCCCATTATAAGAGAAAAATGTGATATCCAGGATTGAACACAAACAGGTTCAAAGGACACAAGAAATTTGCATAAACAGGTAGTTGAGAACCCTATGACTCCCACCAGTAGTAGTACAAGCATTTCTCTCTCAGCTCATTTCTATGGCTGTATGACATACTATAGGACTAAAATTTAAGAAATGAAACATTTCTGAGTTTGGCTTCCAGATGGGTCAGTTTGGTATGTAAGTGTAGGCCAAATATGGATACCAGCTACACTATAACCATATTCAAAGATGCCTTGAAAAACTGTGATACAGAAAAAATCTTTCCAATGGGGAGAGTGATTGTAATGCATCCAGGCATTGACTTAGTATGAAAAGAGAAGTGACCCAAGGTTAGAATGCACACACACACTCATGGAAAAAGAATGGAAGATCATGAACAGGAAGATTTGGGATAAAGGTATGTAGCTGGACATATGGAAGTGAATGAAGTTTGAGGATCTTTGTATTGCACATAATAACCACTAGCAAATACCAACCATTGAGGAGGCACAAACAACCAAGTAGACAAAATGACCTAGCCAATTTTCATTAGCCAGACTCTTTCAACAGCTACCCCAATGCTGGCAAAATAGGCTCATGGATGAAGTGGCCACAGTGTCTACTTCATAGTAGATATAGGAACTGTGCCTAGGCCCAGAATTGTGAACTCCCACTTATGTCACCGGATCTAGCTTAGCCCATGAATTTCCTCCCTACTAGCAACAGACTAATTCTGAAACCCCAATAAACCATTTCTTCAGGAGACCAACCTGACACTTGATAGAAAGTTGATTATAACAGGACCTCTGTTCCAGATAGCCAGTGTTTTTTTTATGCAGACATGTATCATGGTTATTGGTTTTCTTTTTTTGTCAATAGAATTTTGATCAGCACATCATCCAGAGACTTAGAGAGTATTTTATTCATTGGCTTGTGGTCCCATACAAAACTGTGTCAGACGAGATAAACTATTTTACAGCAAAGGGGGTGTGGAAATGGGCCTATTACTGTGAGAGCTATTGTTAATGTCACTCCAAGTTGCTAGCTTGAGAGAGCATTGAAACAGCCTGTTGAAGGTATAGCTGGTGTACTAACTTGGCAGCAATATTCTGCTAGAAAAGGCACTATAGTCTAGGTTGCATTGTACACATTTACATAAAGACCTATATGTAGTGCATGCCCTCGATGGAAGGAATGCATGAGTTCAGAAACCAAAGTGTAGAAAGAAGAATGGTACCTCATACCATTAATTTCAGAGACTGATGAGGAATTTGCATATCTTGTCTTTACAAATCTGAGTTCTGCACGGCTACAGGTCCTGATTACCAAAGGGGGAACATTTTCACCAGTGGTACAAAAATAGTACCATTGAATCATAAACTATCACTGCTCCCTGGGCAGTTTGAGCTCTATTTCTTTGGGAACCAGCAGACAAAAGTAAGGTTATCATCTGTTCAGACTGCTGTTTCACAATACAGATAGAGAGAGACATAAATAAAAACAGGTAATCTACTCGAGTTCCTCCTATGATCTACTTGTGTCAACCCAAAATTCATATATTGAAACCCTAATACTCAATGTGAGGGCATTTGAACATGGGACTTTTGGGAGGTAATTAGGTAATCAGGATAGAACCCTCATGCTGTGATTAGTACACTTATCGGAACAGGCAGAAGAGAGCTTACATCCTTTCTCTTTGCTCTCAGCCATGTGAGAATATAACAAGAAGATGGCTGTCTGTGAACCAATAATTGGGCCCTCACTGGACACAAGGTTTGCTGGCACTTTTATTTTGGACTTCCCAGTAAGCAGAACTGTGAGAAATGAGTGTGTTGCTTATGCTACACAATCTATGCTAGTTTTGTTATAGGAGACTGGACTAAGACAATGTCTCTTGGTTCTTTCTTGCTTTATTATAACTATAAATGGACAGTGATAGCAATCTCAGCTGGAGAAGAACACAATTATCATGGTTCAGGGATTTCAGATATGAGTGTTTGTTTCACACCATCAGGTAAGCTTCTAAGCTCAGCAGAGTTGGTAGCTGAGAGTGAGGGAATTCTAGAATGGATAGCAGAGAAGAAAGACGATGAGAATCAATTGCCTTCCTAAGGTTAACTTTCACTCCCTCCCTCTTCTGTTTTCCTTCAGAAAAAGAGGCCTGCAGCAATCCTGGAGAGTCTGTCCCTCTAACGTTTATGGAAAAGTCAGTAGTAGAGACATCATGGTGAACTATGGTAGACATAGAAATATATCATGCAGATACTACCTCAGAGATCTTGATGCCCAGCTGTGGTCATTGCAGTCAACAGGCAGCCTCCAGATCTCAGCTCCTTCAGGATTTGCCTTAGTTGCCCAAAGCTGTTTCACTCCAGGTCACAACATTCCTTTGGAAGCCCACAACTGATGACTGAGGGTTTGATATCTAAGGTCTGGCCATTTTAGCCTGGCATCAACCACCCTGACAGGTAATATTCCCTTTAGAGGTGTTCACAGGTTGGCCAAGACTTTGTTAGGTCTGCATTGCAGTTAAACTTCTTCCCCTGTTCACTTCTGCTTGCTATATCTTTCACAGACTCACGGATTTCTGTAATGTATTTTTTATCAAATTATTTTATAGAAAGGGACTCTGAAAAAAAAATAAAAACTTTTGTTTGTGGCCCTGAGTATGTAACCTAGAGGTAGCCACTAGGGGACATAACCTGTGCAGTCCATTTCTTGGATAGTTATCTTACTCTATACTAAATTCTGCTGGAGAACACTGGCCTCTGATTCCTTCTCTCATACCAATGACCCCTCACTGCTCGCTTAGTGTGTCAGTAACATTCACTATTAATTTCTAGAAATGAGATGCTTTATATAACAAAATATAACAAGTTGATCTTGATTATAACTACCTTTGACAATTGATATATTTATTTTGTGTCCTGAGAGAGATGCCATTCACCTCTTTTTCGTTTCCTGAGACAACTTGTATTACTTTCTTGGCAAGCATTTAGAACACCTGCACATAAACCACAGGTAAAATACAGAATAGAGCCTTCTATATTAATTTTCTTGGTAGCAATTAGTTGTACTTGTGTTTGTTCTCAGAAAGCTTCTGAACTACTGCTCAAAGCCAGCCCAATTTTGATGAAGGAGACTGATTTCTTGGCAATGTTTTCAATCTTTGTACCCCATGCTGATAGCAGCTGGATCAGAAATACACTCAGCATTGCTTTCATGCTTGACAGTTACAGTTGTGACTATGTTAATTACCATCCTGTCTAACAGCACAATAGGGACACTGTATAGCTCTGAGAGTGATTATAGTCTTGCCTTCTGCAGAAAGACTTTCTTGGAAACCATGAGTAATTTGTAATTAAAGAAGAAGTTCCAATCATCCTTGGTAAATATATCTTTTTTCTAGAATGAAATTCTGTTTCGCTTTCATTTTGGTTAGGTATTTTGCAAGTTAGGTATACCTGGGAATGGGATCCCAAGGGTGTCTGTGACAGTTAAGGATAAGAAAATCTCTTATTATAAAATGTGCCTTGTTTTATAATAAAAATGTAAAATTAGTTTGTTTTTTAATAAACTATTTTATAAAAGTTTATGTTAAATATTATTTTATATATGTAAAATTTTATAATAAGCTACAATGTGCATAATTATATAATATAAATTATAATTATATATACTAAGATTTATATGCATTAAATATATAAAAAATATATATTTAAATGTAAAATAAAGTAACATATTTTCATCTTAAAAATATATTCTGTTTAGGAGTGTAAAAAAAAGTATAACCCATTGAATTATAAAGTGCAAAATGAACAACCATGTAGATCAAGAAATAAAACATGCCCCCACCACAAAATTCCCCCTCATGTCCGGTACTGATTGTGTCCAAACACTGATTCACCACCCCAGCCTCCAAAGAAAACATGCTTCTGACTTTTATAATATACGCTTTTTTTTCTTTGCAGTTTTTTCACTGAAGCACAAATCTCTAATCGTTACACTATAGTTTCATCTCTTGTCAAACTTCATATAAATCAAATCATACAGTAAATGATTCATTTTATCTGCTTCTTTTGCTCAATGTTTATGTTTGTGAGACTCATCCATGTTGTTTCATGTAGCAGTTTGTTCACCTTCATTGATGCATAGTATTCTATTGTTTTATTATTCCACAAATTGTGATCTATTTTGTTTTATTTTTTTAATTGATGCATAATAGATGTACATAATTTGGGGATATATGTGATAATTTAATACATTCATACAATTGGTAAAGATCAAATCTGTGTACTTGGATATCCATTACCTTAAATGTTTGTCTTTTCTTTATACCAGAACCATTCGAATTCTATTTTGAAATTGAATTCAAATTCACAAAACTATTTTGAAATGTATAATAGATGACTGCAAATTATATTAACTCTACTGATCTATCTAACACTAATTTTCATTTCTTCAATTGGAATTGTATTTGTACCCATTTAGCAACCTCTCTTCATCTTCCTCTTTTTGAATGTTGATAGACATTTGGGCTTTCTCCAGTTTGAGGTGTTTGTAAATAATATTCAGTTTTGTATATATGTTTTGCTGCATGTGTCCCCAGCTTTCTTTGTTATATAGATGGGACTGGAATTTCTATTAGAGTGTGTGCATATTTTCAATAGTAGTAGCTTACTCCAACCTGTTCTCAAAATGGTTGTCCCAATTTATAATTCCACCAGCATTGTATGATAGTTTCTGTTAATCTATATCCCTGTTAAAATGTTTCAGTCTCAATTTTAGTCATTAATGGTTTTCTAGTGGTATTTCTTTGGGATTTTCATTTGTAGTTCTCTGATTACTTCTAAGATGAAAATATTTTCATATATTTATTTGCCGTTAGTGCTGTCCTTTTTATGAAGTAACTGTTTAACTGTCTTGCTTATTTTGGCTAGCTTTTTATTTTTGATTTGTAGGCGTTCATTATATTCATATATGTGTGTTATATTTTCTTCTGTACATTGGCTTGCCTTTATCTTCCTTGATTATATTTTTTGAAGGATATAAGTTTTTAATTTTTATATAGTCCAATTAAGAAATTTTTCTGGTTTAGGCTTTTTGTGTTTTGTTTAAAAAGCTTTTTCCTACCCCAAGGTCATAAAGATGTTCTCTTACAGTACATTCTGAAAATTTCTAGTTTTGTCTTTTACATTTACACCTATATTATACCTAGTTTTGATATTTATTTATGATGTGACACAAGAGTACATTTAATTTTTTCCAATATTTTATCCAATTGTTTTAGTGATAATTCTTTTGTCTTCATCTATCTGAATAGTATTTTAACTATTCTGAGTCTGTTGCATTCAATTTAAATTTTAAGATAATTTGTAAAGATAGACACACACTACCACACTCCACACCTGTATATCCTGTTGTAACTTCATTGACTTTTTTAGAAGTTTTAGAAGAATCTAAGGATTTATTTCTTCATAATATCAAGTCTTTCCCAAATAAACATGTTATACCCCTACATTTCTATAAGTATTTATTAATTTCTTTCAATAATGTTTTATTGTTTTGTTTGTAGAAGCCTTACACATCTGGTCTAGATTTACTATATTTCATAATTTTGATGCCACGGTAAATAGTATGTCCTTTAACATTTTTATTTTCTAGTCAATTGTTATGGGAACTTTCAGAAACATAATAGATTATTTCATCTGTATTTTATTTTATTTGTTTAATTTCCAACTTTTATTTTCAGTTCAGGAGTACATGTGCAGGACGTGCAGGTTTGATACATAGGTAAATGTGTTCCATGGTGGTTTGCTGCACAGATCATCCCATCAGCCAGGTATTAAGCTCAGCATCCATTAGCTATTCATATGATCCTCTCCCTCCTCCCACCCACTACCCTCTGACAGGCCCCAGTGTGTGTTGTTCCCCAACATGTATCCATGTGTTTTCATCATTTAGATCCCACTTATATGTGAGAATATGCAGTATTTGGTTTACTGTTCCTGCGTTAGTTTGCTAAGGATAGTGGCCTCCACCTCTATCCATATCCCTGCAAAGAGCATGATCTAGTTTCTTTTTATTGCTGCATAGTATTCCATTCCAGGTTCAGGTATAATGAACATGCATGTATTCATTATATACCTTTATAATTTGGGCATAAAATAAAAATTTTGTGGGTATATAAAATGATTTATATTCCTTTATAAATGCCAGTAACGGCGTTGCTGTGTCCAATAGTATTTCTGCCTCTAGATCATTGAAGAATTGCCACACTGTCTTGCACAATGATTGAAATAATTTACCCACCTATGAACATTGTAAAAGCATTCCCTTTTCTCCACAACCTCACCAGCATCTGTTGTTTTTTGACTTGTTAATAATAGCCATTCTGACTTATGTGAGGTATCTCATTGTGGTTTTGATTTTCATTTCTCTAATGATCAGTTATGTTGAGTTTTTCATGTTTCTTGGTTGCATATATATGTGTGTGTGTGTGTGTGTGTGTGTGTGTATTTGAGAAGTGTCTGTTCATGTCTTTTGCCCACTTTTTAATTTTTTTTCTTGTAAACTTGTTAAGTTCCTTATAGATGCTGGAGATTAACTTCTGTCAGATACATAGTTGGAAAAATTTTTCTCTGACTCTGTAAGTTTACTTTTTACTCTATTGATAGTTTCTTTTGCTGTGCAGAAGCTCTTTAGTTTAATCAATTTTTGTCAATTTTTGCTTTTGTTGCAATTGCTTTTGGTGTCTTTATCATGAAATCTTTGCCTGTGACTATGTCCTGAATGATATTATCTAGGTTTACTTCTAGGGTTTTTACAGCTTTGGGTTTCCCCTTAAGCCTTTAATCCATCTTGACCTGATTTTTGTATATGGTATAAGGAAGAGGTCCAGTTTCAATTTTCTGCATGTGGCTGGACAGTTCTACCAGCATCATTTATTAAATAGAGGAAACTTTTTCCAGTGCTTGTTTTTGTCAGGTTTTTTTTTGAAGAACAGATAGTCGTAGGTGTGCACTATTATTTCTGGGTTCTCTATCCTGTTCCATTGGTCTATGTGTCTGTTCTTACACCAGCACCATGGTGTTTTGGTTACTGTAGCCCTATAGTATAGATTTAAATGAGGTAGCATGTTGCCTCCAGCTTTGTTCTTTTTGCGTAGGATTATTCTTTTTGTGCCACTTGTGAATGGGATTGCATTCCTGATTTAGTTCTTGGCTTGACTGTTGTTGGTATATTAGAATGTCAGTGATTTTTGCATATTGATTTTGTATCCTGAAAGTTTGTTGAAGTTGCTTATCACTTAAGAAGCTTTTGGGCTGAGACACAATGATGGAGTTCTCTAGATAATAAGAACATGCCATCTGCTTTGACTTCCTCTCTTTCTATTTGAAAATCATTTATTTCTTTGTCTTGCCTGATTGCCCTTGCAGGAACTTCCAATACTGTATAGAATAGGACTGGTGAAAGAGGGCAACCTTGTCTTGTGCTGGATTTCAATGGGAATGCTTTCAGCTTTTGTCTCTACAGTGTGATATTGGCTGTGGGTTTGTCATACACGTGTCTCATTATTTTGAGGTATGTTCCTTCAATACTTAGTTTAATGAAAGTTTTTAACATGAAGGGATGTTGAATTTTATTAAAGGCCTTTCTGCATTTATTGAGATAATCCCGTGGTTTTTATCTTTATTTCTGTTTATGTGCTGAATTACATTTATTGATTTGCATATGTTGAACCAGCCTTGCATCCTGGGGATGAAGCCAATTTAATTGTGGTGGGTAATTTTTTTGATGTGCTGGTGGATTCAGTTTGCCAGTATGTTGTTGAGGATTTTTGCATCAAAGTTCCTTAAGGATATTGGCCTGACATTTTCTTTCTTTGTATCTCTGCCAGCTTTTTGTATCAGGATGATGCTGGCCGCATAGAATGAATTAGGGAGGAAACCCTCCTATTCAGTTGTTTGGAATAGTTTCAGTAGGAATACTGCCAGCTCTTCTTTGTACCTCTGGTAGAATACAGCTGTGAATCTATCTGCTCCTGGGTTTTTTTTATTTTTTATTTTTTATTTTATTTATTTATTTTTTTGAGACGGAGTCTATTCATTACTGCCTCAATTTCAGAACTTGTTATTTCTCTATTTAGGGATTCAATTTCCTCCTAGCCTTGGGAGGGTGTATGTGTCTAAGAATTTATCCTTCTTTTTTCTTTTTTTCGTTTTTATTACACTTTAAGTTTTAGGGTACATGTGCACAACGTGCAGGTTTGTTACATATGTATACATGTGCCATGTTGGTGTGCTGCACCCATTAACTCATCATTTACACTAGGTATATCTTCTAATGTTATCCCTCCCCCCTCCTCCCACCCCACAACAGGCCCCAGTGTGTGATGTTCCCCTTCCTGTGTCCAAGTGTTCTCATTGTTCAATTCCAACCTATAAGTGAGAACATCTGGTGTTTGGTTTTCTGTTCTTGCAATAGCTTGCTGAGAATGATGGCTTCCAGCTGCATTCATGTACCTACAAAGGACATGAACTCATCCTTTTTTATGGCTGCATAGTATTCCATGGTGTATATGTGCCACATTTTCTTGATCCAGTCTGTCACTGATGGACATTTGGGTTGATTCCAAGTCTTTGCTATTGTGAATAGTGCCACAATAAGCATACATGTGCATGTGTCTTTATAGCAGCATGATTTATAATCATTTGGGTATATACCCAGTAATGGGATGGCTGGGCCAAATGGTATTTCTAGTTCTAGATCCTTGAGGAATCACCACACTGTCTTCCACAATGGTTGAACTAGTTTACAGTCCCACCAACAGTGTAAAAGTGTTCCTATTTCTCCACATCCTCTCCAGCACCTGTTGTTTCCTGACTTTTCGATGATTGCCATTCTAACTGGTATGAGATGGTATCTCACTGTGGTTTTGATTTGCATTTCTCTGGTGGCCAGTGATGATGAGCATTTTTTCATGTGTCTGTTGACTGCTTAAATGTCTTCTTTTGAGAAGTGTCTGTTCATATCCTTTGTCCTCTTTTTGATGGGGTTGTTTGTTTTTTTCTTGTAAATCTGTTTGAGTTCTTTGTAGGTTCTGGATATTAGACCTTTGTCAGATGAGTAGATTGCAAAATTTTTTTCTCCCATTCTGTAGGTTGCCTGTTCACTCTGATAGTAGTTTCTTTGCTGTGCAGAAGCTCTTTAGTTTAATTAGATCCCATTTGTCAATTTTGGCTTTTGTTGCCATTGCTTTTGGTGTTTTAGACATGAAGTCCTTGCCCATGCCTGTGTCCTGAATGGTATTGCCTAGGTTTTTTTCTAGGGTTTTTATGGTTGTAGGTATAACATTTAAGTCTCTAATCCATCTTGAATTAAATTTTGTGTAAGGTGTAAGGAAGGGATCCAGTTTCAGTTTCAGCTTTCTACTTATGGCTAGCCAATTTTCCCAGCACCATTTATTAAATAGGGAATCCTTTCCCCATTTCTTGTTTTTGTCAGGTTTATCAAAGATCAGATGGTTGTAGATGTGTGGTATTATTTGTGAGGGCTCTGTTCAGTTCCATTGGTCTATATCTCTGTTTTGGTACCAGTACCATGCTGTTTTGGTTGCTGTAGCCTTGTAGTATAGTTTGAAGTCAGGTAGCGTGATGCCTCCAGCTTTGTTCTTTTGGCTTAGGGTTGTCTTGGCAATGCGGGCTCTTTTTTGGTTCCATATGAACTTTAAAGTAGTTTTTTTCCAATTCTGTGAAGAAAGTCATTGGTAGCTTAATGGGGATGGCATTGAATCTATAAATTACCTTGGGCAGTATGGTCATTTTCACAATATCGATTCTTCCTATCCATGAGCATGGAATGTTCTTCCATTTGTTTGAGTCCTCTTTTATTTCACTGAGCAGTGGTTTGTAGTTCTCCTTGAAGAGGTCCTTTACATCCCATATCAGTTGGATTCCTAAGTATTTTATTCTCTTTGAAGTAATTATGATTGGGAGTTCACTCATGATTTGGCTCTCTGTTTCTCTGTTATTGGTGTATAAGAATGCTAGTGACTTTTGCACATTGATTTTGTATCCTGGGAAGTTGCTGAAGTTGCTTATCAGCTTAAGGAGATTTTGGGCTGAGACAATGGGGTTTTCTAAATATACAATCATGTCATCTGCAAACAGGGACAATTTGACTTCCTCTTTTACTAAGTGAATGCCCTTTATTTCTTTCTCTGGCCTGATTGCCCTGGCCAGAATTTCCAACACTATGTTGAATAGGAGTGGTGAGAGAGGGCATCCTGTCTTGTGCCAGTTTTCAAGGGAAATGCTTCTAGTTTTTGCCCATTCAGTATGATATCAGCTGTGGGTTTGTCATAAACAGCTCTTATTATTTTGAGATATGTTCCATCAATACCGAGTTTATTGAGAGTTTTTAGTATGAAGGGCTGTTGAATTTTGTCAAAGGCCTTTTCTGCATCTATTGAGATAATCATGTGGTTTTTGTCTTTGTTCTGTTTATATGCTGAAGTACATTTATTGTTTTGCATATGTTGAACTAGCCTTGTAACCCAGGAAGGAAGCCCACTTGATCATGATGGATACACTTTTTGATGTACTGCTGGATTCGGTTTGCCAGTATTTTATTGAGGATTTTTGCATTGATATTCATCAGGGATATTGGTCTAAAATTCTCTTTTTTTGTTGTGTCTCTGCCAGGTTTTGGTATCAGGATAATGTTGGCCTCGTAAAATGAGTTAGGGAGGATTTCCTCTTTTTCTATTCATTGGAATAATTTCAGAGGAATGTTACCAGCTCCTCCTTGTACCTCTGGTAGAATTCAGCTGTGAATCCATCTGGCCCTGGACTTTTTTTGGTTGGTAGGCTATTAATTATTGCCTCTATTTCAGAGTCTGTTATTGGTCTATTCAGGGATTCAACTTCTTCCTGGTTTAGTCTTGGCAGAGTGTATATGTCCAGGAATTTATCCATTTCTTCTAAGTTTTCTAGTTTATTTGCATAGAGGTGTTTATCCTATTCTCTGATGGTAGTTTTTAATTCTGTGGGGTCAGTGATGATATCCCCTTATCATTTTTTATTGCGTCTATTTGATTCTTCTCTCTTTTCTTCTTTATTAGTCTTGCTAGAGGTCTATCAATTTTGTTGGTCTTTTCAAAAAACCAGCTCCTGGATTCATTGATTTTTTGAAGGATTTTTTTGTGTCTCTATTACCTTTAATTCTACTCTGATCTTAGCTATTTCTTGCCTCCTGCTAACTTTTGAATGTGTTTGCTCTTGCTTCTCTAGTTCTTTTAACTGTGATGTTAGGGTGTAAATTTTAGATCTTTCCTGCTTTCTCTTGTGAGCATTTAGTGCTATAAATTTCCCTCTACACACTGCTTTAAATGTGTCCCAGAGATTCTGGTATGTTGTATCTTTGTTCTCATTGGTTTCAAAGAACATCTTTATTTCTGCCTTCATTTCGTTATGCACCCAGGAGTCATTCAGGAGCAGGTTGATCAGTTTCTGTGTAGTTGAGCAGTTTTGATTGATTTTCTTAGTCATGAGTTTTAGTTTGTTTGCACTGTGGTCTGAGAGACAGTTTGTCATAATTTCTGTTCTTGTACATTTACTGAGGATTGCTTTACTTCCAACTATGTGGTCAATTTTGGAATAAGTGTGATGTGGTGCTGAGAAGAATGTATATTCTGTTGATTTGGGGTGGAGAGTTCTGTATATGTTTATTAGGTCTGCTTGGTGCAGAGTTGAGCTCAATTCCTGGATATCCTTGTTAACTTTCTGTCTCGTCAATCTGTCTAATGTTGACAGAGGGGTGTTGAAGTCTTCCATTATTATTGTATGGGAGTCTAAGTCTCTTTGTAAGTCTCCAAGGACTTGCTTTATGAATCTGTGTGCTCCTGTATTGGGTGCATATATATTTTTACCATTATGCAATGGCCTTCTTTGTCTCTTTTGCTCTTTGATGGTTTAAAGTCTGTTTTATCAGAGACTAGGATTGCAACCCCTGCTTTTTTATGTTCTCCATTTGCTTGGTAGATCTTCCTCTATCCCTTTATTTTGAGTCTATGTGTGTCTCTGCATGTGAGATGGGTCTCCTGAATACAGCAAACTGATGGGTCTTGACTGTTTATACAATTTGCCAGTCTGTGTCTTTTAATTGGACCATTTAGTCCATTGACATTTAAGGTTAATATTATGTGTGAACGTGATCCTGTCATTATGATATTAGCTGGTTATTTTGCTCGCTAGTTGATGCAGTTTCTTCCTAGCATCGATGGTCTTTATATTTTGGCATGGTTTTGCAATGGCTGGTACCGGTTGTTCCTTTCCATGTTTAGTGCTTCCTCCAGGAGCTCTTGTAGAGCAGGCCTAGTGATGACAAAATCTCTCAGCATTTGTTTCTCTGTAAAGGATTTTATTTCTCCTTCACTTATGAAGCTTAGATTGGCTGGATATGAAATTCTGGGTTGAAAATTCTTCTCTTTAAGAATGTTGAATATTGGCCCCACTATCTTCTGGCTTGTAGAGTTTCTGCTGAGAGATCCACTGTTAGTCTGATGGGCTTTCCTTTGTGGGTAACCTGACATTTCTCTCTGGCTGCTCTTAAGATTTTTTCCTTCATTTCAACTTTGGTGAATCAGACAATTATGTGCCTTGGAGTTGCCCTTCTCGAGGAGTATCTTTGTGGCATTCTCTGTATTTCCTGAATTTGAATGTTAGCCCGCCTTGCTAGGTTGGGGAAGTTCTCCTGGATAATATCCTGCGGAGTGTTTTCCAACTTGGTTCCATTCTGCCCGTTACTTTCAGGTACACCTATCTTACATAGATTTGGTCTTTTCACATAGTCCCATATTTCTTGGAGTCTTTGTTCATGTCTTTTTACTCTTTTTCTTCTAAACTTCTCTTCTTGCTTCATTTCATGCATTTGATCTTCAATCACTGATACCCTTTCTTTCAGTTGATTGAGTCGGTTATTGAAGCTTGTGCATTTGTCATGTAGTTCTCGTGTCATGGTTTCCATCTCTATCAGTTCATTTAAGGACTTCTCTGCATTAGTTATTCTAGTTAGCCATTCGTCAAATCTTTTTTCAAGACTTTTAGTTTCTTTGCACTGGGTTTGTAATTCCTCCTTTAGCTCAGAGAATTTCAATTGTCTGAAATCTTCTTCTCTCAACTCGTCAAAGTCATTCTCCACTTTGTTCCATTGCTGGTGAGGAGCTATGTTCCTTTGGAGGGGGAGAGCTGCTTTTTTTTAGATTTCCCAGTTTATGTGCAGAGATAATATTCTATGATTTCTTTTTTTTTGTATTTCTGTGGGGTCAGTGGTAATATCCACCTCATCATGTCTGATTGTATTTATTTGAATATTATCTCTTTTCTTTTTGTTAGTCTAGCTAGTGGTCTATTTTATTAATATTTTCAAAAAACCAGCCTTGGATACATTAATTTTTTGGAGGGTTTTTCATCTCTTTATGTCCTTCAGTTTATCTCCAATCTTGGTTATTTCTTGTCTTCTGCAAGCATTAGGGAGTGTTTGGTCTTAGTTGTCTATTTTTTGTTTGTTTGTTTGTTATGATGTTAGGTTGTTAATTTGAGATATTTCTAGCTTTTTGATGTGGCATTTAGTGCTCTAAATTTCCTTTTTTTTTTTTTTTTCTTTTAGATGGAATCTCATTCTGTCACCCTCCTGGAGTGCTGTGGCATAATCTCAGCTCACTACAAGCTCCGCCTCCCAGATTCATGCCATTCTTCTGCCTTAGCCTCCCGAGTAGCTGGGACTACAGGTTTCCACCACCACACTTGGCTAATTTTTTTGTAGTTTTACTAGAGATGGGGTTTCACCATGATAGCCAGGATGGTCTTGATCTCCTGACTTCATGATCCGCCTGCCTCAGCTTCCCAAAGCACTGGGATTACAGGCATGAGCCACTGTGCCCAACCATAAGTTTCTTTCTTAATACACTGCTTTAGTGCATCCCTGAGATTCCAGTATGTTGTCTCTTTGTTCTCATCAGTTTCAAAGTACTTCTTGATTTCTGCCTTAATTTTATTATTTACCCAAAAGTAATTCAGAAGTAGGTTGTTCCATTTTTGTGCAATTACATGCTTTTGAGTGATTTTTCTAATCTTAAGTTCTAATTTGATTGCGCTATAGTCTCTGAAACTGTATGATTTAAGTTCTTTTGCATTTGCTGAGGAGTGTTTTCCTTCCATTTACGTGATTAATTTTGGAGTAAGTGCTGTGTGGCAATGAGAAGAATGTATATTTTATTGTTTTTGAGAGGAGAGTTCTGTAGATATCTATCAGGTCCACTTAATCCAGAACTGAGTTCAGGTCCTGAATATTTTTGTTAATTTTCTGTTTTTAAGATCTGTCTAATATTGTCAGTGAGGTGTTACATTCTCCCACTATTATAGTGTGAGAATCTAAGTCTCCTTGAAAGTCTCTAAGAACTTGCTTTACAAAACTGGGTGGTCCTAAACTGGGTTCATATATATTTAGGATAATTAGCTTTTCTTGATGAATTGAACCCTTTACCATTATGTAATGCCCTTATTTGTCCTTTTTCATCTTTGTTGGTTTAAAGTGTGTTTTTGTAGAGACTAAGATTGCAACCCCTGCTTTTTTTCTGTATTCTATTTGCTTGATAATTTTTCCTCCATCACTTTGTTTTGAGCCTATGTGTGTCTTTGCATGTGAGATGAGTCTTTTGAAGGCAGCATACCATGAGTCTTGGTTCTTTATCCAGCTTGCCATTCTGGGTCTTTTATTTGGGCAATTTAGCACATTTACATTTAAGATTAGTATTGTTATGTGTGGATTTTATCCTGTCATCATGATGCTAGCTGATTACTTTGCAGACTTGTTTATATGGTTGCTTCATAGTGTCACTAGTCTGTGTACTTCAGTGTATTTTTGTAGTGGCTGGTTATGATTTTTCCTTTCCATATTTGGTGTTTCCTTCAGGAGCTCTTGAAAGGCAGGTCTGGTGATAACAGATACTCTCAGCATTTGCTTGTCTGAAAAGGATCTTCTTTCTCCTTCATTTATGAAGCTTAGTTTGGTCAGGTATGAAATTCTGTGTTGGAAATTCTTTTTTTTTTTTTTTTCTTTTTTTTTTTTTTTTTTTGAGAAAGTTGAATATTAGCCCCCAATCTCTTCTGGCTTGTAGAATTTCCACTGAGAGATCCTCTGTTAGTCTGATGGGCTTCCCTTTGTAAGTGACCTGGCCTTTCTCTCTGATTACCCTTAACATTTTTTTCTTTCATTTTGACTTTGGAGAATCTGATGATTATGTGTCTTGGAGATGGTTTTTTCATGGAGTTCTCTGGATTTCCTGAATTTGATTGTTGGTCTACCTAGCTAGGTTGGGGAAGCTCTCCTGGATGATATCCTGAAGTATGTTTTCCAACTTGGTTCCATTCTCTCCATCTCTTTCAAGTAACCCAGTCAGTCACAGATTCAGTCTCTTTACAGAATCCCATATTTCTCTTTCATTCTTTTTCTCTATTCTTGTCTGCCTGTCTTATTTTAGAAAGACAATCTTCCAGTTCTCAGATTCTTTCTTCTGCTTGGTCTATTCTGCTATTAATATTTGCAATTGCATTATGAAGTTCTTGTAGTGTGTTTCTCAGCTCTATCAGGTTGGTTATATTCCTCTCTATACTGGCTATTTTGTATGTCAGTTCCTGCATTGTTTTATCATAATTTTTAACTTCTTTGCATTGGATTACAACATGCTCCTTTAACTCTGCAAAGTTCATTTTATCCACATTCTGAAGCCTACTTCTGTCTTTTCAGCCATCTCAGCCTCAGCCCAGTTCAGTACTCTTGCTGGAGAGGTGTTGTGGTCATTTGAAGGAAAGGGGGCACTGTGACTTTTTGAGTTTTCAGCATTTCTGTGCTGCTTTTTTCTTATCTTTGTGGGCTTATCTACCTTTTGTCTTTAAGGTTGCCAGCCTTTGGATGGAGATGTTGCTTTTTTGTTGTTGTTTATTGTTTGTTTGTTTTTCTTTTAACAGTCTGGCCACTCATCCATAGAACTGCTGCATTTTATTGGGGGTTCACTCCAGACCCTAGTTGCTTTGGCTTTTCCAGTACCTGGATATATCCCCAGTGAAGGCTGTGAAACAGCAAAGATGGTAGCCTGTGGTTTTCTCTGGAACTCCTGTCCCAGATGGGTATTGACTTGTTGCCAGCCCAAATGCTCCTATAAAATGTGACAGAGAGCCCAGTTGGGAGGTCTTACTCAGTCAGGAGGAACAGGATCATGGACCTGCTTAAAGAAGCAATATGACTGAGTTTTGGTAGAGAAGCTGTGCTGTATTGGGGATCCCTTCAGCCCCCTATTGGTTTGGGCTTTCCAAGATCTGTATGCTGGATTGGCTGAGATGACCAAACAGCAAAGGTGGCAGCCTACCCTGCCCCTCCACACACTCTATCACAGGGAGGAAACAGAGCTCTATTGGCTGTAAAACACAGGCAGAGGTGGCCAGAGGCTCCAGCTGGGAGGACCTACCAAGTAAGGAGGAATGGATCCAGGTCCTGTTTAAAGAAGCAGTCTGTCCATGCCTGGACAAAACAGCCATGCTGTGGTGGGGAACCAGCTCTGCCCTGGTTGACTTGGACTCTCCAAAGCTGGCAGGCTGGACCACTGAGTCACCCAAACAGCAAAGATGATGGCCTGCCCCTCCCCCAGGTACTCTGTCCCAGGGAGAAATTAGAATTCTATCCATAGAATATGGGTGGGCAGGGGTGGCTAGAGGCCTCGGCTGGGAGGTCCCACTCAGTGAGGAGGAATGGAAACAGGTCCCACTTTAAAAAGCTGTCTGGCCACTTTCTGGCAAAGCAGCTGTGTTGCACTAGGGGAACTCTTCCTTGACTGGACTGTTTGGACTCTGCAAAGCCTGAAGACTGGAACAGCTGAGTCGACCAAAAAGCAAAGATGGCAGCCTGTCCCTCCCCACTGGGGAATCTGTCCTGTCTCAGGTAGACTCCATCCTGATGCCAGCGGCTGGTTGGAATTCCAATCCAGTGGGTCTTATCTTGTGAGGTGCTGTGGAAGTAGGGCCCGCAGACTGATGTTGCTTTACCCTTGGATTCTGTCCCCTTCCTAGGGGTATGTTTGGATTTCCTGCCTTTCCTGAGTTGCAGTCACCTTTGCTGGGAATCCTGGTATGTAAATCTTCTGAATCTTTGTATATGCCTGAGCATATGCTCTGCTGAGACTCCACACAGCTGTGTGTCTGACCCAAGGTCTGGTGGCACAGTCTCACAAGGGGACCTCCTGATCCGAAGGTGACAAAGATCTATGGGAGAAGTGTGGTATCCTGGGGTTGCACATTGACTCACCACTTCCCTTGGCTGGGGATGGGGGTTGCCTTGGCTCTATGTCACTCCCAGGTGGGCCGTCTCCCTGCCCTGCTTTTCTTTGTTCTCCATGGGTCAAATTGTTTCCTTGATCAATCCCAGTGTGAGTACCTGGATATTTCAGGTGAAGGTGCTGTATTTGCTTTCCCCTTTCATTTCTCTCTGTGAGTGTCACATACTGCAGCTGCTTCTAATTAGACATCTTCTATAGCGGATGTTTCTATCTTGACCTTGTAAGCAATAACTTTCCTAAAATAATTTATTAATTTAAAAAATACATGTGTAGATTTTTTGTATTTTCTATGTGTATTGTGACTTTATGAGATAGTACAAGATAATGATTAAGAGTATAGGTTCCAGAACATGACTCTCTGTATTTCAATTCCAGCTCTGCCACTTTTGGATAGTCTTTGGTAAAGCTGTTTAAACTCTTTCAGTCTGTTATCTTATCTGTAAAAATGCCATAATTATAGTACCTACCTCATAAGGATTTTTTTTGAGGTTTAATTCAGTGCTTAATTGGGTGAGCTCCCTGAGAAAGCTAGCTAACTATATTTAGAAAACCAAGAGTACATCTGTGTATATACTTTTAAAATAAATTTTTTATTTTAGAATAGTTTTAGATTTACAAAAAAATTACAAATATAGTACAGAGAGTTTCCGTTACCCTCTAGCCAGCTTCCACTATTATTAATATCTAACATTAATACAGTACATTTATAAAAATTAAAGAGAATTACACATTATTATTAAGTGAAGTCCATATTCAGAATTTTTTGGTTTTCAACTAATATCCTTTTTTTTCTCTTCTGGAATTCCATCCAAGATAACACATTACATTTAGTCGTGATGTGTCTTTAGGCTACTCTAGGCTATTGACAATTCTTCAGACTTCCCTTGCTTTTGATGACCTTGTTGGTTTTGAAAAATACTAGGCAGATGTTTCGTAGAATATGCTTCAGCAGGCATGCAACTAATCTTCTTCACATGCTTCAAGTGGGATTAGGTGTATTTCGGAGGAAATAAAGTGCCATTCTTATCACATCATATCAAGGGTACACACTATCAACATGCCTTGTCATTGTTGATATTAACCTTGATCATCTGGCTAGATAGCGTTTCTCAGGCTTCTCCACTGTCAGTTACCATCCCCCCCAACCCTTTCTGTAATGTATTCTTTGCAAAGATGCCGCTATGTGCAGTCCACATCTCAGGAATGAGGAGCTATGCTCCACAGCCTTGTGTGCACAGATTGTAGATACATTGTACTTCTACAGGGAAGATTTGTCTCTTCTTATTTATTTATCCAATTGTTTATTTATGTTTTTATAAACTCATGAATATTTATTTTATGGGGCTGTAATACAATACTAGTTTATTAATTTTGTTGTTCAAATTGTTCCAGTGCTGGTCACTGGGAGCTCCTTTAGTTAGCTCCCATGTCCCTTTGACATGGACATACTCCATAATGTGGGTTTTTTTTTTTTCTTTTTGAGCCGTCATATAAAATAGAAAAAAATTTATAAGCCTCTAATAGAAATGTCTTAGTCCATTCAGGCTGCTATAACAAACTACCATAGACTGGGTGGCTTATAAATAAAGAAATGTTTTTATCATAGTTTTGGAGGCTGGGAAATCCAAGATAAAAATGCCAACAGATATGGTGTCTGGTAAGAGCCTGTTTTTTGGTTCATAGATGGTGCCTTCTTGCTGTGTCCTCACATGGTGGAAGGGGCAAGGTAGCTTTCTTGGGTCTCTTTTCTAAGGGCACTAATCTCATTAATTAGAACTGGGCCCTCATGACTTAATCACCTTCCAAAAGGATGCACTTGCGAATACCATTACCTTGAAGATTAGGATTTCACCATATAAAATTTTGGAAAACAGCAACATTCAGACCTTACCAGGAAAACAAGAAAAACCATAAAACAATAAGCTCATGGATACATTCTAAAGAACCGAATTTTTAATGTTCTGTGCAAAAAAAGTGAGAAAACACTCAATTGTCTTAAAGTATATGACGTGATGTATCCTAGTTGTTAGAATTAGTACTAGTAAGCGCAGGACAATGGGAAATGGAGAAGAATTTAGAAATTTATTTTTGAGTATGTGCCTTGTGGAGACTCTGGAATTGCCAAGGCAATCTATCTCTGATTTTTACACTACAGGAGGAGAAGGCGGATGCAGAGGAGTCGAAGGAAGAGGAGAAGGAGGGAGGCTTTGGGTAACTGTGACGGGAGCTAATTTTTAGTGAGTACTTATGCTATATTCCTGGCACTTTGCATATGTTATATCATTTGAAAAATAGCCATCTTCCTCAGTTTTTTTTTTTTTTTTTTCCTTCTCCAAGTTTGGGGAGTACATTTAACAGACTTGTTCTCATGCTGCACTATGGTTCTGTGAATCATCAAAAGCCAACTGAAGAATTTCAGAAGCATTAGTTATTTTTATAGAAATGAATCAAATTATATCTGAATTCTATAGGAATGACCTTTTTTTTTTTTTTTTTTTTTTTTTTTGCTACTCTGATACTCCCCTTTGAAAATTTCTAATAATAAGCAGTGAGGTACAAAGAATAGAATGTAGAACACAGCTTGATCCAAATACAATTTTGAAGTGACCTTTACTTTGCAGTTTCTAAAAGCACACCACTAACTTTTATAATGTAATCTGCTGTTGCTGATAAACACAATTCAAGAGAGTGAGACCATGAAATTTGACTCATGTGCGATGCATGATGCTTGGAGACTCCAACTGAGACCAATCTATTTTCCCTGTTGTGGCACCGACCTTGGATTATCACCTGTATTTGGTTCAAGTAACAAGATTCTCAGGTGGAATAATACATTCATTTTCCCCTAGAATTTAAAAGATCTCTGGGACAAGTTATGCTATTACCAGGCAAGACTGGGATCCTTGATTTCCAGGTCTCCCTTGTTCTCTTGACAACTTAACCATTCCAGACTTTTGCGTCTGACTTCTAGCCCAGAATAAACATCTAGAGGTTTTTTGGTCTCCTGAAATATCTTCAAAACCACGTAGAGAGTATATTTACCTAGCTTTTTTTTTTTTCTTTCTCCTAGCAAAGATTCTTTAACCTATATTTAAATTTAGGTACATTTAACCTACATTTAGAGAAAGAAGAACCCACCTGCATTTTAATGACCTGTTTAAATACAAGGTTTTTTTTTTTGTTTTTTTTTGTTTTTTTGTTTTTTTTTAGATAATATTTCACTCTTTTTGCCCAGGCTGGTGTGCAATGGCACAATCTTGGTTCACTGCAACCTCCACCTCCTGGGTTCAAGCGATTCTTCTATCTCAGCATCCCAGGTAGCTAGGATTACAGGTGTCCACCACCATGCCTGGCTATTTTGTTTGTATTTTTAGTAGAGACGGGGTTTCACCATGTTGGCCAGGCTGGTCTCCAACTCCTGACCTCAGGTGGTCTGCCCACATCTGCCTCCTGAAGTGCTGGGTTTATAGGTGTGAACCACCGTGCTGGCCGTTTTTTTTTTTTTTTCTTTTTAGACAGTATGTCACTCTGGTTGCCCAGGCGGGAGTGCAGTGGTGCAATCCTGGCTCACTGCAGCCTCAACTTCCCAAACTCAGGTAATCCTCACACCTCAACCTCCCAAGTAGCTTGGAGTATAGGCCCGTGCCAACACACCCAGCTATTTGTTTGTTTGTTTTTCTGTATTTTTAGTAGAGATAAGGTTTTGCCACGTAGCCCTGGCTATTCTCAAACTCCTGGGGTCAAGCAATCTGCTCATGTCAGCCTCTCAAAGTGCTAGGATTACAGGTATGAGTCATCACACCCTGCCTTAAATACAATTTCTATAAAGTTGGTGCATTAGTATTCTAGGATTGTTGTAACAAATTACTATTTAATTTGGTGACTTTAAACAACAAAAATTTATTCTCTCAGTTCTAGAGGCAAGAAATCTGATATCACTGTGTTGGCAGTGCCACATTCCCTCTGAGGGCTCCAGGGAAAAATCCTTCCTTGTTTCTGTGTAGCATCTGGTGGGTCCCCACAATCTTTGGTGTTCCTTGGCTTGTTAGCTGCATCACTCTAATCTCTGCCTCCATCTTTAAATGGCTTTCTCCTCTGTGTGTCTGTGTGTGCCTCTCCTCCTCTTAGATGGTCAAAAGTCATTGGATTTAGACTCTACTCTTACTTACTTTTTATTTACTTTTAAAATTTTTTTGTGGGTACATAGTAGGTGTATATATTTATGGAGCACATGAGATGTTTTGATATAGGCATCCACCCTCATTTAGTATGACCTCATCTTACCCTGACTCATTATGTTTGTAAAGATGCTATTTCCAAATAAGTTCACATTTTGAAGCTAGAAGTGGACCTGAATTTTTGAGGACACTATTCAACCCACTATTACTATTAGAAGTAAACTAGAAGTAGAATCAGGGGCAGGTTAAAGAGTCTTCTGAGACTGCGTGTGGGAAACACTGATAAATGTTGGCTGACAAATGGAGAGTGAGAGAAAGGCTAAAAACTCTAAAACACACTTATGTGTTGTGTGCATTACATCTCAGTTCCCAAATGTATATACATAAGTGTTATATCAGGAATATGTTTCTGTGTGGATTTGTCCCATTACTAGTTCACAGAGAACATTGTATAAATATTAACTTGGCTATGTATTTATATGTGCAGTGTATAAGAAAATTTAAGACACACTATCTATTTTGTAAGTAAATGCAAACACTTAGCTGTGAATTTATCAGCAAATATATGTTTATGTACAAATGTTAACAGAGGTACATGTAAGTCATCTTTTAATTTTTTTAATATATAACCATTGACAGTATCATTCATTTAAAGTAGAACATGTGTACGATTGCAGCAGGACGAGCCTCAGACAAGAACCCCTAGACACCGAGTTGTGGAAGGAAAGGGCTTTACTCAGTGGGGAGCGTTGGTGGGCTCACCTCTCCAAAACTAACCTCCCTGAGTGAGCAATTCCTGTCCCTTTTAAGGGCTTACAGCTCTACGGGGGTCCATGTGAGAAGGTTGTGATTGATTGAACAAGCAGTGGATACGTGACTGGGGGCTGCATGCACTGATAATCAGAACGGAACAGAACAGGACAGAGATTTTCACAATGCTCTTCCATACAATGTCTGGAATCTATAGACACTGTAACTGGTTAGGTCAGGGGTTGGTCTTTAACTACCGGGCCCAGGGCGTGGTGCTGGGCTGTCCGCCTGTGGATTTCATTTCTGCCTTTTAGTTTTTACTTTTTTTTTTCTTTGGAGGCAGAAATTGGGCATAAGACAATATGAGGCATGGTCTCCTCCCTTATTCCCCCACTTTGAGAACCTCCCTCATTAGTGGGAGTTCTCACTTTCATCCTCACTACCCACGTCTTCTTGCAAGTCAGATCTATAGTGATTCGTATAGTACGCTTGTGCTGAAGCATTTTGATGGGACTAAGGTAGTAACAAAACTTTTCATTACTTGAAGGAGAAAAGGCAGCACACAGCGAAGCAACAAGCAGATTTCTATTACTATTATAATTCCTATTATGGGAGCTTTAAATTCTCCTAATGCTGGAAACCATTTTCCAAACATGGACCTAGGATTAAACCCATGCCACACCTGCATGGGCACATGTGCCAGCTTTGCTGTATTTTTATATCTTCAACTACTTGCCCTTGGTCATCTATGTGCAGACAGCAATTGGTCAGGTTAAACTTTTCACAGTCTCATCCTTCAGTTGCTAGCAAGTAGTCTAGGGCTAGTATATTTTTATAGATAGCATTTTTCATCTGAGTTTCTTGCTGGGCCAGAATAGTTAAGGTTCTGCCAGTTTTATTAGTGATTATTTCTAAGACAGCTTGTAACTGTATGATTTGGTTGAACATGTAAATGGGGGTTCAGTATCCCCACGAGCTGTCTTGTGCCCAAGTAGCAGGACCATAATATTGTATGATTCTCTCAGGGGCCATTCATCATCTTTCCAATTTTCCATAGCTATGCTTCTCTTTTCATGGGAAGCATAGACAGGGAAACCCAGGAGTTCACCTATTTTTATGGGCAGTAGGAAGAAAGATGGTTTAATAGTGCCAATAACACAACTGTCTGCCCACTGGTCAGATAATTTGGCGTAAGCTCTATGCCCACAAATCCAGTATAACACAGTGGGGGCTGTCCAGTCCTGGTGGGACTCTGGGTGGATCCACACAGTTTGCAACTTTGGGAATTTACTAAATGGATTCCTTTCTGTGTGACTTGAACTCTATCAAGTGACCGTTTTTTTTTTTTTTTTTTTTTTTTGAGACGGAGTCTCGCTCTGTCACCCAGGCTGGAGTGCAGTGGCCGGATCTCAGCTCACTGCAAGCTCCGCCTCCCGGGTTCACGCCATTCTCCTGCCTCAGCCTCCCGAGTAGCTGGGACTACAGGCGCCTGCCACCTCGCCCGGCTAAGTTTTTGTATTTTTAGTAGAGACGGGGTTTCACTGTGTTACCCAGGATGGTCTCGATCTCCTGACCTCGTGATCCGCCCGTCTCGGCCTCCCAAAGTGCTGGGATTACAGGCTTGAGCCACCGCGCCCGGCCCAAGTGACCGTTTTTGTAGTACCATTATACAGTTTCTGTCCTAGACAACTAAGTCATCCTACGGGGTGAATGAATTCTTTTTCTTCTCTAACTATGCAATATTGTCCAATAATTGATGCTTTTAGGACCCAGAAATTATCAGGGTAATTCCTTTGAGCCGGGAATCCATCAGGAACTGGGTCTGTAGGTACTAATTCTCGGACTTCCCATGGCCGTTGATCTCCCATTACATTTCCTCCACATACATAACATGAAGTGACACTGAGAGACTCGGCTACATGCTCAGCTAATTGCAAAAACAAATTTCTTGTTTTTCTTGGAATTTCTGGTACTGGCACATTCAGTTCATCATAGAAAGGTTGAAATTCTGGCTCAGGAGAGCATTTGTAAACTGCTCCTCTAACTAAGATATTTACTCGAGGATCCAGTCTGGCCCCATCAATTCCTAGGGTCACATGCTCCCCTTTTTTTTCCAGTGAGGATCAAAGGGGATTGGTTATTACTAGCTCTAAGAGGTTACTTTGTCCCTCAGTATAGGAAGGGCCACTTTTTTTTCTTTCTGAAGGTAGACTGGATCCTTTTCATTCTTTATCCAAGTGGCCCAAATGACACAAAACTAATATCCACATTTATTTCCACATAGTCCTAATTTATGGCAAATGTACTTATTTTTGGTCATATAGCCTTTTTCCCAATTAAAAGAGCCATATCCCCTTCCTAACTTATTGCTATTAATGAAAGCACACGCATCAAATTTGAAGAGTATGTATTTGGGCACCCTTTTTTCTTCTGTTTTGGCTAATACTTTACTTGTACCAATTATGAGTCCCCACCAGTCTTCAGTCCTTAATCTCATTTCAAAAACTGGGGACATGGGAAGCTCAGAGGGGTTAAAACACACATCAGGCTTGTCACTTCCTGGGCTACATACCTTGCACTTGTGGCATTATACAAACAAGTCCTTTTTAGAGTTCTACCACATTTATAATAACTATAGAACAAAAAGACAGTTTTAACTTTTTTCCCTACCTTAGTTACCTGATGTATACACTGGGAACAGTCTTTAGTTTGAGGAAGGTCAGTTGAAGTCCCTACTGTACACGTACAAAATTTAAGGAAAATAAGTCCCACAGTGAGTTTCCTCATGCTTCGGTCATGCGTGCACCAGTCAGCTTCTGGGTGTGACTGGAGCAGGGCTTGTCATCTTGATCAGAGCCATTTTGGGGAGATTGTTCGGGCTTGGTCTCACCCCCCAGGTCTCAGGTTCTGGGAGTGTCACGCAGCTGTGGTGGATCCAGGTTGGGATTCATTTTACTTTTATGGCTATGGGAGTGGTCAAGATGATGGTCTGGGGTCCTTTTCACCATAGCCACAAGAGGCCTACATTCTAATCCTTGATCTACACTTGATTACCTTTGCTATCTTCTGTACCAAGTCAGCCACAAATGCCAGCTCATTGTCTGAGCCAATTTGTAAGAGCAGTCCAAACCTAGGGATGAGATCTCCACATTTGGGCATCTCAGTGAAGTCTACTTGGAGATCTTCAAAGGGATCTGCTCTATAAGCCTGTATGCCAGGTGGGATGGTTGGACCTTGCCTAGCATTGTGCTGCTGGGAGGTGACACACTGCTGTGCCACTGTTTGGCAAGGGCTAACAGATGCAAGATGTAGAAGTACTGGCTTAACAACTTTTCAAGTGACTCTTGGCCTAAGTGGGTGGTCTCATGCACAGCCAGTACGACTGTGGCTCCTAGCAGTTGTGGCATGGCTATTCTTCCATCCAATAACCAGATCCATCCTTCTTCTATTACCTGCCCTCCCTCTGGTTGATGAAATGCCAGGGAAAAAGGGATAGCCAATTGGACTAAAGCATAAGTGCCACTCCAGTTATTTGGCAGAGTGTCCAGCAAAAGTCTACCATAATACCACCACACATTCGCTCAGGGATGAACAAGGACTGACTTACTGGTAAGCTCTTGAAAATTTTTAAGCTCACGGCATCCCTTCAGGTCTCCAAGGACACTAAGTTTCCTCCCTGTCATGAGAGACACGAAGTGAACTTAGTGTTGGGAGATGGAAGCTAGATGACCCCTGGGGGCTAACCTGCAGGGTGTCGAACTTCGGGATGTAGCAGAGACAGCTTGGCACTACTCCAGGCTGTAGAATCCTGGAAAAGAGCTACTATGCAGCCCACGCCTAGTCGACTGGAGGACTACCCTAGTGAAAGGGGACAATCTGGGCCTCTGGCTTGCCATGTACACAAGCATAACAATTGCTTTTGCTTAACGTGCAGATGGAATATTTGATCCATTCCAACCAGGCATTTGCATCTTGGTATCCTGTCTTAATTGCCAAAGTTTGTTTTAAGTCTTTAACTTCTATGATCCTCTAATAAAATGAATGTATGATTTTAGGAAATTACAAAAAACGGTTGAGGCAGTCCCTCCTTGCTCTTTAGTGGTCCACAGAATGTTGGACCAATTATGGCATAAAAGCTCTATATCGGGGGCGAGACTCCTGGTTGAAGCTAGGGTCTTTATTGAAATCTTCCTGGATTAAATGGTCCTAATTTACTGATGACTAGTCTGAGGAGAGTTGGGGGAAATAGGTGCTTTTCTGAAGTAGAGAGCTATCTTTGACTTGGCAAGTCCCCATAGGGTAACAAGGAAAGCAATAGTTTGAGGCAAAATTGACTTGCTCATGTTAATAACTAGATACTTAGCAATAGAGCGAGGAAAGAAGAAAGAGTAATAGAATAGATGAAAGAGTTAAATTTTTCTTAGCTTTAATTTGGTGGGGTTTTCACCCGGGATTGTGGCCTATGACTCTGGAGGGGGTGGCACTTTGACTCAGGTGTGATGAGTCCATTCCTTTTTCACTGTATGAAGAGCAGTCTTGGTGATTAGCAGCACAAGGTAGGGTATTTCCTGGGCTGGCTCAAGGTTTTCTCCTTTCCACCCTTTGATGAGAAGGGTGTTCTTTAGGCTGGTGCTGGTTTACTGGAAATTCTAGTGGTAGTACATGTGCTAAACCAAGTATATAATATTCAAGAAATTGACCTCTTGTTTTAAATGTGGGAACATCAGCAGTGTAGTCCTTGGTGCCTTTTTACTGAGAAATTTCCTTTAGCTCCTATTTTTTATTAGCTTTTAGACCAAAGAAGCCAAACACCATTTTATATTTGGCAATGCTACCTACAAGATTTTTATACCAGATAAGCTAAATTTCACCTTTATATTAGTGTTATATTAATGTTAAACTTAGTTTTAATAAAACTTTGTAGACATATTTATTCAATTTTTAATGTCAGACCATAAGGTAAGATTTATAGTCTCTTTTAAACCTTTTATGATTTTTGTTAAAGAGCAGGTTAGTGCTTTAAGAAAAACCCATTGTGTTTTTATTTTTATGTTCAGTTCACAGAAAAAACTGGATGATACCCCTTTAACTTTAGCCAATATATTTACACACAGAATTTCCTTTACAATTAACATTTTAAAACTTGCTTAAACTTTCAAAACAATTTTTTAACCTTTTAATATAGGTAAAATTCCACATTCTTATGCCTTCTTATAATCCTTTTACCAGAGGTATATTTTACTTTCCTTATACACCTTGCACATAAACCCTTTCTTCAATAGTTTTACATTCAAGAGGCCTAATTACTTTTAAATTATACAACATTTCTTGCATAAATTCTTTTTTTATAACTTTTTTTATTTCACAACTTTCACAGACAACCCTTCAACATGCCTCAACTTTCTGACTTATTGTGAAGATTTCTTTCTTTAAATCACCAGTTAACTTATTTCAGGACAAGAATATGCCATATAACATTCTTTTTGCATAAATACTGCCACACCCTTTTTTTCCCTTTTTATTCGAAGATGATAACCCTTCTTTTCCAATGTGAACTTCCTTTATGTCTGTGTCTAAGGCCACAAGATTAGAAGTTACTATAAAACATGTTACACTGTTAACTTTTAGCAAACTTTACTTTTGTTGAAAACTTTGTAAGTTTGGGATTTCAATTATCCTTTGCTATTAATAAGACCTTGTTTAGTCCAAATTAACTTAGAATTGGTATAGATGGCTTTTTTTTTCCCCCTTCAATTGCTTGGGAGGAACCATCTATCATCCTGTCCTGAAGGGATTTCCTCCTAGGTCTGGTTGTACCTTTGTATGGTAATTAAGATTTAGATCCCCTGTTAGGAAACCTGCTGGGTTAAGGGAATTTTCAGTGGTTAATGTTAAAAATGTTAAATCATTTTTTTTTTTTTTTTTAAGAAGGATACTTCTGAACTGGTGAGGTGTGCTCACAACGAGGTTTCCTCTAAAAGTTATTTTTCTACTTTCTTCTATAAGGAAAGCAGTTGCCACTACAGCTTAAATGCATTTAGGCCAGCTGCAGGTCATTGGGTTAAGGATTTTTGATAGGGAGGCAACGGGTTATCAGTGGCCTTAGTGCTTTTGGGATATGACCTTGTTTACACTGACAACAAAATGGTAATGGAGTGTTACAGGGTTAGGAAGAATGCGTTTTATTATCAATTATAGGTTTTAAATTTACCTTAGCTTTTAAAGCAATAGGGTACACTGTTTTCCTTAACTACTTGTATCTCTCTCTCTTTCTCTTTTTGACTTTCTGTCTCTCTCTCTCTTTGACTTCCTTTTGCCTCTGTCTCTTCCTCTTTCTCTGCCTCTTTTTCTCTCTGTCTTCTCTTTCCTCTCTCTCTCTCTCTGCTTGTCTTTCCTTGCCTCTGCCAGCTGCTTATGCTGCTGTTCTCTCAACCGTTGTGGGGGTGGGTGGGTCTAAAGCCAGCTGTAACCAAGTGTCTATGTACTGTAACTGGTCTGGGTGCCTCAGCTTACAGGTTACCTTGTGCCATACCTTTGAAACAAGGGACCTGCTGAGGCTTCCTTCTGATGGCCAACCCACCTCTAATGCTGGCCAGTCTATTTCACACAAAGTTTTAAGTTTTCCTGGTGTCCTAGTAACACTGTAATCTCCCTTAAATCCTTCCTTGAAATTTTTCAACATAGTTCCTAGTGGGGTGGGCTTACTTTGTGCCTGACCCATGCTTTCTTGAGACAAAACACATGCTTACACCACACACACTCTACAAAACAAAGAACAGGTTAAAAGGGCACACACACACTTTTACAGTTTACACCAAAATAGAATCAAAACCAAAATCAGAGTATCACAAAATCGAAGCCAGGACAAAACAAAAACCAAAGTATCAAACAATCCAAGTCAAGTCAAAAACAAAAACTCAAGTGCTGGTACAGGCACGCCGTGGCCACGCTTCCACTCAAATGGAGTGGGCAAGTTCCAAAGACCAGTCTTACCAAGTTTCAGATGTCCAGACTCCAAGTGCAAGTTCCTTCCTGATGTTCAGCCACTGCGTTGATCCTCCATGGGGGCCTGCCATGCACTGCTCTGGCGAGGTGTCCCACCGGGGCACTTGCCTACCTGGGAGAGCTCTCAGGATCCAAGTTGCTCAATCTGGCTGGAGTCCCACACAGGGATGCTCCACAGGGCAGGCCTAAGTTGCGTAACGGGCTGCCTTGACTGTCCGTTAATCACTTCACTTCCCAGTCAGGGAACCAAGAAATGTAGCAGAACGAGCTGCAGACAAGAACCCCTCAGACACTGAGTTGTGGAAGGAAAGGGCTTTGCTCAGGTGGGAGCATTGGCAGGCTCACATCTCCCAAAACTGAGCTCCCCAAGTGAGCAATTCCTGTCCCTTTTAAGGGCTTACAACTCTACGGGGGTCCGCATGAGAGGGTCATGATTGACTGAGGAAGCAGTGGGTACATGACCGGGGGCTGCATGCACCAATAATCAGAATGGAACAGAACAGGACAGGGATTTTCACAATGCTCTTCCATACAATGTCCGGAATCTATAGATACCATAACTGGTTAGGTTAGGGGTCAATCCTTAACTACCAGGCCCAGGGCGTGGTGTGTAGAGGACTACGTGCTCACAAACGAGATGTTCTTGATAAGTCCTGCTCTTGCAAATGAAGCAGGGCATTCCTTCCTTGTAAACAGGGAGGACAAAGGAGCCAGCTGCAAACAGCAGACCCTGGGGGCTTGTTTATGTGTAAACATCTTGAAAATCCAGAAAGTCAGGGAAAGGTCAGAAAAACAACAATGTGTCTTGTGACTTGGCAACATTCCACAAATGACTGTATAAAATAAAGCAGAGTGCGCCATTCGAGGCGGCCACCATGTTTGTCTTGTCTTGTGTTGTCTTGTGTGTTCATTCCTTTGTTTAGGAAACACATGGACCCCAACATCTGGTGCAGCGAGCAGTGTCCGTGGCTCCACGAGAGCAAGGAACCAGAGGGGGAACACCCTGGGCAGGTAAATAAAGAAAGGGGGACCCACAGGAAAATTATGGGGAATTGCACCTCTCTGGCCTCTGAATATTTGCGGTTACTCCAGGGACTGTTGATGTCTATAGAAGTAGAAGTTAGTTAAGGAACATAAGACTTTGAAGCAATTGTTTGCCCATGTTGAACAACATTGTTATTGGTTTCAATATCAAACCAAAGTGCAGTTAAATCGAAAGGAATGGTTACAAGTGGTTAAAGTCCTGCGTCGAGCTCATCAGTGAGGGCAAACAATGCCTCTGACTTTGTGGACTTTGTGTAGTTCCATTACTCAGGCATTAGAGTTACTTGAAACTGACTCAGAGCATGGCGATACTGCCACAGGAGGTGAGGCATCTGAAGCTTTAGAGAAGAATGATTCTAGAGAGGAACATATTTATACCCCGGTTGTTGAGGACAAGGAATTGGAAAAAGAGCTAATGTCTCCTTCATCTGAAGGAAATTCTGATTTGCAGCTTATTTTAGAGATGTTACAACAGTTGTTAAAATTGCAAGGTACCGCTGCTCCTGTTTCTCCTATGTCAGGTCAGGTTTTCTCTGTGCCTCTTCCTCCTGTAGGAGAAAAGAAGGAATCAAAGGAAAAGGATGATTTCAAGGAATTAGATTTATTCCCAATAACACGGGCTGCTTTCGGTTCCAATGCTCAGTTCCCAAACGGTGGCCAGAATGTGACTTTTACAGCCCTACAACTTAAATTTTTGAAAGAAATGAAAGCTGCAATTTCTAATTATGGACCTCAGTCACCATTTGTTCTTGGCCTTCTCGATTCCTTCTCTTCAGAACATATGATGATTCTTATTGACTGAGAAACGTTGGGACAGGCTGTCCTTGATCATTCGCAATGGCTTCAATTAAAAAGTTGGTGGTGGGAGGAAGCAAGAGTACAAGCTAGAAAAAATGCTACCCGAAATCCCCCAGGACCTACTGAAGAGCAGCTTACGGGTTCAGGACAATACGCCACTCTTAATGCTCAGGCAGGCCTAGATGATATTGCTCTCACTCAGATTAAAGCCTTGTTTATAAAAACATGGACTAAGGTTGAAATAGTGGGAAAAACTTCTTTATCTTTTGTAAAGATCCTACAAGAAGCCACTGAGCTGTATCCAGATTTTGTAGCCCATCTTCAAGATGCTGTATTAAAGACTGTAGGTTCAGGCCTTGCTGCTAAAATTCTTTTGGATACTCTGGCTTTTGAGAGTGCTGATCCCAAGTGCCAAAAATTGCTGCGTCCTCTAAAGGTTAGTGGAGCTGATTTAGATGAATACATTTGGGCTTGTGCAGGTGTTGGAGGAGCTATTTACAATGCTCAATTGTTTGCTGGGGCACTTTCTAAGGCTTTAAAAGGCAATTCTAAACAAGGTATATGCTATCTATGTGGGAAACTCGGTCATTTTAAAAAGGAATGCTGAAAAAAATAGGCTCTTCTGCTCCAAAAGTAAAAAGGTTACCATCTGATATGTGTAAACGATGTGGCAAGGGTCGACATTGGACCAATGAATGCCATTCAAAAACTGATAAGAGTGGAAATTTATTTTCACCCTTCCCGGGAAATGGGAACCAGGGCCCACAGACTTGGGGCCCCAACAACTATAATGCAGGCCTACCCCAGTACCCAGTGAGCAGTGGCTTACAACATCAAGAAATGACCTCGAGTCCTCCTTAAAGACATCTTACCCTACCCCAGTTTCTCAACTTTATGCTGCCACTAAGCAGAGTGCCGCTGCTGACCTAGCTATTGTCCAACCTTATACTTTATCTCCTAATGGAGGAATATATAAGTTGGCTACCGAAGTGTGTGGTCCTTTGCCAAAGGGACATGTAGGAATTTTACTAGGTTGAAGCAGCAGCACTATACGGGAGTTAATGGTGGTCCCAGGAATTATTGATCCTGATTTTACTGATGAAATCCTTATTATGGTACAAGTCTCACAATTTATGTGCCTAGAGGCAGGGGAATGTATTGCACAATTGCTTTTATTGCTTTTTTTTTCCTTTCTTATCTAGAGATGTGTCTCGTCAAGGAGGTTTTGGTAGTACTGGGAAAACTGTTTTCTGGGAAACTTTAGTTTCTGATCAAAAACCTTTATGTTTTGGCTCAATGGCCTGATCACTGGAAAAAGAAACAAATGTTGGTTACTCTATCTGGCCTAGGTACTGCTTCTGTAGTCTACCGAAGTGTCAAGCCCCTGAGCTGTGTAGGACCTGAAGGACAACAAAGAAAAATGTTCTTTTATATTGTTCCCATTAATATTAACCTTTGGGGCTATAATCTTTTACAATAATTTGGTGCCTTTTTAAGCATTCCTCATATTTCTTCAGCTGCCAAAAATATGATGTTCAAAATGGGCTACAATCCTTCAAACTCTCAGCCACTGTCCACAAGCCTCAAGCTTTACAATTAAAGTGGAAAACTACAACTCTTGTTTGGGTGGAACAGTGCCATTATCTAAAGAAAAACTTAAGGCTTTAAAGAATTTAGTTAAGGAACAATTGGCCGAGGGGCATAGTGAACCAAGTGCTTCTGCATGAAATTCGCCTGTGTTTGTCTCTTAAAAAAAAAAAAAAAAAAAGAAGGAAAATGGCACTTATTAACTGATCTTAGAACTGTAAATACTTGTATTCAACCTATGGGGACTTTATCCCCTGTAGCAAAAGAAAAATTGTCATTTGTAGAAAATAAAATTAGTGAAGCTCACCTTGATTATATTGCACCCAATCTTCCACTTTTGTTGTGTCTTTTTCATACTCCCCATTCACCAATGGCCGTTTTACACCAAGATAATAATATTCTGGAGTGGCTGTTTTTGGCTAATAAAGCCATTAAAAAAATTCACCCATATATTGATAAATTGGCTAAATTAATTATTAAAGGATGACATTGAGCTCATCAGTTGCTTGGTGCTGACCCTATAAAAATTATTACCTGATTATCTAATCAATACATTGAATCTCTGTTGGAAATTCATAAGGGTTGACAAGTGGCTTAAGCTGAGTATACTGGTTCTTTTTCTCAAAATAAATTACTTGCTTTTCTGCAACAATATTCTTTACTGCCATATAATACTATCTCTTACACTCCAGTTAAAGGTCCCACCTTTTTTAATGATGCTTCAAGCAATGGAAAGTCTGGATATTGGACTTCAGACAATTCAAAAATTTCTCACTATCCATTTGAATCAGTACAACAAGGAGAACATTTTGCCATTCTTATCATTCTACAAGACTGGCCTATATGTAACTAAATATATTTCTCAGACTTCTTTACCATTATTTCCTCAAACTCCTTTACAAAAATTATTTTCTTTATTATTTGTAACTCTTACTTCCCGCACTGCCCCTCTTTTTTTTTATCACTCATATTCGTTCTCATTCAACTTTGCCAGGACCTTTATCTTTTGGCAATAGTCAGATTGATTCTTTACTTATTGGCAGTGTCCAACGGGCTCAGGATGAGCACCAACTACATCATACTAATAGTTTAGGATTACAACGACGATTTTCTATAACACACCATCAAGCCCGAGCTATTGTCAGAGCCTGCCCATCTTGTGCTCCTATTATTGCACCTTTTTTAAGTCCAGGTATTAATCCTCAAGGCATTCAACAAAATCACATTTGGCAAATGGATGTAACTATGTTCCTTCCTTTGGTCGTTTAAAATATATTCATCATACTATTGATATGTGATCACATTTCCAGTGGGCTATGTCATTACCCCCTGAAAAGGCTGACTCTGTTATTACTTATTTACTTACTTGCTTTGCAGTTATGGGAGTCCCTGCTGAATTAAAAACTGATAATGCCCTGCTTATTGCTCTCGCAAATTGGCTGCCTTCCTCTCTTTATACCATATTCGTCATTCCACTGGTATTCCATTTAACAGTCAAGGTCAAGCAATTATTGAAAGAGCTAATACTACCTTAAAATTACAACTTTTAAAACAAAAAGGGGGAGATGGGCGAGATTCCCCAAAACATCAAATTCTGAAAGCCCTTTTTACTTTAAATTTTCTCAATCATTGGCGCCAATTACAGCAGTCTGCAGCGGTGAAACATTGTCAACAGCCTTTAGAAAACTGCAAAACAGTAATCTGTGGGTGTATTATCCTTCATTACAAGGGAAATATTTAAAAGGAAAAGTTTTACAATGGGACCGAGGCTATGCTCTTGTCCATACAGGTGCTGGAGACGAGTGGTTTCCATCTCGACGGTTGAAACGGTGCCATGGCGAAGAGGAGCTGATCTGAAGAGCTCCTGAAGGAATTCCAGGAGCTAAATCTGAGCGCTCAGAGAATATTCACCTTCAGAACTCGACGTGCAGAGCCCCCGACATGGGGACAACTGAAAATGTTAAGAAGCTGAAGGGGTTGTTCAACAGCTGGGCAGCTCACAACCCCACTGACTTTATTCCTGGCTATGCTGGCTGTAGTAAATTGTCAGGTAACAGCTGGAGAATTTACATACTGGGCTTATATTCCTTTTCCACCCTTATATCAAGGTGTGGCCTGGGGAGACAGAGAAGTCCCAGTATTTACTAATGATACTGCTTGGATGCCATCGCCTTTTTTAAACCAGGATCCTGAATTAAACACTGGCACAGTAAATAGTTCATATCAATTTGGGGTTGAAGGGTTACCTATATGTCTTGGGAGTAGTCCACATTGTCTGCATCTTTCTCATGAGGCTTGGGCTGTTCGCTATAACCATAGTCGTATCTCTGCCTTTACTATGATTATTGTGGTTCAAAGTTTTAAGTATAATCATACTGCAGTACTTAATGAAACTCTGCCAAGTACATTATCTTTATGCCCTATCCCTGATGTGTCCGGAGGTGTTTCCCAACTAGAGTGGACTAGATGTAGAAGTAGCGGGCCACGATTGTTGTTAGAAGTAAAAGGGAAGAGTTGTAAATACCTTGTTACAGATTGGAGTGTATATGGAGATTTTCAGACTAAATTCAGCCATGTCAACTTGTGTTGGCATAAAGGTAATCACAGCATTGCTGCAGATGGCAATGAAACTATTATTTGGCATGATGGTGGTCTATCACCCCCTATGCCACATTTGGCTAATACTTCACAAATACAAGGTCATATTTGGAAGTTGCTAGCTGCTGGTAAACCAATGTTCACTTTCACGGGAAACATGTCCTTAAATCTTACTAATATTGCTAACCCTTTCCATATATCTTTGCATTGAAATAGTTCTAGATATGTTATTGCATGTGTAAGAAAACCTTATTTGTTAACAGGAATTTTTAAATGGGATAATTATACAGGAGTAGTTAACTGTACAAACAATTGTACATTCTTAAGTTGTATAAATACTACTTGGTGGAATAATAATTGGAATGAGTCTTATTCCAATTTATATATACTAAGAGCCAGAAAAGAACCCTGGCTACCTGTAAACTTAACATGTACTTGGAGTGAATCTGCTGGGGTTACTCAAATTTACAAGGTTATGCAAGATCTTGTCCACTGCAGTCAGAGGATGGTTGGAATATTCGTGACCACAGTGATAGGACTTGTAGCAATTGCTTCCACCACTGCTGTTGCTGGATTAGCTCTACACCAGAGTATACAAAATGCAGAATTTGTGCAACAATGGCATGAACAATCACATTTGTTGTGGCAGCAGCAACGAGACATAGATGCTCATTTGACTGAACAAGTGGATAATCTGGAGCAAGTGTTTTCTTGGTTGGGATACCCGAGCTTTGTTGAAATGTGATTGAAACACTACCCAATTTTGTATTACTCCTGTTCCTTTTAACAGCACTGTACATAATTGGACTGAGATAAAGAGACTTTTAATTGGTCATAATAATCTTTCCCTAGAAATACAAGAATTAACACAGAACATTTCTGAAACATTTCGCAGTTACCGTTGCTGACTGGTGCAGATTTGATGACTGGTATTGCACAAAGTTTGACGTCTTTGAACCCTATGAGCCCTGTAAAAACTTTGCTGACCTCTGTTACTAGTAATGTATTGATTGTTGTTCTTGCCTTTGTCATTTTCAGTCTGCTGGAGACGGTGCCAAAGGGCAAACACCAAATCCCAGCAAGCCCAACATGTAATGATGGTTTTAAAAGAAATTCAAACTTGTAAATAAGGAAAGGGGAAATGTAGAGGACTACGTGCTCCCAAATGAGACGTTCCCGATAAGTCCTGCTTTTGCAAACGAAGCAGGGTGTTCCCGATAAGTCCTGCTCTTGCAAACGAAGCAGGACTTTCCTTCCCTGTAAACAGGGAAGACAAAGGAGCCAGCTGCGAACAGCAGACCCTGGGGGCTTGTTTATGTGTAAACATCTTGAAAATCCAGAAAGTCAGGGAAAGGTCAGAAAAACAACAATGTGTCTTGTGACTTGGCAACATTCCATAAACGACTGTATAAAATAAAGTAGAGTGTGCCATTCAAGGCAGCTGCCATGTTTGTCTTGTCTTGTGTTGTCTTGTGTGTTCATTCCTTTGTTTAGGAAACACGTGGACCCCAACAGTGGTGCTGGCCTGTCTGCCTGTGGATTTCACTTCTACCTTTTAGTTTTTACTTCTTTTTTCTTTGGAGGCAGAAATAGGGCATAAGACAATATGAGGGATGGTCTTCTCCCTTACTATTTTATAAGTATCTCCAACCAAAATGATCAAATTGAATAAAAGTCTGATATTGAATATATAAAGAAGTGAGTGTCAATAATACTGTGTCCGTGAACAAATATTGTAATTTTTTATTTTTATTATTTATTTTTCTTATTGTGCTTATGTGGTTATTGTGAGGGATTTAATATTTTTTAATGTCCCAATAGAGGTAATTAACTTCAAACTTTAACTATAGTAACTAACTATATAGACTTTCTTCTGGACAGATCAACAACACATTAACTTTAATGTCCATTTTGGAAATGTTCTGCAAGAGAAAAAAGGATTTGGTTGAAAATCGTCATCCTCATCATCATTGTTGTAGTAGTTAAAATGTATTGTGCACTTCCTGTGTTCTAAGTACTTTTATGTCTATCATTTAATTGAATCCTAATAACCATGTGAGATAGGGGCTATATCAACCCTACTTTTAAGATGAGGAAATTAAATCAGAGAAGGAATAACTTACCTAACACTGCATAGCTCTGATATCGTGGATAGTCTGGGTTAACTGAAAATCAGATCAATGTTGATTTTGATGAGTTAACTCTGATAAGCCACTATATTAGCTTCTAAACTCTAGATACAGAGACTCTATTAGAGATGAAGGCTGTCAGGACTGTAGGGTAAACACATCTGATAGCATTAACTTCAGCATACCCTTAGAATGAACGTATATGGTCGATGCACCTGAACTGGGCTTCCAGACACTGAGTTGTGGAAAGAAAGGGCTTTGCTCAGCTGGGAGCATTGGCAGGCTCACATCTCCCAAAACCGAGCTCCCCAAGTGAGCAATTCCTGTCCCTTTTAAGGGCTTACAACTCTAAGGGGGTCCATGTGAGAGGGTCGTGATTGATTAAGCAAGCAGTGGGTACATGACTGGGGGCTGCATGCACCGATAATCAGAATGGAACAGAACAGGACAGGGATTTTCACAATGTTCTTCCATACAATGTCCAGAATCTATAGATACCATAACTGGTTAGGTCAGGGGTCGATCTTTAACTACCAGGCCCAGGGGGTGGCGCTGAGCTGGGAAATCCAGGAGTGGCAAACATGGAGATTCATTCCTTGTCCATGAGGAACATCTGAGCCCCCATCCTGTGGAACATAGGCCATACAGGGGATTGAGGCCCAGAGCTTTGGCCCAAATGAAGGCTGCCAGGTGGAGTATATTAGGGTAGGGTGTTAAGTGAAAATGCTGTGTAAACTGCATGGTGTTTGCAAGCAGTTGTGATTTTCCTGCTCAGCCAGCTGCCACTGAACTCTCTCCCCTGTATGTAAACCCCGTGTCTTGTTTACTGGCTCTGGGTCTCTTCTTTGGCTTCAAGAATCGGGTGCCATCCCCACTGAAGTCCACAGGGGCTCGGTATGACAAGGACTGACTGGACACATGGAAAGTAAAGCAGCCAATTCTCACTGTCATCACCCTGCAAATTCTACCTGCCTGTATTTACTCTGCATCCTCTTTTGCCTCTTCTACCTTTTTCTTAAATTCCCTTTTCATAATTTGTATTTGGCTCCCCAAAACATGGAAAACAAAAATATAAAAGAAATTTTAAAAGAAAATAATTCTTTTAAGGTCAATGACATGAAAATCGGAGTCAGAAAGTGCATCTGCTGGTCCTACTCCATTTCATATCCTTGGTAGATCATTGACAAACCTCAGCCCAGATGAAAATAGACTTCTTTCCACAGCATTGCAGGAAGCCACTACTAATTACTTGGAATTGGCTAAAAAGAGGAAGCTTTTTTTGGCAGTAGCATCTGAATTGTCAGCAGGTGCATTCTACTTCATTTGACTAATTTATAGATGGAAATGACAGTAACATTGTTTAAGGAAAGATTGGCTAAAGCTAGACAGTAATATATTAAATACTTCTGTCATGTAGATAATTTCTGCTCAAAGTTCCAGAAACTTTCTCTGGTCAGGGTTTGAAAACAATTAGGTAATAAAATATAACAAAGAATGAGCATGGTATTGAACAGAGAATACAAATTTATTTATGTAAAATAAAAATAATTTTATGATACTGAAGGCTTTCTTTACATATGTGTAAGGTACATGGATGTGCCTTGGTCAAGGAATAGGCCAAGGCAGATATCTAGGCCTGCAGGACTCAGCAAGTTTGACAAGCAAGTGCACACCTCCACTTCTTATATAACCTGTTTGTCTAAGTTCATACTTGGCTCTAAGCCACTATTGTCTGTAAAAGGTATAACTGTCCTGCTAACACTGTGCAGGGGCTCTTGGCTTGGCTCAGCTCAGCTCAACATGGCTTGACATGGTGGGCATGATGGTGCCCAGAGAAAGAGAGAGAGTTACAGCTATCCATCTTTGCAAATGGACAGAAGGGAGCCATAACACAGCTCCGCTTGCTCATGCCCAGAGAGAGAAAGAGTTAAGCTACTGATCCTGAAGGCAAGGGAGAGCTGGTGGCACAGCTTGTGTGGGGGCCACCAGACTAAGCAGCTGAGACAGGGCAGACAGTGTGAGAAAGCTGTGGATGAGAGCTGCTGTGGATTAAAATCATTCACCTCCTTGCAGCCCCCAAGTCTTCCTGCTGCTCATCCACCCACTCCCTTTGGACCTCAGCATGGGCTGGAACCTGACCCCAAGCATGCCCACTGGTATAGTCATGAAGGTAACAAGAATAGTTTAACTGGAAAATTAAATTAAGATGGTAACTTTGTCAATATAGAAGTAAAGAGAAAGGAATTTTGAGAGTATTAATAGAATTTAAACTACAATAGTCTGAAGTAATTTGCTCTTTTAGCATAGAACTTTCTAGTTGGTCAGCTTTGAATGGCTTACAAGTATATTCAGTAAATTGATTCCTTATCCTAAGGACAGCTGGGCTATGTGGGCTATTCACTAACCTTAGCTCCTGGATCCTAAGAGCAACTTTTTTGATTTACTCTATTTGCTGCACATGAAACTGTTTGAGAAGAACTTGAACTTACTGAGATAATTGAAATTTAATGATGAAGAAAGAGGTCTTCTGGTCTGGCAGTGGTAAGTGGCAATGCACTTAGTCCCTTAAGTGTACTATATACTAAGAGACCCACTAAGTAATGTTTTCCCATTATAACCTCATCAAGGCCTTAAGTCATTACAAAAACATTTTGTACAACATTAACAAATTAACTTTTATGAAACCTTAGTTTCACCATATTCCCTCCTACTCAAATACATGCAATCTCTACCCATTACATCCAGCACATAGACTATATTCTTTCCTCTGGCACATCCATATCATTGTACATGCCAATTTACCTAACTGGAATCCTATAAACTCTGTCTATTTAACTCTTACCCTCTCCTCAAGGCTTTATTCAAGTTTTATCACTTCTGTATAGGCTTCTCCATAGACTTTCCCATGGCTCATAATGGCATCTCACTTTTATGTCATTTATGTTAGGCTTATTGTTTAAGCCAAGAGAGTTTTGAAAAGATATTAAAATTTTAAAAGAGTACAAAAGAGAGAAATTTTAAAGCTGGGTGTCCGGGGGAGACATCACATGTTGGCAGGTTCCATCAAGACCCCCAAGTCGCAAAACCAGCAAGTTTTTATTAGTGATTTTCAAAGGGGATGGAGTGTACGAATAGGTTGTGGGTCACAGAGACCACCTGCTTCACAAGGTAATAAAATATTACAAGGCAAATTGAGGCAGGGTGAGATCACAGCACCAGGGTGAAATTAAAATTGCTAATGAAGTTTCAGGCATGCATTGTCATTGATAACATCTTATCAGGAGACAGGGTTTGAGAGCAGACAAAATTTACTAAGCAGGAATTTCCTCTTCCTAATAGGCCTGGGAGCGCTATGGGAGACTGGGGCTTATTTCATCCCTTATCTGCAACTGTAAAAGGCAGACATTCCTAGAATGGCCATTTTAGAGCCCTCCCGCTAGGAACACATTCTCTTTCTCAGGGCTGTTCCTTGCTGAGAAAAAGAATTCAGTGATATTTCTCCTGTTTGCTTTTGAAATAAGTGAAATATGGCTCTGTTCCAACTGGCTGTCAGGCAGCCAGACCTAATGGTTATCTCCCTTGTTTCCTGAACATCGCTGTTATCCTGTTCTTTTTTCAAGGTTCCCAGATTTCATATTGTTTAAACAATTTATGGAGTTAGCGCAATCATCACAGGGTCCTGAGGCGACATCCATCCTCAGCTTACCAAGGTGACGGGATTAGGAGATTAAAGTAAAGACAGGCATAGGAAATCACAAGTGTATTGATTGGGGAAGTGATAAATGTCAATGAAATCTTCACAATTTAAGTTCAGAGATTGCAGTAAAGACAGGTGTAAGAAATTATAAAAGTATTAATTTGGGGAACTAATAAATGTCCATGAAATCTTCACAATTTATGTTTTCTGTCATGGCTTCAGCTGGTCCCTCCGTTTGGGGTCCCTGACTTCCCACAACAAATGAGAACACATGGACACAGGGAGCAGAATATCACACTCTGGGACCTGTTAGTGGGTGGGGGACAAGTAGAGGGAGAGCATCAGGACAAATACCTAATGCATACGGAGCTTAAAACCTAGATGATGGGTTGATAGGTGCAGCAAACCACCATGGAACATGTATACCTATGTAACAAACTTGCATGTTCTGCATGTATATCCCAGAACTTAAAGTAAAAAAAAAAAAAAAAAAAAAAAAAAAAAAAAATCTGAAGAGTCAGGATTATTTAAACACCCAATAGTTTGAGATTGTTTTGAATAAATTATAGTATATCTAAAATGGAGCAATATATTACATAGAAAGGCGGTCATGATAGAATTAAGCAGGAAAAGTAGGTTACAATAAGTACAGGAAGTCCTCACTTAACATCCTCAATGGGTGCTCAGAAACTGTCATTTTACAGGAAGCAACACATAACAAAACCAATATTATCTTACACTAATTGACATAAGCAAGAGTTAAGTTCCTATGACAAACCTTCTAAATAAAGAGCAAAGCATTTCTTTTTTTTCTTGAAATGAAGTCTTGCTGTGTCCCTCAGGCTGGAGTGCAGTAGTGTGATCTCGGCTCACTGCAAGCTCTGCCTCCCAGGTTCATGCCTCAGCCTCCGGAGTAGCTGGGACTACAGGCGCCCACCACTACATCCGGCTAATTTTTTCTATTTTTAGTAGAGGTAGGGTTTCACCATGTTAGCCAAGATGGTCTCGATCTCCTGACCTCGTGATCCACCCGTGTTGGCCTCCCAAGCTGCTGGGATTACAGGCATGAGCCACCGCGCCTGGCCAGAGCAAAGCATTTCTAATATTAAACATTGAAATAAATGTGTACTCTAAACACATTTAATATCTTCATTTTTAAAGTGCTCTATATAGAAAAAAACATAGTTGTATTCTTCCTTCCTTCCATCCTTTTTTCTCTTTCTTATTCTCTTTCTCTTATTTTCTCTCTCTCCTTTACAGCGTCTTACTCCATCACCCAGGCTGGAGTGAAGTGGTGTGATTATCACTCACTATGATATTCGTTTTCTAAAAAGCAAACTGTCCCTTACACATCTTTGGTTTTCCTAGTATCAATCTTGCCTTCGCATCTAAAATGTAACCTCCTCAAGAAAAAAAAAAATGGTAAATATATTGTTTCTGACATCAACTAGCATGACTTCTCAATAATATCAGGTATTTATGAAGCATGTCCTAGTTAATTAAATGATGCTATACCATAATGATTAAAAGTGCAAGCTCTGGAGACAAACCATCTCGATTTGAAACGTGGATCTATACCTTATTAGCTGTGCCTTAGTTTCCTCATCTGTAAAATGGGAAGTATAGTTAAATGTTTCATAAAGTTATTATAAGGATTACATGAGTATATGCATGTTTGTCAGTGCCTGAGTATATCTATGTATACTACAAAGAAGAAATATTATATGCTTGACACTCAAAATTCTGTGTTTTACTGGATCACACCATAATCTTTATAATTAATCTTTACATATCATTTTTATTATTCTCAATTTATACATGAGAAAAATGATACTATCCTCCAAAGAGATAAGAGATAAGTAAATTACTGAAGTGCATGCAGTAAAGTAACTAGGATACTAATGCAGGCAGTCTAGTTCCAAAATCCATGTTCCTAATGACTATATGATACTGATTCACTATGTCATAGGTGCTTAGTATACACTTATTTAGGGACTATATCTAATTAATAAACGTTAATTCCTGATAATATGACTTATAAATCTCTCAAATTTATATTCCCCTTTAGTAGCTAAAGGTCACTGTATTAGTTATCTATTGTTAAATAACTGATTATGCAAATCCTAATGACTTAAAACAACTATAATCATTTATTATCTCTCACTATTTCTGTGGGTTGGGAATTTGGAATAGTTTGGTTGTGCAGCTCTTGGTTCAGGTATCATATGAGATTGCAGTCAGGTGCTGGCTGGGATGGCAGTCATCTGAAGCCCTGACTGGGCCTGAATGTTCTGCTTCCAAGGTGTTTCATTTCCATGGCTGGCAATTTGGTGCTGACTATTAAAGAGAGTGGGTGTTTCAGTTCCTTTTCACATGGGGTTGTCTGCAGGACCACTTGAGTGACCGCGTAGGATGGAAGCTAGCTTTCTCTAGAGTAACAATTCAAGAGATTCATATGGAAACTTCAAAGAACTTATGTTCTTGGCATGGAAGACACAAATCTTCACTTCTACTATATTCTCCTGGTCAGCAAAACCAGCCCTCATCAACATTCAGAAGACTATGTCATAGTCCATTTGGGCTGCTATAACAAAATGCTGTATAGACTGGGTGACTTACAATGAACAAAAGTTTCTTTCTCACAGTTCTAGAGACTGGGAAGACCAAGATCAAAGTACTGGCAGATTCGGTGTCTGGTGAAGGTCTGTTTCTTGATTCATAGATGGAATCTTCTTGCTGCGTCTTCATATAGAAAAAGGGGCATGGCAGTTTTCTGTGGTCTCTTTTATAAGGGCAGTCATTCCATTCCTAAGTGCTCTGCTTCCATGACCTAATCACCTTCCAAAGGCCCCACCTCCAAGTAGCATCACATTGGGTATTAGGTTTCAAGATATGAATTTGGACCTATGAAATAACCATTCAAACTATAGCACTATACAAAGACATGCAGCTTATTGGGGGCCATTTGGGAGTCTGGCTAGCACAATCTTATACACACATCATGGTTCTGTCTCTGGTCCATCTGCTTTGGCAGTATTCTTCCTTCTTTAGGGAGATGACTTTTATGCATTTCACCATAACCTACCCCAAAACTAACCTCCCCTTAGGCTTACAAAAATATGAAGGTGACCAACCCAAGGATAATTAGGTGTCACCCCCAGGAATTTTTTATTCCCATGTGGAAATATACAAATACAAAATATCATCAGTTTAAATCATAAAATGAGTTCCATAGGATGATCATCTGCAAATTTCAGTTGCTTTCCTGCTTTTTTTCACAGCTTGGGTGGTCAGTTCTTTCTGAACTTGTTGCTTCTTAGATAAGTTAGAGTTGGTTGATTTTCTTCACCATTGGAAAGTCCTCGTTGATAGATTCACTTTCAATATGCCCCCAGGCAAGAATAAAATACAGTATGTGTGTTATGTTGATAAAACAAATCAGGAAACTTTTTTAAAAAAAATCTCAGGCAATTGGATCATTGAGCTCAGGGAGACAAGAGGGCCCTCAGATGGCCTTTGGAGACTCTCATGAGACCTGTACTACAGACAGCTTCTGTCTCTTGTCAGGTTCTGCCATCACAGAGGCAATACTAAAAGATGACGTCCCTTACAAATCTGGGCCTATTATTAATCGGAGACTTTTTCATAGAGGATTTATTAATTTAGTTAACATTATAAACTCATAATTTAATTCTGTTTACGTGAAAGTCAAAATATGCCTCAGAATATTAAAGACAAGGAGGGGCGGCGCAAGATGACCAAATAGGAACAGCTCCAGTCTCCAACTCCCAGCGCGAGCGACACAGAAGACCGGTGATTTCTGCATTTTCAACTGAGGTACAGGGTTCATCTCAATGGGGAGTGCCGGACGATCGGTGCAGGTCAGCTGCTGCAGCCCGACCAGCGAGAGCTGAAGCAGGGTGAGGCATCGCCTCACCTGGGAAGCACAAGGAGGAAGGGAATCCCTTTTCCTAGCCAGGGGAACTGAGACACACAACACCTGGAAAATCGGGTAACTCCCACCCCAATACTGCGCTTTAAGCAAACAGGCACACCAGGAGATCATATCCCACACCTGGCCGGGAGGGTCCCACAACCACGGAGCCTCCCTCATTGCTAGCACAGCAGTCTGTGATCTACCGGCAAGGCAGCAGCGAGGCTGGGGGAGGGGCGCCCACCATTGCTGAGGCTTAAGTAGGTAAACAAAGCTGCTGGGAAGCTCGAACTGGGTGGAGCTCACAGCAGCTCAAGGAAACCTGTCTGTCCCTGTAGACTCCACCTCTGGGGACAGGGCAATAGCAAACACAGCCGAAACCTCTGCAGACGCAAACGACTCTGTCTGACAGCTTTGAAGAGAGCAGTGGATCTCACAACACGGAGGTTGAGATCTGAGAAGGGACAGACTCCCTGCTCAAGTGGGTCCCTGACCCCTGAGTAGCCTAACTGGGAGACATCCCCCACTAGGGGCAGTCTGACACCCCACACCTCACAGGGTGGAGTACACCCCTGAGAGGAAGCTTCCAAAGCAAGAATCAGACAGGTACACTCGCTGTTCAGAAATATTCTATCTTCTGCAGCCTCTGCTGCTGATACCCAGGCAAACAGGGTCTGGAGTGGACCTCAAGCAATCTCCAACAGACCTACAGCTGAGGGTCCTGACTGTTAGAAGGAAAACTATCAAACAGGAAGGACACCTACACCAAAACCCCATCAGTACATCACCATTATCAAAGACCAGAGGCAGATAAAACCACAAAGATGGGAAAAAAGCAGGGCAGAAAAGCTGGAAATTCAAAAAATAAGAGCGCATCTCCCCAGGCAAAGGAGCGCAGCTCATCGCCAGCAACGGATCAAAGCTGGACGGAGAACGACTTTGACGAGATGAGAGAAGAAGGCTTCAGTCCATCAAATTTCTCAGAGCTAAAGGAGGAATTACGTACCCAGCGCAAAGAAACGAAAAATCTTGAAAAAAAAGAGGAAGAATTGATGGCTAGAGTAATTAATGCAGAGAAGGTCCTAAACGAAATGAAAGAGATGAAAACCATGACACGAGAAATACATGACAAATGCACAAGCTTCAGTAACTGACTCGATCAACTGGAAGAAAGAGTATCTGCGATTGAGGATCAAATGAATGAAATGAAGCGAGAAGAGAAACCAAAAGAAAAAAGAAGAAAAAGAAACGAACAAAGCCTGCAAGAAGTATGGGATTATGTAAAAAGACCAAATCTACGTCTGATTGGGGTGCCTGAAAGTGAGGGGGAAAATGGAACCAAGTTGGAAAACACTCTTCAGGATATCATCCAGGAGATCTTCCCCAACCTAGTAGGGCAGGCCAACATTCAAATCCAGGAAATACAGAGAACGCCACAAAGATACTCCTCGAGAAGAGCAACTCCAAGACACATAATTGCCAGATTCACCAAAGTTGAAATGAAGGAAAAAATCTTAAGGGCAGCCAGAGAGAAAGGTCAGGTTGCCCACAAAGGGAAGCCCATCAGACTAACAGCAGATCTCTCGGCAGAACCTCTCCAAGCCAGAAGAGAGTGGGGGCCAATATTCAACATTCTGAAAGAAAAGAATTTTAAACCCAGAATTTCATATCCAGCCAAACTAAGTTTCATAAGTGAAGGAGAAATAAAATCCTTTACAGATAAGCAAATGCTTAGAGATTTTGTCACCACTAGGCCTGCCTTAGAAGAGACCCTGAAGGAAGCACTAAACATGGAAAGGAACAACCAGTACCAGCCATTGCAAAAACATGCCAAAATGTAAAGACCATCGAGGCTAGGAAGAAACTGCATCAACTAACGAGCAAAATAACCAGTTAATATCATAATGGCAGGATCAAATTCACACATAACAATCTTAACCTTAAATGTCAATGGACTAAGTGGTCCAATTAAAAGACACAGACTGGCAAACTGGATAAAGAGTCAAGACCCATCAGTCTGCTGTATTTAGGAGACCCATCTCACACGCAGAGACATACATAGGCTCAAAATAAAGGGATGGAGGAAGATTTACCAAGCAAATGGAGAACAAAAAAAAGCAGGGGTTGCAATACTAGTCTCTGATAAAACAGACTTTAAACCATCAAAGATCAAAAGAGACAAAGAAGGCCATTACATAATGGTAAAGGGATCAATTCAACAGGAAGAACTAACTATCCTAAATGTATATGCAACCAATACAGGAGCACCCAGATTCATAAAGCAAGTCCTTAGAGACTTACAAAGAGACTTAGACTCCCATACAATAATAATGGGAGACTTCAACACTCCACTGTCAACATTAGACAGATCAACAAGACAGAAAGTTAACAGGGATATCCAGGAATTGAACTCATCTCTGCAGCAAGCAGACCTATTAGACATCTATAGAACTCTCCACCCCAAATCAACAGAATATACATTCTTCTCAGCACCACATCGTACTTACTCCAAAATTGACCACGTAATTGGAAGTAAAGCACTCTTCAGCAAATGTACAAGAACAGAAATTATAACAAACTGTCTCTCAGACCACAGTGCAATCAAACTAGAACTCAGGACTAAGAAACTCAATCAAAACCGCTCAACTACACGGAAACTGAACAGCCTGCTCCTGAATGACTACTGGGTACATAACGAAATGAAGGCAGAAATAAAGATGTTCTTTGAAACCGATGAGAACAAAGATACAACATACCAGAATCTCTGGGACACATTTAAAGCAGTTTGTAGAGGGAAATTTATAGCACTAAATGCCCACAAGAGAAAGCAGGAAAGATCTAAAATTGACAATCTAACATCACAATTAAAAGCCTAGAGAAGCAAGAGCAAACACATTCGAAAGCTAGCAGAAGGCTAGAAATAACTAAGATCAGAGCAGAACTGTTTTTGTGTCTCTAAGACACAAAAAACTCTCCAAAAAATCAATGAATCCAGGAGTTGGTTTTTTGAAAAGATCAACAAAATTGACAGACCACTAGCCAGACTAATAAAGTAGAAAAGAGAGAAGAATCAAATCGACACAATTAAAAATGATAAAGGGGATATCACCACCGACCCCACAGAAATACAAACTACCATCAGAGAATACTATAAACACCTCTATGCAAATAAACTGGAAAATCTAGAAGAAATGGATAATTTCCTGGACACTTACACTCTTCCAAGACTAAACCAGGAAGAAGTTGAATCCCTGAATAGACCAATAGCAGGCTCTGAAATTGAGGCAATAATTAATAGCCTACCAACCAAAAAAAGTCCAGGACCAGATGGATTCACAGCTGAATTCTACCAGAGGTACAAGGAGGAGTTGGTACCATTCCTTCTGAAACTATTCCAATCAATAGAAAAAGAGGGAATCCTCCCTAACTCATTTTATGAGGCCAACATCATCCTGATACCAAAGCCTGGCAGAGACACAACAAAAAAAGAGAATTTTAGACCAATATCCCTGATGAACATCGATGCAAAAATCCTCAATAAAATACTGGCAAACCAGATTCAGCAACACATCAAAAAGCTTATCCACCATGATCAAGTGGGCTTCATCCCTGGGATGCAAGGCTGGTTCAACATTCGCAAATCAATAAACATAATCCAGCATATAAACAGAACCAATGACAAGAACCACATGATTATCTCAATAGATGCAGAAAAGGCTTTTGACAAAATTCAACAGCCCTTCATGCTAAAAACGCTCAATAAATTCAGTATTGATGGAACGTACCTCAAAATAATATGAGCTATTTATGACAAACCCACAGCCAATATCATACTGAATGGGCAAAAACTGGAAAAATTCCCTTTGAAAACTGGCACAAGACAGGGATGCCCTCTCTCACCACTCCTATTCAACATAGTGTTGGAAGTTCTGGTTAGGGCAATTAGGCAGGAGAAAGAAATCAAGGGTATTCAGTTAGGAAAAGAAGAAGTCAAACTGTCCCTGTTTGCAGATGACATGATTGTATATTTAGAAAACCCCATTGTCTCAGCCCAAAATCTCCTTAAGCTGATAAGAAACTTCAGCAAAGTCTTAGGATACAAAATTAATGTGCAAAAATCACAAGCATTCTTATACACCAGTAACAGACAAACAGAGAGCCAAATCAGGAATGAACTTCCATTCACAATTGCTTCAAAGAGAATCAAATACCTAGGAATCCAACTTACAAGGGATGTAAAGGACCTCTTCAAGGAGAACTACAAACCACTGCTCAGTGAAATAAAAGAGGACACAAACAAATGGAAGAACATACCATGCTCATGGATAGGAAGAATCAATATCGTGAAAATGGCCATACTGCCCAAGGTAATTTATAGATTCAATGCCATCCCCATCAAGCTACCAATGAGTTTCTTCACAGAATTGGAAGAAACTGCTTTAAAGTTCATATGGAACCAAAAAAGAGCCCGCATCTCCAAGACAATTCTAAGTCAAAAGAACAAAGCTGGAGGCATCACGCTACCTGACTTCAAACTATACTACAAGGCTACAGTAACCAAAACAGCATGGTACTGGTACCAAAACAGAGATATAGACCAATGGAACAGAACAGAGTCCTCAGAAATAATACCACACATCTACAGCCATCTGATCTTTGACAAACCTGAGAGAAACAAGAAATGGGGAAAGGATTCCCTATTTAATAAATGGTGCTGGGAAAATTGGCTAGCCATAAGTAGAAAGCTGAAACTGGATCCTTTCCTTACTCCTTATACAAATATTAATTCAAGATGGATTAGAGACTTAAATGTTAGACCTAATACCATAAAAATCCTAGAGGAAAACCTAGGTAGTACCATTCAGGACATAGGCATGGGCAAAGACTTCATGTCTAAAACACCAAAAGCAACGGCAGCAAAAGTCAAAATTGACAAATGGGATCTCATTAAACTAAAGAGCTTCTGCACAGCAAAAGAAACTACCATCAGAGTGAATAGGCAACCTACAGAATGGGAGAAAAGTTTTGCAATCTACTCATCTGACAAAGGGCTAATATCCAGAACCTACAAAGAACTCAAACAAATTTACAAGAAAAAAACAAACAACCCCATCAAAAAGTGGGCAAAGGATATGAACAGACATTTCTCAAAAGAAGACATTCATACAGCCAACAGACACATGAAAAAATGCTCATCATCACTGGCCATCAGAGAAATGCAAATCAAAACCACAATGAGATACCATCTCACACCAGTTACAATGGCGATCATTAAAAAGTCAGGAAACAACAGGTGCTGGAGAGGATGTGGAGAAATAGGAACACTTTTACACTGTTGGTGGGATTGTAAACTAGTTCAACCATTATGGAAAACAGTAAGGCGATTCCTCAAGGATCTAGAAGTAGATGTACCATATGACCCAGCCATCCCATTACTGGGTATATACCCAAAGGATTACAAATTACGCTGCTATAAAGACACATGCACTCGTATGTTTATTGCAGCCCTATTCACAATAGCAAAGACTTGGAATCAACCCAAATGTCCATCAGTGACAGACTGGATTAAGAAAATGTGGCACATATACACCATGGAATACTATGCAGACATCAAAAAGGATGAGTTTTTGTCCTTTGTAGGGACATGGATGCAGCTGGAAACCATCATTCTTAGCAAACTATCACAAGAACAGAAAACCAAACACCGCATGTTCTCACTCATAGGTGGGAACTGAACAATGAGATCACTTGGACTCAGGAAGGGGAATATCACACACAGGGGCCTGTCATGGGGAGGGGGGAAGGGGGAGGGATTGCATTGGGAGTTATACCTGATGTAAATGACAAGTTGATGGGTGCATCACACCAACATGGCACAAGTTTACATATGTAACAAACCTGCACGTTATGCACATGTACCCTACAACTTAAAGTATAATAATAATAAATAAATTAAAAAAAAAGAATCTTAAAGACAATTACATACTCTTAATATTCCATTAAGTGTCCTGAAAAAAATCAAATCTTTGATAAATTTTCAACTGTCTTATATGCCAAAAGATTTCTACATATTAATGTGTGCAAGATTTTCTTTTCATAATTCTTTAATGCAAATCCATTTCAAATGATTCAGTCCTTTTTATTTCATTATTACGAACCATGAACATAAACTTTTAAAATATACTTTCTCAGCTAGAAGTGTATCTTATTAGCTTTTTCTTCAAAGCTAATAGAAATAGACATTGTGTTCCAATCTTTTCCCAACCTGAAAAACAAGCTTAGTGGAAGGAGGGATACAATTATGCGTGGGAAAGTAAAAGCAAAGACAATAGTTTCTGGCATATTGTTAACTGAATCATGTGTGTGGGTGTTCCAGACACCATCAGCTGAGAAGCAAGTATAAGAATATTAACATAAGGTGTTTCCAACATTTTTCTACCAAATGAACGTGCTGAAGTCTTTTGCCAAAATGACTATTTTTGCCTATGTCTGATATTAAAGTAAATGTATTGAACGTCACATGATAAATCAGGGGCTAATAAGACAAAAGTCACTGGGCCATATTTCATCTGAAGGTGGAATTTCTGCATCTCTAAGCAGAAAATCACAGCTACCTCCTGTCATTCCCTTGCATTCTGAGTTTTTCTGTAGGTATTGATAGTCACCTGAAACATCTTAGCACACGTAGGTACAGATATAAATTTTAGGTAGAGAATACCAGCTTTCTTTGGCACTCAATTGCGTGTTTGGCCTTTTTTTTTTTTTTTGAGACAAAGTCTCACTCTGTCACTCAGGCTGGAGCGCAGTGGCACAATCTCGGCTCACTGAAACCTCTGCCTCCCGGGTTTAAGCAATTCTTCTGCCTCAGCTTCCCAAGTAGCTGGAACTACATGCGTGTGCCACCACGCCTGGCTAATTTTTGTATTTTTAGTAGAGACGGGATTTCACCATAGTCTCCAGGCTGACCTCAGGTGAGCCACTCGCCTTGGTTTCCCAAAGCACTGGGATTACAGGCATGAGCCACCATGCCCAGACATGCTTGGCCATTTTATGTGTGTAATTGCTGTCTCCTGACTGCTGATAGAGTTTGTATTTGTTGAGATTTGTGTAAATACATGTAATCATGCATACATATATATATTTGTTTGCATGATTGATGATAAGTGGGCCTTGTGTGTCTGTGTTTGTGTATCTTGTATATAGTCCTTGTTAACGTAATTACCCATTTCATTCCATGATCGCTAATTACTTCCTCAGAACTCCAGGTTTTTGTTTGTTTGTTTCTCTTCCTATCACCTTATTTCCCTAATACAGGGTTCATATAACCCTTTTCAATGACGTAAGCCCTTCTTAGATTGAATTACTATTTGAGAATTTAGTGTTTTTCTTCTCCTTCCCTTTCTCCTAGTTTGTTCCTCTGTACTTTATAAAAATGTCACTACTATTGTGAGTTGAAACTATCCAAGACACATTTTCCTTATTTGTGGGAGGAGAAGAGCAAAGAGAAATAATTGGTATTCCATGGAAAGGAAGTACAGGTCAAAGAGATATATGAATGTTATCTCTGGTGTAGTGATTTAAAAGGTTATGTAGAATAAATATATCCATTTGTTCACCCAGAATTAATTGATTTTTCTTCCCTATGTAAGGTACAGGTCTGGGCAATATTTAAAATGGTAATAATATTCATTTCTTCACATTTTGCTGGAAATTGTGCTAATAGAAGAAAATACGAATATAAGTTATTTAGTCATCCAAAATATAGGTGTATCTCAAAAGGCAGTTACTATGGAAATAATACCAGACTTGGAGACCTGGTATCTACATTGAAACCACAGGCCTTCACATACAGATTCTCCACGCAGAATCGTTGTTTTAGAATGTAAATCGGATTGTAGTATGTTTCCTTGTCTATTAAAGGCTTCTGATTGTCCTTAGGATAAAGAAAACAGTTTATACAATTACATACAGTTCCTGCATGATCCAGCTCCATCTTTCAGTGCTGACTCACATGTGCTGTGAGTACTGAAACACATGTACGTGCATTATGGCTATGATCATGCTTCCAGCCACCACAGCCGTAGTTCATTGAGTAGACAATGCTCCATCTCTCAGGACCATTAATCATACGACTTTTCTCTCTAAAGCACTCTTTTCCTTGCCTTTAAAACTCTCACTACTCCCACTTAGAACAGATTAGTTTTTACAGGTGTTTATGAAATATGTTGCTTTCCTTTGGATCACTTATCTCCATTTTTAGTTGAATATTAATTTGTGTCATCAACGTTGACACCTCAACTGAACTGTTAACTCCCCGAGAGCAGGAATGACATCTGTGTCCCTGACCACTGGATCCCCTGTGCCTATCTCAGTTTCTGACACACACAGCTTTTTGAAAAAGTTAATTACTTAAGAAAATTATTGAACTGCTCAGAAACAAAATTTCGCCAATTATAAAATGGGGATAATAAATTACTTATTAGATTAACTGAGAGAATGTGCATAAAAACTTTGCAGAATGCTCTAAAATATAGGGTAAGATAATAATTATAACAATAACCAAGATTAATTGCTATTCTAATTGATTTGGTCAATAGATAAAAACTAGTTAGTGATATGGGTGTGCATATAACTTTAAAATAAACCATCGTCTTATTGTATAAAAAAAGAGCAAAATATGTTTTTATATATATGTATATATATGTATGTATGTATCTTCAGATAGTGTAAAAGAATATAAAATTAAAGAAAATGAAAGTTCCTTTCTCTATCATTACTTCCAGCTGTAACCTACAGTTGTAACCACTTGAAATTGCTTTTTGTTTTCGGCTCTTATGTGGTTATCATTGGATCTCTAAATTTTATGTTTTTATTTCTATTTCTTGTTTTATCAACTTTAGACAGTATCTACTAACTCGCTGCTATGAAAGATGAGTTGAGATCATCACACTAACTTCTACCTTCCCGATTTCTATATGCAATTTTTATTATTTATGTTATTATGATTCTTCTAGTATCACACTTTTGACTTTAAATAATATTTTTAACAAACGTTTCTTGCTTCATGTAAATTTAAGAGTAGCTATTTATCTCACATTGTATAAGTAGAAAATATTGTACACACATTTTTCTTTCATAATTCTTGCCCTTTACATTTCCTAAGTTCTGCCCGCCATGCCACTGTTTGATTTTGTCAGCTTATGTTCTGTTTTGTTCTGTCAAGTCTTATGTTATCTTCTGTGTTTTTTCACCGGTTTGATTTTAAAAATTATAAACAAAGCAACCTCATAAACATTAACATTATGTAAGTGTGATAAATATTATACATAAACAACATTAAAAACAAATAAATATTGCAGTCAAAGTACTGTAAAGGGACACATTGAAAAGAGTTGTACTCCTAACTGAAACTGTGCTTAAAAAAAAAAAGAGCACATTCCAGGTTCTTAATGCTCAAAATTATATTTTAATGTGCTCGATATGTGGTCTATGTTTTTTATACAGCTTTTTGTTCTTAAAAGTGTTTCTAATTCTTTCTTTGTTGTTACTGGCAGCAAAATACCCATACGTTTTTATATCAATCATAGAGAATGTAGAATGGAACTGATTTTCTCATTAAGGAATTTTTTTATAGCAGCCATTGATTTCCTGCTTTTATTTGTATCGATGGCACAGATATTTCATTGCATAAAGCCAATGAATTCGAGTGTGTTTCTCTTTCTTGACTTCCTTTTTGACCTTTCAGGAATATAAACTCAAGTAATTTTATTTATTGAAGGATGTTTGGAAGGAGATATTTTTTAATCTCTGAGATCTGGAAATGCTTCTAATTTCTCTTTAAATTTGATTGATATTTTGACTGGGTATAAAATTCCAGGCTTTAACTAATTTTTCCTCAGGAATATCAAAGGCATTGGTCCATTGTCTCCTACCCTTCATTTCAGCTAATGAGAAACTTGATGCCAGATTCTTTTTCCTTGGTAGATAATCTAGATCTGTTTTATCTAGATCTATTTTCTAAATATTTTGAACATATGCCTTTTATTTTGGTGTTGAGATTTTGCTAGGATATACATCTGTGTGGATTAACTTTTCATTAATATTTTTGGCATAAAATGAAATCTTTCATTCTAGAGATTATATTGTCCTTCATCTCAGGAAATATATATTTTAAATTTTTCCCATTTTTCTTTACATCCTAATTTCTAGAATTCCTCTTAGAAAGATGTTATCCTTCTTGCATTTTATCTGTCTCTTCATTTTAATAATTTACATCTTTCTAAATTGTCAATTTACATGCTTTATAATTATTTATTAATTCATTAATATATCAACAAATATATTTTGGATACCTCTGAAACAAATATTGAGCTCTAGGTTTTATAAATACAATAGAAAGCAGGCAACCCCCCCCCCACTTTGACATACTATCTAACACACCCTACTTAAGCTGTTCTCAGAGATTTCTTAAGCTCTGTCTTAAATAACAAAAATTTTGTCTCCTTCTTTGTTTATCTTATTATTTTTTCCTTCTACTATGTTTTAAATTTCAGTTATTATATTTTTAATGTAATGTCAAAAAGATTTTTTATTTTCTTACATTTTTTGTTATGGCCTCTTCTAGAATTTTGCTTTTAATATCTACTTGCATAGGCTGAGATTGTTAATTATATCCTTTTGCTACAAAACTTTTAATTTCAGAGATATAATGTCAAAGTTTTACAGGTACACATGGAAAAAAATCAAACACAATCATAGGTGAAAGTGAAGGCAACCTAATCATAGCTATTGCTATGCTAACTATTCATTAGTGTGGAGACAGAAGTTCTCTGGGTGAGACATGCTGTATGTAGGACAGACAGGAGGGATAACTACTGCTCCTCCCCTTCCTGTCAACATCAATAGACCCTGCACACACCAAAGAAATTCCTCAATATCTTTTTGGGATAGCAATGTTCTTAAATGCCCATCATACTCTCCCTCATCCAACCCATTATGCACATTTCTAGGCATGATTGAAATAGATTAGGGCAAACCTATGATCAAGTGAGTCTAATCTTCAGCAATGGCTGTACCTTGGCCAGGTCTCTACCAGGAATCACAGTAGGAATCTGGTTATTAACACTAACCTGGAGTGCAGTAGGGTACCAATATGCAAACTGAATACTACACTTTTCTTGATGATGGGAAGGCAGAATAAACACTTTTGGGAACCACACCACCACTACATATAACATGGCAAAATTCACAGTCCATGTTACCATGTGGTTGGCTGGCTCTGCAATCTCTGCTATGAAAAGCTGTTTATCATGAGCTTTCTAGGCAGAGATGACTATAGTTTACGTGGCTACAGGGAACTTTAATATAAAAGGATGGCATTTAAGATTGGTATGGAATTCTGGCAGATCCACATTAAAGGCATTTTCCAACCAAAGGGAGATAGTTATGGAGTACTATCTATCTAATAAAGATGTTAAGTTTAGTGTAGTTTGGGCACTCAATACTGAAAAATGTATATCTTAATTTCTACTAGAAACACAATGACAGTTTCAGGATAGTGTGGGGGGTGAGGATGGAATTATAGGGGCATGTAGTTCAGTTACAGCTGTGAGGTCTAGGTAAATAGAGATTGTAAGCTTGGACTTGTTACCTAATTCAACAGCAACTTTCCATAAGCAGGAAATAAATCCAGAATTTGTTCCCCCTCCAAAGTTATGGAACAACCAAGAATTTTTAAAGATCTCTTCAGTCATCAACCATTTGTAAATTCTGTCCAAGACTAAATTAATGATTTCCCTGACAGTGATAGAGTGCCCTTGGGCATAGGTATTGGTCTTCCTTGTCAGCGATGTGCTGATTAGAGTGGAAGAACCAGCGGTTAAGTCTCAGTGCAAGCTTAGTAAGTGTGAGTTTCAGGACTTCAAATGCTGTTTTGGAGACATGTTCTCATCACTCATCTCACGGAAGGTGGTAAAGGAATCATCTCTCTACATGGCAACAGTTTTGTTACTTGACTAGATGACATGTTTCAGGAAGTAGACTTCTCAGTAGTCAATTGCCTGTCTGGGCACCAGCCTATGTGTGGTGATGAATGTAAGCACGTGGCCATGGGTTTGGAAATGAAGCTAGCTGGAGCAGACAGAGAGTCTTAGTTACCATGAAAAAGGGCTAAGGTTTGAGGTAAGTAATTCACTCAATTTTTTTTGAAATTTTTATTTTAACCTCCAAATTATTTCTCATGATTTACATCATGTTACTGTAGTTTCTCATCTTAGTATTTCTTTTTCGGCATAAAAAGGTCCCCAAACCTCTAGTGCTATTTAGTTGTTTGATAATGTTTATGAGTTGTGGTTAGATTGGTTAATATAGGTAACTGGTATACAGATTTTTAAAAATTAAATGTAAATAGTTTCAGAAATAAAAAGAGGAAGGAACCATATCAATTGGTACAATATCTCTGAAATATAATAGCCATGTTTAGAAAATAGCTAAATATAAAGTTGTTGTACTGTGTTTGAATAATGACACTATTGTCACCATCATTATGATTGCCCAATATTTCCTTCTATTAGGATTTATCAGCATACAGTGAATGCAAAGGTTTATGTTTAGATTAGATAGAATCCCTGCCATAGGAAGATTTACAGCCTAGTGGATCTAATAATCTTTCAGTAACTTTGGAAAATGTATTAACTTGTCAAGCCTGGCATCAATTTCGCACCAAGAGCAAATATTAAATAATGAAGACCGTTTCTTACAAAAATCCCATGAGTAACCATTTTAACTTCTTTTGCAAAAATTTTGAGACATACTTAGGATAGAAAAGTAACAAAGTAAATATGAATAGTTTTATGGCAATTCTTTCCTCTTTGCCACAAGAGATGTGTTCCATTTATAGTTTTTTAAGTGCTGGCTTTGAAATACTGTGTTGCCATATTTTATTTGTTCCTTCATATACTAAAGGATGAAATAACAATATGAAAGCAGTAAATACTGCAACAGAAGATATTGATGGAAACAATAGCATAATAGAAAAATATAATTCACCTTTTCTATTTATATGGGAATATTGAAAAACAAATCAAACAGAAGGGGGGTTCTGTGAGATGTGATAAATTTTTAAAAATGTGCCAATTACATTTTTTCTTTTCCTTCCACTTTTTAAAGACCACATTTTCTTGGAGTTGCTTGGATACATTCCATGGTGTGACACTTCCAGAAGTTAGTACTAAAACATAAATCAAAATGACAACTTTAGACACTGGAACTAGTCCTGTAGAGGTCACAGAAGGTGATTCTCCAAGGTCATTTTTTAATCATTTCATTTAATATGCAGATAGCTTCCAAGATGATGCTCTCTCATAGCTTTTCTTCAGTGCTTTCCAGAATGATTCTGAGGCACACATCATTATCAAAAGAAAAAGAAAAAAGATTTCAATTGTTTCTGACATAGGATTTAGCTATGTATGTATCTTATATTGTAACTTCTTCCATGTTTCTCAATTTTTATGTTGATCTTTCTAGCTTTTGCATTTCTAATCTCACTTAAACTGAAAGAGCATATTTTGTGCACTTTACCCTAATTATTTCCTCTTCATTAGATAATGATAGGTAATATATAATTGATTGTGATAAATGAGCTATTTTGTTATTGCAAAATTCTGCACTTTCCTTAAATTGTTGTAAGATCCAATCATCTTTGCCTAGATGCCATTGCTTAGCTGGCCCACAATATCTGGAGGCAGAGATGGTTCTGTGGCCCTCAAGGTGTGTATGGTGACAAAATTTATTTTTCTTTACCTTTGTTCGTGGTTCTTAACTATAGACTGACTCAATAACAAGCCATAAATACTGGAATGTCTTCTTGCACGTATACTTCAAGAAAATGACTGTCAGTATTATTCTCACAAGGATTCATGATCCTCTCTGATACTGAAGAGAAGGTCTCATTCTAGGAGGAAAGAACTATTCCTTTTCCAGAGTCCAGTCCAATTAAGTCTCTGAGACACCTTGACTTTTTCTCACTATGCTGCCCAGGCTGGCTTCAAACTCCTTCCACTTCTGCCTCCCAAGTAGGTGGGACTACAGGCACTTGCTGCCACTTCTAGGGACATTGTGACTTCTGTAGAGAACTCCTCAATAGACAATGGAGATTTCTCTCTAGACACATACACCTGGAAGTGGAAGAAGATGAGACATTTCAATTCCCTAGGTGTTGAGTCATTTACTGAAAGTATCACAGTCCATTTAAAACAACATTTTTTTTCCATCAATTATGCATTAAATACCCAGCATGAAGATTCATTTCCTCTCTTTTTCCAGTGCTCTCTCTTCCTCTCTCTCTCTGTTTTTGAGAAGCTGAGTTGAACATTTTATAGAAACAATAACTTCTTTGGGGCTCTCCTTAGTACTAAAAAACAGTACTCTTTTGTCATAACCTTTGAATGCTCACATGTTCAGCCCCATATTTTGCCTAGCTGTACTTTATCATTGTCACCAGAATATAGTGTCTCCATATTTGATCCCAATTTACGCTTAGAGTTGCTGTATAATGTTAATTTAAATAACAATGTTCTAATAAGCAGTATTACTCTAGGTCAACTGATTGAATTCTATTAAAATATTTATTGCTCTCATGACTGATAATGACATGTCTGCTTACACATGTGTCATTGCAGGTACATTCTTTGTGTGCTCTACCCTTGTCAGAGCTTACTATTTCCAGTGATAAATCAAAGATTATCCATAGAGTAATCCTTATAAGAATTTTCATTAATTAAAACCCACTAATGGAAAAATGATGCTCAGAGGCAATAAGTGTATCATATTACTACATTTCATTAGTTGTTCATATATTAACATCTCTGAAATTAATTTTCATCTACCAGCCCTCTTAATGCCCTCAAGCATTCTACACCTAACATGCAATGACTGAATTGTGCCAGATATTTTAAAAATCTAGTTTCATCCATTTGCAAGAGGAATGAATTATATAGAACCTTCTTTTCTGAAATGAAGTGTTCCATCTTTTTGGGAATACTATAGATATTGGGTGAATTCTAAGAATTCTAACTGATAGGATAGACATTAGAGCCTGGGTTATGAAAATGTCTATTTTCATATTTGTATTTTTGTACTTCAAGAACCAACCAGGTAGCAGTAATTAGAATAGAATTGCCCTAACCCCCCACAAAATAACAACTGGTAGAGCATTCCTGTGTACTGACAGATGTTTGGGAAAAGTGAAAACAACTCCTATTTAAATGGAAAAGTTTCAAAGTAGAGTGTTCTGAATAATAAAAGAGGAGACAATGACCAAAAATGTATATATTTTTTTACCAGTATAAAAACTTAATAAGGGAGATCTAGCCATTTTGTTAAGCTCACACAGAGACCCATTTTATATTGAAACCACTTGAACAATATCAATTATAATAAAAAGGTCATTAAGAGGATGCTATTCAAGCCTGCTGGCTCTTTTCAGTGGGCCACCTTACAGTCCACTGTTGGTTGCATGATTACTGAGAGCCAAGTGAGCACAGGCTTTTTGTGTTCTGCCAGTATTTTGAAGTGGATAAGCTAAATCTGCCTCTCAGTACACAGTATTCTATAGAGTTAGCATCAACAATGGCTGTGGCTGATGACATTACCCAGTAAATCATGCTCCCCGCATCATTCAAGACAGAACCATTTTTAAAAAGAGAGATGTATCTTGGCCTTGACAGGCTTGATAAATCAAAATCTAGGTTTCAAAGCCAAGAGTAGATTCAGTGAAACCATATTAAGCCAAGAGTTGGTTGATGGACGTTATACTGTAGAATTAAACTTGTTTTAAAATGTCATAGGTATGTTTAAAAGCCCCACTTGTTTGGACTTTAAAAATATTTTAATTAATTTATGTATCCAAATGAGAGGGAGCCTGACACTAAAAATTTAAACAGCCCACATCCAACAGACTCGGAGATTAGATGTCCTTATTTATCATTTAAGACCTAACCAGATAAATGACTGTGGACTTGAAAGTGAAAAATAACAGGAAGCCTCTCCCACTGAAATCTAATTCCTACTAAAAGCAACTGTAATCAATACATGGAAGGGACTGTGGTGAACAGGGAAATGGTCTCCCATATCTCCCTTAATGGTAAGACTTGTTCCAGCTGTCAGCAGATAGCCTCCAACTGTTAGCTTCTGCAGTGTTTGCCTAAGCCTAAGAGGGCTACCTCACTATAGTGATGGCCTTCCCAGTATAGTCTACCTCAAATGAATAAGCACGGTGGTGGAAAAAGGCCCAGCCATTTTGTTCCACTGAGGAATGGGCCATATGAAGCAGAGCTCTGCATGGGGTTAAGTGGGGCTGTGCTGGGACTGCATCACTGCTCAACTCCTCACTCTGCCCAATCCTGATTCCTTCCCTTGTCACATTCTCTAATGATTATCCTGCATGCCAAGCACTTTCTCATTGTTTGCTTTTGGAAAACCAACCCACAACAGGGAGCATATGAGATCATCTCTGCCAGGAAAATGTCAAGACACAACTCCTCTCTGAATATATTACAACAAACAAGTCAGCCTGAAGAAGCCTTTGATGGGGCCAAAAAAGAACCATCCATGATATCTACTGCTTGACCATAACCAAATTTCTCACTACCTTGCCAGAAAGAGTTGTAGGTTATTTCCTTCTTTTCCAGACATTTACTTATAAAATGAGAATTGTTGAGAAATTTTCTAGATTTGAAAAATGTGGATAAAAAATAATTTACCTCTAGGATAGACAGCTCCAAAGGAGGGAAATGCACATGTAAGCTGTTGCAGAATGACCCCTGAGCTGGCTTGTTTCAACAGCTTACTTTGATACTCTCTATCTGATTATTGCCACTGAATTAAGTGATCTCAAATTAAGCAATCTTAAAATCACAAACCAGAAAGGTAAAGAGGGTTATTTGTTTATTTTTTTAAAGTGGAAAAATAAGAGTACTATTAATCCATCCCTTACTCTTCCACTCTTGGCTTAAAGGAAGGTAACTCTTGCTGTAGGAATGTCTTAGCCCATTTTTGTGCTGCTGTAAAATAATTTATAATGAACAGAAATTTATTGGCTCACAGTTCTGGAGGCTGAGAAGTCCAATATCAATGTGGTGGCCTCTGGTGAGGGTCTTCTTGTTGCTTTATCACATGGGAGAAAGTGAGAGGGCAAGAGATAACAAGAGAGGGGCAAATTCACTGTTTTGTGATGGCGCTGATTCTACCCATGAAAGTGAAGCCCTCATGGCCTAACTGCCCCTGTAACACTATTACAATGGCAATTAAATTTCAAGATGAGTTTTGGAAGGGACAAACATTCAAATCATGGAAGGAAGTCTTCTTTTTCAGGATGCATGTGTCTGGCAATGAATGTGATATGAGTTGGTTGCATATAATCCTTGTGTGCTGTTATTTGTTCTCTCATGGGGAAAATCAGGAGGACCAAAGGTGGGTGTCAAGACATTATCCAAATATACCTCATAACAACCTATTCTGTAACGGGGCTTCTTTCAGCTAATATCATAGCATTTCCCCATTCCTTTACCATTCTCCATCTCCAGCTGAGAATTAGATACAAAAGTTTTTGTAAATAGCTCCTTTCCTCCAAGGCTTATTATCCTAAATGGAATTGGAAACTCATAGCTTCAGTTACTTTTAAGCCTGATCAGAGGAGCGAAGACCTAATTTATTCAATGCCTTCAATTTGCTTAGTTGTATGAAATAATAAATATTAGGAATACAACACATTCATCTTGCCAGATGCATTTTAAGGGAAAAACGTAATTATCAATGAACTCAGATTATGCCAATAAAATTTTTCTATTGTCATTGAAGTAAAAAAAAAAAAAATGAAAAAAACACAAGGCAATTACCATATGTGCTTTACCATTTTCCCCTAAATCTGAATATTAACTATATAATCACAAAAGGGAATTTCACTAAATAGCCAGTGAAGTAGCTCTTCCCGCTACCTACCATACTCAGCCTCGTAGCTACCCACCTATTCTTTCTAAAGAGCAGGGAATAGACCAGTGAGGTGAATAACCATAAAATTCTATGGAGAAAAGTGATTTCAATTTTGATGGGATCAAATGACCTATACTTGAACTTCAGAGCAAGACTCTCAGAGAACAAAATCCTTTTGGTCAGTTATTGTTTTCCTTACTCTTTTTGCTATAACTCTCTTTGTTTTACAATATTGCCTGAGAATCAACTCATTTTTATCATTGCTTTGCTCATTGTTAGTCTTTGATTATCAATCTACTTATAGGGAGATGGTGGCAGTTAATTGCCCTGCCTCCTTTTGCCTCACTTTTTTACTCAGTCACTTTGTACTCCTGCCATGATATGAGACAGAGTACATTATTGTAGTGTTTTGCCTGATGATTAGAAATCTATTCTATAGAATAAGAAAGTTTGGTTAAATGTCTGATCATGGAAAATCAACCTAATCTCTCTCAGAGTTTGGTCAGAAAACAAAATACTCTAGATATTTTGAGAAGACAGGGTCTTAATACACGGAAGAATCTTTGAAGATATTGGAAAACCTAAAGGTGAAGATCAGGGAAGGCAAGGGAAGAACACCACTAACTCTCAATTTCTCTGTTAGTTTTCTGTGAATCAGGAAGTCATTCCGCTGATCTGGCTCAGGAAATTTAGAAAACAATTTACAATAGGCACATCTGTGTTCAATGCCTAGCAGATGATTCATGGGAGAACACCTGAAGGCTTTAGCAAAACTACCCATCTGCTAAAGCCCTCAAGTCTGAACAAATAGAAAGATAATGACCTCTGGCTTTCCAACAAGTGTCTTTTATTGGTGATATCTAAATAGGCATCACACTAAAAAGGTTTCTAGGAAATGTAGCTCCCAGGATTCTTAGTTCAAAAAAGCCATTGTTTTCCTTTTTGGAAATGAAATGACTCAACTGTATTTCTTCCCTGTGTTACCTAAGAAAAACCAAACAATTTTACCTCCTGTTACTCACATGATGGCCAAATCTACCTTCATTTTAAATAAAAGGGCAGTGACCACTAATGAAATTTCTCTAAAAACTGTGTATATAGGGAATACCTTTGTTCAAAGACATGCTGGGCATCAACAGTTGGGATGAGAAGAATAGTTCTCTTTAGTTTCTCAAAGAAGTTCCTTAAAGATCTATTCTAGCTAGTTCCTTGAATATATAGCTTTTATCAGGTTTTCATGCCTTTTTTGGAATAAGTTAAATTTAATATCACTCTACTCTTTAACTCTCTTTTTTCTTCAATCTTTTCTGATTTATCAGTTATTTTAGAATATGAATATGAGCTGGGGTTAGAAGTGATGTCACATTCTGACTGATTCATCTAGGCTCCATCTGCCTCTTCTTCCTCACTCTTTTTACCACTTTTTTATTGTTCACTATCAATTCTCACATAAATGATCAGCTATGCTTTGTGCTCTAGGATATTCTAAACCACAAGTGATTTTTAAGCATCCAAAGCTCAGTCTTTAGTGGCTTAATTTCAGTTGTCTTCTCTGTTAGGCCATCTATAATATTGCTCACATTTTTAGTAAATTAACTTCAGGATGATTTTCTGTGAATGATGTTGTTTGGGTTTTATTCTGAGGGTGTGGGGAGGCAAGGGGAAGGCTATCCTAACCATTCTTCTTATCTCTTCTGGCCTCCAGGCCAATGACTTTGGCCATACTCACATCTTTTTTTTTTTTTTTTGAGACGGAGTCTCGCTCTGTCCCCCAGGCTGGAGTGCAGTGGCGCGATCTCGGCTCACTGCAAGCTCCGCCTCCCGGGTTCACGCCATTCTCCTGCCTCAGCCTCCTGAGTAGCTGGGACTACAGGCGCCCGGCACCGCGCCCGGCTAATTTTTTGTATTTTTAGTAGAGACGGGGTTTCACCGTGGTCTCGATCTCCTGACCTTGTGATCCGCCCGCCTCGGCCTCCCAAAGTGCTGGGATTAAAGGCGTGAGCCACCGCACCCAGCCGCCATACTCACATCTTAATTTGAAAAGTCACCAATCTGCTTGAGTGTGTTATTTTTACCAGCTGTGTTCAATCACTGGGGTAACAAAAAAGAGCAGCATATGATTAGTTTGATACATGTTTAGAGGAATTGCTGAATGGCCATAACCACAACAGCAAACAGGTGAGATGATTAAGGATGTTGCTGAGATAGAGATTAAAATAATGAATTATTAAATGGAATTGGATTTAGAAAAAAAAATACAGCTAATAAAATTTATAGACTTGGAAAAAAATGGATGTATCAGTTTCTAGTAGAAAATAGATGGTATTCTTAAAAGAGGTAAAAGCTAAGAGTTTATATAGTAATACTTGGGCAATCAGTAAAGCATGATAAAGCATTATTGAGAATTCACAAAGCATGGTAAAACTTCCCTGGATTATCAACAGTGGGAGGCTGTTACCTCATGTAAACCTAAAAATTAAGGGAAGGGAAGGAAGTTGGGGGTGGGGGTAGGAAAGAGCAAGTGAGAGAACAAGACGGGGCAGGGAGGGGAATGAACAAGAGCATTTTGCATTTTAAGAGAAGCCTACTGACAGGAGAATAAATTTCTTAAACTCACTCTCTTACCCTCTGATATCATGTCCATAACTCATTGGCTGAACTCACCCAAACACCAAACATCAGAGTTGCAAGGGGGCAGATAATAGGTGGCAGAGGAGCAGAGTATAGATTTGTGTAGAGTACAGGAAATATTTGGTATAAAGTAGAAATCCACTGGTATGAGTTTTTTTCTTTTCTTTAACTGTAAAGAAGCATGAAAGTTATGGTACATGTTTTAAAAAAATGAAGATAGAGATAAACCATTTTAAGCATTTAGTAGGTAAGCAGTTTTGAAGAGTGAAAAGTTCTAGTATTCAATCAAGTGAATGAGTTGATCAAGTGGAGGAGTGAAGGTCATTGTGCTTGGTCCTGAAGGTAGAATGGACTATTGTAGTTTGCTTGGGACTGAGGGTTTTCTAGGGATACAGGACTTCTTGTATGAAAATCAGGAGAGTCTTGGGCAAACCATGACAGTAGGCCAACCTTCTTGAAGGATAAGTGGATATTTATAGGAATTCCATGTAGGAGAAAAGCATTAGCCAAGATGTAGCCAGAGATATAGATAATGCAGGTTTGTGTTTTCAGAAGTGACACATAAACTGAATAGGTCATTAAAAAACATCTAGAGTTTTAAAATACTAAAAAGTATAATTGGAATTTTGAGAAACAGGATGCTAAAGTGCTGTTTTACTGTATTCTGCTTATTAATCCCTTTTCAGTTGAATCATTTGAAAATATTTTCTCCCATTCTATAGGTTGTCTCTTCACTGCACTGATTGTTTCCTTTGCTGTGCAGAACTATTAAATTTAATGTGATACTAATATGCTTTGGCTGTGTACCCACCCAAATCTCATCTTAAATTGTAACTCCCACAATTCCCGTGTGTTGTGGGAAACACCCAGTGGGAGATGATGGAATTATGGGGGAGGGTCTTTCCTGTGCTGTTCTCATGATAGTGGATGAGTCTCATGAGATCTGATGGTTTTAAAAATAGGAGGTCCCTGCACAAGTTCTCTCTTTGATGCTGCCATCCATGTGAGACGTAACTTGTTCCTCCTTGCCTTTCACCTTCTGCCGTGATTGTGAGGCCTCTCCAGCCATGTGCAACTGTAAGTCCAATGAACCTCTTTCTTTAGTAAATTGCCCAGTCTCGGGTATGTCTTTATCAGCAGCATGAATACGGACTAACACAGTAAATTGGTAACAGTAGAGTGGGAAGTTGCTGAAAAGATACCCCAAAATGTGGAAGTTACTTTGGAACTGGGTAACAGGCAGAGGCTGGAACAGTTTGGAGGGCTCTGAGGAAGACAGGAAAATGTGGGATAGTTTGGAACTTCCTAGAAACTTGTTGAATGGCTTTGACCAAAATGCTTATAGTGATATCAACAATAAGGTTGAAGCTGAGGTGGTCTCAAATGGAGATGAGATGCTTGTTGGGAACTGGAGTAAAGGTGACTCTTGCTATGTTTTAGCAAAGAGACTGGTGGCATTTTGCCCCTGCCTTAGAGATTTGTGGAACTTTCAACTTGAAGGACATGATTTACAGTATCTGGCAGAAGAAATTTCTATGCAGCAAAGCATTCAAGAGGTAACCTGGGTACTTTTAAAGACATTCAGTTTTATAAGGGAACAGAGCATAAAAGTTCAGAAAATTTGTAGCCTGAGAATGTGATAGAAAATAAAACCCCATTTTCTGAGGGGAAATTCAAGTTGGCTACAGATAAGTGAGGAAGAACCAAATGCTAATTCCCAAGACAATGGGGAAAATGTCTCCAGGTCTCCAGGGCATGTCAGAGGTCTTCACCACAGCCCCTCCCATCACAGGCCCAGAGGCACAGGAGGAAAACTTTGTTTCATGGGTCTGGCCCAGGGTTCCTGTGCTGTGTGCAGCCTAGGGACTTGGTGCCCTGTATCTCAGACACTCCAACTGTGGCTGATAGGGGCCAATGTAGAGGTCGGGCTGTGGCTTCAGAGGGTGCAAGCCCCACCCTTGGCAGCTTCCAAGTTTTGTGTGCCTGCAAGTGCACAGAGGTCAAGAATTGGGGTTTGTTAACCTCCACCTAGATTTCAGAAGATGTGTGGAAATGCCTGGATGCCCAGGCTGAAGTTTGGGGTGGGTTGCTCATGGAGAACCTCTGCTAGGGCAGTGCAGAAGGGAATGTAGAGTCAAAGCCCCTACACAGAGGCCCTACTGGGGCACCACCTAGTGGAGCTGTAAGAAGAAGGCCACCATCCTTCAGACCCCAGAATCATAGATCCACTGACAGATTGCACTGTGCATCTGGAAAAGGTGCAAACACTCAATGCCAGCCCATTAAATCAACTGGGAGGGAGGCTCCACCCTGTAGAGCCACAGAGGCAGAGCTGCCCAAGACCATGGGAACCCACCTCTTGCATCAGTGTGACCCGGATGTGAGACATGGAGTCAAAGGAGATCATTTGGGAGCTTTAAGATTTGACTGCCCTGCTGGATTTCAGACTTGCATGGGTCTGTAACTCCTTTGTTTTGGCCAATTTCTCCCATTTGAAATTGTTCTATTTACCCAATGCCTGTACCCCCATTGTATGTAGGAAGTAACTAACTTGCTTTTAATTTTAAAAGCTCATAGGTGGAAGGGGCTTCCCTTGTCTCAGATGAGACTTTGGACTGTGGACTTTTGAGTTAATGCTGAAATAAGTTAATACTTTGGGGGACTGTTGGGAAGGGATGAGCGGTTTTGCAATGTAAGAACATGAGATTTGGGAGGGTCCAGGGATGGAATGATATGGTTTGGCTTTGTCCCCACCGAAATCTCATCTTGAATTGTAACTCCCACAATTTCCATGTGTTACAGGAGGAACCCGGTGGGAGATAATTGAATCATGGGGGCGGGTCTTTCTAGTGATGTTCTTGTGATAGAGAATAAGTCTTACAAGATCTGATTTAAAAATGGGAGTTCCAGGGCCAGGTGTGGTGGCTCATGCCTGTAATCCCAGCACTTTTGGAGGCTGAGGTGGGCAGATCATGAGGTCAGGAGTTCAAGACCAGCCTGACCAACATGGTGAAACCCTGTCTCTACTAAAAATACAAAAATTAGCCAGGCGTGGTGGCATGTGCCTGTAATCTCAGCTACTCAGGAGGCTGAGGCAGGAGAACCACTTGAACCCAGGTGGCAGAAGTTGCAGTGAGCTGAGATTGTGCCACTGCTCTCCAGCCTGGGAAACAGAGTGAGAGTCCGACTCAAAAAAAAAAAAAAAAAGAAAAAAGAAAAAGAGAATTCCCTGTATGAGCTCTCTCTTAGCCTGCTGCCATCCATGAAAGACGTGACTTGCTCCTCCTCACCTTTCACCTTCTGCCATGATTGTGAGGCTTCCCCAGCCACATGGAATTGTAAGTCTAATAAACCTCTTCCTTCTGTAAATTTCCCAGTCTCAGGTATGTCTTTATCAGCAGCATGAAAACGGACCAGTACAGATACCACTTTTTCATTTTTGCTTTAGTTGCCTGTGCTTTTGACATCTTGCTCAATAAATATTTGCCCAGATTGGTTTCTTAAGGCATTTCTGCAATGTTTTCTTTTAGTCATTTTATAGTATCAGGTCTTATATTTAGGTCTCATTTCATTTTAATTTTATTTTGGTATATGGCAAAAGATGGGGGTCCAGTTTCACTCTTCTGCATATGAATATCCAGTTTTCCTAGCATCATTTATCGAAGAGTCTGTCTTTTCCCTGATGTATGTTCTTGGTGCCTTTGTTGAAAATAAGCTACTGTAAATGCATGAATTTATTTTTGTGTTCTCTATCCTGTTTAATAATAATGTTTCTGTTTTTATGCCAGAATCATGCTGTTTTGTTTATTATAGCTTTGTAGTATAATTTGAAGTATGGTAATGTAATGCCTTCAGTTTTGCTTTTTGCTCAGAATGGCTTTGGGTATTCTGGGTCTTTTGTGCTTCCACATAAATTTTAGGATTTTTTTTTTCTGTTGCCATGAAGAATGTCAATGGTATTTTGACAAAAATTGCATTGAATCTATAGATTGCTTTAGGTTGTATGGACATTTAAACAATATTGATTCTTCCAATTCATGAACATGAATTATCTTTCCATTTACTGTGTCCTTTTAAATTTATTGCACTATTGTTTTTTAGTTTTCATTGTGGACATCTGTCACTACTTTTGTTAAGTTCATTTTTAAGTATTTTACATTTTTTGTAGCTATTGTAAATAGATGCTTCTTGGTTACTTTTTCAGAAAAAGTGTGCTGTTGTAATAAAAAAAAAATGCTACTGATTTTTGTCAGCTGATTTTGTATCCTTCATCGTTACTGAAATCATTTATCAGTTGTAATTGTTTTTGTGGTGGAGTCTTTGGTTTTCCCAAATATAAGATCATATTGTCTGCAGACAAAGATAATTTGACTTCTTTCTTTCTAATTTGGATGCTCTTTATTTTTTGTTCTTGTCTAGTTGCCCTGGGTAGAACTACATTAAATAAAATGGTGAAAGGGAGCATTCTTGTCTTGTTCCAGATCTTAGAGGAAAGGCTTTAATTATTTTTCCTGTTAAATATCATATTAGTTGTGAATTTTTTATATATGTCCTTTATCATATGTGGAAGCTAAAAATTGGTATCATGGAGTTGAAGAGAATAGAATGATAATTAGCAGAGGCTCACAAGAGTAGTGAAGAGGGGAGGGTGAAGAGAGGTTGGTTAATGGCTACGAAAATAGAGTTACATAGCTGAAATAAGATCTAATATTTGGTAGCACAACAGGATGACTATAGTTAGCAATAATTTATTGCATATTTCAAAATAACTAGAGGAATATATTTGAAATTTTTCTGACAAAGCTATAATAAATGTTTGAAATGATGGATGTCCCAAATACCCTGATTTGATCATTAGACACTATATCCTGGTATCAAAATTTCACATGTAGCCCATAAATATGTACAACTATTATGTACCCATACAATTAAAAATAATAAAAAAAGTAAATCTAAGACAATAATGTGGACTTTCCCCAATTTATTGTTTATTTTCTTATGCTATCATTTTCTTATGCTATCATTTTCTTAATTTATAAATAGACACATTAACCTTTAAAGAACAGAAAAACCACCAAATATTTCTACATAATATTTTATTGTTGTAAGTATTTACTTGGTGACTATAAAGAACTCTTCCATAAAGAACTCTAGAGCACTAAATAAGAACCAATGAGTAGTAGTTTTTAGGAAGCCTCATCATCCTGTGGAATAACAGTAGAATCATTGTGCTGTGTAGATTCGTGTTGAAGTGTTTAAATTCCCTTGTGCATTTTTAAAAGGTCAGGAATGTGTTGACAAAAGCATTGGCAAGCCAGTTTGAACTGAAAGAGACTGAGGCTGAGATTATAGCCTGCAGAAAGCAGATGGTGAGGTTGTCCAGCAAGTAAGGAGGGCATATTCCCCAATATCCTCCTAAAAAGTAGTCAAGATGATTACTAAAAAGAAGATATCTAGAAGCTTTTGGAAAATGGATTTTGTCACCCTGTTCAACCCCATCTTTGGACACTAAAAGATTTTCCAAGATGGACATTTGTTAAACTATAGGAGAAAAATGTTGTGCTATATACTGTACTCTCCTCAAGGCATTGGCTGCCTACTTTGACCATATTTGCATTTTCATAACTAAGAGAGACCCGAAAATATTTACTTCTACAATAATAAAAATCTGTACAGAAAAGACTTGCCTATTTACCTACTGCAATAGAAATTCTTCAAGTTTGCAATTCTCATGTAGTTGTAAAGTTTCCTGTGTTGATGTCCAGTTAGAAATCAACTTGCTTCATTTTTAGCATTGGAAAGTAAAAGTTTCCCCCTCCCCCACTTTTTTTGAGTTATCATTTTTTCAATGCCAGCATTCAAGAATAGTTTCCCATTGCACCTAATATTACAACAGGTATTTCTGTATTAAAATGTGTGAACCAATGTTTACTTAGAATTTTCCCACTCTTTCTTTTTATCTTTTAATGCTACAGAGTATAGTAAATTATAAAGTTGTAGCACTGAATAGATTTGGTTGTTGAATCTCAATCCATAAAATCAAGTATTTCTATATTGTTCTAAACATTAAACTGCAGTTTAAAAATTACTTTTTGTTGATTTCTTTAAAATTTAAAGGATTTAATATGAAATCCTCTCAGAGAAAGATGTTTTTGTTGTTGCTGTTATTTATTTATTTTTTTATATTCCAAAGCTCATGTATCCAATTGTCCAGTGGGAGGTAACCCCAATAAATGTAATGGTAGAGAAAAAATAGCTCTCTTGCTTGGTAAGAGAAAAATAATAACTGGATCACTCGATATGGTAATATGTGGATGAGGGATAAGATTTATTCTTTTAACTTCAAATGTCAGAATGAAGAAAAATGGGCAGGTATCTTAAGGAGGCAAATTCAGTAGAATGAACCATGGTTTTAAGTAAACCCTGAATGATCGTAAGTGGCAGATATTGCTGACTCTTATACAGAATGGGAGTTGAACAGTTTGCATGCTAAGGTATTCTCCAAATTAAAAACTAAGATTTCACAAATTTCAAAATTTGAGAAAGGTGTAAACTTAATCCAGAAAGGCTAACTTCTCCCAGATCCTTTTTAAAACTACCTTTTTACTTAGAATAATCTTTAGAGCCATTTCTTTCTTCCATGAGAAAATTGTTATTTATAGTAAAAAATTCTTTCTTGATTTTCAGTCTTTCTTCCTGCATGCATGCCTTCCAATTTCTTTTAAGCTTATGTCTTCTTCCTTCACCTTGTGATGCACATTAATTTATAGTACTTAACAGATCTCTGAGAAAACAATCTGGATTATCAGACAGTTTCTGTGCTGGTGCCAGCTGTAGTAAGAATCTTTGGGGGAAAATGACTGTTATGTAGATAAAGATTCAAATTGAAGCTTATAAGAAGTACAGTAGAATAAATATGGCTCATGTTATGTAAGAAGAGACTGAGAATTATAAAAGCTAATTATGGAAGATTTATACTCTTTAGATCTTAGGATTACTATGACCTAATTTCATAGCTAGAAAAATGGAAAAAAACCCAGAATTCCTAATAATTTGAAAGTGCAGCTATGAGTAGAAGGCAATATTATAACCAAAAAGTTTACCATAATTTAAAAAGTCTCTAACATTAGATTAATTTAAGTCTTTTATTTCACAGAAAATTCTTTAAATACTAATGTGAACTCTAGAATGGACAATAAATCCCCTTAAAACACATGAATATTTTCTTACATCAAGCTTCTTTTATATAGTATAGGGCAGTGACCTCATGAGTTGGGTCACAAGACAACCATACTATATGCAGCAAGAGTAGAGGAGACAGAGTCCAGAGGGCAGAACCCCGTGGGTTGCAAACATATGGGCCAAAGAGATCCTTAGTAACTGACCAAGAGCAAAAAGACATTGAATTGCTGGTAGGAAGAGAGGCACCCAATGGAAATAGATGTGAGGGAGGACTCTACAGAAGACAACCTAAATTGGTAGAAGAGCTTAAAATTTATGCTAGAAAACTTTGGAAATTTTAGATCTGGTATTATCTGTGGCAAGTTTTTTAGGCTATATATGCATCCTTATCTTTACCCACATACCAGAAAAAACTCTATAATAGTTAGTACTTAAATAGAATGGTATATATGAAAGCATACTATATACTTCTAAGGGTTATGCATGTGTTATTAAATCATATTGATGACGATTGTCTTAAGATTTTATCTGAGATCTGAATCATATACAAAACAGTGAACTGCGAATTAAAGGTAATTAAACTACTGAATATTTCAGGGCAAATCAGTTTCTCCTAAGAAAAATCTCCGGATTATTCTACCAACGAGTTCTGGCAATCTTAGTGCTACGTGAGCAATCTGATTCTACTGTAACCTGGAATTTGGGCAGAAATTCTGGCCAGAGGATTAAGATAGGGAAAGCAAAGAGTGAGCAATTTGTTAATGATAGCACAGCTGAATATCAGACTGTTTAGACATCCCAATGTTTTCCTGATTCTTCAGGCTCACCATCCCACTGCCTATTTGCTTAGTGTTTTTACAGTTGTCTGATCAGAGGACAAAGAAATTTTTGCTCACATTGGGGATCTGGTGACCTCAAGGATTGTGTGGTAGATAGCAATTACTACACAATTTGGGGCCTTATGAATTGCTCTCAACATAATCATCATGGTTTTCCACCGACACTTTTTGTTCTTAATTTTACTTTCTAACCTTCTCACCCAGTCTTGAAAGTTTAGGAAAATCTATCCTTATTTTAAGGTATGTGTTATTTCTATTTAACATTGGTTACACTTTACTGTATATGCAATTAATGTCTGTGTGTGTGCATGTACATTAGATATCCTGTTTTAAATGCCTTAATTTCTTAAAAAATCCCAAAATAATAAAAGCTTCTTAACTTCTAAATATGCTTGACCCTTTCATAACTTCTAAATATGCTTCTTTCTGTGAGTGTCACAAAATTACAGACATTTGCACAAATTGTGGCAATGAAGTAAAGAAGTACCCTTTTAATCATGCCTGTAATCTGGGTATATCAACTTCTACTGACTATTTGAAGAGAATACAAAAACAAAAAATCAGAAATTTTATGTTCCAGAAAGCTATCTTCTATTCAACATATGTTGTCTCATGTGTTGATGTTAATAATATTAAATTACCAGGTGCATTTTTCATCTTCAACTAGAGACTTTTCCTACTGAATTTCTGTAAAAATTATTTTAAAAGCTCTTACGCGAGATTTATGTGTGGGTTGAAAATTGTATAGGTGTTTAGAAGAGCTGCTGTTTTTGGTGATTGCATAGAACAGTCTTCTACAAAAATGATTGAGAATTAATTTGCTATCATGGGTCCTCACAATGTGATGATTCAAAATATCTACTTGATTAGAGAGATTTTTATCCCCAAGAAACAAACTAACCTGTCCTGTTAGCTATGGGATGACATTCTTTCACTGATCTTATTTCTAGTAGGTAAGAGCAAGGGCTCTGGATCCAGAGTGCCTGGGTTTGAATCCAACTCTGCTGTTTTTTCGCACTGGGCTGAGAGTTGGCTGATATACACCAGGATGGTTCTCTCTCTGTTCGGATTGTTTGTGCCTTTGCTGTTATTCCATATTTTGAATGTCATCTCTGTACCGCTCTATAATATCACTGTATGACCTTGGTTAAGTAACTTCTTTCACTTATGTCTTCATTTTCTTAACTGAAGGATAAAATTGGTGTATATCTCATTGCGCTATTGTGAGGATAAAATTTGTAAATACCTATAGAGTGTTTTAAAAGCTCCTGCCACAGAGTGAGTGCTTAATACTGCTATCATTATTTTTTCTCTCCTGCTGGTTCCTTCTCTATGTCTGTTTCTGCCTCTCACTTTCTCTTTGTTCTTTCTGAAATTATGCTCTCATAGAATGTAAACGTAAGGGAAAAAGGTGACACAGAAGAAAAAGAAAGCAGGGATACTAGCTAGGAGGTTATTTCAACTGCCTGTTCATGAGGTAAAAAGGAAGGGCTTTATCTAACATAGCTGAGAGTGGAAAGCAAGGGCTAATTGTAACAGCTGACATTTATTGAGCATTTATGATGTACTGGGCACTGTTTTAAGTGGTATCCCAAATTCATTCTGCCACAGATATTTTCTCTAGGTACATTTATCAACAAGTCAAGGACTCTAGAATTTAGTGAAGTTAAATAACTTGACATCTAATCAGAGACAGACTTGGAATTTTAATCTGGGTCTTTGAAAGTACAAAACCTATGCCCTTAACTACTATTTATTGCTTCTCTGCAGGGAATATATGTATCCAGGCATTGCATCTGAATGAATCAAAAGAACCCAGTCAATATGGCTTGAGTTACTCAAAAAAGCTGTTAGAAGATTGTCTTTTAAGTTTTTGGCTCATTGTTTTGATAACCAGGAAGAAGGCTTTCATCAGAAGTTGCTTTCCTTTTGATCTTTAAACATAAGTGGTTTCTTAAGGACAACAGAACACCAGTGAAAAAGGAGGACTCATTAGCCTTATCTCTGTAAATGGGTTTAACCACTAGCTATCTGGAACTGCCCCACACTATTTTATTTGGGCATAAGATGGTAAATAGCAAAACTGTCCTTTGAAAAGAAGTCTTCCCCATAACTCTTTTTCATCCTTGCTGTATCCTGGTCATCAGTATCTGAGGAAGTTAAATAAAGTTTGCTTTCTTTTGCTCTGAAGGAGAAGCAATGACAAATTCTTTTTATAAATGATCCTCTTCTTTGCATAAATGAAATATCACTCCTTAACAGAATTTGCAAAAACTCTTACTATTTATTCCCCTGAATTCACACATTAGTTAAATCAGTCATGAAATGCACACATGAGAAGCTGATGATAAACTAGAGTTTTGGTTGATCCAATTTTTCTTCCTTAAAAATATTAGAATGAGAATGAGTTAGGGAGACAAATGTCTCTAAATAGGATTTCTATTTATATGTACCACATACCATACTATGCTCAAGGGTTTAAGAGGAAAACCCAAAATATAGTTACACTGTCAAGAATATATATTTTATATATATATTATATATATATATATACAGTTCTGTCTATGTAAATTAAGGACACTTACTCCACTTCACTGAGCACTTGCCAAAATTGCCTATTGTAGTCATCTGAGATCATCTTGTCTCTCTAAATGATAGTGCATTGACAGGAAGAATTATGTAGCTAGTCCTGTATTTTAATAAAATAATTACTTGTATTTGAATGCTTCCTAAGGAAGTTTTGCAGTGATAGGAGTTTATCTTATTTTGTTGCAGTATTTTACATACCACATTTCTACCTCATATTTCTATATTTTTCTCTTAAACTGTAGCAAGTCCATTTATGGGTGATTGTCACACAAAATGGACAAAATGCACTGTCTCCCTAATGTAGAACTCAAACAGATATATTGCTCTTGGGAGTACCCTGGAACCATATTCTGTATATAAATGGCTAGACAGGCAACTACCTGTATATTCTGTATTTTATATCTCACAGTGTAGTATTAGGTTATTATTAGGTTTATTTAATCTTCTTTGTGTTTCTGTTCAACTGATGGGCATTGGCCAAGTCTACGGATGACATATGGTTTAGGATCAAAGAAACTTACAGATGCAGGGTTGGTAATACATGTGACTTTCTTGGGTGGCATGGTTTTGCTCTAGAAGAAAGACCTGGTTTCTCTGAAGCTTTTCATATTGGAGGAGATTTGGAGTAATGAAATCATCCTAATTGGGACACCCTGAGCTTAAGAATATGGATTTCATTCTTGCTGGCATCCCCTGATGTCTCTTTCCATGTCAGTTTTGGTTTTAACTGGAGAGCTTGTCACTCACAGCCTCCCAGCTCAGACAGCTGACTTTAAGGCTGCTGGAGGAGGAGTTGCTGGGGTCTTCCAGCGAACCATCTGTTCTTTTTTGCTTTGCTATCTCCTATAAAATGTTGAAAGTTAAAAGAAAAAATCCTCCAAAAATTTGGCAGAATTTTGTATAAACTTAGTCTCTAAATTAACTTTCTTAAAACCTTTATACCAAAGTGAAGTTATTAATGAGTATTGGGAAACAAGAGCTCTAATTCAACTTAAGTCAAACCATCACTGTCAGATTCATTTCCTCTCTAGTGAGAGGAGGAAGTAAGACAAGATGATCTCTCATCTCTAATAAATTTGTGATTCTGCAACAACTTGCGGCATTAGATAAATTTACTAAAGGAAGTGACTCAATTTCTATGCATCTGCAAAGCATGTCTTTACAAATTTTTCACTAAAAATATGCCCCTATATTCCATAGTTTTATTTACTCTATTATTCCAGTCTCTTATAAACGGTAAGGTAACAAAACAAGAGACTGCTAAATATTGCTTCAGAAGATAGTGACTTAAATTTATCTTACTACATTTTAAATTCACTAAACTCAGATGCCTTCATTATAATTGTGTCTCAAAAGCTTAAGACACTTGCATCTTTTCTCTTAATATGTGTCGAAGTGGCTGCCAGAAAGAACTTTATAATATTTTATATAAACAGAAGTCAAATCAAATGCTTTTATGTGGCGATCACGAATAAAATGATCATACAGTGTAAACAGGAGTGTTTCATATCAACTCGATCTCCTTCTCAGAAACATAAACCTTTTAATATCTCTAACAAATTATTAAAAATAAACTAATTTTAGATGACAGCAGTAAAGTGACCATGTTTACTTTTCTTTCTTTAGCTTCTATTTAGTAGCAAAATAATATGTTATTATTTGTCAATAAACATATAAGATAAACTGGGCAATATGGGTCTTTTAAGTGCAAATTAGTTTATACTTAGAAATGGTTTCTGCAGAATGAATATGAAGCACTATATTTCAGTAAAAAATTTTCAAGAGTTTTTTTCAATCTTAATGTACTTAAGTCCCCAGAATGAATCAAAGGCTTTTATTATTTCAAAGGATTTGTCATTATTTTAGCTTAGGGAAAATGGAAATCAATGTAAAATAGAGTTTCAAATCTGAGATAAGTGTGTATGTAAAATGTATTTAAAAACCAGTGGTACTTGGAAGCCCCTTTAGAAGCCTTGAGTGGGGATTTTAGAACTGCAGTTGTTCTTCTTCTGAGCAAATGAGAATAAAAATATCCCTATTAGGTCTCTGCCAGCAAATATCTGTAAGATGTTTCAAAAGTACTACATTAAAAGACTAATGAGTAAACTGCAATTCTAAATAAATAAATGTTTTTATTTAGGCCGGGATTTCTCAACCTTGGGCCACTATTGACATTTTAGGTCAGATAGTTCCTTGTGGTGGGCTGCTGTTTTTCACACTGCAGAATGTTCAGCAGTATCTCTGCCCTCTACCCACTAAATGTCAGTGACTTCCAGTTGTGAAAACCAGAAATGTCTCCAGGCATGACAAACGTCTCCTAAGGGGCAAAATTGTCCCTTGCTACATTGAAAACAAGTGTTTTATGCAAAACAATGTTTTCTCAGATTGAATGCTGCTGCCAGGTTCTGGCAGCAGGGAATTCCTGGGATGACCAGCAGTCTTATGTGCATAGAAGAGTAATGTTCATTGCTATTTCTGTTCAGATGCAGAGGCGCTGGGGCTGATCCTTGATGGTGGATAGCATTCTGCAGGTTCTTCATCCAGGTTTTCCTAAGTGTGTAGCATTGTTTATAGAAAGTGGGATTGTAGTCTGTCTGTTGGCAGCCTCTGCAAAAGGCATTACATTTCTACTCTCTGTCTCGTTAAAGCTCCACAGGTCTTCACTAACACTGTCTTCAAAGTCCTTCCAGCTTCTGCCCACTTCCTGGGCACTCTCCCATTTCCAAAGTTATTCCCCTATTTTTTAGTGTCATGGCAGCACTCCATTTCAAGGTACCAATACCTGTTTTGGTTATTTATTTTTACATAATTACTCCCAAACTTCATGTTTTAAAATAATAATAATCTGAATATTTCACACAGTAGTGGTGGTCAGAAATTCAGGAGTTGCTTCACTGAATGGTTCTAGCTTGTTGTATTTTGTGAGGTTACGGTCAAGATGTCAACCAGTACTGCAGTGATCCAAAGCTTTGATTAGAACTGCAGGATCCATTTACACCATGAGTAGCTGTTAGTAGGCATCTTTAGTCCTTGCTGACTGTTGGCAGGAGGCCTGCTTGGGAATGCTTGGAAATCTTCATGACATGGCAGCTGGCTTCCCCCTGAGCTAATGATCTGAAAGGAAGTATGGCAGAAATGCAAAGTATTTCATGACTTAACTTTGAAAGTCACACATTCTCATTTTGTCTGTATTTTACTGCTTACAAAGTCAGGAATAGTCAGTGTGGGAAGGGACTACGTAAGTGTAAATTACCGCCAGGCGCGGTGGCTCACGCCTGTAATCCCAGCACTTTCGGAGGCCGAGGTGGGTGGATCCCCTGAAGTCAGGACTTCAAGACCATCCTGGCCAACATGGTGAAACCCCGTCTCTACTAAAAAATACAAAAATTAGCCGGGCATGGAGGCAGGCGCCTGTGATCCCAGCTACTCGGGAGTCTGAGGTAGGGAGAATTGCTTGAACCCAGGAGGCAGAGGTTGCAGTGAGCGGAGAACGTGCCACCATACTCCAGCCTGGGCGATAGAGTGAGACTCTGTCTCAAGGGGCCGGGGGGGCGGGGGGGGGGGGGGAAGAAAGAAGGAAAGAAAAAGAAAAAAAAAGAGTAAAAAAGAGTAAACTACCAGGAGGCATGCACCATTGGGGACCGTCTTGGTAGCTGGCTACACCAATCTTTGAGTTTGTCCCCATTGCTCTCTTGGTTATCAGTCACAATTTCTGTCATTATGTGGGTCTGGTAATATGATTGTATGTTGGGTTTGGGTTGTTTTATCGAACCTTTATTTTAGCTTCAGGGGGTACATACACCGGTTTGTTACAAAGGCGTATTGTGTGATGCTAAGGTTTGGAGTATAATTGAACCTGTCTCCCAGGTAGTGAGTATAGTACCCAACAGGTAGTTTTTCACCCTTGTCCCCTTCCCTCTCCCCTGCCTCTTGTAGCACGATTGCCCATTGTGTGCATCTTTACGTTCATGTGTACCCAATGTTTAACTCTCACTTATAAGTGAGAACATGTAGTATACGTTCTGTTTCTGTATGAGTTCACTTAGGATAATGGCTCCAGCTGCATCCATGTTGCTGCAAAGGACATGATTTTATTCTTTTTTTATGATTGCATAGTATTTCATGGTGTATATATACCACATTTCCCTTATCCAGTCCACTGTTGATGGCTAACCAGGGTTAATTCCATGTCCTCACTATTGTAAATAGTGCTGCAATGAACACCACAGGTCTTTTTCATAGAATTCTTTTTCATAGAATTATTTTTCTTTGAGTAGATACTCAGTAATGGGATTACTGGGTTGAATGGTAGTTCACAAATGCTCTTTTAAGATCTTTGAGAAATCTGCAAACTGCTTTCTATGGGGACTGAACTAAGTAAATTCTCATCAACAGTGTTTAAGCATTCCGTTTTCTCTGCAGCCCCACCAACATCTGTTATTTTTTGACTTTTTAATAATAGTCATTCTGGCTAGTGTGAGATTATATCTTATTGTGGTTTTGATGTACCTTTATCTAATAATTAGTGGTGATGAACATTTTAAAATATATTTGTTGGATAGTTGTCTTATTTTAAAAAGTGTCTATTCATGTCTTTGCTAACTTTTTAAAGAGGTGATTTGTTTTTCCTTATCAATTTGTTTGAGTTCTTATAAAGTCTGAATATTAGACATTTGTGGAATGCATATTTTGTGAACATTTTTTCCCATTCTGCAGGCTGTTTATTCTGTTGATAGTTTCTTTTGCTGTGCAGAAGCTGTGGAGAGCATCCCAAATGTCAATTTTTGTTTTTGTTGAAATTGCTTTTGAGGACTTTTGGCTATGTCCTCAAAAGCAATTAGCCGTAGGTCTTCAAAAACCAATGTTGAGATTGATGTTGAGAAGGGTATTTTCTGGGTTTTCTTCTAGGGATTTTATAGTTTGAGGTCTCATATTTTTAAATCCAATTTGAGTTAATTTTTGTATATGTGAAAGATAGGGGTCCAGTTTCATCCTTTGTATATGGATAGCCAATTATCCCAGTATGATATATTGCATAGGGAGTCTTTTCTCTATTGCTTATTTTTGTCAACTTTGTTGAAAATCAGATAATTAGAGGTGTGTGGCTTAATTTCTGGGTTATTTCTTCTGCTCCATTGGTCTGCATGTCTATTTCTGTACAGTGCCATGCCATTTTGGTTACTGTAGGCTTATAGTATAGTCTGAAGTCAGGTAATGTGATGCCAGCTTAGTTTGTTTTACTTAGGATTGTTATGATTATTTGGGCCTGTTTTGGGTTCATTTGAATCTTAGAATATGTTTTTGTAATTCTGTGAAAAATGACATTGTTATCTTGATAGGAATAGCATAGAATCTGTAGATTTCTTTGGGCAGTATAGCCATTTTAACAATATTAATGCTTCCAGTTCATGAGCATAGAATGTTTTTCCATTTGTTTGTGTCATCTATAATTTTTTTCAGCAGTTTTGTACTCTCCTTGTAGGGATCTTTCACCTCCTTGGTTAGTTGTTGATCCCCAGTTGATCCCTTTATCATGATGTAGTGTCCTTCTTTGTATTTTTTTTTTAACTGTTGTTAGTTCCTAGGTATTTTATTTATTTTCTTTGTGGCTGTTGTAAATGTGATTAAGCTCCTGGTTTGACTCTCAGCTAGAATGTTATTGGCATATAAGAATGCTCCTTATTTTTGGGTATTAATTTTGTATCCTGAACCGTTACTGAAGACTGATCACATACTCAGTCATAAAGCAAATGTGAATACATTCAAAAAATCTAAATCATACGAAGCATACTCCCATACCACAGTGGCATAAAAATAGAAATCAATACCAAGAAGATCTCTCCAAATCACAAAATAACATAGAAATTAAACAACGTGTTCCTAAATTATTTTGGGGGTAAACAATGAAATTAAGCCAGAAATTAAAAAAAAATATTTGAACATATAGTATGTTCTATGTGCAGATGAGAAGAACGTATATTCTGTAGCTGTTGAGTGAAGATCTGTAGATGTCTATTAGGTTCAATTGGTCAATTGTTGAATTTAAGTCAATAATTTCTTTGTTATTTTTCTTTCTTAATGATTTGTCTAACATTGTCAGTGGAGTGTTGATATCCCCTGCTATTATTCTGTAGCCAACTCTTTTTGTAGGTCAAGAAGTAGTTGTTTTATGAATCTAGGTTCTTCAGTGCTGGGTGTGCATATATTTAAGATAGTAAACACTTACTGTTCAAGTGATCCTTTTATCATGATGTATTGTCCTTCTTTGTATTTTTCTTTTTTTACTCTTGTTGGTTTAAAGTCTGTTTTATCTAATATAAGAATAATGACCTCTGCTGCTTCTTCGGTTTTGTTTGCATGATAGAGTTTTCTTTATTTTTTTTACCTTTGATTCAGTTTGGTTCTTTCAACTCTTGGATCATTGTACTGGATTCCTTGGATTGGTTTTCAGCTTTATCTTGAATCTTGTTGACCTTCCTTGCTATCCAGATTCTGAATTTTATGTCTGTTATTTCAGACATTTCAATCTGATTGGAATCTATTGCTGGGGAGCTAGTGCAATCCTTTGGAGGTAAGAAAAACACTCTGATTTTTTGAATTGCTAGAGTTCTTGTGCTGATTCTTTCTAATCTGAGAGGGCTAGAGTTTATCTTTTTGAAGTTGTTGTCATTTGAATGGGTCTTTTTATTTTTATATTCTTTTTTTTCCCTGAGGATTTGCCTATGATGTGTGTTGTACATAGTTGATTGGCTTCATTTCTGGGTGCTTTCAGAGGGCTAAGGTTCGTATGGGTTCCTTAGTTGTAGCCAGATTCATGCACTAGTTTTGTAGGCAATTTTTTGAAGGAATTTATTTTTGTTTGGTGGTGTCATTCAGACTGTGATCCAGTATATGGCCCTTAAGAGTAAAAGTAGGCTGATAGGCTCTTATTCACCCATGCACCTCTTTTGTATTTTTGGTGCATTTATACCAGTGCTCTGGAGAGGGAACAGGCAAGGGGGCTGGGAGATGACCCCTTCACCAAATCCATTCATGGGCCTTGGCGGAGCCCCCTCTGATTACTGGCACCACACCCACATTTCCTCAGTCTCAAGGTAGGCATTTGAGGACTACACTCCCCCTTCCCACAGGGTGGCCCATGTTGAAGCTTAGGTCACCAACAAACACCACGGCTCTCTGGGGACCCACTGATCCTCTGAGCTTAACAAAGTCAGAGTAGGTTGTGGGGTATGTCTGGGGGTGGTCTGTTGCTTTAATTTTATTTATTTGTGCATGATTTTTATTATTTTTCTTCTACTTATTTTGAGTTAGATTGACTTTTGTGTTTCTAGTTCTTTAAGATGTATCAGTAGGTCAATTATTTGAAGTTTTTCTTCTTTTTTGATGTAGGGATTTATACATATAAACTTCCCTCTTAATATTGCTTTCACAGTATCCCATAGGTTTTGATATGTTGTCTTTCCATTATCGTTTTTTTCAAGAAATTTTTCAATTAAAAAATATTTCTTCATTGACTCACTGGTCATTCAGGAGCATATTGTTTAATTTCTAAGTGTTTATATAGTTTCCAAAATTCCTCTTGTCATTGATTTCCTGTTTTATTTCACTGTGGTCAGAGAAAGTGCTTGATATTCTTTCTTCTTCTTCTTCTTCTTCTTCTTCTTCTTCTTCTTCTTCTTCTTCTTCTTCTTCTTCTTCTTCTTCTTCTTCTTCTTCCTCTTCTTCTTCTTCTTCTTCTTCTTCTTTTTTTGAATTTCTAAGACTTGTTTTATGTCCTTACATATGTTCTATCCTTGAGAATGATCCATGTGCTGAGAAGAATGTGTATTCTGCAGCCATTGGATGAAATATTCTTCACATATCTATCAAGATTATTTCATCTACAGTGAAGATTAAGTCCAATTTTTGTTATTGTTGTTGTTAATTTTCTGTCTGGAAGGTCTGTCCAATGCTGAAAGAAGGCACTAAAGTTTCCAGCTATTATTATTGTATTGGAGTCTATCTCTCTTTTTAGCTCTAATAATTTTTGCTTTTTATATCTGCGTGCTCCAGTACTGTACATATATATATTTATAATTATTGTATTATCTTGCTGAATTAATCCCTTTATCATTATAAAATGAACTTCTTTGTGTCTCCTTATAGTTTTTATCTTAAAATCTACTTTGTCTATTATAAGTATGACTACTTCTGCTCTTTTTTGGTTTCCATTGGCATGGTTCCCATCTCTTTGTTTTGATTTATGTGAAGTGTTTTTGTAGGCAACAAATCAATGGGTATTTTTTTAAACCATTCAGCCACTCTGTTTCTTTTGATTAGACAGTTTAGTCCATTTACATTTAATGTTATTATTGATGAGTAAGAATTTATTCATGCCATTTTGCTATTTCTTTTTGTAGTTTTCTCTTCATTCTTTCCTTCTTGCCTGTCTTTCTTTTAGTGAAGCTGGTTTTCTCTTGTGGCATATTTTAATTTCTTTCTTTAATTTTTTTAGTATTTGTTGTGTGTTTTTTATTTGAGGTTACCATGAGGCTTACAAATACCATCTTATAATCCATTATTTTAAACTTATGATAACTTAGCACTGATTGCATAAACAAAAAAAAAGAAAAGAAAACTAATAAAAGTTCTACACATTAACTTTGTCCACCTCACACACATTTTAACTTTTTGTTGTTTCTATTAACATCTTACTGTAATGTTTATGTCTTGAAAAGTTGTTGCAGTTATTATTTTTGATTGGTGCATCTTTTAGTCTTTTTACTTAAGGTAAGAGTAGTTTATACACTACAATTACAGTGTTATAATATTCTTTGTTTTTCAATGTGCTTACTATTACCAATGAGTTTTGTAACATCAGATGACTTATTCTCACTCATTAACATCTTTTTCTTTCATATTGAAGAACTCTCATTATCATTTCTTGTAGGACAGGTCTGATGTTGATGAAATCTCTCAGTTTTTGTCTGTCTGTGAAAGTCTTTATTTCTCCTTCATGTCTGAAGGTTACTTTTTGCCAAATACACTATGCTAGGCCAAAGGGTTTTTTTTTTTTTTTTTTTCCTTTCAAATTTTTTTAAATATGTCATGGCACTCTCTTCTGGCCTACAAAGTTGCCACTGAAAAGTCTACTGCCTGACATATTGGCGCGCCATTGTATGTTATTTGTTTCTTTTACTGCTCTTAGGATTCTTTCTTTATCCTTGACCTTTGGGAGATTGATTATTCAATGCTTTGAGGTAATCTTTGGGTTAAATTTGCTTGGTGTTCTAGGCAATTCAACACCAAACCAATGTATAACTAAATTGGTAAAACTAAATTAGTTACAACTGTTACAACTAAATTCTTCAGTGTTTATTTCCTAAAATATAGGGCATTCTCTTTCATAACTACAGTGCACTTATCAAAACTAGGAAATTAACATTGATTCAGCACTAATATTTAATTTTTACCAGTTATGACAATAATGTCCCATATATTATCATATGTTGAATTTCTTTATTATGTTTCTTTAGTATCTTATGAAACAGTTCTTTAGTTTTTTTTTTTTTTTTTTTTTTTTTTTTTTTTTTTTGTCTTTCATAACTGCTATTGCATGAATGTGTCTCCCCAAATTCCCCTAACTCGTAGTGTGGCTATATTTGGTGATGGAGCCCCTATGGAAGTGACTAAGTTTAAATGGGGTCATAAGAACAGTGTTTTGGTCTAATACGATTAAGTCCTTGTAAGAAGAGACACCAGAATGCCTGCACGCTCACTCTGTCTTGTTTTCACTCTGACTCTGGGTGCACACAGAGAAAAGGCCATGTGATGACCTGGTGAGAAGGTGGCAATCTGAAAGCCAAGAAGAGGGCCTTCACCAGAAACAAACTCTTCCAGATCTTAATTGTGGATTTCTAGCCTCCAGAATGGTGAGAAAATAGATTTCTATTGTTTAAGCCACCCAGTCTATGATATTTTGTTATGGCTGCCCAAGCTGACTAATCAAATTACCTTAACATTTTGGAAGAATACAGACCAGTTACAGTGCTTACCCCTCATATTTAACACCCATCAAATCTCTGTTCAGCCAAGAGGTTACTGCAATTGCACAGGCAATTTGTGCTGGTGAACTGGTCTAAGATTCTGACAATGGCATGGTGAGATGGTTTGTATTCAGGATGTATTTGATATAAAAGCCAATAGTTTTCCTAGTTCATTGGGTATGAGGCTTGAGGGAAAGAGAGGAAACCCAGTTTCAGCAAATATAACAGAGATGATACCTCCAAATGGGTGAAAAATCTATGATAGCTTATATATTTTACCACCAAGAAATTTCTATTTTGAAATAATTTTCAGTCCTTGGGGTATAATATTAATATTTTTCAGAGATTTTTCTATACAAGTTTATTGAATAAAAATGGTTGCTTGAGCAAATAGTTTCTTTCATAGCAAATCTTCATTTTAGGATAAGTATCAGAAATAATAATAATAAAAAAACATAGTGTAAATAAGTTAGATGGCCACTTTAAGTAATAACATTTGCAGCCAAAAACGTCTGGTTTCTTTGTATTGTTATTAACCTGATTCTGGAAGCAATTCTAAAGGAGAATTTTTGAAAAAGCTTTTAAGTAATAATAGCATCATTGGCAAAAATGTGTATATACTAAATATTATTTTTCTTTGAAGGAAACAAGAAAATAGTATCTATATTTGTAGATATAAACATCTATATCAATATGAATATCTAAGTTATGTTATTTTTCATTATGTTATTTTCATGTATTCTCTCTCCCTTCTTTAGCAAAGAAGATAAAACTCTATTCCTTCGGTTTTTCCACTTTCTGACTTTGACTATCTATAGGGTACTATGGCATGGTAATCAGATAAATATCAATGCCTATACTTATATTTATATTTATCGATATCTCACTACATTTTTAAATGTATCTATATTATCTGTATGTACATGCATGTACCTAGATAAATAGGACTATTATGAGGGAGCCTTCCTTTTTCATCTAATAATTGCTCATATATTGTTAAATAGTTTCTTTCAGATTCACTAATGTGTAAAAAACTTAGACATAATCTGCTCAAACACTCTAATATTATACCCGAGAAAAGTGTGTGTGATTTTTTTCCTCCCCAAATAGACCTTAAGTCAGCACCACATTTAGAATAAGAAGTTGGGTTCCCTGTCTCTTAGCAAAGTGCTCTTTCTAATCCATTGAAATACAGCTTAGAACACTATTCAGAAGGAACAAGTTATTACTAGTGTTGTATTTAATTTGGGAGTTTATGGTACATTAATAATAATAGGCCAGTGCCATAGCTAGCATGAAATAATAGGCTGGCATCATAGCTTCATAGATCAACGTAACAGTCAAAGTTATAAACTAGTCAATTCCTCTAAACCTAGCAAACTCAGAATCAACAAGAAACAATAGATAGGGTGAAGACAGTTATGTGAATTACAACAAAGTATGAGCTAACAACAGGGCATTTATCACCCAAAATAATTACCATTGTATTTAGGGGATATTAGGGCTCTGAAAAAGACCCATGGAAATTGCCAATCTGCAGATGGGCAGAGAGAATATGGAAGAAAAAGCATTGCTTAGTCACCCATTTTTGGTAGTCAGTTTTCATATATTAGTATTACTGAACACTCACAGTTTTAACTTTGTTGACATTCTGATGCCAAAAGAATTTTTCAATTAAAGTTTTGATTAAGTATGCATTGTTTTAAACCCACTAATTCATACTTTCACATCCAGTACTGAAATGTGTTAAATGATTGGTAAGTTACTAGGAATATATGCTAAACATTATTGCAATGAAATCTCCCTATTAGAAATAAATTGTGGGAAGCAGAAAGTATTTTCTTTTATTAACTGAAAACATTAACCAACACAGTCAACAGATATTTATGTAGTGTTTACTCTGCACCCATCACTGAATGGATTATTTAGAACAGAACCAAATCAATTGTGTTTCCTGCCTTGGTATATCTTACAGACTAGTTGAAAAAAAATATAAATACAAATTTTTGTAACCAGTGTGTTAAGAATAAGAGCTATAAGAAGGAAAAACAGGGAGCATCAACTTTAGGTATAATATTCAGAAAGTCCATATTAAGGGAATATTGTTCTAGATCTGAAGGTACTAGAGAGCCAGATTTGCAGGGGCAGTGGGCAGAGGAACTTCATGTGCAGTGGCCCTCAGGAGGGAGAGAGCATGCTGTGTTTGGGGAATGGAAAAAAAAAAAAGTATTCTGTCTGATGGGAGCCCAAAGCCAGATTTTATATGACCTCTCGGCTCATGCCAAATGGGAATAGATAAGGTCAATTTTGAATTTTCAAATTTCACTCTGCTTGCTTTGATAGCCACTAGAAAACGTAAACAAAACAAACTTAAAAGTGATTAAAGTGTTGGCTAAAGAAAGAAATATTGTTTGTTGATTTACCTCTTGTGTTATTTAAAAATAAGCGGTTCCATATTTTATTTTATGGACATAGAAAAATTTTGATGATAGCCAAATTCATCTGGAACAAACATTTGGCAAGAAGCCACGCAAAAGATCACATGACTAATGAATGGTGGACCCTCCATAGAGCTGAAACCAACTTCTAATCAGCTCTCCATCTTCCTACGGTGTTATCTTCAGAGTCAGGAGGAATCAAATAAACAACAATGAAAAACCTCATGAAAATGGGGCCCCTAAAAGCAAGGACTCTCTGGGCTATCATAACAGTTCCCCATTCTGTGTTATAAGCACAGATGGTTTTGTTCTCTGAGCCCTAGCATGCTACTCTAGACTAGCGGGGAAAGGTAGGGTAAACCCTTGTTTTCTCACACACAGATCTCAGCACTGGTTCAAATGTCAGGCAAATGGCAGTTGGGGACTCTGCTCTGAGGTACCATTAATCTGATTTTGGAAATGATTTAAGGGATTTAAAATACTCCATTTCATCATGTGTAAAAAGCCAAGTTGACAGGTTTTTGTTTCGTTTTGTTTTGTTTTATTCATGACCAATGTGTTTCTGGAAGATACACAGTTTCTTTTTTTTCTTTTTATTATTATTATTATTATATTTTAAGTTCTAGGGTACATGTGCATAACGTGCAGGTTTGTTACATATGTATACTTGTGCCATGTTGGTGTGCTGCAGCCATCAACTCGTCAGCACCCATCAACTCGTCATTTACATCAGGTATAACTCCCAATGCAATCCCTACCCCCTCCCCCCTCCCCATGATAGGCCCCGGTGTGTGATGTTCCCCTTCCCGAGTCCAAGTGATCTCATTGTTCAGTTCCCACCTATGAGTGAGAACATGCAGTGTTTGGTTTTCTGTTCTTGTGATAGTTTGCTAAGAATGAGGGTTTCCAGCTGCATCCATGTCCCTACAAAGGACACAAACTCATCCTTTTTCCAAGTTTAAAGTCAGGACAGGAAAACAGCTCAATAAAGTTAATTCCGGCAGGAAAGCAAATCTTACTTTGTAAGGAAGGTACACTTGCAAAAATGTTAAATATTTTTCTTCTTCCTCCATCAGTCATATATGTCTAATTTTAGAAAGGGATCTTCTTTCCCTGAAAGTTTAAATACCCATCGTATTTTAGGAGAAGATAGGACTGCTTCAAATGCAGTATTCTGTTTGTACACAAAACATTTCTTCTGAAAGGTTAATAAAGGCGTGTTTTAAAATCATAAGCATGATGGATGTATATGCTTTCTACAGTGAAATGCTATATAACAAATTATATCTTCAATCAGCTCTACCAGATCCTCTGTAAATTGGAGTATGGGAGTTTGCAGTGAATTTGCAAAATGCAAGCCTAACCATTTTATTTTGTCTCTTCCCAAACTTATCTGGCAAATTGAGACAATATACAAGAAATATACTTTAAAATAACTGCATCTCAATCGAATTGGCATACATTGAGATTTAATCAGTGAATTTGGACAGGACAGATGTTTACATTAGGAAGGGTTAAAGTATTGCTTAAAGGTTGTCATTTTCCTTGGGTCTCTTGCCTGTAGTTACTTTATGTGGAAGTAAAGAAAGGTTTCACATTTAAATTTCCTCCATAGGGGGAAAAAAAGGAATTAAGGAATGTATGTGATTTGACTTAAAATGTATAAGTGACTAGACATTAATAAGTGAATTCTTATTAATTTTTAATCTTTTTAAATGCAAAGTGAGAAATACTTTGCATTTTTAATGCACATCATATTTCATAAACACAAAGTTCTTTAAACCAATAATGCACAGAGGGACAGATGTTGTTTATTCCTTCTAAGGACCCAGAAATGAAACAGCTGGAAGATGGTGTTTAAACAATCATCAGCTAAGAAGTTTCAAATATGCTTTCTTCCACAGTGTCCTTTCTACTGTAAATGAAATGATAAACATGTTCACTTTACCAATATTTGTTAAGCAACTACTCTGTGCCAGGCATGGTACTACCTGTAAAAGTTGATTGTGACATAGCACTTGCTTCATGGGCTTTTAGTCTTATTTGGGGGAAAATATTTAACATTTCAAGTAACTCTCTAATTTAAAAATATGTCAGTTTTCTTATCATTATGAATTATACTGTTACATGCTCTATTTATGAGCAGCATTTCTTTCTTCATTTTTTACAACTTTCTTGAAGTATAATAGAAAGACAATGAACAGTACGTAAAGTATACAAATTGGATAAGTTTTGATATATGCATACACTCATGAAATCATTGACACAATCAAATAATGAATATATTCACCAACCCAGAAGTTTTATCCGTTCCCTTCATGATTTCTCCCTCCTGCTCATTCTGCCCATCACTTAAACTGTTGATGTTTCTGTCACTGTACTTGAGTTTGTACTAAAACTTTATACAATTTTAGTATGCATTTTTTGTGTGATTTTTAAAATTCAGCACTATTGAGACATCCATTTTGTTGCATGTATCAAAAGTTAGTTTGTTTTTATTGTAAGGTAGTATTCCAGCATACTGATACACTATAATTTCTTTATTCATCTATTGATAGACATTTGTGTTGTCAGCTACTGATGATGGTCATGTACATCTGTGAATAATGTTTATGTGCATAAGTCTTTGTATGAATGTAAAACTCATTTTCTTGGGAAAATATCTAGACATGGAATGGCTGGTTGTTATGGCAGATATAAATGTGAGACATATATATATATAAATATATTTATATATTTTATATATGTTTAAGATATTTTCTATTGTTTAAGAAACAAACTTCCTTCCTTCCTTCCTTCCTTCCTTCCTTCCTTCCTTCCTTCCTTCCTTCCTTCCTTCCTTCCTTCCTTCCTTCCTTCCTTCCTTCCTTCCTTCCTTCCTTCCTTCCTTCTTTCCATCTTCCTGTCTTTCTTTCTTTTTGCCCAGGCTGGGGTGCAGCGGCATGACTTGGCCTCACTGCAACGACCACTTCTCTGGTCCAAGAGATTCTCCTGCATCAGCCTCCCGAGTAGCTGGGATTACAGACACCCACCACCACGCCAAGCTAATTTTTTGTATTTTTAGTAGAAATTGGGTTTCACCATTTTGTCAGGCTGGTCTCGACATCCTGACCTCAGGTGATTCACCAGCCCTGGCCTCCCAAAGTGCTGAGGTTACAGGCATGGGCCACCGTGCCCGGTCAAAACTGTTTTTCAATATTGTTGCCCATTTCCTGTTTCTACTAGAAGTATTTGAGTCTTCTAGTTGCTTCACATTCTCACCAACATTCGGTATAGCCAACCTTTTTAATATTAAACACCTGAAGGGTTTGAGTGACATCTCAGTGGATTTTAGTTTGCATTTCCTTAATGACTAATGATCCTGAGCATTTTCCATGTACTTATTTGCCATCTGTATGTCTTTTATAGTTAAGAGTCTAATTCAAATATTTTGCCCAACCTAAAAATGCATGTTGTTTGTTTTCTTATTATTGAAGATAATTTTCTTATTATTTGAGGATCCTTTATATATTCTGAATACAAATTCTTTGTCAGATACATAATCTGCAAATAATTTCTCCTAATGTTTGGCTTTTCTACTTACTCTCTTAACAGTGTCATTCAAAGACCAGGAGTTATTAATCCTGATGATGACCAATTTATCAATAATTTTTTATTCAGAATTTTTCACTTCATCTAATATCAAAAAGATTTTCATTTGTGGTTTCTTATGGAAGCTTTATAGTTTTATTTTTTTGCTGTTAGGTCTATAACCTGTCTGAGTTAATTTTTGTAGATTCTGTAAAATATGGATTGAAATTTTTCTGTTTTTAATTTTTTCCTTAATGTGGATGTATGTAATTTGTTGAAAAAAAAAAAAAAAAACAACCCTTTCTCTATAGAATTACCTTTGTGTCTTTTACAAAATTCAATGTATTTCTCAATTCTATAGTCTCTTCTATTGAACTATTTGTTTATATTTACACCAATATTACACTGATTAGATTATTGCAATTTTATAATACTTGATATCAATTAAGTCCCTCACATTTATTCTTTTATAAATTTGTTTTGACTATGCTAAGTTTTTTGAATTTTTATATGAATTTTAGAATTTGCTTATCAATTTCTAGAAAAGTTTCTATTGGCATTTTGGTAGAGATTTTATTGAATCTGTAGATAAATTTGGGGAGAATTGACATCTTTTTTTTTTTTTTTTGGAGATGGAGTCTCTCTCTGTCACCCAGGCTGGAGTGCTGTGGCGCAATCTCGGCTCACTGCAAGCTCCTCCTCCCAGGTTCACGCCATTCTCCTGCCTCAGCCTCCCGAGTAGCTGGGACTACAGGCGCCCACCACCATGCCTGGCTAATTTTTTGTATTTTTAGTAAAGACGGGGTTTCACCATGTTACCCAGGATGGTCTCGATCTCCTGACCCCGTGTTCCCCCTTCTCGGCCTCCCAAAGTGCTGAGATTACAGGCTTGAGCCACCGCGCCCGGCCAAGAATTGACATCTTAACCAAATTGAGTGTTCTGATACATGAAAATCTCTCTCCATTTATTTAGATTCTCTTTAGTTTTTCTAAGTAATGTTTTATAGTATTTAGTGTACAGGTCTTAAATGTCTTTTTGTCACATTTACCACTAAGTATTTTATAGTTTTTGATATTATAAATGGTATTGATTTTTTAATGTCCAAATGTTTATAGCTAGTTATAGAAATATAGTTGATTATTAGATACTTATTTTTGAATCATGCATTTTGGCTAAACTCCCGTATTATTTCTAGGAGCTCTTGTGTACATGTCCTCAGAGCTCTCTTTGTGAACACTATCTAGAACTTTCAGTACAATGTTAAATCATTATACCGAGAATGGACATCCTAGTTATGTGATCCCCAGGAAAAGTTATTCATTCAGTCATTTAACATTAAGTATGATAGCTATAGATTTTTAAATAGATGCCCTTTATCAGATGAGTATTTCCCTTTTTATTCATAGTTTACTAAGACCTTTTGTTTGTTTGTGTTTTAGAAGGAATGTATATTGCATATTGGATTTTATCACATGCTTTCTTGTATCTATTGAAATGATATGTTTTTCATTGTATTCTGTTAATATGGTGAATCACATTGATTTATTTTCAAATATTAAGCCAGTTTTTCATTTCTAGAATAAACCTTCCTTGGTTATGATATACCTGTTATACTTTTCAGAGTTTGCTAAAATTTGATAAGAATTTTTACATGAAATTTTTATAAGAGCTATTTATTGGGCTATAATTTTCTTTTCCTGCAATGTTTTCTTATGGTTTTAGCATTAGGGTGACGCTGGCTTCAGATAATTAGTTACATAATCTTCTGCCTTCTTCTATTTTCTGTAAGGGATTGTGCAAGATTGATATTACTTCTTTCTTAAATGTTTGATAAAATGGTGAAGTCATGTGAACCTGAAGTTTTTTTTGCAAATTCAATTTTCTAAAAATATATAGGGCTATTAGTCTTATATTTACCGACACAGTTTCAACTCCCAATGTTTTTCATTCCTCTGTGTTGATGTGGATTTCATTTGGTATCATTTTCCTTCAGAATCCCTTTAATTTCCTGTAATGCAGGATGCTAGTGAAGAACTCCTTCAGCTTTCATATATCTGGAAAAGCATTTAATACACCTTTGTTTTTAAAAGATTTTTTTTTCTTTGCTGTTTATAGAATTCTAAGTTGGCAGGCTTTTCTTTCATTACTTTAAAAATATTTATGTCCTTTATTCTGGCTTACTTGGACTCCAACAAGAAATCTGTTGTCAGTCTAGTTTTATTCTTCTGGTTTTTTTTTTTTTTTCTCTGTCTCCTTTTAAAATGTTTTTATTATTGAATTAAAATAATTTCATTATGATGTGCCTTGGTGAAGTTTTATCACATTTCTTGTACTTGAGATTTGTGAAGCCTTCTTCAAAATGTGGGTTTATAGTTTTCTTCAAACTTCTTGGCAATAATTTCTTCAAATAATATCATTGTCATCCCCTCTTCTCTGTCATTTTCTTCAGAGGCTTCAAATATATATGTATTTGAAATGTGTATTTGAATACATGAGCCACTTGAAATTGTTTCACAACTCTTTTAATTTTTCAGTGTGTTTTAATTTAATTTTTGTGTGATTCATATTGCTGTGCCTCCAAGTTCCCAAATTGCTTATTCTGCAATGTATATTTTGCCATTAATCACTACCAAGGTATTTTTAAATTTTAGCCATTTTGGCTTTAATCTCTGGATATTTGTTTTGATTTTTTTATAGCTTCCATCTACCTATTGAACATGTTCAGTCTTTTCTCTAGCTTCTTGAACATAAGCACTACAGTTTAAATGACTGTTGTAATGCCCTCATCTACTAATAATAATTCAATCATCTACATATCTGATTTCACTTTTGATTGATTATATTTCCTCTTCTTCATTGGTCTTATTTTCCTATTTCTTTGCATTCCTGGTAATTTTTGATGGATGTACATTTTGAATGTTTAAAAATGATTGAGTGCTTGATATTTTTGAATTCTATAAATAGTTTTGAGCTTTGTTTTGAGATGCAGTTAATTTACCTGTAAATAATTCGATTCCTATTGAGTCTTGTTTTAAAACTTAGGTGTGATTAGTATAGCATTACTCAAGAGGTAACTTTGTCGTACTATTAAGACAATATTTTTTTGAGTTAGTCTACTTGACATTGCTTAAATTGTGAAATTTTCTTCTCTTGCTGGTGGGAATAGGAACTATTGCCAGCCTTGCTTGAGTTCTGATTATTCCCTCTAATGCCTTAGGATAGTTCCTTTTCTGACCTCAGGTAATTGCTTCACATGCATGAGGTGATGATTACTTGGTGATAATTACTTGGCTGAAGTTCTCTAGGGAAAATCTTTATGCTTCTCTGGAGTTTTATTTCTATGCAGCTCTCCAGTTATCTTGGCCTTCCTAGTCTTCCAGCTCTACCTTAACTCAGGGAGGCTACCAAGCTCTGTCTGGTTTCTCTGCTCTTTGCCATACCATAAAAACCTTTTCAGGGGTTACTGTCCTTAGTCATCTGATGTATAATGTTATAAAAATTGTGGTTCCATACATTCCCTGTCCCATCCTTGTTTCCTAGTAGTTTCAGATAAGATGCAAAATCTGATCTTCGTTACTCAATGTTGGCTCCAAAAAAACAATCCTCTCATTTTTAACTTTATTTTTGAGAGTTATCATGGATGGGTGGTTATGATTTATGTGCATGAAGATTTATATAAATCAATTGCATTAACAATATAAATAATGCATATTTAAGAGAGAATAAATTAAAACTGTTAGTTAACTGTCTCATGTTTAAATTTATATAGTGCTAACGGTCTAAAATTTAAAAAAACCCAAATTTTAGGAATTACATAATGTCATAACTGCACAGGTCAAATGGATTGTAAGCTATGTTCATTCCATAGACACATTTTGGCTCATCTTTTGTTAGATGTAATTGAAGTACGTTTTGTTTGAACTACATTAAGTGAATCATTTTTACACTATAGATCCTATAAAACAATATAAGAATTAATCTCAAAGACAGAAAACAAAATGCTGTTTACTAAAACAGGTCTCATTTGACAAAATATTTGAAGCACCTTACGGAAAATACATATAATAGAAGGATAAAATAAAATTTAAATTTGAATAGCAACATAGAAGGAAGAGATCAAAATAGATTTATACTCCTGTTGGACTATGCTGTTGCCTAAAGTGAACAATAAATTAAGTTCTGTGACTCCCAGTAGTCAAAGTTAAAGACAAAAACAGAAGAAAAAAGAAAAGGGTTAGTATATAATTTTATATTTCTGAATAAAGGATGACTTTTTCAGTTTAAAATCAGTAGATAAAGTTGTGATAGAAAAATGATAATTTAACTACATATAGTTTCAAATTTTGTTATATAAAAGATTTTAAAAGTACAGTCCGTCTTTAAAGGAAAATAACAGGCTCAGATAACTATTTCTAGAAAAAAATGACAATCTATGTGAGTGTTTTGGATTTGCAAAAGCTGCTTAAGAAATTAAAAAGATTTTCCTTACTATATTTCTAAGTCTATTCTAATAGACATTTGAAATATTTAAAGATAAGATGTATTAATTATGTAAATAGAGTGTAAAATGTTTAAGAAAACATAATTACCTACCTTTATGCATAAATTATTTAGGGATGTTTAGTATATTAAATATGTGAGTTAATAAAATATTTGTCAGATACAGGGACTAGTTTATCTTTATGCATAAAAATTTCAGCTCAGTGTAAAGGTTTAAAAAACTGCTCTTTTTTGTTGTTGTTGTTTTGTTTTGTTTTTGAGATGGTGTCTTGCTCTGTCACCCAGGCTGGAGTGCAGTGGTTCGATCTCAGCTCTCTGCAAGTTCTGCCTCCCGAGTTCACAACATTCACCTGCCTCAGCCTCCCGAGTAGCTGGGACTACAGGCGCCTGCAACCATACCCGGTAAATTTTTTGTTTTTGTAGTAGAGACGAGGTTCACTGTGTTAGTCAGGATGGTCTCAATCTCCTAACCTAGGGATCCACCCACCTCGGCCTCCCAAAGTGCTAGGATTACAGGCCACCATGGCCGGCCTGCTCTTTTAAAACTTAAGATTTTGTAAAAAACAATAGATGTTGGTAAGACTGCAGAGAAAAGGAAATGCTTGTACACTGTTGGTGGGAATGTAAATTAGTTCAACCCCTGTGGAAAACACTATGGAGATTTCCCAAAAAACTAAAAATAGAATTACCATTCAACTGAGCAGTCTCACTACTGGGTATAGACTTGAAGGACAAGAAATCGTTTTATCAAAAAGACATCTTCACTTGTATGTTTATCACGGCACTATTCACAATAGCAAAGGCATGGAGTCATTCTGTGTCCATCAACAGTGGATTAGATAAAGAAAATGTGACACATACCCACCATAGAATACTGCACAGGCATGAAAAGGAATGAAATTATGTCCTTTGCAGCAACACGGTTGCAGCTGGAGGTCATTATCCTAAGTGAATTAACACAGAATCAGAAAATCAAATACTGGATGTTCTCATTTATAAGAGGAATCTAAACAATAGTTACACATGAACATAAAGATGGAAACAATAGACACTGGGGACTACAAAAAGGAATCGAGAGAGAGGAAGGCAAGCATTGAAAAACTACCTATTGGGTATTATGTTCATTATTTGGGTGAAGGGTTCACTAGAAGCCCAGAGTCTAACATTATGGGATAAACCCATGTAACAAACCTGCATATGTACACCCTGTATCTATTTTTAAATCTTAAATTAGTTATAATAGATAAAATCATAACTCTTCCATTCTAAGTACAAAAGCTGTTCTCAGATTCAATTAAAAGCTTGTGGAATGGTTAGATTGCAACCTTGTACACATATAGAAACGAAACAAAAGGGAATCAAAATGACTACTTACATTTAATGAATTTGTTATATCAAAAATGCCATAAACATTCTTAGTTTTGTTGCCTTTTCTATGGTTTTCTGTTGTCTATTTGATTTATTTCTACTCTGATTCTTATTTTTTCCTTCCTTCCAATAGCTTTGAGATTAGTGTGTTCTTTTTCTAGTTCCTTAAGCTATGCCAGTAGGTTGTTTATTTGGGATCTTTCTTCCTTTTTAATGCAGGTGTTTATTGTTATAATCTGATATGGTGTGGCTCTGTGTCCCCACTCAAATCTCACCTTGAATTGTAATAATCCCCATGTGTCAAGGGCAGGACCAGGTGGAGATAATTGAATCATGGGATTGGCTTCCACCATGCTGTTCTCCTGATAGTGAACGAGTTCTCACGAGATCTCATGGTTTTATAAGGGGCTTCCCTCGCTTGTCTGGCACTTAGTCTCTCTCCTGTCACCCTGTGAAGAAATGCGTTCCACCACTATTATAAGTTTCCTGAGGCCTTCCCAGTCATGCAGAACTGTGAGTCAATTAAACTTCTTTTCTACATGAATTATCTCGTCTCGGGTATTTCTTCATAGTAGCGTTAGAACGGACTAATCTATAAACCTTCCTGTTGTTACCAAGTGTGCAGCATCTAATAAGTTTTGGTATGAGGTGTATTTGTTTTTGCTAATTATTTTTTAAATTCCCTTTTGATTTCCTCTTTGACCCACCAGTTGTTCAAGAGTGTGTTATTTAGTTTCCCCAGATTAGTAAATTTTCCCATTTTTTTGCTGTTGTTAATTGCTAGTTTCATTCCATTGTGGTCATAAGAAACACTTGGTATGATTCTGATCTTCTTACATTTATTAAGATATTCATGACATAACATGTGATCAGTACTAAAGAATGTTCCATGTGTGCTGCTTGAGAAAAATGTGTATTCTTCAGCTGTTGAGTGAAGTACATGTCTTGAAAGATGTTTATAACTTATGGCAGTCATGCTTTGATATTCTTATACCAAAATACATAAAATGTTTCTTATAAGTTCATTATGAAATGAAAATAATTCCAACAGAAAAAAACAGGAAATTAAATTATAAAAAAGAATGACAAACAAATATGGAAAACATTATTAATCATCTCTAGTAGTTTCATAAATAAAGATTAAAACAAAATATTTTCCCTCTGTACTATATGAGGCTGGCAAGGATTTGTGGATTTTTTTTTCATTCATGACTAGAGGGTGTATAAGTTGGTTTGAGTATTTATGATTTTTATATTTTAAAATGTAATAAATCAACCTCAAGTGATTTATTCTCAACACACACACACATGCACATAGAAGCACAAACAATTAAGCAAAGAAAAAACAAAACAGAAAATGATTTAAAGTTTCTACAGCTGGGGATTGGTTAAATAAATTCTGATCCAACCATCTGATGTGCCACTTTAACATTAAAATAGTGTTTATCATATTTAATATAATGGAAAAAACCCAAGAGATATTGACTTGCTATATGTAAGAAGGAGTAATTTTACAGAATAGTTAATATAACTTTTACTTTTGTTAATGTGCACTTACATCACACACACACATAATTTTTGGATAAAGAGCAGAAAGATATATTCGAGAATGTTAAGGAAAATTTGATAGGTGATGGTGATTTTTATTTTCTTCTGAAGATATTATACTGTATGTGTTTTCTATTATGAATATATGTTGCTTTCATAATCAGAAAAAGTAACTTAAATAGATATATGGCATACATCTAATTCTAAGCTTTTTCAATATTGACACTTGTAACTTTACCTCATGTTATCTACTGCTGCTCCTTTTAAGGAATTGAGGATGTCTTCATTTAAAAACATTTTTTAAAGTATTAGTTCCATAAACATGTAGGATTAATATAATTCAACACCTAAATGAAGCCCCACACTTACTTTTGATTTGCCTTAGAATAAATATTTTTCAGGACTCTACTCTGGAAATGTTAGTCTCCTGAGTTGTAGACCACATGGCATAATTATTTTCTATACTTGTTTCCACTCACCTCACACTCCTATTTTTTTTTCTAATTCATGTGAATTAATGATTAACACCCAGTAACTGCTTCATAAACACCTGTTTGCAAAATGAAAGGACTCTGAGGTTTAATCATCTCTCGTATAATTTATTATTATTTATTTTAAAATGGAACCTGGTAAAATGATAAAAAGTAGGCATTAGGCTAGTGACATTATGCAGGAAGGTGAGGTTTATGTTGTTTTTCAGTTTAACCTTGGATACTCAAAACTTTTTCAGGCACTATATTAGGTAAAAGACATAAAAAGATGTAAATACAAAGTGTCTAAAGCCTTGTGGGGGAAACATACAAATCATAATTGCAAAGTAACACTGTATTTGAATAATGCAGTGTTATCCAAGATGCAGAGAGATACTAGAAGAGCCTGGAAAGGCTGAATGAAGAGATGATTAATAATGAGACCTAAATGGCAAGTAAATGCCACACAGAAAAAGAGCATTTGTGGAGGGGCACATTCTAGGCTGAAAGAATAGCAACTGCAGAACTAGCAATAAAGAACACACAGCTAATAAGAATTGTCACTGTTAGTTTATTTCCTCTATTCTTGCCTGCTTGTTTCTCAGGGATGCAATCACTAGAACCACCACTGGCTGGCTCAAGGAATTTCTATTTGCTGAGCCATACAAGTGTATATGAACAGCTTCCAATCCTGATATTTCATGAGAAATAAGATTGTTTTCTCAAACTTGATATTTGGTGTTTAGTCATACTGTTGGATTTCCAGGTGTTTCTCTGAGTGACCTTTATTCAATTTTAGGATTTTGTGCACCTGCCTCTTAATTTCACATACATAGAAACCTTGGGTCTAGGTTTTATCCTCCACAGGCCAACTCTTCCAATTCTTCTTGTCCATTCATTTATCCTCTATTCTATCCCAAATCCACTAGTCATCTTTCATAGTTGATGGATCAAGGAATCTTTGCCAAATACCCTGGTGTCATTGTAGGATTGTACAAGTGATGTGGTTTTTGGTGACCGTCCTTATTTTTGTCATTTCTCCTCTGAATTCTGGATCTTTGTCCTAGGGTACATTCTTTTGGTAATGTACTCCTTTATACAGAAATACAGAAAACACAGATTGTTTGCTTGACTTCCATGAAGTTTTCATTGATTCTACATCTCTGTTACCCCACTTATAGCTCCAATTAATTGAACTGCTGACTTAAGCCAATGAATCTTTTCCAGGAGGACTTTGAAATGGAATACAGGTAGTTCCAATCAGTCTGGCATCACTCTTGAAAGGGAAATAATGAGTTGAAGGCTATTAGTGCTGATCATTTTCTATCAGGTATGCTACAGAGCAGTTGAAACTCATTTCAGAATGAGAGAAGAGTGAAGCAGATCAGCACAGAGGAGATAGAGACAGAGAAAGATGATTTTGTGGTTAGCTCGTAGTTTTCCAATGTTTGTTTCTATGTCTTTCCTAGGCCTTCCTGCTGAAGTTCCGCCTTCTGCTTCCCCAAGAAACATTTGTATTTTTATAATAAGTCTTTCTCTCTTTAAGTTAGCTACCAATTTATACTAATATGGCACTCATTAGACCTTTTGATGTTTATCCTTACCTGAATAATGCCTGAAATTACAACTTCCAGGCACCGTATCTTAACTTCTGGCTGATCCTCCAGAGTCTGCCACTGAGACTGTATCATCTGTCTCAACACCTCACTCAGGTGTTCAAGTCTTATACCAGTTTCTATGCCCCTTCTGATTTCTCCAAGTTACCTTTATGTTCGGACTTCCATAATTTCTTGCACTTCCATCTGGCCACCACACAGTGGAATGAATTAAGAAATTTTGAGGCTTCTGGTAGAGACCACTCTAGAAATTCTTGACAAATATTTTTACATGACAATATAACTATTTAAATCCATGTTAAATTTGAACATTATTATTCTATTGCATCTATATGCCATTTTGCTGTATTTTAATTCTGACAACAGTAGATTATTCTAGTGCATTAATTTGAAATGAATCATTTTATGAAAATATAAATTAGTTGAAATTCCGTTTATGTAATAAAATTTCCAATATATTCTTTCAGGGTTCCAGCATCTGCTGGTCTCATTAGAACATTAGCAGGATCCTTTGAAGAATGTTGACTAATCTATAATTCCTTAAAAAGATTGTGTGTAAAAATTATGCATTGCTTCTATAAATTCTTATGGTAAATTAGGGATTATAAGGAAAAATGCTAGCATTTGGATCATTCTACATAGTGCAGTAATGGTTTTTTGTTGTTGTTGGAAGACTTCTGTACATGTGTTTTAGAGGTTAGGAGCAATTTTCTTCTTTAGGCTTCCATCATTGTTAGAATAAAAATGAAATTTAGTCTTTAACCTCCAGTCCTTGAAGATCATATTATTCAATTATTTATGACTGATTACCATAGTTAAGATGACTAAGAACTCTTTAAATTCTGCATAAAATTAAAAATATTTTGGAATCCTAACTTCTCAGACAAGCATTAAACAATATCGGCTCATTGCTATTTGCTATACTTGATATAAAATCTATTGCTCAAAATGACCAATGAGAAATAAGTACATTTATAATTAGCATACACTTACATTCTTTGTAAGATTCAATTTGCTAAAGACTATGCCTTCCTTTCACTGCTATTTAGGGGGTCTCACAAAGTGCTATAAACTCGTGTGACTCCCTACCTTGTAGGCAACTGCACTTTGTAGGGCATTTAGGCACTTAGAATGTGGTGTGGCTTGGATTGGTTATTCTATCATTTAAAGAAACTCTTTATTAGCCCTTATTAAAGCCAACTGGCTTGGATTGGTCATTCTATCATTTCAAGAAACTCTTTATTAGCCTTATTAAAGCCAACTGTATCTATTAAAGCCAACTGTATCCTCTATTAAGGAAAAACTTCGTGTGGAACTGGGATGATATTTGATTGCTTTCAGGTATTTGTCCTATACTCCAAAGCTGGAGAGCTGCTTACTCCCTCAGGGAAAACAACTTCACAGCAACTCATTTTGCACCAAAACAATTAACTGAACTTAATTGGGCATAACATTTAATAAAAAAGAGCCTCCTTTGGGGAAAAAACAATTTTTTATGTGTCTGCAACTGTATAGCATAAAATTGCTATAATTTGTATATGTGTATGTTTCAGAAAAAAATTTATAAAAGACTCTAGAAATCAGTATTACTTCTACATGGTGCCTGTCAAATTGTTTACTATTGAAAAAATATTAATTTTTCAAGACTTTATCGTCTCCTGACCAATGATTTATCAAATTTCATGGGAGTAGAATAAAGGTTAGTTGTGTTTGAAAAGTCTTTCTCTTTGAGGTATCTAACATAAACTCTATGAGACACGTATTTCAAACTTTATTTTCTGTAATATGAGGGTAACTTCTTTCTTATATTGTATCTGAAAAATTATTTAAAAATAAACTAATGAAGTAAAGTACCATTAAAAATTGTGATACAATTTACTGTTGCTCCTTCAGAATAATATCTGACTGCCCATTAAATTTTAAAATATGACATTTTACTCCAGGGCTATAATATTCATTTGCTTTGACACAGATAAACATGTCTACTACTGTGTTACACAGAAACTTCAATTTGTATATCACTTGTATAGTATTATACTTTAGATTAAAAATACTATTGAAATAACTTTGAATTTAAAAACACTCTAAAGAAACCATAAAGTCTGAGATAAAATAACTTCAAAAGACAAAATCAGAATGTTTTTAGTGTCTGAAGGAATAATAGGTATACATGAGGAGGTATGCAAGATATGCTTATATGTTATTATTTATTGGTTTTTAAATTCAATTTTGGGTAGACTGGAAAATAGAAGATTTTGTTCCAATTCTGTTTTTGCAATAGTGTAATAGCTCATAAAATTTTGGAGATGCTATTTCAGGGCACAATGGCATAAATATTTGTAAAATTCTTGCCTTAAAGTAAGAACTAAAGTACTCCTCAGGAGAAATGTATTTCTGTCATAGATAAGAGCATTGTAAAATAATCTGTTTTAAAGTAAATATGAAATGTAGAATGTTTGGTGCTCTGCTGATTTGTATTCAAAATAAATCCCGGTGCCCTAAAATCATTGGAATTTACCAATTCCAGCAGTCAAAAGTCTCGGATTTAGGCATGCATTCCTATAACCTTGGTAAAAATTGAAATATGAGCTCTGAAAGAGAGCACATACATAATGAAAAATACCTACCCCATTTTATCTTTAAATATGTTTAGATCTAGTTAACTCAAGTGATGTGCCCAAGATCAAACTAATGGAAGCTGGAAAATAGTTGTGAATAGTGAAAATTCAATTATTTCTCAATTCTTCTGCTCCTTCTGATTTTGTATTGAGTTGTGTTTACTATAATGAGCTCTGGAGTAAGGCTGCCTGGGTTCATTTTCAGCTTGACCATTTACAAATTATGTAACCTTGAGCAAGTTACTTAACCATTCTCTGCCTCAGTTTTCTAACTCATCAAATGGGGTTATAACAGTACTTCCTTTCATATGATTTTTATGCAAGTTAAATGATTTAAAATCATTTGAATAGTGTCTAGTATGAAAATAGCACATTAAGCTGGATAAGCCCACTAGATATGATTAATGGTCTTCTACCTTTTGTATGATGACAAACCTCCATTAAAGGTTTTATTTGTACTGTTAGTTTTGGCAGAACCATTCAAAGTGGCTTTGTTTTTAGTAGTCAGAATCTTGAATCAAACCAGATATTCTTTAATGGGTGAGTGGCCAAAAAACAACCCATGTCATATACATAACATTGAATACTATTCAATAACAAAAAGGACCAAAGTGTTGACATGCATGGCATCTTCAATGACTCTCCATGATATATTCTGATTTTAAAAAGCCAATTCTAAAGGGTAAATATTGTCTTATCCCATTTTTTAAATGAAAAAATTGCTGGGATTAGGAACAGAGACTGAGCAGGGAAAGGTGGAGTGGCTGTGGCTGTAAAGAGCCAACCCAAGGGATCCTTGCAGTAATGGAATGGTCAGAATGTTGACTGTGGTAGTGGATACATGAACCTACACATATGATAAAGTTGTATGGAACTAAATACACATGCACACTCACACACATATAAATACAAGAAAACTGAGGGACTCACAATAAGATATGTGGATTGTATTCATTTAATATCCTGGTTGTATTTTGCTAAATGTTGTCATTATGCTATATTGGATAAAGTGAGCATGGGCTTTCTTACAATTGCCTGTGAACTTCATTACTACTACACATGAATCTGCAACCATCTCTATAAGAATTTCAATTTTAAAAAGTAGCATGGGAAGAGGGAGGTTGCTTGGGATTTGAAAATTTATAGGATAATCCATGTTTAGGAAATAAATTATTAAAAGTAAAGTGGATTACTGCATAGAATAAAAAATGTAGAGAGAATAGAATAGAATAAAATAAAACATTATTAAAATGATAAAATCATAGACTCTAAAAGCATGAGAGATCATCTCATCTGTTTACCAGTCCAAGGTGAAAGTTTTGTTATTCTGTAGTATAATGTGAAATATTAGGACAAAGTCACTCTTGTGTTTTGTGTGTGTGCGTGTGCGTGTGTGCGTGTGTGCGTGTGTGTGTGTGTGTGTCTGTGTGTAGGGGGTGGGATGTTGACATAAGTTTGCTAACTGTCCTATTTTGGGAAGAAACTTTCCTTTATTCTTTGATTATTCCCTGCCTCCATCTTGAAGTTACAGTTTTCTTTCTTTTACAAAATAATAGTTATAGTTGTTTTCGTAATGTCCTTCCTTAATATTACACAAAATAAAATGTTGATAAACTTGAAAAAAATCTGAGTGGATATGAAGACACTCCTTCATCAAAAAGTAAAGCATCAGAAAAAAAAATGTGGGCCCTAAGTGGAAAATGAAGGTGATGTTGAATATGTAAACATATGAAGCCAAAACACAAAGGCTAGAGAGAGATAGGAGAGCTCAGGGAAAGGTGGAGAGACAAAGGAGAAAAAGCATGAACTGGCAGAACCTGAAAAAATACGGTAAGAATAAAATAGCAAGAAATGGAAAGTGCAACAAAGGATTGATCCCATCCACAGAAATTCTCATGAAAAGGAGTTCTTGTGTTTTCAGGAGAATGTTTGCTCTAGGACATTGCACTATCTGTCTATTGCGTCTGTTCAACAGGAAATTTCTGATATTTGTTAAGACACATTCTGTGGTTTAAAAGCTACCAAATGTTTTCTTTCCTTACAAATTTCCACAGTAAATTTAGGATTGTACCCTTGCAATGAAAGATTAAACCATGTTCATCACTTACAAAATTTATCTTCTGACTAAGTCCTTGTAAGTTGAATACAAAGAACATTCTGGGAAATTCTCTATATTCATGATTTTTAAGTGGCTTCTCCTGGTTCACGCCCCTCAGATGATTGTTTAAAACTAAATTGTTATGGAAACTTTTAATATATCAGGCATGTTTAATAAATCATTTGGGGTGAACACTGAAATTCTGTGTTTTCTACAAGCTCATCCTTTGCCCAGACTGTCTCATGAGTTAGAACTTTTCTTTGGGTGGATGCCATTCCTTCTGTCTTTCTTGGTTTCCTGGTGCTTCCCCATCTGATCCTGTGACCCCCAAACCAGTCCACAATAACATGGTCACAACCCTTCCTTTATTATCTTTATATTTTCAAACCACATCATGGATTACCGTCAAAAATGCCCTGTTTTGAGGTTGATTATTTTATTACAAGTTCATTTGCAAAATCTGCACACTGCTCATCAGGCTAAAGCTCCTCATCCAGTGCCGCTACAGCTTTCCTGAGTGGGGCCTGCAGCCTTATGGCAGCTAGGTAAACTCGAACAAGAAAATGCCGCTGAGAAAGCAGGGTCTTTCTTGCCTGAGTTTCTAGCCTGCCAGCCTCCCCTGAAAGTGTCAGATTTGCTGGTTTCCCACAATCATGTAAGCCAGTTCTTTGAAATACAATATCCATATACATATACCTTCTTGATTGTGTCTCTCTGGAGAAACTTGACGGATAAAACTGATACTAGTATTTTAGAATTGTGATTTTTATATCTTTAACTACATGATAGGGACATTGGGTATAGTGAATCTTATATTCCCCAGAACTATGCCCTATGAATACGTAATGAATCAATGAACATTTGGTAATGCTTTCCCCATAACTTATATTACTCTTTATTTCACTAATCTTCACTGATGGTTAAAAGACCTGAGGGTCAGCTTAGATTTTCTAAATCAACATAAAGTAATTTATATGTTAATTTAAAATTCAGACTTCCTCTGTATTTTGAGTGAGTAAAAGACTAGATATAAAAGCTAGGCTAAAAATGAGCCTGAAAATTGAAATTGAAATATTTGAAAATGCAACCGGTCTTCTCATTTTATATCCTAATCTACTCCATTTATTAACATGCATGCTAATGGAAAGTAGGTTGCTCATAATTCACATGTGTGATGAGGGCTAGAAAGTGTGAGTATCCAGATATTGCACAGTAGACATTTTGAAATGGCCACCACATTCAAGTAGGATTTGTTTTTTGCTATACTGTCTAGATTTTTACTTATTAATTCATATGTATCTTCCCAACTTAAATACTTTGACTATTTCATAATTCAATTTTAATATGTATTTTAAAAGTGATAGTTGTTTGAAGCTCAAATATTTTAAGCAGCTCAGGTTATGAGATAGCAGAAATTGAATTCTACGTTTAATTCTTATTAGCATCTGCTGTTGAGATAGTATGAATCATGACACACGTCTCTTCTACATCTTTCTTTCACTCATATCTGTAGTAGTTTTCCCTATACTTTTTCCTGATGTAACTCGATGTCTCAATAGAAGTCCTTTAGGCAAGAAAAATGACTATTTTATTCAGAATTTAAAACAAAATGAAAAGTAATTATCAAAACCTGAGTTCCTAGAATCTTGGCCATTGAGAATATATGGGATTCTTATGGCTTCTACTGTAGTGGCTTCTGGATTTTCCAGATTCTCTCATTTCTGAACCACCATACATGTTTATCTCATCTGCTTCAGCATTTGAACAGTAAGTGGAAGGGCTGCACCTCTGTGTGGACAGATGAGTTACCTTCCCAGGACCAGCTAGTATTTTGCCTAAACTGTGTTCTCTGCCAAGGTCACCTGCCTTCTCATCTTTTTTCCTCCCCTAATGACTTATCCTTCAGGAGAAGACATTGTTTTTGAATAGACACATACACTCATGCACAAAAGCCTTTAAACCGGGGGTCAGGCTCCTTGCTCTGTGGTTTTATGACACTTTGTACTTCCATTATTGTAGCTCTTAGCACACTGTACAATTACTGTGCAAAATCTCCTCACTGTTCTTCAAGCTCCATGTCCTCTATGTTTATTAAGTCTGCAATGCCCAGCGAAGAGCCTTATTATACTTTGTAAACACTAACTAATAATGGACCAGTAAATCAACAATCTGAGATTTTACACGCTCTTTTCATTCAAGGTAGAGAAAAAGCTTCTTTGAAATCCAAATAATTTAGTGGTTAAAAGCAAGTGAAGAAACATTTGTAGTTTTTTAAAAGCTTGTTGGGATGTTTACCAATTGCTAATTCCAAATGTAATTTTCAAGCCTCACTCCTAGTAAAAACTGAATGTAATATTTATTTATCATTTTTTATTGTACTTTAAGTTCTAGGGTACATGTGCACAACGTGCAGGTTTGTTACATATGTATACATGTGCCATGTTGGTGTGCTGCACCCATTAACTCGTCGTTTACATTAGGTGTATCTCCTAATGCTATCCTTCCCCCCTCCCCCCTCCCCACAATAGGACCCGGTGTGTGATGTTCCCCTTCCTGTGTCCAAGTGATCTCATTGTTCAATTCCCACTTATGAGTGAGAACATGTGGTATTTGGTTTTCTGTTCTTGCGATAGTTTGCTGAGAATGATGGTTTCCAGCTAGAAAATGTAAAGTCACTAATTTTTACAACAAGTACTTATTAAGAAAAAATTAAAAATGAAGAACCATGCCATCTTGTATACTATGAATTGTGGCATTTTATTTTGTTGTGTGTTTTATGTATGTTTTCATTTGCATGAAAAATCTGCTCTAGTATTTAATTGATGAATGGAAAATATTTTTAAGCTATAAAACAAATATACCATTATATGTATCAATAATACATGTATATTTTACAATCTCATATGTGTGTGTGTGTGTGTGTGTGTGTAGTACATATTTCATAGAGTTATGAAGATTAAGTACAAACTGCTTTGAGAAGTTCCTGGAACATAAAACACACCATATAAATTTTGTTAATATTTGGATGATCAGTGATTCGTAATTATTTTTCAGTTGAAGTGAATGTTCTTTCTCTTTTCACGCCTACATAAAATAAGAGATAAGATATTATTTTCTAGTCATCAAAGCTAATAGATTATAGTGACAATTTGTGCTTTAGGAATCAACAGACTGAAAGTGGCATCCATGGCAGGTCAAACTAAAAGGATTGTGCATCAATGCTTGCAGTCAAAAAGCCATCACCCTTCTGTTGTTTCTTTGTCTAGGCAGAGGTTGGTTTACTTTTTGGAGTCACACTCAAAGAGGGGCTTTATTTTTACTGGCAAACTCATGTCAGCTTTTAAAAGTTTCAGAATTGCAGATGTGCATTTTCTGGAACTAAAAAGCTGTTTGAAATATGTTCTGAAATTTTCTAAAAAATTTAACCGGTGTCATTTTTCTTGATTTATTTCTTGCTTTTCGTCTTAAACAATTGAAAATAAACTTCAGGAATTCTAGGTATATTTTTACTTCTACGGGTGTCTCTACACATACTTTACACCTCCATTTCTACATACTCATTAACATGCTTTCCCTGCTATATTTTACTATGTTCATTATATTATACCTATACATTTATTTACAAAGTAAATAAATGGTGATTACATTAAAAATTGTTTAAGCAGTATAAATGTGTTCGAATTCTTTGCATTTTTATTTTATGAACTTAAAATGCATTTTTACAAACATTGACCATCTTCCTTCCTACTTTCTGCTCCTTGAGAAAGAAAGATATTGAGAATATTTCCTTTCTATTACCCTCTCTTTTCCTGATTTGGATATTTCTGAAACACAGTTGGATTCGACTGACTACTAACAATAAGTTGTAGAGGATTTACAGTTTTTAAAGCTCTTCTGTGCTTTGATCCTTACAAAGGCCCTGTGAGCTCATCATGTCAGGGAGTAATGCTCCCCTTCCACCCCTTTCTCTAAAACAAAGTGAAACTAGTTTTGTAACAGGACAATGTTAAGCTTCTTAGCAAATGTTATGCAGTAATTCAATCTTGAATTGTTGGCCTCCAAATAGATCCATTGCAGAAAAGGGTTTAATATAGATGTGATTTTGATATAAAAGTGTGCACAAAAGATTTTGAAAATCTAAATTTTAATGATTATTCTTGTCATAGACTACTTCTCTGTGTTAACAAGAGAAGTTAGGATAAGACCCAGCTCTCCTGACTTGCCCTCATGAGTTCTTTTTTTTTTTTTTTTTTTTTGAGACGGAGTCTTGCTCTGTCACCCAGGCTGGAGTGCAGTGGCCGGATCTCAGCTCACTGCAAGCTCCGCCTCCCGGGTTTACGCCATTCTCCTGCCTTAAATTCATCATCATTAGCAATATTTCAAAACAAGAAAAGAGGTCCTTTTTTTTTTTTTTTTTTTTTTTTTTTCCTGGTACAGGGAGAGATTAAGGAAAAGAAAGAGAAAGGAAATTTGAAGTTGCCTGTTTACCTGATGTTTTTATTCTGGCATCTTGACAGAAAACAGTTTTGCAGATATTTTCCTTCAGGGTATATATAGTTAGAAGTCACTGTGGCCCCTTTAGCCCACTGATTTGTTCTCGTTTGCCCCTTCCTTCCCCCCACCCCCACTTTCCGCCTGCCCAGAAGAATCAGTTGATACTGACTGGTCCAATTCCCTAGGATTAGCGCTCTAGAAAATAATGACTTCTCTCATTTTCTTCCAGGATCTACTCAGGGAAGCAGAATTCCTCTGATGCTTAGATAAACTGCTTTATATTGCTTCAGGAAACTAATTTTAGAAAAAGTACAAACCAGGTTAGTTTTGTATCAGTTATTGATGACCAGCTCAAAAGGTTCTCTGAGGCATTTATTCAAAGTGATACATTCAAAACCAAATTATATTGAGAATAATTCTTTTGTATTATTAATTGAATTAATATTAATAATACAATTAATTAAATGCATTAATGCAACACATTAATTGCATTGCCTTGTTAAAAGTAAAGCATGATAGATAAATCTAAGTTGCCTTTATCATGAGTGCAATATTGGTCCCCTTCATTCTCCTCCAGAAGTAACTACAGAAATAACTCCTCATGTGTACTCTTCTAGTGTCTGTTTGTTATATTTGAATTCTGTAAATATATTTAACTATAAAAACAAAATATTGTTTTGTTGTTGAAATTAAAACTTACATGTTCTGCAGTTTGCTTCCTACATTTCAACAATATGTCTTAAAGATACATATTATGCTAGAACATAAAGATCTACATCATTCTTTTTAACTGCTATACTGTGGTCCATAATATGCTGTCCATTCCTTCATCAAGAGTCTTCAGATTATTTCCAGTTCCTTACTATTACAAATAAAGTCTGGACCAGTATCCTTGAACATGGCACCTTATATTCAGATGCCAGTGTTTCTCAAGAATGTATGCAGAGATGTGAAAATGGAAGGTTATAAGACATACATAGTCTCAATTATAATGGATGTTGCTTAATATCTTCACAAAGGGATCATCTTAAATAACAATCCCATGTGTAATGCCCCTTTCCCATAATGTCAATAACACTTGATATGGAACTCCAAATTTTTGCCAAGTTGATGGTGAAAAATAGTTTCAGGTTAACTCCTACTTTTTTCACCCCAGGGTGAAATACTCATAATAAAAATATCTAAAAATGATGTCATGTGATAAACTAAGCAAAAAAATCAAGACATTAAAATGTTTGCTTTATTTTCTTATATCACACAGTTAGAGATCCTGTTCAGGGACTCTTTAAGCCTCTCCCTCTGTAGATCAGATTCCCTTTTCACATCCCAGTAGGACTGTTAATTGGTTTTTGAATCTGATTACTGAGACAAATTGGATCAATGGTAAAAGTACTAAGCAATTTATTCCATGTTCACAGTCCACTGCCAAAGAAAACGGCTCATAAGTTCTCATGAAAACTAGAGATTGTCCATTCTTCTACAAAATAAAATCCTAAGCAGACATAACTGACAACTTGTTAAGCCTTTCCTATAGTTAGTTCTTCAGATTTAGGATTATGGGGAGGAGTCAGAGCATATTCAGGCTCTCACTGCACATCATATGGTACATAGGCTATCAGTTTTTTTTTTTAATTATACTTTGAGTTCTAGGGTACATGTGCATAATGTGCAGGTTTGTTACATATGTATACTTGTGCCATGTTGGTGTGCTGCAGCCATCAACTCGTCAGCACCTATCAACTCGTCATTTACATCAGGTATAACTCCCAATGCAATCCCTCCTCCCTCCCCCCTCCCCATGATAGGCCCCGGTGTGTGATGTTCCCCTTCCCGAGTCCAAGTGATCTCATTGTTCAGTTCCCACCTATGAGTGAGAACATGCGGTGTTTGGTTTTCTGTTCTTGTGATAGTTTGCTAAGAATGATGGTTTCCAGCTGCATCCATGTCCCGGCTATCAGTTTTTACTTAGGATTGAAACTGTCATTGAGCTGTAGGGCCTGCCATTTCTAACCAACTCCTGGATTGGATTGAAGAATCCAATCAAGCTATTTTTAGCACTTGGGATACATCCTTATCTTGAATGGCTGTGCTGTGAGAGTGATAACTAGGCCCAGTGGCCCACAGATGCAGGCTTTTCAGCAGGAATTAAAGGGGAATCTCCTTTCCAAATAAAGGGTATCAGGAAAAATATGGTGAACTCTTCATTATCCACAGCAGTGGCAATGCAGAGAAGTGGACTCGAAATTGTATTCAGTGCCCGAAAATTCTTGTATGTTGCAGTGTTTATCATAAGTAAAAGGAAAATACATTTTATAAAGATAAGTACTTTTTATTGAATGAATGAGTGTAGCAGCATAGTTGAATTATTAAATCATACTGAAATTAATGCCAAATTAGTAAGTAAGTATTTTTGTCATGCTGCTTACCTGATATGGTTTGGTTGTGTCCCCATCCAAGTCTCATCTTGAATTGTAGTACCCATAATTCCTACGTATCATGGGAGGGACCTGGTGGGAGGTAATTGGATCATAAGAGTGGTTACCCCCATGCTTTTCTCAAGATCGTGAGTGAGTTCTCAAGAGATCCAATGATTTTATAAGGTGCTTCCTCCCCCTACCCCTACTTCGCTCTGCACTTCTCCTTGTTGCCACCATGTGAGGAAGGACATGTTTGCTTCCCCTTCTGCCATGATTGTAAGTTTCCTGAGGCCTCCCCAGCCCTGTAAAACTGAGTTAATTAAATCTCTTTTCTTTATAAGTTACCCAGTCTTGGATATGTCCTTATAGCAGCAAGAAAATGGACTAATACACTGGCCATATGATTTTGTGTAAGAATGAAATATCTTTATTATTTACTTACATATAAAATTGAGTTACTAATATTTTACTCACAATTTCATAGGGCTGTTATAAGAGTTAGGAAAAAGCATATAAATATCATGTTAAGTAACCTCTATACTGTAGTTATGAATACATTCACTAATTAATTCATCCAACAGTTATTGAATATATAAAATCTATTAGGATAAATGCTGTGACGTATTGTGGGCAATAATAACAACCTGAAGCAAGGGTATTTACCATAGATACTAAAGACAGGCTAACAGAAGAGAATGATAGTTCAGAAAAACACAGAAGGGTAAATTCAAGTTATTCAAGTGAAGGGTTTGGGAGTCTAAGGGAGTAGAAGTAGAAAACACTTCATATAGAAGAACATGTAAAATGTCTCAGGCAAAAAAAAAAGTATTATATGGGAAGTGCTCTGGATTTTTCTGTGGTTATTATGATAAATTCCAATCTGTATAATAAAATGTATTCATAATTTCTTTCAGGATATTTGCTTTAAAAGCTTTTTTTTTTTTAGGAAAAATGATTAAAATGGGTTGATTCTTATTTGAATCACTATGTTCCATTGGCAGTTATAATGCATCTAGGATTTTAATTCACATCCTTTTTGTATGAGTTTTTAAGTGTATCTGTGTATTTGTTTAGTTTTATTAAACTAACAACAAAAAACCTATTAGCACTTCCAGTCTTTATTCCATAATTGGTATAGCTCCAGCAGCCTTAATTGTCCTCTCTTCCACACAAAAATTTATGAGGGATAATTTTATAGGAATATTGATTCAGCAATTCCAATATATTCCTTTAATTGCCACATTACACCAGCCATTTTGTTTTTAGATGATTCTCATTTAAAGGTAACATTTTTTTCTGAGTATATAAATAATATAGATATTGCAGAACACTGATAACATGTAGAAAAGTCTAACATATTAAATGAAGATAGGAATGATACCACCACCCAGAAACAAACATTGCTCTCATTTTGGAGCATACATTTACAATCTTTTAGTGTTTTTTTGTCTTAAGTATATGTATATACTTTAAATGAAAATTACCTAGAATATGCAGGTATATCCAGCTTTTCTGTTAATTTATTATTCATATATCACCATTAATAAATATTTCTTAGAACTCTTAATGTCTGCATAATATTCAACAAAGTTTATATAAACATATTTACTTAAAAATTTACCTATTACTAAATATTTACATTTTCAACATTTTAGTATTTAAATAATACTACTATAAACCTCCATGCATGTAAGTATTTGTGTACAGATCTGACTTGGTCCTGAGAATTCATAGGATTTTATTTGCTAGATTAAAAATAAAAAATTCTTGATATATGTTGCCAAATTGCCCTTCAGAGCTAATGTGTAAAAGAATGTCCCTATCTATAATTTTGTGTGTGTTTTCACAGTAGGGAGTCATCTACTTTAAAAAATATTTGCCATTATGGTAGTCTTTAAAAATGTACTTGTTACTTAAATTTGAATTTCTTGGATTGAAAGAAAAACTATGTTTTTATATATCCCTATATTATATAATGTGTCTATTATAAAATTATATATATGTGTCTAATATAAAATTATGTGTCTATTATATGTATAAGTTATATGTATATTTATTTATAATATATATTACATATTATATGACACACATAATATATAATAATAACATAAATAATTTATTAATCATAACATATACATTATCCCTATATTTATTTGCAGAAGACCTGTGTGGCTCTTGTCTTTTTTATATTTTTCTGTGCTATCATAATATTCCTATTGACTTATATGAGTCCTGTACAGATGGAAGCTTTTAACCTTTTGTGTGTTGTGTTTACAAAAAATAATCTGTTTGTTGATTTGTGGTATTATACAATTGGGAAAAGAAGTAAATATTTGATAAATGATGCTGATAAATTATTTTGGTAAGGGAGTATGGGAAGGAGAGTTTGGAGTGGGTGTTAACCCTTTATCCTTTCACAAAAGTCCATGTCAGGTGGATTGAAGAGGTAAATATAAGGAAAAAATACTCGTGAAAAAATTAAGAATATACCATAAGATATCTCTAATTTATAATTAGTGAAAGCCTGTTTAAGCGTAAAACCAATGAAAGCAATTACCAAAGGGAAAAAAGATTTGACCACATTAAAATATTAGAACCTATAGGTCTAATAGCAATGAAAAGTGATTGCTAAGAGAAAATGACTCATTTTAAATGTAAATTCCTAATACTGACTGACAGAACTAAATAGTAAGTATGATAGCTAAATCTTTTTACAATTGATAGTCACTTAACCTAATATTCTAAAACACAGAACCATTTTATAGGCAGATATGATTCAAACATAGTTGGAATTTCATATATAATGATCCTTTTGAAGTAAACGTATTTGTATTTTGACGTTTTATTAGAGAAAAATGTTGCCTTTCTAGTTACCATGAATGTACTCTCAGAGAGCCCGTTTTCTGTTAAGCGTCTCTTGAGCTGAAGTCCTGAGTGGAAGTGCTTACCATGGTGCCCACACTGCTGTCATCCATGCCCTGATGACCAGTGACCCCAATCTCTTTCCTAGGCTCCAGGCTGATGTTTCTAACTGCCAGAAAGCCAAACTTGAGTGTCAGACTGTCCATCCGTCTGTCTGAAAGGGCTCATTCTCCTTTCCTAACTCATTCCTCCCCAGGTATTCTCTCTCTGTGTTATTCCACTTTAGAAGTCTCTCTACTTTGCTTCTTTCCCTCCACTTTAACGATATTTCTCTAGTGTGGGCCCTTCTCATGAATCATATCACTCTTTCAAAAACGTGTCCCTTTGCCTGTTTATCTTTTCTCTTTCCCTGACTCCAAAATGTAATGAGATGCTCCAAAAATATCTGTGAAGACTCCACCACCCCCTTGTATATTTTAGAACATTCACAACTGTGAAAGAACTGTAAGAGAATGTGCCCTTTATACACTTCATTCAAACCGTATTCCGTATTCCCTCACACACTTAAAAAATATATATTGCAAATTGCAAGTGCTTTCTTAAGCAGAAGCAGTCCTGCCAAGTCAGATGTAGAGGTAAATTAAAGGAATGACAGGGTACTTGCCAATGATTGTGAGTGAAGGACGGGGAGGAGGAGCATGAGAAGAGGATTAACTGGGATTCACTTTTACCTTTCACCTCATGCTCACTTTCTCTCATCTCTTCCTCTCCTTGGTCTTACTCTCAATTCCTTAGATCAAGGATCATGGCTGCCTTTACTCAGAACATGGACAAGGGAGACACAAAAATTAAGCTAAAATTTAACTGAACATGGGCTGGACCCTGAAATGAACCATTGAAACAAACAAACAAATAAAAAAAACACTTTTAAACTGCTTATAAATTGTGTTTATTTCTATCCTTTTAGATTTGCCATAATCAAATATTATAATACATAGACACAACCTCCCTTTAATAAGCTTTACTCTTCCAAAAGTCAAGAATTGTTGTACTGTTCACAAAACTAAAATTATAGTGATTTTTTAATGCTGATTGTTAAGTAATTCTGGATTCATCATCTTAGTGAAATGTTGGGACAGATATCTATTAAAACCTAATGAAAATTAGAGAGACTAGCTTCTGGAGAGAACCAAATGCCTGTTTTTTTACCTCAGTCCACTACCGTGATCTTGGAGTGAAATTATCAAGAACAAAGAAGGGAGTATATATTTAAATATAGCAAGTCTTTTAAATAATATATCTTCTTTTCTGTACTTTTTGTTTCTAAATAAATGAAATTATTTATAAGCTACATAGCCAGCTTGGTAATTTGTCATATAGATGCAGTCAAAGTGAAATGATTAACAATTCTCATCCCTAACTCTACACTTGAGAATTTTCTTTGTAAAATAGAAGGTGATAGTCAGTTTGATAAAAATTTCTTTTGGCAATGATAATATTATTAATTATCTTGAATATTTTTTTGTGTATTTTTAATGGAATCTATAGTTTTTCATATGCATGTATTTAAGGAAAAGTACAAATTTGCTTTAGAATAAAAGTCAGAATTAATACAAAGTGATATTATTTAACTATTTTCACTTAACACATTTCAAAAGTTTATTTTGTTGTGGTAGCCAAGGTGTGGAGCATTAAGGAACTTAGGTATCTCTTAATAAACTATCTGAAAGACAGTCCCCTTTTGCCTCTCCCTGACAACTTATCTTTGGTGTGTTCTTAAAAGAATCAGAGTAAAAATCATAGGGCCAAGTGGTCCTATACTTTAGTTACTTGTGTCTTATACGTTCATCACTGTTGTAAAAGTTCAATTTCTTCTGAATCCAGTAATAAAACAGTGAAGTGAAGCCAAAAATCCTATAGAAGAAAACATAATCTTTCACCTCCTTTATTTTTTCTTGTTAATGTTACCAAAGTTTTATGATGTGAACCACACTGCATGTTTTACTATGTGAACTGCTGTGTACTTCTTTTAGTGGCCAATGAAAAATTAAGATGTTAGGTCATGAGCAGTTACAGCAATATATACAGAATTGTGGGGCTTCATTCAGAAGCCTGATGAAAAAGTCAATATAAGAAGAAAAATATTATACTACTATGAGTAACTACTGCTTTTTGAGTACCTGCTATGTGGTCAGCACCGTGCTTAATGCTTTACATACAACATCTCAATTAATCCTCACCACAACACATTTCAATGCATTAGTAAAGAAAAGTGATGATCTGTCACCTACAAAAACAACCAAACCATACGTTTAAATGATTTATTTAACTACATTTACAACAGTTATTGAGTACCTGTAGGTATCAGATGCCAGAGCTAGAAGAATAATCTATCTGGTTCCTTGGTTCTTGAAAAGACATGGCTCTAAAGAAAAACAAAGAAAGTTATCAATTGAATTGAGGCAGATGTATATTGGAATAAGCAAAAAGCAAAAGCAGATCTGGACAAAACTGATAAATGCTTTCCTTAACTCCCAACCTTCACTTTGCCCAAGGCATTACTCCACATTAGCTCCCAGTCTCACACCTGACTCACCCATTTTCTCCTTAATGCAGACCTTCTCTCAGATAACTCCATCTTCCTGTTTCCCTCTTCATGGCATCTTCATCAAGCATGTCTGCTTCATGATGTATTCTATTAGAGCACTTCTATCTATCATTAACTGTGACAGTGAATTAATTGGGTAAACGAATCCTTACTTTGCTGTTAATAAGACATAATAGCTCATAAGATATTCCTCTCAGGTGTATGTACCATTGTCACTGAACTCTTTTTGCAATAAAGTGTCAAAGTATTTTCAGGAACTGAGGAAGATTGATAGAAGGGCAACTTGGGGACGGCATTTAAAAGGGCATTTAGTTCCATTCAGAGGACACACACTAGTAGATTTGTTCATTTAGCAAATATTCTTTCCTTCATTCAGCAAGTACCTCCTCTTCCATATGCCATGCCTGTTTTAGGTGCTAGAGATATCATAATGAATAGGACAACACAGTCCTCATACAGCCCCCACCTAAGTCTGTTACATATCACATGCTGTTCTAGGGGCTGCAAAGTCCTTAAAGGTGAATAAGATGTAGACTCTACATTCAAGTCTGCAGACTCAGAAACCACAACTAGGATAACTTGGTGATGCTTTCTTATCTACATATATTCATAGAATTGCTTGTATATGGAATGAAAACTGACCTGTCCTTGCCCTTTCACAGAGTGTGCTAAAGACTGCTGAAGGTGAACATCCAATAATGCTTTAAGAACTATTCCTCTGGCCACTATGTTGGGAATTTAAATCAGGGTTCACAAACACAAATACATATATATGATCCTAACAGACCAAAAGAAAAAGAATCAGTGTTATCAATTGGGTATAAGACAAGGTGGATTTTGGGGGACTATGTTGAGTTAAAAAGTATGTTATTTAAAGGAATTCAAATATAAAATGCAAAAACACAACCATTCAATTAAAGCACTGATGAGGACCCCAGAACTTGATCTCTATGTCATTAAATCTTTATCTTTGATTAGCAGAATTGACTATGATATTCAAAAACTGAAATATATTTAACAAATCCATAAATTGTATGTATGACTCCATTAGGATGGTAACTATAAATTATCTTAAGTAACATTATATTAATCTGTTCAAAACAATTATTTTATACCTACTATGTTCTGGGACAGTTCTAGGTGCTTGAGATACATTGGTAACAAGTTACATGAAAATTTCTTTGTGGGGTTTTTGTTCCGGCATGAATAAATAACAAATTATTTTTTAAAGTACCATGGAAAAAGCCAATGGTAATTAGAAGATGCTTGAGATGGTTGCAGTTTTTAATAGGAAATCAAAAAGGTGGAATTGAGCCATTTTTTTTTTTTTAAATTCATGAGGGAGTCGGCCATGCAGATGGTTGGGAAGTGCAGTCCAGGCTCAGGGAAGAGTCAGTGGGAAGGTAATCTGGAATCATGTGAGGCCTATTCACATGACAGTAAGGAGGCCATTGTCACCAGAGTGAATGAGAGGTAGAGCAAGGCTAACAACCTTCTAAACCATTTTAAGGATTTTAACTTTTCTCTAAGTGAAATGGAAATTGTTGCATAGTTTTTTAAATTATGTTTTACAAAATGTACTCCAGCTGCTGTGTTGAGGGTGAACAAAGGTGGAAATATGGAGACAAGCTGGAAGGCTATTTCAGTAATCCAAGCAAAAGACAATAGCATATAAGATATTTCTCCCACATAGAATGTAATGTTCCACTGAACTCTTCTGACAATAAAATACCAAGTATTTATAGGAGCTACATCATGCTTAGACCAAGGTGGTAGTTAGGATTATAATTGCTGAGAAATTTGAGAGGGTGTTAGCTTCTAGTGTATTAGATGACAGCAACAGTGAGTTACTGGATGACATGTAATTAAAAACTCTGGTATTAATAGGAAAGAGGAAGCAAAAATGTCTTAAAGCAGGAATGAGGACTTAGTCTTTTACTTTCATACCTAATAGGCTGTGTTTGTAGGGGGAGGGAACTGTCACTGTATGAGAAAGTTGTAGGAAAGCATAGTTCTCAAGTAACAACTAGATTTTAATTCCAGCAGGAAAATAAAGAAAACACTAATTAAAGGGTTTGAGAATGAATTGAGAGGATATTTGTTGATGAAGAGCCACGTATCTCAGAGGGTAAAGTGGATGCTTTTAGGAATTGAGTGAGGGTTGAAGGATACAGAGTAGGCCAGTGACTATATACATTATCTTCCAAATGGAGTGTTTTTGCAAACGTGGAAGGATATTATTGATGTAAATGCCAGGACAGTAAGCATAAGTTGGAACCATTTCAGCCCCACCTGGACTCATGACAGCCCCAATTGCCTTATGAGCATTAGAGTGTGAGAGATGAGGGGTTCTTTGGAATCGGGGGCTTCTTGAAGCGATAGTCTTGAAAAGGGATAAACGGCCTAATGAGATTAGTCTTGCTGAATTCAAGGCAGATAGTAGTGGCAGAGTTGGAATATAGAAATTGAATATAGAATTTGAGCTGAGACTTGAGTGATGAACAGAAACAGCCTATTCCAATCTGGGGAAAGAAAGAAAGCCTTCAAGTAGAAGGAACATCAGGGATAGTGGCTTGGAATCTTTGAGGAAAATAAAGGCTAGTGTGGCTGGGGTATCGTGAACAAGGGGAATTCGCCAGCTCAAGTAGACAATGGCTGGAGGTAGTGTCTTTTGAGCTAAGCCTCTATCCAAGTTATGAATTTTCATCTAAACCCAGAATCTTTTGACAGTAAAAGGAAGCTTCGTTATTGAGTGTGCTGTGACAAAGACCTGGCTAGTCTCAGGCATGCAGGGATGTATGGTCATTTGGAGAGTTTCAAAGCAGGTGAGTATTTGCTGTAGTTGGACTATCTTATTCATATTGTCCACCTGGTGGCACTATAGGACAAGACAGGATTTTTTTTCTTTTCTTTTTCTTTCTTTCTTTTTTTTTTTTTTTTTTTTTTTTGCCTATATGACCTGATATTGACATTTTCAGGAAGTCTGGTATATGTGTTTCCAAAACCTTCTGCAATTTGTTAATTGTATTCATGGAATGCATCCATGCATTTTTTATTCTGTAAGAACATTTATAGAAACCATAAAAAAACAAAAACACCCTCCCTAATGGAAAGTCTTTTATTCCAAATAGATATAATAATTTCTCAAAATGCTAGTCATACTTCCTTAAAGGAAAATCTTGTTGCTTTATAACAGGATTCCAAACAAGGGGTATACATTTAAAATCAGTTACGTAATTGCATCATGCAATTCAGCTTATTTATATGTATCCAGCTTTAAGCTTTTCTTTAAAGAGGCACATCAACTATTAGCATTGTTATCACAAAGATGCATTGGCATTAAGGGGAAGCAATATGGCACCAATAACTTCTGCTTAAATAGCTGTGGGCTTTGCTGTGGCACATTAGCCTCCAAAACCACCAGGACTCCCTTCCATAGCACAGCAATGAGCAGAATTCATTCTCTTCTCAGGTACCGTGTTTTACTGGACCCACACAATAGATGGGTTCCTGAAGGTTCAACCAGGACACTTAACTGACAGTGGAAGAGGGACTGTAGAGCTCAGAAAATGGGATTCCTAAACACGTAGAGCTGAACACACCTAGAGCCACCCAAACCAGGTTTTCACTCTTTTAAATTGTCTGTCATTTTACTCAGCTAAGAGAAAATAAAATGCTTTTCTGTCACATATTTGATATTATCACATAATAGAAATCCCTGTGAAAACCTGGCAAAATGTTAACAAACATAAACGTGGCTTTAGTGAAACTTAACCTTATTGCTGGATTTCCCCTTGGCTTACGTTTTTCTCTTGGCACTGTGCAGGTAGGCATGAAAATGTGCACAGCTGTGTTAAACATTGTTATTAAGAGCAAATCTTTCCTTAATCTTTAGCTAGGAACAATACACTCCCTTTCCAGAAACTCAGTAGTTAATTTTATCTTTCATTTACCGCCTAAGACTTTTGTCATTATGATGACTGTAATTATTATTAGCTACAAAAATAATCAGGGTACTTAAAAATACAAAAGATATTTCAGGGAGAAAGAGAAGATAAAAATAGTATGTCTCAAAGGAATTGTAGGATATGAATTTCATTTTAGCTCCTGTGGACTGAGAGATGTTTGTGCAGTTTGTTCTATTTCCACTTTTAGGTAAAAAGTAATTCTGGTGGTACAAATTCATCTTTAGTGTGACTTTTTTTTTAACAAAAGGTATTTGAGTCTTTGAGGATTGACTTCAGCTTTATCTGTGATGAAAGCCTGTTATAAATTACACCAAAAGTTTTAGAGAATATTCATTCCAGTTACATAATGTGCCCATTTATTAAAATCACACAGTGCTTTCTTCTAGGAAGATCAATTCTCCTTTCATGCCATAAAGAGTATGATGACTAAATGGGGGAGAAGACACACTGAGTGTTAAACGAGCAAAATAAATGTAGAAAAGCACAGAACAATGGAAAGAATTTTTAAAAAGTACCTTTTAAGAGGTACTAGAGAGTTTCTTAGTTTTCTTCTCATATTTGAAAAGTTGTACTCTGTGTGATAGTGAAGGAGGTAATTGCGTGTTAGATGATTGCAGTTGAAAACTGTTCACTTTTTAACCAACAATCTTGATAGGGACAAAAATCGGATGTTGCACAGTGATAACTTTCAATGCTGAGAAAAATAGCAATGTCAAGAAGAGTGGTCAGTTTGCCTTATTGCTTCCCCTTAATGCCAATGCATCTTTGTGATAACAATGCTAATAGCCGATGTGCCTCTTTAAAGAAAAGCTTAAAGCTGGATACATATAAAATAAGCTGAATTGCATGATGCAAACTTGGAAATTCGATGGCCATTTCATATTGGCTCCTTCTTGTGTCAGCTCTGAATTTTACAAATTACTAGCTACATCTCTCTGAATTGCTTTCTGTGGCATTTAAAATGTAGATAATGTGGGTGCTTGTGAAAATGTTATTTGCTTAACAGCTGGCACAAGAATTAACTTAAAAAGACACTTTTTTTTTGTTTAGAACAGTGGTTGCCCACTGGTTTTCCCAGGCCTTATGCAGCCCACAGACATATTTGCTTTGACATGAATCATATATTAAAATAAACCAATATTTTAAACTTAGAAGATTTTGTATATATTTTGGATTCCCAGATTCTCTCATAAGATCAGATCAGTGTGTTCACATGTCAAACACTTTTTTTTTTTTTTTTTTTTTTTTTTAGCTAAATAACAGCTCTCCCTTTTAGGCCGGCGTGCCCTTTTCAGTTTGCCATGGTCCAGATCAGTTCCTGTTATCTTCCTCACACTGAAGCAGGATGTCAGTTGCCATATTTCAATAGATTTGCATTGCTTTTTTTCTGACATTCAGTTTACTTTAGTAATTCATAGTGTCCTGTCTTCTTGGTAATTATATGAATTACCCTCTTTTTCACTTTCTTCTATTTTAGAAGAGTGTCTTTATAAAAGATAATATATATCGTGAGAGCAGAAGCCAAAACAAATATATATATGTGTGTGTGTGTGTGTGTGTGTATATATACACATATATTTGAGAGTATATATATATATTTGAGAGATAAAACAAAGAATTTGATTTTCATTTCTAGGAAGGAAGGGAGAGAAGAAAAGGAAGGGGGTGGAAAAGAAGGGGAGAGAGAATTCTAAAAGATTTTGTAGAAGTAGAACCACAATGTGGGGTGGGTTGCTCCAATAAACTTTCCTAATGTTAGAGGCCACTGGTCATTTCAACTGGAGGGTCATCTAACCATCAGTTTCTAGTTTGTTAGCCCGTAGCAGATGGCAGGATAGTTCACTGAGTACCTTCCACTGAAGCATCTAGAAACCAGAAAAAATGTCAATAATGTCAGTGCCCCCAAAATTCAAAGTAGGGAGGCCTTTTGTCTTATACAGGGTTTAGAATGGTGTTTCAGAAAGATCTTACTTAGATTTTAGATCTCTGATAGATTTTCATTTGAAATTGGCATGTTTTTATATTTGAAACATCACTTCAGATTATAAACACCTTTGTATAACCACAGAGTTTTGATAACCTTGACAAGAGGGAGTAGCAAAGAATTGGATTTATTAAAAATAATCATTAAAAACAAGCAATGTAATAATAAACTTGCTTCTGTCTTTGAGAGTAGATTGGGAAACATAGTGGATAAGATTTCTGGACTTCACCAAAGATTTTGACAAGGATTTATGGTATCAAATAATAGACTGTAAGCTATACTTGGATAGTTTGTAATCATTCGAAAAAAACTATTAAGAGTTTCTATTTGGCAGATATTGGCTGATTAAATATGGAGTCAATGGTATCCAAAAGCAGACTGTTATAAAACTGCGAGGTTTCTGAAGCAATGGGAATCTGTTGAATTGAATATTTTTATTAATTTATGTAATGAAGAGATAAGAATTCTTATCAAATTTGTGGCAATGTAATTTCATTCTATTGTTTAGCTGCCAGGTTCAGATATCTCCATGGGTTTAACTGCAAGTTAAAAACAAGAGCTTCTCTAGCAAAATAACATTTTATAGTGTCCTGAACTTACTAGTATGGCTTTTGGATCAACATAGATAAAATGATGCTTAGATATCTGGTAGAAAAATAAACTTACTATGAGTTAACAATTTTATGTGATTGCCAAAAATGGCTGTTAGTCTCAGAATGCATCAAGAGAATCATAGCATCTGTAACAGGTATGAAAAATTGAGTTTGTCTCACGTGTCAACTCTGATTAGTGGTAGGTTTTGCCTGGAATACAACGTTGAGGGGAATCTGAAGCTGCATCTAAGCTTGGCAGGAAAATATTGCCATCAACTGGTGACACCTGCTATGGCCACAGCAGGGAGCGATGGCAATTTTATGCACTTGCTGTTTCTGGTGGAGAATGAGGAAGATGATAGAATAAGCCCTGTTTGCTGTATAATGTTCATAGAACACTTGGAACCTTTATTTTTTTTTTGTGACAGGTTATATTCTTATTCTTAAAAATTATTTTTGCCAGTGTATAGGTGTTCCCTTTTCTCTGCATCTTTGCCAACATCTGTTGTTTTTTGACACTTTAGAAAAGTCTTGCTCTGGTAGTATGTATACAAACACTTTAACAGTTGTTTGTGTTTTTGGCTTATCTGTTCTTCTACATGAGTTAATGTTACTGGTATAATAAAAACAGGTTATTAAGAGTCCACAAAAACCAACTTTGTGCCCTTGTCATTCTTCTTAGATGGGGATGAGTAGAAATGGGAAATGAGACTTGGAAATTGGAAATTGGAGAGATAGTACCTTTCTTTTCAAAATACACCTTTTTTTGGTTTTGTTTTTGTTTTTGTTCTTGGATGTGTATCAGTTACTTTAGGTAATTTTTACTTTTTAATCAGGCTTGGATGTATACAGCTTCTTCCTTTGTTATATCTTTTTGTCTTCTGTAGTGTTTTTTTAGTTTTTGTGAATAAGTAGTAGGTATATCTATTTATGGGTTACGTGAGATATTTTGATGCAGGCATGCAATGTGTAATAATCACATCAGGGTAAATGTGGTACACGTCACCTCAAGCATTTTTCCTTTGTGTTACATACAATCCAATTATACTCTTCAAGCTATTTTTAAAATATACAATTAAATTACTTTTGACTATAGTCACCCTGTTGTACTAGCAAATACTAGATCTTATTCATTCTTTCTAACTAAACCTTCTATTCTGGTAAACTTTCTCTTGTATTGAAAGGGAAATTTTTCTATCCTGGTCTCTAAAGCAATGATTCTCTGTGATGGTGATTTTGACCTCTAGGGCACATTTGGCAATGTCTGGAGGCATTTTTAGTTATCATGACTGAGGGGTTGCTACTGGAATTTAGGGGCTAGAGGAAAAGGATGCTGCTAAATATCCTGAAGTACATAGAGGCCTCTGCAGCAAAGAATTTTTTAGTCCCAAATATCAGTAGTGCCAAAGTTGAGAAACCTTGTCCTAAAGTATTGATCCTGCTTTCTTGGTCAGACAGGCTGTCCCCAACAGGTCACTGTTTCTCTTTCTTTGGGTTCCGTCTAGTTCTGAAACTAAGATGAGCTGACGTAAGTTGTCCTATTAGTAAAATCTACTGGCCTTTTGACATAACAGACCTTCAACTGTTTAAACAGTTCTATTATGCGAGACAGTGCCAAGTAAAAGGTGGACTCTGAACTAGACTGTCCAGTTCAAATCCAAATTTCTCCACACATGAGTTATATACCTTAGTTTATATTTTCATAAAAGGATCATCATTATCATCATGGATAATATTAGTTATAAAAATATTTACCACATAGGGGTTTTCAAATTAAATAAATGAATATACATATACGTGTGTGTATACATACATGGGCATATAGAAAAAATGGCTATGCTAATTTTAGACTGCATCAAAGCAAGCATAGCATGTTCAACAAAAATGGAAAATAGATTTCATTAAGAGCTGTAAATGCTACATGAATGTTATTATTCTTTGTCCTGAGGTTCTTTTACCCCCTAGATTAAATAATTCCACTTATTTTAACTCTTTAGCAAAGAACATGGTTTGTAGTTATTCTCATTGGGTCCCTTATTTCAAGTCACCTCTATGTTGTTAGTGTCTTCCTGAGGTGGAAAAATCAATCAAGATTCTGCAATGGGTTCTAAGTTCATCTGTTAGAGCCACTCATTTATTAAACTTATCAAATAAACCCTTTGTTTTTTTCTTTCAAGAAGAAAGACCTTAAGACATTTCTCCTATTTCATGGGAATCAGCAGGATTTCCTATAATTGATTAATCATGAAAAAGTCAGTAAAGTGACAGTCAATAGGCCTAATATTCACAAGCTTAGTGAATAAAATCAACTTTCTATGACAAAGGAGATTTACAACTTGAAGAGAGCAAATATATTTTTCTACAATGAACCTTTTAAAAAATGAAGTTGCTTACTACAGGAAATAATGGTCTCAAGAATACATGTTAATAGTCCTTAGATGACAACATAGATTTTTACCCTTTTTGGATAGACTTGGAAAGAAACTTAACCTTGCATTGATGAGATACAAAAAATAAATTAATGTAAATATTGTGGTAATTAATAGGTTTTTCATTAAGAATTAAGACTTGTGGTCTCTGGTTCAAACATATATTTACTCAAGATTTAACAAAAATGATTAAAGCATATAATAATTTATTTTTTATCCTACAAATATAGAACTATAAGCAACATATTATACTATTGAATCATAGTCAAAAAGTCCAAGTTGTGTGGCATCACTCATAAGGTGCCCTTCTTATTTTGTGCTTTTGCATTTGGTTATATAAAATATTATCACTATCTTTAGTAATATTGCTTGAGTATATTTTGTATCTTAACTAAATTATCCTTTGTGCTAATTGGAGTGTTGTACAGAGTGAATGGTAAGGATGTGGACCCTGGAGCCTATAGTCTGAGCTCTAGGTATGTTACCTTCAGCAAGTTATTTAACACCACTTTGCTTCTGTTTTCCTATATATAATATAGCACTACTAATACTGCCTTTTAAATAGGATTTTTGTGAGTATTAAATGCATGCATATATGTAAAAGCATTTAGAACACTGACACATAATAGATGTTAACCATCTATAATATCAGAAAATTATATTCCCTGTAAACCTGGAAAAATACTATATTAACTGTTTTCTGCAAGAACAAAACATGCAAGCAGCACAAGCATTTTCAACACAGGAGGAGGAAGACATTATGGCAAACTTTCTTTGTTTTGTTGATTTGAAGTTTCATAACACCAGGCAAAAATGCATTTGAAGCCTCAAACACTAGGCAAGACTGCATAATCAGAAACCATGGCTTATCAACTCTTCTCAGAGATTCAGAATTTAGGAGAACAATAATAATGATTTGTTAAAAATAACTTTGCAGCATTCTGCAGGTCTTCAGATGCACAAAATCATTACAATAAAATGTTTAAATTTGATTTGAACTCAAAATGATACGTTAGCTGCAAGGCCAAAACTGACTATTAATCCTTTAAAGATGACCTGCATTTTGGGTAAGTTTGAGGTACTATAAGGTGGCCATGACCAACAAATTTGTGCTCGTTTTAGTTTAGTATCCTTTTGTATGCTAAACATCAAAATAACTTTTTTTTTCTTATTCACTCTCCAGAAAAATGGTGAGATTTACTTCCAGTAACAATAATAATGATGACATTATTTATGGGGATTTTACTTCTGAGCACTGTATACTTTATATAGGTATTGCTCCACAAATAATTATTGAATTAGACTTCAACAAAGTCTTATGACTTTCAAGAACTGTCAGTGAAATATATATTCCCATATACTCTTAGTGTGATTTATCTGGTTGCCTGAACAGTAGCCTCCAGTCATTACATATTTTATAAAGTATTCAAGCAAATACATGCTAAAACTGACTTAATTTTTAGAAAGAATAACACTAGAAAATGTATTTAATATTCTTGTATTTTGCTAAAGCAATATATTTTAGGATACTGTTGACATAGAAGAAAAAGAAATGATGAAACAGAAGATATTTATCCTGAAGAGAATGTTTTTAAGAAAATGCAGGAGAATGGAAAGAATGAAGTGATGACAGCAAAACTCACGAACTGAACAAATAGAGTAGAATAGTTTGGGACCTTGAATGTTTATTTATTTAAGGTTCAAGTGCTTTTAAAACCAGTCATATTTGAAAAGTTTAAGGATTTCCAGAAGCAGAAGAAATTCTAGATGTAACAGGGCATATTTGGGGTTTATCAAGGGCTGAACTCTGAAGATTTATAAGCTAATTTATTTGCAATCACTGCAGCTGAATCGGATAGCATGTAAGATACTTTTTACACTGCTAGCTTCTACCGCCTGTTTTTTCAAAATCTAAATGTACTACTACAACTATGAAAGAGAGAAAGTAAAAGTTTTGTTGAGAAGTGGAAAGATTTGTTTTCAGCTAGAATTTGTGCTACAAATCTTCTGGAACTAGGTTTTTAGTGTAGAAATACGAGTGATGCTTGAGCTTCTACTATTGAGTACATTACAGAACAAACATTCTCCTTGGGAATTGATTTTATTGGAGAGTAGGTTTCAGGTAGTAAATAAGCATTAGTAAATGCCTTTCAGCCTCATAGTCTTCAAAATTATATATATATAAACACATATAAATAAACATATATAGACACATGCACACATATATACACATGTAAGTATGTATATATACATATGTAAATATGATTACACACATATATCTATGTATACAAATATATGAATGTATATGATCATATATATGATCTAATTTGATCTTTATAGCCATCCTGGTGATGTGGACACATTAATGTATTTTCATATACTTTTAGAAAAGAGAACTATCTTTGCTACACAGCTATAGGTAATTCTTGGTTCACACGTTAGTAAAACGATATTTTCAGCTTTTTCTCATGACAACTGATTTTTCTGTGTGGACCATGTTGGTTAAACCCTGAACTGGATTCTCATCCTGTCTTCTTTCCTCTTGTATCCTTCTATCTCTGTACCATCTATTTCTATCTCCACATTGCTTTCAAAGTTTTATCTTCAAACACTGTCTTGCTTAAAGTCTTTGATGTTTCCCCGTTACTCATGGAATGGAGTATACATTTCTCATTAGGATAGTCACAGACCTGAGGATTGGCCTCTAATTTGCCTGCAAATTTTTACAAACTTTTAAAATTATCCTGGACTAATCATTAAGTCATTATCTTCAGTACTTTTAAAATATTAAAACATGCATATTTCTTTTAAGCTATATTTCATTATCTAACCCACAGAGATTCTTAAAGCTTTTCATATCCTAGCTTTTCATTCATTTCCTATCTATAATCAACAGGACCTGAAACATATATTTGACTCAAATCCAGTGCAGTATCTTGCCAGAGAGAAGGCAGTTACATGCTATAGAGAGGATACAGGAGGCTTCCATGCTGAGTAACAAGCAAGATGAGTTGATGAGTTGGTGAAATCCAGTCAATGGAGAAGAAAAGGCAAAATGGAGCAGCCTAGTAAGTATAATAATAGTAAATCCTTCTGTAGCACTTACTGTATGCCTCACACTGTCTAGGTACTTGGCATATGTAACATCATTTAATCCTCACAACAACAATTTTCCTACATTTAAAAAGAAAGTGAATGATTTACCCGAAGTCACATATCTACAGAGTGGGTAAACTGGGATTTGAATGCACGCAGACTGGTTATCCTGGAACAATTAATACCTAATATCCAAGATACAGTGACATAAGACTTCACTCCAACTTCCAGTTCAAATTCCCATCAGATCTAGGTATAGTTTCTTATCTTTGATTTTTTGAGGATATATGGTATAAGATATGGCCTCCTTTAGTGCTAATTTGAATATATTTTCACTTGTTTCATGCAAAATAGCCTTAGTGAGACTTGCCACTTTCCATGAAAAACATTTTCATTTTTAATGTACCTTTTAAGTGTGGTTTTTCCAACATCTTTGTCTGTTGAAATTGTACAGGTGCTTTATGATCTAGCTCAATTTCTACTGCCTATTTGTGACTTTTCTAAATTTCACCCCAAATTAGTAATGTTTTTACACATCTTTGTTCTTAGTGCACTTCTTATTCTATTCAAAGCTTTAGACATTCTACTTTTGATATTTTAAGTTCTGTATCTATTTCCACAGTACTACTTTGAACCATATCAAATTGCCACAAGTATTAATATTGTATAAATTGCCAATACTTGACTATTTTTGACTTACTAAAATGGCAATTTCATGTGGATCAATTTAACATATTGGAATAAAATTTACTGACAGAGAGGTATCTTAATGATATTTACACCCTGAATATCAGATTAATGGTAAGGTCTTGGTGTATTTTGGTGAAATTAAATATTTGTTGGATAGAATAAAATTTTAGTACTTAAATATAATTTTCCAGAAATATTCTCCTGGAGATAATAAAATGTGTAGAAAAATAAATCCACTATTTCACCTAGTTTTCTATTTCTGAAATTGTTAATGTTCATTCCCCCCAAAAAAGACTGAAATTATTCGATGTTCTTAGTTATGTATAGATAACCACAACTGGGGACTTTTTAATTGGGCTGCATAAAACATAACAAGTTGACATTTACGAAAAGTGCATTCATAGGATTTTATTGTTTCTCAGTAATATCCAGGTAAATCAGTCAAAATATTACAACTAAAATAAAGTCCTAGATCTTAAGGCATTTACAGAATAATGAGGAACTACATATAAGTGGAGTTTTTTGGAATCTCAGAAGATTAAATCTGTATCAGGCAGTTATCATGGAACATTTCACGAAGAAGTTGCTCTGAATCGGGATTTGAAGGATGAGTAGGAATTAGTCAGAACTGGAAGGAATATGGAGTGTTGAAGAATATTACAGAAAGAGTGTGGATACAATTTAAGAAAGCTTTGGAGACCTGCAAATAGAGCTTATGCGGCACAGGGTATGAGTGGAGTTGTGGGCAAGTGACAAGACGGCTCATTTAAACATTTAAGCAGAGTATTAATATTGTATAGTTTGTGCTCTCTGAAAGTAAAAAAAAGAAAAATAAGGAATTATAAGAGAATGTAGAAGGTTCTGGGTTAAATGAAGTGGTTAGTCTGGCCGTATTGCAGATGATGCAAAGAGAACTGGGGAGACCAGCTTTGGAGATTACTGTTACGATCTGAGTAAGGACAATGTGGACCTTGAATAAGGATATTGCCAGTTCAAATCAGTTGTACAGTGGATTCGATAAGTGTAGGGAAATCATATTGGTAGGAACTGGAGATAATCAAAGGCTGAAAATCACTCGACTTGCATATCCTATAAATTACCCGTAATGCATTTATCTAAACTTAGCCTGGATCATTGAGAGTTCAACTTAATTGTGAATGATGCTTGCAACAAAATCCCCTGTGAACTGAATACTTTATTCAAAATGTGTGTACATAGCCCAGAATAAATTGTTGCTTCTCCGGAGGCAGTCTTCTGAATGAAGTTTCATATAAATTAAACATTTCATGTTGATGAGCGAAACACACTTCAAATTAAAACATGAAATAATATTAATTAAACAAAAGAAAGTTGTAAATTGATGTTGGCATACATCTTCACCTTCTTTATTTTTATGAAACTGCATAATGAATGTTCCTTTTAAAAATGAAAGATTAAATATGATGTAGTCATTAAAAAATATGTGCCAGCCTGCTGTTATTAGATAAAGAAGGTGATTATAAAGGAACAAGCTGAGAATGACAGGAGGATGCTTACTGTGTCAAATTCATGTGTTTTTTTAAATCAGCATCATGTGCCATTTAGAAAAAGATTTTTTATAACATACTCTTTTTAATCTTTCATTTAGTTCAATTTGAAAGATATTTTAAGGTAGCCAATCAGAAATAATAAATGCATTTATAAGTAGATGTAAACCTGGTACATATGCATAGGGAAATGATAACTTTTAGTCAACTGGACCCAATTTATTTGCATTATTACCTGTTTTCTACAACATAAAGAATCTTAAAATAGTTCATGGGCAATAAAAGGGAAATTTTTCATCCTTTACACAGTCCTACACAATGTTTCTTGGCACAAGAAAAGATGACGATAGGGATAAAAAAATCTTAGAAACATGTCAAAGCTTCCTCTTCATAACAGGCCCCTCAGCTTTCAACATGTCTCTTTTTCCTTGCTTAGTGGGCTATAGTACATCTTAAGGCCAAATCCACGTTTTAGCAGGAGCATAAACATTTATCATAGTGTTAATTTTGTCAAAAACTATACATTGAGAATTTAGTGTGTGTCAGTTGCTGGGCAACTGTTTATTGGTGCTATAACAGTGAAGAGATAATATTGTGCCTGCCTTCATGGAGCATACATTCTGTAAGAAAAGACAAGTGGCAAAGCAATCAAATTCATGTGATAACAGTAGGGATAATCAATGAGGAAATAAAACAAAGGCAATTCTCACTTATCCATCAGATAATTGAGAATTTTGCTGGTTACCAAGATAAGCAGGTAAGAAGCATTCCAGAAAGAGGGGGTATGTGGTAGATAGGCTAGTATGTAACAGAGGACCCAGATTTAGAGGAATTCACAGAACTTCAACATCTCACATCTCACTTAATGCTTCCTGGATCATGTTGCCAATTTTGCACATAAGGTAATATTAATTGAACAGACTAGAAGGAAATTTGAAATGTCATTTACCCTTGTCTGAAATCTTCTTTCTTTTTAAAAATTGTTTAACAATTTCTAAATTACTGTGATTCTCTAATCTATCTTGAAATGATGGAACAAGTTAGGGAAAGTTAGCCAAACATTTAGAATTTAAGAAGAGTTAAATTCATTTTAGTTTTCCTATACTGGACTATCCTTATCATCATATAGTCTCTACTCTTCAATTCTTCCATAAATCTCTTAATTTATCTATCCCATGGCTGATCATTCCTTTTCTAAGTAAAGAGAGCTTCCTTTTCTTCTGGTGAGTTCTATCCTTCTGTGTTTTTTGGAAAGTAGCAACGTAGGAGAGAGTTTATTTACATAGTTCATAAAGCAGAAAGAAAATAATCATTTCAGGTTAATGTGGCAGGAGGAGTAAATACAGACTCTACACTTTTAGCAATGAGAGTTGTATGAAATAAAACTCCACTTTTCACAGTAGAGAGATGTGTATATTCAACTTCATATACTCTATTTGTATGACATTGTTAAGGCCATTTTTCTTGGAGTTTTCAAACTATTTTGATACACTTGTTTATACATTTATTCAGGTTATAGCAGATTAGAAACTGAAGGTTATAAAACTCAGGTTATAAAACTAAATGATTCAGCAGATATGATGGCACCATGGGAAAAAAGTGAAAACCAAACGTGACTATTGCAGCAAATGGTGGTAATGAATGGCTGCAACAATATCTTTAAATCAAAGAAAGGGTAATTACCTTAATATATTCAATTTAGAGAAAATACATAATGTATTTTGTATTTTTTAATTAAAAACTTTTAATTTAAAAATTAGGTATGTAATAATTAAGCTTTAGCTGTCTTTGTAATTACATTGGTGAAAGATTCTAATTTTTGATCATGGTCAGTTATATGTGATATAATAAGACTCTTGCTTTTCATACTGTAAAAATGCTCAATACATTATAGAGCAAAATTATAGAATAGACTGCTTGGTTAAAGGATGAACAATCACTAGGAGAAACTAAGGACAGAAGACAATATTCTAGGTAAAAAAGCAAATAAAAAAGCAAATTGGGAGAAACATAGTGATGTCAAGCAATAGTAAGGTATTTTGTGCATCCTTCATGCAGAATTAGCAAGGGTTTGTTGGTGTGTTTTGAAAAAGATAGAAATAATGAGCTAGAAATTATAGCAGGAACTTTAGCTCTCCTGGCAGGTAGCCACCACAGCAGCTCTCTTTGTAAGTATGCCGGAGATTGCTCTGTGCTGCAAAGGTGGAAATGTCTTGAAGAGGACAAAAGTAAATGTTTTGGGGTCCATGATGGTATGGACATCATGGGGAGTCTACGGTCCAAAACAGCTCTCAGCACAGGTTTTACTAAAGGTGGGCAATGAAACTGTAGGCTGTGATTATAACCAGACTACTTTTTAAATATTTGATAAGTGTCATCGCATTTTCTGTTTATTAAAGTCAAAATTCATCAGTGTGAAAAGTGCTAGTCTGACATTTCAGATATTCCTACCAGAGCTAAGAAAAGGAAATATGCCCCCCAGCACTCCACCTTCTGGATGTTTTGACCTTGCTTTATCTTTCTTCATAGCCCTTTTCACTCCCCGAAAAAGTGGAATAAGTGGAATAATGGTTCCCCAAAATGTTCTCATTCTAATCCTTAGCACCTATGAATATGTTATCTGACATGCCCGAAGGGATTTTGCAGATGTGATTAAGGACACAGAGATGGGGAGATTGTCTTGGATAATCCAGATAGGGCCAGTCTAATTCCATGAACCTTTAAAAGTGTATAACCTTTCCTAGTAGCAGTCAGAGGGAGATGTGACTATGAAAAGATGATCAGAGAGGAAAAATATTGTTCATTTTAAAAATGGGGAAAGCAAGCCATGGACCAAGGAATGTGGGAAGGTTCTAGAAGCAGGAAAAGACAAGGAAACAGACTCCTAGAACTTCCAGAGAGGAATGCAGCACTGCCAACACCCAGATTTTGGCTTGATGAGTCCTGTATCAGACTTTCAACATAAAAAAATACATAAAATTGTGTTTTCAGTGACTAAACTGGTGGTAATTTGTTATAGCAGCAATAGGAAACTAACACATCCTTGTGATATGTTTGAAGCTGTTTTATCTACAGTGTTTCACTTGAGTTTCAAAACCACTTCTTATTACATGTTTTACAAATGGAGAACTAGATATGCACATGCATTAAGAAACATGCCCATGTTCACATTATTTAATCAAGTCTAACAGTAAACTAATATTTCAAAAGCAACTTAAACATATAGGTTCCAGGTAAGTACAATATAATTTGATAAAGTTAAGAAAAAAAAAAAGATTTCACACAAGGAAGACAGCTAGCACACTAGATAAAGATTCTTCACAGAATAGTAACAACTTGGGACTGTTTCTACGGTGCAGGGCTTTGCCATGTCTTTACAAATCCAGACAGGGATGCAGTTGCTTCACTTAAAAGCAATCCGATCCTCAAGGGACAACTCACTTTCATAAATCTATTTGCTTATTTACTCATTCAATAATGTTGCTGAGTGCTTGCTATTTGTTAGGTTTTGGTCTAGGTCCTAGGGATGCAACAGAGTGCAAAGCAAACAAACATTCTCATCCTGATGAAAACTACATTTTATTAGGAGACATAGATAAACAAAATAATAAAAATATAAACTATATTATACAGTGATTAGACGTGGAGAAAAATATTACAGGGTATGGTGAGCATGTGGTATTTTATCTGGTTGCCTGAACAGTAGCCTCCAGTCATTAGATATTATATAAAATATTCAACCAAACACATGCTAAAACTGATTTAATTTTTAGAAAAAATAACACTAGAAAATGTATTTAGTATTCTCATATTTTGCTAAACAATATATTTTAGGAGAGAGCATGTGGCATTTCTTCTATAAGGAGAATGTCCACAGAAGTCTTCACTGAGTGACTTAAACTGGAACAAAAATTACGACAGTTATCATCTAAAGAAAGCAAGAGAGTAAGTTATAAAACTCTGAGGGAAAAGTATTCCAGGCAGTGGAACAGAAAATACAAAGACTTGAGGTAGAATGAGGCTGGTGTATTTAGGAACCTGTAAGATTGTTGCTTTTTATAACGCTTTTAATGAATTAATTATTTTTTATTTCAATAGCAAAAAGTTAGACTTTGATGAAGACTTTTCATTAGATAGTATGATGTTAGGGTAGTACTTTCCAATAAGTTTATCAAAATATTTAAGTTTTCTGTTTGGATTTGAGATTGTCATGTAATTACCAGTGTCTTAATCTGTTTGGGCTGCTGTAACAAAATGCCATAAACTAGGGGTTTTATAAACAACTTTGCAGTTCTGAAGGCTAAGGAGTCCAAGATCAGGCTGCCAACGGACTTGATGTTTTGTGAGGGCTCACTTTCTGATTCATAGATGGTGCCTTCTTTCTCTGTCCTCACATGGTGAAAAAGGGTGAGGGAGCTCTTTTTTATTTTTATTTTTTTTTTTAAATAAGGGGATTAATCTCATTCATGAGGCTCTACCCTCATACTCTTGTAACCTCCCAAAGTTACCAACTCCTTAAACCATCATATTGGGGATTAAAATTTCAACATCTGAATTTTGGGTGAGACATTTAGTCTATGGCACTGGGTTTCCAACTGGCAGGTAAGAGCTCTCTCTATATTTGTTGGTATACTGGGATACTTGAACCTAAAAGAGTATCTCATTAAGTGACCTATTAACAGGCAGACCATTCATTGCTATCTGTCTTAGGATTCCTTTATCATCAATAATGAAGAAACCTTTTAGGTTATGTACTGAGTATTCTAGATATGCCCACAAACCTTTGAGATCTGATATGTAAAATTGTCATTAATCCAAGTCTCTGTTTTGACAGCTAATGATCCAGATCAAATGGGTATACTGTGAATTGATAGAACATGCCAACATTTTTAAAATTTATAAATCTAAATCATTCAATTCTATCACCAAAAGCAATAAAATTGTTTGAACACAGAATGTGGAATCACGTGACTAAAGGGAAAAATTCCAGGGTTTTCCACAATAATCAGTTTACACGGTCTCTTTGAACTCTTTGTTTATCATAGCTTTTCCTTTGCAAATGGTGTTGGCTTCAAAATCTTGGCTTTGTTGATGTGTATAAAGTTGCCATGTACCAACAAGAGGATGCCTCATTGGGGTCAGAGAGATTTCTCTGAATTGTTGAGTAATGGAATGAAATAGAAATTATATACCTTATAATGGAAGGTGTAACTTTTCAGTGACCATACATATTACTTTTGTCTGTGAAAATGGCTCTAAATTAATTGTATGGTTTTTGGTTAGCATGGAATCACATCAAGGGTAGATGACATGTTAAAGATATATTTCATCCTGGGCATGGTAAAGACAATGGCACTTTCCGTACTCTAAGCGTGCATCCTATTTGTTCCCTCATTGTAAGAAAAATATTTATTGAGCATCTACAGGCATATCTCATTTTATTGCACTTCACTTTATTGCACTTCCCAGATACTGTGCATTTTATAAGTTGAAGGTTTGTGGCAAGCTTGTGTCAAATATGTCGATTGGTGCCATTTTTCTAATGTCATGGGCTCACTTCATGTCTTTGTGCCACATTTTTGGTAGTTCTCCCAGTATTCAAATTTTTAAATTGCTATTATAAATGTGATATTGATCAGTGATCAGTAATCTTTGGCATTACTATTGTAATTATTTTAGGGCATCACAAACTGCACTCTGTAAGTTGGCAAACTTTATTGATAAATGTTGTGTGTGTTCTGACTTCTACATTCTCTGGCCATTTCCCCATATTGTTTTCTCTTTTTAGACATCCACTTTCCGTGAGACACAATAATACCATAGGATCAATTAATAACCACACAATGGCTTCTAAGAGTTCAAGTGAAAAGAAGAGTTGTATATATCTCACTTTAAATCAAAAGCTAGAAATTATTAAGCTTAGTAAGGAAGGCATGCCAAAAGCCAGGATAGGCCAAAAGCCAGGCTTCTTGAAACAAATAGTCAAGCTGTGAATTCAAAGCAAATATTCTTGAAGGAAATTAAAAGTGCTACTCAAGTGAACACATGAATGAAAAGAAAGCAAAGCAGTCTTATTGCTGATATGGAGAAAGTTAGAGTGGTCTGGATCAAAGATCAAACCAGCTACCACATTTCTTTAAAAAAAAAAGCCTAATCCAGATCAAGGCCCTCTTTCTCTTCAGTTCTATAAAGGCTGAGAGGGGTGAGGAAGCTGTAGAAGAAACATTTGGAGTTATCAGAGGTTGGATCATGAGGTTTAAAAAGAGAAGTCATCTCCATAACATAAAAGGTCAAGGTGAAGCAGTAAGTTATCCAGATTTAGCAAAGAAAATTGATGAAGGTGATACACTAAACAATAGATTTTCAATGTAGATGAAGCAGTCTCTTATTGGAAGAAGATGCGATCTAGGACTTCTATTGCGAGAGAGAAGTCAGTATCTGGTTTCAAAGGTTCAAGGACAGGGTCATTCCCTTGTTAACACATTTATAGCTAGAGGTTGCAAATTTTTTGTATGAAAAATCAGACCTTGGTGATGACCTTGAATAGTAGGATATACATAACTCCCACAAGCTTGGCATTCCAATAATGGAACACTAGGCATAAATGGGTTAAGGGGTAATGCAGTTATTGACTTTAAGTTGAAGCCAATACCCACTTGCCTTTCTGAAAATTCTGAGTCACCTAAGAATTATGTTAAATCTACTCTGCCTGTGTTCCATAAATAAAACAAAGCTTAGATGACACAACATATGTTTACAACATGGTTTACTGAATATTTTAAGCCCACTGTTGAGAGCTAATGCTCAGAAATGATTCCTTTCAAAATAGTACTGTTCATTGACAATGCACATGGTCACTGATAACTGTGATGGAGAACAAGGGGATCAATGTTTTCCTGTCTGCCAACAAAATATCCATCCAGCATCCCAGAGATCAAAGAATAATTTCATCTTTCAAGTCTTATTACTTAAGAAAAACATTTTGTAAGGCTATAGCTGCCATAGATAGTGATTCATTCAGCAGCCCATGGATCAAGAAGTAATTTCATCTTTCAAGTCTTATTTAAGAAAAACATTTTGTAAGGCTATAGCTGCCATAGATAATGATTCCTATGATGGATCTGAGCAAAGCAAATTGAAAACCTTTTGGAAAGAATTCATCATTCTAGATCCCATTAAGAACATTCATGATTCATGGGAGGAGGTCATTATACTAACATTAAGAGGAGTTTATAAGAAGTTAATTCCAGTCCACATAAATGACTTTGAGGGATTCAAGATGTCAACAGAAGTAACTACAGAGGTGGTAGAAATAACAAGAAAACTAGTATTAGAAGTGGAGCTTGAAGGTGTGACTGATTTACTGCAATCTCATAATAAAACTTGAAGGAATGAGGAGTTACTTCTTATTGCTGAGCAAATAAAGTGGTTCTGAGATGGAATCTATTCCTAGGGAAGATGCTGTGAACACTGTTGAAATGAAAACAAAGCATTTAGAATATTAGAGTTAGTTGATAAAGCAGCAGCAGGGTTTGAAAGGACTGAGTCCAATTTTGAAAGAATTTTTACTGCGGGTCAAATACTATCAAACAACATTGCATGCTACAGAGAAATCATTTGTGAGAGGAAAAATTCATTGATGAGGCAAACTTTATTACTCTTATTTTTACAAATCTCCACAGCCATCCAATCTTCAGCAACCACTACCCTGATCAGTCAGCAGGCACAAATATTGAGACGAGACCCTCTACCACCAACAAGATTATGACTTACTGAAGGCTCAGATGATTGTTAGCATTTTTTTAGCCACAAAGTGTTTTTTAAAAGTAGGTATTCTTTTTAAATATAATATTACTTCACACTGGATATGCTAGAGTATAGTGTAAACATACCTTGTATATGCACTGGGAAACCAAAAAATTCCCGTGATTTGCTCTATTGTGTTCGTCTGGAACTGAACCCACAATATCTTGGAGGTGTACTTGTATTTAATCCTAGGCACTCTTTTGTGGATTAAGGATATGACAATGAAGAAAAGCAGACAGCAAAACCTGACTTCATGAAACTTCCATTCTACTGGGAGAAAAAAGACATACAGTGTCAATATTTTTTAAAGTAAATTTTTGCTTTTCAAATAAATTATTTTAATTCATGTTGTTTGTTGAATTCTACTTTTGTGCCTTGGATGGTACTAGGCAGAAAAAATATATCCAAGGCTTTTCCGTGTGATTCTCTTTTATGGTTGGTATAATGAAAATCTTTCCTACAACAAAGTAGAATCCAGTTGATGGTGTTTTGGTGGGTTTTTTACACTCCATTTGTTTATGTTACTGATTTAGTTATGTTGATAACACAGATGCATCTATGCTTATGTGACCCTACAATTTCTCAGTTGCTCATTTACTATTTTAAGAGTATTTTTATTTATAAACATGTCTACTCTCATCTACTGCATTGAAAAGTAAAAAAAAAAAAAAAAGATTTAAATCATTTTAGAAACTTCAAAAACAGTGGTACATGTTCTCTCATCATGTTCTCTGCCTAATTTCTTTGTCCTCAGAGATTTAGTGGCTGCCTTTCTTATTTGACCTCTGAACACCCCTACCTTCCCTCTTTTTCTCAAAGCCAAAAATTGTACATGACATTTCAATATTTTGTCAAAGTTTAACCTTAGCTTGATGGTTGTGAGGGTTATAGGAATATTCCCTCATTTGGTAAATCTATATTCATGTGTATATTCATGTTAACATCTCTCTCTTCCATTATAAAGATAAATGAAAGAAGAAATAATTCTCAATATAAAAGTCTTATGTCTTTCCACTAATGATTTTATGGGAAATTGATTTTTAAATATGTACAACTTCTCTAAATTAGTGTTTTTAACAAAATTTCCCATCTTGAGTTTTTAAAATCTGCATTTTGTTAAAATAGACTTTAAAAATTTCTAGTTACTTGTTATAATCAACTTCACATGAACTATATATAGTCACCAAATTGCTTCAGAAGGTTTAAAAATTGCAAATAGATGTTCAATATCAGAAGGCAAATTAACCTTTTGTAGAGTCTAAAATAAAGGTCTTAAAAATGTAAGCAGTGAGAACTATTTGGTCACGGCACAGATGTTCTGATTATTACAGGAATTGTGTCCTTAATTAAATTTGTACTCTAGTGCCAATTCAAAAAGTATGTTTCTCATACAAAAACCCAATTATCCAGCCAAAAGGATGTTCATGCTTCAATGAGTTGAAAGTCAAAAAGAAAAATGGTATACTATTAATGAAAGGTTTTTAATTCAAAACTGTTCTTACCTTACAATATTGGAGAAAATTTTCTGTGATTGCCAAAATTGAAATGTACAGATAACCACAATAAATGGGGGAGAGGGCTATAGATTCTTTATATTATTTAAAATTAGTAACTTAGAAATATATGACACTAATGTTTTTAGTAGATGATAAAAATATCTCTAGGGAGACAGAGTTTATTCTGCTGCAATAAAATGCTGTTCAAAACCATGTGGAAATTAACTTAAAATTTTAAATCAACTTCTGAATATATTTACATTTTGTATATTTTCTTCTGTGTGTCAATATCTACTTATTATATAAGGCATGCTGTTTTACTTTCTTGAATTTGTATTTTGGTAATAGAAATTCTTCTCACTTGCATTTGAATCATTATACTTTCCGTTCAAGTAACCTAAGCCTTTTAGAAAAGATCATGTAAATTGAAAAGCAAATAATATTTGTATTGCTTTGATCAAGAATTAATACTGTGAAAAGTAAATATAAAGATTATAATATTTATTTAATGTAATGTGAATGAAGAAGCTGAGGATAGTGTTCATTATGCAGTTATCAATGATGTCCATCAAACTTACACAGCACAGCTCCGTATGCTCTTATGCCCAACATGTGCCAAATGAAAACTTAAGTTTTAAAACACTAAGCTCAAATCCTTCCTTAGACTGTTTACTAAAGACTGTGAAAATTCAAATTGTTTTGAAGCCATGAATTTTATTAAAAATATAATAATTTCGTAATGGCAGAATATTGGGCCCTTTGGTTTAGATGTTTCCATGTGAGATTTTCTAGGAAAGTAAAATAAAAAATAAAGAAAAATAAAACAAGTATCTTGCAAAAAGCCGTTATTTCAAAGTAAAATAAAAAAATTTAAAAAGCAGCTATTTCAGTGTCATTTTAAATATTTTGACAAAATCATTATCTGTGTTGGTAAACCCAGTTTTGCTAGATTTGTTCTTTGCTGTCTTTCCTCTTTTTAGGACTTTATAATAGGACGATCAGTCTCTAATCAGACTTGTACCCATTCATGACAAAACAAACTATGCAACTTCTTTGAGCCAGTATACTGTTTCTTTGTGTTCCAGTTCATATACATAATTAATAATACATATTGATATATTGAGTTTCCCACAGACATGTGTTTGAAGAACTTCAATGAAGACCATCCTGAGATAAAACATTTCCTCAGGGCAATCCAGGAATAAGTCTAATTTCTCTAAAACTGACTAGTAGCATTCACATAGAAATTAAAAAAGAGATAAATCTTAGAAATATAACCCAAGTTGTGGAATCTAACTGTTGGAATCAAACTCAAGTTATTCCAAGAGAGTACCTCAAGTTGACTCAGTAGGAATGCTATCGTTTGCACTAATCACCACTCCCCCGACCCCAGTTCTATTATCTGCTGCCCTGAAACTAACATCAAATTTATTGTAATTAAAAAAAAGTTCTCTAGTACTTTGAAAATAGAGTAGGGAAAAATAAAAATGAGAAAAGTTAATTCTAAGTCCCTAAAATATTGGTAATCGCAATAGTAATTCTATTCATATGAGAAGAAATAAGAGTAAGAGAGTAAAAGACTAGGTATTGCTGCTGACTCAGTTTCTTCAGTACCTTTTTGTGTGTTGAAAATGAGGTTTCTAAATTTGTATATGGGTTATTTCTTGATGTTGTATTAGTTAGGCTAGTTTTGTTGACCAGAGAGATTCACAAGCCAGTGACTAGTGGTTATATGACTCAATCCCATGTGTAAGTGAGCTATTCAGTGCAATGGGAGGCTGGCATCCTCAGTTGGTCTCAATTCTCTGACCACTGATTTTCTATTCTCTGGTTAAACAGCATTCATTAATTCTCTTGGATTTTGGAAATTTTCTGTTTTATTGGATTGCTTTTTTTTTTTTTTTTCTTTTTGAGATGGAGTCTTACTCTTTCTCCCAGGCTGGAGTGCAATGGTGCGATCTCTGCTCACTGCAACCTCTGCCTCCCAGGCTTAAGCAATTGTCTCACTGCAGCCTCCCAAGTAGTTGGGATTACAGGCACCTGCCAGCATGCCCGGCTAATTTTTGTGTTTTTCCGTAGAGACAAGGTTTCACCACATTGGTCAGGCTGGTCACGAGCTCCTGACCTCAGGTGATCCACCGGCCTCGGCCTCCCAAAGTTCTGGGATTACAGACGTGAGCCACAGCTGCTGGCTTTGCTACCTTTCTTAGATGTAAAGCCCTTGAAAAGGAGTTCAATGGGCTTTCAGAATTTTAGGAAATATTGTTGACTTTTAGATGTTTGCTGTTGTCATGGGAATAAGGAAGGCAATGTCTCAAGTTTACTTTAAAGGTGGAAATTTACATAGATAAAATCCTGTCAACTTTACTCACCAATCTCTCATTTAGTATCAACTTCAATAGGCACAGAATTATTATACAAGACAAGAAAGTCAGCCTGAAATGTAGCCTTCTTCTCCACCACCTTGCCTGACATTTAGAGATGTGTGTTCTCTGTAGGTCTCATTTAAATATTTCTTTCCTTCTTGTCTCCTAGCAAATTATAAGATGATTATTAGTCTGTTAATGCTGTGAAATTTCACAGATAGTTCTAGACTATTTCTAGACATATATGTGTTCTCCAACATCCAGGTTATCGTGTCTTTATTCCTCAAATCAAATTGGAAAAATTCACATATGTGACCAAAAGAAATATTTTATCTATGAATATCCCTATCCATGGATATTAAAATACAGCATATGAGGGAAGAAGAACAAGGAAAGCAGGTATCTGTGTTAGAATAAAAAAGAAGTTCAGGAAGGGTAGTTGAGAGTGGAGTATAAGGAGGAGACGGTTAATGGGTACAAAAATACAGTTAGAAGGAATAAGATCTAGTCATGGTCAGTGGCACATGACTGTTTGCTAGGCATTAGAAGACTGCTTAGCTCTCTTGAATTGGTTGGTACATACCATATTATACTTCAATTTTGTTTGGGTGTTCCTCATTTTAAATGTACTTCAGTCTTTGGTTACTGTTACTATCACACTTGGTGTTCACTGGATACCCATATATGTCAGTGGAAAATGATTCATTGGCAAAAATTGTTACATATTCATCAAAATTCACACTCTTCTCTTCTCTTTGGACATATGATGAGTCATACCTGCTATTAGTTGTGGCCATACGACAGGGCCTCTAGCTAAAGAACTGTGAGTAGAAGAGATGTGTGCACTTTCTGCTCAAGCTTTTTAAGAAAAGACTGTGCCTTCTCTTGCCTCTCTTGCCTCTTCACTTGCTAAATGCAAATAACGATGGGACCCTAAGGGATAGCAGGACACTTAAATGGAAGGAACCTGGATCCTTGAACCCCTGAGAAAAAAGAAGCTAATGCCATTTAGGAACATTTCTTTGGATAGTTGAGGTGAGTGAAAATTAAACTTCTATCATGATTAGCTCACAATAAATTCTGAGGTTGATTTGTTACAGCAGTTTTTTCTAATACAGAAATATTAACTTGGACAATTTTATTGACTGGACATTTTTACTGATAATAAAGTAAAAGAGTAAAGCCACCAAATATGTGATATAATATTATTGTTGCACCCATTTTATAAAGCCATATACAGGAGATTTCTGAACTGGTTCAATTGCTAAAGAAAAAAATGTAATCTCTTAGTACCAGGTAGAATTCTTGAGCAGATATTTTTTAATTTGGTGAAAGTTTCAGTTGTCCTCAGGCCCTGCTTTCTAACCCAGTCCTTAGTATTGATTATACTTGTCCCTGTAGACCTATTCTTGACATGACCCATCTGTCCCTGCAAGTCTGTTTTTGACTTCTGACCTTCCATGAGTCAGGCACTTTTCTTCTGAAAAGTAACTACAGATTTGTACCTCTTTAGGTTTCAGCCTGTTTTGTATAATATGGTAGATGCTGCTTTTGCTGCCCTTTAATATTTCTTAGTCTTTAGTCTCATAAATATCCTGCATGCACTTATATTTTCTCTTCTCTGAGTGATGTATCTTTGCTATTTATATTCAATGACACATTCTAAGGGTGATCCTGATTTTGGTTAAGCTAGCATTTATTACTCAGAACTGTCATTGCATGATGTAGGTCATGGTTTCTCTAGGCTTCATGTGGTCTTGATGTTTGCTCACTTTACACATAGAATCAAGACTATGTCAGATAGCTTCTTACAAATTTAAAGCTAAGACCCTCGTTTCCTGTCTGTAGTCTGGTGATGGTAGCTCTGAGTGTACCTACAGAGTGGATGCAATTGACATACCTCAGAGCAGTTAATGACAGACTTTTAGTTGCCTGGCCCACCCACTTATCCAGTTTCTGTTCAATGTTGAATCATGGTGCAAGTGTCAGAGAGTAACAAAATAGACAAGATTGGAATGTAGGTGACTTGGTCCAATTCAGGCCAACTACTTGCTAGTTATATTATTGAGATTTTATTATCTGAGCTAAAATTTAGAAATACAAATATTTTCTTACAGGGTTGCTACAAGAATCAAATAAAATTAGGCTAAATGCATGAGGATGATATATAAGACATTCACAAAATAAAAGTGGAAGTTCAGACTCTTATCTGGTATTTTGTGAATCTTTATTCTCTCTCTATGTAATCAATTACTCTCACTTTCCTTTTTGCATATATATTACAAATCAACAAAAACATAAAATAAAGGGCATAGGTCAGATAAGGAATTCATTGAGATGAATCCTTAGGGCCCTGTGAATTCCAGCAGTAGAAATACAATCCCTGAAGAGTACTGACTGGCCTCAGATGCATCTATATGCCTGTTTCATAGCCTCTTCATCTATGGAATATTGTGTTGCAGGGATAATATTGTAACTGAGCAGTGATGCCTTCCTTCTTAGGATATAAGCTGAGACATTTTAGGGGATGACTACCACAACCAAGAGGATAGGCAGCTGCTATTAACTCCATCTGGCAGAAGCCATGAATAAATTACATACCATAAAACCTTTTTGTGAACTGAATTTTCCAAAGATCTTGCTTCACTTTATGCTCCATTTCTTTTTGATGCTTCTTTTTCTTACTTTTTTCTCCTGCCTTAGCAATGCTGAGAGTTTTTGCCTATGATTCATTTGATTAAAAAAAAATAACATGGATAAGGTCTTTAGATGAGGCAAAAGTGAAACATCCTATTTTCCTCAAATAGCAATTGAATTATTATACTACTTTGTGTTCTAAGAAAGCACATAGTTTAACATTTTGCAATAATTATCCGATGTGAGCCCATAGCATGGTTCTTGACAGAAAACTTCTAATATTATGAGAAAATGAATGATACACAGTATTAGTTCTGATTTATTACTTGTATTTTTCTATACACACAAAAGGGAAGATAAAGAAAATTTCCACATAATTTGAGTTTTTCTTTAGATAAAAGTCTATCTTTCTGATATGTAGATACATTTATACAGATTTCCATTGATAAAGATGCCTAGTCTCTGGAGAATAGAATAAATATTCATATAGCAGGTTTAGTGTGGCTGAGGTTAAGATATTCTCCAAAAACTAGTAGTGAAAAATTGACCTGCTTTATTTGCAGCAGATAAATATTTTTCTAAATCTTAATTTTAAAATACCTATGAAAATCCATTGAGAAAATTAAACTGGTAGATATTTTAGTTGTAGCCAGATTTTAAAAAGTATTTGTCTGTAGAAGGAGGTTATTTTTATTGTGTCATTTTTGGAAGAAATGTTTAAGATTGTTTTATTTTCTAAATTTAGTTGTAGAGATAGTACAATGGATTTCCTATTTGTTTTTGAATTTTGTTATCTTTTGTTTATAATTTCAACTTTTATTTAGATTCAGGTGTTACATGTGCAGGTTTGTTACCAGGTATATTGTGTGAAGTATGACTGATACCATTACCCGGGTAATGAGCTCAGTACTCAATAGTTAGTTTTTCACCTCTTTCTCTGATCCTGCCCTACCCCCTCTAATAGTCACCAGTGTCTACTGTTGCCATCCTTATGTTCATAAGTAGCGTTTAGCTACCACTTATAACTGAGAACATGTGGTATTTGGTTTTCTGATCCTGCATTAATTCACTTAGGATAATGGCCTCTAGCTACATTCATGCTGTTGCAAAGGACATGATTTTGTTAACTTTTTATGTCTGCAGAGTATGCCATGATGTATATGTACAATATTTTCTTTATCCAATCCACCACTGATGGGCAACTAGGTTGATTCTATGTCTTTGCTATTAGGAACAGTGCTGTGATAAACATAAGAGTGTATATGTTTTTTTTGATAGAACAATTTGTTTTCTTTTAGGGATATACCCAGTAATGTAACTGTTCGGTCAAATGTTACTTTTGTTTTAAGTTCTTTGAAAACTATCCAAACTGCTTTCCACAGTGGCTGAACTAATTTACATTCTCTCCAACACTGTATAAGTGTTCCATTTTCTTTGTGACCTCACCAACATCTGTTGTTTTTGAGTTTTTAATATAATAAAACTCATTCTGACCGGTGTGAGATGATAACCTCATTGTGGTCTCAATTTCTATTTAATGGTTAGTGATGTTGAGCATATTTTCATATGGCTGTTGGCTGCTTGTATGTCTTCTTTTGAGAAATATCTGTTCATGTCTTTTGCCCATTTTTAATGGGGTTATTTGTTTTTTGCTTCTTCCATTCTTTAAGTTCCCTATAGATTCTGGATATTAGACCTTTGTCAGATGCATAGTTTGCAAATATCTTCTCCCATTTTGTAGGCTGTATGTTTACTTTGTTGATAGTTTATTTTGCTGTATAGAAGCTCTTTAGTTTAGGTCCCATTTGTCAATTTTTGTTTTTCTTGAAATTGCTTTTGAAGATTTTGTCATACATTCTTTCCCAAGATCTGATGTCTATAATGGGATTTCCTAGGTTTTCTTCTAGGATTCTTATAATTTGAAGTGTTACATTTAAATTCTTAATCCATTTTGAGTTAGTTTTTTGTATATGGTGAAAGATAGAGGTCCAGTTTCAATCTTTTTCATATGGCCTGCCAGCTATTCCAGCACCAGTTATTGAATAGAGAGTTATGTCTCCATTGCTTCTTTTTTACAGCTTTGTCAAAGTTCATATGGTGGTAGGTCAGTGCTTTTATTTCTGGGTTCTTTATTCTTTTCCATTGGTCTATGTGTCTGTTTTTGTAGCACTACCATGCCATTTTGGTTACTGTTGCTTTTTAGTATAATTTGAAGTCAGGTAGTGTGATGCCTCTAGCTTGGTTTTTAGTTGTTGCTGTTTGTTTGTTTGTTTGTTTATAAAAACTTTGACTATTTGGGCTCCTTTTTTGGTTCCATATGAATTTTATAGTAGCTTTTTAAAAATAATTCTGTGAAGAATGACTTTGGTACTTTGATAGGAATACAGTTGAATCTATAAATTACTTTGGGCAGTGTAGTCTTTTTGTATAGTGTCTCACAGGTGCTCTCTGGAGTTGTGATACCTGGATGTCTACCTTTCTTACAACATTTGTCTGTGAGTAATACCAATAATTGATAGGTTTGGTCACTTTACATAATCCCATATATATTGAAGACTTTTCATTTTTAAAAATTCTATTTTCTTTATTATTGTCTGACTGAGTTACTTTCAATGACCAGTTATTAAGCTCTGAAATTCTTTCTTCTGCTTGGTCCAGTCTATTGATTAAGTTTTCAGTTATATTTTGAAATTTCTTAATGCAGTTTTTTCAATGCCAGAAGCTACAAGTGATTTCTTTTTCAGATCTTTATCCCTTCCTTCATTTCCTGTATTGCTTTAGAATTTTCTTTGTCTTGATTATCAACCTTGTCCTGGAACTCATTGAGTTCAGTGCAACCCATATTTTGAATTCTTTATCTCTTCTGAGTTCCCATTTTTGTTATAGACTGTTCTAAGTGAGCTAGTGTGACCCTTTGGTGGTGTCACTACATTCCGACTTTTCATGGTGCCAGAATTCTTGTGCTGGTTTCTTCTTATCTGGAGAAGCTGGTACTTGTAATTTTTGTAACTATTTTTGTGCAGGTAGGACTTTTTTTTTTTCCTTTTTCTTCCTTTCCTGTAACATTATTGTCTTTTTTCTGATTTCCCTTTCCCTTCCCCTCCCCACCTCCCTAGGGGATATGACTATAGAGAATGCTGGGTAGGGCCTTTTGACTTTGCTTCTGTAGCCCTACACATTTCTGTTGGCAAGTTTTATGTTGAGCTGTACAGTTCAGTGGTGCTTATGGGTAAGAGACAGCTTTGGCCAATGCTTCTAGGTAATTGCTTAATCTTTTTTTGCTGAGAGGAGCTCTTTGTTGCCCAAGGAAATGGGCTGGTTCATGGAGTGCACAGTCATTTAAGTTCTCTCCTCAGTCCCAGGATGTGGGGGTCAAGATGGACAGGGCTAGACCAGGCAGGTCCACCTACATGTCTCCCATGGCAGCCAAAAACACCAGTGTCAAGGAAGAATCCAGTGAGTGGCCACTATGTGCCCAGCGGTGTGGACCTCAGCCCTGAGTTCTCTGCTTGGGGATTGGAGGGCAGCAAAAACTCCTAATCCAGGAGAGTGAGTGTTCCAGGTGTCTAGAGATCTGCCTGAGCATGGGATGGAGAAGACCACTCCGTACCAAGATCTGTGCATAGGTGTGATGGGGTGACTCAGGCTGCTGAACCAGGCCAGAAGATGCTTTGAATGCCTGGAGATTTGCCTGGGCATGAAGCAGAGTGGGCCCCCCTGCATCCTGATCTCTTCATAGGAAGGTTGGGCCACATGAGGCTTCCAAGGCAGGAAAGAAGGTGGTTTGAAGGCCTGGAGATCTGCCTGGGTGTGGAGCAGGGAAGTCCTTGCTTCACCATGATCTATGCACACAAAGGGTGGGGCAGTTCAGGCTGCTGATCCAGGTGAGTGAGTGCTTTGAATGCCTGAAGATCTGCCTGAATGTGAAGTACAGAGGGGCCCCCTGAATAGGATTTCTGCACAGAAAGGGTGTGACAACCCAGGCTGCTGGTTCGTGTGAGTGGGTGCTCCAAATACATGGAGATTTGCCTATATTTGGAGTGAAGAGTAACCCACTGTGCCACAGCTATGTATAGGAAGGGTGGGGTGGGTCTGGCTGCTGAATCAGGTGAGGAGGTATTCTGAATACCTGAAGATCTACCTGGACATGGAGCAGAGAGGGCCCCACTGCACTATGATCTCAGAGGAGCTGGCTAGGGCACACAGCAATGACACTTGTAGACCAGTTCTAGGTTGCCAGACTGGCCCTGAATGCAAGTCTCATCATCCAGGAGAAACAGCAGCTGTAACAGCTCTCCTCCTGCCCCAGGAATTCCAGGACCTACTGCTGAGGTGTTTTCAGTTTTGGCTGTTGAGACCACTACCCTCACTCCAGTGCAGGGATTCCAATCTCTGGCCCAAGGCTAAAATACCTGCATAGCCATGCCTCCAGTTTGCCAAAGAATGGTTGACTTTATGCGTCCCTGGATTAAAATTGGCATCTTGCCCTAAATCCCTAGTCTGAGAACATGTTTGCAGCTTTTCCCCTTGTCTTTTCCTCATGGTGTCTCCAATCCTATCCCCATGTTAGCTCCAGTGCTTGTAGGAAAACAATCTGCTTTCCCTTGGCCTGGGTTGCTCAGGTCTCTAGTGGAAAGGTGAGTCACAAAGGGAGGGTCTCTGCCACTCTCACATACTGAGGCTTCATTCACTTTTACCAGCTGGTTGTCATCATGGGAGCTGTTTTCCTGCATCCTCCCTGGGATCTGGGGTCTTCTTCACAATTCTGGTGGATTCCTGTTTTCCTCCTCGAATTAAACCCCACAGAGTTTATCTTTATGTATTGTCTTGCTATTTCCAAATGGTTGAGGCCTGTTAAAATCCTCTAATCTACCATCTTGGAAAAAATTGAAATCTTCTTTGAAAGATTTATTTAATACCATAAGAGAACCTGTGCTATCACTTTACTGAAAAATAAATGATCATATTATGGTTAAGTGTTTAGAGACAGCAATGCAAGTTTCAGAAGAGTTTATAGAGACTGCACACTGAGAAACTTAATCAAGATTACCTGGTGGCTTGCAATTAAGAATTAGGGCCAATGTAAATACTTGTCATATTTTGAGATGTAAAGCCAACATAAAATGATATTAATGTAATTATCTGTGATAGTTCTTTACTCAAGTAAATAAATAACATTTTTTCACTTTCACTACATTGGTTTACTTTTATTACTTTCTATTTATGGCTAATGATATTGGTATTCTATTTTTGTATTAATTTGAGGATTCCTTTTTTAAAACTAAATTTATTCTATATAAATAAGTAATTTTATTCAAAACATATTTTAAAGGTTCTTGGATATGAAAAACTCCTAAAATGTATACATTATTAAAAAGTATAGGAAAATGTGATTCTCATAATCTTTACATGTTACTTCTCTAAACAACCTGAGTCTTTTTTGTGACCTTTTGCAACATTCAACAATTCTTATGGACAATAGTTATAATTTTGTCCATTCAAGATTTTATTTGTTCCAAGTTGAACTAATTTCATCTTGTTTTCCATCATGAAAATATTGTAGTTTTTTTCTTTTCTGTAGTTCAATGAGTGGGAGGGAGTGGGACCCATCAGGTTTTCCTTTCCCATAGTTTGGCAAGCAGGAGGGAGTGGCACTCAGAGGCTTTTTTGCCCCTGCAGTTTGGCAAACAGGAGGGTTACAGCTCTTTCATTCCCACTGCCCACAGCTTGGTGAGTTCCAGGTTTTTGTCCCATGACCAAGAGGAATAAGGCATGCAGACAGGGGAGAGTGAGTAAAGCAGAGAAGAATGCTATTGAGTAACATAAGAAAAGCTCTCAGCTGCAAGAGGGGATCCTGAAAACAGGTAGCTGTCTGTGAGGCTGAGTCCAGGGTTTTTATGGGCTTAGAATGGGGGAATATATGGTGATTAGTCCATGGGTAGTCTTGAAAAAAGAACCATCTGATTGGTTAAAAGGCATCATCCAGAAGGAAACAATAGAGAGAGAGAGTAAGACAGGGTTTGTGACAGACTGCCATGGTTACTTCTTGAGAGGGTCATTACAGCAGTCACTACTGTTACTGCTTGAGACTGTCATTACAACAGTTACTACTGTTACTGCTTGAGACCATCATTACAGCAGTTACTACTGTTACTGCTTGAGACCCTCATTACAAGACTGAATGAAGGAATGAACATAGAAAATGATAACAAAAAACAAAAGAAACTGTTTTAAAGGAAAAGTCCAGGGGAAGAAGAGAGCTCCTTGCTTCTAGTGAGCAAAGGCAGCCCCTGAGCTTCCACAGCTCTTCGTATTTATTGGGACCAAGAGCTAGGAGGAGGAGGTAACAATTGGTCAGTTGCTTAATTGATCACAGGTTCATATTATTACTAATAGACCGAAGCCTATTAGTAATAATGATGTACCCTAATCATAAACATTGCATAAACAATGCCCCCAGCATTCCTTCTGGGTGGCAGACGTAATTTGTCAGTTTGCCAACATTCTGTGTTTATGAGAACAGTTTGCTGTTTACTCACATAGCCTCCAGTGGTATACTGAGTTGATTACGACCCTCAATCTTTCAGCCTCCAACAAGGGATAGAAGTTTTTACTCTGGTCTTGCACTCTATCTGGAAATAGCTGCTCGGTTTTCAGGTTTTAAACTGTTTTTGGCTTGAAGGTCAGGTTTCATCAGGTCTGTGCCTGTCTACCTAGGAATTCAGGTTTTAAACTGTCTTTGGCTTGAAGGTCAGGTTCCATCAGGTCTGTCCTTGTCTACCTAGGAATTTGTCTGTCTCCCGTTGCTATCAGTAACCGCTACTTCATATTACATACACTGAACCATGTTACCTATTACTGGATTGTGGCAAAATGTAAAAAACCATTTCTACTACTTGTTTATGTTAGTAAAACATATTTATAAGAGAAGCTGAGTACCATTAATTACCCTTTACCAGGTTGCAGAATACCAGGAAGATAATCTTAAGATTATCATGCAATATATATCTTAGCATGCAATATATATCTCAAATTTTCTCAACAATTGGCCTAAAAATTATGAAGAGATAATGATCAAACACACATCATTCAAATATGCTTCCCTTGACCTGAAATTCTGATTTAAAATCATTTGTAAAAAGCATATTATTTTATGTGAATTAAAGTCAAGTGGTAATAGCAGGCCTAGTAATTAAATCAGTTGTCTGTATTAGTTTCCCTAAGGGAAAATGATGATAGTCCAGAGACAGAAAGTCACAGAAGACGAGTGAGTGTTGACAGAAAATGCAGTAAGCCTGAGAGAGAAAAACACACTTTGCCTTAATAGATCGTTTAAAAACAGTTGAATTTTACTTAAAAAAGAATGTACACACATCTTTCAGAAAGAAAGGAAGGCTTCAGTAGATCAATTTTAAGATGTCAGTTTGCCTCAATTCACAAAAAGTTAATAATTAAAGATTCTGGCAATGAATACTAAGAAAAAATTCATCTTTAACCACATATTACCATAATAATACAAATGTTTCTATTATTCAACTAGATATCAATTACTGATGATATACTACTGGCTTACAAAATGATTTTATGTCTTCTGATAAATATGCTGAAATTTTTTCTTATGCCTTATTTTCAAATGGCTATTTTTTAAAATGTATGGTTATTAAAACATCTTAGCCTGATGATGGTCTACAGCTGTATCACTACTACCCAACAATATAACAATAACAAATATTTCCATCTCAGTGTGTCCAAAAATCACATTTCCTTTGGCACAAAAGAGGTCAAAAACCAAAGAAAAGAGGCACCCTTCTGTTAAAGAGAAAAAGAAAATTGGTGCCTTTCAAAATATGAGTCACTAAAGTGAATGTGCTACAGTTGCCCTAGGAATAGACACATACAGGTGCACACGTGCACACATGTGCACACACGCGCACACACACACAGCACTTAAGCTACCACTTTTCCAAGAATGAATTGAAATGAGAAAATAGAACCAGCCCAAATGCAAAAAAAATATAACAACTCATCTTTGTCACTTCCACCCCTTTTTAGAGCAGTCTTCACTTTTGACCCTAGGTTCTATTGTTACATTGGTAGCTTGTTTTGTCTTATGTAGAATAATGCTAATATGAGTGTTCCATCATGATCTTTCTAGCATTCTTCCTTAAGCAGAGCTCCCTTGAGAGTTCTTCAAAGAGAAGTTGAATGATTAATCTGATTTTGCTTCCCTGGGATTACTCGTTAGTAAGGTAACAATGGGCCCTCTTCTGTTTTAAAGTCCTAACATCATTGTAATCCATTCCAGAGGTGATATGAATTGTTCCATTCTATAAGCATCTGAAGAGCAGCCAATCCTTTTCAGAAATGCACCTCTGTCAAAAAAACTGGAATCTGCACTTTCTCTTCTTGACTAGGGAAAAGTAATCTGTTTATTTCCTGTGGGGCTGTATAATTTTGCGGGTGACTAAAACCACTGAAGATATGATAGCTTAATCCTTGGAATAGTGTAATATGCTTTGCAATAAAATTTGTGACTCTCATAAAAATTGAAGTCTTTAATGACTTGAAAACTTCTTGCTAAAAAAACTGTAGATTGATCAACAAATGGTTTGTGTTTGTGTTCAATGTTGATCATTAGACTGCTCTCTCAGTATTCTCCTTGCCACTTTCCTTCCCTCACTCACACTTAGCCCTAGCCTTCTATTGGTTATGTACTCTGCCTCTCCCATATGTCCTCTTCAGAGCATTAAATTTAGTGCTATATCACTGCAGGCATTTCTCCCTCAGAATTTCTAAATTGGCCTTCCAATTTCTAATTTAATATTTTTGAGGCATCCCATGTCTTTGACAGGTTTGATTTATAGAGAAAGATTATTCCCCAGTCCCTCTTCACATCCACTCACCCCTTTGCTTGACTAGATTTTATTTTCTTTAAAGAAAGAGGACATGCCTGTTTGGTTCAAGTTCATAACAACTGACTGAGCCACACTGGTGTGTATATTTTGTCTAGGTGGTTATGAATGGCTATGAATGGTTACTCTTATGAATGGTTACTTCCTTTTTATGTGACTGAATGGCCTAAAATAGGCCTCTCTCTTTTTCTTCCTTTCTCTATACATGAAAATAAGTGATAAGGTTGGGGCAGGGCCTGATACGTCATGATGAAGATGGCATGATGGTAATAATTATCATCATTGTGATAACTCATATTTATTGAAACTTACTATTTATTGACCATGCTTTGAAGCATTTTATATCGGTTAGCACAGTTATTATTCATAACTCAAGTATGGAGTAGATATGATGATTATTCCTACTTCACAGACAGGAACAATGAGACACAGATAAGTTAAGGACTTGTCCAAGAAGTTGGCATTGTTGAAATTAAGCCCAACCATCTCACATCTTCTTTATCCTTGATTTATTTCCCCTGTGCAACTGTTAAGAATGTGGTAAGATCTCAAGATTTGGATTTGGGAAAGGAGCAAATGTGAAAGTGATGCAGGGAGCAGTCTCTGTTTGGCTTCCAAGACTAAAGCATGTGTTGAACTTAGCTATTAACAGAGTGCGTAATAAGGGTATTGGGCAGTATTTAATTCTCATTTTGCTGCTGTTCCTTTAGGATAACACTTTCATAGAGTTTATGGGTGGAATTTGGGGATGCAATGGTTTAATTGACAAGAGAAATAATTTTATATTCCTGTCTTTAACGTCAGCTAACTTCACCCCAAACCCACCATTATTACTAATGTTTATAACATTAATTACAACTTTTTGTTTTTTTGAGACAGGGTCTTGTTTTGTTACCAGGCTAGGGAGCAGTGATGTCGTCATAGCTCACTCTAACCTTGAATTCCTAGGCCAAAGCCATCCTCATGCCTCAGCCTCCGATTAGATAGGACTACAGGCATGCACTGTCATGCCCAGCTAATTTTTAAAATTGTTTTTATAGAGAAAAGTCACTGTGTTGCCCCAGGCTGGTCTTGCAACCTTGACCTCAAGAAGTTTTCTCACCTCCACCTCTCAAAGTGCTGGAATTACAGGTGTAACCCACTGTACCTAGCCCTAACTACAACTTTATAGCATAAAAATAGTTTAAATTAGCTTTTCTATAGCTTCCATTTATTGAAAGCAATATAAAGCTTACTTTATTTTCCACAACCTTCAAGTTTTTGAAAAATAAGCCTGGTGTAGTGACCAAAACAGAGTGACTGTTTGGTTTATACTTTCCCAGTCCATTGATCCTACAAAGAAGTAAAGGGGGAAAAAAAAGTCATTGTGTGAAAGACTCTGTCTCATTCAGCCTAAACCAGAGATGTGCCCATTTCAGGGCAGATAATGAGGATGCTACAAGAAAAATCTTTTCATGAAGGAACTTTTGAGATGACAGTTACACCTTAAAAAAGTTAGATAAGCTTGGCTTTGTAGAGGACACAATTGAGTCTGTTCACATTATGGTGTTTACTGACTAGATTTATTCCTAGTTCAGCCACTAGGGTTTGATTCATTTAATCTGAAGAACAGGGAGAGAAGTTAGGATGATAGAGAAAACAGAGAAATTGACCAAGGGACACAGAAACTGAAGGAGATATTTCACTTCCAGAATTCTTAAAATTTTGGGATTCAAAAATAATATTTTCTTAGTGTTCTTGGGACACTATTGAACCTATAACCTTGATTTGATTTTTTACTTTTCTTCTATTGAACCTACAACTTGGATTTGAACCCTAATGTTGGACAAAATTGAAGATTGATTTGTTATCGCCAGCACTCCAGGGCATTTTGCTCAGCAGAAATAGTGCCAGTGGTACTTAGGAAAAAAAAAAAAAAGCCTCAAGCTAGTAAGAGATAAAGTGCCTTCATGCAGTTTTGGAGACAGTTGGAAACTCAGCAGCTGACAGCATTCAAGAGAGTCAGAGTTGAAGAAATAATACTTGGATATCCTGTGGTTGCTAATTGACATGGTCAAGAGTATCCAGAAAATACACTGTAGGATAACTGGGGTGATTTTGGCAGGCACTGTCTTTGAAAGAACTGGAGATGCTGCAATGGCACTGGGCAGTGGAGTAGCACAGACAGAAAATGAAGTATGTTTTTCTAAATCTGACCTTTTTGCAAACCCTAGTTTTGCTTGGCCAAATAACAAATAGGTTGCCTGTGTCTAGAAATCATTTCTAAGTATACAGTTCAAAAAAATTAATGACAGATGTTACATGTTCAATTTAATTAAATAATCACTTATGAGCACACTAAGTGTATAGCACTGTGCTAAATGCCATGGACAATTTAAACTTTCAATGGTTTTAGGGGAAAATTAACATGCAAATATAAAGCAGTTTTACATGATGGGCAGCAATTCATTGTTTAGGAAAATAAATATTTAGAACTTACCTTCCAGAGAGGGAAAAAATACAAGTGGCTTGAGATGTGTTGCAAAAGATAGCATCAGGGATGGAGTCTGTGATGAAGAACTTAAAAGAGGATCTGGATCAGAAGAGAAAACAAAAGCCCAGGTATATATTCTAAACCCTAGAATGTAAACTCCACAAAGGCAATTTTATGTTTCTTTACCACTATATGCTCAGAATCCAGAACAGTGTCTGGCACACACTAGATATTCAATAAATGTCTGTTAAATGAATGAATTCTGAATTGTTTAAATGCTTTAAAACTACTGTATTCCATTCTGTGATGGAATTTGAGATCATCTATTTAGAGAAAAGTTTTTTCTCTCTGGACTTGATTTTGGCAGTGAATATGAGTAAGGTTGACCAATTTCTGTTTCATATCAATTAAACATTTCATGGGTTTTTACTCAAATGCAGCCATTAATGAGCAGATGCCCAGGGAAATGATAATTATGATGATAATGCTTTGCCCTTACACCATTTCCCTTATCCATATAAACCTAAGTGCTTTACCAACAGTAATTATCACAGTGCTTGTGGGAGATAAGGAAGTATAATTACCACCTTGTACAGATAAAAATGGAAATAGAGAGACATTAAACAGCCAGATCAGAGAGATGTAGTAAAATCAGTTATTTATTATTTTAAAAAATATTACCCTTCAATCTGATTATTAAGCCTTGAAAATAAAGAGGCACCAATATTTGATAACTATTAGTCAGTGTTCTCCAAAGAAATAGAACCAATAGGATAGATCTATATATTTGTATCTTTGTAGATATTGACATAGATATCTACACCTATAGATTTACAGAAAGATATTATTATGAGGGATTGAATTATTATGAGGGATTTATTTCAAAGGATTGGCTTATGCATTATGGAAGTCCCATGATTTTCTATCTGTAAGATGGAAGTCTACAAATCCAGTGGTGTAGTTCCAGTCCAGACTCTAAGGCCTGAGAACCATGGGCCCAATGGGATAAGTTTCAGTCCAGGTCCCAAGGCCTAAGTACTATGAGTGCCAATGTTCAAGAACAGAAGAAGATGGATGACCCAGTTCAAGCAGAAAGAACAAATTGCCTTTCCTCTGTCATCCTGTTTTATTTGGGTCCTTTATGGACTGGTGATACCCACCCACACTGTTGAGAGGGATGTTTACTCAGTCCACTGATTCAAATGCTAAACTCTCTGGAGACACCCTCAGAAATAATGTTTGACCAGCTATCTGGATATCCCTTAGCTCAGTTAAGTTGACATAAAATTAACCATCACACTGTTGAAACCATGAGTTCATTTGGATCTCTTTTTGGCATGGTAGTGAGATGAGGGAAAGGAATATCTATTTTAAACTTTCTCAATCAATATATACTCATTGAGACCTAATCTGAATTCTTGTACAAATTGTTGGGTGATGATAGGATTAGGAAAGTGTGCACTTCTTAGCAGCCTTCTATGTAAGTTTCCTTGGCTCATATAAATCTAGGAATATAATAATTATTCAACTCTCAAATTGAAATGGTGTCACATGTTTGGTTTCTTGCTCTTAAAGTTCTATGTTTTTTCTCTCACTTATAAAATGGCTTTACCTCATACACTAAGATCAGTCCTGATCTCTGGTAAATGGGTCTTAAGAACAATTGAGTTACTTTGGTTAACCATCAAAATAAGTTTACTTTTTATCTTGCTTTGATTTTATTTTCCATTCACAGTGATGAAACTCTATTGAAGTGTGTACATAAAGGTGTGTGTGTGGCGGGGTGGGGGGTAATGGTGGTGGTAGGTGTTAAGCATTTGTTTCCTCTTTCTTTTGTTAATAGTATGGTATCAGGATATTTCTGACATAAGTGACAAGTAAACCAAACCCAAGTGGATATAAGCAAAAAGCAAAAAAGAAATTAATGACTCTTGATTAAAACCTTCAGGGGTATAATTGGCTTCAAGCATGGTTCCCTGCACTCAAAAAATGTCATCAAGATCAATTTTTCTCCCTCTTTTAATCAACTCTTATCAGTGCCTTTGCTTTTGGGATAGCAACTTCTCAATTACAAATTTTCAGGGTCAAATTCAGTAGAAGACAGTACCTGCTAGCATCCTCGAAGTTTTAGCAGAATTTGCATTGTACTATAATGGATCTGACTGCATAATCTGTTGATCCTGAAAAATTATCCGTCTAGAGCATGCTATCCAACTCATAAGATTGGAAAAATTAGGACCCATCCTTAATGTAGGGTTGGAGTGAATCTCCACTCAAACCAAAACATTGATTGTAACACTATAATGTTTACTTAACTTCTCACCTTTGGGGAATTAACCCTTAATGCAGTGACTGCTTGTGAAGCTGCCAATCATAGCACTAGTACCTCCAGTACTCCACCCAGCGATAGATATAAGATGCAGAGGGTTGATCACAGTGCTGTATTCTCCCATCTAAAGTGGTAGGTCCAATGAGTGACCAATGTCAGTTAAATCATTGTCTATCCCATATATATATATATATATAAGCAAGCAAAAGACAACCATCTTATATAAAAGCTTGATACTGAGTGATAAGCTAAGGTGAGGGCTTGAGGAATGTATAGAGAAGTCTGCAGGTTTCAGACATCGAGAGTGCTAAATGTTTCCTTTTCTTCTGCAGCCTTTTATTTGTTGATTCTGTGGCATATGCCACTATTCTTCCAAAACACTGGTGGTGGTGGTTGTTATTGTTTGTTAAATGAATTGTAGTTACGTTTCCATCACTAACAATAAAAAGAGACATTGGCAACACTCTTCTGTTCTTGAGACTTTTCTAGTAAGTGGACTGCTGTCCTGCATTCTATGCTTGAGTATCTATTTTGAAAATTGCCTAGTAGACCTTTTAATTTTTGTTGTGAAATATGAAAAGACTTATAAAAATTGCTGTAAAAGTACAAAGGTTTTCTTTACACTCAGATTACTCAAATGTTAACATTTTACTGTTTGCTGCATCCTTTTCTTTACGTTTATTTGTACATATGGAGACTATTTTGCATACACGATGCTCTTTGAGACTTAAATCCTCAATGTGTTCTTCCTAAAATACAGCTACATCATCTTATATAATGAAGTAAATAAGAAATATCAAGAAATTACCACAGACAATATTATCTAATCTGCACCCCTTATTGATATTTTAGCCAATTGTCTCAATTATGATCTTTATAGCTAAAGAAATTGCTAATTTCCTCTGTGAATAATTATATACTTTCTCTCACTTTTCTGCCCCCACCTCTACCCCTGTATACACACAGCAAACACCCTGTTTCTAATGCCAAGTCTTTAACTAGAATCTTGCAAGGCGCTATGAGAATCCACTAATAGTTCTTTGTCTGGTATATTCTTAGGTTCCTTGTCACTATATTACACTCATCTGCAGAATCTGTCACTTAACATTTTATTGAAACTAGCCTATAATACTGCCTGCTTGTTATCTGCGGCTTAATCCTCTAAATAATTGACTCTGCCTAAGTGGATGCCTATCTGTCTGTAGCTGGATGCATCCCTTCATTGTTGTTGTTTTCCTTTTACTTTTAGACTTTGCAGGTCTCTTAGCTGTCCTAGTCCCACTAACCCTCAACATATTTTTCTAATAACAGAAAAATAAAGGTTGGTTCCTGGCTGCTTGCTAACTGGTAAATCAAGAGATATGTGAAATATTATGGAGCAATGATACTGTCTGGCAGTAATTATAATATTTCCAGTAGCAACCTTTCTATTGTACCAGTTTGAAATGGTTCAAATGTTATCATAAAGTTGTAAAAATTAATTTATGGTATTATTTAAGTTGTTTGCACAGAAAAATGAGTGACTTTCAGTCTTGAAATCCTCATCAAGAAAATTGACCAACTGAGGGAGTTGGAGGAAATTAAAGTTTCTTTTGATTACATTTTCAGTTTTTGTGTTAAATTCAGGATGAGGTCAGAAACACTGGGATGCTGTGATTGTTAATACTGAGTGTCAACTTGATTGGATTGAAGGATACAAAGTATTGATCCTGGGTGTGTCTGTGAGGGTGTTGCCAAAGGAGATTAACATTTGAGTCAGTGGGCTGGGGAAGGCAGACCCACCCTTAATCTGAGTGGGCACAATCTAACCAGCTGCCAGCATGGCTAGACAGGCAGAAAAATGTGAAAAAAGCGACTGGCCTAGCCTCCCAGCCTACATCTTCTTCCCATGCTGGATGCTTTCTGCCCTCAAACATCAGACTCCAAGTTCTTCAGTTTTTGAACTCGGACTGGCTCTCCTTGCTCCTTAGCTTGCAGACAGCCTATTGTGGGACCTTGTGATCATGTGAGTTAATACTTAATAAACACACACACACACACACACACACACACACACACACACACACACACACACACACACATATATATTCCATTTGTTCTGTCCCTCCAGAGAACCCTGACTAATGCAGATGCTGAAGAGGGAATTGGAAACACCTCATCCTTCTAAACCAAGAAGAACAGTAGAGCACAGAAATCAGAGGAGGTTTCCTGTCACTATCACAGCAAGAGAACCACAGACAATTCATGTGGGATCATTTCTATAGGAAGTTGTAACATTTCTTAAGCCTCATGATTTCTTTGATGTTTATTATTTGTATTATTTTATTTTATTTCCTGGTAACTAATAGCAATAAAACTCAAGAACAAGCATAGCTCTCTGTAGAGAAACACAAAAGGGAAACTGAAGGAAAAGTGCTCCTATTTTAGAGTGATACTGATGTCATGAGGAAGGAACATATTATATTCCTAGTGCGAGAGACAAGACAGAAAAAGACGTTAGAAAGATGTTTTGGTCTAAGTAGCATTTGGGGTTTATCCATTAAGGACCCACAAGAGCATTCTTACATTGACCACTAAAATTATTTCAAATTCAAAAGATTCTGGCTTTTTTATTCATATTTGTGCTTTAGCTACAACAATGTCACAGATTCTAAATCCCGTGTACTTAGTTTTCAGAGGTCGTATAGGTATATTTCATATTAATTCTCACAACAATAGTGAGAAAGATAAATGATATGTTTTATTTAAATAGAATTGTTATTCTTTCAAAATTAAAGAGTTCTGATTCCAAGTCTTTGCTATTGTGAATAGTGCTGCAATAAACATACGTGTGCATGTGTCTTTATAGCAGCATAATTTATAATCCTTTGGGTATATCCCCAGTAATGGGATGGCTGGGTCATATGGTACATCTAGTTCTAGATCCTTGAGGAATCGCCATACTGTTTTCCATAATGGTTGAACTAGTTTACAATCCCACCAACAGTGTAAAAGTGTTCCTACTTCTCCACATCCTCTCCAGCACCTGTTGTTTCCTGACTTTTTAATGATCGCCATTCTAACTGGTGTGAGATGGTATCTCATTGTGGTTTTGATTTGCATTTCTCTGATGGCCAGTGATGATGAGCATTTTTTCATGTGTCTGTTGGCTGTATGAATGCCCATCAGTGACAGATTGGATTAAGAAAATGTGGCATATATACACCATGGAATACTATGCAGCCATCAAAAAGGATGAGTTTGCGTCCTTTGTAGGGACATGGATGCAGCTGGAAACCATCATTCTTAGCAAACTATCACAAGAACAGAAAACCAAACACCGCATGTTCTCACTCATAGGTGGGAACTGAACAATAAGATCACTTGGACTCAGGAAGGGGAACATCACACACAGGGGCCTATCATGGGGAGGGGGGAGGGGGGAGGGATTGCATTGGGAGTTATAACTGATGTAAATGATGAGTTGATGGGTGCAGCACACCAACATGGCACAAGTATACATATGTAACAAACCTGCACGTTATGCACATGTACCCTACAACTTAAAGTATAATAATAATAAATAAATTAAAAAAAAAAAAGAGTTCTGAATATTTTCTTTTCAGTCTGTAAGCTCCATGAGGACAAGTACCTGTACTGCTTAGTACAATATTCTAGGTAGAATGCTATGTACATAGCACGTAACCAAAGTATACTGTCACTCACTAAGTGGCATGCTTAATACACAAAGCTTATTGGTTGCAGATAGCACCTTACTTTGTTCTCCTGCCTCCTTCCAGTAAGGAACTAAAAAAAAATCTTATGTTTAACTTTATGAAAAAACACACAAGGGCTTAGAAAGTCTTGACATCTTCATTTTTACAAATATCCCAAAGAACCAATTTATACAGGTTATAAACCAAATCAAAGCACATCCCTTTATTCTAAGCTTTGGAATCCAGCTACACATTGAAGAAATAACTAGGGTAACCAGAGTGTATTAGGGTGGGCTATAAATGGTTAGAGCTTGGAGCCTGATTTGTCCTATTCCAATACCCTCTTTCTACAATGGTATAGAGGAAAAACATGCCAAATACCAGACTGAATGAGTGATGCTCTAGTGTATTCCCTTTTCTACTTGTAACAGAATTTGCCCCCAAACAGAATAGAGAGCAACATCATATAGATTTATACTTTTAATTAAATGCAAAGTCCAGCGCTAACTATTAAGAAAGCTACCATGTTATCAATATTAATAACATATAGCCTGGAGAAAAATATAGTTTTCATGATCGACTCTCCCTTGGCTAGTCACGGTTCAGAGATAAGACCTTGATGGTTATATTAACTCTTTCTATACTCACCTCCAAGGTTTGATCCAATGTCACCATTTGGGAGTCCTCAATCACAGGTTTGTGAACCTATTGTTGCATTTTAATCCTTCTCAAATTCTAATTAGGTTATAGTCTTAATGCAAAGTAATTATGTTTACTGAAAGACCTATGATTAATGTAAGCCACAAAGCAATTAGATGAAGAGAGACCAAAATATGCTTGACATCATGATGTACTGGCACTAAGCAGAATTAACATTATATTTGAAATGTGGACCCTTCTGCACAGATCATTGACATGGTTGTCATGGAAACTGCCTGTTTTGTCATTACTGAAGTCTCGAGGCATCTCTTTTAGGTTCAGACAGTAATTGACATGTCCATCCACTTGGTCAGATAAGATGTCTTATTTCTGGCACCTTTATACCCATTAATATCATGGTTCTCCTTAAATAATGAAACATTGCATTAAAAATAGTAACCACAGATCTTTCAGCTTTTAGAATTTTGATTGACAACTATTGATAGCATTACTGGACATTATTGTGGCTAGACAGTATATAGATTTTGTAGTCAACTAAAAAGTATTTACAATAATGGTGTAAAACCCTGGGATTCAAGAAGTAGAAATGGTTTGTTTTTCCTAAGTGAAAGAATTGCTAAGATTTTTTTTTTCTCAGACATGTTTGAATATAGATCAAGAAATTTGATGTTAAAAAATTTACCACATTTTACATAAATATTGTACTAGGAAGATGTAGTCACAGAAAATCTGTAAATAAATTCAATTTCTCCATTATTTATCAATTTAAATGTCTTACCTGCTTCAGACACTGCTAGGAATAGATGGCATCATCTCTCAGATTGAAAGTTTGAGCAGAATAGTTCTTAATTTTGAAGGACTGTTTTTAGAATTTTAGGAAGCTTAGTATTCCTGTCCTTTATTAAATGCCAGTAGGAACTACCTGCCCCAGTCATGGTGACTGCTAAATATTAATTTACCACACCTTTTCAAATGCCCCCTATGTAGAGTATGGGATAGAGTGGGAGAGGAAATACCATTCTTGGTTAGAAACAACCATAAATATCTTCACAAAGATATCATTTTCTAGTTCTGTCATTTTCTCAGCAGATGGCTCTTAACTTGTTAAACTTATCAGGTATGAGTCTCACATTAATTGAAGATTAGGAGGTAGCAATTGCTTTAAGCTGGCAGGAATACTACAAGAATGTTATGAAAAGAACAAAAAGCAGAGTTAAAAATGTTTGATAGTCTGAAAAAGCTGATAAAGGCAAAAAATAATCACTAGAATACAAAATAGAATCACTTAGAATGGAATAGTTAAGGATTTGCATTTCTTTCTACTTAAAGTTGAAAAAGAATATAGAATTAGATGATTTTTTAGGAAAAGGTATACAATAAATAGATGGAAGGTATGAGGGTCTGTATTATAGTCACAGCAATATAGAAAAGATAAATTCATAGGCCAAGAGGAAATACCTTGCGATTTTATACTGATTGAACTTGAATAATTGGTAGGTCTTTTGGAGAAGATATCCGGTAGAGGGATTACTTACATTTTTCCTGTGACTTGAAAATGTGTTAAATAAAATAAACTATACTCTTTGAATCTACTGAATATCAGAATAAGTATTTTTCTTTTGTGTAAAAACAACTCTGCCATATTTCATCGATTCACATTTTTCTGCTATTGAATGCACAATAAAGCATTGCCATTAATTTAGTATAATTACTTAAAAATATTTCCTGTCACAATCATAGGATTGGTATGCTGTAAACAGTAATTGATGAAAATAAACCCATGGGAGACTAGAAATACAAAGAACCTTAGAGTCTGACATCTCTCTCACTTTGTAGAAGAGGAAATTGATATTGAGAGATATATTTTTAAACAACTTATCATCTTATCTGTAGAAACTGGCTGAAAAATTCAGAAGATATATTTGGAATTCAAATGTAGGTTTTGGAGTTATTATATTTATATGTAATTAAAATGCAACAATATCTTAGAATGTGCCTGACTGTGATGCTGAATCAAAGAACTATGGAATTCAAAGGCCAGGGCTTGGTAGATGTCAGTTTGGGAGAATGTAACAGGAAATTTTCATTAGCCACTGAATATCAACCAGTAATGACAGGAGAGAGGGAGCGATAGAACAAAGCTGATTATGATGGGATAAAAAGGACTGTCCTGTATTAATGTTGAAGACTATAATATTTTAGTAGCATCAGTCTGGGTAACTATTATTTATCTCATTGCCATGTTCATCACTTGGAGAAAGTCATAGAAATGATGAAATCTTAGATTGAGTTGGAGCCAAATTTTGATGAAAATAAACTAGTGCTAGAAGAATAGGATGTTTTAATCAGAGTGATGTCTTTTAATGTAACATTTCGGGAGCAGAAGAACTATTGGATAATAACAAAGTCCTGGGTGTGGACATCAGAGTGGGCAGGAGGAATAGAACAGCATGAACTAATTAGAATTCTCTAAAACCTGAAAGTGAAAAAGCTTAAAAGTCAGAGAACTTTGTCACCTGGTTCTTAGGTTTACGGAGGATGGTAGTAGATGTTGGGATGGAAAATAAGACAGAAAACAAGGAGCCAAGGTCTTTGATACATCAATTGGAGTGGATAGGGAGCTGTATAGATACAGGAAGAGTGGTGGAAAATAAAGCAGTGATGGTCCAAAATTAGCACCATGAAGTGAAATATTGTCTTGATCTTCCCTTGCTCTGGTCTCTGAGGAAAGTAGAACATGGATGGATAAGACACCACTTAATAGGATTTTGTATAGAAAGTAGTGCTTGGTCTGTCAGGAATCTGTTGGAATAGTGGAAAGCTCTCTAGAAATTTCAAAGAAGGGACCTAATGGAGAGAATTAGCAAATTACAAAAACAGAGCAGCCACTTTGTTCACTCAGGAAATTACTCCAGAATAGTGGAGGAAAGCACTGTCAATACTCTTAGCTGTTTGCAGACCTGAAGTAGACATTAACAGAGGGAAGCACTAATTCCACTGGATGTGTTTCACTAGACTCAACAAGGATATGCTGGTAAAGAAGCTTGGAAAATAATTTTCCCAATCTTCATATCTTATGATATATGGTGGTGAGATTCTTAGTGGGCAGGAATAATGCTGAGTGTGAACGGACATTATCAGGGAGAAGTAGTTTCAAGTAAGTTAAGACAAGGAGGTAGAGAGGAAATCAATCAGTGGATTTAAGGGACATGGATGCAGCTGGAAACCATCATTCTCAGCAAACTATCGCAAGAACAGAAAACCAAACACTGCATGTTTTCACTCATAGGTGGGAATTGAACAATGAGAACACTTGGACACAGGGTGGGGAACATCACACACAGGGGCCTGTTGTGGGGTGGGGGTAGGGGGAGGGATAGCATTAGGAGATATACCTAATGTAAATGACAAGTTAATGGGTGCAGCACACCAACATGGCACATGTATACATATGTAACGAACCTGCATGTTGTGCACATGTACTCTAGAACTTAAAGTAGAATAAAAAAGAAAATAAGTAAATAAATAAATAAATACAAATTAAAAAAAGACACAGATTTATTTGTTACTGTGGGACATGGACTAAAGAGGTCAGAGGAAAAAGTTTTGAAGGAGAGAACAGTGGGAAATTGCATTAAAGCAAAGTAAGCACAGAGCAGCATGACTCGGAAACTTCTATTGGACCAGAAATCAGCTAGAGGGAATCATATTTTAGATCTTGTGTAAATATCATAGGGAAGTGAAGCATGGTATGAATTAGCTGACTTCAAATTTCCTTAAAAAAGAAAAGGTTCAATTTTTTTTTTTGATGAAAAGAAAAATTAAGTTCTGCATGAAATGAGCAAGATGAATTGTTTATGTGACTATGGGAATTCTAACATGGCATGTAGGCAAGGAAATCTTCGCTTTCTAGGAACCTAACTATGTATTAGAAATTGTAGAAACCTCTGATAAATGGCAACACACTACCAGTGGAAATGGAAATAGATTTTTTAATTCATAATTCTTCAAAACACTTAACAAAACACGAATATCAATTAGAGGATATAGTATGGTGAACGAATTAGAAGATATTATTGTTCTAATTATTTATGTGTCCTTGAAGACATTATGATTGATTCCTACTCTGCTAACTTGGAGTTGGGATCAATTTTTTTGGCCAAAAAATTTTTTGAGAGGATATATGCTACTTTTGAACAAAAGTTTAAGATGCATCCTGTATTTCCACCGTTCCTCTTTTTCCTCCATCACCAGCCCAGCATGTCCCAGGTAGAGGCTGCTCCCTAATTCTGAGTCTGTGAACGAAGAAGACCTGAAGGGGAGCTGTAGCGGACCAGGAAAAAAAATGACACGAGAAGAAAATCCACCTTTGTTATTTGTGATTACTGAGATTTTAGGGTTGTCTGTAATTGTACCAATACCCGGTGAATCCTATACATTCTATTTTCCAAATATATTTGACTATACAGTTTTTTTTTTTAAATCTTAGAGAATCTTCTAGTAGGACAAGTTTCATTGAAAATGTGAACATAGGCTGGGTGCAGTGGTTCACACCTGTAATCCCAGCACTTTGAGAGGTGGAGGCTGGCAGAGCACTTGAGGTCAGGAGTTTGGTATCAGCCTGGCAACATAGTGAAACCCTATCTCTACTAAAAATACAAAAATTAGCCGGACGTGGTGGCGCATGCCTGTAATCCCAGCTGCTCCGTAGGCTGAGGTAGGAGAATCACTTCAATCCTGAAGCGGAGGTTGCCCTGAGCTGAGCTGGCGCCACTGCACTCCAGCCTGAGCTATTAACTCTGTGTTTCCTTAGGGTAAATATTTTTAAGGAAAAAGAATTTGGTCACTGATAATTGATCTTTAAAATACTCTATATGTAATTATCTTGATCATCTGTCCAAACAAACTTCCTCGTATCTTAATAAGATACACGCTATTGTTACTACCCAGTAATGTTAATGGGATTTAAAATGCTTTTCTGATTGTTTTGTAACTCTGCTTTGTTTTTGTTTCACATGAGACACTCACATGGTTATTTTATAGATTTCCTTGTTGATTTGGTGTGACAAAACAGTAGTTAAGGAACAGAGAAAATCACGTCTCATTCTAGCCAATCTAAACTTGAATCGTGAATGACGATTTTCATTGGTAGGTTTAGATCTTGAATTAACTCTTACTGGGGGAGGTAAACACGTACAGTTGACTCCTCAACAACACAAGTTTGAACTGAGTGGGTCCATTTGTATATAGATTTTTTTCAATAAACATATTGGTACATTTTTCTGTAAGTTTGCACAATTTGAAAACACCTTACAGAAAATATTCCTTAGTTTAGGAATATTTTTAAAAAATTAAGAAAATGTTAGGTATGTCATGAATGCACAAACTATGTGAAGATACTAGTCTATTTTATTTACCACCATAAAATATGCACAAATCTATAATAAAAGGTTAAAATTTATGAAAACATACACACACAGACACAGACCTTACATGACACAATTCTTAGTTGAGAGAAAAGTAAACATATGCAAAGATGTAGATTAAATCATAACTGCATAAAATTCACTGTAGTATACATTTATTACTGTGATGATTTTGTAGCCACCTCCTCTTGCTGTTGGGAAGCTCATACTGTGAGTGTCCACTTCAAATGCCACATGTTGCTAATCATCTCCACGTGAGCAGTTTATTGCCTGTAAGTTGCATATTAGAGTAAAAAGTGATCTCTCCTAGCTATTGCAAATTTTTCACATTTAGTGCAACACTGTAAATATTAAATAATGCCCTGGAATTTATACAAAGGACCACTAATGCTGAAAATACTCACAAGAAGCAGAGAAAAGTAATGACATTACACACACACACACACACACATACAAGCTTGAATTGCTTGATATGTGTCTTAGATTGAGGCCTGCAGCTGAGATTGTTCACCATTTCAGACGATTCTTGTTGCAAACAGAGAACATAATTTATGGTATCAATAAATACCATACTGTAAACATATTTTCTCTTCTCTACGATTTTTAAAATAACATTTTCCACCTGCATTGTAAGAATACAGCATTTAATACATATGACATACAACATATGTGTTAACCTATTGTTTATGTTATCATTAAGACTTCCAGTCAACAGTAGGCTATTGGTAGTTAAGATTTTGGGAAGTCAAAAATCATAAGCGGATTTTCATCTGAGTGGAGATTTGGTGCCCCTAACCTCCACCTTGTTAAAGGGTCAGCTATATGAATACTATGAATGTGGTATTAAGTGTTTGACTACAGGGGATTAGAGGAAAAAAGGAGCCCTGATTTTCAGCATTTGCCTATTTTCATGAAATAAGTTTTCCCACCATGGTCAATATCAAGCTACTGTCCTAAAGTCACTGTGTACAATTATTGGCTCTCCTGACTGTTCAGGAGCTTCCGTACACCCTGATCAGTAGCCCAAGCCTTTTAACTGAGGTCTGCATTTCACTGTGCTGTTATTGGGCTGCTGTTAGTAAGCCCTGGTCCTGCTTGGATATTAAATGTTATAACATCTCATCATTTCTTGAATGCCATTTTTGCCAAATCAGAATGAGAAAGCTTCTATGTGGCTTCTCCTTTCCAGTTCAGGTTGGCCTTGGCATCCAGAATTCTGTGATGACTTACATCCCAGTTTTCCAGAAACCTGACACTGCTTGCTTTTGATAGCCCTTTCTCCATTGGAGCTGAATTCTGTACATTTTACCTTCAACTACGTATATGTCTTTCTATAAACGGAGCAGCTATCCAGAGCATTCATTCTTCTCACCCTGTCTCCAATAATTGGTTCTCACCAATCTTTATTCTCCTCTCTCTCCTGTATTTTACTTTTTTAATTACTGACACCTGTCCAAATAACCTTACATTTGCCCACTTGGACATTTCATCAACTTGCCCAATTATCCTATTATAGTGACACTATGACTTTTTATTATCTTCAGTGACTGAGATCAGAGTGTGCCTAAGTCCAAGATCCTGAGTTATAACAACTGTTGTAAGTATAACACGAATGCACTAGACAGTCTGATTAATGTTTGTGATTAATGTATTCAAAAGACCCAAGGTAACTAAAATTAAATTTATCAAGTTTTAAAGTGTTGAATTTCTGAGATAAACTATTATCATAATGTAAAAAGTATTTAGGTTGAAAGGTATTCTTGGTTTGGTAAATAATGGAAGAAAGAACAATGATCTAATAACATAAATATACATAACAGGTATATTTAAACTTGATAAAATTACTTCACCCAGGTAAAATAATATGAACATTTTTTTCAAGATTATGTAATATATATATAAGTCTCGCCCAGTTGATACTAAAATTTTTCTTCATCAAAATGAAACCATCCACACAAACTTTATAAAATTATTTAGTGAAAAGAGGAAGGGGAGAAACGAAAATAAACTGAGCTTGCAGCACATTCAGCATTAATCATGCGGTCAGCCTGCTCTCGGCCCTGCTTCATTACAGCTGTTTCGTGCCCATTGTCATAGAATCACATAGACTCTCGTTACAAGACTATAGTTTCCCTTAATTGTTGTACAGATAACAACGTGAACTTTATAAAATGTTGTTTCCCCTTTGAGATATTCTTTCAGATACTGTGTACTGATGAAACTGCTGACTCAGCTGGTCTGAAGGACCCCACTAGCAGGGGCTGGTCTGAAGGGCCCTGCTGATTACAGCTGGCCTGAAGGACCCTACTGACATTAGCTGTTGTCCAGAGGATGCCGCAGGAAACTGACTCACCAAAAAATGCATCCTGAGTGATTTCATCCCCCTGACCCTGACCAATCACAACCCCAAATCTACAGCCCCTTGCCCTCCATGATTCCTATAAAAACTCCAGCCCAGAACTCCTCAGGGAGATGGATTTGAAGGTCTCCTCCCATCTACTTGCTCGATGCCCTATTATTAAACTCTTTGCTACAAACCCTGCTGGCTCTGTGTAATGAGTCTGTTACTTCATAAGGGGCATATGAAGTTGTTAGTCCTATATTACAAATAAGACGGTAAGCGGAGATACACCTGCAAGTATGCCTTTTATACCAAAGTGACACTAAGAATTCAGAGTAACAATGCATTATACAGTGATACTTTCAAGACAAGTTAGCAGAACAGTGTTACTAAAAAACTTGCAGCATCTGTAACACACTATTAGATAGTGTGACTTGAGTAATGAAAATGAAAAATGTGTTATTTGAACAGATGTTGCAGCTATTTGGAGAGATGTAGCCACTAACCTATGTATATATTTATCTTCAAATGGCCAAACTGACCCTGCTTGAACATGAAGAAAATCCTTCTTAAGAGGCACACCCAAATTCAAAATAGTTTCTGCTGTGTACTTGCTAGAGCTTGCATTAAAGTGAGCCTAGTAGAACAACCCCCAAAGTTGATGATTCATAAATGTCTTGAAGGATTTTGGAATTTCGTTTGAGTATCATGTTATGGAATCCAAATATAGTTTTGTTACAGTAGGTAGCTAGTCAGACAAGAACAGGGCAACAGAGGGTTCCCTCACCTCAAAACACACACAACAGGAATGTCAGATGTCAGGCAACCATCAGATGATGGTCCAGCAGTTTTTAACTATCTTTCTAAAATAATAATTGGTCACAGCCAGCAACAGGGAATGGCAGTCTCCCAATAAACAGAAACACCTGAAGCTGGTAATGAGCAACTTCCCAATAAGATCTCAGTAGTTGAGCTGGGTGCGGTGGCTCACACCTGTAATCCCAGCACTTTGGGAGGCTGAGGCAGGTGGATCGCCTGAGGTCAGGAGTTCAAGACCAGCCTGATCAACATAGTGAAACCTTGTCTCTACTAAAAATACAAAAAAAAAAAAAAAAAAAAAAGAAAAAGAAAAAGAAAAAACAAAAGCACCTAACTGGGTGTAGTGGTGGGTGCTTGTAATCCCAGCTACTAGGGAGGATGAGGCAAGAGAATCACTTGAACCCAGGAGGAGGAGTTTGCAGTGAGCAGAGATCATGCCATTGCACTCCGGCTTGGGAAACAAGAGCAAAACTCCATCTCAAAAGAAAAAAAAATGTCTCAGTAGTTGGGTAAGTGGACTAAAGCGTGCACATTGAGAGGCAAAATGGCGGAGTTTAAATGGTATATGACCTTGTAGGGACATTTGACTGATAAGAAAAAAACAATGCCTCAAGTAAGCATGCGTATAGCTCCTGTAAACACACTGCGTATGTGACCCCTCCCAAGTGCTACCAGGTCAGTGTGCATGCAGAAAACCTATCCCAAAAGAAGAATCAGAGAAGGGATGCAACACCCCAGAAGTATGCCAACATATAAAACCCTAAGTCAAAGGTCAAACTGGACACTTGATTTCTCAAGTTGCCCACTTGGCCCTCTTCCAAGTGTACTTCCATTTATTCCTGCTCTAAACTTTTTAATAAACTTTTTCTCCTGCTCCAAAACTTCCCTAGGTCTTTCACTCTGCCTGATGCCCCTTGGTCAAATTCTTTCTTCCAAGAAGGCAAGAATTGAGGTTGCTGAAGACCCATATAGATTCAATCTCAGTAACATACTTTGGTATGTTACGTAGGTTCCATACAAATGTTTGGTTTGGTAACATATGTTCCCCAGTGGTAAAACAGCTCTATGCCTCACCTTCTTTGGTTGGTGGCGTTCAACCCCATAAACAATTTTATTCTCCCCTTTCACTCTCCTGCTTACCAACCCCCAGGATAATTCTTCTTGGCCACAGTGGCCCTGATCCCTCCAGCTGATCTCTCAGCTCACCCTGATGGGTGGTTATTGGGGTTGGGAAGAACCTTGGAGTCTTCACCGCATAGGATCGAGCCACTAATGGCCCTCCTGGACAGGAGGCTTGTGAGAGCGTTAGGGCTAAAGCCTAAAACTGTACCGTGTCTGGGATTTCCTCAGATTTTTAAACTAAAGTTGGCTCTTTACCACAAACCCACACCACCTATCCACCCATTCTCCTGTCTTTTTCTTTTCTTTTTTATTTTCTTTTCTTTCTCTCCTTTTTTGATGGAGTCTGGCTCCGTCACCCAGGCTGGAGTGCAGTGTTGTGATCTGGGCTCACTGTAACCTCCGCCTCCCAAGTTCAAGCAATTCTTGTGCCTCAGCCTCCCAAGTAGCTGGGACTACAGGCGCACGGCACCACACCCAGCTAATTTCTTTTGTATTTTAGTAGAGACAGAGTTTCACCATGTTACCCAAGCCGGTCACGAACTCCTGAGCTCAGGCAATCCACCTACCACAGTCTCCCAAAGTGCTAGGATTATAGGTGCGAGCCACCACGCCTGGCCTATTCTCCTGTGTTCTCTGTGGGTATTCTGAAATGGCCTTGTGCTCCCACTGGACCATCTGCCTCAGGGGCCAATCTGTGTCTTTGTTTTCACTTCATATACCGCGTGACTTCTTAAACACACACCATGTTATTCATGTGCCGTCAGCTCTTGCTGCATTTGTGTAGCAGCAAAGACACTGACTCACTTGCAAATATTCCCTGGAATTTATACTTGTTTTTACTCTACCAACTCAGATGGCTTCCAACCCTTCCCCTGTCTGCTGGCACACTGCCAGGACAGACACTAATTGGAACTCCAGCTCTTCCAGCAACTTATGACTTACTATATGCTTTTCGGTCCTGTTATGCCCCAGGGTCAAGTTTTCTGGTGGCTTTTGAAGGAGTCTGTCTGTCTGCATAGGGCCTCACTCTGTGGTCCTTTAAGGATCCCACTTACTTGCTTTTTTAGTTAGTACCCCTTTGGGAGGAGGGAAAATTCTTCCTTTGCTATTTGTGACTTCGCATCCCAATCTCCAAGGCTTCTGGAGGTTACTACTTTATGTCAAGAGGACAAATAAGCATTGATCTCTTGAATCCAAGAGCTGCTGTTTTGTGAGTATATGAAGGCTTTCCATGAGTATTCCCCTCATTTCCTCCCACTTCCTCCCATAGCCTCCATTTCTCTAATCACTACCATGCCCTTCAAAACATGCATCAAGACATTCAAGGTCATATTTGAAGGGAGAAAAGTTCAGTCCCCTTTCATCAGTTAGTTGAAAAACAGGCTTCTCATCTGCTTAAAGACCATAGGAAATGGGAATCTAAGAAAAGAGGTAATCATTTTGCTGATAGAATGCTTCGAGTAAGAGTCAATATAAGGTGATGGAGACAGGGATATAGGCTGGCCTGAGGCTGCAGGCAGAAGAAATTCATAGGTCAGAGATGAAGGTTGGTCCCAGGCTAAAAGATTACCATTAGAACAGAGATGAAGGCAAGGTTAGGGGTACATGGTAAGACCAGTTTATTCAGAGCCCGAAGGAAGAACAGGACAGGGCCCACTGTTCACTTTGGGATCTCTTCTGTTCTCAAGTGGGTATTTGTGACGAGATGGGACCAAGGATAAGGGTATATGGTAAGACAGGTTCATTCCAGAACACAAGTCACAAATGAGGACACCTTATTAAGGATAATATGAAACTAAGAGAGGATGCTTTCTTTTCCTTTTTTTCTCCTCTATTCTGTCTTCACAGATGGGTAATTATGACTCCATACCACAGGACACACCCCTTGCATACGCCCTCAAGAACTTTTCCCAGTTCGAGAATTTGAGGACGCATGCGAGGGGTATGTCCTAAAAAGTAAAAGGCTAGTTTTTTCCTGTAACACAGCTGTGTTGAATACAACCTTGAATACAAGCTTCAGGACCTGGAATTTTGGCTGGAAAATGGAAGCCTAAATTTTAATATAACCTATCAACTAGATTTGTTTTACTACCAGAAAGAAAAATGGACAGAACCCCTAAGTACAGGCCTTCCTGGCCCGAAAAAACAACCCTGCCCTTTGTCAGGCTTATAAAATTGATCCAGCGATGGTAGTAGCCACCGTCAGGCAGCCCCCTGCAGTTGGTTCAGGACACCCATTATTGAGTTTTCTCAGGGCTGAAGCCCCAGGAAACCAAGAGCAGAGTTTAGCTCAAACCCCACTGTCCTTCTACCCCGTTATATCCAAATATCCCAGCGCCAGAACCTTCCCCTCCCTACCCAGGGTCATCTTCTGGAAATCACCGCCTTAAGTTAGGCCCTCTTTAAGAGGTTAGGGGCCACAGTAGACCCACTACAGTCCAGACTCCATTCACTATGCAAGACCTGAGCCAAATTAAAACAGAACTAGGGAAGTTTATAAAGGATGCTGACAAATATATCAAATGGTTCATAAACTGGGCTTAACATTTGAACTAACCTAGAGGGATTTATCAGTCATATAGAGAAAACTCTAAGAGAGAATATGACTCCATTATGGAGATGGCCAACAATTTGCAAATGCAATGCCTATAATGGTCCCTGGTGGCTACCCTGTGGGATCCACTGCTGTTCCCCAGGTCAACCCCAATTGGGTTACAACATCCAGGGGGGTATATGGGCAAAGGACCACATGTTCATCTGCCTGGTAGAAGGGTAAAAGCTAGAAGAACAAAGGCTGTGAACTCTAATTGATTGGCCTTAATAGGCCAAGCCCATCTTGAAAACCCATTGCTGTCCTAGAGAGGCTACAAGAGACCCTAATGAAACATATTAACATAAACCCAGAGACACTAGAAAGGCAACTGGTCCAACTTAGGCAGCCCCAGATATTCAGAGGAAACTCCAAAAGCTCACACTGGGCCCCAAAACCCCCATATTTGACATCATCAGACTAACTTCTTTGGTCTTTTACAACCAGGACCTGGTGAAGGAGGAAAGGGCTCAGGAAAAGGAGAGGCAAAAGGAAAAGCAGCAGTTCCAGCTACTTGCTGCCCTACAAGTCTGTCAAGTCCCTTGAGGTTGCTCTTGGAATATCTTCCCAGGCAACTGCCATCAGTGCGGGAAGCCAGGCCACTGGAAAGCCAATTGCCCCAATGAGATAGATGGGAAAAAGCCCTGAACAGCTTGGCTCCTCTGCCACAAGCTCATTCCCTGAAAACGGGACTGCTGAGCACTGAAAGAACCCTGGGACAGAATCCCAATCCCTGATAGCCTTTATCTAAAGGGACCCTATGCTCTAACTCCTCCTGGATCGAACATCACTATAGAAGAGATAGAGCCAAGGACTGCTTTGGATGTGGTAGGTAGAAATATAAGTTCTCTTTTGGACACAGGAGCGGCCTGCTCAGTGCTTATCTCTTTTACTAGGCAATTATTCTCCCAATCCCCTCAGTTGATGGGGGTAAATGGGGCACTCATAACCTGAAGGTTTACTCCTCCTCTGTGGTACCTGTGTGTGGTAACTGTTTTTTCTCACTCGTTTTTAGTGATGCCAGAATGTCCTATGCCCCTTTTGGGTAGAGATATTTTGTTCAGACTAGGATCTCAGCTAATCTTTCCTCCAGGACTAGCACATCCATTTCCAAATACAGTCTTATGCCTCAACACACACACACATGCACACACACACACACACACTCTCACATACACACATGTATGAACTGTGCCCAGACCTTCCCATTAATTCCAGAGGTCTGCTCCCCAGGAATACCAGGAAAGGCCATAATGCCTATAGTAATTCAGCTCAAGGATCTTCCTGCTATCCTGTAGAAGGCAGTTTCCTCTTCAGCCAGAGGCCAAAAAGGGACTTCCACCCCTGATCGAAAAATCTGTAAAACATGGGTTGTTAATACTCTGTAACTCACCCTGTGATGCCCCTACCTTACCTGTTTAAAAGAGCAATGGAACAATGGAGAATACAGGCTAGTCTAGGACCTGCAAGTCATAAATGGGGCAGCAGTCTCAATATACCCAGTGGTTCCCAACCTATGTGTAATTTCAGGAGAAGTACCTCCAGATGCTCAGTGATTTTCAGTCTTAGATCTCAAAGATGCTTTCTTTTGTATCCCCTTAGACCTATCCTCCCAACTTCTATTGCATTTGAGTGAGAGAATGACAAAGGAAGGATTCAACATTCTCTTGGATAGTGCTTCCACAAGGTTACAGAGCTAGTCCGCATTTGTTTGGGCAAACCCTGGCTAGAGATTTGCAGGTTCTAACTCTTAAGAGGGGAGGTTGTCTCCTAAAGTATGCAGATGACCTGGTAATCTACTCTCCCTTAAGAAAGTTAGGAATCCAACATCTAGTCCAGACTTTAAATTTTCTTGCAGACAAAGAGTACAAGGTGTCCAAAGCCAAGGCACAGCCACTAACACAAGATGTCTAATACCTGGGAATAATCCTTACCCCTGGAGAACATAAGCTCCCTCTGGAACAGATACAGTCCATCCTTAGAATGACTATCCCAACAACTCAAAAGCAACTTCGGGCTTTTCTAGGAATCACAGGATATTGCAGACTTTGGATACTGAGATATGGTGGAATTGTTAAGTTCTTATATTAGGCTCCAAAAGAAGGAACAGATAGGGACCCACTTCAGTGAGAAAAGGATCAAGAACAAGCCTTTAGGCAGCTAAAAACTGCTCTCTCACAAGACTCTGCCCTTTGGCCACCCATACTAACCAGATCTTTTCATTACTAAGAAGCAAGATGTAACCCTAGGAGTTCTAACTCAAAGTGTCTGGCCAATCAATCATCCTGTAGACTACTTTTCAAAGAACCTAGACCCAGCAGCATAAGGGTGGCCACATTTTCTCAAGGTAGTGGCTGTAGCAGCCCTCTTACTTGAGGAGGCTCTCAAAATCACAATGGGACAGTCAATCTAGCTCCTGATGTTCCACAAAATAGGCCCCTTATTGGACATAAAAGAACCACAGTGGCTCACTGACAACAGACTTCTTAAGCACTAAGTCTTGTTATTAGAAAACTTGAGCAGTCTGTTGAGTGATGTTCTACCCTTAACCCAGCCTCCTTACCCCCACTACCAGGAGAGGATGACTCAAAACATGCACGTTGTGAGATGCTTAACCAAATTTATGCTAGTCAGGAAGACTTAAAGCATCAGCCCCTACATAATCCAGATGGAATATGGTTGTCAGATTGCAGTAGCTTTGATAAGAATGAAACAAGATGGGCAGGGTATGCTACAGTGTCCCTTCACCAAATTATAAAGGTTAAAGTTCTGCCCCTGGGAACCTCAGCACAACCAGCCAGACTTATTTTTCTGACCAGAGCACTAAAACTAGGCGAAAAAAAGAAGAAGAACTGTGTGTGCAGATTCCAAATATGCCTTTCTGGTGCTTCATGCACACATGGCTATCTGGAAGGGAAGTGGGTATCTAACACCTTGGGATATTCCTATTAAGTACAGGCCTCAAATATTAGAGCTGCTAGAGGCTGTTCATTTGCCCCAGGAAGTGACAGTAGTGCACTGTAAAGGAGACCAGAAGAACTCTGATGAAACTGCATGGGAAATAGGTTAGCTGACCAAAAAGCTAAAGACGCAGCCATCTCAGATGATACCTTCATGGAGGCTTCGTTCCTTTCTCTCCCCAGTGAACTTCCCCATCTCCAACACACTAAGGAAGAAATAGATTGGGCCACTTTACATAGGTATAAAGAAGAAACTAACGAATGGTACAGGTTGGGAGAACTTCTCCATCTACCTAAAGCCTCCCAATGGAAAATCATCAAGAGTTTACCTGACTCCTGCCACCTTGGAAAGGACAGTCTAAGGCAAATTTGTAAATGAGCGTTCAGCATGAAGGGACTAAACAAAACTATTCAACAGGTTTTTCAAGCCTGCACCTTGTGTACCATAAATAATCCCTAGGGATGGAAACCATTTTCATTAGTAAGTTCATTCCAAAGAGAGGTACATACCCTGGGGAGGAGTGGCAGATGGACTCCATTCAGCTCCCCACATTCTGCAGGTATAAATACCTCTTGTTCTGTGTAGATGTCTTCACAGAATGTGTAGAAGCCTGCTTCTCAAGGACTGAAAAGGCATGTGAAGTAGCGAAATTCCTCTTAAAGGAACTCATTCCCTGGTTTGGGCTCCCTGGGTCATTGCAGAATGACAATGGTCCATCCTTCCCTTCCCAAGTAACTCAACAGGTTAGTAGTGCCCTAGGTATAAAGTGGTACCTTCACCCTGTCTGGAGACTGCAATCTTCAGGAAAAGTGGAGAGAACTAACCAAACCCTCAAAAGCATCCTTAATAAACTCTGCCAGGAAACAGCATAGCCATGAGTGTGGACCTCTCACCTTTAGTTCTCCTTTGCATCTGTATTGCCCCTAAAGGCTTCCTTGGAATTAAGACCTTTAGAGTCCTTATGTGGTAGGCTATTCCTATATTAAGACTTATTACCAGATGAAGAAACTGCCAAAATCACCTAGTATGTCTCTTCTTTAGAAGGCTTCCAACAGGTTCTCTAGGAATATGGAGGAAACCTAAAATCAGAAGTGGAAATATCTTCACCTCTATATCCTCAAGCTCACTAGTTCTAATTAAAGCCTAGAAGAATGCAAACCTGAATTCCCAACTAACTCCACTCTGGAAGGGCCTCGTCACTGTTCTATTATCTCATCCCATAGCCATTAAAGTACCAGAGATTGCCTGCTGGATATATCACACCCAAAGGAAGCCGTGGAAAGGAGCCCACACACCTGAGCCAGAAGCAACACCCGCAGTTCCTGAATATACTTGCAAGGTACTGGAAGATCTGAAATTCCTCTTTCACTGAAAAGTTAAGTAATGCTTTTTCACCTCAAAGTAAGGTGATCCCAATAGCAGGAATTTTACATGCAATTGCTCTGATTGTTATCATTATTTTAACCCTAACTGTATACCACCAGAAGTTTCAGCAGCAGGTTGCTTTGTGACAAATTTCTCTTTTACAATCACCATAGATCACCGTGGGTCTGCTCCTGCTGGTTCTCATACTCACCACTTTACTAATAGCACACTACCATCTTGATTTCCCATCATGAGAAAAAGCTTGGCAATTGATCCAAAGCACAGGATTCCCTTATTCCACCAGTTGCTGGTTATATACTAGCTCTTCTGCTAAAACACCAGAGAGCGCTTATCCAGCCTCGCCCAGAGACTGGACAAGCATACAGGTGGAATTACATAGTTTTTATCAATGAGACCTTAATCTGAAAATGATGTTCCGACCTGCAAAAAGTCTTCTTGCAAAAGTAAAGCAAGATTTCACTGGTATCTGCAGGGAACCTCCCATTTTTGGGCCCATCTTTTCTAAGATTGATTTAATGGCAGTAGCCCCTGTTTGTGTTATAACCAAAAGTAAAAATGTAAAGAAGGTAGGCACTCTTCTCAGTACAGTTTGTAATGTTACTTTCAGTGTAGAGCCTAACCAACAGACATACCAAGCAAATGCCCATAACCAATTCTACCATCAACCAAGATTCCCCAGACCTCCAGATATTACCTTTCCTCAGGGAACTTTGCTAGATAAGTCTACCCAGTTTTGCCAGGGAAGCCCAAACTCATGCAGTGCTCACAATTTCTGGTTCCAGCCTGCTGATTGTAACCAATATCTGCAAATTGTCAATCTCAGTTCCACAGCAGAATGGGTCCTATTAGACGAAACTCAAAATTCTGTTTTTTGGGAAAATAAAATCAAGGGATCTAAACAAAGCCAAACTTCATACATCAAAAGCTTAGCAGGCATAACTATAGCCACCAACTACCTGCGTGTGTCACAGTCTTGGAAGTTTTTGGAACGTCCCTCACCCCCTTATTTTGTTTTAACATCCCTACTTCTCTTAAAACCCGAGGAGATCTCTATATTGTGGCTAATTAGTTCACCAATGCCTCTCTGCTAGCTGTACTGGAACTTGTACCATAGGCTATGTATCCCTGGACATCTTTATGGACCCTGGTAATCTCTCTTTTACAGTACCAGTCTATGAGCATTCCATCTTGCCCAGACAGGCTATCCAATTAATTTCCCTCTCCTTCTCACGAGGCTCAGCATTATAGCCAATACGAGAACTGGAATTACTGGAATCACAAAAGCCTCCTTAACCTATAGCCAGCTCTCAAAGGAAATGACCAACAACACTGATGCCATGGCTAAAACCTTAATGACCATGCAAGAACAAATCAACTCTTTAGCAACTGAAGTCCTCCAAAATTGTCAAGGACTAGATACCTTAACAGCAGCACAAGGAGGAATTTGTTTAGCCTTAGATGAAAAACATTGCTTTTGAGTTAATCAATTGGGAAAAGTACAAGACAACATCAGACAACTCCTAAATCAAGCCTCCGGTTTATGGGAACAAGCCTCTCAAGTTGGCTAAATTGGGAAGGAATTTGGAAATGGTTCTCCTGGGTTCTTCCATTTTTAGGACCACTTGTTGGTTTACTTTTGTTCTTTTTTGGTTCATGCCCTCTAAATCTAATAACCTGGTTTGGCTCCTCTTACCTTCAGGCCATTAAGCTCCAGATAATCTTCAGTGAAGGATACATGCTTTCAATATTCAAGAACCACCCTTCTACAGAGGACCCCTAGAGTGCCCATCAGTGGGACACGACAGAAGTAACATTCTGCCCCTGTCGCCCTTGGACCTGGCTGGATACTTCTTTCAACCACTCATGGAGCTACCCTGCCCTGAGAGCTAGCAAAAGGCTCAGACCTACTGAACAAGCACCGCCACCCCTCTGTCAGCAGGAAGCAGTTACAGAAGACTAACACACATTCATTTTCCCAAAATAATTGAGGTCTTAATACTCTTGCGGGGGAAAATGTTACAGAAGGCAGCTAGTCACACATAAGCAGAGTAGGAGAGGCCCTACCCCACCAGAAATGTCAAGCAACTATCAAGTAATGATCACATGGTATTAAACTGTCTCTCTAAAATAAAAACTGATCGTAGCCAGCAGCACCAGGGAAAGGCAGTCTTCCAACAGATAAAAAGACTGGAAACTAGTGATCAGCAGCTTCTTAATAAGGTCTCAGGAGTTGGATGAGTCGGCTCAATTCAAGCTTGTGCATTAACATGCAAAATGGTGGACTTTAACTGGTATATAACCTTCCAGGGACATTTGATTAGTAAGGGAAGAATGTCTCAAGTGAGCATGCTTACAACTTCAGTAAACACACTACACATGTGACCCCTCCCTGATGCTAGCAGGCCACTGTACATCCAGACAGACTATCCCAAGGGAAGAATCAGGAAGGGACACAAGACTCCAAAAGTATGCCAACTTATAAAACCCTAAGTCAAGGGCAAAACTGGGCACTTGATCTCTCAAGTTGTCCACTTGGCCCTCTTCCAAGTGTAGCTTACTTCCTTCTGTTCCTGCTCTAAACTTGTTAATAAACTTTTACTCCTGCTCTAAGATTTGCATCGGTCTCGCACTGTGCCTTATGCCCCTCGGTCGAACTCTTTCTTCTAAGGAGGCAAGAACTGAGGCTGTTGCAGACCTGTACAGATTCACCACCAGTAACAGTATCACTTAGCAATAGCTGTTAAGTCTGTTAACGAAGAAAGACCTGAAAAATAAAGGAAAACAGTATATAATTTGAAAAGAAGAATACTAAAAATGCAACTGATTATCTTTTCATTCATGTACATGGCATGTTTTCTCATTTTTAAAAAACTATAGCTTTTATTTGGCAGATATTTTTGTACTTTGTGGGTGAAAAGATTATTTCCTATTTAAATTTACAAAACACATTACAAACATTTTAGCACTTTAGTACATGAAAAATAGTGTACTTTAACCATAGCTATAGTCCCATTTCCATCAATGTGGCTAAGATGTAGAATACCTACTAACCAAGTGATTATTTCATACTTCTGTTTATCCTTTTGTTGATGCCATGAAAATCTGGAGAAATTTAATAATGTCATATTTGTTTATATTCTTAAAACAAAGAATAATACAGCAAATATATATTAAAAGTCACATCATATGGTTTTCAATGAAGCAAACAGGGATAGGTAAAGGAGACTCTTCTAAATGTCAAGGCTACTCTATGTTACTTTTTAACGTGATAGTGATAAAATCATAACTCAAATACTTTTTTTGGCTAATCTTATACTTTTCCATAGTTAAAAGCATTTCTACTCTTAACAGGTGCAGTATATTAATTTATAATTTATGCCAAGCTGTCAAAATTCTCATTTTCAAGCATCATAATCCTTTTCACAAGTCCAAACTAAAGCAACTTTCTAGTGTTCACTGATATTTTTACTACTAATTTTCAGAAGTGTATTGAATAAGACACAATTTCCATTGTCCATGTTTTTATAGTATGTTGCTACATCTCTTTTATATTGCAGTTTTACCATGTATACCAGCTATAGAGTCATGTCATTTGTTCTAGTTATCACAGATTTTGTATAAGTAAATGACTTAGAAACTTTTTTTTTTTTTTTAGACAGAATCTCATTCTGTTGCCCAGGCTAGAATGCAGTGGCATGATCATAACTCACTGTAGCCTCAAACTGCTAGGCTCAAGAGATCCTCCTGCCTCAGCCTCCCAAGTAACTGGGACTACAGGAGTGTACCACCATGCCTGGCTGCTAATTTTTTTTTTTTCTTGAGACGGAGTTTCACTCTTGTCGCCCAGGCTGGAGTTCAGTGACACGATCTCAGCTAACTCAACCTCCGCCTCCTGGGATCAAGCCATTCTCCTGCCTCAATGTCCCGAGTAGCTGGGATTACAGGTGTGAGCCACCATGCCCAGCTAATTTTTGTATTTTTAGTAGAGATGGGGTTTCACCATGTTGGCCAAGCTGTTCTCAAACTCCTGACCTCAGGTGATCCACCTGCTTCGACCTCCCAAAGTGCTGTGATGACAGGTGTGAGCCACTGTGCCAGGCCATATTTAAAATTTATTTTTCTAGAGGTGGGCATCTCACTATCTTGCCCAGGCTGGTCTTAAACTTCTGGCCTCGTGTGATTCTCCTCCCTTGTCCCCACAAAATGCTGAGATCAAAGACTGAAACTTTCTATTTTTTGAAAATGTAAAACAAGTTTGATATACAATCAACATTTGGCAAAAACTATATCCTTTACAAAGCCATGTTCAAATAGGTAAATGCGTTCCTCTGCCTGGATGATGCTCATCTTGGGCTTGCAGAACAAAATTCCAATGGACAAAGGTAAATAGGTGAAGAAGACTTTATTCAAGCTTATTGCAAAAACAGGGAGATTGAAATCAACTCCACTTAAGGAAAAGGTGGGAATGTTTTTAAACACTGGAGTGAGTGTATGGAAAAGTACTGGAAGGCTTTAGGAAGGGGGTTGATCACTGGAATGTGTCCAGCACAATTAGTTATTCCTGAGCTTGCATTTCTATTTTCTGTGATTAGGCCATTTGTGTTTGCTAGTTGGGACCCATAGAAGTTAGTCTCCTACTCTCCCAAGGAGACTGGGAGGTAAGGGTGCTATTCCCTGCAATGTTTATATTTCAAAGAGATAGGTCCTGGGTCACTGAGAAGGACATTCCTGAGCCTTAATACTGGCAAGAAGCTGGGAGAAGATTTACATACATTTCAAAGGGCAGAAAAATAATTTATGATTATAAGTTTTCTGAAATAAATATTATAAGAAAAGGTTTGTCAGGGCCCTATAGTCAAGAAGAACTCTGTGTAAAGTTCGGTCAAGCTGAGGGAAACATGAAGGCTTGCATGGTTAGACTGAAAACATTGCTTGTATGCATATTTGTTAGGGATGCTGGGACCTGCTACTCCTTTAATTGTAACTAGGACCCTTTGGGCCATGAGAAATTTAACACAAGAGTGAGAACTTTTTGGGGAGACTTTACTGGCACAAGATACTATTTACCTAAGACAATCAGACTTTATTCTAAGCTTGATTCAGAGAGACCAACATTCATAAACATTATAAAACTAAAATATTTTAATAGCTATTTTTTTGTTCTCAAAGCTATGGCAGTGTACCTAAAATCAACAATAAAATGGAAAAAGAGACTTCAGATACTGTCTTGTTTAAGTATCTTGCCTTAAATTTTGATATTTCAAGGTATACTAGAGAACTAGCAATACATTTTATGTTGAACACTGACAAAAACAACCTAAATTTTACAGCCACAAAGAACTAGTTTTAGCTGAGGTTACTATAAGGCTAATGAGGACAATTACATAATGCAAATTTTGAGTCTTTTACAGTGAGTTAGCCCTAGAGTTTTTTTGCTGAGAATAGCAGAAGGATGTTTTTTTTTTTCCCCAGAGAAGTGACTTTTTATAAATCAGATATGTATGATTATTAACACCAATTATTGTCAATACAGGTCTTCCTGATTTTCCATCCTGGTAATTACCATTGACACTAATTCAGATATTTTTACTTTCCAATTAACTTTCTACGATTTATGCAGGTCTCCAAATTTACATATTTATATCTGTTCTCCAAAGCCCTATTGCTCAATGCCATTATCAGGTTCACCCAAGTGCCTCATTCTTACCACATTCTAATAACTGATGCCTAAGATCTGCCTCCTTTGTCCTTTAATGATCACATTCTGTTCATCTCCTTAACTCTGCCACAGAGGAGGACAGCCCTCTGCAACATATATTTTAGTTTCTTACTTAAATGGCTTCTTCCTTGCTTTTTAGAAAACAGAAATTAATCTTACACAATGTAAAGGAACTGGGTAAGCTTAGAGAAAAAGCATCTATTAAAAACAAAACACCACAAAACAACTAGGAGGAAGAAGGAAGGAGAGTGCTGTTTCCAGTGTTATCATTATATCTGTGAATGATAAATACAACAGTTTCTAGCATTGTGAGAGCTGTTTTCTCACCTGTGATGTGAAAAAAAAGACAAGGGAAGAAATTAAGAAATGCAGAAGTCAAAATATAGAATCTATGCATTATTTTCTCTAAAATAGAGCCTATAAATAGGAATATGAGAATTTTTAAAATCTTTTTTTAACATCCATGTAAACTTGGAAAAGATATTTTTTAATATTAAAAATGAGTCATATAACGTTTTATTACCAGTAACTTAATGACATGTTGTATCTTACCTTGTTCTTGTTCTGTATTTTTCCAACGTGAGTTTATTAGGCACTTAATTTTTGCCAGATATTATAAGAGATCACTGGATACACCATTATTTAGAAATCATTCCTGACCTAAAGTAATTTATGAATTAGAAGTAAAGATGGTGAGATAATAAGTAAATGTGACACAGAGACATGAGTGCCTAGTAGGCTGAGTAAGGGAGAAAGGAAAAATTACTAGCAAGAAATGGTGAACCAAGTCTTTGATCAATCACAAAGTCTTCCTTAGGTAGAGAATTCTAGTAATAAGCATATGTATGTGGGTTCTTCTGGAAAATATGTTACTAGGAATTAAATTTCAAAAGTACTTCTGCATTTAATTTTAATATTCTCTCTCAATTGCTTTTGGAATAGCTTGTACCAGATTATGTACTCACTAAATGTTTTATACCTTCACTAACACTATTTACCATCAAGAATTTGAGTTCTGATACTCCAATGTTTTTGTTTTTCCATATCTTGAGTTATAAATGATATTTGTTTGTTTGTTTGTTTTCCTGAGAACTCTTATGTACATTCCTTTTTATTTCAAATTGAATTGTTTTGGCCTTTTCTAAGTGCCTTGGAGGAGTTCATCTTTATTTAAAAAACTATTTTTGTTTTTATTTAAAAAATTTTCCCACAGATTTTGACTTAGCAATAATCTGTTTCACACAGAATTGTTTTATTTTTAGATAGTTTAGTTTTCCATGTTAAGATATTATTTCTTTATTGCAAGAATGGTTATTAAGGTTTAGTATTTTATATTTTATATTCATGGGAATTATATTATACATGCACTTTTGCAGCAAGCTTCCCCTCCTCAACCCACTTAATGGTAAATGAAGCAAAATTTTGGAATTTATAACCTTAGCTTAATCTTTCTAAAAGCAGCAGATATTTCTTTCACATAGCACTAGCATAACTTATGTAATCAGCTCTTTAGTGATGTGTACTTAGCCTTCTTGACAACTATGGAGGTGACTGTAAAGTTTTCATACTCACTATTATTACACATTTGTATTAGTCTGTTTTTATGCTGTTGATAAAGACATAACCGAGACTGGGAAGAAAAGGAGGTTGAATTTGACTTACAGTTCCACATGGCTGGGGAGGTCTCATAATCATGGCAAAGGGTGAAAGGCACTTCTTTCATGGTGGCAGCAAGAGAAAAAGAGGAAGAAGCAAAGTGGAAACCCCTGATAAACCCATCAGATCTCATGAGACTTATTCACTATCACATCAGAACAGCACAGGAAAGACCAGCTCCCATGATTTAATTACCTCGCCCTGGGTCCCTCCCACAACATGTGGGAATTCTGGGAGATACAATTGAAGTTGAGATTTGAATGGTGACACAGCCAAATCATATCAAGATTCTATTATAAATTCCTAATATTGAATAATTTGTTTAAATATTTTATTTACTACTGATTTCAATTTGCTCAAATCATTACAGATTTTTTCCTATTTATTAATTTATTTTCTTGCTTATTTAACTTTTGAGTTCTGTTCATGAGATTAGTTTGATTTATTTTTTAATGTGTAACCTTTGCCAGATTGAGGTCAGTATTATGCTGTCCTCATAATCGATTGGCAGACACACTTATCTCTACTATCTGGATCAATTTAGACAGATTTGATGTTTTCTTTTCTTTGAAAGTTTCAGGGAGAACTATTTATTTATTTATTTTTTTAGATGGAGTCTCTGTTACCTGGACTGGAGTGCAGTGGTGTGATCTTGGCTCACTGCAACCTCCGCCTCCTGGGTTCAAGCGATTCTCCTGCCTCAGCCTCCCCAAGCAGCTGGGACTACCATGCCCAGCTTTTTTTTTTTTTTTTTCTTATTTTTAGTAGAGATGAGGTTTCACCACGTTGGTCAGGCTGGTCTCAAACTCTTGACCTCAGGTGATCTGCTCACCTTGGCCTCCCAACCACGGAGAACTTTTATAACCATCAGAGCCTAGAGCTTGCTTAAGGGGCAGCTATCATTTTCAATTTTCAAATGTCTAAATTCTTCAGAAACTTGAGGGTTTCTATTTGTTGTCAATTATGCTTAGGTAGTTTGTATTATTCTAGAAAATAGTAATTTTAAGTCATTATTCGTATTTATTCATATTTATTTCATAATGTTGGTAAATTGAATAGGACTTTTTACATTGAATTGTACCTGTAATTTTCCCCCACTTTTAAAGTTTATGAATTTTAACTTTTTTTCCTCTGGTTGGTTTTGATGAGGTTCATTTACTCTTGTATTTTAATTTTATTATTGTGTTGATTTTTCTTATACAAAAACAGATCTTTTGTTTATTTATTACTTTGAAAATTATTACTTCCTCGTTTCTGCTTTACCAATTCTGTCATTCTGCGTTCCTTTGGCTTATGTAGTTATATATTTTCTAAAGTATGGAACTGGTTACTCAATTCATTTATCTTTTTTTTTTTTTTTTTTTTTTTTGAGACGGAGTCTCGCTCTGTCGCCCAGGCTGGAGTGCAGTGGCGGGATCTCAGCTCACTGCAAGCTCCGCCTCCCGGGTTCACGCCATTCTCCTGCCTCAGCCTCCCGAGTAGCTGGGACTACAGGCGCCCGCCACCTCACCCGGCTAATTTTTTGTATTTTTTTTTTTTTTTTTTAGTAGAGATGAGGTTTCACCATGTTAGCCAGTATGGTCTCGATCTCCTGACCTTGTGATCCGCCCATCTCGGCCTCTCAAAGTGCTGAGATTACAGGCTTGAGCCACCACGCCCGGCCCATTTATCTTTATTCTGTTTTTAAATTAGGTGTTTCAATCCATGTATTATTCTTTGTGTCTTGCTTTACTAATATGACATAAATATAGTTGCAGACTTTTAAAATTATTTTATACACTCAATATTTTGTAAATTTTTGTCAATACTTCAAGTTATACTTGAGTTTTTGAATGTCTCATTATTATTTTTATACATTTAGTATTTATTATAGTTTACAACTTATGAATGTTGATGCTTTCATTTTCTATGCCTAAAGGTTTATGACATATTTTTGCATATTTTACATATATTTAAAAATTGTAAATTGGCCTTTAAAATATCTATTTACTGCTATTTAACATGAAATAAACCTTCTTTGGTGATGGAGCCATGGTTTTCATTTCAATTTTGGGGAGGTCATCTGTAGGTAAAATATTCCTAAGATTTGTTTCCAGCATTTTGAGAGATTTTTTCCCTTTATGAAGTGAATGCTTTTCCTTCTTGATATAACAAATACAAATTCCTACCTACATGCATATTTTTTCACATTTCCTCTTTTTTGTGCCTTTAAAAAATTGTTCACCCTATCTTTTTTCTATTTCAGTTCATGTGTGTGTTTCCTTTTTATAATGTGACACTTTATAGCCTACTTTTTTCAAGTGGTTACTTTTTAACTGTTTATTGGTAAAGTGTCAAAAACTTTAAAGATTTAAACCATCATTAGCAAAAAACTTTAAACCACTGTTAGCAAAAAAATAAAATGAAATTCAAAATACAGTCTCAACATGTCAATAAAAATTATTATGTACTTTTACAGGTAAAATTCTTAGTAATTATATTAAATGCATGAAAAATAAATTTCTCTCTTGTATTCCAGATACAAACAACTAAGATAGATGTGGTAATATTTTATTTTTATATTCTGGGAAATCATTTTACATATGGCCTAGTGTTTGAAAAATACTGGATCTTAATGTAGTTGTTTTAGACATTACCTATTAACTTCATACTTTAAAGTAATGTGTGTTCTTTCATTTACTTCCAGCTTTCTTCTCTTGCCTTCACGATCAGATTTTATTATTTTTAGTTTTTCTGATAGTGACATTTGCACCTTTAAGAAAATATTTATACCTCTTTTACTCCATTTATTAATTTCAAACAATTTCCATTGAACTTTCATTCCTTATTATAAACAATGCAGTAATCAGATTAGAGATTTCCTAGCTGATCTCTACTCAATTGACTTGTTTTAAGCATTGCTTGTTTGTTCTCTCTGTAAAACATAACTGATGAATGTCCAGCATGTGTGAAAAACTAATTTCTAAATAACTCTTATGTATCTTGCTCTGGCAAGCTGTATTTTCCAACCATGGATTAAATAATATCTTTCATTCTACATGCTCTTTTACAGTGGACTTTGCCAACCTGCTATCTTTGCCCTGTCTACTTGAATTTGGCAAACTAAGTAAGTTGCTCCTAACCAAGAGAATGTAATTAATGATGTTGTAGCTTATAAGGCCAGTTTAGAAAAGGCCATGCGGCTTCAGCTTGTCTTAAAACATTGTCTTTTGTGACAGCTGCCATGTAAGAAGCAAGACCACCATGCTGGAGAGGCCAAATGTAAACCCATGATATTTATATAACATTTTTTCTGCTTTTATTTTGGAATTTTTTCCCCTACTGAACCAGTTTTTTTTTTTTTTTCTCAACTAGCTCATGGTTCATATTTCTCTGTGGTTTTGGAAATTTTTGTTAATCTATGTCTTAAGCTCTTTGTTTTATAGGTGTCTTATTTCCTTTTTTTTTTTTTTTTTTTTTTTTTTTTTTTTGAGACGGAGTCTTGCTCTGTAGCCCAGGCTGGAGTGCAGTGGCCGGATCTCAGCTCACTGCAAGCTCCGCCTCCCGGGTTCCCGCCATTCTCCGGCCTCAGCCTCCCGAGTAGCTGGGACTACAGGCGCTGCCACCTCGCCCGGCTATTTTTTGTATTTCTTAGTAGAGACGGGGTTTCACCGTGTTAGCCAGGATGGTCTCGATCTCCTGACCTCGTGATCCGCCCATCTCGGCCTCCCAAAGTGCTGGGATTACAGGCTTGAGCCACCGCGCCCGGCCTATAGGTGTCTTATTTTCTTTCATGTCATGTTTAAATTAAAAAATTAGTTATAATATTTAGTAAGTACATATATAAACCATATAAACTTTTTTCTTGTATGCTGCTCATCTGCTTTTGATTTGTGATTTTTCTTATTTTTAATATGATAAATTTACATAGAAATTTCTAACTTACTCTTTCTACTTGAATTGATGTAGTTCTGGGATCAGATAATTTATTCTCCTATAAATAATGTAAGGAATGCCTGGAGAGTGAGCAGTTATGACAGGCAGCTTGAGCTTCCTTCTGTGGTCTATGGAAACTTCTCATCAACACTTCTTTGCCCTTTTGACTTGATTTGCCTTCCTGTAAGTTGAAAGTCCCAGTGACTCAGAATAAACTTTGCAGATTTTTTTCCTGTCTCTCTCTTCATGTAGCTGTCTTTTCAGATGACAAAATATTGGCAGATGCAAAGCTTCTTGTGGCTCAGAATATTTCTCTTTTCTGACACAAAGGTAGCCTGCTGGGAAAGGTGGATATCACTGCTTATTTTCAAAGTCAGTGCTGTCTTTTTGCCATGCCATGGTGTTAAACCAGGTTCAGGGAGATTACTGGAGACAGCCAGTGCTCTTCACTTATGTAAGGTGGGAAGAAGGGAGACTATAATGAGTGTCCACTTGGTGACATAATGACAACTAACCTGGAAATTCTGTACTTTGACACAGAGTAATTTAGAGATGTCTCCAGCTTTTCTGCGACCTCACCTATAAAGAGGTATTGTTTCTACATCTAATATTTTATTTACATCTTTTTTATAAAAATTGAATTTTATCCTTAGCCTGTTCACCTTGTCTCATTAATTCCAACATCCAACTAAAATAATTTTGGGCAATGCCTTATTGAATAGCTTCATTACTTTAGAAAACTCTTTTCCCTGAACATTTTGTCTAGATGAATGCACAGGTTCTAGGTGTGTAAGTTTAATATTTAAAAACTTCACTATCTTTGGCAGTTATTCTTCCTAGTTTTGACTTGTAATTTTATGTAATTTGTTGTTTCAGTAAATATATATTTTTTCTATTTTGTTGATTTTGGATGGGAGTATAGGAAGAAAATGAAATTATAATTGCTGGAGTTTCAGATAATTCATTGTAAAACCACCCCAGATTTTCATTTCAAAGAAAATCTCTCTGGCAATTGATTATTAGAGGTAAAGGAAGAGGAAAATGAAGTCTGAAGATGAATCTGAAGTCTTTTAATTAGAGGAAGTAGGAACTAATATATTGACATTAGTGTTAAAGAAAATAAAATTGAGTCTTGTTAAAGAAGAAGGATTGGAGAATTCCATGACTGCTTTCAAGCTAAGCTGAGGAACAGCAGAATCAAGCACAAAAGTCTGTTAGATGTTGATACAGAAGTTTAACTTTCTGGATTAAGGAAATCAGAAGAAGGTGAGTTTGTTGTAATAGATGATGAGTATATTGTTGAACAGGGTGTGCTTTCAAAGTTTTTGGAACATCAAATAATTGATTTTTACCTGTAAGGTGTGTCAATGACTGGAGGCATTTTTGTTTGTCATAACTGGGAGTGGTGTGTGCTAGTGGCCTCAGGTAGGTGTGGACCAGAGAAGATGCTACAGTTATTAAAATGTACAGGATAGCCCCTCAACAAAGGATTATCTGGTCCCAAGTGTCAATAACGTTGGTGTTAAAAAGTCATGCTCTAGACGGTGTGGTAGTTCACACCTGTAATCCCAGCACTTCAGGAGGCTGAGGTGGGTGGATCACCTGAGGTCAGCAGTTCGAGCCCAGCCTAGCCAACATGGTCTAACTCTACTAAAAATACAAAATACATGGTTTATCTCTACTAAAAATACAAAAATTCTCCAGAAGTGGTGAAGCACACCTGTAGTCTCAGCTACTTGAGAGGCTGAAGCACGGGATTCGCTTGAATCTGGGAGATGGAGGTTGCAGTGAGCTGAGATCAAACCACTGCACTCCAGCCTGGGCAACAGAGTGTGACTCGGTCTCAAAAAAAAAAAAAAAAACAAAAAAAAAAAACTCATGCTCTAAGTGGACATGTCAATAGGCAGTTTGATATTGAGGTCTGGAATTCATAAAGGAGAACAACATTAGAGCCACATTTTGGGAGGAGACCTCTGGTTGGCCCCAAATGCGTTCTTTCTTCCTATCGAACACACAGAGAGACTACATTTCTCAGCTTCCCTTCTGTTAGGTGAGCCTTTGTGACTCACTTCTAACTAATGGAATTCAAAAATAATGATACATTCAAAAGATATTCAAATGATACATTCAAAAGATACATTCAAAAATATACTTCTAGGTCTAGTGTATTAAAAAATTTCCATTTGCAGATGGCTCACGCCTGTAATCCCAGCACTTTGGGAGGCCGAGACGGGCGGATCACGAGGTCAGGAGACTGAGACCATCCTGGCTGACACGGTTAAGGTGAAACCCCGTCTCTACAAAAAATACAAACAAAATTAGCCGGGCGTGGTGGCAGGCGCCTGTAGTCCCAGCTACTCTGAAGGCTGAGGCAGGAGAATGGCGTGAACCCGGGAGGCGGAGCTTTCAGTGAGCCGAGATTGCGTCACTACTCTACAGCCTGGGCGACAGAGCGTGACTCTGACTCTAAAAAAATAAAAAAAGTTCCATTTGCAGTTCTCTATGTCTTTCCCTTTCCATTTGCTTTATACAAATGAGGACAACCAACCTAGAAGCCATGAAAGATGGTGGATCCACAATATAGAATTTTTCTAATTACAAATCAGTTCCTTGGAAGAGAGAACTACCTGCTCATTGAGAACACTTGTTTTGGACCACTTGTAAGTAACAAAATAAACAGCTATTTTAAGAATTGGAGAGTCTATGGTTATATTTGTTACCTGCTTCTGCATAACAAATAACCCCACAATTTAGTAACTTAACAAACATTCATTATCTCAGTTTCTGAGAGTCAGGAATCTGGGAGCAACTTAGCTGAGTGGTGCTGGCTCTGCATCTCTTGTAAAGTTGCAGTCAAGTTGTCAGCTGGGGCTGCAGTCATTTCAAGGCTCAACTGGAGCCAGAGAATCTGCTTCTAAGCTCACAGGGTTGTTGGCAGGCCTCGCTGTCTCATTGGCTGTTTGCCGGGGCCTCTGTTCCTTGCCACATGGGCCTCTCCATAGGCTGCCTGAACAGCCTCCTTATATGGCAGCTGACTTCCATCAGAGCTGGTAGTAGAGAGAGGGGAGAAGAACTAAAAAAGATAAGGAGTGGGAGACACTAAGGATGGAGGAACAGAAGCCACGGTCTTTTATAATCTGATCTCAGAGATAGCTTATCATCACTGTGCTATTGGTCACACAGAAGAACAATGGTGCAAGGAGCTACCTAAGAGTGTGGATAACAGAATATAAGGCTTATCGCAAGTTACTTCAGAGTTTTTGTATATTTGTTTCTTTGTGTGTGTGTGTGTGTGTGTGTGTGTGTGTGTGTGTGTGTGTGTGTTGGTTTTTGAGACGGAGTCTCCCTCTGTCACCCAGGCTGGAGTGCAGTGGCATGATCTAGACTCACTGCAACCTCCGTTTCTTGGGTTCAAGGGATCCTCCTGCCTCACCCTCCCGAATAGCTGGGATTACAGGCTCAAGCTACCACGCATGGCAAATTTTTGTATTTTTGGTAGACACGGAGTTTCACCATGTTGGTTAGGTTGGTCTTGAACTCCTGACCTCAGGTGATCCGCCTTCCTCGGCCTCCCGAAGTGTTGGGAGGCCGAGGAAGTGCTGGGATTACAGCCACCACACCCAGCCTCACTTCATATTTTAAACATTCACTACCACAGAAGTTTATCCTTTATATCAGAAAGTACTATTCTTGTCATTATGAACAGTTCTATTTTTCTTTTATTAAGAATGAATAGTATTCCTGGCATGGGAGAGTTTGACTTGGAAATCAAAGTGTAGTGAAAGCTGATACAAATGTCTTAAATAGCAAACACACATTTAAGTATCTGCTATGGACTATGTCTGCTCAAAATTCATGTTACAGCCCTAACTGCTAATGTGACTGTATTTGGAGATAGGACCTTTTGGAGGTCTTTAAGGTTAAATGAGGTCATAAACGTAAGGCTTTGATTGGATGGGACTAGTGTCCTTATAAGAAGGCTACCAGAGTGCTTGCTCTCTTTCCACCACATGAGGACACAGTAAGAAGGTGGCCATCTACAAGACAGGAAGAGGTTCCTCACCAGAACCTGGCCACGCTGCCTCCACAGTCTCAGACTTTCAGCCTCCAGAACTGTGAGAAAATAAATTTCAAGTCTTTAAGCCTCCCAGTCTACGGCATTTTGTTAAGGTAACCTGAGTTGACTAATAACAGTAACCATTTGTAGAGGGTTTATTCAATGTTATACTTGGAGTAACAAAGAGAGATATAACCTGAAAGAAGTCATTGCCATGTCACAGGAAAATATGTACCAGGAATATTCCTTGGACAGACTGTTGAGAAATTTCAGACTGAGATCTAGGGAGAAGAGAAGAACCTAGGAATAAAGCCCAAGTCAAATCTACATTGTCCGAGTGGAAGATTCTTTAATTCAAGAATAAGAACTTCAAACAATAAGCAGTGAGGAAAACCAGAGAGCAGACAAAGCTCATGGTTAAGACAGTCTTTTATAGCTGACAGATATGGGTTTAATGTCAGCTTTATCGGTAACTGTATAACTTTGAACAAGTAAATTTACTTGGCTTTAGCTTTCTTAGCTCTAAAGTTAGGATATAAAAACATATTTCATAAGATTGTTTTAACAGATAAACTACCATGCGTGTAAAATACATAGTAGAGTGTCCATTGTAGAAGAACACTCAATACATATTTAATAAAGTGCTTAAAAATTCTCATTATCAACCTGAACAAAGGGCATAGTTGTTAAGTTTGCTGGTGACAGATACTAAAAGTGGAGATTGAAGGGAAAATGATGTATAGAAGAGAGATTTTAACTTCAAAGTGACATAAATAATTTGAAGAAGAAATCAGGGGAAGTGACTTGCTTAAATATCCATACAGTAAATATTTATTATGTGCTTACTGTGTCCACAGGGAATTAAGCAGTGAAAAAAAAATACAAAGGAAAACACCAACAACGTCTTTTCTAACATGGAGCTTACGTTCTAGAGTAAGAGAAAGACCATAAACAAATACATATGTAGTAAAACGTGACTATGAATGCTACGGAGAAAAATAAGAACAGTAAGGCGGATGTGGGAGCCTGGGGATTTCTTTTATATAGGATAGTCAAGAAAGGCCTCATTACCAAGTAATTTTACTCAACCGTGTATTCAATTTATTTATTTGCTGATTCCATAATACTTATTTATGTATTTATGTGTTTTTAATTTATTTTGTATTTTTAGAATGAGGATCTCACTCTATCACCCAGGCTGGAGTACAATGGTGTGATCATAGCTCACTGTAGCCTCAAACTCCTGGGCTCAAGAGATCCTCCCATCTCAGCCTCCCAAGTAACTAGGTCTACAGACACCTGCCACTGTGCTTGGCTAATTTTTTTTTTTTTAATTATTTTAGAGATGGGGTTGTGCTATGTTGCCCAGGCAGGTCTCAAATTCTTGGCCTCAGGTGATCTTCCTGCCTTGGCCTTTTGAAACATTGGCATTATAGGCATGGGCCACCATGCCTGGCCCCATAGTATTTATTTAGAGTATACACTGTGATAGGTACTAGAAAACCTCTGATAGTTCAGTAAAAAATTGCAATGATGTTTGCAACAGGTAATTCAGTTTGGCCGTGATTGTTTTGACTGTCATAACACTCCTAAGAAAAAAGTCTGTATTTCCGCTTAACTAGGTCCTTGAAACTCAAACTCAAAGTTAAAAAGCTCTGATTTGTGGTTGAAATTTATAATCTGGCTAAAAGCCAGCAACATGGAGCCATTTTTCAATTTTCGGTGATTCATAAACAGTCTTGTATTTAAGACAGATAAAATTATTGTACAGAATTGTGTTTCTCTGTACTTAAAAGGAGAAAAAACCATGAAGGTTGTTAATATTTGAAAAAAGAAGGTATCTGTGAGGAAGCTTTATATTGGTAGAAAGTGTTAAAGGAAATAAAATCTCAGGACCCCAAACTCACTACGATAAAGGAAAATTAAGCTTGGGACCTGAGTCATGCAAAAACTGCCATCCTTTTGTACCCAAACAGATAGCTATAATTTCACATGCTTACTTTATCTTATGTAAAATGTAGATTTACTGAGAGTGAGGATAAATGCACAATTGACTCATTTCTCTTTTTGCCACATATAACATAGATTCATTGAGCGCTAATCAGAACGTCACAAGAATGTAACCATTAGATTCCTTGCCTACCCTCTCTCCTTCTTCCCCCCACCCTTTAAATTTCCTGCCTGCTTTCTCTTTTTCCTTTAAATATTGAAGTTTCCAAAACCCTCTTTAGAAAAAGCACAGGACACCACCTACTGTGACTTGTGCTTCTTTTTCCCAGGCACATCCTCTACCTTGCAAAGCAAAATCTCTAAATCACTTGAGATCTGCCTCATTCACTTTTTGGTTTACAAAAAGGAAGTTGGAGAAAACCACTCTTCTTGCAATGCACAAATGACTGTTTTATAGTAACTTTATTGCCTATGCAATCAATCATATATTTGACATTATTGTAGTATCAGATGATAAATGTAGATATTAAACAACAATCTGTAAAAGTGACTTTTCTTATTTCTCCTCTGTCCTTTTCTCCCCTACTTTGCTTCGAATTCTTCATTTTCATATTCACTTTGCTGGCTTCAAATCATTTCCAAACCTACCCTAATGGTAGCATGATCGTATCCAGTGAATTTGTTGTTGTTAATGTTCTGATAGGACCATAGACTTTCACATCTAGTTGTGATATCACATGCTCACATTGTTTAACTACTTCATTTTACAGTTGAAGAAATTGAGACACAAGTAAGGTGACCTGCCAGTTCCAATCAGTTATATAATAAAAGAATGGCTGATATTTAATAAATAATATGAGTCAGGCACTGAGAAAGTGAGGCACTATTTTATCTTTATTTAAAAATGTAGAAACTGAGCCAAAGAGGGGATATGGTATTTGCCTGGGATCACAGGATTAGTAAATGTCTGAGTTGGGATTTAAAGCCAGGCTCCCTGATTTCATAGCCCCTCCACAATTGCATGCCACTCAAGTCTTCTGGCTCCAAGTTCTCTGCAATTTACACAGCCCTACACTGCCTTTGTCCTAAACTCTCCAGCCTCTTGTTTTTTTCAGTTCTAAACTTTGATTTCCTAAACACAGAAGTCAGAGACAGGTGGAAGATTGTTCTGAAAAAAACAGGCAGCAGCATTCTTGTTTAGCCTCTTTTTATATCTATTTTATTCTACAGATTAGGGTACTTTTCTCAATTATGCATATTTATTCATTCTGCCAAAAATTTCTTTTAAGGCTGTTAAAGCTGTAGTCAATTTTCTCAGTTTGATGTTCCTAAGGAACCTGCTGTGTCTTTTTCATTCTATGCAAAAATAAGCGTGCTAGGATCCACTGAATGCTAAAATCATTGAGTAGCTACAAACTTTCTATTTGTTTTCTCCATTGTTGTATTTTCATAGTTTTAGAATCTGAGCAGCATTTAATTTGTCTATGCTTTATGTTTTCCTTTAGAGAAAGAACACAGTGATACTTGTTTGTAGGTGTTAGAGGAATAATCCCAAAGAGAGAAATTTTTCTTCAAACGTCCACCATGACTGAATACTAAGTAATACTGAAACCTGCTTAGAAAACAAAACAGAAAACCTCCAAAAACCAAATAACCACAAAACTTAAAAACAAAAGAGTGCTGGAAGTCTCAGAAGTACATAGCAGTTATTCTTGTTCCTTCAAATGAAAAGATGCTTTGCCATATCCTCTATGGAGAGAACTCTGACAATATTTATCAAAGACCCTACATTTATTCACATCTTTGGACTTGACAATTTCATATCTTAAAAATATATACAAAAATGTATAATATAGCATTTTTTTGTAAAGGGATATAATCAGAAAGAGTCTAAGTGTTCAACAATAGGGCACTTGTTGAATTATGATACAATCACACAATAAGGTCTTTATAGAGCCATTAAGATGATGTTATTGATATTTATTTATTAATATGGAAAATCATTTATAATTTTTGGTTAAGACCTTTAACAAACACAAAGTCTATGAAATAGTGTGTGCAACATTCCATATTTTCTTAAGGGAAATGACTTTTAAAACTACCTTGCACTCATCTCATTTTATACAAATGTCTAATCTGATTGCTATTCCTGCCACATTTTGTCTTTGAACCTAATGTACTGACGTCTTTCTCACAATATTTTCTATCTGATGAAGGAGTAAAAATGGAATGAAAACAAATATAAGTCATCCCTGCTTTCCTGATGCTTGCCAATTACCAACTGATGCTGGTGTTAAACAAACAAACGAATAAAATGAAAATATGAAGACTGCTAGGAAGGAAAAACACAGGATGTGTTTTTATACAATAGCAATCTTTGGAACCCTAAAACTGTAAGACTAAGATTCACCAGGACTTCAAAAAAGAAGACCCTTGCCTACCTAGAATAAAAGAAGTCTACTTTTGTAACTTGACATTATTAGGCTTTGTCTTATTTTTTTAAATTGGATTTGTAGATTCTTGGAAGTTATGCTTCTTCCATATTTACTTTTTCTGTCTGGAGTGATTCTCCATTTTCCTCTTCTGAACTCCTCCGCACTATTTGTCAGCTAACTCATTTGGTTCATAACAAATACCGTATTTGTGTATGCATATTACCTTTATTCTCAACATCATGGAAAATTCCTTCAAAGCAAAGACGGTTACTTCTGACACCTCACCGTATTTAATATAAAACCCAATAAACAATAGAGATTAAATAAAGAACTGTTGTACAAAAAGCCTCAATTCAAGCCTGGTTACTACTGATATGTATTCTATATAAAAGCAAAGTAAATACACATTATATCCTTAGGAAAACATATATAATCACTGTATGATGAAAAGCTTCCTAATTAACTTATTTTTATTCACTTACTATTAAATAACTCTAAGAGGACAAAAGTCCACCTCCAGGAAGCATGCTATGGAGGACAGAATATGATCTTTGGAATCAGGCATACCTACATTGAATTCTACCTTTCGAATTTTCAGTTGGGTGACCTAATGCATGGATTATAGTTAACATGGGGGAAAACAGTAACAAATCTAAAATGTTGTTTGAAGGATTTCATGAAAAAACATTGACGAGCAGCACAATTCCTTTCTTTATATAACTTTGTAATTACTGATTCTCATAACCTGTATTCTGGTCCAATTAGCAAATTTTTTCCTTTGGATAATGCAATAGTCTTTTAAATGATAGCTCTGTTTCACCCTTGCCTAATGTATTCACTCAAAATTCATATGCTGAGTTCCTAACTCCCAGTACCTAAAATACAGTGACAGTATTTGAAGACATGGTCTTCAAAGAGGTAATTAAGCTAAAATGGAAATTTGGACACACACAGGTACAGAGGGAAGATGAAGTGAAGGTACATGGAAAAGATAGCCCTCTACAAGCCAAGGAGAAAGGCCAGAGAAGACACCGACCTTGATAGCACCTTGATCTTGGACACTTCTAGCCTCTAGTCTTGTGAGAAGGTATATTTCTTTTATTTAAGCTGTCTAGTCTATGAAAATATGTTATGGAAGCCCAAACAAATCAAAACAATGTCCTACTCAAATAGTAGTGATATCCTTTATTTATTTTTTAGTTTTTTGTTGTTGTTGTTGTTGTTGTTAGCAGGTTTGTTACCTGCATATATTGTGTGATGTTGATGTTTGGGGTATGAAGCTTAGTACCCAGTAGTTTTTCAATCCTGGCTGTGCTCCCTAACACCTCTAGTAGTCTCCATTGTCTATTATTGTCATCTTTTCTTTTTTTAATTTCTGTTTGTCTGATTTTTTTAATTATGTAAAAATGGGAAAACAAATTATAATTTTCATCCAATACGTATTTCATCCTTATGTGTTTTTTTTTTTTTTTCAGAAAATGAAGTCCATTTAGAATGATAGTAATTTATCAACCAAATAATTTGTCTTCATACAGTTTCAATAACTTCAGAAATTTTCTCATCTTTCTGTAGAAATTTTGAAACTGTGGAATGGTCATCTTTGTCGTCATGAATATTGTCATTTTTATGTACATGAGTATCCAACATTTAGCTACCACCTATAAGGGAAAATAAAAAGTATTTTGTTTTCTGTTCCCAAATAAATTTACTTAGATAATGACCTCCTGCTGCATCCATGTTGCTGAAAAGGACAAGATTTTGCTCTTTTTTATGGCTGCAAAGCATTCCATGGTGTATATGTACCACATTTTCTTTATCCAATTCAGTGTTGATATGCACTCAGGTCAATTCCATGTGTTTGTTATTGTGCAGAGTACTGCAATGAACATACAAGTACATGTGTCTTTTCGGTACAACAACTTATTTTCTTTTGGATAAATATATACCCAGTAATATAATGATGGATTGAATGGTAGCTCTGTTTTAAGTTGTTTGAGGAATCTTCAAACTGCTTTTCATAGTTACTGAGCTAATTTCCATTTCCACCAACAGTGTATAGATGTTCCTTTTTTTTCACAGCCTTACTAGCATCTATTGTTTCTTGATATTTCAACAATAGGCATTGTGACTGGTGTGAGGTAATATCTCATTGTTGTTTTGATTTGCATTTATCTTATGATTAGAGATGTTGAGTACCTTTTCATGTTTTTGTTGGCAGCTTGTATGTCTTCTTTGGATAAATGTCTGTTCATGTCTTTTGCCTACTTTTTAATAAAGTCTTTTTTTTTTTCTAGTTGAATTGTTTGAGTCCCTTACAGATTCCAGATATTAGACCACTGTCATATGCATAGTTTGCAAATATATTCTCCCATTCTGTAGCTCATCTGTTTACTCTGTTGATAGTTTCCTTTGCTATTTAGCAGCTCTTTAGTTTAATTAGGTCCCACTTGTCAATTTTTGTTTATATTGCAATTACTTTTGAGGACTTAGCTATAATTCTTTACTAAGGCCATTATTGAGAAGGGTATTTCCTAGGTTTTCTTCTAGAATTTTTATAGTTTGAGGTTTTTACATTTAAGTCTTTAATGCATCTTGAGTTAATTTTCAGATATGGTGAAAGAAGGTGTCTAATTTTATTATTCTATGACATACAGTGAGCCAGCTATCCAAGAACTATTTATTGAATAGGGAGTCTTTTTGCCATTGCTTGTTTTTGTTAACTTTATCAAGATCAGATAGCAGTAGGTATGTGACTTTATTTCTGGGCCATCTATTTTGTTCCATTGGTCTGTATGTCAATTTTTGTACCAGTACCATGCTGTTTTGGTTATTATAGCCTTATACTATAGTTTGAAGATGGTAATGTGATGCCTCTTGGTTTGCTCTTTTTGCTTAGGGTTGCTTTGGCTATTCAGGCTTTTTTTTTGGTTCTATATGAATTTTAGAATACTTTATCCTAGTCATGTAAAAATGACATTATTGTTTGATAGAAATATCATTAAATCTGTAGGTTGCTTTGGGCTATATGGCCATTTAAACAATATTGATTTTTCCAATCCATGAGCATAGAATGGAGTATTTTTCCATTTGTGTCATCTATGGTTTCTTTCAGCAGTGTTTTGTATTCTCCTTGTAGAGATCTTTCACCTTGTTTAGATGTATTCCTAGATTTCTTTTTATTTTTTATATTTTTACATGGCAATTCTAAATGGAATTTTGTTTTTGATTTGGTTCTCAGCTTGAATGTTATTGGGGTATAGAAATGATACTAATTTTTGTACACTAATTTTGAATACTGAAACTTTACTGAAGTTGTTTATCAAGTCTAGGAGCCTTTTGGTGGAGTCCTTAGGGTTTTCTAGGTAGAGAATCATGTAATTTACAAGGAGAGATAGTTTGACACTTCTTTTCCTATTTGGGTGCCTTTCATTTCTTTCTCTTGCCTGATTGCTGCAGCTAGCATTTCCACTGCTATGCTGAATAGGAGTAGTGAGAGTGGGCATCCATGTCTTGTTACAGTTCTCAAGAGGAAAGTTTCTAGTTTTTGCCCATTCAGATTGATCTTGGTTGTAGGTTTTTTATAGATGTTTCTTATTATTTTGAGGTATATACCTTAAATAATTAGTTTCTTGAGGGCTTTTATCACGAAAATGTGTTGGATTTTGTCAAAAGCTTTTGTGACTTCTATTGAGATGATAATATGGTTTTTGTTTTTAATTCTGCTAAAGTGGTGAATCACTTTTATTGATTTGCATATGTTGAACCAACCTTGCATCCCAGGAATAAAGCCTACTTGATCATGGTGAATTAAATTTGGTATGCTGTTGGATTCAGATTGCTAGTATTTTGTTGAGAATCTTTGTGCTTATGTTCATCAGAGGCCTGTAGATTTCTTTTTTGTTGTGTCTTTGCCAGGTTTTGATATCTAGGTAATGCTGGCTTTATAGAATGAGTTAGTGAGGAGTCTTTCTCCTCAATTTTTGGAGTCTCTCTCCTCAATTTAGTTTCAGTAGTATTAGATATGAGTTCTAAATTTCTTTTCAAAGAATTAATATGTCAGCATGTTCAATTCTTTGCCTTCTACTTTTAAACTTAACTTCCTCATAAAGCAATCTTTTTTGATTACATACTCCACCCTGACTCATTCCGTCACCTGCTCCATTCTAACTCATTCCGATTGCTGCTACATGCTCTACCCTGACTACCGCCAAAGCACTCACCCCATCATTCTCTTTAAATTAGCCAGTTGGAATTAGTTTAGTCTGTGTGGTCTAACCCTAGCCAATAGGGGAAGGACACAGCAGCAGGGGCCACGTGTGTCAGGGATAAGAACCCCTTCCCCTCAGTACTTACTGAGATGGCCTATGAGTGCTATAAACTTTTCTCTTAACACTATTCTTGTTGAATTTCAGATACTTGATATGTTGTTTTCTGTTATCTTAAATAATTTTTTGATTTCTGTCTTAATTTTTATGTTTACTCAAAAGTCATTCAATGGCAATTTGTTTAATTTCCACATAATTTTGTGATTTTGAGGATCTTCTAGGTATTGATTTCTATTTTTATTCAACTGTGGTCTGAAAGTATGATTGGTATATATATATATTTTTTTAATTTGTTAAGACTTGCTTTAAGCCTGAGCATGTGGTTGATCTTGGAGTATGCTTCATGCACAGATGAGAAGAAGATTTATTCTGTGGTTAATAGGTGGAGTATTCTATAGATGTCTTTAAGCTCTGTTTGGTGAAGTGTTAAATTTAAATCTAGAAATTCTTCCGGAGTTTTCTGCCTCAATGTTGTGTCTAATGCTGTCAGTGGGGTGTTTTAGTCCCTCACTATAACTATATTGATAAGTCTTTTCATAGGTCTAGAAGTATTGTTTTATGAATCTTTGTTCTCCAATGTTGGGTGCATATATATTTAAAATAGTTAAGTCTTCTTGTTGAACTAAACCCTTTGTCATTATGCAATATTCTTCTTTGTTCTTTTTTACTTTTGCTGGTTTAAAGTCTGCTTTATCTGATGTAAGAATGGCTCCCATGATCTTTTCTTGTTTTTTATTTCAATGGTAGATCTTTCTCCAGCTCTTTACTTTAGATCTCTGTGTATTGTGACATGTGATACGGGTCTCTTAAGACAGCAGATGGCTGGGTCTTTAAAAAAAAAAATTAACAGCCACTTTGTACTTTTTAAGTGAGGCATTTAGGTCATTTCTATTCAAGGCTTATATTGATATGAAGACTCTTTAAAAATGTCTAAGTAACGTTAAAACCCAACCCAGCCCCTCCACCCCCTCCCACACACACACACACACACACACACACACACCCCAAAGTCTTCTGTCCTCTGATGGATTATCATCACAGTTATAGTAAAACCCGAAAATCTGCAATGCTGCAGCAAGGACACAAAAGGACACAGCTATTTTTCTTGTCCCATTTTCTCTCTCTTCCAGTCAGTCACTCAGTCTGCTCCTGCTTTGTTGGTCTTCCTACTCTTCCTCAAATACATCAAATTAATTTTCACCTTAGAAGAATTTTTACTTGCTATTTATTTAGCCTGAAAAATCTTCCTCCAAATATTCACATGTTCACTCCATCATTTTGACCTTTGTCCAAATGTCACCACTGCAGAAAGACCTTTTCTGACCACTCTACCTAAAACAGGCAATCTCCCATCACTTTTTATCCCCTTAACTGGTTTTATTTTTATTCTTAATAGTTGTCACTGACAAATATATCATACAGATATTCTCTTAAATTATTTGCCTCTTCCCACTAAGTAACATAAATTCCTTGAGAGCAAGTACTCTATTTTGCTCACTCCTGTAAATTTTTAGTGCCTAAAAATCACTTGCAAAGAGTAAATGCCCAAGAAATGTTTACATAATAAATATAACTATATAGTGTTTATTGACTAAAATGGAATGAATTGCTGCATGGAATTTATTTAACGGAATATAAAGAAAAAATACATGAATCAATATGTCTTCTATTGGGGTGAAAACAATTTTAAGTAGAAAAGCTGTAAAAAACAAAAAAAAAAACACAAGCTACTACCCAAATCTGATTAATAGATCGTGTTGATTCTGTCACATTCTACTTGTCATATCAGATTTTTATTAAAGAAATCATTAGCTTATCAATTATGGTTACTGGGGCTGTAAGAAAATTTTATAATTCATTTGGATCAGTCCTCTTCTTTATGGTCTTATTTGAGAATAAAACTTGGTTCTGTCTAAACCTGTCATTTAATAAGCCAGTGACCTGGGGCAAATCTAACTGCTTCATCCGTAAACTATGAATAATATTAGAGGTCCTGCCTGTCACACATGGGCATAGTAAGGTTCCATTTTAAAAATGGCTCTTATTAGGTTACCTGAAAGGAATTCTATAATGATAAGTGACAAGATGGTATTAGGAATAGTGCAGTGAAAATTGGGACCATTTTCTATCCCTAATTTCTATTTTTGTGACACACTCTTTAAATTAGCCTTAGAATATAAAGGAGTGACATAATTGGAAATTTTTGTACTGTTAGATCTAAGAATATTTTATGTGGTATAATAAAATATTAATTTAGTGACCTTCATTAGATAATTAGCATGGAATATATTATGCACTGCCCTGCAAGGGCCTAAGAGAATGGTCCACAGGTCTTGCAAATTTGATATGAAGACAGGCACTGAGACAGTCTAGCTGAGTAAAAATCTGTTGACATCTCTAGGGAGGAGTGGTTAGAGAATGCCCTGACTCTCTGGATAGCTGGCATATTTTGTCCCAGAAAAGAAGAGCACAGAGTGGCAGAGAGTACTTGAGGTTTAAATAAGAAAAGAGGATGAAAAACATACTTTGATTAATTACAAATTTTTTCAAGAACGGACTTATTCTCTGCTCTCTATTGCCTCTTGAGAAATCATTACTTTGCATGGAGTCAACATAATTATTAAGACTAATTGTGGAAGGTATTCAAAATGGAAAAACAGCAATCCCCAGGATTATATTTTATTTATGAATGATCACTCATTTGTACCTTTTCCTTCCATTAGATGTTTTTCAGTACAAAAATACCTTTTTAGCACCATTTCAATTCGTGAAACAAAATGTGAAATTCAGGCATATATGTAATTTTTATGTGTAAAATATTCCATTTTTTTCTTTCTTTTCTGTTAATGAAGTAAGTACGTTTAACATGAGAAATACCCTCTTAATAGATTTTTAACTGTACAATACAATCTTGTTAACTACAGGTGCTCTGTTGACTGCAGATCTCTAGAACTTATTCATCTATTATAATTGAGTTTTACACCCATTGAACAGCAACCCCCATTTCCCCTGCTTCCAGTCCCTGGCAACCAGCATTATACTCTGTTTCTAGGAGTCTTACTATTTTAGATACTTTATGTAAGTGGAATCAGGCAGTACTCAAACATACTTACAATTAGTAATGACTATAATTCTCATAGGTTAAATAAGAGAAATACTAGTTTTTAAGGAAACTAAATACTAGTTTTTAGCGAAAAAGATTACAAATAGGGATATTGTGATAAAAGCATAAAATATTTTTTATGTTTGTGCACTTAGATTCATGTTCAAGCTGTAACTCACCTTTACATGCATAGCACCTTTGAGTATGTGCTACAGTATGCCGTTTATAAAGACTGAAAATAATATTGTATAAAATAGTATTATTTATTTAGCAACCTCCTGAGCTTTGGTTTCAAAAATGCCTGGATTACATAGCATAATTGTAGTGTTGGAGAACAGATCAGTGGCTGCCCAGGGTTAGAGCTGGTTGGAAGATGTGATTAGTGAGGGATAAAGTGAAAACATGTTGTACTTTCTTTGTGGTGATAGAGCAGTTCTGCAGCTAGATTATGGTGATGGTTACATAAATCCACACTTCATAGAACTATACACACACATCACACATACACTCACACACACCTACACAAGAGTACATGTAAAATCCTTAGAAATATGAATAAGGTCCGGACCTGAGTTAATGGTATGGAAACAATGTCAGTAACCTGATTTTGGCAATGTACTAGGTAAAATTATGTATAATCATTGGGGAAAGTTGGCTGAAAAAAACATTGTCCTTCTTTTTACTATTTTTGTAACTTCTTATGAGTCAAATTCTTTTAAAAGTTATTAAACAAAGACAAAAATCTAAAAGTTCCCAAATCAAAGCCCCTATGAATTTGAATATATTTTTATATTTCTTTTGTAGACCTTGATTTCTTCATCTGTAAAAATGGAATAATAGTATGATTCCTATCTCATTATTGTCATGCTTAAATCATACCATCTATGTAAGTGCCCAGTACTGTGTAGAGCAGACCAATAATGCTTAAATACTGAGTTTCCTACTTATTTTGTGGCTATTGGTTTTTAGGTGGCTTTTACATTCCTAAGTGGAAGTTTGTTGAAAAAGAGGGAGTCAAAATAAATGGCAATGTCTTAGAGCATATCTGAACAAGAAAGGAGGTGTTCTCCATCCCTCGAAATGGTCTATGTTTAGCTCTCCTGTGATTACTCACAAATAACCTCAGGAATTGCTACATTACCAATAGAGAATTAATTCTCATTAAGTTTTTAGCTCAGTAGATTCTGGGCTCTAAACTTTATTGACTCAGCTGCTTTTTAAAATTTTCCCATTTAGAGATATTCAATTTAAACCTTTCTTCAGTAAGTAATTGTCAACTACTAACAATCCTAATGTTATAATAAAGTCATAAGCAACATGTATTACTTTTGTTTTACATTCATACTGCTTGTAGTCCAAAGCATGCAGCATTTTGGCCTTTCCGAATATCTGAAGGTAAGATAATCAAAATCAAAACGAAGAACTCCTACTCTGAAGTCATATCTCCCTAACTAGATTGTATATTTATTTAGGGTAATGACTATATTTTCTTTTCCAGAAGAAGAAAAAACAAATACAAGTTTGGACCCAGTTGAATTCAGTGGGAGATGGAGAAGAGAAGGAGTGAAGGTTATTCTTCCTTTTCCATGCTTTGATAACTTTATCTGTGGGATTCCAGTTAAAAGAACATGATTATCCAAAGAAGTAAGTGCTTGAGAGGCCCACTGTATTAAGAGATTAGGAATCGTTAGCTTGAAAAGACACAAATGGAAAGAAAACACAATACAAAGAGACAAAATACATGAAATTTGTATTATGCTACTCATGTGCTTTGTGACCATATTACTGTGTCACAAACAAAAAACATTCTATAAAGCTTAACAAAGAGAAATTTAAGGCACATAGAAGCATGTATGTATTTTCATACTATGTACTAGGGTTAAGGTGTTCTTTACCATGACAGTTGGTGAAGCACAAGAAAAAATAAGTTCACAAATGTTCTGGTAAATTCCAATTTCTGCTTCTTTACTCATAGACCTAAATCTCTATTGAATGATATACATATATATATATATATATAGGCACTTACATAAATGGTATGATGTAAGCATGACAATAATGAGATAGGAATTGTACTATTCTATTTTTATAGGTGAAGAAATCAAGGTCTACAAAAGAAATCAAATGATATGTCCACATTCATATGGGGTTTGATTTGGGAACTTTTAGATTTTTGTGTTTGTTTAATAACTTTTATTTTTAAAGAATTTGACTCATAAGAAGTTACAAAAATAGTAAAAAGAATGACTGTGTTATTTTCAGCCAACTTTCCCCAATGATTACATATAACTTTACCTAGTACGTTGCCAAAATCAGGATATTGACATTGTTTCCATACCATTAACTCAGGTCCGGACCCTATTCATATTTCTAAGGATTTTACATGTACTCTTGTGAGGTGTGTATGAGTGTACGTGTGATGTGTGTGTATAGTTTTATGAAGTGTGGATTTATGTAACCATCACCATAATCTAGCTGCAGAACTGCTCTATCACCACAAAGAAAGCACAACACATTTTCGTGTTATCTCTCACTAATCACATCTTCCAACCAGCTCTAACCCTTGACAGCCACTGTTCTGTTCTCCATCACTACAATTAATGCTATGTAATCCAGGCATTTTTGAAACCGAAGCTCATGAGGTTGCTAAATAAATGATGTTTTATACAATATTATTTTCAGTCTTTATAAACGGCATACTGTAGCACATACTCAAAGGTGCTATGCACGTACAGATGCGATACAGCTTGAACATGGATCTAAGTGCACAAACATTAAAAATATTTTACGCTTTTATCACAATATCCCTATTTGTAATCTTTTTCACAGAAAAACTAGTAGTAGTGATGTTTGCTTTCTCTTATTTAAACTATGAGAATTATAGTCGTTACTAATTGAAAGTATGTTTGAATACTGCCTGATTCCACTTACATAAGGTATTTATATATATACACACATATATATGACTGATATATATATGTGTGTGTGTATATATGTTATATATAAACAAATCAATGTATGTATTGATAAATAAATACATAAGTAACAAATAAACATATATATACACATGTATATATGACTGACTTAGATCTATGATCTCTGTATATGTATATCTTTATATATACACATACATATTTTAAAAGTATTACATGAAGCAAATAGTGCAGTTGATTTCAAATAACAACAGTTATTGGATGTATATGGGCAAAATTTAATGTACATGGGCGAATAAATTGATGAACTTACAGACTCATTTATTTGACATGTATTTATTGAGTGGTCTCTATTGAATGCTGGGTATCTTCTAGGATCCTAAAATTCACCAGTGAACGTAACAGGCTCAAATCCTTGTACTCAAGGAGCTTAGAGGGAGAAGAGAGTAAACAAAGTTAATAAGCAAAATATTCAACATACTAGTTGATAGGAAGCTCTGTGGTAAAAAAAAAAAAATAAATAAAGCAAGGAAGAAGAATGGGGTTGATGGGATGTATATTTAAAATAGAATATCCAGGAATGGCTGCACTGAAGTTATATATATAATTATATATCACTATACATAATAACTATAACTATATCTTTATATCTGGTGCAGGTGAGTGAATAACCCATGCAAAAATCTGGGGGAGGACTAGTCCAGGCACTTCTGGAATATCAAAAAGGCCAATATGACCGAAGCAGAGTAATGACAGAGTGATGCGGAGTGAGTAGCAGATTAAATAATAAGAAAAGTAGGCAGGTCATTTTAAGGGTATGCTTCTCAAATTCTTATTTGCATATAAATCACTTAGGTTTCACATTAAAATAAAAAATCTGATTCAGGTGGTCTGGAGAGTTTATATTTTTTAAGTGATCCAGGTGATGCTGGTGCTAATGGTCTGTGTATCATACTTTGAATACCAAAGGACTGGAGATGTGTGCATGATAAGGGCTTCGAATTTGAGTACTGTGGATTGTACTGTACTGTAGACTTTTTAATAGACCAGTGATGTCTTCCTCAAAAAGACGTCCAAGTCCCAACTCTCAGTACTTGTAAACATGAACTTACTTGGAAATAAAATCTTGCCTAGTCAATCAAGTTAACTGGATTCAGGTGGGCTCTTATCGAACGACTAGTGTGCTCATAAGAATGAGGATATTTGTAAAAACACACAGTAGGATAAGGTCATGTGAAGATGAAGGAAGAGATTGGAGTCATGTAACTACAAGCCAAAGAATGCCAAGGATTGATGGCAACTAAGAGAATCTAGGAAAAGACAAGGAATGATTCTCCCCTGGAGCCTTCAGAGAGAGCATGACCCTGATGACACCTTACTTTCAACTCCTAGCCTCCAGAACTGTGAGGGAATAAATTTCTGTACTTTTAAGCTACTCAGTTGGTGGTAATTTGTTACAGTAGCCTGAGGAAACTAATACATTGAGTGGGATGGAGAATAAAGTCATTGGAGGGTTTAAACAGAAGAATGGCTCAGTCTGACCTACTTTTAAAGAATCACCCTCATTGCAGAGACAAGAATAGACTGAAGGCAAGGGGCTACAGGGAAGCAGCAAGACCAGTTAAGCAGCTATTGCAGCAAACCTTACTGGAGAGTGGAGAGATGGTGGTTTGGATCAGGGTGGTAGTGATGGTGGTGAGACAGGAACAGAATCTGAAGATGCTTTGAATGACTATTGATAAAATTTGTTAACATAGTATGAGCTATAAAAAAAAGGGGTGGCTGGGAGTGGTGATTTACGCCTGTAATCCCAGCACTTTGGGAGGCTGAGATGGTGGATTACCTGAGGTCAGGAGTTCGAGACCAGCCGGGTCAATGTGGTGAAACCCTGTCTCTACTAAAAATAAAAAAAATTAGTTGGGCGTAGTGGCAGGCACCTGTAATCCTACCTACTTGGGAAGCTGAGGCAAGGGAATCACTTGAACCCAGGAAGTAGAGGTTGCAGTGAGCCAAGATCAAGCCATTGTACTCCAACCTGGGTGACTAGAGTGAAACTTCATATCAAAAAAAAATGTGGAATGATTTATAATCCTTTGTGTATAAACCCAGTAATGGGATTGCTGGGGCAAATGGTATTTCTGGTTCTAGATCCTTGAGGAATCGCCACACTGTCTTCCACAATGGTTGAACTAATATACACTCCTGTGAACAGTGTAAAACCATTCCTGTTTCTCCACATCCTCTCCAGAATCTGTTGTTTCCTGACTTTTTAATGGTCACCATTCTAACTGGCGTGAGATGGTATCTCACTGTGGTTTTGATTTGCATTTCTCTAATGACCAGTGATGTAGGAGATTGGTCAGGGTGGTGAGAGAAGCTATAAGGAAAGATGCAAGCCTTCTTGAAAGGTCAGAAGGTATTGCAAAAGCTTTGGGAGAGAATAAAGGTGAAGGCAGCTAATTATCTTATCTTGAGACTAGAGGCAAGAAGTAGGTGCAAGGAAATGTAAAGGAGTTTATCTAAATAGGCTCATTTACTTATGTTGTCCTGAAACTGACCTTTGATCATCTGCATGTGAGGCTGCTCCCTGTAAGGGAGAGCAATATTGTTAATTACCTAGGAATTGTGTTGGCTCCAGGCCTTTGACATTATACCACTACTGGATAAGAGGGGTGCAGCCCACCAACACGGCACAAGTATATATATGTAACAAACCTGCACGTTATGCACATGTACCCTAGAACTTAAAGTATAATAATAATAATAATAATAATAATAATAATAATAATACAAGCAGCTCTGGCTTATCGAGACTGCTAACTCTTTACAGCCCCTAGTGCCAGCAGTCCCCTAGCTTGCTCTTACACTGTGTACCGGTGTCTGAGTACTCCTTTCTTCCGTTGCTCAGCCAGGGTCTGCAGGATGGACCCAGCACGGTGATGATGAGCTTTTTAAAATGTGTTCATTGGCTGCATAAAGTTTTTCTTTTGATAAGTGTCTGTTCATAGCCTTTGCCCCCTTTATGATGGGGTTGGCACATGCACATGTATGTTTATTGCAGCATTATTTACAATAGCAAAGACTTGGAACCAACCCAAATGCCCATCAATGATAGACTGGATAAAGAAAATGTGGCACATAGGCCGGGCGCAGTGGCTAAAGCCTGTAATCCCTGCACTTTGGGAGGCCAAGACGGGCGGATCACGAGGTCAGGCGATTGAGATCATCCTGGCTAACACGGTGAAACCCTGTCTCTACAAAAAAAAAAAAAAAAAAAAAAAAATACAAAAAACTAGCCGGGCGAGGTGGCGGGCGCCTGTAGTCCCAGCTACTCGGGAGGCTGAGGCAGGAGAATGCTGTAAACCCGGGAGGCGGAGGTTGCAGTGAGCTGAGATCCAGCCACTGCACTCCAGCCTGGGCGGCAGAGCGAGACTCCGCCTCAAAAAAAAAAAAAAAAAAAAAGGAAAAGAAAAAAGAAAATGTGGCACATATATACCAGAGAATACTATATGGCCATAAAAAAGAATGTGTTCATGTCCTTTGCAGGGACGTAGGTGAAGCTGGAAACCATCATTCTCAGCAAGCTAACACAGGAACAGAAAACCAAATACTGCATACTCTCACTCATAAGTGGGACTTGAACAATGAGAACACATGGACAGGGAGGGTAACATCACACACCTAGGCCTGTCAGGGTGTGAGGAGCAAGGAGGGATAGCATTAGGAGAAATACCTAATGTAGGTAACAAGTTGATGGGTGCAGCAAACCACCATGGCTCATGTATACCTGTGTAACAAATCTGCATATTTTGCACGTGTATCTCAGAACTTAAAGTATAATTCAAAAAAATGGGGCAGTCAAGCATATAAGCAAGGTGTTTTGTGGCTTAATAACTTTATAACTATAGGGATGGAGTTTATTACCTGATAACTGACATGAGGAAGATGATGAGAGAAGGTGAGAATGGGGAAGATGCTGGAGAAGTGGGGAGAATAGTAGAGGGAGATTAAGAGCTCTTTTCAAGGTATGTTCACTTTGAGATGCCTATTTTGTCTCCAAGTATAGAGTGTAATTAGGCTACTTGGTATAAGTCTCGAGTCCAGAGCACTGGTCTTTCCTAGAGATTTATCTGATATGAGTTATTAAGAGAAATTATGATGTTTGGCAAGCATGTCCTTGAGTTTTGAGATTAACATCAGGAAGGATAATCATGTACTTCTAAAACATGGTATTCAGTGTCACTTATTTGAAAACATACTGGGCCATTATCTGACTTGTGACAGTTCTGACATTTATTCTAAGACTACCAGATATGAAAGCCAGGAGACTGAGTATTTTCTTTTCTGGTACTTTTCTCATTCTAAATTTCAACTTTCCATATCATTAAAGCCACTAAGGTAAACAGTTAACCTAAGACATATATTCATTATTTTTTTTTTTGCTGTCTCTAAATTTGATGCCTCATTGCGAAAAATATGACCTCACTTGTATTTGTGTGGCTGATATTTTAAAAGATCATATTGGACAGAGAATATGGACACTTTCATTATTTAATAATTTGGACTAATGCCAGTCATTCAAACATGAACCCTTCATTCATCTGTCTTGTCAAAGAAGCAGAGCTCATATTGCATATGTGAAATATCACCTAGTATCTATTTCAATCACATATTTTTTCTGTTTGTATCTTAGATTCTTTCATCTCAACAAGCATATTACTATCTGGAAGTATCTGGATATAGTGATAAAATAATTATTTTCATCAGTATCCAAAGATAATGCCTATACATCTGTTGGGATGGGAGTGGAATGGGGAGGCATGCAGTTGTCTAGCACTACTTGTGACTGGGAAGGTATGTGTGTTTACAGTAATAGAAAAATCCATTGTTACTGCAAAGATGCCTCATAGCTCTTTTAAAAATAAAGCTGTCTCCTTGATCTCCATCTGCCTGAATCTTTGCCTATCTCTCACTTAGTTCGAAGCTCTGACAGGGAACAGAAGCATATTTGTCAATCCTTCAAGCCCCAGTAGAAGCCTTGGAGGGAGAAAACCTACCTATTTTGAAATGGTTGACCAATTCTCAGTGACAAAGCTATAGCTGCAGTCTGATTTTCTCGTCCATTGCCAAGAAAAAAATGATTCAGTCTGACCCCATTTTATAAGGGCACATTGAAGAGCAAGAATCCTATTTGTAGAGATTCTTTTTCTAGGCGTGTGGAATGACTATTCCAGGTAATGGATTCCTAATTTGCCCTTCTGTGGAACGAGCTTTGCATGACAGATGACAGAATAGTTGTCACCTTAAGACTTTTAAAAAATTAATTTAAATCCATGCTATTTCTAATTATTTTGGCTTATGCTTTGAAGTTTTTCTAAGGCTGCCAAAATTGTGGTCACCAACATACTAGGTACTATATATATATATATATAGTATAAATATAGTACCTATACTATATATATATATATACTATATATATATACTATATATATATAGTATAAAATATATAATATAAAACAATATTATCAGCTGGTGCATTTAGCTATATGAAAGCTGGAATATGCATTTGAATTCAACATTTGTGGAATGTTTTCTGTAGAGCATTTGCTGAGTCCAACTATAGTAGTAAGATTTACTCCATTTACACCACCAAATTTTATGTACTAAACCTCTGACTACGTTTGGTTTGATACAGAACATTGATGCTATGTCTATTCTGATTGTATTTCATTTATTTTCTTAAACAGTATATATCATACTACCTTACTGATAACAATGCATCAGTTCTGTTTCCTACCCCACCACATGAGGTCAAGAACATGACCTATTTATTCATGTTAACAGTTTTTGTTAACACGGGCAGTCTCTGAGGCTATTTGAACACTTTGCTCAAATAAGCTTCCATGTTTCATTCTACGCTGAGGATTAAGCTTCTTTACATTTAATTATTTCTATATAGGGATTTAAACCAACATACTTTCTGTCTTCTAATTTGGTTTATCTAAAAATGGTGGTTCCTGGATCAATATCACCAGTATCACCTGGATTGTGTTAGGAATGAAAATTATCAGTTCTTACCGAAGACAGCCTTTATTTGAGGTTAGGACCAGGAATCTGTGTTTTAATAGGCCCTCCAGATAATTCTGATGTATGCTAAAGTTTGAGAACCATGGTTGTAGATGGTTAAAAAATCAAAGACATAGCATGGGCATGGGTATATAACACTATGAAACTCTCTATTTCCTGATTTTTCCAAAGCGCACTGAGAAGCAGGTTAATCTTAGGCCCCATTAAGTAAATTCTGCTGTTGAATACCAAAAAAACATTTTATTGTAAAAAGCTTTTATTGTCAGTGTATTCTAAAGTGTAGACTCGGAGGAAATAACTTGAAAAAGTCTCAAATATGCCCAGCAATAACCTAACATCTAAGGAAATGAATATTATGATTTGAAAACTTTTACTTAAATATATATATTTAAAAGCATATATGAAAAACAGAAAGCAAACAAATAGTTTAAAACATCCAATTGGTTTTAATATTAAATAAGAATGCAAGACCAATTTATAACCATGAACTAAACTCTAAGCCTAATGGGGATTTTTCCCCCTGTCTCTCTTGCCCTTGCATAATGGACATGACCCTTACCAGTTTCACCGATAATAGAAGTAATGAGCTCTTCCATTGAATTTGACCCTTTCAAAGTCGTTTAATCTAATCACCAACTCTCTCACAAAGGCTCTGTAAAATTGATAGGTGTTTCTCACTTTGATTCTCTCTGGGGTTTGTTGCCCTCCTGGTGCATGTGTGATACTCAGAGTTACACTTATTCCTTTAGAGGGTCATTTAGTACATTGAAGTCCATAGTTTAAAAGAGAATATCTTTTTCTGCTAAAGACTGAGGCAAGAGAAGAATTGAAAGTAAATTGTCAATTTTAAATGCACACAGGAATCTTAAAACAGAGGACAAGGAGGGCCATTCAGCCAGTGGGCTGCAAAAGTGGGACTGTCACCACAGTGCCCTCTTCCCTTCCCTGGTGCTGACAGCTTGCAGTCATGCTTGCACTGTCTGCAAAATATCACCTTAGGGGAGTCTGTCTGCAACTGCTCCTGCTCAGTCATGACCTCCTGTGCCATATGATCTCTCCCCACCCCCTGGAATAGTAAAAAGCTTTCAATCTTGTCTCACACTGTGAATAACTGAGTATCATATGGTGGCAGTAATTAGGAAAAATGACTCAAGCAAGCACTTCCAAAATTTGCAAGGTATTTGTTGTCAGTTTCAGGACCTGTGCTCTTTAAGTGTTTTGGGATACTTTTTAAAGTAACTATTCTCTCTGGCCATTGGGTTGTGTCAAGTTTTCTATTTTTAATGTTTTTGCTTGGTAAGATAACTTTGAAAGGATAGGAAGAACAGTGAAGAAAAGATCAAATTGAGAAAAACTTAGAGTGTAATTTTTTATTAGTTTGAAAAACTCAATGGTTTTTTTAACTACAGAAATGGCCATTTGAGGTTCTAATATATTGGGGGAATAGGTGTTCCATTTAGAGATTAGGATATGCTATGGGAAAAACAAATTCTATATGTTTATCGCATATTTGAAATTATACCCTACCTCCATACCTACTATGTTCATTTTAAATTTAATGTTATTTTAATTTCATAAAGGATTACTATCAACAAGGTGGCTAGTTTTTTTTTTATCTCCTTAGAAAATCAAATAAGAAATGAAGTTAAATTATTGTTAAAATAAATTAGGCCATAATTAACAAGCAAAAATATATGGCTTATCAAGATGATATATGGCCAGAACTGGCTACCAAGGTTATATTCAAACTAAAGTTTAAAGTTTTCTTGAATGATATGGTTTGGCCATGTCCCCACCCAAATCTCATCTGAATTGTAGCTCCCACAGTTCCCATGTGTTATGGGAGGGACTTGGTGGGAGGTAATTGAATGATAGGGGTGGGCCTTTCCTGTGCTGTTCTCATGAGCATGAATAAGTCTCACGAGATCTGATGGTTTTATAAGGGGAAGTTTCCCTGCACAAACTTTTTTATTGCTTGCTGCCATGCATGTAAGATGTGAGACTCCTCTTTGCTTTCCACCATGATTATGAGGCTTCCCCAGCCATGTGAAACTGTGAGTTCATTAAGCCTATTTCTTTTGTAAATTGCCCAGTCTTGGGTGTGTCTTTATCTGCAGTGTGAAAACAAATTAATACGTTGAAATTTTGGAAAATGTCTTCAATTTATGATGAATAACAATTTTAGAGTGATTTAGAAATTTTGCTCTCAGCATCTGAAGCTTGTTCTGTGTAATTTTTAGGTCCTTTTTAGTTGAGATTCTATGATTTAGAATTTCTCTATTCTCAATTAACTACAAAAACATTTTTAGCTCCCAATAGATACCAGTATAAGAAAACAAAGATTAATAAGATATACTACTAATTCTTAGGGAATGATGACAGGTGTTTGGAGACATGTTGAACACATTATGCTAGACCTTTCTCGTCTTTAAAGATTGAGTTCAAATGTTATAACCCACATGGATGTTTCCCTGATTCAGAGAGGGTACTTTGTCTTTATCTCTGGGGTAACACTTAATTTATCTGAGCATTGAAAATTATCTGATTTTATCTGTATCACTGTCTTTCTATGAACCTTCCAAGGCAGAATCTCTGATTTTTTTTTTTTTTTTTTTTTTTCTGAGATGGAGTTTCTCTCTTGTGGCCCAGGCTGGAAGGCAATGGCATAATCTTGGCTCACCTCAACCTCTGCCTCCTGGGTTCAAGTGATTCTCCTGCCTCAGCCTCCTGAGTTGCTGGGATTACAGGCATGTGCTAGCATGACAGGCTAATTTTATATTTTTAGTAGAGACAGGGTTTCTCCATGTTGGTCAGGCTGGTCTCGAACTCCCGACTTTAGGTGACCCACCCACCTAGGCCTCCCAAAGTGCTGGGATTACAGGCGTGAGCCACCAGGCCTGGCCTGATATATATATATATGGTTTTTTTTTTTTTTTTACTACACGTAATAGTAGGCATGGCCTTTGACTCTTCAGAAAAAATGTGTTTAAAATATTTTTGTAATCATGATCTTAAATGCACAAATAAGCAGCCAATTAGGCACACTGTATATGTAGGCATTGCTTGTGGTATTGGGGATATGAAGTGAAAAGGCTGTCATAGTCTCAGAGCCCTCTAGAATTGGATGGGAGATTATTTATTTCAGTTCTCCCTAATTACCTAGTTAAGTAGTGGCATGTTTTGTGTCCTTTATAATCTTATGAGTCAATAATAAGGTGATTACAACATACTAATGAATATTATTAGGCAATTAAATATTATTAGATAATTGAAGCTTTATTAATAAATTTTACTTAAATAATTTTACTTAAAATCAACGCTTTGTTCTACTTAACACAGTTGTTCCTTACTTAAGTATGCCTGTTTTTCCTTTGCCTACAAACTCAACAAAACTGGTTTAGACAATGGATTCTTACATACAAAATGGGAGTAAGTGTGATATGTGTGTGTTTATGTCTGTGCTATGGATAGCCTCTTAGAAAATGTCTACGTCATAATTTGTAACATTATCACAAAATAATCAATGCTATAGACTTAAGTAGGAAGCAGTGTTATGTGTATCAGAGTCATACGAGTCCAACAGGGTGGACAAAAGGGATTATCATTGCAAAGCTACCGCCTAGCAGGATGGCTTTTACAAAGATACAGATGACAGTTTTTTCTTCCCGTGTTGACAAAGAGCTTGTATCCTGTTCAGCACATTCATTCTCCCCTGCATGGGATTGTGTGACTCATGCTGACTTTCAAACCTTAACCTGGTAATAATCTCTTTAGAAATATCTTTTATTATTATTATTTCAAAGAGAAGCTTGCAAGCTGAATTTAATAGAGTCACAATTATTATTAACAGCTGACTATTCCTTTTATATTAGACATATACTTTGTCCTGTTTAAATTATATTGACTATATTTTTGTCTTTCTCCTCTGAATCAGTTATCAAATGCATACAGTATTCATTAGGAAACAAATTTTCTATTAATATTTCTATTTAGAGTTTTGACAGTAGATTTTCTGCAGCTTTCCAAATTCAAAGTGTCTTCAATAAATTTATTCATTTATTCAATTCAATTTATTTTGAGATTTAACAAGGTACCAGATATTACAATTTCCCTGATATATATGTGAGGCCTTTTTGGTGATTTATAAAGTTTGAAATACTATACATTTTGCCATTAAACATTTTCAAAAGGTTAAAGTTTCCTTTTCTTCTTTTGTTACTATTTCCCTTTTTCTTTCGAAGACTTCATAGATGGCTTTATGAACTTCCATCGGGGGCACAGAACGCCAGCTTGCTCGCTTTCAGTGATGTTAGCTGACACGGATAATCATTGCTGTGATGTGTTAATTCCCCAGGCACTACAAAATCATGCTATCCTAATTATATCATTCTTTATTATTTTGTTAGGTGAATTGATTTTATAACAGGTATTTGTCCTCATCCAATTTTGATTACCCTGAGGTACACTTTCTAGAGGAAAAGCAGATAAATACTTTGTATTTCCCATTTATCTTCTGGTTTTCACAGTAATGATTTGGAAAAGTTTTTCTCTGTGCATTTTATGCCATTAACTTCATGTAAGTTCACTTATTTCATATTACTTTCAGTTTTCAGGGACTGCTCCTTAAAATTCCATTATATTTGACAAATAAATAAAATATTTATTTTTATGAAAAAATTTAAAAACATTATTCAAAATAATTTAGTTTCTACCTTCCCATCTCTTTTTCCCATCATGTAAAACCACTTACAAATGTATGGCTTATTCATCTATGTTTTTGACATTAGGAACTGGCACATATATTGTTATCCTTCATTTTTTAGATAAATATTAGCACATTATATAAATCTGCACTTAGCTATTTAATTTAACAATGTATTGTAGAGATCAGTACATAGTACCATTTAGAGAAATACCTAACTTCTTTTCAACTGCCTGGTACTGCATTATGTAGATGTAAAATAGTTTATTCAACTTGTTCCTTGTGTTGGATATTTGAATTATTTCCAGAAACTTTTTCTGTTACTTATAGAGTGATATATTAAAACATTCTAGTATTTAAGAACACAATGAGAAATATTCACAATGTGAGATACCTCATAGGAAAAGTGACCTGAATTTTTCAACCACAAAACATAAATGCAAGGGAAAATAATATATGGAAATACAGATTAAAAGAAAATTAAAAGATATTTTGGCATTTCTAATGTATGTTTACACATGCTGAATATATCTGTTTCATTATAAGTCACAATATTCTCAGCTGGCCAATGGAAGTGAGCCCTACAAGGCAGACACAGCTATAAATAGGTAATGATAAAATGTCTTCTCAGTTTTTGAGAACTCTGTTTTAAAGTAAAGGTTAACAAAACCAGTAATTTCCAGAGGCTGAAATTATACCTGTTGAAGTTGCATCTGTTGAAGAAGGAGCAGATCTTGCAGCTTCTTATTTAATACCAATACTACATTCATGTACTAACCAATATCTGACAAATATGTATTGGGTATCTACTATGTGGCAGGCAGTTTTCCACATGCTTGAGGTATAGTGGTGAACAAGTAAAACAAGGTTCTTGCTGTAATCTTAATGTAATTTTAATTCTGAAATATGGGATAGAATGGGGCAGAGGCAGACAATAAAAAAAAAACAAATGAGGTAACTACAGGTAAAAATGAGTGCTATGATTAAAATAGAGTGGAATAAATGACAGAGATCGATTGTGGGTGAATGTTGGGAAATTAATTTGAGGTCTCAAAAATGATGTCTCTGAAGATACTATTGAAGCTGGGGTCTAAGGTGATGAGGAACTTCCCATTTAAAGAATTAAGAAGAAGCTGTTAAAGAGAAAGAAAGCTGGTGAGGCTGGGCAAAGGTTGTTCTTTTCCAGAGCTTTTGTGCTTGTTTTTTTCCTTTGTCCATAAGTAATTCGCAGTTGGAGAGTTGAAAGACCCCTAGCATAAGAGCATTTTAGGATATGGTCAAGAGTCTTTTTTTCATTAAGAAATCCAGGGTACCTCACTTAAGAGTTTTAAGACAAAGAGTAATCCGTGCTGCTTTTTATTTTTCAGAAACAATTTGACCTGCTGTGTAGAAAAGGGATTGAATGGATCCAGCAAAGGCATGTATGTTTATACATGCTGAATATATCTGTTTCATTATAAGTCACAATATTTTATATTGAGAGATGGCATAGGAGGCCATTCCATTAACCTAGTGAGAAAGCACAGTAACTTAGACTGAAATAGACGACATTTGCATGTACTTTGGAGATAGAATGAAAGGCATTTGTAAATTAATTTGATAGAGAGAAGGAGGAGATTCAGTCAGTGTCATACCCATCTGTTTCCATATTAATTGTGTCATGGAACTATTGGGCAAGCCAGTTGTCAGGTAGAATAAGTTCATATTTAATATTCTAGTAGAAGTTCTAATGATATAAAATGGCATTCATCTCCAATAAGTAAGGCAATATGGGAATGTTATTGGTTCCCTTGAAGCTAATCTGGGAAATAGTGTCTCACTTCAATTAGATTTTAATTAAGCATTTAAAATTGTTTTTCACCGTGTGAAAAACCCTGTTCTAGGTGCTGCAAATAGAATGCCAGCTAACAGTCATTAATACTTTCAATGCTGATTTAAGCTCTGTTAACTCATTTAATACTTACCACAAGACTTAGAAATCTCTACCATTGTTATTACTCCTATTTTGAATATGAAGGAACTGAAATGTAAAAATGTTAAGTGAACTTTCCAAGGTCCCTCAGATATAAATGGTGGAATCAGAGCTTAATGTAGGCAATTTGTGCCTCAAACATGGCACGGGACTGCCTCTCACATAATGCTTCTAGACTTTTCTAAGACATGCATTAAGTCAGAGTTTCTCATTTTCTTCTCATTTTACTTATTTCAAGAGTGAGGACGTCTGTGTGTGTTGAAGGATTTCATTTTCAAGCTAATGTTTTCTGATGTCCTACTTTGTATGATTGCTACAATGAGAGAGAGAAAATATTTTAAAAACTCACATTCTGTGCTTCAGTTTCTTCAAATTCATAATGTGAAGTCAGATTTCTCTTTCTCTTTCATACAATGGAAGAAATATCATGTTATTAGTGGCTGATTTAGAAGAAGAAACTGATTTTTAACAAGGCTAATTTTCTTGATCAAGCAAAGTAGCCAGATAGAAGATCAAAAACAAAATCAAGAACTTTTCCCACTAACAGCAATGGCAAATTAGAACATGTATTAAGAATAATAATTGTAATTATAATACTTAAGGATTCCTTCACCATTCACAGAAACTCTTAAGTACTCAGCAAAGGATACCCTAAAATTCCTAACCATTTTAATGTTCTATTATGGGGAAGATTTCAATATGTGAATAAAGAACACATCTAAAGACTGAATAAACAGAAACCTTCACTATGTTTATAGAAGCTCAATATTTTTAAGATCAAAATATAAGTTCTTTTAAAATTCATCTATATTGCAGTCTCAATCAATCTTTTTATAGAGTCAGTAATTTCAAAATTCATTTATATCAAAGCGTTAAGACTGGCAATGAAAAAGTTTCAAAAAGAACAAAGAAGAGTGGTTTGTTCTACTGGATAGCAATATATCATAAAGCTATGGAAAATTAATAATGTGGGATATTGGTGCATAAGTAAGTACGAAGTTTAATAGAATAAAAAGTCCAGAAATAGATATATGTGTGTATATGTGTATGCGTGTGCGTGTGTATGTATTTTAAGTATATTTAACAATAAAAACTAATGTAAAATACCAAAACTAATGGGAGAGAAGCAGCTCAATAAGTATGAAGAGGATTTGTCATTATAATATAAAATAAAATTAGATTCATATCTTAACTATGTAAAATTAAAATAGAAATAAAATTAAGACTTAAACATAAGGAAGCAAATAAGAAAAGATAATTAAGAAAATACAGATTATAAAGAAATGCCCTTAAACTTAGCAAAATCCGAACAACTAATAAACACAAAAATATGTGGACTGATGGGAAAAAGGGGTGCACTCACACACAAAAGGGAAAATATAAATTGAATCAGGCATTTTAGAAGGCAATTTGACAGTATTATTTGAAACAAAAATTGCATTGACCTAATTTCCCTTCTAAATATATATCCTTGACAAACAAAACAGTGGAGGAGAAAGGAAGCTACTTAGAGATATTTTTATTGCAACATTAATTACAACATCAGAGTAGTAGATATGACCTAAAAGTTCTTTTGTAGTATATGGCTAAATTATACCTATAGTCCTACATTGGACTTCTACAAAATGCTTAAAAGGAAAGAACTAGACCTAGTTCTTTAATGTGTCTATTTTTAAACGTATTTTGAACTTTAAAAGCAACTTATAAATACTAATTACAGGATAACATTTACATGAAAATGTGCATACAAAGCACGCTTTATGTTTACTATGGTTTGGCAAGCCAAGACATGATAAAGGTCCAATGACGAAGCACAAAAGAGAATAATAGCCTATGTAATTTGTCACAGGGAAGAATTACTTTATATGTTACAGCTGGTGGGAGATTCACAGACTTGGCTGCTTCTAGCCTCCTCTGTGGAATGCAGCAAATTTCCATTTTCGATGCTCCTCCAAACTTTGCATCACCACTTCCAAAAGAGTACATTAAAAACCAAACTTCAAGCTTTTGGGGCAATTCTGCTTCTCCAGAAAGCTTGTATCAGATGGATCTTGGAGTGCATTAGAAAACTATATTTACTTGCTCCTTTGTAACCTTGATTTTGTCATGCATCTTTGCATATTTGTTTTTTGGTTTATAGAAAATTGAAGTAAAAGCAGTCTAAATATAGTTTCTTTTTTTGCAATTTTTATATATTAATCTCTGTTTTGATCTGATCGACCTTATATTTATTTCATATATATATATATATATATATATATATATATATTTTTTTTTTTTTTTTTTTTTTGGACGGAGTCTCGCTCTGTCGCCCAGGCTGGAGTGCAGTGGTGCGATCTCCACTCACTGCAAGCTCCGCCTGCCGAGTTCCCGCCATTCTTCTGCCTCAGCCTCCCGTGTAGCTGGGACTACAGGTGCCCGCCACGGCACCCGGCTAATTTTTTTGTATTTTTAGTAGAGACGGGGTTTCACCGTGTTAGTCAGGATGGTCTGGATCTCCTGACCTCGTGATCCGCCCGTCTCGGCCTCCCAAAGTGCTGGGATTACAGGCTTAAGCCACCGCGCCCGGCCATTTTAAAATAGTTTTAGAGGTTTAGGAAGATGAATACCAAAGTAACATTGATTGTCTCTGGGAATAGGGGAGGATTGAAAGATGGACCTGTAAATCAGAATGATAGTGGAGTAATAGGTCTTTGATTTCTCATGTTTTGCTATATATTTTTAAATTTTTATTTTGAAATCATTATATGTTCACGGGAAATTATAAAGATAGTACAGGGAACTCCCATGTTCCCTTCTCCCAGTTTCTCCAAACGGTAATGTTATATTTTGTTCTATCTCTACTATAGTATCAAAGCCAGGAATTTGACATTGACACGAATGTATTTCTAGTTCTATGTCATCATACATGTAGATTCATGTAATCACCACCACATTTTTCTGTATTTAAAAAAATAGAAGAAATGTACTTACGTTACATAAATAATTTTTAAAAGATGAACTATAATTTTATCATTCAATTAATAGCTATACAGTTTCTATTGTTTGAATATATCATAATTTATTTAACCAATCCTCTATTCTTAACCACTATCAATTCATTTGATATTACACACAGAACCAAGAGAACATTGATGCACATTTATCTTTGCAAAAATAGTCCACTGATTTTTTTCTGTAAGCATGATGGAGTCAAACCATATGTAAATATTAAAGATATTTTCAGATTGCCTTCTAAAAATGTTGTGTCAATTTAAACTCCCACTGAGAGTTTGAGTTAGGATTTTATTGGATTGCAAGAAATGTACGTATTTTTAAAGGTTTCAGGACTTAGCAGCATCCAGCACGTAGTAGATATCCCAAAAATACTTGTACAAGAAATTAATGCATGGAATAATTTACCAATTTTAAATGCAAAGACTGTAGCTTTTTATAAATGAATTTTTCCTTTGATTAGTGACAAAGGGGACTGTAGACCTTTCTTTGTAAGAATGGAAAAGATTTTTGTTTATTTATTCTGTGAATTTTCTCATCATTTCTTTGCCCATTGAAACAAAAACACACTATATTGTATTTTTTGCACTGAGTCTTAATTTTTGTTTTATGTTAAATATATTAACTTCCCATTTGTTATAGAATTTGCTAATTATTCTTATCAGTTTTCATTTTACTTTAGGTTGTATCTGAGATATTTTTGTATAAAATTATTTTATTTTTGTGGATTCAAATCTAACCCTTTTTTGATATGGGTATTCAAGCTTTATTGGAATAAGTCATTCTTAATATGAAATCAGTTTATATTCACATGATATAAGCTAATTTATTTATAAATAGTATTTTAACTAGATATTTTATTGTATTTCATAATGTAGAACTCAAATTATTTTTTCCCAATTAGTTAACCTCATGTGCAAACACTATTTGTTAATAAAATTCTCTAATTTGAAGAGTAATCCTTGGAGGATGTTAAATTTTCCCATATATTAGGAACTGCACCTTGGTTTTTAATTTTATTGTATTGTTTTGTTTACTGTTTTATTTTAGTAGTCTTAACTTGTTTTAATATTTGTGTATTATAAGATATTTAAGTATCTGACAGTGACATCCAAACAATATTATTTTGGAAAACTGCCATTCCAATTAACTTTAGAAATAAACAAACTTCACTAAAACAAAGTATTTTTATTATTTGTAATTGCTTATTATTTCTCATAATTAAATCTCAATCACAACCTCAAGTAGAGTTTACTTTTTTGATGAACTTTTTGTATAGTGGAATTGAAACATGGATATCTAACCAACAATTACACCCTCTTTGCTACCCTTCTCAAAGAACGAAGACATTACAAGGGAGAAGTCAACTGGGAATTGGGGAGGGAGGGCAGGAGTGATACTTATTTGTGAGAAACATTGAAACTATTTTGTGGAAAAAGCCCAGATAAGATAGAATTGAGGAAGCCAAGTCCCACCCATTTGAAACAGTAACATGCCCAGGAATTACTTAGAGAAATCTCCCAAATAAATGACATAAATGCCCTAACTGGGACAGAAATTTGAGGTCAAGGACCACACAAGCACTGAAATATCATCTCTATGGTAAAGATACCAAAATATTAATTCTCTGGACACCAGACTCCTATATGCAATTGCTTACTCAGCTTCTCTTTTTACATGGGTAATAGCCATTTCGATTCTTGACTTATACCACCCTCCCTCCAATTCCAAATCTAATTATTGCCATATCTTCCTGATTTTGACTTAAACACTAATCACACAGTTGCTTAGAATAAATACTTAGGGGTTATTGATTATCCTTTATTTCTCTCTCCCTTTCCCTTATATTCAGTTATCCTGCCATCAAGTTCTTTGAACTACTTCTTAAAATTAAACTCAATTTTTTAAAAAAATTTTTAGATATAGGGTGTACATGTGCAGTTTTGTACATGGGAATATTGAGTGATGCTCAGATCTGGGGTACCGATCCCATCACCAAGGTAATGAGCATCGTGCTCTATAAGTAGTTTTTCAACCAATGCCTTCCTTCCCACCACCCTGTTCTAGTAGTCCACAGTGTCTGTTGTTTTCATGTGTATTTCCATCTGTGCTCAATGTTTAGTTTCTGCTCATAAGTGAGAACATGCGATATTTGGTTTTCTGTTCCAGGGTAAATTTGTTTAGGATTATGGCTTCCAACTGTATCTATGTTCCTGCAAAGAACATGATTTTATTAGTTTTTTTTTATGGCTCCTGATTATTTCATGGTATACACGTACCATATTTTCTTTATGCAATTTACTATTGATGGGCAAATGGGTTGATTCTATGTCTTTGATATTATGAAGGTACAGCAATGAACATACAAATGCATTTTTTTTTTTTTCTGTAGAATGATTCACTTTCTTACCTTTTTGCCTTTTTGGTAGAATGATATATTCATTTTTCTTTCTTTTGATTATTTCCCTTTGCACTTGTATATTGGGTATGTACCTGGCAATGGGATTGCTGGGTTGAATGTTAGTTCTATTCTTAGTTCTTGGAGGACTCTCCAGACTGCTCTCCACTTTGGCTGAACTAACTTATATTCCCACCAGCAGTGTATTTGGTTCCCTTTTATGTGCAGCTTGCAAACACCTGTTGTTTTTTGACTTTTTAATGGTCATTTTGGCTGATGTGAGATGATATCTTATTGGGTTTTGATTTGTATTTCTCTGTGATTAGTGATGCTGAGCATTTTTTCATTTGTTGGTTGGTCATTTTTATATTTTCTTTTGAGGAATGTCTGTTCATATCCTTTGCCCACTTTTCAATAGGGTTATTTGTTTGTAAATTTGTTTAAGTTTCTTGTAGATTCTGGATAGCAGAACTTTGTTGGATGCATAGATTGTGAATATCTTCTCTCATTCTCTAGGTTGTCTGTTTACTCTGTTGATAGTTTCTTTTTTTGTGCAGAAGCTCTTTAGTTTAATTAGGTTCCCCTTGTCTATTTTTGTTTTTGTTGCAATTGTTTTTGGGAGGTCTCACATTTAAATATTTAGTCTATTGTGAATTAATTTTTATATAAGGTGTAAAGTAGGGGTCCTCCAGTTTCATTCTTTTACATATGGTTAGCCAGTAATCTCAGCACTTGCTTTCATTGGCCTTGTCAAAGGTCACATGGTTGTATGTGTGTGGACTTATTTCTGGATTCTCTATTCTGTTTCATTGGCCTATGTGACTGTTTTTGTACCAGTACCATGCTGTCTTGGTTACTATAGCTTTTAAGTATAATTTGAAGTCAGATAATGTCATGCCTCCAACTTTGCTACTTTTGCTACAGAAATTTTGGCTAGTTGGGCTTTTTTCAGTTCCATAAATTTTAGAATAGTTTTTTCCTAATTCTCTGAAGAATGGCATCAGTAGTTTGATAGGAATAGAGCAAAATCTGTAAATTGCTTTGGGTCATATGGCCATTTTAACAATATTGAATCTTTCAATCCATGACCATGGACATTTAAAAAATTTATTTAGGTCATCTCTGATTACTTTCAGCAGTATGTTCTAATTCTCCTTGTAGAGATTTTTCCCTTTCTTGTTTAGCTGTATTCTTAGGTATTTCATTTTCACTGTGGCTACAGTAAATGCAATTGTATTCTTGATTTCACTCTCAGTCTGGACGTTGTTGGTATATGTAAATGCTACTAAATTTTTTCACATTGATTTTGTATCCTAAAACTTTACTAAAGTTATTTATTAGTTCTAAGAGTCTTTTGGGAGTCTTTATGATTTTCTAGTTATAGAATCATATTATTAGTGAGTAGAGATAGTTTGACTTCTTAATTTCCTACTTGGATGCCTTTTCTTTCCCTTGCCTGATTGCTCTGGTTACCACTTCTAGTACTATATTGAATAGAAGTGATGAGAATGGGTACTTTTTTTTTTTTTCCTTTACATTTCTCAAGAGGAATGATTCAAGCTTTTGCCCATCCGGTATAATGTTGGCTGTGGATTTGTCATAGATGGCCCTTATTATTTTCTCATATGTTTCTTCAAGGCCTGTCTGTTGCTTTTTCATCATGAAGAGATATTGGATTCTACTGAAAGCTTTTTCCACATCTATTGAGATATCATATGTTTTTTGTTTTTAATTCTGCTTATGTAGTGAATCACACTTACTGATTTGCATATGTTGAAACAGTATTGCATCCTGGAAGCAAAGCTTACTTGATCTTGGTATATTAACTTTTTGATGTGCTGCTGGATCCAGTTTGCCAATATTTTGTTGAAAATTTTTGCAACTATATTCATCACAAATATTTGATGAAGTTTTATTTTTCCATTGTATCTTTACTTTATTTTTATATCAGGTTGATGCTGGCTTCATAGAATGAGTTAGGGAGGAGTTCTTTCTCCTCAATTTTTTGTAATAGTTTCAGTTGAATTAGTATGAGTTCTTCTTTGTACATCTGGTAGAATTTGGCTGTGAATCCATCTGGTCCCAATTTTTTTTTTGCTTGATAGGTTCTTTATTACTGATTCAATATTAGAAGTTGATATTGGTCTATTCAGTGTTTCAATTTCTTCCTGATGCAATTGTGTATCTCTAGGAATTTATCCACTTCCTCTATATTTTTAAATTTGTGTTTATATAGCTGTTCATAGCAGTCTCTGAGGATCTTTTGTATTTCTGTGGGATCAGCTGTAATAAGCCTTTGTCACTTCTGATTGTACTTATTCGGGTCTTCTTTTTCTTTGTTTATCTAGCTAGAAGTCTGTCAATCTTATTTATGTTTTTGAATAACCAACTCTTGATTTCGTTGATATTTTGTATGAATTTTTTCATCTCAATTTCATTAAGCTCCTCTCTATTTTTAGTTATTTTGTTTTTTTCATGCTCTCTTTGGAGTTGGTTTCTTCTTTTATTACTATTATTATTATTATACTTTAAGTTCTCGGATACATGTGCAGAATATGCAGGTTTGTTACATAGGTATACATGTGCCTTGGTGGTTTGCTGAACCCATTAACCCATCATCCAGATTAGGTATTTCTCCAAATGTTATCCCTCCCCTTCCTCCCCACCCGTGACATACCCAGGTGTGTGATGTTCCCCTCCCTGTCCCCATATGTTCTCATTGTTCAACTCCCACTTATGAGTGAGAACATGCAGTGTTTGGTTTTCTGTCCCTGTGTTAGTATGATGAGAATGATTAATCTTGTTCCTTTAGTTGGAAATTTAGATTGCTAATTTGAGATCTTTCTTCCTGATAAATGCATTTAGGGTTATAAAATGTCCCTCTTAACACTGCTTTGTCTGCATTCCAGAGATTTTCCTATGTTGTGTCCCAATTTTCATTAATTTCAAGGAATTTTTTGATCTCTGCCTTAATCTCTCACCCAGGAGTTATTCAGGAGCAAGTTGTTTAATTTCCATGTATTTGCATAGTTTTGAGAAATCTTCTTGAGATTGATTTCTATTTTTATTCCACTGTGGTCCAGGAGTGTGCTTGGTATGATCTCAATTGTTTTGAATTTATTGAAATTTGCTTTATTACTGAATATGTGGTCAATCTTGGAATATGTTCTGTGTGCCTGAGAAGAATGTATATTCCGTGGTTGTTGGATGGAGTGTTCTGTTGATATCTATTAGGTCCAATTGGCCATCTGTCAAGTTTAAGTCCAGAGTTTCTTTGTGAGTTTTCTACCTTGATAAATCTGCTTAACACTGTCAGTGGGTTGTTGAAGTCTCCCACTATTATTACATGATTGTCTAAGAAGACCCAGAAAAACTTGTTTTATGAATCTAGGTGCTCCACTGTTAGGATATTTACATACTAAATATAATATATATATTATATATAGGATATATATATATATTATATATATTATATTTAGGATAGTTAAAGCTTCTTGTTGAATTGTAGCCTTTATCATAATATAATGTCCTCCTTACATTTTATGGGCATAAAGTCTGTTTATCTGATGTAAGAATCATAATGTCTGCTCTTTTTTGTTTTCCATTTCCATGGTAGGTCTTTCTCCATCCTTTTACTTTGAGCCTGTGGGTGTTGTTACATGTGAGATGGGTCTTTTGAAGACAACAGAGTGTTGAGTCTTACCATTTTTTTTTTTTGAAATGGAGTCTCGCTCTGTTGCCCAGGCTAAAGTGCAGTGGCACCATTTCAACTCACTGCAACCTCCAACTCGTGGGTTCAAGTGATTCTCCTGCCTCAGTCTCCTGAGTAGCTGCAACTACAGGCACGTATCACCATGCCCAGTTCATATTTGGTATTTTTAGTAGAGACGGATTTTCACCGTGTTAGCCAGGATGGTCTTGATCTCCTGACCTCAAGATCTGCTCGCCTCAGCCTCCCAAAGTGCTGGGATTACAGGCGTGAGCCACCGTGCCCTGCCGGGTCTTATCTTTTTATCCAGGCTTCTACTTTGTGTCTTTTATGTGGGTCATTGCATTAGTCTGTATTCACACTGTTAATGAAGACATACCTGAGACTGGGTAATTTATGAAGGAAAGAGGTTTAATGGACTCACAGTTCAATGTGACTGAGCAGCCTCACAATCATGGTGTAAGACAAAGGAAGAGCAAAGAGACTTCTTACATGGCGGCGAGCAAGAGAAAGAATAAGAATCAATTGAAAGGGTTTTCCCCTTATAAGACCATCAGGTCTCGTGTGACTTATTCACTACCATGAGAACAGTGTAGGGGAAACTGCCCCCATTATTTAATTATCTCTCATTGGGTCCCTCCCACAACAGGTGAGAATTATGAGAGCTACAATTCAAGATGAGATTTGGGGGCGGGGGGGGTGCAGGGTGGCACACAGCAAAACCATGTCAGGTACATAGCCCATTTACATTCAAGGTTAGTATTGGTGTGTGTGATTTTTATCCTGTTACTGTGTTGCTAGCTGGTGGTGTAGACTTGATTCTATAATTGCTTTATAGTGCTTGTGGGCTATGTATTAAGTGTGTTTTTGTAGTAGCAGGTGTTATTCTTTTAATTCCATGTCTGTAAGCTCAAATCTGGCCTTTTCTCATCATTTATACCACTACTCCATTAATCTATACAACCAACTTCTTTTACCATAACTATTGCAGTTAGCTTCTCTGCTTCATTCTTATTTCACTCTATAGTCGATTCTTTATTCAATAGTTTTAACGATCTTTTACAAACACAGATCAGAATATATTATTATTCTGTTTAAGTTCCTTCAATAGTTTGCCCTCACATTTATACATGGCCATCTTATTGGCCCTTGCCTGTGTCTTGTACCATGTCCCCTCCCCCCAACCCCACTTCCCTTATTCTCTCAGCTTTGGTCTGGTTGAATTTCTTGCTACTTGCTCACTAAGCTCCTTCCCCTTGCAGGGACTTCACATTTGCTGTTTCCTCTTACTTTTTCCTAGTCTTTTACGAGCTCACATCATCCAGATCTGCTCAGAAGTCACTTCCTGAGGAAAGCTTTCCCTAATCACTCTATTTAATGTATCATATTCATTTGCACTATCTACATTCTCGGCAAAGCCTCACCCATTCTACCTAATGTAACTTCTTCACTTGTTTTGTCAGTATATTCTCACTCTCCTTATTTTATTTTCCTCCAGAGCACTTAAATTTTACATGTGGTTATAATATATATTTATTTTCTATTTGTTTATCATGTTTTCTCCTTTAGATTGTAAGGTCTGTAAGTATGTGAACTTGGTCTGTCTTATTCATCAAGTGTCTGGCACAGAGTAAGCATGAGAAAATATTTGTTAAGTAAATGAATAGGTATAAGAATTAAGGCCTTGGCCAGGTGTGGTGGCTCACGTCTGTAATCCCAGCAGTTTGGGAGTCCAAGGCGGGCAGATCATGTGGTCAGGCATTCAAGACCAGCCTGGCCAGCGTGGTGAAACCCCGTCTCTACTAATAATATGGAAATTAGTCAGGCGCAGTGGTATGTGCCTGCAATCCCAGCTACTCAGGAGGCTGAGGCAGGAGAGGTGGAGGTTGCAGTGAGCTGAGATGGTGCTACCGCACTCCAGCCTGGGTGACAGAAGGAGACTCCGTCCCACAAAAAAAAAAAAAAAAAAAAAAAAAGAAACCTTTTTTTAAAAAATTAATTTTATAATATTTGAATAGTTTTGGGGCAACAGTTGGTTTTGGTTACATGGTAAGTTCTTTAGTGGTGATTTCTGAGATTTTGGTGCACTCATCACCCGAGCAGTGTACAGTATACCCAGTGTGGAATCTTTTATCGCTTAACCCCTCCCATATTTCCTCCTGAAGTCTCCAAACTCCATTTTATCATTCTTATGCCTTTGTATCCTTATAACTTAGCTCCCACTTATAGGTGAGAACATTTAATATTTGGTTTTCCGTTCCTGAGTTACTTCATTTAGAATAATGATCTCCATCTCCCTCCAGGTTGCTGCAAATGCCATTTTTTCTTTCCTTTTCATGTAAAGTAATGTTTTTGGCATAGTGTTATCTGAGTATGTTTTTATATCAAGGGAGAGAAAGCTAATTTAGAAGTAGAAATTCATCAAAAGCAATAAATTAACTAGTGAGGAGAGTAAATGTTATGAGAGTCATAAAAAGCAATTTGTTTTTATAAAGGATCAAAGAAGGAAGAAGAAGCAGAAGGAAAGCAATAATACAGGGTTAATCTTCTAGGGAAAGTATTCAGATAATTTGACAAAAATGAGACAGAATGTGTTTACTTAGAAGTTTGACTAAAAGGGAGAAATATTTCCAATGGTCTATGTGATATGTCAGTAGCAAGGGTCCAAGTAAGATAGGTGTTTTAATTGAAAGTTTAGTAAGGGCTTGGTTACCTGTATTGGTTTATTTTTGGCTATCTTACAGGTATGAGAAGTCAGATAACGAGCATGAATTATTGGAATACAGGGCATGTAAGTTTTCTTGGAAAGGATAGTCAGAAAATACCTGAAGCCAGACTTGTTCTACTAGTAATGAGATTTTCTTTCTATGAGTCATGAATTCTTTTCTCTTACTTGCATGGAAGTAAAAGCACTTTTATGAAAGTATTGCTGTCTATTGCAGAAATGTAAAATGTTTTAATTAGTGGACACTCATATTTTGGTTATATGCCACAAACCCATTTAAACTACATCAATCTAAATACTTAGTTGAGGTGGATTTACGATAATGCTGATGAACCCTAAGTTACAGAACCCTCCCTTTTCACCAGGCTCTGTCTAAGGACCTGGGAATGGCTCTGAGGAAAATACTAGCCGAGTAGTTATATGATAATCTGTTATTGTAAAACACGTTGAACTAACAGATTTTAATTTTAGTAGGTTAAGACCATTCTCTCTTTCCATTTCAACTTTTCTGAGGACATGTTTCCCTTTCTAGTGGTGATATTGCTGTGGTCATGGACATTTTTAGGTGTTAGAAAAGGAAAACTAAGTTGAGGATATGTTTTGTTGGTTTTATCAGGACATATTTTTTGGTAGTTTGCAGTCATCTCTGTGTATGATAATGTTTTGTTACCCATTCTGGCATAGTAATGATTTCCAGGGATACTTTCTTCTGCTTACTCCTATTCCTTACCTAGCACGGTAAATGAAGGTGAAGAAATGAGGTACTATTGTGATATGAATATGTCCTATGGTACCTGACACCAGAAGAAGGTGTGTAGCAAAAATATACAAATAAAATATATGAATTTTGGAGTAATTATGTCAAAAATCACTACAATTATTAGATGCTCAAATTTATAAACAGGGAATTTGGTTCTTATTAATACTTATACAAAACAGAAGGTCTATTCTGTCTGGATTATATAAATAAGGATACAATACAGACTGCACAATAATGGATTCATTATATTTCTCTTTTTTGATATAAATAACAATAAACTTGATTGGAATTTATCTGTTTCTAGGACAAAAATACATAGCAGTACTATAAACAAATGTGTTTAATGTGACATTGCATGTTTTATGCATCACAGAGTATTCGAGCACCTCTTGTTGTGTATGACATAACTTCTGTTGATTCTAAGCAAAAGAACACTAAATTCTCCATTCACAGAGAAAATGATCACAAAAAAACAACTATTTCAATTAGACAAAACTTTATGTATTAGTCAATTAGTGAATGTAAATAGTGTATAAGTAATTTGACTACACATATATGTAGTTTAATACATGTAGCAGCAGTTTAATTTGCATTATGATTGCCCTTGCATGAGTTTTAAATTCAGAATAATTTTGTATATTCTTTCAGAATGATTGATTATATCAAAACTGTTCTGGTAGAAGCTGAAAACAAACACCTTTCCCCCCCAGTTTCAACAAAATATGGATGCCGAAGTTAAAAAATGTCAGAAACTCTATTTCAACATGGAAACTGAAATGCATAATGTTAAAAATTATGAAAATAATGGAAAGAATCACAATTGCTAAAAGGTACAAGTAATACAAATGACAACAGAGTTGATAAAGAAAGTTATGAGAATGAGGACACACCAAAATGTGGGCGGGTTGGAGCGGGGAGGTTGTGGGCAGGAAGAAACAAAGGGGAAATGAGAATAACAGAAAAAAAAGCACAATTTTTGTGGTCAAAACAGGGCATTAAGTACACTGGTTTTGTTTAGATAAATTTGTTGACTTTAATAAGTCCTATCATCTTTGATAAACATTACAACGAGTGATAATTGTAATTACTGTTTAATGAATAACAGATTGTTTACTTATGATCATGGAACTAGGAATATTTACAGATTATCAAATAGAATATATAATGGAAAAAGAGATGATTCTTAAACAGATGTTTGAAAAAATATGAAAATATTTTACTCTTACAACATCCTTACTAGTCTATACCAATTCTAAAGCTTGCTTATATTTTTGCTTATGAACTCTTTACAACTGTTTGAAAACAAGACAGACCATATTTAAATTAGATCAATCTTCAAACTGAATGAATATATTAAGAGCTGTTAAAAGTCATGAAGACAGTGGTCAAAGGAAGCACAGTTACTTCAAATTTGAAAATCAAATGAAAATTCACCAGACCAGTATCTTAGACAAGACAGAACCTTCAGTTCTACTTTGAAGTACTAAAAGGAGTAGTTGTGGTTAAGTTTTTAAATGAATGAGGTTTACTTTTCAGAGGTCTTGATGCAAAGAGAATTTGTCAAATAATAGAAATGGTATAATAATGGTTGAATTTCATCAATATTTTGCACAAGTACTTTTAAAAAGTTCAAATAAAATGTGATTTATCCAAAAGAGTTTATGCAAAATTAAACAAAATAATTGGAAAGCTTTGACAAAATGAAGCTATAAATCTAACAAATAAATCAGACACTAAAAACACTACTCATTGTTACAGTTTTTACCTTGGATATAACAACCACAGACTAATTAGTTGACCCTTATTGTGCACTACTCTCATCATGCAAAACCCTCTGAACAATTCTTACATTTCTTGCTAATTAAAAATTATTTATTAGTGATTTTTTCAACAAGTAAAATCTGGTATGATTGTAAAGTGTCTTGTGACAACATTTGTAGTCAGTCATATGATTGAATGGTGTGATCAAATAGCTATCCACCCTCTATAAATATTAACAAGTAGACAACATATGTAATAGGCTGCTTATTCTCTTATTCTAATCAGATTTTTAAAAGGCTGCATCCACAGTACCTGAGGTTGTTGACAATTTTTGGCATTTTACAAAAGTAATAGCTTTTCTTTTCCATTTCAGATATTGTATATTTATGCCAACTTCTTTAAAGGTAATAGGTGCAATGGGATGACCTGTCAATTGTAAAACTGTGCAAGTCCTATAACATTGCTACAACAAAATTTTGAAGACTCTAAAGGATATTTCAACACATGGAAGAGAAGCCTATACATAAATGGAATGCAAACAATTTATTCAAAAAGCTGATAAAATTCAAATGCTTCATTCTAAACTACAAGTTACACATATGTTTTAGAATCTTTTGAAAACATATCTGATATTATGAGCTTCTTATTTTTATAAGATATTATAAGCTTCATATTTTTATGTATATAAAAGTTATCTTCTTTTATTCAAAAGAATTTCAAGAAAACTAAGGAAAAGTTGGTTGATAGTTGAATCTAAAACAAAATTATAAAATCAAAGGATGGAATAGTGAGAAATTATTGTGACTTCTAAAATAATTTTCAGTAAAATGTCATATAATACCAAAGACAACAGTTTAATAAAAGGAAAGAGAAGTTCTGAAGAGCTAAAGTGGATAGGCTCTTTAATTATTTGTTTATGCATTTAAACATAGAAAGTGAATATACATATTAGAAAAAAATTATAATTATTATAAAATTCTTGGTAAAAAATAGAAATTCCCAGAAATATTATACTTCATATATTTTTTAAAAATCTATGACTTTTTTCCACATGTGACTACAATCTGAAATTTTTAAATAGAAGTACCAATTAGAAATTGTAAAGCTAAAATAAATTATTCTAAATTATTAATAATAAAGAATTCAATCAACGATGCCTTTCTCCTTAAAGCAAATTATTACATACAATTACTGATATGTAAAGAGACAATCAAGAAGACCGTGGTGAAAAATTGAGGATAAAAAAGCATTATTGGCAGGCAATTCATAAAATCAATCGGTTATTTTCTGCTTTTTGTAATATTTGTTTTATTCATCAATTTTTATAAAGTGTGATTTGCAGTGATTTATTTTCTCTAGATAAATATTCACATGCAAACCTGACCTTAATTTTGTATTCATTTATATTAAAGAGACCACACTTTACACAGGAGAAGCTTTGTGCTGTATCATACCTTCATCTGGTTGTGAATGTTCACAGGTAAAGTGTTAAATGTATACGAGGAAGTGTGTACTAAAATTGCAGTTTACAATATTTGCTTTCCCCAACCATAAAGTAATGATTATAGACAGAGCATGCACATTAACTATTGACTATGGGACAGAAGTCACTGTAGAATTGTGATATCTGAGAGAACAAAGACAAATGAAGTGAACCACAGATACTCCTTGATTCTCTGCTTAGAAGCACTTTCTGGACAATGGAATAGGGAAGTGAATCACAAACAGAGTATAGCAGTCTCACTGAGCTCAGGAGGCAATGATTAAAGATGAGGTTGTGGTTGTGACTATAGTTTGCAAGGCAGGGAATCATAAAAGAGTACCAAATATTCAAGCCATGCCTTCATAGGATGATACTTTTGGAGGCCTGGCACAGAACAACAGAAATTGGGAAAGTGAACCAAATACTGAATTTGATTAAAAGCAAGAATTGATTATTTGGTGCATTAAAGAGGTGAATTTTAGTAAAGTTTCACTGATAGTTTAAAAGTAAAATATTTCAAAAAGTATATAAAAAAACTAACTCTAAGAAAGCTGGAGTGACCATATAAATAATAGCAAAGTAAACTTTAAGAGAACTGTGTAGCTCACACCTGTAATGCCAGCATTTTTGTGGCAGACCAATTCTCCTTGACAGACACACAGACAGACCTCCATAGCACTCCAGTTATACAGAGAAATTTCCAAATCTCTTGCCTTAACATTAAGTTAATAATTAAACCTAGGGAAATTTATGCCCAGACATTAAAGTCAGAAATGAAACATATGTTCTATAAGAGCCTTGCTCAGGCTTCTCCTGAAAACTGGAGCAAGTCAAGACAATGGAGACAGTCTTACGTTCCTTGTACCAGGACCTACCTTGGGTCGACGAAACCTGGGGTAAGTCAAGGTAACAAACACAGCCTTACATTCCTCATACCAAAACCCGTCTTGGGTCTGAAGCAACTCTCTGAACACAAACCCTAGGTAGGATAAGATAGAAGTAATCACTTCGGTACCAGGACCCTCATTAAGTAGATTTAGAAGACATTTCTTGGCTGGATGTGGTGGCTTATGCCTGTAATCCCAGCACTTTGGGAAGGTAAGATGGGTGGATCACTTGAGGTCAGGAGTTCGAGAACAGCCTGGCCAACATGGAGAAAACATGTCTCTACTAAAAATCCGAAAATTAGCTGGGCATAGTGGTACACAACTGTAGTCACAGCTACTCAGGAGGCTGAGGCAGGAGAATCACTTGAACCCGGGAGGTGGATGTTGCAGTGAGCTGAGATCATGCTACTGCACTCCAGCCTGGATAACAGAGTGAGACTTCGTCTCCAAAAATAATAATAGTAATAATAATAATAGAAGACATTTAGTCACCTTGGTACTAGGGCTCTCATGGATTAAGTAGATTTAGAGGATATTTCTTGCCTCTGACCTTCCAGTTAAAACAAAAATTAATCACCTATAAATTTAGGCAAATATGATACTGCACATAGGCGTATATTCCAAACATATATAAGCACTGGAAGAACTTTAGCACCCTGAGTTGGTCTGGCGAATTATCTCCGATGTTCTCCCTGTATCTAGTTACAGAAATAAACTCTCTTCTTTCCCAGTTCATCTGCATCTAGTTATTGGGCTGCAAGAACACGCATCTGGACCCAGTTCTGTCTGGGAACACTTTTGGAGGCTGAGGCAGGAGGATTATTTGAGGCCAGGAGTTTGAGGCTTTAGTGAGCTATGATTGTCCCACTGAACTCCAGCCTGGGTTACAGAGAAAGTCTCCATCTGAGAGAGAGAGAGAGAGAGAAATGTATTACCAGAGATAAAAAGGGACTTTCATATGATGAAAGGGTCAATGTGTAGAAAAGACTCCACAATCTTAAATACAGATGGAAGTAATAATCAGGCTTCAAAATTATGACACAAAAAGAAAAACAGAATTAAAGAGAATAACAGACAAATCCAGGATAATTCTTGAAGACTTTAACGCTCTTAGTATTTAAAATAAAAATATAGCAAAAAAATCAGTAAGGATATAGAAGATCTGAATGCTAATGCTATCGACTTAATTGATATGTATAAAACAATCCATCCTACAACTGTAGAATTCATATTATTTTTTAAGTGTACATGGAACATTCAGCATTATGGACCATACGCTGGGTCTCAAAATGTCTTAATATATTTCAAAAAATTATAATCTTAGAGTATAGTCTATGACCACAATTGAATTAAGTTTAATATCGATAACATAAAGATACCTAGAAAATTTCAAAATATTTAGAAATTTGAAAACATACTCCTAAATAATCAGTGGATCAAAAATAATATCACAAGTGAAATTAATAATACTTTGGACTACATAATAACACATATCAAAATCTGTGGGATGCAAATAAAAAAGTGATTAAGCGAAAATTTATATTATCAAATGTTGTATCATAAACAACTGTTTAAAATCAATGATGTAAGCTTCCACCTTAAGAAGCTAGAGAAAGAAGAGCAAATTAAAAACAAAGTAGGTAAAATGAAAAAAAGTTGAGATCAATGAACTAAAAACAAAAAATAGAGTAAATCAATGAAATATGAAATAGTGCTTTTGAAAACATAAATAAACTTGATAAACTGCTGTCTAGAGTGATTAATAAAAGGAAATACACAAAAGATAAATATCAGAAATGAAAAAGGGAGCACCACTAGTGATCTGTCATAAAATACTTAAGATTATTATGAAAAATTTATGCCAATAAATTTGACAACTTAGTTGAAACGAACAAATGAAAAATTGACACAAGTAAAAATAAAAAGCTGAAATAACTTCACATTTGTAATATGATTGTATAATTACAAAAAACTTTTTCAAAAGAAATCTTTAGGCCCAAATAGATTCCTGAGTGGATTCTACTAAATATTAAAAAAAAAAAAAAAAAAAGAACCTCAACCCATACTTCACACTATACACGAAATATAATTCAAAATAAATCATAGGCCTGGCATTAAAGTTATAATTATAAAACATCAAGAAAAAAAGTGAAAAATGCATCTTTCTGGCTTTTGGACAGGCAAAATTTTTAAGAATCAAAAATCATAAATGATAAATAATATCTTAATTTCATGAAAAATAAAAATATTACAATGAAATAATATGTAAGCATGCAATAATATAGAATCAATTATAAAACTGTAAAGCAGATATATTAGTCTGTTCTCATACTGCTATAAAGATCTACCTGAGACTGGGTAATTTATGAAGAAAAGAGGTTTAATTGACTCGCAGTTCTGCAGGCTTAACTGGAAGCATGACAGAGAGGCCTCAGAAAACTTACAATCATGGCAGAATGGGAAGGGGAATCAAGCACTTTCTTCACACAGCAACACAGGAGAGAGGGCGCGAAGTGGGAGGTGCTACATGCTTTCAAAAATCCAGATTTACTGAGAACTCTATCACAAGAACAGCAAAGGGGACATCCACCCTCATAATTCAACAATTTCCCACCAGGGCCCTCCTTCAACACTGGGAATTACAACTCAATGTGAGATTTGGGTGGGGACACAGAGCCAAACCATATCAGCAGACACAAAAAGTATAAATCATATCATTCTATTTATATAAAATTTCATAACAAGTAAATCTGTCATAAGAAATCAGACTAGTCATATTTTCTGCAGGTGGAGTACGGAGTGACTGGGAATAGTATTAAGTTATCCCTACAATATAGTTTGGATATATGTCTCCTCCAAGATCTCATGTTGAATTGTAATCCCCAGTATTGGAGGTGAGGCCTGGTGGGAAGTGATTGGATCATGGGGGTGGATTTCTCATAAGTGGTTTAACATCCCCCTCCTCTCTTGGTGCTCTCCTCATGATAGTGAGTGAATTATTGTGAGACCTGGTTGTTTAAAAGTGTAGGCACATTCCTCAAACTCTCTTGCTCCTGCTTTTGCCATGTGATGTGTCTGGTCCTACTCCGCCTCTGCCATGAATAAAAGCTCCCTTATACCTCCCCAGAAGTCAAGCAATGTTGTTTCCATGCTTGCCCAGCCTACAGAACTGTAAGCCAATTAAACCTCTTTGTATATATATATAAAGAAGGAACTTCTTGGGTTGATGAAAGTATTTACCTCGGTAAGTATGTGGGGTACATGAATGCATGCAATTGTCAAATGCATTGAGATATTAAACTTAATATTGTGAAAATGGTCATACAGCCTAAAGTAATTTATAGATTCAATGCTATCCCCATCAAACTACCATTGACTTTCTTCACAGAATTGGAAAAAAACTACTTTAAATTTCATATGGAACCAAAAAAGAGCCCACTTAGCCAAGAAAAAAAATCCTAAGCAAAAAGAACAAAGCTGGAGGCATCACTCTACCCGACTTCAAACTATACTACAAGGGTACAGTAACCAAAACAGCAAGGTACTCGTACCAAAACAGATCTATAGACCAATGGAACAGAACAGAGGTCTCAGAAACAATGCCACACGACTACAACCATCTGATCTTTGACAAACCTGATAAAAGCAAGCAATGGGGAAAGGATTCCCTATTTAATAAATGGTGTTTGGAAAACTGGCTAGCCACATGGAGAAAGCTGAAACTGGATCCCTTCCTTACATCTGGATCCCTTCCTTACATCTTATACAAAAATTAACTCAAGATGGATTAAAGACTTAAACATAAGACCTAAAACCATAAAACCTCTAGAAGAAAACCTAGACATTACCATTCAGGACACTGGCTGGGCAAAGACTTCATGACTAAACCACCAAAAGCAATGGCAACAAAAGTCAAAATTGACAAATGCGATCTAATTAAGCTAAAGAGCTTCTGCATAGTAAAACAAACTATCATCAGAGTGAACAGGCAACCTATAGAATGGGAGAAAATTTTTGCAATCTATCCATCTGACAAAGGGCTAATATCCGCAGTGTACACAGAACTTAAACAAATTTTCAAGAAAAAAACAAACAACCCCATCAAAAAGTGGGTGAAGGATATGAACAGACACTTCTCAGAAGAAGACATTTATGCAGCCAACAAACATATGAAAAAAGCTCATCATCACCAGTCATTAGAGAAATGCAAATCAAAACCACAGTGAGATATCATCTCATGCCAGTTAGAATGGTGATCATTAAAAAGTCAGGAAATGTCCTGGAGAGGATGTGGAGAAATAGGAATACTTTTACACTGTTGGTGGGAGCATAAATTAGTTCAACCATTGTGGAAGACGGTGTGGTGATTCCTCAAGAATCTAGAACTAGAAATACCATTTGACCAGCAATCCGATTACTGGGTATATACCCAAAGGATTATAAATCATTCAACTATAAGGACAAATGCACATGTATGTTTATTGTGGTACTATTCACAATAGCAATAACTTGGAACCAATCCAAATGTCCATCAAGGATAGACTAGGTAGAGAAAATGTGGCACATATACACCATGGAATACTATGCAGTCATAAAAAAGGATGAGTTCACATCCTTTGTGGGGACATGGATGATGCTGGAAACCATCATTCTCAGCAAACTAACACAAGAACAGAAAACCAAACACTGCATGTTCTCACTCATAAGTGGGAGTTGATCAGTGAGAACACATGGACACAGGGATAGGAACATCATACACCAGGGCCTGTCTGGGGTGGGGGGCTACAGGAGGGATAGCATTAGGCAAAATTCCTAAGGTAGATGGTGGGTTGATGGGTGCAACAAACCACCATGGCGCATGTATACCTATGTAACAAACCTCCACATTCTGCACATGTACCCCAGAACTTAAAGTATATATATATATGATTTTCTGATTTAATTTTTGTTTTCATTTTAATCAATAGTGATTAAAGTTAAGAGTTAAAATCTCTAGAGTCTCTGAGGATAAAATGGGCTAAGTGTGGTTAAATTTCATTAGCATTACCTAAAGTGTTTTATACAAAAACTTTATACTCTGAGAGTATATGTTGTTTGTGCTTTAAAGTATTCTGTTGCTTGACTTGTGGAAACATTTACAACATGTTTATTTATTTAGTTGTCCATTAGTAAAATGCAATGTTCCATTTTGAGGAATGATTTTTATACTGCTGTGCACTCAGTGATGATCATAATTCCAAACAAACATGCTCTGTTGGCGTAATCCTTAATTCTAATATGGTGTTACACTAGAAATGATTATATGGTGTGTAAGCCTAATACTCTTCCCATCATTTTATGGCATTCAGGCTTCATGCATTTGGAGAAGGCTTTCTGATGTCAAATGTATTTTCAGTTTTCTAAGCAGCCCATTTCTTGAAGGACTGGCAAAAGGAAGCTATTCTAACAATTTGGCTGAACTCATGGAAATTTCAGGCTGGGCCAGATGGTAAGAATCAGCTGTTGTGTGAAGCAGGTAAAGGCAGCATTTAAAATGCTACTGGCAGTTTTCCTGAGACTCAACAACAACAGGTGTTCTTGATTTCTTTTTTTCTAAAATGTTCTCCAAAATCGCAAATTATGTGGCATTATGTTTGTTTTGCAAACAAAGGAACCTTTTCCCACCAGAGTGATAAGTGATTGTGATTACTTTAATCATGCTGTCAGAACTCTAGCACTAAATTCAATATGATTGAGATAAGGTGCAATTTTGGTTATTTTTCACTAAGATAAGGCTGTGTAAGGAATACAGAAAAAATGTATTATTATGATGGGTTGTCAAAAATGATAGACCCCAACCATGCAAAAGCCATCATGCAAAGCAATGGCAAGAGAGGGGCAGTTTTGGACTGTCCACAAACTGCTTTGCTCAGGCTCAGAGGGGTTTTGTGTGTGCTTGCATGTTGACATCACAGCCAAGCACTGAGATATGTCAATTTTGCACAATTGAATTGTATTTGTCATTTTAATCACCAAAATTACCAGCACTATTTCAGTTAGCTGGTCATTAAAGTGACTGAATTAGATTGACTGCTCTTGATCTGATTGCTCACTAGGAAATTGAGCTTCAAAGAGACATTCCAGGCAACTGTGATAATAAGCCATGACAATGTGATGCTAAACAGCTGTGAATTGGGAACTCCTCCCATGAGCCTCGTGTTTTTGCTCAGCAAAGAGTAACAGGAACTTTTAAAGACCTCGTGGAAATTAGCAAAGTAAGTGTTTTTCACTTTTATGGAAACATTACTTAAGGCAAGAAGCTAGCTAAATTTAAAATAAAAGAACATAAAATGGATTGTTCACATCTTAAACTTTTCTCACTATTTTACGGAGTTTAAATAAAATGTCAAGAAAATACTTCCATGACACTGGGTAAATTTTACTTAAGTTTCTAACTTCGGGAAGGCTAAGAACAACACCAAAAACAGTGTATTAGTAAAATATAATTCAACAGGTGCAATATTTTAAAAGGAAGCTGTTGGAAGACACATTTTTCCAAGTTTGGAGAATATGGTAATGATAAATCTTTTATTTCTGTTGACTTCTCCCAAACTACCATTTCCCCCTCATGTTCTGACATCTTTCTTCACTGCTAGCTTGCTGTGTGAACCCTCAGTCCATTTTAAATTGCCTAAGTAATTATATGTAATTTCTTTTCTTTTCTTTTTTTTTTCTTTTTATTTGAGACAGAGTCTAGCTCTGTGGCCCAGGCTGGAGTGCAGTGGCGCAATCTCGGCTCACTGCAACCTCTGCCTCCTGGGTTCAAACGATTCTCCTGCCTCAGCCTCCCAAGTAACTGGGACAACAGATGCCCGCCACCTTGCCTGGCTAATTTTTTTGCATTTTTACTAGAGACGGGGTTTCACCATATTGGCCAGGCTGGTCTCAAACTCCTGACCTCATGATCCGCCTGCCTTGGCCTCCCAAAGTGCTGGGATTACAGGCTTGAGTCACCGCACCCGGCCTGTAATTTCTATCTCTGAAAGAATTGGTCTGCATCATTGCCTGGAAATTTTGTTTGCTGAAGCAGTTGTTGTAGTCCTTCATCCTCTTCACTGTGGCTGCTCTTCCTGTATATGGATATGGATGCTTTACCACTGTGCTTCTGTATCCAAGCTGGCGTTGGATCATGCATATCTCATGCTGCCTGAAGGTAAGACAAAATATAATTCATTCATTTGTTCAGTATTTCAACAAATAATTATGGGGTTCATGTATATACTATGAGTTAGCATGTTGTATACAAAATTATTTAAGTCAGAAAAACATTATAACTTTTTCTTCTAATTAGGAAGCAGAAGACCTTTACTGGTTCCAGCTCAGACCAGGGCATCCTTTCAGACTGTAGCTCGCAGTCAGTTGTGGTTCATTTTGGGCATATTAACACATGCTGGAAGAGCACTGTTTCTTTCAGAATGTAAGAGATTCTGACCACTGTCAATCTTCTTTTAAACTTGAGTATCAGAGCAGTTAAAAGATACAAGAGTGTCATAAGGCAAATAATGACCCAAATATAAACTTTTTTACAGATTAAGTAAATAATAAGACAATGGTTTATATCTGCATATAAAAGGGATGTAGGCTAATTTTCCTATTCATTTCAACAGCAGAGGCTAACTTGTAGAATGTATAGCACAGTGAATCCAGCAAAGTAGTGCCTTTTGTGGGAAGAAAAAGGGGTGAGGGACACATACCCAGTTCATCAGATGAAGCTGACCTTTGCCCCTTGGGGATATTAGGGAAGGCACTGGGAATGACACCAAGAGGGTTAGAGGAGCTTCCATGGAAGGAAAAAAAACCATCCCCGCTCCAATAAGATTTGCTACAATCATTTCTCCTATACTCATCAGTAGGGGAGGAGAGCTTCCACTGAACTTACCTACTTTTTCTTTCCTAGAAATTAGTCTTTTCCTCTTCAGCTTCCATTTGGAGTCAGACATTAATTCCATAATGTACTCTCTGGAAATGGTCTTTAAGTGCAGACATAAATGATGCAAAAAAGCCAGGACTGTGAATATCCAGGGGTAGATTTATCTGGACAGGTGAAGCAGAAAATGCAAGGATTTTCTCAAAGGGAATATGAGGTACAGAAATAAGGTCATTGTGGTTAAAAGGAAGAGAGGAATGGGCAGGACATGAGCTCACAGAGATGTGCAGAGGCCATTTCACTGGCCTTGTAAGTTGAATAATCCGATTTTATTCTATTTACAATATAAAGCCAATGGAAACTCATAAGCAGGAAAGTGCTAAATCTAAATTTCAACTTCCTATGTTGCAAATGAATTAAAGAGAGAACACTGGACACAAGAAAGAGAGAAGTTGTTTTAAGAGTCTAGGTGAGCCATGATATTGGCTTGAGCCAGAGTGGAGATGATAAGAAATAATGAATTAAGAGTATATTTTTAAAGTAGAGCAAGTTCAACAATGTAAATTGAATGCAGAGGAATGTATGTATGTATGAGTAAAAGAGAGGACTCAAAAGTATACTACAGGGGTTTTTTGTTAAAATAATTGAGAAAGTAGTGCAGATAATTAGTGAGGTGGGAAAAACTTATGGAGGTATGAGGTTAAGTTTTCTTTGTTTTTAGAAAACCTAGATCTCTCTCTCTCTATCAATTTTGCTCTCAAGTTCATTTTGAAGTATTGTTAAATATTCAAATGGAGATCAGGTTGCTAGTTTGACATATAAGAAATCTGGAACTGAGGGAAGAGGTTAAGACAGGAGACATAAACTGAAGAGTCATCAGTATCCTGATGGCATTTAAAGCCATACCATTGGACAAGATCCCAAAGGCAGAGGGTGTAGATTTTTAAGAGAAGAGTGCATGTTAGGAGCCTGGTTCTTCAATATCCAGCCACATTCCACAGAGTTGATACAACATATTTGTCTATAAGCTTTTGTCTCACTCTCTTATATTAGTCTAATATCTGTATCTCTCATTGCCTCTGCTCAGTTATTGTGGGAAAGAAACTTTTATGGTAGAAAGAGATTTCTTTTGATACAATTGAATTAAGATGTGTTAGAAACCTCATCCCTCCCTGTTGATGAGTTGTATTTAGCTGTCTTTGCAGATAATATATATCTAATACATTAAAAAGAATTCTATCCGAAAACTGAAGAAATTTTAAGCCCAGTGAAGCGTTGCTAGTGCCGTAAGGGACAATTTTCCTTACAGTTTTCTGGAGAGCTTAGCAAGTGTTCTTCCTGTTTATTGAATCAGGCATATAATGAAATCATGACCATATCCTGAGGGAATTTAAAAGCAAGTTGAATCCATTATAATATTCTGGACAGAGAAAATGAATATTCATCAGCTTTAGTAAGGATTAGCTATACCTCCTACGGTTTTAGGTAAAATTTAAGCTTGAATTTAAATGGCAATTTGCATTACCAAGAGATTTTAAACTGGAACCAGAAAAGCTCTTAATACAGCAGTTTAATAAGAAAAACTATCTTAAAAAATGTATTCTTTTGGGTAGTTTTCTTACCTTCTGCATTCATTTTCCTGAACAGTTATTTAAATAGTTACATTGACCAGAAGAAATGTGACTTTCAGCTCAAGGGTGAACTTGGTTATTTTTAAAATAGTAGAAACCATTCCTGAGATGATATACATTAGGTCATGTGTCACTGTCCTGCCTATCTAGATTTCTGGTTGTGGGCTGGAAAGCAGCACTAACAAAATCTATGTCTCCGGACATACTATATAACTTTTTTGGAATTCATTGTCTCCATCTGTGTAACATAGTAGCCTATGGTCACTTTCAGTTTTTGTTCATGGCATTTAATATTGTAACAAATTTTAACTTGTGAGTACTATTGTTCCTAAATCTGATGCAATAAGTGAATGGATCTAATATATTTCTGGCTACTAGTGCCAAGTATGTGGCCAAAAATCTATCAGATACTTTCCACATACTACTGCAACAAATAATTTTAAGAATTCTATCCTTGAAGTATTTTTATTCCTGTATTACATATGAGAGAAATGAAGCTTTAAGGGTTGAATTAGCTTGCCCAATATCAGACAGCAAATTATTTCTAGGTCCACACAACTGCCAAGTATATAGGTTCTCCCTAATAGACTTCTACTGCAGCCCTACACACAAGAGTTGGTTTTAATAGGTATTGTCTTGTCAGACCTATCTAGAATGTGTTTTTAGACTTTAAGAACTAAAAAACTATATTTGCAGATCCTTGATAATGTCTTTAAGATTGAAAACAAATTCTCTCTCTCAAATGTCTCTCATTGGCTTCAATGTTTCATCAAATTAAGTAAAAATATGGAATCCTAGAAGGTTTAGTTAAGAATACAAATATTGTTATTAAGAGGTTCATATCAGTTAATTACTCCTCAAACGCCACTTCTGAAAAAGCAGAACTGTAAGAATACATAAGTACATTGTTATGACAAATGATGTTTTCATGAAGAATTTAATGAATTCCTATTTCTCAAGGAAAACTCCAAGACAATAAACGTGAGCATCTTCTGATACAACTCTACCAGAGATTAACCTAGTAAGAATTAGTGATGGGGGTAGGCTGCAATCTTCATTTTAAACAATGTCCTCCCTCATATGGTTTGGCTGTGTGTCCCCACTCAAGTCTCAGTCTGAATTATAATTCCCAGTGTTGGAGGAACGACATGGTAAGAGGTGATTGGATCATGGGGGCAGACTTCCCCTTGCTGCTCTGAGGATAGTGACTGAATTCTCATGAAATCTGGTTGTTTAAAAGTGTGTAGCACTTCCCCCTTTCACTCTCTCTGTCTCCTGCTCTGCCAGGTAAGGATTGTGCCTGCTTCTCCTTTGCCTTCTCCTATGATTGTAAGTTCCCTGAGGCCTCCCCAGCCATGCTTCCTATATAGCCTGCAGTATTGTGAGTTAATTAAACCTCTTTTCTCCATAAGTTACCGAGTCTCAGGCATGTCTTTAAAGCAGTATGAGAATGAACTAATACAGAAAATTAGGATCAGAGAAGTGGGGCATTGCTATAAAGATACCTACAAATATGGAAGCCAGTTTGGAACTGGGTAGTGCAAAGAGGTTGGAACAGTTTGGAGAGATTAGAGGAAGACAGGAAGATAAGGGAAAGTTTTGAACTTCCTAGAGACTTGTTGACAATTGTGACCAAAAATTCTGATAGTGATATGAACAGAGATGGCCAGGTTATTGAGGTCTCAGATGGAAATGAGAAACTAATTGGAAACTGGAGTAAAGTCACACTTGCTGTAATGTAGCACAGAGACTGACAGCATTGTGCTCCTGCTGTAAAGATCTGTGGAATGTTGAACTTGAGAGAGATGATTAGGGGTCTCGTAGATGAAATTTCTATGCAGCAAAGTGTTCAAGGTGTAAATTTGCTGCTCCTAACAGTATGTGTTCATATTTGTTCACAAAGAGATGATCTAAAATTGCAACATATTTAAAAGGGAAGAAGAGCATAAATTATTGGAAAATTTGCAGCTCGACCATGCAATAAAAAAGAAAAACCTTTTTTCTGGGAAGGAATTCAAGGCTGGAGAAATTTGCATCAGTGAAAATGAGTGAAATGTTAATAGCCAAGCAATGGAGAAAATGTCTCCAGGACGTTTCACAGACCTTTGTGGGAGGCCCTCCCATCACAGGCCTGGAGATCTAGGAGGGAAAAATGGTTGCTTGAGCCAGGCCCAGGGCCATGCTGCTCTGTGTAGCCTTGAGACATGGCACCCTGCATCTCACCTGCTCCAGCTTCAGCTGTGCCTAAAAGGGCCCAAGGTAAAGCTCAGGCCATTGCTTCAGATGGTGGAAGCCTCAAGCCTTTGCAGCTTCCATGTGGTTTGGAGCCTGTGGGTGCCACAGGATCCTCAGACTACTCTATATTGTTACAGTTTCTCAAACAATTATTGTTTTGATAATGAATACTGGTCAGGTATTTTGTAGAATCTTCCTCAGCTGAACTTTTTCTGAATTTTTTTCCACAATTACCCTGGAGTTAATAATCTGGGAGAGCAAGACAACAGAGGAAAAGTGCTGTTCTCATCACATTATATCAAGCTACATATTATCAACATGACTTATCACTGTGTGTGTTAAACTTGATTGCCTGATTCAGATAGTGTTTGTGAGATTTTTTCACTATAAAGTTATGCTTTTCCCCATTTCATAATATAGTCTTTGGAAGGAAGTACTTACGCACAGCCTATGCTTAATATACGGGGAATTATACTCCACTTACTTGAGTTGGATTATCCACACAAATTATTTGAAATTTTTCTCCATGAAAGGTTTGTCTATTTTCTCTATTTATTTCTTTACTTAAACATTGGCTTATATTAGTATGGCCTCATGGACATTTTTGTTGTGATTTAGATTATAATCAGATACTACTTTGTATATTTTATTGCTCATATTATTTCAGTTCTTGGCATTGGGAGCTCTTTCAGCTGGCTCCTGTGTCTGTTTGAAATCTTTAACATACCCCATGTGTGCATGTTTGTGTGTGTGTGTGAGCATTTCTTTACTTTTTGGCATTACAAATTCTCTGAGCTCATTTTGTATAATCCCTACCCTAGTTTTGAATTAGTCATTTCTTTAAGGAGCCCTGGTTTAATATTGAGCATTGATTCTTTTTATCTGATTGCATCTATTTCCTGTTGGCATCAGAGTCTCAGTGATTATACTAACAAGCTAAAGATAATGTAATTCACATATCCCCCTCATTCTGAATAAATGCATGCTTGTGTTTTCTAAGTTAAGTGCTTGTGTGTTTTGATCCTATGTCTTGGAGGCAGCCCTGAAGGCAGTAGATTTAGAAAAAGAATAATAAAAATACTAAAGACTAGGCTGTGACTTAATAGTTACTGCAAAATTTGGTTATTTTAAATAAATTTATTTGAAAAAATAAAAGTTAGATTGTATATAACCTCTAAGTTGTTGCTTTGTGTACATTATCAACACACATACCTCTTTAAATCCATGTAAATCTGTAAATGTGAAGATATGCCTTCAAATATTACTGATCTATGGGTTTTTTGTCCATTCGAACAAAAAAGAATGAAAATCGCATCTTTAATAATTTATATTGTATTTGGCATTTTATTAGTAGCATATTTTTTGTTAATATACTTGAACAATTTTAATAGGAAAATAAGGGTATATCTTGTTATTGCATTTCTATGGTATATTAGTCGGTTCTCACATTACTATAAAGAAATACCAGAGACAGGGTAATTTACAAAGAAAAGAGGTTTAATTGGCTCATGTTTCCAGTTTGCTTGGAAAACAGTGGCATCTGCTTCTGGGGAGGGCTCAGAAACCTTACAATCATAGCAGAAAGTGAAAGGGAAGCTGGCATGTTCTATGTGGCTGGAGCAAGAGGAAGATAGAGCAAGTGAAGACGGAAGTGCAACACACTTTCAAACAACCAGACCTGTGATAAATCTATCACGAGAAGAGCAATCAGAAATTTCACACACATGATTCAATCAACTCCCAGCAGGCTCCTTCTCTAACACTGGGGATTACAATCCAACATGAGATTTGGGTGGGGACACAGAACTAAACCATATCACGTGTCTTATAAATTGCATTTTTATATTTCTCACTTATTTAACTCTCAATTTTTTAAAAAAATTCATCTTAAGAGAATAGTATATTTCTTAAATTTCTGTTTGAGACTATCTAAATGTGGAAATTGGTATAGAAAATATAAGACAGATTTCAACTTGGATAGAAGTTTTCTAATTTAGAACATTTCTATTTTTCTTCTGTAGGAATGAAAAATCAAAATCCATATTAACAATACTATAATTAAGCAATGAGTTGATTTTAGCTAAAAATGTGTCATGAATCAAAGAAAATTTTGTACTAGCCACCACAACCTAGCTAAAGGAATGTTCTTATTAATTATGTGAAACAGAACAGTTTTGACAATAGTAGTTAGATGCCTATCTTCTGACTGGATCTTTCTTCAGTGATATGTAATTCACATATAATATTCACATTTACCAAAAAGTACAATTCAGTGCTTTTTGCCATACTCATAAAACTGCTTAACCAATGTCATTAGGTAATTTGAGGACATTTCTTAACCCCCTAATAACCCCATACCCATTAGCAGTTATTTTATATTCTCCCCTCCCTACAGCTCCTGGCAACCGCTGATCTATTTTTGTCTCCATGGATCTGCCTATTCTAGACATTTCATACTCATGGAATCATACAATATGTGGCCTTTTGTGTCTGCTTTCTGTCACTCAGCATAACATTTTCAAACTACATCCATGTTGTAGCATGAGTCAGTATCTTTTTTTTTTTTTTTTTTTTTTGGTTGAATGATGTTCTGTTTCATAGCTATGCCATTTTCTTTATTCATTTATTGGTTGATGGACACTGGGTTGTTTCCACCTTTTGGCTATTATGAGTAATGTTATGAATGCTCAGTACAAATGTTTGTGTGCTCAATATCTGTTCAGTTCTCTTGGCTATATGTCTAGGAGTGGAATTGCTTAGTAATAAGGTAACTCTATAAGTAATTTCTTGAAGAATTGTCAAGATGCTTTTTGGAACAACTGCAACGTTTTACATTGTCATCAGCAAGCTATGACAATTCCAATTTCTTTACATCCTTGTAACACTTGTTATTATTTAAAAGACATAAAGTAAATTCTGTGTTTTTACTATACCCACTTTATGGATGAAAACATTGAGTTTGTTACCAAGTGTTAATGTTTTTTACATAAAGTTTCCAGTAGAACTATAGCAGAAAAAATATAAATATATATATTTGATAACTATATTATATAATATTATTTTGAAATTGTTACTAAGGCTAGTTAAAACATTTTCCTTGAAATTATTTAACCTTATGAGTATGCTTATGGACATTTATCTCCAAAAGTATTGAAAGGGTTGTATAAATTAATATACATTCTGTACTAGTTAAATCAGAAAGGATACATTTTAACTTTTTAGATTTTAGTTTAGATGTTCTTGGTAGATAATATTATTTAAAAATGGCTCCCAGTAATCTTCTGGAAATATTCTTCGGAGGAGGGTTCTAAACTATAAGGACAAAGTTTGATTTTGTGGTGTAAGCATTGGCAGAAAAAAGTCTCCCTGGTAAGCAATTTTAATTTAGGTCACAAGGTATAGAGATTAAAGTTCCTTTCTAAAAAAAAAGTTACTCAAAATTACTGTAATAATTGAATATCTACAGAATTATTTGTGATGATAGAATTAAGTCATATTATCATATAATGGAAGCTGTGCCAAAAATTTTCCTTGGATGTATTTGCTCTTAATTTCTTTGTATCATTTTTGCAATACTTTGAAATTCCTTCTATTGTAAATCAGGTCTTGTAATAATGATTAATGGTAAATTTTGCAAGGACATAATTGTAACATTTTAAATAAAGTCTGAAGGGGAAAGTTAAACCTTTTAGCATTATGATAATCATACCCCATTATATTAACACTTTCCCAGTCTAATATTCATACTTGTCCTTACCAGAAACATCTAAGATCTGTGAAGTAAGCAAAACCTTTCAGTAAGCAAAAAAGATTACAAAATGCTTGCAACGAAGCTCATGCACTTTATTTAGACAAATTCACAGACCTTAGTTTGAGTTTGGCATACTTTATAACTTCATTGATTCAATAAATGTCTCCTTGGTGCCATTAAGGTAGTGATAAATTGTGACAAATAAGTTTCTTTTTCAGGTGTCACGTAAAAGCAGTGGCTGCACAGAAGGACATTTTATAAAAAATACTAACTCTGTAACCTAGCCCCATTGGAAAAGGATGATAAATACATAGCAGATATGCAGGAGAATGAGCCTGCTTGCTTGCCAGATATTTTCAAATCCTGATATGTACAAAATAGGGCATGGAAATTAAACAAAACATCTTTCTTTCCTTTAGGGAATTCATAATCTAAGAGGTAGAGATAAATAATTAAAATAATATGCAAATAATTAGAGGATAAGAATATAATTGCTATGAAATAAGTCATAGAAAATGTTTTGCAGACTCAAAGAAATAAAGATAAAGTCCTAGGAATATATTAAGGTGTTTAGAATGTTACACTATATATGTTTTCCTATATATTATCTCACTGAAGTCTCAAAAGACTTGAGTCTTGGTGTAGAAATTTATGATTCCCAACCTATGAGAGGAGAAGCTGCTCAGAAGTTTAAATGACTTGCACTAATTCACAATTAATGATTCTTTTTTTTTTTTTTTTTTATACTTTAAGTTCTAGGGTACATGTGGATAACCTGCAGGTTTGTTACATATGTATACCTGTGCCATGTTGGTGTGCTGCACCCATCAACTCGTCAGCACCCATCAACTCGTCATTTACATCAGGTATAACTCCCAATGCAATCCCTCCCTCCTCCCCCTTCCCCGTGATAGGCCCAGGTGTGTGATGTTCCCCTTCCCGAGTCCAAGTGATCTCATTGTTCAGTTCCCACCTATGAGTGAGAACATGCGGTGTTTGGGTTTTTGTTCTTGCCATAGTTTGTTGAGAATGATGGTTTCCAGCTGCATCCATGTCCCTACAAAGGACACAAAATCATCCTTTTTGATGGCTGCATAGTATTCCATGGTGTATATGTGCCACATTTTCTTAATCTAGTCTATCACTGATGGACATTTGGGTTGATTCCAAGTCTTTGCTATTGTGAATAGTGCCACAATAAACATACGTGTGCATGTGTCTTTATAGCAGCATGATTTATAATCCTTTGGGTATACACCCAGTAATGGGATGGCTGGGTCATATGGTATATCTACTTTTAGATCCTTGAGGAATCACCATACTGTTTTCCATAATGGTTGAACTAGTTTACAATCCCACCAACAGTGTAAAAGTGTTCCTATTTCTCCACATCCTCTCCAGCACCTGTTGTTTCCTGACTTTTTAATGATTGCCATTCTAACTGGTGTGAGGTGGTATCTCATTGTGGTTTTGATTTGCATTTCTCTGATGGCCAGTGATGATGAGCATTTTTTCATGTGTCTGTTGGCTGTATGAACGTCTTGTTTTGAGAACTGTCTATTCATATCCTTTGCCCACTTTTCGATGGGTTTTTTTTTGTTTTTTTTATTGTAAATCTGTTTGAGTTCTGTGTAGGTTCTGGATATTAGCCCTTTGTCTGATGAGTAGATTGCAAAAATTTTCTCCCATTCTGTAGGTTGGCTGTTCACTCTGATGGTAGTTTCTTTTGCTGTGCAGAAGCTCTTTAGTTTAATTAGATCCCATTTGTCAATTTTGGCTTTTGTTGCCGTTGCTTTTGGTGTTTTAGATATGAAGTCCTTGCCCATGCCTATGTCCTGAATGGTATTACCTAGTTTTTCTTCTAGGGTTTTTATGGTATTAGGTCTAACATTTAAGTCTCTAATCCATCTTGAATTAATTTTCGTATAAGGAGTAAGGAAAGGATCAGTTTCAGCTTTCTACTTATGGCTAGCCAATTTTCCCAGCACCATTTATTAAATAGGAAATCCTTTCTCCATTTCTTGTTTTTCTGAGGTTTGTCAAAGATCAGATGGCTGTAGATGTGTGGTATTATTTCTGAGGACTCTGTTCTGTTCCATTGGTCTATATCTCTGTTTTGGTACCAGTACCATGCTGTTTTGGTTACTGTAGCCTTGTAATATAGTTTGAAGTCAGGTAGCGTGATGCCTCCAGCTTTGTTCTTTTGACTTAGGATTGTCTTGGCAATGCAGGCTCTTTCTGGTTCCATATGAACTTTAAAGCAGTTTTTTCCAATTCTGTGAAGAAACTCATTGGTAGCTTGATGGGGATGGCATTGAATCTATAAATTACCTTGGGCAGTATGGCCATTTTCACAATATTGATTCTTCCTATCCATGAGCATGGTATGTTCTTCCATTTGTTTGTGTCCTCTTTTATTTCACTGAGCAGTGGTTTGTAGTTCTCCTTGAAGAAGTCCTTTACATCCTTAGTAAGTTGGATTCCTAGGTATTTGATTCTCTTTGAAGCAATTGTGAATGGAAGTTCATTCCTGATTTGGCTCTCTGTTTGTCTGTTACTGGTGTATAAGAATGCTTGTGATTTTTGCACATTAATTTTGTATCCTGAGACTTTGCTGAAGTTGCTTATCAGCTTAAGGAGATTTGGGGCTGAGACAATGGTGTTTTCTAAATATACAATCATGTCATCTGCAAAGAGGGACAATTTGACTTCTTCTTTTCCTAACTGAATACCCTTGATTTCTTTCTCTTGCCTGATTGCCCTAACCAGAACTTCCAACACTATGTTGAATAGGAGTGGTGAGAGAGGTCATCCCTGTCTTGTGCCAGTTTTCAAAGGGAATTTTTCCAGTTTTTGCCCATTCAGTATGATATTGGCTGTGGGTTTGTCATAAATAGCTCTTATTATTTTGAGATACATTCCATCAATACCAAATTTATTGAGCGTTTTTAGCATGAATGGCTGTTGAATTTTGTCAAAAGCCTTTTCTGCATCTATTGAGATAATCACGTGGTTTTTGTCTTTGGTTCTGTTTATATGCTGGATTACGTTTATTGACTTGCATATGTTGAACCAGCCTTGCATCCCAGGGATGAAGCCCACTTGTTCATGGTGGATAAGCTTTTTGATGTGCTGCTGGATCCGGTTTGCCAGTATTTTATTGAGGATTTTTGCATCGATGTTCATCAGGGATATTGGTCTAAATTTCTCTTTTTTTGTTGTGTCTCTGCCAGGCTTTGGTATCAGGATGATGTTGGCCTCATAAAATGAGTTAGAGAAGATTCTCTCTTTTTCTGTTGATTGGAATAGTTTCAGAAGGAATGGTACCAGCTCCTCCTTGTACCTCTGGTAGAATTCAGCTGTGAATCCGTCTGGTCCTGGACTTTTTTTCATTGGTAAGCTATTAATTATTGCCTCAATTTCAGAGCCTGCTATTGGTCTATTCAGGGATTCAGCTTCTTCCTGGTTTAGTCTTGGGAGAGTGTAAGTGTCCAGGAAATTATCCATTTCTTCTAGATTTTCTAGTTTATTTGCGTAGAGGTGTTTATAGTATTCTCTGATGGTAGTTTGTATTTCTGTGGGGTCAGTAGTGATATCCCCTTTATCATTTTTTATTGCGTCTATTTGATTCTTCTCTCTTTTCTTCTTTATTAGTCTTGCTAGTGGTCTGTCAATTTTGTTGATCTTTTCAAAAAACCAACTCCTGGATTCATTGATTTTTTTGGAGGGTTTTTTGTGTCTCTATCTCCTTCAGTTCTGCTCTGATCTTAGTTATTTCTTGCCTTCTGCTAGCTTTCGAATGTGTTTGCTCTTGCTTCTCTAGTTCTTTTAATTGTGATGTTAGAGTGTCAATTTTAGATCTTTCCAACTTTCTCTTGTGGGCATTTAGTGCTATAACTTTCCCTCTACACACTACTTTAAATGTGTCCCAGACATTCTGGTATGTTGTATCTTTGTTCTCATTGGTTTTAAAGAACATCTTTATTTCTGCCTTCATTTCGTTATGTACCCAGTAGTCATTCAGGAACAGGTTATTCAGTTTCCATGTAGTTGAGCGGTTTTGATTGAGTTTCTTAGTCCTGAGTTCTAGTTTGATTGCACTGTGGTCTGAGAGACAGTTTTTTATAATTTCTGTTCTTATACATTTGCTGAGGAGTGCTTTACTTTCAATTATGTGGTCAATTTTGGAATAAGTGTGATGTGGTGCTGAGTAGAATGTATATTCTGTTGATTTGGAGTGGAGAGTTCTGTAGATGTCTATTAGGTCTGCTTGCTGCAGAGATGAGTTCAATTCCTGGATATCCTTGTTAACTTTCTGTCTCGTTGATCTGTCTAATGTTCACATTGCGGTGTTGAAGTCTCCCATTATTATTGTATGGGAGTCTATGTCTCTTTGTAAGTCTCTAAGGACTTGCTTTATGAATCTGGGTGCTCCTGTATTGGGTGCATATATATTTAGGATAGTTAGCTCTTCCTGTTGAATTGATCCCTTTACCATTATGTAATGGCCTTCTTTGTCTCTTTTGATCTTTGATGGTTTAAAGTCTGTTTTATCAGAGACTAGTATTGAAACCCCTGCTTTTTTTTGTTCTCCATTTGCTTGGTAGACCTTCCTCCATCCCTTTATTTTGAGTCTATGAATGTCTCTGTGTGTGAGATGGGTCTCCTGAATACAGCAGACTGATGGGTCTTGACTCTTTATCCAGTTTGCCAGTCTGTGTCTTTTAATTGGAGCATTTAGTCCATTGACATTTAAGGTTAATATTGTTATGTGTGAACTTGATCCTGCCATTATGATATTAACTGGTTATTTTGCTCGTAGGTGATGCAGTTTCTTCCTAGCATCGATGGTCTTTACATTTTGGCATGTTTTCACAATGGCTGGTACCGGCTGTTCCTTTCCATGTGTAGTGCTTCCTTCAGGGTCTCTTGTAAGGAAGACCTGGTTGTGACAAAATCTCTAAGCATTTGCTTATCTGTAAAGGATTTTATTTCTCCTTCACTTATGAAACTTAGTTTGGCTGGATATGAAATTCTCGGTTTAAAATTCTTTTCTTTAAGAATATTGAATATTGGCCCCCAGTCTCTTCTGGCTTGTAGAGTTTCTGCTGAAAGATCTGCTGTTAGTCTGATGGGCTTCCCTTTGTGGGTAAGCCAACCTTTCTCTCTGACTCCCCTTAAGATTTTTTCCTTCATTTCAACTTTGGTGAATCTGGCAATTATGTGTCTTGGAGTTGCACTTCTCGAGGAGTATCTTTGTGGCATTCTCTGTATTTCCTGAATTTGAATGTTGGCCTGCCCTACTAGGTTGGGGAAGTTCTCCTGGATGATATCCTGAAGAGTGTTTTCCAACTTGGTTCCATTTTCCCCCTCACTTTCAGGCACGCCAATCAGACATAGATTTGGTCTTTTTACATAATCCCATACTTCTTGCAGGCTTTGTTCATCTCTTTTTTTTTTTTCTTTAGTTTTCTCTTCTCGCTTTATTTCATTCGTTTGATCCTCAATCGCTGATACTCTTTCTTCCAGTTGATCGAGTCAGTTACTGAAGCTTGTGCATTTGTCATGTATTTCTCGTGTCATGGTTTTCATTTCTGTCCATTCGTTTATGGCCTTCTCTGCATTAGTTATTCTAGTTATCAATTCTTCCACGTTTTTTTCAAGATTTTTAGTTTCTTTGCTCTGGGTACGTAATTCCTCCTTTAGCTCTGAGAAGTTGGATGGACTGGAGCCTTCTTCTCTCATCTTGTCAAAGTCATTCTCCGTCCAGCTTTGATCCATTGCTGGCGATGAGCTGCGTTCCTTTGCAGGGGGCAAAGCGCTCTCATTTTTTGAATTTCCAGCTTTTCTGCCCTGCTTTTTCCCCATCTTTGTGGTTTTATCTGCCTCTGGTCTTTGATGATGGTGACGTACTGATGGGGTTTTGGTGTGGGTGTCCTTCCTGTTTGTTAGTTTTCTTTCTAACAGTCAGGACCCTCAGCTATAGGTCTGTTGGAGATTGCTTGAGGTCCACTCCAGACCCTGTTTGCTTGGGTATCAGCAGCAGAGGCTGCAGAAGATAGAATATTTCTGAACAGCGAGTTTACCTGTCTGATTCTTGGTATGGAAGCTTCCTCTCAGGGTTGTACTCCACCGTGTGAGGTGTGGGGTGTCGGTCTGCCCCTAGGGGGCAATGTCTCCCAGTTAGGCTACTCAGGGGTCAGGTACCCACTTGAGCAGGTAGTCTGTCCCTTCTCAGATCTCAACCTCCGTGTTGGGAGATCCACTGCTCACTTCAAACCTGTCAGTCAGAGTTGTTTGCGTCTGCAGAGGTTTCAGCTGCTTTTTGTTGTTGTTGTTGTTTAGCTGTGCCCTGTCCCCAGAGGTGGAGTCTACAGAGACAGGCAGGACTCCTTGTGCTGCTGTGAGCTCCACCCAGTTCGATCTTCCCAGCCGCTTTGTTTATCTACTTAAGCCTCAGCAATTGCGGGCGCCCCTCCCCCAGCCTGGCTGCTGCCTTGCCGCCAGATGGCAGACTGCTGTGCTAGCAATGAGGGAGGCTCCGTGGGCGTGGGACCCTCCTGGCCAGGTGTGGGATATGGTCTCCTGGTGTACCCGTTTGCTAAGATCCTTGGTAGAGCTCAGTATTGGGGTGGGAGTTACCCGATTTTCCAGGTGTTGTGTGTCTCAGTTCCTCTGGCTAGGAAAAGGGATTCCCTTCCCACTTGTGCTTCCCAGGTGAGGCGATGCCTCGCCCTGCTTCAGCTCTCGCTGGTCGGTCTGCAGCAGCTGACCAGCACTGATTGTCAGGCACTCCCTAGTGAGATAAACCCAGTACCTCAGTTGAAAATGCAGAAATCACCTGTCTTCTGTGTCACTGGCGCTGGGAGTTGGAGACTGGAGCTGTTCCTATTCGGCCATCTTGCTCCGCCCCCTCACAAATCTGTCAAATGATTCTTTTATTTTGTTTTATTTAAGAACCACTTCATCCTGTCAAATTGGATTTTCACTTAATTCCACATCTATTTTAAATAAATGGACAGGTGACTATTTATGATTATTTTCCTGCATCTGTTAGCTGAATTACTTCAATAAAGAGGTATTTTCCTTATTAATTATATTGTTATCTAAAAATACAGTTAGTTATAGGAAAGGCAGAATAAACATTTAATTATTTTAATCCAATTATCAGTTTTCAAAATATTGAGATAATTTTCTTGCGTCCACTAAAGGTAATCAATGAATTTTTCTTTTGTCGTATCATTATAAACTCATGGATATAAACATATTAATAGATTTCAGTTCATTACAGTTAAATTATGCTTACCAGTGCTTACATTGCCCCATGTTCAGTCACTAGAAACCTAATTTAAATTGGTTCCTTCTGATATGATCTCAGTAGTCTTGGATGTATACTCTTTTGGCTCATCTGATCTATTTCCCACCTTAGAATTGGAATCAGCCATTTATTCAAGGAGACCTAAATTGGCGTAATGTAAAATAGTGTTTAGAGCTTCAATGTAAGATCTAGGAATACTCATTTCTATTGAATTAGTAACTACTTTTAAACTTTTCCACTGAACAAAGATGAAAATATTTTAAAATTACTCTTCTTTTTCTTAAACTTATTTTTACTACCAATCATCAACAAAGAAACTGAAGTACAAAAAAGTTAGGTGAGCTCTGAGACACATTTGAATATAGGATTTGAATCCACAAAATGACTCCACAGGACCAATTGCCAAATTGCCACTATAATATGTGGCAATGCTTCTCAAAATATATTATATGTACTACTTGTAAATACAAGATGAGATGGGTTTAAGCCAGGAAGAAATATGTGTCCCTGTGTGTATTTGTTTACATAATAATTACATATTTTATATTAGAAAAAATGAAAGCCATGATTTAATCAATATTGTTGCCAAAAGTCAATTTAAGAAACAAAAGCAATATAAGGTGTATTTAAAAAGTAAATAAATAGTATGTATATGTGATATTCAGATTGGTAAATATTGGGAGGGTGACATTAGAATAATTGAAATTTTGAAAATTCTAGTTTATTTTAATTAAAAATAAGCAGTGTTATTTAACTGAAAAGAGATATGATGAAATGAGAACAGGGTTACAAAACTTTAATAATAGATTAGAATAAGATAGTAGATAATAACAATATCCATACTCATAATTTATTGAGGTCAGGTACATGCTAGGTATCACATCTAGATTATCTCTAATTGCAGCCTAGCTATAGGAAGTTTATTTACCCTGCTTACTTTTGAGGAAATTGAGGTTTAGAGAATATTTGAATTCCAAATAAAGTATGGATGTTAGAATTTACTCAGATGTGAATGCATATACATTGGGAGATAATTCATTACAAGGTGGGTATATGATATCTGCTTAAGGAAAATTATTCTGTAGACTATGTGCTAGTTCAATAGAATATGAGGCATCTATTCTTGATCTGTTTAACCATGATTTTTGCAATTATTCATTTAGCCAGTCATTTTTGAAAAAATATTTGTTGAGTGGATATAATATTGCATAGCATACCTGTGACAGTGGCAATAAAAGGCAAACATTTTGCCTTATATTTGCCTTATATTGACTTTATAATCAAGTGAGATAGAGAGATGATATTCAATGAAATATGAATATGTGGATGTAGCTCTATGTGGAAATATGTGGAAAGGTTTATACTGACTTTTTAAAAAAGAAAGTGTATATTAATTTTGGAAAATCAGGAAAACATTAAACTTGAAGAAATTAAAAATTCCATAATGCTATCATCTTGTGATACCTCACTCAGGTATTGATCATAGTCCCCAATAGGTAGTTTTTTCAACCAAGCCTCACTTCCTTCCTCCCCCATCTAGTCTACAGTGTCTTTTGTTGCCATGTGTATGTCCATATGTGCTAAATATTTAGCTCCAAGTTATAAGAGAGAACATGTGGTATTTGACTTTCTGTTCTTATATGAATTTACTCAGGGTTATTGCCTCTAGCTGCATCCATGTTGCTTCAAAGGACATGACTTTGTTCTTTTTTATGGCTTTGTAGTATTCTATGGTGTATATATATACACCACCTTTTCAAACACAGTCCACATTGATGGGCACTTAGGTTGATTGTGGGTCTTTGCTATTGTGAAGAGTGTGACAATGAATATGTATGTGCCTGTATCTTTTTTGGTAGAATAATTTATTTTCCTTTAGATATACACCTGGTAATGAGATTGCTGGGTTGAATGGTAGCTTTGTTTTAAGTTCTTGAGAACTCTCCAAACTGTTTTCCGCAGAGGCTGAACTAACTTGCATTCCTATCCAAAGTGTGAGTGTTCTCTTTTCTCTACAGCCTTGATACAATCTACATTTTTTTTTTTTTCATAATAGCCATTCTGACTGCTGTGAGATGGTATCTCATTGTGGATTTGAATTGTGTTTCTCTGATGTTTAGTGATGTTGAGCATTTTTTCATATGCTTGTTGGCCACTTGTATATCTTCTTTTCAGAAGTGTCTCTTCATGTACTTTGCTCAATTTTTTATTAATGGGATTATTTGTTTTTTGCTTGTTGATTTATTTAAGTACCTCATAGATTCTGGATTAAGGCCTTTGTCAGATACATAGTTTATGAATATTTTCTCCTATTCTGTAGGCTGTCTGTTTACTCTGTTAATAGTTTCTTTCGCTGTGCAGAAGCTGTTTAGTTTAATTAGGTCCTCCTTGTCAATTTTTGTTTTTGTTTTAATTGCTTTAGAGGACTAAGCCAAAAACACTTTGCCAAGGCCATCATTGAGAAGGATATTTCCTTGATTGTCATCTAGGATTTTTATAGTTTGAGGTCTTGCATTTAAATCTTTAATCCATCTTGAGTTAATTTTTGTATGTGGTGAAAGTTAAGGGTCTAAATTCATTCTTCAGAATATGGCTAGCCAGTAATCCCAGTACCATTTATTGAATAGGGAGTCATTTCCTTGTTTTTGTCAGTCTTATTGAAGATCAGATGGTTATAGATATGTGACTTTATTTCTGAGTTTTAAATTCTGTTCCATTGAACTATGTGTCTGTGTTTGTATCAGTACAATGCTGGTTTGGTTACTGTACCCTTACAGCATAGTGTGAAGTCTGGCAGTGTGATGCCTTGGGTTTTGTTCTTTTTGCTTAGGAATCCTTTGGGTATTCTGGCAATTTTTCAGTTCCTTAAGAATTTAAAAGTGTTCTTCTAATTCTGTGAAGAATGATGTTGGTAGTTTGCTAGAAATACCATTGAATCAGTAAACTGCTTTGGTAATATGGCCATTTTAACAATATTGATTCTTGCAATCCATGAGCGTGAACTGACTTTCCTTTTATTTGTGTAGTCTCTGATTTCTTTCAGCAGTGTTTTGTATTTTCCTTGTAGATATCTTTCACCTGCTTGGTTAGATGTATTCCTAGGTGTTTCCTTTTTCTTTGTGGTTGTAGTAAATGCAATTGTGCTCTTAATTTTACTCTCAGTTTGGATGTTATTGTTGTATATAAATGCTACTGATTTTTGTACATCAATTTTGTATCCTAAAACTCTAAAGTCATTTATCAGTTCTAGGAGCCTTTTGTCAGAGTCTTAATGGTTTTCTAGGTATAAAGTATTATCATCAAAAGAGAGATAGTTTGACTTCTTTTTTTCCTATTTGAATACCTTTTATTTCTTTGCCTTGCCTGATTACTCTGGTTAGAACTTCTGGTACTATGTTGAATAGACATGGTAAGAGAGGGCCTGCTTGTCTTATGCTGGTTCTCAAGGGGAATGCTTCACATTTTTGCCCATTCAGTATGATATTGACTGTTGGTATGTCATAGATGGCTTGTATTATTTTGAAGGATATTCCTTCAATGCCTAATTTGTTGAGGGTTTTTAATCATTGAGGGATGTTGGATTTTATTGAAAGCTTTTTTTGCATCTATTGAGATAATCATATTGTGTGTGCTTTTAATTCTACTTATGTGGTAAATCATGTTGATTGATTTGCATATTTTGAACCATCCTGGCATCCCAGGCATAAAGCCTACTTGATTGTGATGTATCAACTTTTTGATGTGCTGCTGGCTTTGTGTTTTTTGTTGTTGTTTGTTTTGTTGTTGTTGTTGTTGTTTTAAGTCAGTCTTAAATGGAATAATCACAGCTCACTGCAACCTCCTCTGCCCGGCTCAAGCAATTCTCCCACAGTAGCCTCCTGAGTAGCTGGGTCTACAAGCATGTACCACCACTCTCAGGTAATACTTTGTGTTATTTTTTGGTAGAGATAGGATTTCATCTTTTGCCCAGGCTAGCTCAAATTCCAGGACTCAGTTCACATGGTTTAGGGCTATTTTTGGTTTATAGCTTTTTTATTACTAGTGTAATAAACTTCAGAACTCAGTATCAATCTATTTGAGGTTTCAATCTCTTCTTGGTTTAATCTTGGAAGAGTGTATTTCCAGGAATATATCCATTTCCTCTAGATTTCCTAATTTGGTTGCATAGAGTTGTTCATAGTATTCTCTGAGAATCTGTTGCATTCCTGTGGGATCAATTGTAATGTCATCTTTGTCACTTCTAATTGTACATATTTTGATCTTCTCTTTTTTTTTTCTTTGTTAATCGAATAGTAATCTATCAATCTTGTTTGTTTTTAGAAGAATCAATTCATGGTTTCATTGATATTTTGTATGAAATTTTGCATCTTAATTTTATTAAGCTCTTTTCCAATTTTAGTTATGTCTTCTCTCCTGCTAGCATTGGTATTGGTTTCTTCTTTTTAATTCAGTTTCTCTAGTTGGAAGGTTAGATTTTTAATTTAAGATCTTCATAAATTTCTGATAAAGGCATTTAGGGACATAAAACTTTCCTCTTAACACTGCTTTGGCTGCATCCCAGATATTTTTGGTAAGTTGTATTCCTATCTTCATTCATTTAAAATAAGTTTTTAATCTTTCCCTTAATTATAATGTTCAACCAGAAGTTATCAAGGAACAGGTTGTTCAATTTCCATGTATTTATGTAGTTTTGAGAGGTCTTGATATTGATTTATATTTTTATTGTACTGTTGACTGAGAGTGTGCTTGGTATGATATCAATTTTTTAATTTATTGAGACTTGTTTTATGACCAAGTATGTGGTTGAGCCTAGACTAGATCTTAGATTACATTCTATGTACAAATAAGAAGGATGAATACTCTGTGGTTGTTGAGTGAAGTGTTCTATAGATATCTATTAGATCTAATTGACCAAGTGTCAAATATAATTCCAGGATTTCTTTGATCGTTTTCTGCCTTGTTGATCTAATACTGTCAGAGGGTTGTTGAAGGTTCCCACTATTGTTGTATGGTTGTCTAAGTCTTTTCATATTAAGAAGAACTTATTTTATGACTCTGGGTACTCCAATGTTCAGTTTGTATATATTTAAGATAGTTAAGCCTTCTTGTTGGATTTTATTTTTTTTATTATGTAGTTCCCTTCATTGTATTCCTTAATTTTATTGGTTTAAAGTCTGTTTTATCTTATATAGAAGTAGTGGCTCCTGCTCTCTTTTCCCATTTTAATGGTAGATCTTTCTTCATTCCTTTACTTTGAACCGGTGGGTATTATTATACATGAGATGAGTCTCTTGAAAAAAAGCATATAGTTTTGTTTTATTATCCAGCCTTTCATTCTGTGTTTTTTAAGAGGGGACATTTAGCATACTTAAATTAAGGTTAGTATGGATATATGTGATTATGATCACTGTCATCACTGATAGCTGGTTGTTATGTTGACTTGATTGTGTAGGAGCTTTATAGTGCCTCTGGGCTATGTGCTTAAGAGTGTTTTTGTGGTAGGTGTCATTCTTTTGAGTTCATATTTAATACTCTCTTAATGACTTCTTATAAGGCTGGTCTAGTTGAAACAATTTCCCTCTGTGTTTGCTTGTCTGAAAAGGGTGTTATTTCTCCTCTCCTTACGAAGCTTAGTTTGGTGGGATATGAAATTATTGGTTAGAATTACTTTTATTTAAGGACACTAAAAATAGGCCCCCAATCTCTTCTGGCTCATAAGGTTTCTGACGAGAGTTCTCCTGCTAGCTTAATGGGGTTCTTTCTGCACATAACTTTGCCCTTCTCTCTAGCTGACTTTAAGATTTTTTCTTTTGCATTGATCATGGTGAATCTGAAAAGTATGTGCTTTGAGGATGGAATCTTGTATGATATCTAGTTTGGTTTCTCTGATTTTCTTCAATTTGCACATCAAACTCTTTAGTGAGATTTGAGAAGATTTTGTGGACTATATTCTCAAACATATTTTCCAAGTTGTTTATTCTCTCTTCTCTCTCAGGAATGCCCATGAGTCATAGATTTGGTTTCTTTACATAATCCCATATTTCTTGGAGGTTTTGTTTATTTTAAAAAAATTATTTTCTTTTGTTTTGTATGGAAAAGTTGATTAGAGAACTGATCTTCTAGTTCTGAGATTGTTCCCTTAGGTTGGTCTATTCTGCTGTTAAAACTCTTGAATGTATTATGAAACTCTTGTAATTTGGTCCTGGATTTTGTCAAATGTTTTCTTCATCTATTGATATAATCATATAATTTTTCTTCTTTAGCCTGTTGATGTGATGAATTATACTGATCGATTTTTGAATGTTGAACTAGACTTGCATATATAGTATAAATTCTACTTGGTATTGCTCTACAATTTATTTATACATTGGAAATGGTTGAAAATTTTTGCTTTCTTAAGGAACTGCTGGATTTTCATTTTGGCTGCTGACTGTCTTATATTCATGACCAGAACTCCTTTATAAGAGTAAAATAGAAGCCAAATTCACTGTTTCTTTAGTTTTGTTTTTGTTCTTTTTATTTATTCTCATATATCTCTGATTTGTCCATGTTGAATCTATTGTCCTCTCTTCTTATTTGGTTTCCTTTTTCTTATACCTGGACATCCCTGTTGGTCCAGCCTAGTGCCATTCCCTGGAATCCTGTAGCAGATAAATCTACAGATAGACACAGATGTCCATGCTTAGGCAAAGTATTGATGAAACAACTCTACTTTAAATATGAATGGTCTCAAAAAATTGTAACTGTACTCAAAATTCCCAAAATTATTTTAATATAATCTTTTCAAATTATAAAAAGAGAAACCTCTAAAAGCATTGTTTTTGATCATAAGAATACACAGGAAAAAATATTCATTTAACATGGATACATGTAGAGCTTCTTACTTAACTTGGGGAGAATTCATAAATACATGTATGGAATAGAAATCCCAAATTGGAAAAATGCACAAATTTCATGTTTATATAGACATTATATCAAGAAAATAGGTCTTCTGTCCCAGCAATTATTGGTTTATTTCAGTTTAATTCTTTCTCTAATTCTAGGAAGATATTTTCACTCTGAGTGTAGTGTTCAGAGAATTTGGAATTGCACAGTTGACCTCTTGGGTTCATTTTCTTGAATACTGTGTCAGCGTGGACTGGAATAATAAGTGCCTGTGTTAATGCTCTTCATCTCTTTCTTAATGTGATTTAAATGCATCCTGTTTATATTGGAATAAAAACGTGTCACTCACAATTGAGTTTGTCATTCTGCAAATGCAGCTTGGGTGCTATTCAATTTCAAGTGAAAACAATCCCAGCTCTTCTGGGCACAAAGAGGCAGCTTGCCCTCTTGTAACCATGGAGACCTACCTCAAGTTGAGAACTTTAACTCATGTGCTTCATATCAGAAGAAAATAGCTTTGGGAAGATCACAGAATTCACATTTCAGCCTATTTGGAGGGAAGTATTAGATAATGTGCCCCCAAGAATCACACACTCCAGATTTAGCTCTGGTACTTGATGCTTTAGGTCAACTCTACTCAAAATCAGTATAAAACAAAAGCAAAGTAAATTGAACAGTTATAGAACAATTGGGATATAGTTAAAAGATAGTTTATTTCTTTAATGGGATTATATCAAAGCAAAGTTATTATCTATAAAACCAATCACCTCATTAAACCAGTATAAGATATTTCCTCAGATTTTTTTTTTTTTTTTCTTCTTGAGACGGAATCTCATTCTGTGGTCCAGGCTGGAGTGCAGTGGCACAATCTCAGCTCACTGCAAGCACTGGGCTCATGCTATCCTCCTGCCTCAGCCTCCCAAGTAGCTGGGACTACAGGCACCCACCACCTTGCCCTGCTAATTTTTTGTGTTTTTGGTAGAGACGGGGTTTCACCATGTTATCCAGGATGGTCTCGACCTCCTGATCTTATGATTCGCCCACCTTGGCCTCCCAAAGTGCTGGGATTAGAGGCATGAGTCACTGCGCCCAGCCTATTTCATCTGATTCTATAGTCCATTAGAGCTTTCATCCTTCCGTCCATGCTTCTTTCCATTGATTTGCTTGATTAATTTAAATTTTATTTTGTTTATTTATTTTTGAGACAGAGACTCTCACTGTGAGGGGCTGGAATGCAATAGAACAATCTTGGCTCATTGTAATCTCTACCTCCTGGGTTTAAGTGATCCTCCTTCCTCAGCCTCCTGAGCAGCTGGGATTACAGGTGTACACCACCATGTCCAGCTAATTTTTTGTATTTTTCATAGAGACAGGGTTTCACTATGTTGGTCAGGCTGATCTTGAACTCCTGACCTTGTGATCTGCCCACATTGGCCTCCCAAAGTGGTAGGATTACAGGCGTGAGCCACCGTGCCCGGCCTAAAAAATTTTTTTAAACAAAGTCCTTTCCACTTGTTACAAGTCAGTACATGGTCTCACCCTTGTATCCATTTTTCCTTCTTCCTGCCTTTTTACATTGCATTTGCTGTTGCTTCTGCTTGCAGGTCTCTTTGGGCCCACTTCACATATATTCTCCATTCTTGTTTATCCTACTTTTCCACTTTCTCTACTTTATTTCTCTACTCTAGTCTCTGCTTATAAGGTATATATTTGTTCATTATTTGACCTCTCCAAATGCCTACTACACTCCCACTAGAATGTAAGCTTCTTGAGGGCAAAAACCTTGTCTGATTTACTTATTATTATATCTTTAGCACTTAGAATAGCCTCTGGGATGTGAAAGATACTCATAACTATTTGTTAAATAAATTGGTGAATGAATTGAACATTGCCATTGTATTTTGATTGCAAAGGCAATACTGTGCAATCAGGTGAAAGTAAAATTCATCAGTTTTTCCAGAGTCTTCAAACAGGGTAGTAACAGAAAAACAAAAATTGTAGTGAAAATGCTTTCACAGTAGAATAACTCCTCTGAGTTGTACAATAAGGCTAGGAAATTCAACCTTTGGGCACGTTTCAGATAAGCTGCTTAAAGGGAGTTGACTCAGAGAAAAGGAGGTTTTTCTTTTTCTTTTTCTTTTTTTATTTTTTTCAGCCTGCAATGAGGATGAGACAATAGAAATCCAGCCAACATCTTGGGGAACATGATATTAAAAGATATTAAAAAAAAATAGTAGTATAGACAGTAGAATCCTCTGTCTCTGCAGACTCTATAAAGCTATGTTTTAGTTCTGAAATGCTCTTTTAAATGAGTGATAGATGAATCATGTGTAAGCCGCCGTTATTTTAGATTGCCTGTTATACTCATTTAATTCCAATGCTAATTGATACACACCACACAAATTCTTTTCATTCAACAACCTTCTTTTCAGGAGACAATTGTAATAGTTTTCTAGTTGTCTCCCTGCATCCGAGTCTTCCTACACATGCTGGCAGATTGATTTTTCTTAATCTTGCCTCAATGCTGCTGTCAGCTCCAAAGTCTTCAATAGCTAACTTTTGACAACATAATAAAAACATCTTCCTTCATCTGATACTTAATATTTTCCATAATGTTGGATTAATTCATTTTGTACACCTCTGTTCATTGCTTTCATTTTCTCTACATTGTAACCACAGTCAACCAGGCACTACCAGGTGCCCTTATCACATCTGGTAGGTCACCATCTGACAATATAGCATTTTTCTGATCAACACTTGCAATGCCCATTCTTCTCTCTGTACTACTTTAGCACATTATCTATACTTCTCCTATAGTACTTATCATATTCTACCTAATATTCTGATTATTGTTGTACATATCTTTTGAGAGTTGTGGTTCTATTTTATTTATGTTTGAGTATCCCATAGACCTTTATACATAGAAAGTGCTCAAGAAGTAATTATTAAATGAATTGATGAATGAATCAATCAATGGACACTGGTCCCATTTCTTTTGCAGTCTGTTACTTGATTTCATAAACTGCTTCCAGTACTCGCAGACCCATTCTTTTTGGGCCCATGGTAGAATCTTAGATTCTATTACCATCAATAATCTTAACTGTATTCTGCTGTCATTCCTCAGTAACTTTCTGAGATAAAAAAAATTGAGTGTTCATTGTTCATAAAGTTTACTTTTCTTCTCTCAGTAGAAAACTCTGTAAACTGAAAAGAATGCATACTAATATATGCTGTCTTCTTGCTTCTGTTGGAAGAAGGAAGAAGACAGTTTTTCAAGATAAAATGGAGAGATGTACATGACCTTCCAAAGACCTTTATGAATTCCTGATGTCTTTGATTTGTTACCTGAACAAAATGTTTTTTTAGTTCCTTTTCCTTGTAGTAAGAATTATGACATCTCTTCAGCTTACTTAATCATTTGTTTCCTGTCTTGTGTTTATAATCATATCCATATGATTTTCCTGTAACATCAATACTTATATAACAATGAGTACGTATATGACATATTACAGAGATCATAAATATCCACATTCATCTGGTTTTCATAATAACCTGGTGAGATAAGAAAGATGGACATTTTTATCCATGCTTATAAAAAAAAAAAAGAGAGCTCTGAGAGGTTGTAATTTATCTGAAGTCACATATAAACAAGTGACAACCCAGCTGTTATGATTTCTAGTCCAGCATCCTCCTTTGCATTTCTTCTTTCTTATTCAGGTTTGCAATGAGAACATTCTTTCTTTCCTTTTTTTATTTTTAGAAAGAATTGCTAACAAAACCAATCAGATTAAATTAAGCAAACATTGATATTAACTACATCTGTTTAGATAGATAGGTAGATAGATAGATAGATAGCAGTAAGTAAGTATCTTACTCTTCTTTTCTTTTCTAGCCTTACCTTTCCCCATTCTTTTCTGTGCCACAATGTATCCTCCAGGTTCCAGGCATCATGATCTCTCATTTCTACCTCTGTAAAACATACCCAGGAGATCTTGTTTCCTGAACTCCCTACCATCAGTCCATTCTATAAGCAGCAGCCAGAGTGATCCTTTTAAATAATGTCAGGTCACACAATTCCTCTACTTAAAACACTCCCATGGTTTGACAGATAAAATACAGAATGCCCAATTTGATGTATATTTCTGATAAACACAAGACATTTTAGAAATTATACCCTAAATATTTCATGGAGCATGCTTATACCATAATTATTCAGTTTTCTAGTATAAGTATGTCCCAAATGTTGCATAAGACATATATATGTGTATATATAACACATATATAAAACATAAAAAATATATAAAACACACATATATATTTTATATATATATTATATATACATAAAACACATACATATGGTGTTTATCTGAAATTAATATATTACCTGAGTGTCCTATCTTTTTATTGGGTAAATTTAATAATAAAAGCAAGCTCCTTACACTGTTCTACAAAGTCCTGTGTGGTTAGGCCTCCGAGACCTCTCTGATTTTGATCATTATTACTCTGCTTATTGTTTCCTGATACATTAGACACTCTCCCTTTAGAGCCTATGCTCTGATTGCTTTTTTTTTTAAATTTTTGCCTAGGAAATACACAAATAACCCTATTTAATGCTGCAATTCATTTTCTCCCCAGCATTCCTGAATCGCCTTACATTGTTCTACTTGTTTTTCCATGGCACTCATCTCCTTCATGTTTATATTTATGTGTATATTTAGTGTGTTCATTGCCTGCCTGTTCTTACTCAAAAGAAAGCTTTATAAATGAAGACATGTTTGCTCACTAACTACCTAGAGCAGTGACTGGCACAAACAACTCATTCTGTAAATATTTAGTGAATGAATGACTAATAAAATGTCCTAATAAAAGGACACAAAGAAAGCAAATTCAAAAATTAAGTAACAATCTCTCATGTTATAGGGTGATATAGATTGTAAGTAATTATCGATTAAAAATAAAAGTTAAAGCATTAAATTCTGTTTGTAGCCTATTCATGGACTTATATGTGAAAATGAATGTTCTTATATAAGAAATGAATATAAACTACATTTTTTTTCTATTAAATGTGATAAATACCAGTCTAGATATTGCTATTGCCTAAGTGTGCCATTCTTTTGTTATGTGTTATTTTCTGTTGGCTTTTTAGAACTGGAGTGTCTCTGTATGGCTCTATTGGTGTCAGTAAAATCACAAAAATGTTCAAATGAAGAAAAGGGAACAATAGACTTGTTTGGCATTTCCACTGTAATCTCCTATTTAGAAGGGTCAAAATTATTTTCTGGGTAAGCATGGCAGAACAATCTGTACTAAATGTTGTAGCTTTAAAAAAACCCATTCTGTGTTCAAATATATTAGTACCCAGAAAAATATTATCTCATTCATATCCTAGATTCTATGTCTCAGTCCTAAAGATTAGAAAAAGCTCTCTTAAAGGCTTACAAAGGAAATTAAAGATTTTATATTGGTGATGAAGTAGGAAGGGAAACAAAGAATAATAACAGTCTGATCTCTATAGGAGAAGGATATGTTGTGATGTTTTTTAGACATACAGGCAGATTACACATTTATTAAAGGCTGGACCATTATTAGGGGAAAGCGAAGTGTTCAAAAATAACTGCTGGAACATGCCATGTCAACTCTTTCTAGCAATTATCAGGAGCCCGAATATGGGCCATAATTAATATATGCTTTTTTATGAATATGCAAAATTGATGAGAAAAGGCTGAATGAGAAAACAGAAGAATGCTTAATTGGAATAATAATCTAAATTTGCTGTGAAATTATTATTTTACTCTTGTAGTAAAATAGTAATGTGACATAAAATGATAACCATAGAGGAATTCAACTGTGGTTGTGGTACATGGCTTGTAGAACTTGATAAACCAGATCTCCTGTCAAATTGTAATACCCAGTATAGGAGGTAAGGGCTGGTGGCATCATGGAGGAGGATTTCCCCCTTGCTGTTCTCTTGATAGTGAGTGAGTTCTCATGAGATCTGTTTGTTTAAAAGTACGTAACACCTCTCCCTTTGCCTCTTCCTTCTTTTGTGACCATGTAAGATGTGCCCGCTTACTCTTCATTTTCTGCCATAATTGCAAGTTTCCTGAGGCCTCCCCAGCCACGCTTCCTGGACAGTCTCTGGAACTGTGAATCAAGTAAATCTCTTTTCTCAACGAATTAACCAGTCTCACTTAGTTCTTTATAGCAATGCAAAAACCAATTAATACAGAGATTAAGGACTCATCTGGCATGAGACAATAATAAACTTGCGTAGGAGGACTCCTACACTTGCTGACCCTTCCTAAACAAATAGTGACAGGCCAGCTTTAGAGATAATGGGGAAGAAAACTGACGTTCAAACCCAAGAAACTCAAGAAAAACCTATTTCTCTTTCAAGATGGAAAAGAAACCATGGTTTCTAGATCTGTAAAGGCCAAGGTATAATGATTTTCATTTATGTTTTTTAAAAGACTCAGAATATCTAAATTGGCCATATTTAAATCAACGTAAATAGCATGACTAAGCCAGGAATCTTAAATAATATAGAAACATGGTCATCACATGTGTCCAAAATATGTATGTATGTATGTATGTATGTATGTATGTATCTATCTATCTATCTATCTATCTATCTATCTGGAATTTATTTCTGTACTTGTCTTTTTTTCTGCCCTGCAAAATAAATAAATAAATAAATACCCATTTGTTCTTTTATCTAGAGCAAAATGATTATTATAGTTTGTATGTTCTTAGGGTAGCAGTAACCACCATTATTTAACAGTATTTTTCTTTCATGGATAAAGCTCTTTTACTTGGGAAAAATCATATTTCTAAGTTACTTCATTGGAAAAATGAAAACCTTAAACTAGACTTCTAAATTCTCTTCCTCCAAGTCTACTTCTTTATTATTATGACATTTTCTTTATTGTCTTTACAATGCAAAATCCAGCTAGTATTAGAGACTCAGACTTAAAAATCTTTAAAAATCTTAAAGAAAGCAATCATAAGGCTTCAAAGAACACACAGTTGAGGAATATGTTAACCACATCTCATTTAAGAAAACAAGTTAAGATATAATTGGCAAATTAAAAGAAGACAACATTGATTATTTATGAAGAAAATGGATATAGAAAAGTGAAAACATATGATTTTTAATGAAAAGGATCAATTAGTTAATTTGTAAAAACTACAATGATTTCTTACCCACATCTCTACACAAACACACACATGCATAGTTAGCCAGACATGAAGATAAGTAGAAATAGGTAGGCACAAAGATAATAAGTCAGAGAGTATAAGCTTAATGTACTTAAATTAGTTTAAAAAGCCCATAGTGCCAAAATAGAATGCCTTACTCCTGGTTTTAAAGTAATCTTATTACTCATCCAAAATATTTTCAGTTTTTTTCTATTCTAGTAGGAAGTTATATGTGGAATGGCATTTTGGAATTGTGAGGAGGACAATACTGTAATTCAATGATATGTTTTGAATTCCAGTGTTACCACATACTGGCTCCTTGATCTTGGAAAAGTATTTCATCAAAAATTTTTAAATGAATCTCTTTTTCTAGTTTAAAAAATGAAACAATGATTCTTGCTTCACTCTATGCCATGCAATTCCATTGACAGTACTAGGTTAAAATGCAGAAAAATGTTTAGTTAAATGGGGGTATGTGTGATTTGAGGGAAGTGTATACATTTCTTTGACAATGTATATGTAATAATAATGTGCAAATATTACTGTCTTAGTAGTTGTAGGAAGAGTCATGTTGAGGGGTGAAGAAATCATAATTTACCTAATTTATTTGGTGCTACTTCATTATGAATTATTGCAGCATATTATTCACTATTTGCAAAAAACAGGTAAAGTAGTAGTTGCCATAAATGCTTCACCTTAATAAATAAATCCATTTGTTCCACATAATGAAGATGATGTACATTAAAATGTCACGGACATTTTAATAATAGACATTCTAACTGATGTGAGATGGTGTATCATAGTCATAATTTTCATTTATCTGATGGATTGGATAAAGAAAATATGATACATATGTACCATGGAATACTATGCAGCCAAAAAGAGAATGCAATCATGTCCTTCACAGCAACATGGATGGGGTTAAAAAGCCCATTATCCTAAGTGAATTAACATAGGAACAGAAAACAAATACCACATGTTCTCACTTATAAGTGGGAGCTAAACATTGAGCACACATGGACATCAACATGGGAAAAAGAGATACCTGCAGATTACTAGAGGGGGAGAAAGAAGAAGAGCATGTGTTGAAAAATAACTATTGGAAACTATGCTCAGTGCCTCAGTGCAATATACCCAGGTAACAAATGTGTGCTCTATGTGTAAAATTAAAGTCAAATTTTAAAATAATTCATGAACATGGAAATGACTGTCATTTACCACTTGCTACTGTAGTTTGTTTTTTTCATGCTGTTGAACTGTAAGCATACCCAAGATAGGCTTGGTCATTTTCTCCTGCTGATTCATCTCTCATAATGTAGTTATAACTGCAGCCACTGCTTTGACTGTGCTCCAGTCCCACTCTTCTGCATACCGCAGGGATGAGTGGCTAGGTAGAGGACCTGTCTTTTACTGTCTGCATCTCTCTGCTTATGCGTGCCCTAGGGGAAAGGGTTAAAGCTATATTTTGAATAAACTTGTTTGGGAAGGAATTTAGAAAAGATATTCAAGATTACATAGCTCTTTTCTTCTTCATCTTATTGCCATCTCCTATCATCATAAGTTCACCCTGGTCCCTGTCCTTTATTTCTTTACCCTCCTTTTTTAAAAAAAAACTTTCTTGCACCTGTTTCTTCAAATCCTTTATTCCCAGGACTGCTACATATCCATACATTTCTAATTCACATTTCCAATTTTTAGGAAGGGGCATGCGAATTCTTCAAATACATTAGTTTCCAATATTGCTTGGTTTCCATTTCTCCAATAGAAAAGATTTCTTATATGACTCAGTTTCACTTAGCCAGAACTATGGGTAATAAAATTTTACATTGTGGTTTTCCTTGAACAGTCCCAGTTACACCTGATATTCTGGAATAATTATTAATAACTCCCTCGTTCACCTTGAATATTTTTCTAGTTTCCATGAAAATTTTATGGCCTCCAAACTGTAGGAGAAAACTAATGTAATTAAACTAAATTCATATTATTTTATGTATGATTGGCAATATAACTCTCCTTCACATGAACAACTGAAAATAGGTATTTCTCTCTCTTTCTCTCTCTCACACACACACATACACACACACACACACACACAGAGGAAACTATACTAACAAAAAGGAGAAAAGGACTACATGTGATACTTCAATTAAACTTGAAACTATTTTTTTTTTTGTAGAAATTTGAGTCATAAAATAAAAGGGTATTAAAATATAGAGGAAGACATTTTATATATTTGATGTTTAGGGATAGAAAAATGGGTAAGTATTCAATTTAAAATTTGTTTCTTGCCCATGAAAATATTATCAGAACTTCAGATAATCATAAATACATCTTATGTAGAATCTTATCTTAGTTGAAGTAGCTACTAATAATATTTGACATTTTCTTACCTCTGCCTGAGATGTTCTAGGACATACAAATGAATCGTGCTCACTACCACACTTTCACACCAATTCCTGGATAACTTCTCAGAATTATTTACATTTTTGTTGACATGTAATCCTAAGCAGTATCTCTGAACACCTATTACTTTGCATAAGTCGTTTGTTATTCATCTTCAATTTAAGCAAGGAATTATTTATTCTTTCTTTTCAAGCTGCATGATGAATGAAACAGAATAGAGAACCCAGAGATAAAGCTACAGACCTATAACCATCTGATCTTAGACAAAGTTCACAAAACAAGCAATGGGTAAAGGACTCCCTGTTCAAAAAATGCTGGGATAACTGATTAGCCATATACAGAAGACTGAAGTTGGACCCCTTCCTTACACCATATACAAAAATCAAGTCAAGATAGATTAAAGACTTAACTTTGAAACCTAAAACTATAAAAATTCTGGATGATAACCTAGGAAATACCATCCTGGACATAGGCCCTGGCAAAGGTTTCATGATGAATATTCCAAAAGAAACTGCAATGAAACAAAAATTGACAAATAGGACCTCACTGAACTGAAGAGATTATGTACAGCAAAAGAAACTACGGACGGAGTACACAGACAACCTACGGAATGGGAGAAATATTTGCAAATATGCATCCGACAAAAGTCTAATATCCAGAATCTATAAAGAACTTAAGTAATTGAACAGGCAAAAAACAAACGACCTCATTAAAATTGGGCAAAGAACATGAACATACACTTTTCAAAAGAAGACATACATGTGGCCAATAAGCATATGAAAAAAGTGTTTAACATCACTAATCATCAGAGAAATGGAAATGAAAACCACAATAAGGTATCATCTCATACCAGTCAGACTTATTATTAAAAAATGAAGAAATAATTGATGCTGGCTATTGTGGAGAAAAAGAAAATACTTATACCCTGCTGGAGGGAATGTAAATTAGTTCAGTCATTGTACAAAGCAGTGTGGTGATTTCTCAAAGAACTTAAAACAGAACTACCGTTCAACCCAGCAATCCCATTATTGGGTGTATACCCTGTGTTAGGCCGATCTTTCCTTGCTATACATAAATATTTGAGACTGACTAATTTATAAAGAAAAGAGGTTTAATTAGCTCATGGTTTTGCAGGCTTTACAGGAAGCATGGTGGCCTTAGCTTCTGGGGAGGCTTCAGGAAGTTTCCAATCATGGTAGAAGACAAAGGGGGAATAGGCACATCACATATCAAAATGGGAGCAAGAGAGCAGGAATTGAGGGGGAGGTGACACACATTTTAAAATAATCAGGTCTTATGAGAACTCAGAGAGTTCACTGATCACCAAGGGGATGGCCCAAGCCATTCACGAGGGTTCCACTCCTCCATGACCCCAAATCTCCTACCAGGACCTATCTCCAACATTGGGGATTATAAGTCAACATGAGATTTTGGAGGGGAAAAATATCTAAGCTGTATCATTCAAACTCTGACCCCTCCCAAATCTCATATCCTTTCCACATTGCAAAATACAATCATGCCTTTCTAACGGTCCCCCCAAAATCACAACTCATCCCAGCATTAACTCGAATGTCTAAATTCCAAAATCTTGTCTCAGACAAGGCAAATCTCTTCTACCCATAAACCTGTAAAATCAAAAACAAGTTATTTACTCTCAAGACACAATGGGGGTATAGGCTTTGGGTAAATACTCCCTTTTCTAAAGGGAGAAATCAGCCAAAACATAGGGTTAAAGGGGCTTACAGTCCCCTAGTATGCTTAAAACTTAGCAGGGCAGTTATTAAATACTAAAGCTCCAAAATAATCTTTGACTTCATGTCCCACATCGAGTGCACACTAATGAGAGCAGTGGGATTCCAAGGTCTTGACCATCTCTACCCCTGTGTCTTTGCAGGATGCAGTTCTCACAGCTTCTTTAACAGGTTGTTGAGTCCTTGTGGCTTTTCCAAGCACAGGATGCAAGCTGCCAGTGGCTCTACCACTCTGGGGTCTGGAGGACTGTGGCACCCTTCTCACAGCTTCACTTGGCAGTGTCCCATTAGGATGCTATGTGGGATCTCCAGCCCCACACTTCCCTTTGGCATTTCCCTAGTAGAAGTTATCTGTGAGAGCTCCTCCCCTGTAGCAGGATTCTACCTGAGCACTCAGGGTTCCTCACACATCCCCTGAAATCTAGGAAGAGTCTGCCAAGCATTATTCACTCTTGCACTCTGTGCACCTACAGGCTTAACACTAGATGGAAACCACCAAGGCTTATGCATTTCACCCTCTGAAGTAGCAGCCTGAGCTATATCTGTGGCCCTTTGAGTTGAAGCTGGAGGTGGAGTGGCTAGGAAGTGGGAAATAGTGTCCTGAGGCTGCACAGAGTGGTAGTGATCTGGCCCTGGCCAAGGAACCATTCTGTCCTCCTAGTACCCAGGGCCTGTGAATAAAGAGTGACATGGTTTGCCTTTGACCCCATCCATATCTCATCTTGAATTTTAGTTCCCATAATCCCCACATATCATGGGAGGGACTCAATGGGAGGTAATGGAATCATAGAGGCAGTTACCCCCATGCTGTTATTCTCATGATAGTGAGTGAGTTTTCAAGACATATGATGGTTTTATGAAGAACTTTTCTCCCTTTTGCTTGGCAATCCTTCTTGCTGCTGACATGTGAAGAAGAACGTGTTTACTTTTTCTGCCATGATTGTAAGTTTCCTGAGGTCTTCCCAGCCATGTTGAAAAGTGAGTCAATTAAACCTTTTTCCTTCATAAATCACCCGGTCTCAGGTATGTATTAGCAGACTGAGAAAGAACTAATACACAGGGGCTACCTCAAAGGTCTCTGAAATGCCTTCATGGCCTTTTCCCCATTGTCTTGGCTATCAGCACATGGTTCCCTCTTAGTTATGCAAATTTTTCTACTAAGTGGTTGCTCCATAGCCTGCTTGAATTTTTCTCCCCAAAAAGCTTTTATTTTCTCTTCCACATGGCCAGGCTGAAAATGTTCCCAACTTTTATGCTTCACATCACTGTTAAATATAAGTTCCAGCTTTAAGTATTTTTTTTTGCTTCCACATCTGTGTGTAGGTTGTTAGAAGCAGTCAGGCAATATCTTTAATACTTTGAAGATTAGAAATTTCTTTCACCAGATAACATAAACCATCACTATGAAGTTCAAAATTTCATAGATCCCTAGGATAGATCTATCAACAGCCAAGCTTTTTGCTGAGGCATGACTTTTACTCCAGTCCCAATAAGTTCTTCACCGTCATCTGAGATCTTGTCAGCCTGGACTTCACTGTCCAAATCACTATCACCATTTTGGTCACTACTATTTAACCAGTCTCTGTAATTCCAAACTTTCCCTCATCTTCCTGTCTTTTTTGAGCCCTCCAAATTCAATCTCTGTCTGTTATCCAGCTCCAAAGCTGCTTTCACATGTTCAGGTGTCTTTATAGCAATGCCTCACTCCTGCCACCAATTTTCTGTGTTAGGCCATTCTTGCTTTGCTATAAATAAATACATGAGACTGGATAGTTTATAAAGAAAAGAGATTTACTTGACTCATTGGTTCTGCAGGCTTTAGAGAAAACATGGTGGCATCTGCTCCTGGGAAGCCCTCAGGAAGCTTCTAATTATGGTGAAAAGCAAAGGGGGAGCAGGTCCATTACATGGTAAGAATGAAAGCAATACATGTCACATGCATTTAAATCACCAGATCTTGTGAGAACTCAGAGCAAGAGCTCAATTATCACCAAGGGGATGGTCCAAGCCATTCATGAGGTATTCGTCATCATGATCCGTACACCTCCCACCAGGCCTCACCTCCAACATTGGGGATTATAGTTCAACATGAGATTTGGTCAGAGACAAATATCTAAACTGTATCATAACCAAGGAATATAAATTGTTCTATAGTAAAGACACATACACACATATGTTCATCAAAGCAAAGTCATGGAATCAACCTGAATGCCCATCAACAATTAACTAAATAAAGAAAATGTGGCACATGTACACCAGGTAATGCTACGCAGACATAAAAAGAATTAGATCTTGTCCTTTTCAGAAACATGAATGGAGCTGGCAGTCACAATCCTAAGAAGATTAACACAGGAACAGAAAACCAAATACCACATGTTCTTACTTATAAGTAGGGGCTAAATATTGAGTACAAGTGGACACAAATAAGGCAATAATAGACACCAGGGCTTACTTGGGATTGGAGAGTGGAGTACCGATCAGGTATTATGCTTATTACCTGTATGATGAAGTAATCTGTACACCAAACCCTGGTGACTCGCAGTTTACCTATATAACAAACATGCATATGCACCCTGAACCTAAACTAAAATGTGAAAAAGGTTACTTCTAATTATAAAAACAGAAGCTCTACAGATATCTGAGAATAATATTGTATCTAGTTGAATGGCTCTGTTTTATAAGCAGTACATTGACAAAGGCATAAATGGCACCAAAAGCAGATGTATTTTCGACAAGCAAAATAATATGTTGTATTACATTCATAAAATGGTCATTTTCTCAATCAGAATCCAATTAATGTGAAATTGCAAACACATAAACATTTATAAATGCACCTACAATGTCAAATACAATGTTTACTCTCTACTTTTGTGAGAAAGAGACAGATGATATACAAAAGTTGTTATCAAATAAATTATAGCATCTATTTTATCAGCCCTGCAGATGATATCTGATTCCTTATGACTTCTGTGCTTTCCACACTGTAAAGTGTGATGTTTAAGAGGGTAGTCCTATAATGCTGAAGTATTTTAAGTATAAATACTATTGAAGACCCAAAATGTGTAGATTAACATAGGAGATAAAATTTAATTGAAATAATTCCTGGCACATAATAGGAACTCAATAAATGTAATTAAAAATAATGAGCCTTTTAGTCAAGAGATTTACGATTTAATAAAAGAACTCAGGAGAATACATAGTAAATTGTATGTAAAACAGAATAAGAGTAAGTACAAGGGTAAAAATATCTACCTTACCCCAGCCTTGCTTGCACATTTCACCAAATGTGATAACAAATCTAATTTGTTACTTTGTGTGTTTGCTGGAAGTCCTTAGAAGAGACCCTGATAAATACCAAATGTTGTCTTTCTTTGTTCTGCCCAGCTTAGGTCTAAGTATCATTCCATTATTTTCCCCTATAAACCTCTTAAAATAACTTTTTCCCTTTATGTATTTTTTTCAAAACAGGAGAAATCAGTCATAATAACTATAACTTGAACAGAAAAATAATTTCGTTTAACTTAAAATCCACTTATTACAACAGAAATAGTACATATACCACAAAAATATAGTCCCAACGTGTGATGTCAACAGTATCAGGGATTTATGGGGTCCTCAATTCCTTGGCCATTGCTGTGCAAGAGGTTCAATATCCTAACCTGGGTTACAGCCAAAATGGGAAGAGAAGGGCTGTGCTGTGATGGCCAGGTAACAAGTGGAACTTTACTTTCTAATTCTGAAGACTCAAACGTTTTGGAGGGGAGGAGTCGTAGGGAGAAGTTATTTTTTTCTTTAGAGTTGAACAAGCTAGAGCTCCAAAAATCCTTTACCAATAAGTCTGTCTAAGCAGCTGATGCAGTGATTTTACCAAGTGGCAGGACGTTAGAATGAAGATGTTAACATGCTGTATTAGCACTGTTGATATGGTCATACTGATTGCCATACCAAGCTGGTAAATATGTTCATATTAAAACGTAATTCAAAGAACAGAAACATATTGGAGAAAATGTCCCCGTTTTATATTTTATAATGAGATATATTCTCAATATTTCTTTAGGTTGAGTCCAACTAACTAAAGTAAAATTTAAAATGGATATCAAATATTAAGAGATTAGGATGACAAATGGCAAACATTTTGTTGAGTTTATGCCTTGGTATGTTGAGTTTGAAATAGGCCTTTAGCGTATCACAGTAGTTTGACACCTACAGTTTATTAGTGTAAGAGCTTTTCTCTGGTGCCAAATTTGCCTCTTAAATTAATGATTGGCTTGAAGCCTTTGGTGAGAAACGAGCTGATAAGCATTAACCTATATCTAGCATATGTTTATAATTGTGCCCTTAAGGAATCTGCAACACAGTTAGGAGGTAAGATGAATGGAAACAAAATAAACAACAATTAAGTGCTGAATTTGCAGCATTAATTCAACTTGTAAGAAAAAATTCATAGCAAGAAGACAGGAGATTAACGACAACATCATGGAATCTTTTATACATAACAGGATACTTTAGTTAACTTAAAGAGGTTGAAGTTTTCAAGAATGAGATTTCAATAAATAAGTAAAAATTAAAAGAGGTATTCCAGATGAGAATAACATCACTGAAATAGGAATCATCATTAAGTGATAGGATAATGGTCTGGGAGGAAAAAAAAGATGATGTTTTCCAAAAAAGGATAAATAAAGGAAACTTCCAATTTCTCAAGTTGTCTTTAAAAAATCCACAGGAGGAAAGGCTAGTAAATACTTAAATTGAAATTTGTACTACTATTTACATTTTTAAAATCTGTTTTGGGACCTAAACCACAGATAAGGTAGAAAGAGAAAGGAACAAGAGCAGTTTCATGGACATAATCATTATCTGCACGGTCAGCTCATAGATTGTCTCATATTATTGACCAGATGTGTTGAGATATGTTGTAGCCTTACAATAAATGTGAGAAACACTGTTACTGTCTGTAGATAGATCAATTATTATCTCACACTCATCCACACTATTGAAAACTTTCTTCGTTTAGGTCTTCTACTTTTAGTATACAGTTTTTCTCAAGAATAGTGTTTAAACACAAATCAAGAAGATTTCAGATTCCCACAAGAGAAGTTAAGAAAAAGAAAGAAAAAAGTTTAAGAAGGTCCAAAGTAGAGTTTATAAAACATTCACCTTAAAATTCTTAAGATCAAAGAGAATCTTATTAAAAGGCCAAAGCCATAATACAGATAAGCTATAATTGTTATTTTAGATTGAGAAGTTAATCTTTGCCAGTTCCAGAGATAAGTGCTTCATATGCTTTTATATTTGTTATATAAAATAACTCTTAAAAATCACTATGAGGTAAATGTTATTATTCCTGTTTTTCTGTGCGAAAATTTTCTTATATCCCATATTCACTAAGTGGCAAAGTCAGGGTATAGACTCAAATTCACTTGATTCAAAAGCCTGCACTTTCAACCACTGCCTTAGTTTCTCTCCAAGAACAGAGGAGCTCCTTTGGATCAAGCTGCAACCAGGAGTTAGGAGGTATTAGGTTGGTGCAAAACTAATTGCGGTTTTAGCCACACATGCCTTCTCCGATCTCTTACAACAGGTATTTTCAACATCCTTGGGACTATTCAAAGAATTATTGAGAGCACAATTTGAACAACATGAATTTAGTTATTTTTGTGTTATGCAATAATATAAGGTTGTATTTTACATTCAATCCTGACAACTATTTAATCCTCAAACAACTATTTAATTCCAAATGTTTAGGCTCTTTCCTAAACGTAATTATGATACTGACAATTATGTGTTGCATGCTAGTATCAAAACATCTCATGTAACCCATAAAAATATATACGTACTATGTACCCAAAAGAAATAAAAAGAAGAAAAGAAAATCTGAATCTAATCTTAATTTAGAAATAAACATTTTTCAAAACTACTTCAAGAGATTTTAGCTTTTGAAATACAGATTGTTTTTAGTAATCACATTAGAATATTACAGTAATTGTCTTGTTAAAACCCAGAAGGTATGATGTAATTTAAATAATACTAAAAGTTCAGTTAGGTTCCTTAAAACTTGACTAAAAGGCCTTTAAATTATGATGAATGTAGAACATGATTTTGTACTAAAACCACTAAACATAACCTTACTTGTAAAATATATTTTTGGGAAATGACTTCAAATGAAATTTTGGATGTTTATAAAGAATCTGTTTTTGGCCTTAACCTCTTGCTTTCTCCACATACAAATGCATCGCTATAATGGTCTACATTTCCTCCATTCATTTCCATTTTTTTTAGCAGTGGGATAGAAACACTCCATGACAATTTTTGTTATTTCGGTTACCAGGAGCAGACATTGGAACAAAATCAGAAAAATGTAGAGGTGCAAGTATCAGGGCTCTTGGATGAGGTGATAGGAATTGTGAGTAAACTGTACTGAGAGTAAAGGCAGAGTTCACGACAGAGAGATATTTGTTGACTTGGTCCTTTTGGCAATGCTGTGCAATAAAAATATAACATAATGTCCATTTAAATTTGATAGTATCTATATTAAGGTAAAATAAAAAGAAATAGGTGACATTAATTAAAATAATAAATTTTATTTAACCTAATATATGCAAAAATGTTTTAGCACATAATTGGTATTAAAATTTTTAATGAGGAATTTTATGTTCTTTCTTTATACTAAGTTTTCAAAATCTGATTTTTTACACTTTCAGCACATCTCAGTCTGAACACTAAAGTTTCAATTGCTAAAGTGTGTTTTGAGTCATGTTTAATGAAAATAATATTGTGCACCATGTCAGCTTCTAAATTCAAATTCAAATAAATTATAAATTTAGATCTTGAACTGCAGTAGCCACATGACAGGCACTTAACACACAATGAGTGGCTGTCAGTTGACTCTAGACTTAGTTCTCCTGGATTTACCTACATTTGTTTACACAACTTTTATTAGAAAATTCCTGTTTCGGGGGCATTTTTCAGGTCATGCAAGTCATAAGTATCTGACTTGGTACATTATTGTTGTTTATATTTTGTCAGAATCAAGGAAGAAACAAGGTGTAGGAGTCAGATAAATCTACATTTGAACACAATCCACAAAAGAAGAATGTATATTAGGCCATGACTTGTTTGGAAGACTTCTATTTAATTATAAAGCATCTTGTTAATTTCATGTGTCTACTTAATTGAGCTAAGGGATACCCAAAGAGCTGGTTAAACATTTCTGAGCATGTCTTTAAGGGTGTTTGTGAAAATGATTAGTCCTTCACTTGGAACTGAGTAAAGCTGATGGTTCTTAGTGTGGATATGCATCATCTGATCCTCTAAGGGCCTGAATAAAACAGAAGAGTGAAGGAAAGTTGAATTCACTCTCTCTTTCTCACTGATTAGTTGAGTTGAGACATTCATTTTTCTCCTGACCTTCTGGTTCTCAGGCCTTTACGCTCAGACTGGAATCTACACCATTGACTCTCTGACTCTCCAGCCTTTGAACTATACCATCGGCCTTCCTGGGTCTCTTGCATAGAGCAGATTGTGGGATTTATCAGTCTTCAGAGCTTCATGAGCCAGAATTTTATAATAAATCTCCTATTGTTTCTGTTTCTCTGCAGAACCCTAATATACATCTTCTATGAAGATATATGGGAAATAATTTACAGCTTGTTACAAAATAGTTTCATCCAATTATTTTCCAATAAAAAATAATTAAAATGTCTAGCTGGGGGAATTTGTGGTATTCATGTAGCATTCATGAAAGGTTAGGCCAATACAGAACACAGTGGGGACTCGGATAGGCATCATGAGCGCGTGAAACACAGTCAGAGTAGCATGAGCACATGAAGTAGATATGCACACTTAAGTACAAAAAAACAAAACAAAACAAACAAAACCAACCACAAATGTAAACTTCAGCTTCCTGGAAAGTTGAGCCCAGGATTTATTGCACACTCTGTCTATTTTTATATCCAATGAAGTCAATGCAGAGGATTGTAATGAGATAGATAGAATTCTGTCGGCACCACAAACACCTATTCAATGAATGCCCAACCCAGAGAGATGAGGTGCAAAGCCAATATGTGCCAGAACGCCAAATTCCATGGGGTCTGATGGATGTTGCCAGGTGAACAACACTCTGTCTGAATATGCTGCTTGGCTAAAGGCAGTGACTGTTTCCTATGAATAAGACAAAAAGCCTGCTGATAATATTTTGGAGCTTACTCCCAAAGAAGACTACTGAAAGAACTTTTGTTAAATGTTTTGTTAATTCATATCAATGTGTATTTGATGAATTTGAGGGTATTTTAGTGCACATCTGCAGCACATGGCCTGTATTTTTCAGCTGCTCTTACGATTTAGCTACAAGTATTTTAAATCCCAACTGTCAGCCCATAAGCACTGACCGTGAATGTTGAGCTTCACAAGCACATTGCCAGTGGCAAAAACACCCTTGCTGGGGTCATCCGGTTGTGGAAATATGACTCAGCTGACTTTTTGCTGTGGGTTACTTGAAGATGCCAGAAGAAATTGCACTAAGAAGCCAACTTCACCCATTCCATGATACTGCCCGGGTCATTTATAGATTTTTCTCTCCTTCTGAGACAAGAAATGTTGTGAAATAAATCAATAGAGCTCTTTGGTGTAGTCAGTAAAGTAATATACACTTTCATCCTTTACATTTGCATAGGCTTTGTCAGTCATCAAGTCTTTTTAAATCCATCATTTCATTTTATCACTAAAATATCCATGTGAAGTATGCAGGGCAAAAACATTATTCCTTCCATTTAATAGTAAAAGAAACAGAAGCTCAGAGAAGTCTAAGGTAATGTTGATACATGCACATATTGGCTAATGTCCAAAAAGGCATTTTGAATAAAATAAGAGGGGAAACCAACTAAAAAATAATATATATTTGGCATCAAGAGCATCTTGAAGCAAGAGTATTTAAGAAATTTCTCTTATATAGATGTCTGCTGTTTATTTTCTTTAGTGTAAGGCTTCTGTCCTCCTATATAGTGCTATAAAAAACAACTAAGAGATCACTAGAATGAGAAAAGGATGACAGAAAAGAAAGAAAGAAAGAAAGAAAGAAAGAAAGAAAGAAAGAAAGAAAGAAAGAAAGAAAGAAAGAAAGAAAGAAAGAAAAAGAGAAAAAGAGAGGGGAGGGAGGGAGGAAGGAAGGAAGGAAGAGAGAGAGAAAGAGAGATAAAGAAAGAAAGAAAGAGAGAGAGAAAGAAGGAAAGAAAGAAAGAAGGATGATGAGGATATTGCATTTCTCATGCACTCATGTTTTATCTTACTTTATGTCCCAGGTAATATATGGCAGGTCAAAACAGTCTTTGAATCACTTGCTCCAAGCAGATGCATGTTAAATTCAAATAACAATAATTAACATTGTTAGTTCTTACCGAATGCCAGGCACTGTTCAATACATTGTAATATGTTTGGTAATTTAATCCTCAGGTTACCCAGAAAACATAGGTAATATGGCTAATTTCATTTTACAGATGAGAAAACTGAAGCACAAAGCCATTATATTAATTAGCTTCTGTTGTTTAATAAATTATCCCAAAAAGTGCCTGCTACAACAGACATTTATTTAGCTCATGATTCTGTGGTTTAGAAAATTGGTCTGGGCTCATTTAGGCAGTTGTTCTGCCATGGTTAAGCTCTCTTATGCTTCTGTGGTTAGATGCACATGAATTAGATGCTGGATGGCATGAAAATAGTAACTGGGTCACATGTGTCTCATCATCCAGCAGACCACCCTGGGCTTGTTCACATGCCAGTGCTTGGTAGAGAATAAGAGTGGAAGAGAGCAAGGCCTAAATTTGTAATTGGTGTATTCCAATTCTGCCACGTTCTATTAGTTAAAGCAAGTCACAGTACCAGTCAAGACTCAAGGGATGAGGCAATATACCCTATACTTAATGGGAGGGGATACAACGTAATGTTGTAAAGGGATGTGGATACTGGAAGGAGTGCATAACTGTGGCTGTGTATGCTATGCAGCAAACTAAAACTGAAATAAATAAATAAATAAATAAATAGGGGGAAGGCAGAGTGAATTTAACTTTATTGGATATTCTTTAATCTACTGAATCCAATAGTTTGAATGACCACCTCTGATATACTCTCAAAGTTGTAGTGAAACAAATATCACCTTCTGTATTAGCATTAGCCTCCTAAAGGCTTCTCTATTTTTTTTTTTTTTTTTTTGATACGGAATCTCACTCTGTCGCCCAGACTGGAGTGCAGGGGCACCATCTCAGCTTACTGCAAGCTCCACCCCTGGGTTCATGACATTCTCCTGCCTCAGTCTCCCGAGTAGTTGAGACTTCATGCGCCCACCACCATGCCCGGCTAAGTTTTGTGTATTTTTAGTAGATACGGGGTTTCACTGTGTTAGCCAGGATGATGTCAATCTCCTGACCTTGTGATCCACCTCCTTGGCCTCCCAAAGTGCTGGGATTACAGGCATAAGCCACCGAGCCTGGGCAAGGCTTCTCTTGAAACTGAATGTGCCCTGAGTTGCAGACAGCGGTGCTGAAACACATCTATGAGTTAATTTGAGAACCTTCGAAAGCTTTTACTTGGTGTAATATTCAAAGTGAGGGACAGAAGTCAAAGACTTTACTCTTAAAATTCATTACCTCTAATGGCTTTGAGTTAACTCTTATTTTCTCAAATATATTCCTCTTTATACAGCAGGTAGAGAAAGATTGTGATTGTTCTCATCTTACTCTAAAATTTAAAGTTATTAAGCAACTATTTATTGAGTTCCTTCTATAAGTCAGACGCTTAGCTACAAGAATTGAGATGCAAGACAGAAATACATGCCCCTTTGCCCTGATTCAAGACATAAACAGATAAATTCAATACTACAGAAATGTGTACTATGATAGAAGCATAATGCAATGTGAGAGAGAAGGGAAACCTATCTTAGAATTGAGGTGGCTGTTGAGAATTTAAGAACAATTTCTGCATAGCAGTGAAGTTTTAAAAGATAATGTGTAATAACCAGGCAACATTAGGTTAGAAAGGTGGAATGTGGAAACATCATCCAGACGGAACATCAACTAAAATATTGCATTAGATTGAGCTTCAGTTGTCTAGATGGGAAATACCAAGAGACTTATACAAAAGCAATGACAAGGAGGATGGAAAAATAGAAGGGAGATTAGAGAGATGTAAATGAAATGGATTTGATAGGAATCAGTAACTTAATAGATATGAAAGCCAAGAAATAAGTATGATAGTTGAGGATAACTCCAGATATTTCCCTTCTGCATATATAGGTGTGTGGGCATATATGTAGATTTTACATGTATTCACTACATATGTAATGTATAGAAAGGGGGCATAAGTATTTCCTATAGAAGCCTGTGTTGAGAATATATATAAGCTTGCTCATCACAGCATCATAATTTTTAATAGCAATCTATTGCAAAAACACAGATATCAACACTTGTGAAATAGAAATCTGGATCTAAATGAAAATAAACTTCTAAATTAGGTTTGTAATCATAGATTTTAGACCTATTTTTTTAAGTATTCTACAGATATTTTCATAGATATGTGTAGGCTATAGATTTCTAACATTTTGATTTAATACTATGTTGATAGCATTTCCAATATCATTAAATATTCTAAAAAGACCCATTTCGTAATGATCACATATGATTCTACTACATGATGCTATCCTATTTTATTTTTACAATTTCACTGATGTTTCTTATAATTCAGTCTTATTTTAATCATTCACAGCACCACTGTCTACGTAAAGGATAGTCAATGTATGGCATTTTCCATCACCAGGATCCTCCCTGAGGAGAAGGATGGTCAGCCTATCACTTGCAGTGGAGCACTTGAAGGGTGCCTGAACTCATGAAGCATAAGGACACTGGCTCCATTTCCTCTACAGCTGACAGTTCTCTGCAGATTTCTCCCTTTTTAAGGGCAAGAGCTGGACTTAGAGAAAAAAAGTTTCTGTGACCATTAGTGTCTCCTTTTTTCTTCTTCTTCTTCTTCTTCTTTTTTTTTTTTTTTATTATACTTTAAGTTCTAGGGTACATGTGCACAACGTGCAGATTTGTTACACAGGTATACATGTGCCATGTTGGTATACTGCACCCATCAACTCATCATTTACATTAGGTATTTCTCCTAATGCTATCACTACCCCAGCCCTCCACATCCTGACAGGCCCCAGTGTATGACGTTCCCTGCCCTGTGTCCATGTGTTCTCATGGTTCAACTCCCACCTTTGAATGAGAACATGTGGTGTTTGGTTTCCTGTCCTTGTGATAGTTTGCTTACTATAATGGTTTCCAGCCTCACACAGGTCCCTGCAAAAGACACAAACTGGTCCTTTTTTATGGCTGCATAATATGCCATGGTGTATATATGCCACATTTTCTTAATCCAGTCTATCATTGATGGACATTTGGGTTCGTTCCAAGTCTTTGCTATTGGGAATATTGCTGCAATAAACATACGTGTGCATGTGTCTTTATAGTAGCATGATTTATAATCCTTTGGGTATATACCCAGTAATGAGATTGCTGGGTCAAATGGCATTTCTAGTTCTAGATCTTTGAGGAATTGCCACACTGTCTTCTACAGTGGCTGAACTAATTTACACTCCCACCAACAGTGTAAAAGCATTCCTATTTCTCCACATCCTCTCCAGCACATGTTGTTTCCTGACTTTTTAATGATTGCCATGCTAACAGGCATGAGATTGTATCTCATTGTTGTTTTGATTTGCATTTCTCTGATGATCAGTGATGATGAACATTTTTTCATGTGTCTGTTGGCTGCATAAATGTCTTCTTTTGAGAAGTGTCTGTTCATACCCTTTGCCCACTTTTTGATGGGGCTTATTTTTTTCTTGTAAATTTGTTTAAGTTCTTTTTAGATTCTGAATATTAGTCTTTTGTCAGATGGATAGATTGCAAAATTTTTCTCCCATTCTGTAGGTTGCCTGTTCACTCTGATGATAGTTTCTTTTGCCATGCAGAAGCTCTTTAGTTTAATTAGATCCCATTTGTCTATTTTGACTTTTGTTGCCATTGCTTTTGGTGTTTTAGTCATAAAGTCCTTGCCCATGCCTATGTCCTGAATGGTATTGCCTGGGTTTTCTTCTCGAGTTTTTATGGTTTTAGGTCTAACATTTAAGTCTTTAATCCATCTTAATTAATTTTTGTATAAAGTGTAAGGAAGGGATCCAGTTTCAGCTTTCTACATATGGCTAGTCAGTTTTCCCAGCACCATTTATTAAATAGGGAATCTTTTCCCCATTTCTTGTTTTTGTCAGTTGTTTCAAAGATCTGATAGTTGTAGATGGGTGGCAGTATTTCTGAGGTCCCTGTTCTGTTCCATTGGTCTATATCTCTGTTTTGGTATCAGTACCATGCTGTTTTGGTTACTGTAGCCTTGTAATATAGTTTGAAGTCCGGTAGAGTGATGCCTCCAGCTTTGTTCTTTTTGCTTAGGATTGTGTTGGCAAATGTGTGCTCTTTTTTGGTTCCATATGAACTTTAAAGTAGTTTTTTCCAATTCTGTGAAGAAAGTCATTGGTAGCTTGATGGGGATGGCATTGAATCTATAAATTACTTTGGGCAGTATGGCCATTTTCACTATATTGATTCTTCCTATCCATGATCATGGTATGTTCTTCCATTTGTTTGTGTTCTCTTTTATTTCATTGAGCAGTGGTTTGTAGTTCTCCTTGAATAAGTCCTCCACATCCCTTGTAAGTTGGATTCCTAGGTGTTTTATTCTCTTTGAAACAATTGTGAATGGGAGTTCACTCATGATTTGGCTCTCTGTCTGTTATTGGTGTATAGCAATGCTTGTGATTTTTGCACATTGATTTTGTATCCTGAGAACTTGCTGAAATTGCTTATCAGCTTAAGGAGATTTTGGTCTGAGATGAAGGGATTTTCTTAATATATAATCATGTCATCTGCAAACCAGGACAATTTGACTTCCTCTTTTCCTAATTGAATATCCTTTATTTCTTTCTCCTGCCTAATTGCCCTGGCCAGAAATCCAACACTATGTTGAATAGGAGTGGTGAGAGAGGGCATCCTTTTCTTGTGCCAGTTTCCAAAAGGAATGCTTCCAGTTTTTGCCCATTCAGTATGATATTGGCTATGGGTTTTCCACAAATAGCTCTTATTATTTTGAGATACGTTTGATCAATACCTAGTTTATTGAAAGTTTTTAACAAGAATGGCTGTTGAATTTTGTTGAAGGTCTTTCTGCATATATTGAGATAATCATGTGATTTTTGTCATTTTTTCTGTTTATGTGATGGATTACGTTGACTGATTTGCATATGTTGAACCAACCTTGCATCTCAGGGATAAGGGCAACTTGATCGTGGTTGATAAGCTTTTTGATGTGCTGCGGTATTTGGTTTGCCAGTATTTTATTAAGAACTTTCACATCAGTATTCATAAGGGATATTGGTCTAAAATTCTCTTTTTTTGTTGTGTCTCTGCCAGGCTTTGGTATCAGGATGATGTTTGCCCCATTAAATGAGTTAGGGAGGATTCCCTCTTTTTCTATTGCCTGGAGTAGTTTCAGAAGGAATGGTACCAGATCCTCTTTGTACCTCTGGTAGAATTTGCCTGTGAATCTGTCTGGTCCTGCACTTTTTTGGTTGGTAGGCTATTAATTGTTGCCTCAATTTCTGAGCCTGTTATTGGTCTATTCAGAAATCCAACTTGTTCCTAGTTTAGTCTTGGGAGAGTATATGTGTCCAGGAATTTATCCATTTCTTCTAGATTTTCTAGTTCATTTGCTAAGAGGTGTTCATAATATTCTCTGATGGTAGTTTGTATTTCTTTGGGGTCAGTGGTGATATCCTCTTTATCATTTTTTATTGCATCTATTTGATTCTTCTGTCTTTTCTTCTTTATTAGTCCTGCTAATGGTCTATCAATTTTGTTGATCTTTTGAAAACATCAGCGCCTGGATTCATCGATTTTTTGAAGGATTTTTCTTGTCTCTATCTCCTTCAGTTCTGCTCTAATCTTAGTCATTTCTTGCCTTCTGCTAGTTTGGAATTTGTTTACTGTTGCTTCTCTAGTTCTTTCAATTGTGATGTTAGGATATCAATTTTAGATCTTTCCTGCTTTCTCTTGTGGGCATTTAGTGCTATAAATTTCCCTCTAACTACTGCTTTAAATGTGTCCCAGATATTCTGGTACATTGTGTCTTTGTTCTCATTGGTTTCAAAGAACATCTTTATTTCTGCCTTCATTTCATTATTTACCCAGTAGTCATTCAGGAGCAGATTGTTCAGTTTCCATGTAGTTGTGTGGTTTTGAATGTGTGGTTTTGAATCCTGAGTTCCAATTTGATTGCACTGTGGTCTGAGACACAGTTTGTTATGATTTCTCTTTTTTTACATTTGGTGAGGAGTGTTTTACCTCCAACAATGTGGTCAGTTTTGGAATAAGTGCAATGTGGTGCTGAGAAGAATGTATATTCTGTTGTTTTGGGGTGTAGAGTTCCATAGATATCTACTAAGTCCGCTTGGTGCAGAGCTGAGTTCAAGTCTGGTTAACCTTCTGTCTTGTTGTTCTGTGTGATATTGACAGTGGGGTGTTGAAGTCTCCCATTATTATTGTGTGGGAGTCTAAGTCTCTTTGTAGGTCTCTAAGGATTTGCTTTATGAATCTGGGTGCTCCTGTATTGGATGCATATATATTTAGATTAGTTATTTCTTCTTGGTGAATTTATCCCTTTACCATTATGTAATGGCCTTCTTTGTCTTTTTTTTTATCTTTGTTGGTTTACAATCTGCTTTATCCCAGACTAGGATTGCAACCCCTGCTTTTTTTTTTTTTTTTTTTTTTTTTCTTTCCATTTGCTTGGTAGTCTTCCTCCATCCCTTTATTTTGAGCTTCTGTGTGTATGTGCACATGAGATGGGTGTCATGAATACAGCACACTGATGGATCTTGACTCTTTATCCAATTTGACAGTCTGTGGCTTTTAATTGGGGCATTTAGCCCATTTACATTTAAGGTTAATATTGTTATGTATGAACTTGATCCTGTCATTATGATGTTAGCTGGTTATTTTGCCCATTAATTGATGCAGTTTCTTCATAACATCGATGGTCTTTACAATTTGGCATGCATTTGCAGTGGCTGGTACTAGTTGTTCCTTTCCATGTTTAGTGTTTCCTTCAGGAGCTCTTGTAAGGCAGGCCTGGTGGTGACAAAATCTCTCAGCATTTGCTTGTCTGTAAAGGATTTTATTTCTCCTTAAATTATGAAGCTTACTTTGGCTGGATATAAAATTCTGGTTTGAAAATTCTTGTTTTTAAGAATGTTGAATATTGGCCTCCACTCTCATCTGACTTGTAAGGTCTCTGCCAAGAGATCCACTGTTAGTCTGATGGGCTTCCCTTTGTGGGTAATCCAACCTTTTTCTCTGGCTTCCCTTAACATTTTTACCTTCATTTCGACCTTGGTGAATCTGACAATTATGTGTCTTGGGGTTGCTCTTCTTGAGGAGTATCTTTGTGGTGTTCTCTGTATTTCCTGACTTTGAATGTTGACCTGCCTTGCTAGGTTGGGGAAGTTCTCCTGGATAGTATCCTGAAGAGTGTTTTCCAACTTGGTTCCATTCTCCCTGTTACTTTCAGATACACCAATCAAATGTAGATTTGGTCTTTTCACATAGTGCCATATTTCTTGGAGGCTTTGTTCGTTTCTTTTTCCTCTTTTTTTCTCTAAACTTCTCTTCTCACTTTATTTCATTATTTTGATCTTCAGTCACTGATACCCTTTCTTCCACTTGATTGAATCAGTTATTGAAGCTCATGCATGTGTCATGTAGTTCTCATGCCATGGTTTTCAGCTCCATCAGGTCATTTAAGGTCTTCTCTACACTGTTTATTCTAGATAGCCATTTGTTTAATCTTTTCCATGATTTTTAGCTTCCTTGCAATGGGTTAGAACATGCTGCTTTAGCTTGGAGAAGTTTATTACTACCGACCTTCTGAAACCTACTTCTGTCCACTTGTGAAAGTCATTCTCCGTCCAGCTTTGTTCCATTGCTGGTGAGGAGCTGCAGTCCTTTGGAGGAGAAGAGGCACTCTGGTTTTTAGAATTTTCACCTTTTCTGTTCTGGTTTCCTCCTATCTTTGTGGTTTTATCTACCTTTGGTCTTTGATGTTGATGACCTACAGATGGGGTTTTTGTGTGGATGTCTTTTTTTTTGATGTTGATGCTATTCCTTTCTATTTGTTAGTTTTCCTTCTAATAATTAGGTCTGTCAGCTCCAGGTCTGTTGGAGTTTGCTAGAGGTCCACTCCAGATCCTGTTTCCCTGGGTATCACCAGCAGAGACTGCAGAACAGCAAATATTGCAGAGCAGCAAATATTGCTGCCTGATCCCTCCCCTGGAAGCTTCATCCCAGATGGACACCTGCCTGTATGAGGTATCTGTTGGTGTCTACTGGGAGGTTTCTCCCAGTTAGGCTACATAGGGGTCAGGGATCCTCTTGAGGGGGCATTCTGTTTGTTCTCAGAGCTCAGTTTCTATGCTGGGAGAACCACTGCTCTCTTCAGAGCTGTCAGACAGGGATGTTTAAGCCTGCAGAAGTTTCTGCTGCCTTTTGTTCAGCTATGCCCTGCCCGCAGAGGTGGAGTCTGTAGATGCAATAGGCCTTGCTGAGCTGTGTTAGACTCCCCCCAGTTCAAGCTTCCAGACCACTTTTTTACCTACTCAAGCCTCAGAAATGTTTGATGCCCCTCCACCTGCCAGGCTGCTGCCTCACGGGTCGATCTCAGACTGTTGTGCTAGCAGTGAGCAAGGCTCCGTGGGTGTGGGACCCACTGAGCCAGGCACGAGAGAGAATCTCCTGGTCTGCCAGTTGCTAAGACCACTGGAAAAGTGCAGTATTTGGGCGAGAGTGTCATGTTTTTCCAGGTACAGTCTGTCACAGCTTTCCTTGGCTAGGAAAGGGAAACCCCCCAAACCCTTGCATTTCATGGGTAAAGCAATGCCCCACCCTGCTTCAGCTCACCCTTCATGGGCTGTGCCCACTGTCCAACCAGTCCCAGTGAGATGAACCAGGTACCTCAGTTGGAAATGCTAAAATCACCTGTCTTCTGTGTCGATCATGCTGGGAGCCGCAGACCAAAGCTGTTCCTATTCAGCCATCTTGGAATGGTATTGTCTCCTTATTAAGTCGACTTGTTTTAGAAAAATGAATTTCTTTAAATTGACAGACCACTAGCAAGACTAATAAAGAAGAAAAGAGAGAAGAATCAAATCGACGCAATTAAAAATGATAAAGGGGATATCACCACCGACCCCACAAAAATACAAACAACCATCAGAGAATACTATAAACACCTCTACGCAAATAAACTGGAAAATCTAGAAGAAATGGATAATTTCCTGGACACTTACACTCTTCCAAGACTAAACCAGGAAGAAGTTGAATCCCTGAATAGACCAATAGCAGGCTCGGAAATTGAGGCAGTAATTAATAGCCTACCAACCAAAAAAAGTCCAGGACCAGATGGATTCACAGCTGAATTCTACCAGAGGTACAAGGAGGAGTTGGTACCATTCCTTCTGAAACTATTCCAATCAATAGAAAAAGAGGGAATCCTCCCTAACTCATTTTATGAGGCCAACATCATCCTGATAACAAAGCCTGGCAGAGACACAACAAAAAAAGAGAATTTTAGACCAATATCCCTGATGAACATCGATGCAAAAATCCTCAATAAAATATTGGCAAACCGGATTCAGCAACACATCAAAAAGCTTATCCACCATGATCAAGTGGGCTTCATCCCTGGGATGCAAGGCTGGTTCAACATTCGCAAATCAATAAACATAATCCAGCATATAAACAGAACCAAAGACAAGAACCACATGATTATCTCAATTGATGCAGAAAAGGCTTTTGACAAAATTCAACAGCCCTTCATGCTAAAAACGCTCAATAAATTCGGTATTGATGGAACGTACCTCAAAATAATAAGAGCTATTTATGACAAACCCACAGCCAATATCATACTGAATGGGCAAAAACTGGAAAAATTCCCTTTGAAAACTGGCACAAGACAGGGATGACCTCTCTCACCACTCCTATTCAACATAGTGTTGGAAGTTCTGGCTAGGGCAATTAGGCAAGAGAAAGAAATCAAGGGTATTCAGTTAGGAAAAGAAGAAGTCAAACTGTCCCTGTTTGCAGATGACATGATTGTATATTTAGAAAACCCCATTGTCTCAGCCCAAAATCTCCTGAAGCTGATAAGCAACTTCAGCAAAGTCTCAGGATACAAAATTAATGTGCAAAAATCACAAGCATTCTTATACACCAGTAACAGACAAACAGAGAGCCAAATCAGGAATGAACTTCCATTCACAATTGCTTCAAAGAGAATAAAATACCTAGGAATCCAACTTACAAGGGATGTAAAGGACCTCTTCAAGGAGAACTACAAACCACTGCTCAGTGAAATCAAAGAGGACACAAACAAATGGAAGAACATACCATGCTCATGGATAGGAAGAATCAATTTCGTGAAAATGGCCATACTGCCCAAGGTAATTTATAGATTCAATGCCATCCCCATCAAGCTACCAATGAGTTTCTTCACAGAATTGGAAAAAACTGCTTTAAAGTTCATATGGAACCAAAAAAGAGCCCACATCTCCAAGACAATCCTAAGTCAAAAGAACAAAGCTGGAGGCGTCACGCTACCTGACTTCAAACTATACTACAAGGCTACAGTAACCAAAACAGCATGGTACTGGTACCAAAACAGAGATATAGACCAATGGAACAGAACAGAGTCCTCAGAAATAATACCACACATCTACAGCCATCTGATCTTTGACAAACCTGAGAGAAACAAGAAATGGGGAAAGGATTCCCTATTTAATAAGTGGTGCTGGGAAAATCGGCTAGCCATAAGTAGAAAGCTGAAACTGGATCCTTTCCTTACTCCTTATACGAAAATTAATTCAAGATGGATTAGAGACTTAAATGTTAGACTTAATACCATAAAAATCCTAGAGGAAAACCTAGGTAGTACCATTCAGGACATAGGCATGGGCAAAGACTTCATGTCTAAAACACCAAAAGCAATGGCAGCAAAAGCCAAAATTGACAAATGGGATCTCATTAAACTAAAGAGCTTCTGCACAGCAAAAGAAACTACCATCAGAGTGAACAGGCAACCTACAGAATGGGAGAACATTTTTGCAATCTACTCATCTGACAAAGGGCTAATATCCAGAACCTACAAAGAACTCAAACAAATTTACAAGAAAAAAACAAACAACCCCATCAAAAAGTGGGCAAAGGATATGAACAGACATTTCTCAAAAGAAGACATTCATACAGCCAACAGACACATGAAAAAATGCTCATCATCACTGGCCATCAGAGAAATGCAAATCAAAACCACAATGAGATACCATCTCACACCAGTTAGAATGGCGATCATTAAAAAGTCAGGAAACAACAGGTGCTGGAGAGGATGTGGAGAAATAGGAACACTTTTACGCTGTTGGTGGGATTGTAAACTAGTTCAACCATTATGGAAAACAGTATGGCGATTCCTCAAGGATCTAGAACTAGATGTACCATATGACCCAGCCATCCCATTACTGGGTATATACCCAAAGGATTATAAATTATGCTCCTATAAAGACACATGCACACGTATGTTTATTGCAGCACTATTCACTATAGCAAAGACTTGGAATCAACCCAAATGTCCATCAGTGACAGACTGGATTAAGAAAATGTGGCACATATACACCATGGAATACTATGCAGCCATAAAAAGGATGAGTTTGTGTCCTTTGTAGGGACATGGATGCAGCTGGAAACCATCATTCTTAGCAAACTATCACAAGAACAGAAAACCAAACACCGCATGTTCTCACTCATAGGTGGGAACTGAACAATGAGATCACTTGGACTCAGGAAGGGGAACATCACACACAGGGGCCTATCATGGGGAGGGGGGAGGGGGGAGGGATTGCATTGGGAGTTATACCTGATGTAAATGACGAGTTGATGGGTGCAGCACAGCTGTATACATATGTAACAAACCTGCACGTTATGCACATGTACCCTACAACTTAAAGTATAATAATAATAAATAAATTAAAAAAAAAAAGAAAAATGAATTTCTTCATGGGCTCTTAGATGTTACATTGCAATGGTAACTGGTACATTTGATTACAAGTTTGAGAGAACTCTACCAATTATTTCCATAAGTGACTGCCATGTGACCTTGACTAGGTTACAATTAATCTAGGCAACATTTTCTTCATCTGTAAAATGAAAGTGTTGTAATAGATTATTTTTATTATGTTTTTCAATACCCAAATGCTTTATTTGCAACAAACTCTTTGGTACCGATATAAAATTGATTGATTGCATGGAATTATGAGATGGACAGTATTTTCATATTTTTAAAAAAGACTCTCTAAATACAAATAAAAATTCTTAAGTTATTAATATGTTGCCTCCTAAGTCATTATAAAATGAATGTCAATTAACACACACTCTGGTCAAGAAATAGAATATTGCCAGCATCCTAGGAAACTCCACAGTCATTACTTTCCAATCACAAAACCTTTTGTTTCAGCTATAATTAACTATTTTTATTTTGAAATATTTGATATATTTCATGCTTTCCTCTAATTTTAACTCTTAAGCATGTAGCTCTTAAACTTTAATTTAATTTCGCCTGTTTCTGAACTTTGTATAAGTTGAATAGTACAAAATGTGATTTTTACGTTTGTAATGATTTTTTCTTAGCTCAATGTTATATTTGTAAAAATTATCCATGGCCTTATGTAGTACTTTGTGTATACTTGAGATTTTTTTTATTCATATGAAGCCATAGACCCTTCTTTTTTACATAAACATAGCATTTTCTTGTATAAATATGTCATAATATATTTATGCATTCTACTGTTGATGGACATTTGGGTGGTTTTCGAGTTGTGGTTAACAAGAATAATGCTGTAGTGAGCATACTTATACATGTCCCTAGGTGTACATGTGTGCACATTTCTTATCTTGGGAAGACCTTAGGTTTAAAGTTACTTGAGATAAAGTTTGCATATTTTAAAATTTGACAGATAATGCTAATTATCCTTCTTGAGTGTATCCTCGTGTATGGAATTCTAGATTGGCAGATATTTTCTTTTGTTATTTTGATGATATAATTCCATTGTTTTCCAGATTGTTATTTTATTTTGGAAAAAAAAGATATTTTAAATATAGCTGTTTAATTTTTAAAGATAAACTCTTTTCTCTATTTATAAAACTTACAAGTTTCATTTTGTTTTGTTTAGAGATTTTTAACTATTGTTCTTTGAGTGGATTTCTTTTCTTTTTTTCATGCTGCTTGAAATTAATAGGGCATCTTGAGTCAATGAACTGGTATCATTTGTAAGTTTTGGGAAACTCTCAACATTTATTTCTTTAAACATTGATTCTGCTTCATTTTGCTTTTAAGACCTTTATCCTCTCTTTTTCTTTGATTCCACTTAATCATATGTTTGACCTATTACTATGCTGTCTATGAATTTAATCCCCTTGTCTCTATTTCCTATCCCTTTGTTTCTCCATGTCTCATTGATATATATATTTTTTGTCCTATCAACCTTTTCATGAACCTTTTCTTCAGTTTTATCTAATATATTGTTAAAACCAGAGATTTGGAGTTCTAAGATTTTTTTTAAATATGTAAATTTTCAATACAATTATCTGTCAACACTTTTTAAATTTTGTCTTTTATTTCCTGGTACATAGTAATATGATTCTTTTATTATCTGCTTCTGAGTATTTCAACATATGAAGTCCCTATGGATACCATTCTATTGAGCCTTTTTCTCTCCTTTTCTTTTCTTTTCTATTCTTTTCTTTTCCTTCTTTTTTCCTGCTGGCTCTTTTTCAATTTATAACTTCTTGTTCTTGATTATCTTTGATTGTGAACTGAAATTTGTAGTTTGGAAAAGTATTTGTAGAAATCATTTTATGCCTACAGTGATGTCCTCTTCCTCCAGAGAGAATGCATATTTGTTTTAAATTGGTATTAGTAAGCATTAGAACTTTTGAATAACACATATTTGGCATTTTTTATCCTCTCAAATAAGATGAAAATTCCTTAGAGATCTTGTGAGAATTGTTTTTTTTCTGCTTCTCTCTTCCTTCTGTGGTATAATCTTTGTATCTCTGCTTGAAAAAGGTCCCTTAACTTGTGGGTTATGGACACTTTCTTTTGTCCTCATATTTCTGTGAGAGGCCACAAGCAAGACTTAGTCTTTTAGTGTTTCTTACTCAATTGAAAAAATATCTGCACCATGTCCTAAGAGGTACTATAATCCCCTTTGAATTTACTTCTTTCTTGGATCTCAATTTGTTAATTTTTGACTTCTGAACATTTTAAGTAGAATATTTTTAATTTTGTCCAGATTTTCCACTTGTCCTCAGTAAGAGGATTGGTCTCTCATTCTTAAAATAATGACAAACTATTTCAGAGAACTATTTTTCTCACCTCAGCTCATAACCATGTTGTGTTCTTAATAGACAAGGATAAAAGCAGTGTTATATTACAAATAATTTTAAAATTTTTTTAGTGATTAAATGACTTTTTCATAGCCAGGATGTTCTAAGAAAGGAAACAATTTTATGCAGGAGAATTATTGAAAAGTTGTTTGCCAAAGCATGACGTGGCACACATTTGGTAGGTATAGGTATTACACAGACCTACCAGGCAGCACATTTTAAGTTACTATTGAACAGTCATAATTGTTCACTTGGAATGGGAATTCCTATTCACAAACATGAGCAAGTCCTGACTGATTAACTTGCTCTATTGTTGAAGAACTGCATAGTAATTTTTAGAGTACACACAAGCCTTTCAAATATGTATTATTTTATTGTCTGATTCTCATAAAATTAATGATAGAATTAACTTTCTAAAGTGAAAGGAGTTTAAATAATCTTTTCATGGACATGTAGTTATTAAGAGATAGGACTGGTTAAAGAATCTTGGCCTTCTAATGTCTTTCCCCAGGACCCATCACTCTACTCTGTTGTTCCTCATTGAGTGGTCAATACTTCTGAGTATATTAAAACAGAATTTCAGTATTTATTTTAGCTATATAAGATACTAAATGGCCACTAAAATGACCACAACTCTTTTTTTAATCTGAAATCTGCTTTTTCTTCTAGTATTTGTTTTCTCTTCTGTGTTACGCAGATTATTCATTCATATAGCACCTATTTACATGTTAAAATATAAATGGTCATGTGGTATGGAATAAACTCTTTAAGTGTATGCATGCTTTATTTCCTGTTTTGGCAACTTTGCCTTTCAGATTTCTCCTGTAGTGCCACATATGCAATATAGCTTAATATTTGATGAGGGTCTTTTGTGAACACAAGACATGTCAGAGTAAATTACATTCATTTAGGAAAACGCACTAATTTCTCTCAATGAACACTTTTAATTTTCTTCCAAAAGTATTATACTAGTAATTTTACGTTTTGTGTTATGGACTGAACATATTGAGCAGCATATATACTATATATTTATTTCATTTAGCTACTAGGTATTGCATTTCTGCAGATGTTTTAGGAGAGATAAAAATGACTTTTCACATTTTCCTTGTAAATAAAGAATAGGAAAGTAAATACTGAATTACACTGAGGAAGCAAGACAACAAAACTCAGAATTATATATCTCTATATATTTATATATATACACACATATACATACATATGTATAATATAACATATACATGTGTGTATACAGAAAGTCTATGTCTGTACCCATATGTAAAAATAGGCATATATATAAAGAGAGGAAGTAAATTTTGACTTTCATTTTTAAAGTATTTGAACCAGTTCCTAGCATTTAAAGATAGCAAGGTTTCACATAAAATTTGTTTTATATTTTCTAAAAAATCTATAAGTTCCAGTAATCCTCTTCCTGAATTTAAACTTACAGCATTTCTGCATTCCTGCATGGCAACAATTAAATATGAGTGTTAATTTGTTTCTACCTTTTGTTCAGTTTTCCTTTCTAGATGGCTCATGAACTCTCCAGTTAGTTACAATAAGATAATTCACTAACTTTCACCTTAATTGCCTGTCTCCTGTAAATAATGTGATTTTTTTTTCTATTGTTGCACTATACTACTTATCCTTTTTAAAGCATTTCAGGATAGATAATGTATTTCCTTGGCTATCATCTTCATAGTTGTAATGGAAGGAAACAAAACTAATTGATTAGGTCAGTGTCTTTAGGCAAAAACTTTTCCATTTAGAAAAAAGTTAACAAAATTGACAATTGGTCTAATCTGCGGAACTGTTTGACTAGATAAGCTGTTTTGCAAAGCAGTAAGCCTGGTGACTCAATACAGATGCAGCCTACATTTTTATAGATACAACAGTGATTTTAGTTTTTCACTTCTTGCATCTCGCCAAGAGTGATGATTTATGCTTAAAGTATACCATACATAGGAGCCCATTTTCCCAATTTTATATAGTGTGACATCCTTACCATGTATTCCATTTTCAATTTCTTAAGGAAGGTAATGTCTGAGCTTTTGTTCATATGCATCACAGATTTAAAAATCATCCATAGGCCTCAATTTATGTTTTAAAAGAAGGAAAGGATAATTTGGTAATCACCATAAAATGCTGTGTTTTAGAATGCATACTGGATTCAATTTAATTTTCTTATGTGATTAATTCTTATGATCCCCACTAGGAACCTGTGATTTGGTCGTCAATGGCCATAGAAAATGCTCTTCAGTAGTGACTCTGGTAACTGCAAGTTTTTTAGATTGGTTCTTTTTTTTTCCCCAACAAATGACAATTTGTTACACAGAAGATGAGTCTGTGTGATGATGGCTGAGTACAAGTCATGGCAAAATCCGATATGCTTTCTTCTTTATCACAGTTGACACGGTTTACATTCACCATGAAGACATTCATCCAGGAATCGGAGGCACATATTTGACCCTTATGTATTTTCAAGTTAACATTGACAATTCCTTACAGCCTCTAGACAAAAAGTGAAAATCCCAGTCCATCTCTTAAATTTTCCCAATACTACAGTGCTCCTTACCTTATTGAAGCCTTAAACCCTAAGAATTATGACTTTTAAAAGGTGTTATTTTGTTTTTTATGATCTAAATCATAGTTCAAATTATGTTTAATAGATAATGTGTGTTTTATTGTATACACAGTGTTAAATAAGTTTATCTTAAAGTATTACACTATAATTTTTATGATATTTAGCATAGTGTACTTCTTAACTGACATCTAAAATATAGGCTTTAATTTATTTAACTAATAGTTTTAATTTTTCTACAATCTTGTTAGTTACTATAGGATAGAAAAAAAGGACACAATGTAAGCTCTTTTGTGTCTTATAGCATATAGCAAAATTTAGAAGTTTAACACTAAACCAATGAAGCGAACCCCAAACATACTTTAGAATTTTGTTTCATCCATCAATCCCTGTCAGAAGATTTCAGTTACCTTAGAAAAAGGTCTTTTGAATGCCCCGCATCTGCATATGTTATCTCTTAGGGTTCTTCTTTTTGACTAACTGATTTTTGCTACACTATTCTTGCTAGTATTCCGTAACCATTTTGCCATAATCCTTTATGCCCCTCAGAGGTAACTACTTTTCTTTGTAAAAGTTAGATGTTTTTGGTTTTTCAAAAACAAGTTCTCATTTTCTGCTCCAGAAAGTCTGAGTTGGTTGAATATTTTCCTCTAGTTATTTTTATGAATTCCATAAACTATGTTATTTTGAAAAAGATGGACCTCACATCTTTTTATCTAGTATATATTTTAATCTTTTTATTCTTAGATCAGAATATATTCCTTTGAGATGAGCTGCAGATGCCTTGTTCTCCGAAAGAATTCCCACGACTGTACTCACTAGAAAACTGAAGTGTCCCAATTATTATGAACAAGCTCTGGTTTCTTCTTCCTCCTTCATTTCAGATACTTTCTGGGGTACAATGGAAAGGTCCTAGACAATAATATCTACAATGTAATTTAAATTTTTCTCTAGTAGAAATATTAGCAAAGTTATTTGAGAGCGTTTATTTCTGTTGGAGTAGAGAATCACTTCCATGATTCCATTTGGGGATGATAAATAATTTAGGAAGGCTTGTTAGATGTGGAGGTATTACATTTATACTTTAAAAGATAAAAACGCTGTGAAAAGGCTGAATTGGGAGAGAATATATGTAATGTAACATATAGAACACCAAAAAATATTCAGAAACTAGCCTTTTAGTCGGAAGGAAAGTAGAGATGTTTCTTGTTAGATCATTCTCATCCTGCCACTTATTTTGTCAGCTTTTGATCTGAGATATTAAAATGGTTCTCCTAACAGTTGTCAGTTTATTTGGGACATCAAATGGCTATTTTGTTGAGACTGCAGTGTCACTAGTGCGTGTCTCTAAATGACAGTTCTGCATGTTAATGCTGTGACATGAATAGTAAGATTGACATTAGAGATTTTTTGAAATGAGAAGAACATTCTTGATTAACCTACAGAGTACAAAAATTGGGAAATCATCAAGTAACTTCATAAGGCTATGTTGTACTGTAATTTCATTTTCATTAGTGATGAGATTGTTGTGGAATAATGAGTGACCTTCACTTGTGGTAAGTTAGGTAAAAATTTCTACACCAGAATCATAACATTCAATCATTTGGTGACTTACAATTTTCTTTTAACTCTTGAACTAAAACAAATGGAATTTTATTTATGTAGCTTTATTACTGCTGAAATACTATTTATATACATATAAAGATGATTAAAACTGATTGTATATTATTAGATGCAATCATCATGTTCTGCAGTTTCACTTTAGTAATTATTGGGCACCTCCCATGTGTCAGATTTATATATGTCCTCTCATTCAGTGTTCACAGCAGACTCATGAGATTGTGGCCATTACTTACACTTTACAAATGAGAAAACTGAAATTACAGGAAATCTAGTGGAGAAAATATGTATTAATTTATGTTTGTTTGCTTTTTCTGGCTGCACCTCACCCCCTCCTGCACCACATAAAATTGTTAAATACTTGGCATTCCTTTCTTCACCCCAGGGAGATACAATATTAAGGTCTGTGTAACCTAAAAACCGTGATTGATCCACATATGAACTCATGATTGTAGCAAGTCCAATAAATGCTCTTTATCCAAGATTGCTATAAACACTGTGGAAGAGAGAATTCTTTTCTGTGATTCAGAACCTTGCAAACCATAAACTCCTGGCACTCTTTGAAGGTTTCTCTTTGCTCACATATGGAGAGATCTTACCAAAGAAGAAAGTAAATAGAGAATATGACAGAACTGAGAGATGGAAAAAAAGAGGCTAATTCTAGGGTTATAATTAGAATTATTGTTTATCTAGCCATAAAATCTGGTAGTGGGAAGATATACATGTATATAAATGCAATAAATACTACATAAAAAATTTTGGTAGGCCATACCTAAGAAAGAGCACTTATATTCACATTATGAAACTTTGCTACATTCCACAAGCAATATAATGTCTAAACTCTGGAACAATTTAGAATATATTCAAAGTAGTTATTGATGTAACAAAAATGATTTCAGTTAACACAAGGAAAGTGAATCATGAAACACGTATTATTCCATTCTTGCACTGCTATAAACAAACACCTGAGATTGGGTAATTTATAAAGAAAAGAGGCTTAAACAGCTCATGGTTCCACAGGCCATACAGGAAGCATGGCAGGAAAGGCCTCAGGAAACTTACAATAATGGCAGAAAGCAAAGGGGAGGCAGGCACATGTTCACACGGCCAGAGCAGGAGGAAGAGAGTGAGGGAGGAGGTGCCACACACTTTTAAACAACCAGATCTTGTGAGAACTCTATCATGAAAATAGCACCAAAGGGGAAAATCCACCCTCATGATCCAGCCACCTCCCACCAGGCCCCTCCTCCAGTAAGGGAGATTGCAATTTGACATGAGATTTGGGTGGGGACAAAAATCGAAACCATATCATATGTTGAGATGAGAAGTCATCAAAGTTTTTGTAAAATTTTGAAATGAAAGTGAAAATTCTGTTGGATAGCTCTAGGTAGTTATCAGGGGAGGAAACCCATGATTAATTCATACTATATTTACTGAGTTTGTAGTGTGTGGAATGTAAATGTCTTTCTCTGACTTTGTAAAGGCAAATAAAAATATTAGTACAGGAATGACCCCAGGTTAAATTTTATGTTGGCCTTGTTTCCAGCTGTTTCCTGCTATTGTCAATTGTGTTTGAGTCTTTGAAGGGCATATTGCATGCTTGACATACATGCTGTGAGCAGCAGTCCTGTAAGTAGTGACTATTACAAAACTTTGAAAGTGTTCCTTTCTAAAGATAGTAGGTTTTACTTCCTGGAAATAATTCACTCCAGAGCCAGATGATGCTGATGACCCTGAATCTCCTTTTTCTGAAAGAAGATAATAGCAACACTGTTTTGTTGTTGCTTTTTGTTTGTTTGTTTGTTGTGAAGGGAGGAAACTATTCTTAGAAAGCTCTTCTGGAAAATACCTGAATAGGTGATGGCATTGGATACTGATACTAGCTACAATTTACTGAGTTTTTCCTAAGTGTTAGCCACTGGGTTAGAAATATATTATTGTTAATTTCTGTAGCCATCTCTCAAGGTTTCAATGATGAGTAGACAGAAATTCAGAGAGGTGTTAAGTATGGAAACATATATAAAAACTGTTGATCTGGTACAGGTGAAAATACTGAGTGCAAACATCACATACCGATAGGTCATCAGTTTTAGCTCTTCCCTGCCCTCATCCTTTCTTTCCCTCTTTCTCCTCTCCATCTTTTTCTCCCTTATTGATTGTTTTGTTGGATCCCTAAAGCATTTTCCATCTAGCCTTTTCTTTGTTTATTACAATGATCCAGTTGGGCAGTTGTAAAATTTTCAAGCTTTTTTCAACCATTCATTAAAATTTATGTCAAATGTTTGGTGAATTTTACAGCTCCAGATACAGTGAGCGCTGTATGCTGACCTTGTTTACTGAGCATGGGAAATTCCCAGGTATCATAGCTTCAGCGGATCTTGCATTCACGTCAGAATGAGCTAAAGTCTAAAAATAGACTGTGTTCTGTACCTGAGGTTCTTCCCTAGCGTTTTTCAACCTCTGTTTCTGAGAAACAGTGATGCAGCTCAGAGGCAGAAAAAAACAGTGAGAGTAACTCCATAACTCACAGTGGGAAGAAATCATATTAAATGCCTAGTGAGTTCTGACACACCTATCGTCATAAACTTCTATAGGTCATGGTAACATTTTGAAGAGTAATCTTGCTGAAAAAATTATGTATTTAAAACTTCATAGTTCATGATTCAGGATCTTTGTAATAAATTTTATGTACTCATAAGTGTATGTTTTTACACACACACATATATATGAATGTTTCTAGTACTTTTGACAAATCATCTTTTAAAATATCTTAAATTTTCATTATATGGTCTTTTTTTTCCTTAGTCTTCTTTCTTTTAAGTATGAAGACATCTTTCAATTAAAAAACAAAAATCAAAACAAAAATGCAACTCTGAATTTGTATTTGCCTTCCACAAAGCATATATAGATTCTGCTCACTGTATCAGTAGTTACTAATATAAAGCAACAGCTATGAGTCACTAAAGTTGGGGCAGAGGACAGTAAACATTTACTGAGTAGGTCTTATTTCTGTACTTTTAGACTCTACCGTGGCACAAAATGTATTGTATTGCAATTACCGATTTGTGTGTTTATCTTGCCTATATGTGTTTTAACATCTAGAGGAAAGCAGTCATGTCACAGCCAGTCTTGCATTTTCCTCAGTGCCTCCTGTACTGCTGGCCATTTAATCTCCTAAACCCTGTGGCAGAGAAGAGTGAGAGTGAATGTATGACCAGAAGCAGCTACACATGTAGTTTGTAGAGGTCAGTTGCTACAACATTTATCTTGTGTTTTTTGTTTTTGTTTTTGTTTTTTTTTTAGACATTCTTTTAGACTTCGATTCTATGCCATAAAATGCAATGTCTGCTTACTTGAAAATAAAAAAACAATAAACATAAAAGGGTAAATTGTTTTAAATTATGTGATGTTGCATAAAACTTATATACCAGGAAATTGTCATATTCACCCTGAAATATGTAGCAATGGATGTTTCATCAGAGTGTATTGAATTTAACTAAATTTAGAAATCTAGTCTTCAGAAAGCTGTGAATACAGACAACAACTCAGTTGGAGACAAGGTAAATGTAATTTTTATCCTCTGCCCCCTTTCCAGTATTCTGTATCCCTTTTTGCTTTCTTTCTCCATCTCTGTGACTTATTACTTCCAACAGGCTTTATGCCATTATACTGTCAGCACTTATACCATACCTCGGGGGAGGGACTCACACTGGCTGTTGTCCTTGGGCTCAAAAATCACATTGTCACTGCTAAAGCATATTTATCCCAGCCGAGGGGCTATAGAAGCAAATAAGTAAGCCCAACTGGCCTGCTCCAGTTGCTGAGTTCTGATTTTTGAGTCACAACTAGCGTAATGACAAGATCATGGGCCTAGGATCTGAGCCAGATCCAAATGCTGGCTCTCTAAATGTCAGTTGTATATCCTTTGGCAAATCATTTAAGCTTTCTGTGACTAGTTTGTTTTGGGTGCTCCATATATTTAATTTCGTTTAATCCTCACTGCAACTCTCAGAAGTTGTTATTATCATGCCATTTGTACATTTTAAAAGGGCACTATGCCTTTACGAGATAGAAATTATACTGATTTATGCATCTATTAAGTGGTAGAGGTGCAATTGAACTCCATATGTTTAATGTTACAACACTTCCCATGCAATCTGCTACCATCAAGAATGATGAACAGAGGTCTTAGACAAAATGTTTCCAATTATTGCAATGCATTTTTAATAGAATTTATTTTTTTAGAAGAGTTTTAGATTTACAGAAAAATTGAGGAGACACTGAAAAGAGCTCACATATGCCTAACATTCTTTTTTCTTTATTATTAGCATCTTATGCTAGTTTGATACATTTATTACAATTAGTAACCTAATACTGATATGTAATTAGTAACTAAAGTCTATAATTTGTTCACATTTGCCTCTTTCTGCTTCAGGATTCCAGGCAGGCAGTATACCACATTACATTTCGTTGTGATGTTTCCTTAGGCTCTCATAGTCTATCACAGTTCTCAGACTTTCCTTGTTTCACAGCATTTTGATTGTTTTGAAGAGTGCTGGTGAAGCATTTTGTAGGATTCTTCTCTTTTGGAATATAAAAATGTTTTTCTCATGTTTAGACTGGGGGGTTATGGGTTTTGGGGAGGAAGATCATAGACATAAAGTGTGGTTTTCATCACATCATATGAAAAGTACATACTAGCAGCGTGATTCATGGCTGCTGCTGATAATCTTGCTGAGGCGTGTTTGTTCGATATCTCCCTTGTAGAGTTACTGTTCTTCCAAACCTTTCCATATTGTACTCTTTGAAAGAAAGTCACTATGAGCAGCTAGGACTTAAGAAGTTGAGATTTATGTTCCCCTTCCTTGAGGGAGAAGTAGCTACATAAATTGCTTAGAATTTGTTTGCATGGGTTATTTATATCTTCTCCTATTTATTAACTTATTTGATCATTTATATATATTAGTATGGAATCATAGATATTAACTTTATAGTGTGGGTTATAACACAATATGAATTTACTGATTTTGTAGCTCAAATTGTTCCAGCTTTGGCCATTAGGAACTTTTTCAATTGGCTCGTGTGTCCCTTTGGCACACCTCCAACTATGTTTTTGTTTTTGTTTGTTTTTAAGCACTTCCTTACATTTTGGCACTGTAAGTTGCCCCAGGTTTATCTTGTATAATTCCTGTCCCAGTGTTTGTAGAATGGTGTTAGAAATCATGATCTGGGCACTAGGTGTGTTTGTGGCTCCTGTGATAGCCCTCTTGGCAGACAAAACAAAGAGATATATTTGTGTGTACTAATCTGCATATATGCACATATCTAAAAATATTTAAATTTGCCACCTTTGTAATATTTTAAGATAAACATGAGTTCTTACTGATGTCTCCAGCTGTAATCTGTATATATGGATCATTGTAACCTCTTTCCTTGCTTATTATAATGTATTTTTGGATATTAGATAGGTATAAAATGTTGTCTAAGTCCTGGGGTGATAACATTTATTGATGGCTTATTAAATTTCAAACATGTCCTTAGAATTTTATTTGAATTATTTCACTCAACTCTCACAACTAGTGTGGAGGTAGAGAGGATAGTCTTTTTTGAAAACAAACAAAAATAATAAACAAAAACTTTCATTTTGAGCAGCACAACATTTTCCTTTAAGAGAAGGAAATAAATCCAAAAATGTGCAGTGACTTGGCTGATATCATGGTCAGTGATTGCTGTGGCCTATGTTCTCTAACTTCAGTTTGTTTCCCTCTTATGCAAGACTAGATCCCATCTCCCAGTCCTCCTTAGCTTGCCACAGTGGGACCTACTAGGTATCTATAATGTAAACTGTGGCACTCCCAGAAAGACAGCCAGAGCTGAGGCATTTCTGTGACAAAGTGCATTAAAGAAGCTCAATATTTATATTGTTTTAAGGCAATAGCAATGCATATCCATCTTTCTAATGGGAGCAATGACTAAGAGATTACAGAAGAATTTAATATATTAAACTTAGAGCAGCTTCTGTTTATTGTTTGTTTTCATACAAACCTTTCCTTTGATAGCTGCTATATTCTTTAAAAATGTTGAAATTGTGGCTTTTGAGAGTTTGGATTAGGGAAATATAAAATTAATGTTTCTTAAGCTAGTATGAGCATCTGGAACTTTTTCTTCATGATGTAATGAGTGAGTGTCGATAAATGGATTTTCCAAAATGTTCAGGATACTTAATGCCTAGTAATTGTATGAATGTGGCAGTTTTGGTATCTGGGCTCCATAAATAAATAAATAATCTGAGGGAATTATGCTGAGTTAGAGAAGCATATGGCTTCCCAAGAAAAAAAAAATGAATGCTGACAAACTGAATTGGTGCAGTAATTGTCACTCTGTGATCAGCCCAACTCCCTACTTATGTGATTAACTCCATGAGTAAATGTGAACTCAGCTGCAACTATGTGTAAACATCCTGGACTTTTATCAGCCCAACTTTATATACCTGAGTGTTACCATCTTTTAGGGTGTTGGCAGAAAAAAATAAAAAAGAGAAAACTCTGTAAAATATTTAAAAAGGTTTATTCTGAGACAATACTAGAAACTATGGTTTAGGGAACAGTCTCAAGAGGTCCCAAAAAACTGTGCCCAAGGTGATTGAATTATAGTTTGGTTTTATACATTTTGAGGAGACAGGAATTGCAGATAAAATCATAAATCAGTCAATACAGGGAAAGTGTACATTGTTTCAGCTGAAGGTGTCATGAATGCATTCAAATATTTTCTTTGGCAGTTGGTTGAAAGAGTTAGGTTTTGACTAAAGATCTGAAGTCAATAGAATGAAATGTTTGAGTTAAAATAAGGGTGTTTGTGGAGACGAAGTAGGTTCTTTTCATGTAAATGAAGCTTCCAAGTAACAATTTCAGACCTTAAAAGCTGGTTAATCTCTCCTAGATCAGGGAAGACCTCCTAGACAGGTCTGCATTAGTGGAGATTCTCTACAGATGCAAACTTCCCCCACAAAAGATGGCTTTTCAGGGGTATTCCAAAATACGTCAAAGAAATACATTTGGGGTGAAATATTTTGATTTCCTTCAGGGTCTGCTATCTGGCGTGGGATGCTATACCACAGTCAGGTTTGAATTTAGTATCTTTATTGCCATGAAGCATCAGTTTATTCAGTCTTATCTCTATTTTAATGTCAGTGCTAGGCAGTTGTGCCTAAACTCCAAAAGGGAGAGAGTGTAATGATATGTGTCCAGCCTCTGATCTTGTCATGGCTGGGAAGTCAGCTTTTCCGGATTATCTGGAATCTCCTTGGCCAAGAGGTAGTCCATTCAATTTGTTGTTGTGAGGACATTTTAAGATTTTATTTTTGGGGTACATTCACCTTGTCTATATAACGCTGAACAATTGGTCAGTTCAATTATTATTTTTGCATTGACACGTCACCAACTGTCTCTGAGAACTTCCAAGGTTACTCATCAAAGTTTAGGTTTATCATCAACATTTGCATAAACTCCAAGCCATGGATTCTTATCATAAAAATAAAAGACATTTAGGTGCAAAGCACTTTTAAGAGCACTTTACATGTAACCTTTTTTATGACAATGTAATGAGATTGGCTTTATTATTATCACCATTTTACAAAGGGAGACTGTGAAGGATGTTAAGAAACTTGCTCACCTTCAAATATTTTGTATGTAGCAGAGTTAGGATTTGACTCCTAACTTGTGCCACTAAATATCGTTCAGTAGGATATAAAAATTGGCAAGCTGCAATAACAAGCAATCCCAAATGTGCAGTGGTTAAACTGAGCCTAAGTTTATTTTTTAATCCCATGATAGGCTGGCAAGAGAGCTGCAATCTGTAAAGGCTCTCAGAGATCAAGGATGATGGGTGCTGTGCTATCATGTATTGTGCCATCTGGAACACAAGGTCTTCTCCATTACCTGAGGTGCCGAGGAAGAGACTGCTAGGGTTCTGCTTTAGCTCTGTTAAACTTAGATCACCAAATGACACACATTACTTCCATGTAGTCCTGTTCACTAAAATTGGTCAAGGTCCCTGTCTAACTGCAGTGGGACTGGGAAATGTGTAGGAATAGGCAGAACACTTAAAAAGTGTTGTGAACTGGATTCTGTCCTCTCAAAATTCATTTGTTCCAACATTAATCCATAATATGACCCTACGTGGAGAGAATGCCTTTAAGGAAGTATATTTAAGGTTAAAAATGAGGTCAAAAGGGTAGATAAGTCTGATGCCCTTATAAGAAGAAGAGACAGCTCATCTCTCTCTTTCTCTTTCATGTGAGGACACAGGGAGCAGGTGGCTATCTGCAAACCCGGAAGAGAGCCCTCACCAGGAACTGAATTGACTGGTAACTTGATCATGGACTTCTTGACTGCAGAACTCTAAGTAAATAAATGTTCGTTGTTTAGGCTACCCAGTTTGTGGTATTTTGTTATAGCAGCCTGAGCAGACTATTATAGATATCACCACCGTTTCTATCAAAAATATGTGACACATATTTCAAGGAGTTTTTGGGAGAATTAAGCTGAGTGATATAAAAGAGCATTTTATTTAATTACTAAAAAAAAAAAAAAAAAAAAAAAGAGAGAGCTAAAAGGCCAAGCCCCGCCAGTAATGCATGCCTTCAATTCCAGCTACTCAAGAGGTTGAAGTATGAGAGTTACTTGAGCCCAGGAGTTGAAGTCAAGCCTGGGCAACATAGTGACACCCCATCTCAATCAAGAAAAAAAAAAAAAGAAAAATAGTGGATGCACAATAAATATCAATAATTTCAAGGCTTTCTATTTACCTTGCATAAAACCAAGACATTCTAAATTGTTGTGATTCAGTGCTTTTACCACTTATTTTCATCTGCCTCATGGTATATAATTTCCATTGAATGGGAAAACATATTTAAAAAGAAAAGGAATAGTAGATTTCATAATTGTATAATAGACCCTGAAAGAATTACTTAAAGACCAGAATTATAGTAGTTCGAATGAGAAGGTATAAATATGTTAATATAACCTCTCAGTTTCATTGACAAATATATCTGAATATTTTAACATATCTCGATCTGATTATAGAACATTGATATGGTTTGGATTTGTGTCTCTAGTCAAATCTCATACTAAATTGTAATCCTCAGTGTTGGAGGAGAGGCCTAGCGGGAGGTAATTATATCATGGGGCAGATTTCTTTCTTGCTGTTCTCATAATAGTGAGTTCTCACGAGATCTGGTTGTTTAAACATGTGTAGCACCTCCTTCTGCTCTCTCTTCCTCCTGCTCCAGGCATGTAGGATGTGCCTGCTTCCCCTTTGGCGTTTGCCATGATTGTCATTTTCCTGAGGCCTCCCCAGCCATGAGTTCTGTACAGCCTGTGGAATCATGAGCCAATTAACCTTAATCTCTTTTCTTTATAAATTACCCAGTCTCAGGTAGTTTCTTACAGCTATGCAAGAACAAACTAATACAAACATGAAAATAAAATTGTCCCTGTGAACATTTACATATATATCCTATATATCCCATGTTATTAAAATGCTACGTGGCATATGTGTAATGTTCATGTACCTTTCCTTACAAATTAGTATTTTCAACTTCAGAACATACGGTTTTTGTTCTAATTCATAATTACTAAGAAATACATCATAGCAGTTATTGCATTAATTTATCAATATAAATGATATCAGATGCTATTGTTTTGATGATGATCAAATACTAGAATAGTCTATGAAAGTCAGCACGAAATGAAATTTTGTATTTGACTTTTAAAACTGTATATATGTATATAGAAGGAAAGAGAATTTAATTTGTAAGATCCTAATTACTTGTATTTTTATCTAGTAAATGTTGATATGTATATTCCTTCTTCTCCCCCTTGCATTCTCCTGCCAGTTTCAAATGCAGCATGTTTGATAATTGAATTTAAAGGATATAATACATTTTTTTTCAAGTAAAATAACTTCTATTCAAGTCCCTAAAATGCTCCAAAAATTATTCTGAAACTTTTCATGTAGGTAAACATGGGAAGCATGTGTGGTTTTGTTTGAACTCAGAATGGTAGTATTAGGGTGGGGGGGAAAGGGGTGGAGGGGGTGATATTTGTAAGCTTTTTCCTTTCCCATTGTAGTAGTCAGTGTCTTCCAGAGAAACAAAACAAAACAGGTTTCTCCAGTTGTTCCAGGAGAAACAACGGCCTAACAATAGGCTTAAAAAACATTATAACCACAATGCCATTAGCATACCTACAAATTTAATAAATTATTGACATTGTAAATTAATTGTTATTCATATTTTTCCAATAATATTTTAGCAGTTTGTTTGATATAAGCCTATATAAATCCATACATTGTTATTGGCTGAAATTCCCAGAAGTGTCTTATATGTTTTCCCACCGTTTGTTCTTTCCCTTGAGAAACCTCCATAAAACCCAAGAGGAAAGGGTTCAGAAAGCTCCCAGATAGCTAAACACCTGGAGGTTCCCTGAAGGTGGTAAGCCCACAGAAGACATGGAAACTCCCTGACTCTTCCCCCTCCATGCCTCCTCCTATGCATCTCTTCATCTGCAGGCTTTGTAACATCTTTTGTAATAAACTGGTAATCATAAGAAAGTGTTTCCTGAGTTCTGTGAGCCACCCCAGCAAATTGGTTAACCCCAAAATGGGGGTTGTGGGAACCCTAATTTCAAGATGGTCGGAATTTCCAGAGGCCCAGACTTTTGACTGCTGTCATAAGGTAAGGTGGCAGTCTTGGTGACTGAGCACTCAACCTGTGGGATCTGACACTGTTTCCAGGTCTATGGTGTCAGAACTGAATTTGAGGACACCCTGTTGGTGTCTGTTGCAGAATCCATTGCTTACTTGCTGGGAAATAGAAATCCCCATTTTTGGGGTCAGTAAAGTCTTCTCTGTTGATTGTTGTTGTGTTGGTGTGAGAGCAGAGAAAAACATGGTTTGTCAGTTTTTCTGAATTGGGGTATCATTTAAAAAGCTCTTATTTCTCTTGTATTTGTGCAAATTGGTTATTAGATTTAGGATCTCGATCAAACAGAGGGTCTTTTTTTCTTTTTTCTCTCTTGCAAGCCTACTTCATAGGAGGTATTGTATACTTCCTTCAGGGCGTACTTAAAACCTGATTGCCTTTTTTATGATGTTTACTGTCTATTATCTCTTATTTGTATTGGGTGCTGTGAATAGGTAATATTCCTGTTCTTTCATTATTTCTTTGTTTATTAGTGGAATGCTGCTATGAAGAGGAACTTCTTGTCTTCATTAACAATTTACTGCCCTTAGGCAGACATATCAAAAAAGCAAAAAAACATGCCTTAGTCTTTACCTTTGTGTAACTTTTCTTAAAATAAGTTTGTTTTCTAGTATCTTTTAAAGATTTTTCAGGCCAGGCGTGGTGGCTCACGCCTGAAATCCCAGCACTTTGGGAGGCCGAGGCGGGCAGATCAAGAGGTCAGGAGTTCGAGACCAGCCTGGCCAACATAGTGAAACCCCATCTCTACTAAAAATACAAAAAACAAAATTAGCCAGGCGTGGTAGGGGAAACCTGTAATCTCAGCTACTCGGGAGGCTGAGGTAGGATAATCAGTTGAACCCAGGAGGCAGAGGTTGCAATGAGTCGAGATTCGCGCCATTGCACTCCAGCCTGGGTGACAGAATGAGACTCTGCCTCAAAAAAAAAAAAAAAAGATTTTTCAGTTTGATTTTATACATTAGTATCATTTCATGGATCTAAACATATGGCATATATTTTGATTCAAATTGCAGTTATTGTCCTTTATTAATGCTAAAATTTTATCATGTTTGGCCACTGGATTTTTATCTAGGTGTGCTCCTGTATCTGTTTTAGACATAATTTTATTGGTCTTTGACAGCTCTTTGCTTATTGGCAGCATCTCCCAGGCTCCTATTATACATTTCCTGCTCTATATAGTAAATTCTTATCCTTTTATATTGCCTCAGTATCCATTTTGAATACAAGTTTAACTTTCTCCTACCAGATACAGGGCTCAGTCCTCTTTGACATACTTTCCAGTTCTGTGCCACAGCCGGAACTGGCACAGTTCAAGCTGGTGGTCAGAGATGAGAACTTAGAAGTGTGTCTGCAGCCTAGCAAACTGTGCTCCTAGCTTTCCTGCCCCTCTTCCCTTAAAGAGAGCACTCTAGTATTTGTTCATGAAATGAGTGGTCCATGCCCTATTCTCTTATACACACTGCTAATTGCCACATGATTTTGTCTCTGCCCCCACTCCACTCTGCACTCCTGGCTAGTGTGACCTGGGAATTGAGGTCAGCCCTCTCAGCTCCTTGTGTCCTTCCTGCCCAGAATCTGTAAGTAAAAGTCTTTGAACTTGTTTCCTATTTTGGTGGTTTATTGAATTTGTACCTTCCATCTGAAGAACCAAGGAGAGACTTTCTTGGGCATTTTCTCTGGGACATGGGGGTGAGTAGCAGTATACAAGGTCAAGCTCCCAGCAACAGGGTGATGATCAGGCAGGCATAACCTGGATGTGGGTCAGACAAGAGCTACAGAAGTGTCTGCCAGTATAAACAAGCTTCCTGTCTAAGGGACCTCCTGGTTGTAGATCAGACAACTAGGCATCAGGACATCCATCGGGTGAAAAAAGTATCCCATAAAAGGCACATTGTAAACACCCACATCCAGCTCCCCTTCATTCCCACTTATGGTAGGGTTGTTAGCTACTCTGGTACTATAACCCCAATTTAGCTGTGTCCTCTCAAAACACTCCCTTAACTAGAATCAGTCATTCCATCATTTTGCCAGGGAATCTGATTTCTATTAGCAGGAAATGTTCTATGGAGACCACTATCTGGGTGCTTTGCGAGCACATGGCTATTGGGTTTGTCACTGTTCCTAGACCTTTTCAGTGGACAGAACAAGTAAATATTTATTTTTCTATTAACAACATGAGTTCATACTATTAAGAATTTCTCAATTTTAATGTACTCTAATTTATCAGTCTTTTCTTTTGGGATTACATGTGTTTTGTTTAAAAATTCATTTCATACCTCAAAGTTGGAAGGATATTCATCTATTGTTTTCAGTACTCTAAACAAAAAAAGTTAAAGATAATACTCCACACTGACTTATATTATTTCTGAAGAAAAAAATATCTTGTCATCTCTTTATTCATGTATACATAACGTGGACTTTTACTCTGGTTGTTCTTAAGATTTTCTCATTATCACTAGTTTTTAAGCAATTTCATTATGATGTACCTTCCTCACGGTTTTGTGTTTGGAATTTAAGTCTTTTTGATATGTGGGTCTATAGTTTTCATCAGAATTGTGATTTTTTTTGGTCATAATTTCTTCAGAAAATTGATCAGACCCCTTTTTACTCTCATCTGCTTCAAAAATCCTAATTAGATGCACATTAGACTGCTCAAAGTTGTATTTGTTATCTCTAATTAGCTTTTTGAGTACATGGAATATAGTTAAAAATAATTGGTTTAATGTAATTATCTACTAATTCTAAGTTTGTATAAGTTTTGATTGATTTTTCTTTTCTTCTCATTATAGGTCATATTTTCCTGCCTCTTTATTTGGTTATTTTTATTGGGTGCAATACACTGAGAATTTTGCCACATTGGGTACTAGATATTTTTGTATTCCTGTAAATCTTGTTGAGCTTTGTTCTGACATAAAGTTTGCAAACTTTTAAATTTTGCTTTTAATATTATACATATTTATATATTTATATTTATATTTATATTATAAATAATTTATATATGACATTTATATTTGTATATTTATATATTAACTATGAAGTATATGCATATATTTGTATATTATATAATATATATTTTATATATAAAAATATATGTATTTTTTGGTGGGCTCAGAGCAGTCCTTAATCTAGGGGTAATTATTCCCCACCATTGAGGCAAATTTCTTCCATGTACTGTATCCAATGCATTAGAAAACACTCTGTTTTCCAGCCTGGTTGGTGGAATTGGGCTCTGTTCCCTTTTTTTGTGTGAGGGCTGGTCACTGTTACTTTATATCTAGTCCTTTCTGGTGGTTCCTTCCTAGCCCTTGGTTAGTTTCCTTACAAGCAAGCACTAACTATTCCTCTGCTGAAAGCTTGAAGTGTTTCCTTTCCTGATATCTGGGATGCTCTCTCTGTATTGCACTTTTTTCTCTCCAGTACTCTCCTGTGAACTCCAGCTACCCTGTTCTCTCCAGACTCAGCTCCCTCTTCTCAATTCAATGGGCTTTACTTCTGTTTCTCCTCTCTGTGCCATGACTTGGAAACTCTATCAAGTCAGAAAGCTGAGGAAATTGTTGTGCTCACTCATTCCCCCTTCCCCATCTCTCAGGGATCATTTTCTTTCATTGCCTGATATCTAATGTCTAAAGAGTCATTGTTTCACATATTTTGCCCTCATAATAGATGTTCTGCAGGGGGTGGCAGGGTGGTAAGCATGGTCACTGTTTCTTCAACTTGGTCCAAAGTGGAAACTTTCTTTTTATTTTATTTGTTTTACTTAAAATATTTAAGATATTTGTTCTTGATGTTTAAGATAATGAGATTAAATTTCAGTTATTTTCCATGTGAATTACCAGTGGTTCCACCTCCATTTTTATGTAGTTATTCCATTCCCTGATAATATGTCTTGACACAAAATGTATAAGTTGCTGTAATAAATGTAAAAAGTAAGATTTTTTATGCCTGAGATCTCACTAAATACATAGTCATGAAAACCCATGCATATCTCCACCAAAAGATAATTACAATTATTTTTATAGAGGAACTCTTCATAATACCCAAAATCTCAAATGCCTATGTATAGGTGATTAGATCAGTTCATTGTGATGTATTCTGAACATGGAAATTGATGCAATAGTTGAAAACGAACAAACCTTGAGTATGTGCATAGTATGGTTAAATCTTGGTACCGTAACGTTGAATGCTTTAAATTCAAATCTTAGAACACTACATAAAGCTTAATGTTCTTCAAGAAAACTCAAATAGAAACTAAACCACCCTGACACACTCATGCATGTACATGTGCCTATGAATATATAACGATTATTAAAATTTAGAATAGCAGCTGTTTCTGGTTGTTGATACAAGGACAGGATAGAAGAAAAACATGTGAAACAAAAGGGTTCATGTAAGTTATTTTTTATTTCGGGTTCTTGGATTTGGTACTAAATGTTCATTAGATTCTTAAAAATACGTATAGAAGTAAATAGAACAAAAAAGGGCCAAATTTGTGTCTATGTTTGCAGTGTATCATAAATGATGTTTAGTAATTGTATCAGTCCATTTTCATGATGCTGATAAAGACAAACCCAGAGACTAGGAAGAAAAAGAGGTTTAATGGACTTATAGTTCCACATGGCTGGGGAGGCCTCACAATCATGGTAGAAGGCAAGAAGGAGCAAGTCACATTTTACATGGATGGCAGCAGGCAAAGAGAGAGAGCTTGTGTAGGGAAACTCCCCCTTATAAAACCATCAGGTCTCATGAGACTTATTCACTATTATGAGAACAGCATGGGAAAGACCTGTCCCCATGATTCAGTTACATTTTACTGGGTCCCTCCCACAATGCATGGGAATTCAAGATGAGATTTGGGTGGGGACACAACCAAACTATATCATTCCACAACCAAACTATACCATTCCACCCCAGCCCCTCCCAAATCTCATGTCCTCACATTTCAAAACCAATCATGCCTTCTCAACAGTCTCTCAATGTGTTAATTCATTTCAGTATTAACTCAAAAGTCCAGAGTCCAAAGTTTCATTTGAGACAAGGCAAGTCCCTTCTGCCTATGAGCCTGTAAAATTAAAAGTAGATTAGTTACTTCCTAGATAAAATGGAGGTACAGTCATTGGGTAAATATAACCATTCCAAATGGGAGAAATTGGCCAAAACAAAGGGGTTATAGGCCCCAGGCAAGTCTGGAATCCAGCAGGCAGTCAAATCTTAAAACACCAAAATAATTTCCTTTGACTCCATGTCTCACATCCAGGACACACTGATGCAAGAGGTAGGCTCCCATGGCCTTGGGCAGCTCTGCCACTGTGGCTTTGCAGGGTATAATCCCCCTGTTGGCTGCTTTCATAGACTAGCATTCAGTGTCTGTGGCTTTTCCCAGGTACACAGTGCAAGCTGTTAGTGAATCTACCATTCTGGGATCTGGAGGACAGTGGCCCTCTTCTCACAGCTCCAGTAGGTGGTGCCCAGTAGGGATTCTGTGTGGGGGCCTTGACCCCATGTTTCCCTACCACACTGCCCTAACAGAGGTTCTCCATGAAGGCCCTACCCCTGCAGCAAACTTTTGCCTGGACATCCAGGTGTTTTGATATATCCTCTGAAATCTAGGCAGAGGTTACTAAACCTCAATTCTTGACTTCCTTGCACCTGTAGGCTTAACATCATGTGGAAGCTTCTAAGTCTTGGGGCTTCCACCCTCTGAAACAACAGTTTGAGCAGTAGCTTATCCCCTTTTAGTTGTGGCTGGAGTGGTTGGGATGCAGAGCATCAAATCCCTAGACTGCACACAGCAGAAGGAACTTGGGCCTGGCCCACAAAACCATTTTCTTCTCCTAAACCTCCCAGCCTGTAATGGGAGGTGCTGCTGCAAAGCTATCTGGCATACCCTGGAGACATTTTCCTCGTTGTTTTGGGGATTACCATTTGGCTCCTCATTACTTTTGCAAATTTCTGCAACTGGAATGAATTTCTCCTCAGAAAATGGGATTTTCTTTTCTATCATATTGTCAAGCTGCACATTTTCTGAATTTTTATGCTGTTTTCCTTTTAAAACTGAATGCTTTTAACAGCACCCAAGTCAACTCTTTAATGCTTTGCTGCTTAAAAAGTTCCTCCATCAGATACCTTAAATCATCTCTCTCAAGTTCAAAGGTCCACACATCTCCAAGACAGGGTCAAAATGCCACCAGTCTCTTTGCTAAAACATGACAAGAATCACCTTTGCTCCAGTTCTCAACAAGTTCCTCATCTACATCTCAGTCTACCTCAGCCTGGATTTCATTGTCCATATCATTATCAGCATTTTGGTCAAAGCCATTCAACAAGTCTCTAGGGAGTTCCACACTTTCCCACATTTTTCTCTCTTCTTCTGAGGCCTCCAAACTGATCCAACCTCTGCCTTTTACTCAGTTCCAAAGTTGCTTCCACAGTTTTGGTTATCTTCAGCAGCGTCCCACTCTACTAGTACCAATTTACTGTATTAGTCCATTTTCATGCTGCTGATAAAGATATGCCTGAGACTGAGCAATTTACAAAAGAAAGTTTAATGGACTTACAGTTCCACCTGGCTGAAGAGGCCTCAAGATCTTGGTAGTAGGCAAGGAGGAGCAATTCATATCTTACATGGATGGCAGCAGGCAAATAAAGAGCCTGTGTAGGGAAACTCCCTTACAAAACCATCAAATCTTGTGAGTGTTATTCACTATCATGATAACAGCATGGGAAAGATCTGTCTCCATGATTCAATTACCTCCTATCTTGTCTCTTCCACAACAGGTGGAAACTCAAGATGAGATTTGGATGGGGACACAGCAAAACTATATCAGTAATTCTATCCTCAATGCCTGTGCTTTATTAAAAAAATTGTCTGATAAAGTGATTACTCAAGTAATAATTTACATTTAAGTATGATAATTGTGTGAAGAAAATATTACTTAGAACCATGGTACTTCTGAAGGTTTGCGAAGAAGGGGCAATTGGTTGTAGTAGACATAGCATCTGGACTTGAATTAGAAGGCTGGATACCATTATTTATTAGTTACAGGTATAATGGTATATATCATACTCTGTTTCCTTTTGCCTCCGCATATATAATGCTAATTACTGTTAGCACTAGAAATGATTATCACTTGTGATACTAATAGTAATTTATAAGCTTGTGTATGGATTAAATAAATCAGAATCCACAATTTTACTGCCTGTGTAGGTTATAATGAGATAACTATATTGAACTGACATAATTAAAAACCAAAAATGAAATTTCTAACCACTCTTTATTTGCATTTTTTAAATTCAGGTTTCTTCTGCCAGTAGAAATCAAGGTGAGGGTAAACATAATCACTCTAAGTAAATAGATGGGCAGTGGGATGGTAAAGGAAAGGAGGTATGGAGCAAAATACAGAGATGCAAGATTGATAACAAAGGTAATATTGATCACTCAGATCTGTATATGGTCTCTCAATCTTCACAAAAAACTCATAAGGCATGTATTTTGTTTCATTTTTAAAATAATTAAAATAAGAATCAAAGAAATTAAGAAACGCGTCTAGTGTTATTTGTTTGGGATCTCTCAAGGTGAGGTTTGATGACTACACCTGTGCTTATTACACTGCCCCATCATACTAATATTTCACTGTCATATTAAAACTGCAAACTCTGTTGTCTATTCCAATGCTTCTCAGAAGAAGATAGAATCATTTGTTTTAAGCCAAACTTATGTTATGAAGCTCTTCTAAACCAGGTATTCTGATATGAGAATTTTTTATTCATTTACATCTGAGTGACTGTGTGTAGAAAAGTATGCTTTACCTTGCACATATTAAACATTTACTCATAACCTTCATTTAATTAAGTCACTATGTATGGGGAGAAAATTGTTTCAATTACACATTCTAATGAGAATTCCAAACAAAATCAACTAACTTAATCATGTTCAGAGGAAATCAGAGCTCATCAGGATATGCCAAAAGTCAGGCTCAGTGCATCCTCAATGTGATAATTTGAAATAAGTGCTAATGTTAAGTACTTATTATAGTTTTTAAAATATGTGCTTACCTTGATATTGTTTATTATCAATTTCACTATGCTTCTTAAACTGAATCAATCATTGGATCTTCTCCTGGTTAGATGACTATAGCAGAGGATCTTGACTGATTCCTCCAAGTCACTTTTCTTTTCTTTGCACACAACTTGAGTACATTTTCCAGATATGTGTGATTATGTGACAAGTAGTGGCCAATGGAATGTGGATGAAAATGATTTACACCATTTCTGGGCCAAGGCTTTTAGGAGATAGATATGTCTCCTTTCCACTCTTTCCACCATTCTATGGGCTCAATTCAGATAATAATAACCAATTATGCTAGAAAAAGACACCAGAGCCATCAAATAGTGGAATCCTGGGGCCCTGTATTATTTCCTGAAGAAGAGAAACCTGCTGATAGGGAACACCAGCTTTGAACTATTGTACAGCAATATGTTTACATTGTGTGAGATTTACTATTGTGAACAAATATGACTATGAAAGAGCAAATCTTTCAAGATGGGTCCCAAGTGGCTAATTGGGTCTAAATTAGAAATTTTCTCTGAAAAGAATTTGGAGTAAGGAGATTTTATTCCAGTTAACAGTTTGAAAACTCAAGAAATGTAGCCTTTTGCGAAAAACAAAGTTATATTCCAGAAAACAAAGGAACGTTTCATGTTTTATAGCAAAACTTTCCGCTGAGGTTCCCAGTCAGGTCCATTTATGCAAATGAAGGATTCAAAAGAGCTTAGTTCTGACAGTCACCAAGTGGCCATTTGCTGACGAGAAGTCACACATGGACTCTGAGTTTCCTGAAAACTCATACTTCAGGAATACTAGAGCTCACCTGAACCAACCAATTAAAGCTCATCTGACTTGACCAATCAAGCCTCAACTGTATCAACTAATTAAAACTGAGCAAATCTGAATCCTTAATTGGTATAAATGGACCTGATTGGGAATCTGGGCAGAAAGTTTTGCTGTAAAGTCTGAAACTTTCCTTTGTTTTCTGGAACATACCTTTGGTTTACACCAAAGTCTTCATTTTCCAGATTTTCAAACTGTTCACTGGAATAAAGTCTCTTTGCTCCAAATTTATTTTCAGAGAACATTTGTTCACATTATACATATTAGAGTTTGTTATATCAGTTTAACAGGTAAAATTTTATCTAATGCTTCTCATACCTTCTTTCTGTATATAAAGAACTGAAGATCTAATAGAAAATATAACAAAAGTTTTAACAGCTTGATCTCTAAAACTAAGTTGTGTTGAAGCCTAGTCTACCACTCAATAGCTGAGAGTTTCTCAACTTTTCTGCTCCTCAATTTTATCATGAGCAATATGGAAAGAATAATAGTACCTATCTCCAGAATTTAAAGAAAGCTGATTTGTCTTGATAGTTGTAAAAGTAATATAAATGGAAATAATATGTTTAAAAATCTTTTATAATATATTGAACATATAAAATCCAATCAATATATAGTAATGGTTATAATATTTGATTTTCATAAAGTTAAAAACATCCTTTCAAGAAAGTTAATAAAACCAAACTTTGTATGGGGTGGGTGGAAGTCAGGATATTTTAAAATAATTCCTTTTCTTTTAGTTCTTATAATTGAGAGTAAATCTGTTTATAAGGTAGATTGCAATATGCATATCTTTGAAGAAGCCTGGTACACATTGCTTTATTTTTGCATACAGCCTCAAGCAGATTATTAATTTTACCTTTTTGTTTGAGTACTAAAACTTTCCCTATGTAGTTAGAGAGAGATGTTTGCTCAGTTAATGCAGCAAAGGGATGAGGGTAAGAATGTGTGACAGTTAGCTCATTCTAATTTATTTATTGATTGATAGACTTATTCACTCAATATTGACCTCAGCTCCTATATTAGGGCTTACATTAGGTGAACACCCACTGTCTCAGGGCTCCATGTGTGTGTTTGAAATCACTTGTCTAGATATATAAAAGAGAATTGGATAGACTCACCACATTCTTGGACACATTTTACTGCCTAAATGGTTCATTTACACTGGTCAATGATGCGTTACTTCTTGCCCCTAAGCTTTTCTCAAGCTGTGTTTTATCTAAAGTATGCTTTTTTCTCCATAATTTCTTAAGTTGTCTTTTTTGCTAGCATTGTTTATAAAATCTCATTTTCTCCAAGAAATTTCTCTTGGAGCCTAGAGAGACAAAATTGGGGTAATATTTTCCAGGTAAATGTGCACAAGTCTATAGTTCTATATTCCATGATTTTTATTTAATGTATAAATATCGATATATATTCTTTGTCTTTCAGAATGGGTATATTATGTTCATCTGTGTTAGGTTGGATCAGTGTTTAAATTTTGTTACTGAGATAAAGTTATTAGCAGTTTTTAAAACTTGCTGTATAGTTTGCCATATTTCATTGTACTCCTTACTGACAAATATGTCCAAGATTACATTGGGAGATGCCATTTTCTATATCTTATCCCCAGATTTGGGAATGATACTTATTATAGCTTTAAGCATTTCAAGAAATAGTAGCACTACTTTTTAACTAGGCTGAAATATTTTGTTTTTCTTTTGTATCACTTTCTGGACATTTGTAAATTCACAGGATGTCTTCCTCAAATCACAAAATGCCTGTCTTCTAATTCAACTGGGAGGTCACATTGGACCCTTTTGTCAGATATTGGTTTAATTCTGGAGCCATGTGAATAGTGCCTGAGTTAGTGATATAGCTGAATATCATGCAAATATGGATGAAGTCTATTAAGTCAATGTCATTTTGGAAATAAATAGTTGTAAATGATATGGAATATTAAAAGATCTTTCTAGTAAACCAATGTTCATGCTTTTCAATTATCTTGCTAAAGAAACATTGCTTCTTTAGCAAGATGTAATATATCATGATGGAAAACATTGTGTGCTGAAAATAAAGAAAATAACACATTTGGGGTCTTGGTTTAGGTTATCAGTTACCTAGTCTTAAACAAATGATATATCCCCAGTGAAATTTAGCTTTTTGAAATTGGTAAAGTAAGAAGAATAAGTCTTGTTTACTATGAAATTTGATGTGAAAATTAGGTAATATTTAACTGGACTTATAAAGGACTTCCTTTTTCAAGAAACAATAAGAAAATTACCTGAAATAGTATAAGTTTTTATTCATAAGTAAAATGATTGCTAACTCACTTTACAATAGTCTACTTTTATTAATGGTGATCCTTGCGTATTAAGAAGTACAATCCTGTTAATAATTGCTCACCTACAAATGACATTTGGCAAGGAATCAAAGTCTTTATGTACCACATAAAATGTTTACTATAACAAACTTAACCAGCTGTGTGCCTTTGATCACTACATCAATATCTAGATCTTTTAGCTTCTATTTATGTTGTATTCTGCCAGTCAAGGCTCTTTATAAAAATGTGAAGGGAAATAAACAGCTAGTAACACATTTGATGTGCCACTCTGATGAACTTCAGAATGCTTAATATCATCTTGTTTAATTTCATGTTTCAAAAAGCTTCTCAACTGCAGGATCAATTACTTTCAATCTCCACATCAATCAGTCCAGATGGTTCTCATTATTTGCTAAGGATAGCTGCAAATTGAAATTTTTGAACCCATGATGCATATTGTGTTAATCCTTGATATAGAAGGGTCCTTCTGCAGAATAAGCAGAGCTGAAAAAGGTGTGTTTACATTCACAAACTGAATATTATTTAAGGAATAAAAGGGACTCTTTAAATTGTTAAACCCAGAAGAACACTGAAAAATACAGTCTTCAGAAAAATCAAGTCATTTCACTTCTGTATTCATTGCTGAAATAAGAACATCATTTCATTTCTAATTCTAATTTGAATTTTGATTTCAGTTTAAAAACACTTTAGGATTATTTTGTATTGCAGAATAATCTATAACTTGTTCTGTAAACACTTTGTTGCTATGCTAAAACTGTGAGTTATATTTCTTTGTGTAGGATGCTATTCCTTTATTGTCATTTTTTCTTGAACTCACAGGTAGGATACATTTTAATTTGAACAATTTAAGAAGTAATGTCACCAATATGAATAGAACAATAATTTCACTTTTGTTACTAATTTCATTAAGAAGGTGATTTTTTAGCAATACCCATTTCTGTTTGGTTGTGTTTTTATCTATTTCAATTATTTTCTATGTTGGAAGTAATTATGAATTTTAATTTTTATACAGCTTTCTTATCTTTTACTTAAAAAATTTAATGTTTAATGAATTTGGAGGAAGGATCAACCTCCATTCTTATGTTTATTTATACATTTAATGGGAAAGGAGTACTATTCTCATGAATGTTCAAACAAACAACAGAAATTTGCAAGAGAGAAATAATCTAAAATCTTCAACACATTCTATTGAAATTCCTTCTTTGTTTCTATTTTTTCACTAGATCTTGAGCTCTTGAAGACGTATTGTCCATGGATGCTCTTCATTAATTTAAACAGTGTTTTCTGGGAAGTTATTCTAGGAATATGCCTGTAGGATTTCACTGGTCTTTGAATTATGGATATTATTTGGAAAGCTGGAGAGGAGAGTGAAGGACATTAAATAGGTGGGCAAACATCTTGAATTTTTGAAATTCTGTGTAGTTATTTTACACATAACTGCCCGGGCATGACCAACAGGTTTAAGAATAGAATCTGTTTGTTGCTAAAACTCTAAATTTTTAGGTAATGTTCAATATGTACCAACAGATGCCACTGAAGATCTTCTGTGAAGTTCCTCCTAAGAGTCATAACTGGTGAACATAGTTCATCCTTGGGCAATTCAGACTATAACGGGTTGATTTAGGAAGGAACGTACCTAGCATTTTTTGGGAAAATGTGAATAAATCAACCTGATCAATGTGGAGAGTTCCTCTAGAAAACAGAAAAACAGGGTTAGGCTAAGTAATGTGGTGATTTAAAAAGATAGATCTGGGGTGATAGAATATTAGATATAACAAAGGCAATCCCTTCACCTTTATCAAGTTTTTCCTTTCACTTGTGCTGATGTCTATCAAATTGTATGTGACCACGTACCTTCATTATGGCAAATGCTTCTTCAGAAACCTTATAACTAAGATAACTTTTCCAACAGAGTGAAAAATGTCCATCTCTAGAAAGGTTTACTCAGTGAACTCTGGCAATGCAATGCCACAATACATGTAGCATTATGATCTTTAGTTTGAGATCTCCTTCTGTTAACCCTGAATAGGACTCTATATTCAAGGAAGTTGAATGGAGAGGGAATTTGAGAAGTCAGGCTGTGTTTGTTAAAAGGGTTTTATGATGTCTTCTCTTTGAGTAAATATATCTGCTATTCTTCCTTCTTTCCTTCCTGCCTTCCTGCCTTCCTGCTTCCTAACTGCTTTCTTCCCTCCCTCCCTCCCTCCCTCCCTCCCTCCCTCCCTCCCTTCCTTCCTTCCTTCCTTCCTTCCTTCCTTCCTTCCTTCCTTCCTTCCTTCCTTCTTTCTCTGTCTCCTTCCCTACCTCCCTTCTTTCCTTCCATCCAGAATTATTTTTGAGAAACACCGTGATGTGTCGATTGGGAGCACATTGTCTGGAGCTGGTTGCTTGGATTAAAATCGTAACCCTTCCTCATATTAGCTATGTGACCTGGAACAAGCTACTAGGCTATAAGTTAGGAATAATAATGGCATCAATATGATCCTGCTATAGATTGAATTGTATGAGTGAATGTATGTGAAGCATTTTTATATGGTAAGAATTGGACAAAATGTAATTACTGCTGTTATATTTATTGAACACCTATCATTTTTTAGCTTTTTATTTTAAAAAGATCATTGATCCATAGGAAGTTTCATATAAAGAGAGGTCTCATGTACCATTCTGCACAGTTTCTTCTAAGAGTTACATCTTGTATAATTTAGTACAATATCAAGACCAGGCATTGATGCTGGTACAATATGAATGTATAGGTCTATGTCAATTTTATCACATGTTGGTTAATGTGACCATTATTACAATTAAGCTACAGAACTCTTCCATCACTAAAAATATCTTCCTCACATTTTATAGTCACATTCATCTCACGTTTCCCTACCATCACTAACCTCTGGAAATCACTAATCTGTTTTCTATATGTATGTTATTTTATTAAAGTTATATACATGAAATAATATACTATGTGACCTTTTGATATTGGCTTTTTTTTTCACTAAGCATAATGTCCTTCAGATCTATGCGACTTATTGTATGTGTCAAAACTATATTCTTTTTTATTTCTGGGTAGTATTTCATCATATGGATATACCACAGTTTATTTAACCATTCATCTGTCTAACATTTTGGATGTTTCCAGTTTTCCTCTATTAGAATTAAAGGTGCTATGAATGATCACATACAGGTTTTCATTTCTCTGAGATAAATTTCCAGGAGTGCAATTTGCTGGGTCATATTGTGAATATATGTTTAGTTTTAAAAGAAACTGATGAGTTAGTTCCAGAGCGTAATACCATTTTACAATTCTAGCAATGTATGAATGATAATTTCTTCATCTTTGCCAGCATTTGTTGTCACTAATTTTTTATTTATTATTATTATACTTTAAGTTCTAGGGTACATGTGCATAACGTGCAGGTTTGTTACATATGTATACTTGTGCCATGTTGCTGTGCTGCACCCATCAACTCGTCAGCACCCATCAACTCGTCATTTACATCAGGTATAACTCCCAAAGCAATCCCTCCCCCCTCCCCCCGCCCCGTGATAGGCCCCGGTGTGTGATGTTCCCCTTCCCGAGTCCAAGTGATCTCATTGTTCATTTCACACCTATGAGTGAGAACATGCGGTGTTTGGTTTTCTGTTCTTGTGATAGTTTGCTAAGAATGATGGTTTCCAGCTACATCCATGTCCCTACAAAGGACACAAACTCATCCTTTTTTATGGCTGCATAGTATTCCATGGTGTATATGTGCCACATTTTCTTAATCCAGTCTGTCACTGATGGACATTTGGGTTGATTCCAAGTCTTTGCTATTGTGAATAGTGCCACAATGAACATACGTGTGCATGTGTCTTTATAGCAGCATGATTTATAATCCTTTGGGTATATACCCAGTAATGGGATGGCTGGGTCATATGGTACATCTAGTTCTAGATCCTTGAGGAATCTCCATGCTGTTTTCCATAATGGTTGAACTAGTTTACAATCCCACCAACAGTGTAAAAGTGTTCCTATTTCTCCACATCCTCTCCAGCACCTGTTGTTTCCTGACTTTTTAATGATTGCCATTCTAACTGGTGTGAGATGGTATCTCATTGTGGTTTTGATTTGCATTTCTCTGATGACCAGTGATGATGAGCATTTTTTCATGTGTCTGTTGGCTGTATGAATGTCTTCTTTTGAGAACTGTCTGTTCATATCCTTTGCCCACTTTTTGATGGGGTTGTTTGTTTTTTTCTTGTAAATTTGTTTGAGTTCTTTGTAGGTTCTGGATATTAGCCCTTTGTCAGATGAGTAGATTGCAAAAATTTTCTCCCATTCTGTAGGTTGACAAATGGGATCTAATTAAACTAAAAAGCTTCTGCACAGCAAAAGAAACTACCATCAGAGTGTTGTCACTAATTTTTATGCTTAGTTGTTTTAATAGGTGTGTAGTTACCTAGTAGTTTGATAAGAACTGAGGGTACAAATTTGAATATGATCTTGACCTGAGGAAAAACAAGAAACAAGAAATCGAACAAATAGAAAACAATAATTAAAAATTACAATAAAAATAAACAAAGTGAGGAGACTGCTAGTAACCAGGGAAGGACTTTAATTAAGGTATTTCAGAAAACTTCTTAGCTGAGATTTCAAAGAACAATGATCTAATTGTACAAAAAGTCACAGAAAGTTTATTTTAGAAAGAAAGAGCAACAAGCACAAAATTCTACATGCAGAGAAAGGGTTGGTATATACAAAAACTGGGGAAATAATTAAAAATGTTTCGGGTGTGATAAGAAAAGAAGGGACGTGTATGACGTGGTTGGAGAGGCAGGCAGAAAACATCAAGCCAAGATCTATGGTCGTTAAAAAGGAGTTGGAAAATTTTCCTTATATAAGCAGTGGAAAGCCAATCAAGGAGTTAAAGCAGAAGGTAGGGAATGAAGAGTCAAGATCTTCTATGCTTAAAAAAAATCACTCTGACTACTGTGAAAATAGAGCATTTAGGGAGGAGATGATAAGTGGAGAGGTAGATTTGTGTTGCTTTGTGATATTCTGACAGAGGGATGGGTGTAGCTTTGAGAAGTGTTCACAGAAGAAACGGAAATCTTGGAAATGGAGAGTGATGGGGATAAGAAGGAACCAAGGTGGACCTCTAGGTTTTGGGGATGAGTCACACAGGCACAGTGTACTGCCATTTATTGAGATGAGAAAAGTTGTTGAAGGAATTTTGTTTTGCTTTGTTTCAGTGTGAACATGTGCACCAGTCAGCTTGATTTCAGACACACTAAATTTGAATTTTCTGTTAGATACTCAGGAGATTTCAAATAGGAGATTGGATATATTAGCTAAAATATTGCATCTGCTAGTCCCTTTTTTCAGCTGATGTTATATGAATAGATAAATAAAAAAAAAAGTCGAAGTCCAGTGGAAAGAATATTCCATTAAACTAATAACTATTTGGGCTTATATTGTGATATTTTGCCCTTTATTATCTCTGTGACTAGAATGAATAATAATAATTAGAGATGCAGTTTTCTAATCTGTACAATGGTAGTATCTATTAGATATGCGTAGTGTGGAAAATTAGGTAAACTTATTCTTATAAAGTAACTCTGACATTGAAGGTTCTAAAATTACCATCATTTAGAATTCTAAACAAATATGCATTGTCTTCCATCTAGTTTTCCCATTTTGAATATATAAGGAAACATAGAAAGAAACCTTATATCCACTTGTCTATCCTATAATGTTTGCACATTATAGGGTATAAATACAACTTTTTATAATTCCTGTAGACTGATACTCTTAGGCCAATGTTACTGATCTTGAAAAGTGGGGTATTGAGATATTTTACTTGGTCGTAAGCCATCAACCCATTTTACATATGTGATGTTATGTTTTGATATTTTTTTAAAAAAGAAGTTTCGAAATGTCCTCTCTTTGAATGCAAACCCAATCATTTCCTTTCTTAATTTTAAATATAAGAAACCTAAAACTTAATATCTTGCTCACAAGTCTAGAAGCTAGCAAAATATCACCCACAAACCTGATTTATAGTACTATGTTAAACTTACTTAAGGTTTTAGACATTTATAAACACATTTTAATCTATTCCCCTTTTGCATGGATATGTAAATGTCATATACTCCAGGAGGTATAATTTTTATAGCTATTATAGTGCTTTTGTAATGAAGAACATAGTCTATTTTCACAGTGATAGGGAATTGTGTTGAGTTATCTTGACTCTGGATGGATTTGTCTATTTTTTAAGGTGCTACTTAAACAATGTATAGGAGAAAATAAAAATAAATAATCTCTTTCATAAATTAAAAATAATTTAAATTTCACTATTTTGAAAGCACAGAGGATTCAACAAAAATGGTAGTTTAGAATCAAATTCAATGAAGAAACATTAGCTTGAGAACAGATTCTCTGAGGAATGTTTTCTTTTCTGATGAATCTGATCGATTTGATGTCCTTATAAATGCACGAGAGCCCCTTTCATTTTTGACTCTTTTTTATAGTTAACAATTTCAGTTTGCTAACACACAAGACCTCATGCCTTTTCATCCAGAAAACAGAGAACGCTTTCTATTATGCAGGAGTATTATGTTTGAATGAATATGTTTGCTTCAACTATGTGTGTTATGGTACAGAAAGCAAAACCACCTCCCTGTAGGTCTAAATCCAAGGGGTTTTCAATGTATTTGGTTAGTTAAGTCATAAAGTTATAGCTTTCTAAGATTTTTAAAAGTTACATTATTAAATGTGAATCTTCTGTAACATGTAAAACATATCTTGTATAAAACAGTGTAATGTTGTCTTCTATATACGGGATGGTTTTGGTCACCTATACTTAAAAAAAGACTTTGAGGAGACAATTCATCTTTTTCCCATGAAGCAATTTTTGTTAATTGACATAATTCTTCCGCAGTCAAGATATTATTGTCATTAGGCAGTCCTTTCCTTTATTTATAAGCCCAAGAATTTAGTAGAAGTTTGTATGCTATGCAACTTTCCCCAGAAATAAAAAGGGAAAACTTTAAGTATTTGGCATCATCGAAAATTAGGTGTTATGGTGTTAGGCTTAAGTTTTGATATTATATATTAATTACTTTTCCCTTATTACTGCCTCCTCTGAATTCTTGAGCTTGTCAGTAGTCGAAAACATTTGAGACTAAACCATTTTTGCACATTCAGAACTAAAGGTCTGGGTAATTTGGGAATTAATACTCTACAAATTGTGATGGCGCGGGGTCAGCTGTTCATTAGCATCTCTTGTGAGGTTTCTCCATTTTCATAAAGAGGCAGGAGAAAATTTTCAGATTTACCTGAGGGTAGAAACAAAGCAATGCTCAGTTATAGTCAATGTTATCAACCTACTGAACTTGGTATAGAAGACTTTTGGGGCACTTTATTGCCTATTAAAAAACAGTGAAGTGTAAAAGATAGTTCTTTAGACAAATTGGGTCAATGCGAGTTTTGGTATCTGTACTGCCTCACAAAGTTATACACTTTTATGAATAATTTGCTAAGAAATTAGTTGTAATGGCAGGTAGTTTATTTGTTTATATACCTTGATGAAATCTATGTTATCCTATGTACATTATACAATCATTTGTTTGGGTTCTTCTCAGTCGTTTTCTACACCATAATTCTAGCTCAGCCCACTCCACTTGCAACTGCTTGCTCTCATCTGCTAACTCCTATTTGTTCTTCTCAATATTTCTGCTTTAATGGCTTCATTTAACCTGCTCCTCTGTATCCTGCATGCTTTTTGGCTCACTGCTTGTTTCCTTCTTCCTGTTGGAAAACTTGGCTAAACAACCTGTATTAATATTTTAGTCTCATTGGACTTTAAGATTATCTCATAAATGTTCCCTTGGATATCTTATATAAATGGTAGTTAATATTTCTGAGCACCAACTTCCTTTACTCCAGCTCTCAGACTTCTTCCCATTGTTATAACAAGTGAAGACTTTTAAAATTCCTATCTTAGGAGAAGTGGTCCCAAATTTGCCATAGATCTATGACGTTTTAATTAATAGTGACCTCTGAATGATCTAGAAAATAATGGTAAACCATGTACATATATTTGTGTGTGTGCATGTATTCATAGTGTCTGTGTGTGTGTGTACTTTTTATAGATTTTTTTTTGTCTTTGTATGAAGAAATTTACTGAATATCCAAATAAGCATCATTTCTATACAAATGAGGTATGTGGGCTAAAATCTAGTGAACAAAACAGAACTATACATTCATGATTTGGAAACCTTTTAACATGATTGTTGAAGAATTACTCAGTTGTTAATTGCTTCTGCCTTCTCTACCAAAATGATTAATATTTGGACTGAAAATAAAAAAAGAAAACCTCGATAAGGGAAAGTGGAATTTCTGTAGGCAGTAACCCCAGAACACCCCACAGAGAGAGTGAATCAGATTAAAACAATGACTGTAGAAATTTCCTTGTTAGCGAATATTCAGCCTGGCTTCAGGGAAAATGTACCTCTCTCTTGCTGCTTTGTTTCTTATTTGTTTTACTATGTCAATTCTCACCTTAGAAGAACGACTACTAGTTCTAGTACCATGGCTGTCACAGATGCGACCATCATATTCCATTTAGTTTGTTCCTTAGGTTCCATAACAATTCAATGAAATTGAATATATATATATGTGTGTGTGTGTGTGTGTGTGTTCACTTTCATGTATATGGTGTATGTGGGATGTGTTCAGTTTTCAGTTATATATATTCAAATAAATACGTGTATACATATATATGTAATATGCATATATATATACACACATATATAATCACTGAGTTCCAAAAGTAGTCTTTATTTGGGGCAATTGTATTCTCTCCCCTGTGTCTGCTCACTGGCCTTTGCAAGACATAGCAATTTCTTGATTTTCCTTTGGATAAGAGCCTTATCTTCAGCAGTCTTGGCTCTAGTCTTAACTTTAAATTTCTATTACTGAATACCTCTTATATCAATCTTAAAACCTAAGATGGGTAAAGAGGTCATAAAATTTTTAGTATGAAAAACTTTGCTTAGTTAAATTGTATCCCAGGAAATTCGTTCATCTACAAGTTAAATTGTAAAATGATTGTTTGTTATATCTGAAAAAATGTTTAGAACAGGAAATATAACTGGGTAGCCTGTTAAAGAACCCTCGATGTATTAAGTCTCCTCATGTCCATATGCTTGTGTAGTCCTCTCTGACACTGACTTAATAGACACTTGATAAATGATAGTGAATTTAGGCTTGCCAAATTAAAATGGCACCAATGCCAAGTGAGAACCTGATCTACACTACCAGAGAGACTAATGGAGGAGAACCCAGCTGATAGCACCCGTGAACTGCCAGACATTTGAGTGATGTCACTTTGGATTATATAGGCCTTGTAAGTCATATAAGCAAACCTAGGCAAGACTCAGAATATTATCCTCCTGAGCCCAGCCAAAATTAACAAATTGTGAGTTTCTGTTTTAAGCAACTAAGTGTGATGACTGCTTATTATACAGCAATGGATAATTGAAATAACAACTAAAAATTAAAGCTCAGATAATGTATCATATTTAAAAATTTAGCAAGTGAGTACTTCATGAATACATTTACCTTGATGGCATTACAAGCTAAGTTTTACTGGGCTTTATTAGAAAAAATTGTTTGGGCATTGATGAGAAAGTGAACTTTCAAGCTACCTTATTTACATTTATGTTTCGATTATCCCATGAAAGCAGGAAATTACTTTCAACAATGTACCTGAGGTATTTTACAATAACTCTCTGGTTATTTCCATGTCTCAGGTGGAGAAATACGGATCAGATGAAATGACAATAAGGTTCATTGCTCTCCAGCTGAATACTTTTTTCTTAAATTGATTTATTTTAGTAAATTGAAAATGATTTGGTATTTACTCTGATGTGTAATGTGAAGTTCTTCCTAAAGCCACCTCTCTTTTCCTTTTTAAAATTATTAATATAGGTGAAGACAGAGAATGTGAACATATTAAATATATAGATATCACAAGAGGAGAACAGTAACTATTATGTTTTAGACTGTTTCAACCCTAAAATATTGACACGGGTTAGAATGAGGTTCCAATTCAGCATAATAGCATCTAATGGAATGGGAAGATACAAAATCCTGTGCTGCTTTATGAAATGTTGTTTATTTGACTTAAAAAAGTCTCAGTTTCTTTTTGGTAGAATGATTTATAAACCTTTGGGTATATACCCAGTAATGGGATTGCTGGGTCAAATGGTATTTCTGCTTCTAGATGCTTGGGGAATCGCTACACTGTCTTCCACAATAGTTGAACTAATTTAAACTCCCACCAACAGTGTAAAAGCATTCCTATTTCTTCACATCCTCTCCAGCATCTGTTGTTTCCTGACTTTTTAATGATCGCCATTCTAACTAGCGTGAGATGGTGTCTCATTGTGGTTTTGATTTGCGTTTCTCTAATGACCAGTGATGATGAGCTTTTTTTCATATATTCGTTGACTGCATAATGTCTTCTTTTGAGAAGTGTCTGTTCATGTCCTTTGCCCTCATAAGTGGGAGTTGAGCTATAAGAACACATGGACACAGGGAGGTGAACATCACACACTGGGGCCTGTAGTGGGGTGGGGCACTAGGGGAGGGAGAGCATTAGGAGAAATACCTAATGTAGATGATGGGTTGATGGGTGCAACAAGCCACCATGGCACGTGTATACCCGTGTAACAAACCTGCAAGTTCTGAACATGTGTCCAGAACTTAAAGTGTAATAATAATAAAATAAAAAGTATCAGTTTTGTGTAATAGCAGGATCTTTATGTCAGTGATTGCTAAAGTTTCCAACAAGCTAATTTGTACCAGGGAGACAATGTAAACATTTAGAAAGGGGGTTATATTTCTGTTCTGTTTGCATATGTCAGATGACAACCAGAGTTTCAAAGTTCAATCTTTTGAAGGGTTATATTGCAGAGTTGGCCTAGAAGCCCAAAAATCATTAAATTTTTTTTCAAAATTATAACTGAAAATTCTTTATGTTGTTTATTAGTAGTCATTATGAAGTTCACAAAGATATAGGATATAAAGTGATTTCCAAATCTGTTGCAATCACATGCCATTTACAATAGACAAAATTGTTATTTTCATTAAGTTTTTATGAAATGAATGATATATAGATTTTTAAAAGGCATGTTTAGGTTCATTAAATAAATTTAGATTATTTTTGCATCCATAAAGAACTAGTTTGTTGAGTTGATTTAGGAACCAAGTTGTAAGAAATATTGCACAAGGCAATTTATTTTCCGAGATGAAGCTCAAGTAACTATGAGCGCAATATCATGAATGACATTCTTATGTTCCCAGCTGTCTCTAGGCATTTTGCACTCTTGAAAAACACTAAGTTCCCTGTACCTGAAGAGATTCATGAATCATAAAGAATGTGAATACCCTTGAGTATTCAATATCCCTTCAAACCTTAGAGATTGTCAGTCAATGATAGTGATTATCATCTCACAAGAGTATAGTTAGCTTCTTTTATGAGACACAAAAGATTCCTCTGAGTTAGCCCTAGACACACATTACTCCAATTGCCTGGAGAAATGTTTAGCGATGCATACAGAATTACTTTCAATCAACCCAAATGTCCATCAGTGACAGACTGGATTAAGAAAATGTGGCACATATACACCATGGAATACTATGCAGCCATAAAAAGGATGAGTTTGTGTCCTTTGTAGGGACATGGATGCAGCTGGAAACCATCATTCTTAGCAAACTATCACAAGAACAGAAAACCAAACACCGCATGTTCTCACTCATAGGTGGGAACTGAACAATGAGATCACTTGGACTCGGGAAGGGGAACATCACACACCGGGGCCTATCATGGGGAGGAGGGAGAGGGGAGGGATTGCATTGGGAGTTATACCTGATGTAAATGACGAGTTGATGGGTGCTGACGAGTTGATGGGTGCAGCACAGCAACATGGCACAAGTATACATATGTAACAAACCTGCACGTTATGCACATGTACCCTAGAACTTAAAGTATAATAATAATAATAAATTTAAAAAAAAGATTTAGAGAAAACATTCTCTCTTTGAAGAACACTAGAATTGAGGAAAATATGGTAGAGTGTATAGGTTATTTTGTCTCTGTTACTTCGAAGACCTTAAATCATGGAGTGTGTTAGAACACAGTATATTTATGACAATAATGACAGTTCAGAGAAATGCAATGAGGTCATTTACTCTGAAACTGAATCAACACTATTCTCTGGTCTAAGACCCACAAAATCAGATTATCTGTTTTAGCTGTATGATTTCTATTCCTCTTATTTTGTTGTTGTTCTATTTATAAAGCACCTTTGCTAAACAATAAAGTTATTACTATAAGGTAGTGTCCCAGGTCTGTTGGATGATAATGAAATGTCCATCACCAGATCCAATTGCTTTGTTTTATTAGTGTGCTCCAAGAAAATTACTTCGATTTGCCCTCTCATATTAGAATACATACATTTTACATACCTATTGCCTATATCAAGTTTTGAATCATACACTTTCACGTTTAACAGCAGATTTTCTCTGTGGTTGCTGAGCATGGCCTAATAGTTTAATGATTCAGATAAACTATTTTGTAGAAACATTTAAAATCAGAAATCACAGAACTACTGAGTATCTGAATTTTACAGGGACCCTCTTAACCATATTTTGTTTTCTTTAGTACTCACACTGACAAGTTGATTTACCCCCTCATTTCCCCAACAAGTGGCAAGATTTCAATATGCAGTTAAGGATTTCTAAAAACAATGACTATTTAATTACATCCTTATAGTTTCCCCAAATTGCTTGTAGTTTGCCCTCATTTAGTTAGGTCTATAATATTTCTCAATTACAGTAAAAATTTATATTCCTTTCTAATTAACTGATGCATATTTTTTATATATATATATATAGTATTATGTAGATAGCTCCTCTCATGAAAATTTAAAATCAAGAGCTTTTAGCATCAAAATATCAGAATAAAAAATAAAGAAAACACATCAATTCAGTAAGATTTTCTTTAAGTATGCTAACATGTGAATAAAATGTTCACAGAGAATCACTCACATCTAAGGATATAGACTTTTTCCTAAAGTGAATATATTTTTGGCTCACTCAGACTCTGGATAGTATTTAATTGATTTTGAAGTTCACTGGTCAGAATCAGAGTTGGTAGTAAGAATTACTGTCCCAGAAGAGAAAGGAAATGCTTGCCAACTCTACTTTCAACCCCTATTGGAATTCCTATGCTATAGGTAGAGATATGACTAAATTAAGCAGTTTTAAGTCTAAGTCAGCAAGGTTTAATAATTGATTTATTGGTTTTATAATTTATAAATATTGCCTTTAACTAAGTATATGTTTTATCATGTAATAGTCACTTTGGTAGCCTCAAATGCCATGGGTTCACAGGGTAAATGTTAAGGTAATAGCTAAACAATTGAGCATATAGAGATCTATAGCAAATGAAAAAAAATTCAAGATGTAATACAAGTCCAGTATGACAGACTTGAGAAACTTTCAAAAAGTAGGGAAAGAAAACCAAAAGTCATTTCTTGCAGTGTCTCAGATTGCACTGACTTGATGCGGAACTGGTGTTCATATCCATCCATTGAGAATCGCTCAAGAGGCTGAGATCCTCTATTTCCTTCCAATCTCCTGCTGAAAACGATGGCATTCATCCTTTTTGTCCTCTTACCACTACTGACATAGTGACTGGTGTAAAGGTAAACTGAGGCTGGAGCCAAACCGGGAACGAAGACACAAGGCAAATGGCAGCGAGAATAGCTTTTATTAGGACTCGCGGGCGAGGTTCCTCGGTCCAAAGGCCTGGGCCGAGGAAGTCGCGCTGAGGGAGGAGGGTAGGGCCTTTTTATAGCCCGAGAGGTAGGGAAGAGGTAGGGAAGCTGGTTGTGCGAACAGGGCCTGGAAGGTCTTGAAACTACTAGGGCAGGAGTTGAGTAAGGGTCATGAGGAAGGGGTCCTTGGAAACTGTTAACCGAAACTGCTGTTTACGAACTTGTGGAATGCAGGTGAGCTGCAGGTCATGGGGGAGTGTGGTTGCCCAGCTGGAACCTCTGACGTATGCAAGTCTGCGGGTGTATTCAAAGAGGAAGGGAAGTCTGGAACAAAGGGCCTGCTACACCGAGTGGTGCCGCCATGTCGGGTCTAGATCCCTGCATAACAACTGGCATCCCTACATCAAGGAGAAATACATTATTTGAATTAACATGTTGAAAGGATCTTATAAATGCAAATGATATATTAGAAGACACAAGACATTAATTGATATTTCTGAACATTGTTGGACGTTTTTCACAGCACAACATATTCCCATCAGGATCATCTGCCATTGTAAGGGGTGATTATTGTCAATTACAGGCTAAAGGGTAGGAGAGCAACCCCAAACCAGGGAAAGCAGAAACTCCAGGTATGAATCACGAAATTTAACCTGTCTTGGTTATGCAGACTATTATTTAGATTATGGCAGTAGTGTTTTGTTGTTGTTGTTGTTGTTGTTTTAAATGTACTTTTTCTGGCAAGGCAAGGTATATGGAAATAAAATGTGATTCTCACCAGTTAGGAAGTATAGTAGTTCATGTAATGCTAGCAACTGTACAAATAAACCTTGAAGTATATAATGTCACAAACAAGCAAACAAACAAACAGAAACATATATTTTACTCATCTAAAGTCCAAACTGAGTATTCTTTATGGCACGTGGTTTTCATCTAAGTCATGCTCCAGGATGCCTCTTTTTATCTTGTGGTTCTACCATGATGTAGATTATTGTGTTCATTTTCACCAAGCCAACCAAAAAGGGAAAAGTGCAGAAAATCACATGGAAAATTATTTTTTAAACAAAGACCTGGAAATAATACACATCATTTTTTCTCATATACTTTTGGCTGGAACTCAAGCCCATCCTCCTTGTCAAATGCAAAAGAGGCTGGGAAACATAGCAGTGTGCCCAGAAAAATGATGAAATAGGATTGACAAATTGCCAGTAGTTGCTGCCACATGCAATAGCATGAATATTGTGCTTCGATATCTCAACATATAATTGGTAGAGATGCAAAGTGGGGAGAAATAAAATATGACTAAATATAGATTTTTTTTCCTCCAAACTAGTTGTGCAAAAGTCCAAGGTTTACATGTTGCATATAATTATGTATTTTATAAAATGATGTATGACAAAGTTATGTATTGCACTTTGTTGCACTATATTATTGCTCTTTCTTTCTTTCTTTTTTTTTTTTTTTTTTTTTTGAGACAGAGTCTCGCTCTGTCACCCAGGCTAGAGTCCAGTGGCGCAACCTTGGCTCATTGCAACCTTCGCCTCCCAGGTTCAAGCGATTCTCCTGCCTCGACCTCCTGAGTAGCTGGGATTACAGGTACATGCCACCACACTCAGCTAATTTTTGTATTTTTAGTTGAGACAGGGTTTCACCACGTTGGTCAGGCTGGTCTCGAACTCCTGACCTCATGATTCACCCATCTTGGCCTCCCAAAGTGCTGGGATTTTAGGCATGAGCCACTGCACCCGACCTGTTCTTGCTCTTTCTTACTACCAACTCTACCCTTGAAATTCCACCACTTTAATCTCTAAAGACTCTCACCTCTCAACATGGTAACTCTGGAGGTCATATAACCTGAGAGCATATTTAACATAATACATAATCATAATTGGTTGGAAGGTTGGCAGAAAGGATTGAGTCTTGGGGAAGTGTAAAGAGAATACATTGTAAATTATAAAAAGATCTTTTCTCACTTGAGGAATTTGTATCACAACATATCCACTTACCATACAATGTAACATTTCAAATATTACAACTTATACCCGAAGTTGAGAAACAGCTGTGCCACAAGAGAAACATCTATACATATCCATTTTCTCTTATATTGCTATGTCACTTTGGATACGTTATTTCACCTGTTTGGGTTTCCTTTCTGTGTAACGTAAGAGAGACAGACTAGATAAGCAGCCTTAATTATTTTCCTCTGTCCATATTTCCATTCATTGTCCTGCACAAATACTCTTTTTGGTACTTATTTCTAAATATAAGGGTTTTTAGATGACCATGTGAAATCGTATTTCAAAATGAGGGCTGCTGATGGAATCATTGCAAACCTTTTCTTGCAAAATTAAGATTACAATTTTACTGCCTGCATGGGGTGAAGATAAAGGGCTCATGCCTCTTTTACCAATGCTAGAGGTTCAGAAACAGTTTGCAGTATATGGTTGTATTTTTGGCCAAAGTATTGACAATTCTTTGTAATCTATAAAGCAGAATGTGTTCATCATGTCCTTAAATAGATATAATTGTTATATACCAAAATATTTCTATTACTTAAAAATATATCATGAATATACTTCAGTAACTAAGTTGCCTTTCTGAAAGAAAAGAATTCTTTTGTTATGGTACAGTAACTGTCCTAGCTCCTATCTTGCTGAGCTCCCAGCTCTGAGGTCATTAAGCACTGATCTGGCAGCAAAGCTTCTTTTCTGCAGCCCAGTGGGAAGACTTGGTTCTTGATGTGGAACAAGTAGGAATCAATCCCAAAAAAATTTGACTCTTCCCTTTGAAGTCTTTCCTTAAGTAACCTTTTTCTTTATGCCAATCTTATTCTCTTCTCTTCTACATCAATTCTAGTCTTAGGTGTTTTTTTTGTTTGTTTGTTTGTTTTTTGTTTGTTTGTTTGTTTTTCTAATCCACCACACACCATATAGTTTTTTCCTGAAATTATGCCGGAAATGTCTCAACATGCTTTGGGAAATGTGGAAATTAGTGGCAGAATGAGCAAAACATTTTTTTATGGTTTATTCATGCAAACTGACTCTACAAAGGAGCCCCAAACAAGCTTTGGTCATGGAGATTGAACAAAGCAGTAACAAAGTCCACATGGCATACAGCACACTGTATGTTGTAGGTGTGAAATCATTTGGGCTCTCTCTTGGAGGAGTAGATTTTTCTCTCTAGGAAGTTCTTATCTACTACAGAGACAAGATGGGGTTATATAAAGGTAAACAAACATTGCAGATTGCAGATATTCTGATTCTGCAATGAAGTAAAATTTCAGACTCCAATGTTATGAACTCTTAACTAGGGAAGTCTGGGCAATGGAGAATTTCCAAGGGAAAAAAAAAGAAACACTTATATAAGTATTCTAAGCTTTATGCTGTTTGCTATATTTTCTGCATTAATAAATGTAGGAGGTTGAAATTGTGTATAATGTAAATAAAATTCTACATGTCTGCACAAGAATTTCTGAACATATAAATCTAAGTAATGAAAAGGGATCAGGAATGGTTTTTGAATTTGATACTTTGGAGAAAATTATGTATTCAGAAGTTAGAAAACATCAGAGCTCTAAGGTCCTTTGAGATTATCCTCTTACTTTATTTATTAACGGAGAATGAAAGACATAGATAGGTTGAGTGACTCTTTCCCAAGCTTACATATGGCATAATATATGGGACTTGACAAGTCTCTTGACTCTCATTACAGCACTCTTTAATATTAAATGTGTCTGTAGCAGTAGATAATTATTTTAAAGCCAACTCATTTTTGCAAACTAAAACAAGTGACATTTTTCAATAGTTACAAAAATATATTAACTGAAAAGCTGTGGAATTTAACTTTACTTTTGCTAACTGATTGAGAAAGCAAGTGAAAAAAAAAGTCATATATTGAAAGAACTAAATATTGAGCTAAGAATATGCGCCGTAGTTTTGCATAAAAACTTATGAAAGAAAAACTTAATGGGAAATACAAGTTCACTGAAAATGATCAGACTAAAAAAATAATATTAACAGGCAGTTACAATACAGCTAAATCAAAAACAAAGAAAGCAAGACAACTTAGAATTTCAGCACCTCATTATCCATAGAAATAATCTCAACATGGCACTATGGAGATGTGGAAAGAGAAACAACATCTTCTCAAAGCACCTCATAGCATTTTTTCCTGTGAAGGAATAATAACATGCATATATGAGACAAAAATTATTTGGATTTTGGCAATATTCTTATAGTAATTGGGTGTAATGGGAATGGTTATGGGTATATCTTTACATAAACAGAAAAGATAATAAGACAAATTAGGCTGGATGTGGTGGTTCACGCCTGTAATCTCAGCACTTTGGGAGGCTGAGATGGGTGGATCACCTGAGGGTGAGAGTTCAAGACTGGCCTGGCCAACATAGCAAAACCCCATCTCTACTAAAAAGACAAAAATTAGTTGGACATGACGGCACACACCTATAATCCCAGCCACTCAAGAGGCTGAGGCAGGAGAATCACTTGAACCCAGGAGGCAGAGGTTGCAGTGAGCTGATACCGCTCCACTGCACTCCAGCCTGGCCAACAGGGCCAGACTCCATGTCAAAAAAAAAAGAAAAAATTAGGTTATCGGCCATTATCTTGGGGTTAAGGGAAATAAGAATGATGGAAAGAAGAGTGGACTTTCAGATTTGTATACCCAGAAGTCTGGGTGAATGGTGATATATTGATTAAAATAATCAAAATTTAACAAAAATTAAGTTGTTTAAAGTTCATCAGGGTATTATTGTGGAATATTAATCATAAAAATAATGCAAAGATTACTTGCCACAAAATGGGCTTTGTTTTCAGTGACTAGTGAGGGAGAATAAATAAGATATGAAATGATTATCGTTATAATGTACATATTAAATCCACATTAGTGTGTAGTTTTTTTTTTTTTTTTTCTTTTTGGTAAACTTAAAACTGGGATATCAAGACATGGATATTTTAACAGGAATAAAATTTCATATAAAACTCATAAAATTAATCTGAGAATGGATCATAGGTATACTGTTGAACATTATTTTTCTCTCATTTACAAAAGAAAAAGACAAAGTCTTGTCTATCCTGAATCTTAATGATGCTTTACTCTGGAGTGCAAAATTTTATGGGGCATCAAACAGGTAGACAATTCAATATATTGATTTCAGGTAACCTCTTTTAATCAATACTTCTTTGTATATAACATATTTCTGTTAAGGGCAAAGAGATGTGTTAGGAAATGTGGTATTTAAAACTATATTAGGATGTTATTAAATCAGGTATATTACAGAGTGGGCAATGCAAGTGATGGCAATTTTCATTTAATGATATGTTCTCTTCTATCTTCTGACTACAGTCAAATAATTTAATCACTTGAACCTAGGAGGCAGAGGTTTCAGTGAGCTGATACAGAGGGCACTGTATTGGCTCTCTGTAAACCTGAGGGAAAGGCTTATTAAAAGGAAAGAGTGGGAGTGTTGGAAAAAAAATGTTGAATAGCATGGTCCATTAATTCATCTATGAAACAGGCTCATGGCAAGAGCATGCCTTAGCTAATTGTGAATTTATCTAGGAATTGGAATTTATAAGTGAGATAAGTGCCAAGGTGTCACATTTCAATATCTACATTTGAATTTAAAAATGATATGAGAATTTTTTTTGACAGAAAATAAGCCTGATTAGGTTAACTTAATAAGAATTTGGTTTGTCAATTACATAATGTATTACACATTTTCTGCGAAATGATTGATCTGAATTTGTAGCCCCAAGGTTTTTGTATTAATATATTTAAGAAGTATAAGTACATAACAAATGATTGAAATATGACACTGGTAAAAATGTATTAAAGAAAAAAGTTGTTTTTTCTAATTACCTATTAATTTATTGACTTCAATATAATACCTCTGAGTTAAAAAAACAACATGTGTAAATAAAGCATGTTTGAAGGTCTTTAAAGAACTTTTTTGGTGTGGGTATTATTTTATTTTAATGCCTTCTTTAAAAAACACTTTATTGAGATATCATTGACATACAAACTGCTGTCCATATTTTATGTACACAATGTGATGCATTTGGGGATAAACATATACCTGTGAAACCATTACCACAATCAATGCCATAGACATCTTCATTTACCTCCAAAACCTCCTTCCCACTCTCTTTATATTTTTATTTACTTTTCTGTGGTAAGAATATTTAACATAAGATCTACCTTCTTAGCAAATTTTAAAGTATATATTATAGTACTGTTAACTATAGGCACTATGCTGTACATTCAACCCCTAGGATTTACTTATCTTGTGTAACTGAAAGTGTATGCCTTTTGACAGACACCTCTCTGTTTCCTCCCCCTTCTTCGTCCTTGGCAACCACTATTCTACTCTCTGCTTCTATGAGTGTGACTGTTTTAGATTCCTCATACGACTGGAATCATATAGTATTTGCCCTTCTGTATTAGGCTTATTTCACTTAGTGTAATATCCTTCAGGTTCAGCATGTTGTCACAAATGGCAGGATTTCCTTCTTTTTAAAAGCTAAATAATATTGGTTTCTATTGCTGCATGACAAATTACTACAACCTTGGTGGCTTAAAATAAAACCCATGCATAATTTCCTGTTTTCCAAGGGTCAGGAATTTGGGAATAGTCTAGCTGGGTCTTCTGCTCGGGGTCTCACAAAACCATCATCAAGGACTTGATCAGGGTTGCAAACACATCTGAGATTCATCTGAGGTCTCCTTCCAAACTCAGTGGTTGTTGGCATAATTAATTTTCTTCTGGTTATATGATAGAAGTCCCAGTTTTCTTGCTCCCAGAGGCTACCCTCTGGGGTTTGCCACATGAGGCTCATTTCTCATAACATGACAACTTGTGTCTTTAAGTCCAGCAAGAGAATCTGTATTCATGAAGGACTCAGTCCCCCTTCTAAAAGCTTTTTCAGATTAAATAATATTTATCCAGGATAACATCCTCTTTTATTAACTGAAAACCAACAGATTTTGAATCTTAACTGCATCTGCAGGATGTCTTGGACTTGGTCATTTAATGTAAGCTAATAATAAGAGTAAAATCCATCATATCCACTCTCAACCACACTCAAGCGGGGAGGGTGAAATACAGTGTGTACATCAGGTGATGAGAATCTGGCTACTGCAATATGCTTCCTAGCAAAAGAAAAAGAAAAAAAAATATTCTCTAATGATTGATAACAACTTTCTAATCATGAACTATATTTCCAGTCAGGTCCAATAAATAAATTAATGGATAATCTAAACAAGTATAGCAGCTGATTATTAAAAATAAATTTTGATGGTCAATCAATATGTGATTTTTTGAATAGGTGATAAAATTTGGAAGAAGTTCAGATAAATGAGTGCCTTCACTGAAACAATACTCTTTTTATTCCCATGTGCTTACATGCTGTGTTTCCATTAACATCTATCTGTTTTCTCCTTTTCCTAGGATCAAAGATTTCTGGCTAGGTGCAAAGCTGCCCAGCTAAAGACTATACTTCTGTTTCTATTGCAGGTGGGAGAAGTCAAGTTACTGAATGCTCACCAAGATAAATTGATGTATGTCATTTTTTATCTGAATGATAAAGTATTAAGAGTGAGAGCCTCTTCACCATTTATTTCCTTTTTAACAAATGAAAATAGGAGATGCCCGAAACTCAGCTTTGGCCATGCTTTGAGGACAATGCCTAGAAGATAGCAGAGGTACAAGTTGGAAGAAATTGGGATATTTCCATGACCCTGTTGGAGCAGGTTTACTCAGCTAATTTGCAGTCTCACCTAGGAACTATTCCATGATAGAAATATTAGCATTTCTAGCCATTTCTCATTTTTCTAAACCTTCCCCACCTGTCTTGAGAAACTCGATAGATTTGAATGACTATTTTGAGACAAGTTCTCCTGGCCTGGCCTCAAAAATCTCATCCAAATCTATTGGTTTCTCACAAGAATGAATTGTAAATGATTTTAATTGCTTAGAGATTAGATCTATTGGACTAAACATACCAGTCTCCTAAGAAGCACCAAAGAATAAATATTAGTTATTATAGGTGTTTCAACCAAAATTCATAATAGGCAATATGTTGTGAATTGATTCATGATATCCTTTCCAACTTCTTTCTAGTGAAATGTTCTGAACTGTCAAGGTGAGATACTGAAAACCATATTTCTTGGATTTCTTTGCAGGTAAGGTTCCAGAGTGATTTGGAAATATTTGCACATATTTCAGAAGGTGAAAACTGAGGTGAAAGCTGAACATTTGCTGCTTCTGAGGATTTTCTTCTAGGCATTGCTGTGGAAACTTTTAATTTTCTTATTAAATTATGCATTTATTTGTGTGTAGAATGATTAGCAGAGGTACCAGTATCCAGTAAGCAGCATCATAGGCATCCAGAGGAGTGAGTGGGACATCTGTTTTGAACATAACGGTTATTACATGGTTCTGAAGCTGAGAGCAATGACGGCTTCTCAGTCATGGAAGGGGATTTCTAATTGCAGTAGTAGCCTGTTGATTGACAGGAAACAGCTGTTATGTTAGCTTCTCAATTTAGTATGTGACTTCCTAATCATAGCTAAGGTGGATTCTTTGGTGGTTCATTCTCAATTGTACCTTTGAGAATGTTTCTGGAAAGCACAGTCTTGTTCCCCGCTCACCTGGCACTCCACATGACTCTGTGAACCATTTACCACCTTTCAGTAATCTCTTTTCGCTTTAACCAACTAGAAAGTTTTCTGCTCTTTGATGATGAACGTCACCCAGTGAAGGTAGTACTTCTTTATCTTTCCTGATCATCCCTACTCCTAGTGAGAGACAGCGTCACACGACTGTGCAGAATAGTAATTTTAGTTGGTTTCTACTTAACTCTCAGGCCCTATGGATATGAATGGATGAATGCTACTCCTTATTGATGATCTTTTTCTTTCACTGTGAGAGATTTGGAAGTGACTTCCTATAGTGTGGACCTAATTATATTTTTACTTAATGGCATTTGTTCTCCAATCTACTTGATGGAAGAGAAAAGGATAGTTTGTTCTTAAAGTTCAATACCAGTTTCTTAAAAACCATTGCTCATAGCCCACAGAGTTTCAATTATTAACAGTTACAGATTCATGAGGAATTTTTGAATTTTATAACCTTTTCTATAGTTAAAATATGTAGGTTGAAGTGTTTATTTACTCTATTTATTTTTTTTCAGGCAGATTTTCTTATTTCTTTTTTTTGTTTGTTTGTTTGTTTTACTAGTTGCTACTTTAAAAGTTTGATCCCATAAAATTTCCAAAAGTGCTTTAAAGAGAATGGAATATGTCTGAAAAATAAAATTGAGTCATGATTTCTTTTAACGATACTAGTATCTTTTCTGCATCCAAAGCCCGTACTAGAGGAAACTGACTTATATAGAAGAGACATTTGGCTTTAATATAAGGACTTCTTGGCAGGAGGGCTATTTCAGCATGGTGCCTACCTTAATATAATGTCATGTATGCAGCATGATTTAGTCCTCAGAGAATAACCGATGTTTGAATTTTGACAAAATTTTGGATGAATTGCTGAATTTTTACCCTTTGCCTTAAAATGTATTTCATTCAACCATATCATACATTTAATAACATGTCCTGTGTGCTTTTTCTTTCACAGCACTCATTACTCTTATAATCCTTTGTGTAATATATGCATCTGCCACTAAACTGTGAGTTCTGTGAGGTTCAGACTTTTTTGCATCAATTTTATGTGCCACTGTTTACTAACTCATTGTGTTAAATGAATGACTGAAGAGATGTATGAGAAAATACCCTGAGTGCATTTAAACATAAATTAGTAGAACATAAATGCTGTAGAATTTTAATACCTTATATAATCTTAAGGAAATTTCAAATCATTTTTTATTTTATTTATTTAACAAATAAATAGTTAAAACATATTACATGTCAGACAAAATTTTAAGTGAAAGTCAATATTTCCCTCAAACAGTCCTTTGAGGTTACCACTGTTATTTTTTAAAACCCTTTATTGAGGTATGGTTGACATAAAATTCTGTACATATTTCATATATACAACTCAATGAGTTAGGGAATCAGTACACACCTATAAAACTATCACCACCATCAAGGTCATAAACATATCCATCACCTTCCAAAGTTTCCTCCTTTATTATTATTATTACCTTTGTGTGTGGCAAGAACACTTAACATAAGATCTAGGTATAGAGCAGAAGTCCTAACCTTTTTGGGACCAGGTACTGGTTTCATGGAAAACAATTTTTCCAGAGACCAGGGGTTGAGGGGGATGGTTTCAGGATAATTTAAGCACGTTACAATTCTTGTGCACTTAATCTCTATTATTATTACATTGTAATATGTAATGGAATAATTATACAACTCACCATAATGCAGAATCAGTGGGAGCCCTGAGCTTGTTTTCCTGCAGTTAGATAGTCCTATATTGGGATGATGGGAGACAGTGAGAGATCATCAGCCATTAGGTTCTCATAAGGAGACCCAACCTAGATCCCTCACATGCACAGTTCACAGTAAGGTTCATGCTCCTGTAAGAATGTAATGCCGCTGCTGATATGACAGGAAGCGGAGCTCAAGCAGTAATGTGAATGACAGGGAGAGGTTGTAAATACAGATGAACCTTCGCTTGCTCATCTACTATTCAACTTCTGCTGTGTGACCTGGTTCCTAACAGGCCATGGTACCAGTCCATGGCCCGGGGGTTGGGGATTCCTGGTGTACGGTACAATATTGTTAGCTTTAGGCACTATGCTGTATAGCAGATTTCTAGAATTTATTCATCTTGTGTAACTGAAATTTTGGATCCCCTCACCCCAGCCTCTGTCAACTACCATCCTGCTTAGTGCTTGTATGAGTTTGACTGTTTTAGACTCCACACATACGTAAGATCATGTGGTATTTGTCTTTCTGTTTCTGGCCTATTTCACTTAGCATAATGCCTACCAGGATTAAAAATGTTACAAATGACAGGGCATCCTTCCTTTTTTGAGGCTGAATAATATTCCATTGTATGTATATACTACATTTTCTTTATTCATTCATTTGTTGATAGACACCTAGATTGTTATCTTAGCCATTGTGAATAAAGCTGTAATGAAAATGGGACTGCAAAGGCTTCTTCAAGATCCAGATTTCAATCCCTTTAGATATATATTCAAATATGGAATGGCTGGATCATATGGGAGTTCTCTGTTTAATTTTTTGAGGAATCCCTATACTGTTTTCCTAATAGTTACACTAATTTACATTCCCACCCAAAGTGTACAAAGGGTCCATTTTCTCTACATCTTTATCAGTACATCTTTAAAAAAGTAATTTTAACAGTTGTGAAGTGATATTGTGGTTTTGAATTTCTTTTTCCTGATAATTAGTGATGTTGAACACCTTTGCATATATATGCTGTACATGTGTATTTTTTTTTTCTAATACCATACTACATGTAAGGTAATTGAAGCAAGTAAAAATTTCCCCAAGGTCACTGAAAGAGAAAGGGATTCAGTCAGAATTCAGGCCCAGTTAATCTAGGTCCAAAGACCAGGTTCTTAACAACTACAAGGGGTAAACTTCCCAGGTTTGACAGTCTTTATTTTAAAGATTTTGGACATTGGTGGTAAAAATGAGCACAAAAAAGCATGCATCATTATTCTACATTTTAGTAGTTTATGCTAAATAATTGCCATTTATGGTACATTTTATGAATCTGTAATAAACAAATATACCAATGATAATACATATAAGTATCCATCAATAATAATAATAACCACTTATCAAATTCAGAGAATTCCTTTGAGTTTTCAAAAACAGGCAAGAACAAAGGAAGTTAACACTGATTCAGTTAGAAAACCTCTTTGCTAGTAGCTTTATATTTACAGTCTGTTTCCTCTCTCGATTGAATTCTTCTCCTCCCTTTGCATTCAGATCCTCCCATCTATGAAAATTGAGGTGGGAGGATTTCTTGGTAAGGGCCATAATGACAGTGCTATAGAGTAGCAATTATAGACTGAAGTTTTCTGAAACGGTTTGTACCAAGAAAGAATCCTAATGTATTAACACTGACTGAAATATCCTCTCTTCCAAAGCATTGGCCCAGAAGGACAGGTTTAAGCATATCACACGTGCTTCTAAGTAAGTAATGGTGTCTATAAATATTTTTTTAGTCTGGCAAATCATTCAATGCTTTTAAAAAGCTGTAGAAAAGTCCCCCCATTTGCTAGAGCATGGATGCAACAGAAGCTATAAAGCATGTTATACATTTTAAGATAATATTATTCTCAGATCATTTAACTCAATATCTGAAAGCTTAACCTCTGTATGAAACTGGCAGTTTTTCTGCTTTTGGCAGCACAGCTCAATCCCAAATCCTACCCTTAACTCTATAAGAACTCAGGAAGTACTAATTATACTGTCCAGCCTTATGTGCATAAAGATATGACTTTCCCATAAACCTCCCTGACCACTCGTGTCTACACTTTTTCTATTATAATATTAATTACAATACATTGTTGTAGAGTACACACCCCGATAACAATAATTTAAGCATACCCTTAGAATGACCGTATATAGAAGACACACCTAAATTTACGCTCTGAGCTAGGGAACCCGGAGTGCCCAACCTGGAGATTCGTTCTTGCCCATGAAGAACATCTGAGCCTCACGCACCTCCTGCCTTCCTCCCAACCCCACACGTCTTGGGAAACACGTGCCATATAGGGAATCAAGGCCCTGAAATGATGGTTATCAGGTGGAGGTCTTTAAGGGGAGGGTGTTAAGTGAAAACGCTATATAAATCACAAGCTCTTTGAAGTGATTGTGGTTTTCCAGCTCAGCTCACTGCCACTGGGCATGTGGTTACTTTGTTCAGCCCATCACTCGGAGTTGTAGGAAGGCACATATCTTGTCCAGCTCCCTGCCACTGGACTGTTTCCCCTGTAGGTAGGCCCATAATATAACCCCATGTCTTGTTTGCTGACTCTGGGTCTCTTCTTCAGCCTCTTGTACCTGGTGCCTTCCCTATTGAGGTTAATAGCGATTTGGCACAACAATTGTAGTATTTCTTTACTTGTCTCTATTCCTCACAAGGCTATGATACAAAGTAAGTACTCATTTAATGAACGTAGGTTGAAAGGTTGACTACGCAAAGGCTTATGCCACTTACTTCCTATATTAGTTTTCTATTGCAGATGAAACAAATTACAACAAACTTAGTAACTTTCTAGAACAGTGCAAATTTATTATCTAATAGTTTTGTAGGACAGAAGTCCAAAGTGAATTTGACCAGGCTGAGATCAAGGGGTCAACAGGAGTTTGTTCCTTTTGGAGCTGTAGCGGAGAATCAATTTATTTGCTTGTTCAGATTCTAGAAGCCACCCATATTCCTTGGCTGTGGCCCATTTCCTCCCTCTGAAAAGCAGTGCAGCATCACTTTGGCCAGTGGTCTATAACCACATCTCCCTCTGGTTCTCTTCTGCTTTCCTATTTCACTTGCAAAAATGCATTGGCCCACCTGAGCACCCAGGATAATATCCCTATTTTAAGGTCAGCTAATTAACACATTTAATGTCATCTGCAACCGTAATTTCACTCTGCTATGTAACATTTACATATTCACATGATCTAACGATTAAGATGTGGGCAGCTCTGGAGAGGAGTGTATTATTCTACCTATTACAGTGGTCCACAACCTTTTGGGCACCAGGCACTGGTTTCGTAGAAGACAATTTTTCATAGACTAGGGGTGGGGGAATGGTTTGGGGATGACTCAAACATGTGCACTTTATTTCTGTTATTATTCATTGTAATACATAATGATACGACTCACCATAATGCAGAATCAGTGGAAGCCCTGTGCTTATTTTCCTGCAACTAGATGGTCCATCTCGTAGTGATGGGAGACAGTGACAGATCATCAGGCATTAAATTCTCATAAGGAGTGTGCAACATAGACTCTTGCATGCAAAGTTCACAACAGGATTCACTTTCTTTTTTTTTTATTATTATTATTATACTTTATGTTCTAGGGTACATGTGCGCAACGTGCAGGTTTGTTACATATGTATACATGTGCCATGTTGGTGTGTGCTGCACCCATTAACTCATCATTTACATTAGGTATATCTCCTAATGCTATCCCTATCCTCTCCCCTCACCCCACAACAGGCCCTGGTGTGTGATGTTCCCCTTCCTGTGTCCAAGTCTTCTCATTGTTCAATTCCCACCTATGAGTGAGAACATTCAGTGTTTGGTTTTCTGTTCTTGCAATAGTTTGCTGAGAATGATGGTTTCCAGCTGTATCCATGTCCCTACAAAGGACATGAACTCATCATTTTTTATGGCTGTATAGTATTCCATGGTGTATATGTGCCACATTTTCTTAATCCAGTATGTCACTGATGGACATTTGGGTTGGTTCCAAGTCTTTGCTATTGTGAATAGTGCCACAATAAACACACGTGTGCATGTGTGTTTTAACACGCACATATTTAAATTTGCTGTTTTAACTTATAATCCGTGTGTTGCTATTATGAGCAATGACCAAAAAAATGTCATTTGTTCAGAAAATCAGTGCAGCTACAAAAGTATTACTGTGTAGGATGTATGGGATGCTCTAAAGAAGTCAGACTTATCAAAATTTTCTTATAGGCATTAAACCTTACCAAGCTACAATCCATGAAAAACAAATAATTCTTATTGACTTTTCCAAACTGATATTATTCAAAGCTACCATTTATTACACGCTGGATATTTTGTTAGGTTCTCTGAATCTTGTTTCCTTTTCTCTACTCCATACTGTTGTGTATAAAATATCAAGACAATTTTAAGAAAACAAGCATAGTGTTGGAAAAACAATGCATCTTTTTCCTAAAATGTCAATGTCAGTTCCTATATTTAACCTGAAAACCAAAGAATTCAGATTCAGAATATAAAATATTATGACATGAGATCCACTATAAAACATTCTACCTTGTTTAAATGATAAAGATGAAGTTGTACTTTTACTTCTGTGATCATAAAAGTAAAACATTAAGGACAACTCTACACCAGTTAGTTGATGTTTAATCCTTTACATTCCTGGTCTTAAAGAATTTCATTTTGATAGAACTGCCTCTAAAATGCAAACTCCTTCTTATTCTAAACTGTATCTTACACTTATGTTAATGATAAATGCATATGCTATGGTTATCAAGCATCGTGAACAGGAACAGATCTAGATAGGATAGGATGCATTACTGATGGGGCATCTATAACCATGTTGGCTCTGAAGCTTTTCTTGTAAAAGAAGTCCAGTGCTAGCACATTTGTTTTTTGTTTGTCTCTTTTCTAATAAAGGTGGAGTTAAAGATTCCGAGTTTCATGATTTCCCAGGCAGAACTTAAATACTGCATTTCTACAAAAAAATAATAATTTGTCCATAAAAAGCTGAAGAAGAAAATGACTATTGAATAGAAAATTACCTTATTATTACCTCTTCTAATCAGTGTCCTTCAACTCATCTGCATAGGTTTTTGTATTGACTGCTATTTTTGTATTACTAATACTGTGAATCAGAATGTACCTGTTTGTTTGGTTGCTGTATTTATTTTGGCTAAATATTTCTTATCATTTCAAGTATTTGCCACAGTGAATTTCTGAAATTCTTAGTGAAAGTGTATGTATTCTTTATCTTTATTAGCCCACTTTTTCTTACCTGAAACCAGGCTACAATTTTTGCTAAATTTTACTTTGGAGAGCAACAGAGACACAAATACATTTATAATCATATTTTTATTTCAAGAATAGGGTTGAAAAATCTGGAATGGGTCTTTTATGTTATAATATTTCATTTTCAGAGACTCAGTACCATGGTTCATAGGTTGAATATACAAAGTAGTACCGAAAGCTCAAGCAGATAAGAAGCATTTCTTTTCAAGCTTATGCATGTTTACTTAAACATTTCTCAATATTGTACATACAACAGAAAAGTATTGAATTCCTACCTATGTCAGGCATTGCGCTAGATATGCAGAAAAGAAAAGTTCAGCAAAAATATCAAATGATATTTTCTCAGGACAGCATCTCTTTTTATTAAAAATATGCAGGAAGAATAAAACCAATTAGAATGTGTTTTTATTTATCCCTAAGTATTTAGTTTATTTTATGTCAGCAACAAATAAAAGTGCTTAATATGGATAGCTGTTGATGCCCAGCACTTTATTTTGTTTAAATAAAAAGTCAGCCTGGTTTTCTGTTGACACCAAGTGCGATTTGATTTACTGGTAATGTCAACAAGATATAGTGGTTTGACAAGCATTTTAAACCTGTCTGGATTTAAGTTATGTTCTAAAAGGGCATGCTCTAAAGAGCTACCATCTACAGATTCAGGACCTCTGGCAGATACCAAAATCTGTGAATGCTCAAGTTCGTGATATAAAATAGTGCAATATTTGCATATTACCTACACACATCCTCCCATATACTTTAAATCATCTCTAAATTACTGATAATACCTAATTAATATACAATGCAAATGCTATATAAATAGTTGTTATAATGTATTGTTTTTACTTGTATTATTTTTATTGTCATATTGTTCTTTTTTTTTTTTAAGAAAATTTTCGATCTGCATTGATTAAGTCTGTGAGTGCAGAATCCAGGAATACAAAGAGCCGACTATATATATCATAGTTTTAAGACTTACTATTTTTGGCCTTACTCTGTCTCAGTTTGCAACACCATCTCCTTCTGTAAAGGCAAGTGCCTCAGTCATTCATATTCATTTATTATTATGTCTTACTGGATAATATATAGGAAAATAATCGTGTCTCTTTACCAATGTTCATTCAACAAACAAAACCTCTGTTATCTAATTTGTGCAGTTCCATAGCATAGTACTGTACTATACTTGTAATTTAACTCTCAAGCAGTAAAAACATAGTTATTATAGCTGAGTTTGTACAACATAGGAAAATGCACATCATGTATAATCATCAACAATCACTTATGCTAAAATAATTCAGAAATATTACCTTCTTTATTTAAAAGTCACCTTATCAATTACATTAGCAATAAATGTAAATAAATAAAATAATTAGAAATTATCCCAGATGATGAAAGATCTGTTCACTGAAAATTAGAAAACATTAATGAAGGCAATTTTAAAAGACACAGTAAAAGTATCCTATGTCTATGGATCAAAATAATTAATATTGTCAAAATATCCATACTACCTGAAACAATCTATAGATTCAATGCAATCTCCATCAAAATCTCCATAGCATATTTTATAGAAATAGAAAAAAGTTCTAAAATTTATATGTAACTACAAATAGCCAAATAAATCATGAACAAGAACAAGGCTCAAGGCAGCACATTTTCTGACTTCAAATTATATCATTAAGCTATAGTAATTGAAAAACTATGGTTCTTTAGTAAAAATAGACATATAGACTAATGAAACAGAATAAAGAGCCATGCATTTATGATAAATTTAACTTTAACAAAGGTGTCAAGAAGACGTAATAAGGCAATAATAGTCTCTTCAACAAATGATGTAGGGAAAACTGAATATGAACATACAAAAATAAAACTAGACTCCCATCTCACACCAGACACAAAATCAACCCACAATGCATTAAAAAATAAATTTCACACTTGAAACTATACAACTCCTAGAAGAAAACATAGAGGAGAACCTTTTTAACATTGGTCTTGGCAATAATTTTTTGGATATGACACCAAAAACACAGGTAACAAAAGCAACAATGAACGAGTGGGGTGCATCAAACTAAGAAGCTTCTGCATAGCAAAGAAAATAAGAAAATGACAAAGCAATCTAAAGAATCAAAAGTATTTGTAAACCTTATATCCAATAAGCAGTTAGTATTCAAATATGTCCAACTCAATACCAAAAATGCAAATAACCTGATTGTAAAATGGAGACTGAAATAGATACTTCTCAAAAGAAAAAATTCACTTGGCCAGCAGCCATATGAAAAGGTGTTCAGCATCCCCAGCCATCAGGGAAATGCAAATCAAAACCACAGGGAGATATCACTTCACACCTGCTAGCATGGCTATTATCAAAAAGACAAATGGTAACAAGTATTAGTAAGGATATGGGGAAAATAGAACCCTTGTACACTTTTGGTGGGCATGTGAATTATTACATCCACTATGGAAAACAGTATGGAGGTTCTTCAAAAAATTGAAAATAGAACTACCATACGACTCAGAAATCCTACTGTGAATTGGCTTCACTGTGCATTGGTTGCCTGCTTGCCTGAGTCCAGTGAGACAGACCACTCTTCCACACAAGAAGTCACATGAAACAGATTTATTATGCATAGGAATTGAGGTTCAGCAGAAGCTTAGAATTCATGATAAGTGGGTCCCCCGAGGCTCAGGAAAGTGCCCTAAGTAGATAGAATCTTGTCTGTGCATTCTCACTCGCACTGTAGCTAAGAAACCCTGAAAAGCAACCTGCTCTGTATTTTATATCCTTGGGGTAACATGGCAAACTCAGTTAATGTTTTGAAGGATGTCCTGTTTCTAAGAGGGTACTTAAGACAACCCATGCTCTTCTGGTCACCCCCTCCTTATCTCAGGATGCTGCATTGCCAACATATTCTAGAGTTCTTTTTTTGATTTATTTGAGAGAGGGATCTCACTCTGTTGTCCAGGCTAGTCTCAAGCTCCTGGGCTAAAACAATCCTCCTGTCTTGGTCTCCCAAGGTGCCAGGATTACAGGAGTGAGCCACTGTGCCTGGCCAAGAATTATTCTTGAGAACTACAAAGGATAAAGTGGGCAAATTGGGTCAGTCCAAGGTTACCCAGAGATCTGTCCTGTATCAATTTCTGGGTGTATATCCAGAGGAATTGAAAACAAGATTGTGAAAAGATATCTGCCCTCACTCCCGTGCTTAGTTTAGCATTATTCACAGTAACCGGGGCATGGAAGCAACATAAATGTGCTTTGAAGGATGAACAGATTAAAAACAAATAGATAGGTTAATAGATAGATGTGTCTTAGTCCATTTGTATTGCTATAAAGGAATACCTAAGGCTGGCCATTTATAAAACAAACAAAAAGAGGCTTATTTGGCTCCTGGTTCTATAAGCTGTATAAGAAGCATGGTCTTGTGCCCCTGCACAAATTACTCAAACATATATATTTTTTGGAGTCAGGGTCTTACTATGTTGCTCAGGCTGGTCTCAAACACCTGGGCCCAAGTGATTCTCCCACCTCAGCTTCCCAAGTAGCTAGGGTTACATGCCTACCATTGCCCCATTCATAAACAGTTTATGCTTTCTTCCAGCTTTGAAAATGGCTTGACGAAAGTGTTGAAAATTATTGTTGCTAAAATGTGTAAATGCCCCACTATTTGGAAAATACATTCATTCTTTCATTCATTCATTCAACAAATATTTGTATTATTATTTTTTTATTATTATACTTTAAGTTCTAGGGTACATGTACACATTGTGCAGGTTTATTACATATGTATACATGTGCCATGTTGGTGTGCTGCACCAATTAACTCATCATTTACATTAGGTATATCTCCTAATGCTATCGCTCCCCCCTCCCCCCACCCCACAACAGGCCCCAGTGTGTGATGTTCCCCTTCCTGTGTTCAGGTGTTCTCATTGTTCAGTTCCCACCTATGAGTGAGAACATGTGGTATTTGGTTTTCTGTTCTTGTGATAGTTTGCTGAGAATGATGGTTTCCAGCTGCATCCGTGTCCCTACAAAGGACATTAACTCATCCTTTTTTATGGCTGCATAGTATTCCATGGTGTATGTGTGCCACATTTTCTTAATCCAGTCTGTCATTGATGGACATTTGGGATGGTCCCAAGTCTTTGCTATTGTGAATAGTGCCACAATAAACATATGTGTGCATGTGTCTTTATAGCAGCATGATTTATAATCCTTTGGGTATGTACCCAGTAATGGGATGACTAGGTCAAATGGTATTTCTAGTTCTAGATTCTTGAGGAATCACCACACTGACTTGCACAATGGTTGAACTAGTTTACAGTCCCACCAACAGTGTAAAAGTGTTCCTATTTCTCCACATCCTCTCCAGCACCTGTTGTTTCCTGACTTTTTAATGATCGCCATTCTAACTTGTGTGAGATGGTATCTCATTGTGTCTGTGATTTGCATTTCTCTGATGGCCAGTGATGATGAGCATTTTTTCATGTGTCTGTTGGGTGTAGAAATGTCTTCTTTTCAGAAGTGTCTGTTCTTATTCTTTGCCCACTTTTTGGGGGGTTGTTTTTTTCTTTTAAATCTGTTTGAGTTCTTTGTAGGTTCTGGATATTAGCCCTTTGTCCAATGAGCAGACTGCAAAAATTTTCTCCCATTCTGTAGGTTGCCTGTTCACTCTGATGGTAGTTCCTTTTGCTGTGCAGAAGCTCTTTAGTTTAATTAGATCCCATAAATCAATTTTGCCTTTTGTTGCCATTGCTTTTGGTGAGACATGAAGTCCTTGCCCATTCCTGTGTCCTGAATGGTATTTCCTGGGTTTTCTTCTAGGGTTTTTATGGTTTTAGGTCTAACATTTAAGTCTCTAATCCATCTTGAATTAATTTTTGTACAAGGTGTGAGGAAGGGATCCAGTTTCAGCTTTCTACTTATGGCCAGCCAGTTTTCCCAGCATCATTTATTAAATAGGGAATCCTTTCACCATTTCTTGTTTTTGTCATGTTTGTCAAAGATCAGATGGTTGTAGATGTGTGGTATTATTTCTGAGGACTCTGTTCTCTTCCATTGGTCTATATCTCTGTTTTGGTACCAGACACAATAAAAAAATGATAAAGGGGATATCACCACTGACCCCACAGAAATACAAACTACTATCAGAGAATACTATATACACCTCTATGCAAATAAACTAAAAAACCTAGAAGAAATGGATAAATTCCTGGACACATACACTCTCCCAAGACTAAACAAGGAAGAAGTTGAATCCCTGAATAGACCAATAACAGGCTCTGAAACTGAGGCAATAATTAACAGCCTACCAGCCAAATAAAAAAGTCCAGGACTAGACAGATTCACAGCCGAATTCTACCAGAGATACAAGGAGGAGCTGGTACTATTCCTTCTGAAATTATTTCGATCAATAAAAAAAGAGGGCATCCTCCCAAACTCTTTTTATGAGGCCAACTTAATCCTGATACCAAAGCCTGGCAGAGACACAACAAAAAAAGAGAATTTTAGACCAATATCCCTGATGAACATGGATGCAAAAATCCTCAATAAAATACTGGCAAACCGAATCCAGCAGCTCATCAAAAAGCTTATCCACCATGATCAAGTGGGCTTCATCCCTGGGATTCAAGGCTTGTTCAACATACCCAAATCAACAAATGTAATCCAGCATATAAACAGAATTAAAGACAAAATCCACATGATTATCTCAATAGATGCAGAAAAGGCCTTTGACAAAATTCAACAGCCTTTCATGCTAAAAACTTTCAATAAATTCAGTATTGATGGAACATATCTCAAAATAATAAGAGCTCTTTATGACAAACCCACAGCCAATATGATACTGAATGGGCAAAAACTGGAAGCATTCCCCTTGAAAACTGACACAAGACAGGGATGCCCTCTCTCACCACTACTATTCAACATAGTGTTGGAAGTTCTGGCCAGGGCAATCAGACAAGAGAAAGTAATAAAGGATATTCAATTAGGAAAAGAGGAAGTCAAATTGTCCCTGTTTGCAGATGACATGATTGTATATTTAGAAAATCCCTTTGTCTCAGATCAAAGTCTCCTTAAGCTGATAAGCAATTTCAGCAAGTTCTCAGGATACAAAATGAAGTGCAAAAATCACAAGCATTCCTATACACCAATAACAGACAAACAGAGAGCCAAATCATGAGCGAACTCCCATTCACAATTGCTTCATAGAGAATAAAATACCTAGCAATCCAACTTACAACCTTGTGAAGGACCTCTTCAAGGAGAACTACAAACCACTGCTCAATGAAATAAAAGAGGACACAAACAAATGGAAGAACATACTATGTTCATGGATAGGAAGAATCAGTATTGTGAAAATGTCCGTATTGCCCAAGGTAATTTATAGATTTAATGCCATCCCCATTAAGCTACCAATGACTTTCTTCACAGAATTGGGAAAAAATTAATTTAAAGTTCATATGAAACCAAAGAAGAGCCTGCATTGCCAAGACAGTCCTAAGCCAAAAGAACAAAGCTGGAGGCATCACGCTCCCTGACTTCAAACTATACTATAAGGCTACAGTAATCAAAAAGTATTTTGTTAATAAATTACTGTGTAGCAGACATAGTATTCGTTCCCAGAAAACTAAGAGAACAAGGAAGTAGAGGGAGCAGTCTTTGGAGTTATTTGTCTCTGAAGTTCACATTCTTTGAATCGTTCACATGGTTTTAAATAGATTTGGGACATTACAGTGTATACACAAATAATTGCTTTATTTTTTATGTAAATGGCTGATAGTTGGATTAAGTTTGGAAACATCACTAGCATTTCTGTAAGGGAAAATGTATAAATTAAAATTTAAACATATGTTTGTGCCAACATTAGTCACTAGTGTGATGACCTCATAACTGGTGAAGACTTTATGTTCTGGTTGAAAGCTTGAAGTCGTATCAAAAGAAATAGCTGTAATAGTCTAGACAGGAATTTTTTTAAAAAAATTAACTCAGTTTCTATCATTTTATATGTTGGTTGAACAAGTAGTAAAGGTTAGAAGTTTTAGGCCTCCAGAATGTATTTAAAGACACTCTTGGGGCTGTTTTCCAAGGTGCTTTAAATTTATTCAAAGAACTTTAAACTGTTGTTGAGTGTTCTGCACAGTTTAGGGCTGAGGAAATAGCCTTTAACCGTTCTCAGTTCTGGACTTATAACTGGACAGTTAAGTGCCTTACCAACTGAGAGCTGAATTTCATTCAAGAAAAGAAAATCCAATGACTGGAACTTTCCCAACTGTGAGCAATGAAAACGGAAAAAGATGAACAAAAGGGGGAAGAAAAAGGGTAATGATTCTCACTGGGAAGAATTCCCTAATGGGAAATGTGGTATTTGTGTTTCTGTCAGTTATAAGCCTCCATTTTATATATTATAAAATTGATTTGTTTTAAGTAAAATCAGTCATTCTCTTTGCCTTAATTAAAAAAAAAAATTCGTAGTTCACTTTTAGCTGTACAAAAGAGAAAGAAAATACATAAAATCTAGTTTTTGATTCATTCTCCTGAAATATCTTACAAGCTAGAAATTTTGAGGGTGAACAAACTATTACAGAATTCAGAGAGTTTAAGATTCACTGGAAATAAATATGATGGCTCTCCAAGGAGAAAGCTGGTGAAAATCTTTGCTACTCTGAAGCTTATATGAGACACATTTTCTGTGGCATTTCTCCACTTAAATGGTCAGGAATTTAAGGATGTCCAGGATATGACCTTATGAACATCTGCACAGAGATGGCTGATACATTGACTTCAGAGCAAAGATAGGTTCTCCAAAGCCGGGCATATAAACTGTGATTAAAACACTGGGCTTTGAATTCAGAGTGATCTGGATTTATATCCTGTTGCAACACTAAATATCTCTGCAAATATGAGGAGGTAAGTAAAATTCTTATTTTTCAATTATAAACTTTTCATTCATTAGTTTTTTATCTGGTGAAAGTTAAATGTCCCAATGTATTTAATGACATTATTATTGTATGCACACCAAAATGTTGTTACTTTACTTCTCATGGGAAGTTTTCAAGAATGTTCTTAGCATTATTATCGTTTTCATTTTAAATTGTCATTTTTACGTTAATGTAGACATTCAGCTATGTCCTTTTGCAAATTATAAATGTGGTATTTGTTACATTGTTATAGCAACACTTGTTATTTCACCAAAAAACCATAATTTTTAAAAAAACTTTCTTGAAAAATAATTTATGTAAGATAAAATTCTTCCACTTTAAGTGTACATTTTGTATATATGTATATACACGTGGAATCACCACTACAATTAAAGTGCAGAACATTTCCCAGTATCCCAAGAAATTCCCTTCCCAAAAAATCAGCCGTCCATCCTAAAGAAATCTGTTCTGACACCATGAAGAGATTAATTCCGCCTTTTCTAAAAGACTCATATGTTATGTCTTCTATTGTAACTACCTACTTTCTCTCAGCATAATGTACTTAAAAGCACAGAGTAGTTCATTCTTTTTCACTAGTGAATAGCATTTCACTGTATAATTACACCATGTGTTTTTAACAAAATCTATTTCTCTCTTGATGGAAATTTTACTTACTTCAAGTTTGGGCTGTTGAGTAAAGGTGTTATCAACACTTGTATATACATCTTTAAATGAGCATGTTTTCATTTATTTTGAATATTGAGAACTAGTATTTCTGGGTTGTAAGTGTATGTTAAATTTTATTTAAAAACTGCTACAGTATTTTTTCAAAATGGTTATGCTAATTTTAAATTTATAGGAACAATTTATGATAATTCCAGTTGTTTTACATCCTTGTCTAATGGGTTATTGTTAGTCTTTTTACTAATGATTCTTCTAATAGGTTTCTAAAAGCATTGCATTGTAACTTTACCTTATACTTTCCTGAAAACGAATGATATTTAACATCTTTTCATGTGCTTACTAGTCATTTGTATATCATGTTTTATGAGGTGACTATTAAAATATTGTGTCCATTTTTATTGGATTATTTGTGGGATTATTACTGAATTGTAAGAGCATACTATGTTTAAAAAACGTTCTTTGCATTTAAAATGTTTTTTTCTGCAAATGTAGAACTCAAAACTGCTAGACATCTAATAATGAATTTAATATAACAAAAACAAATTTAAGTATTATTCTGAACACATCTTGAATTCAGAATATATCTACATAGAGTTCAGATCAGGAATGACCTGGCAGCTACTCTAATCACTATGTCTGTTATACATTTCTAACCCTGAATCAACTCCACAGAGTCTGTTGCATTTGAATCAGCTGTTAAGGCAAACAAAACATTATTGAACGTTCAAATGGTGGCTCTTAAAGTCTTTTTTCAATCGTTAGCTGTTTGGATTTGAAAACACAGTAATTTTTGCCATGCAGATGCTGAGGTAATTCACACAATATACAAGATGAGTGAGTATTCAAGCACTGAAGAGAGATTTATTTATGATAAGATATAAATATCACACATACATTTTCCATTTCGTTTCCATATTTGTATAACATTAAATATATAATACTTTTTAACAATTATTTGTATATATAGTCAGAGATTTAATACATTTTTCTCTTTTTATGGAGTTGATTTTTATAACTTCAATGTCAGTGGTGTTAGACCTTATTTATTTTTGACATACTTATTACTTAGAGTTCCCTAATGTGTGATACACACAAAAGTTAATACTTGTTTTTAATTATATTTCTACCATGGAAGTATTTCAACTCATTTCTTTAGAGTCCCACCTGGTTAGAATTCTGTAAATGTGTTTCTCTAGAGACTGATATTTGAAACTATTATTTTTCCATTTAAATGACAATCAATTTATGTACTACCAAAGCAAATTAAGAGCCAAAATATATATTATTTTACCTAAACATCAAAATTTGTCTTGTTTGGTTCAAACTCTATCAATGTTGGCAGTTGAGGAATTACAATATATGTTTTAATTTTTTTTTTCGATTCTTCAACAAACATATATGGAGTACTATTACACATGGGGTACTATTCTAAGTGGTGATGCACACAAACACACTATAATCAATTCTTGTCAGTCCTTTTCTAAAATAGCTCACCATCTGCTGAGAGAGAAAAAAATGCCAATAGGTTATTACAGCTTTTAAACAGTCAACTTATAATACAGTATATACTTTGGGAAGTTAGTACATTTATATGGATTTATTTATTTAAATCACCATTGTTCGCCTTACCTAGTTAGCTTTTCCTCGGTACTGTGCACAATTGCATTAATCAGGCAAGATCCATCCAGATAATAAATATATCTGTAATTATGGAAGATAATGGGGGAGGATGCTATATTTTAATTTGGAACTTTATATATACTAAACAAAATTAGCTATAAATGACTGAAACAATATCAATGAATTTTTTTTTCTACACAGTTCATTATAAATACATTAGTAACAATACTCAGGATTTTTATGTAAATCATAAAATATCTATATTTAAGTAACTTGTATAAATACTTTCTATCATGTAGAGAATATTCAATTATCTGGCCATTTTAGTTCCTTATTTCCAAGTTCTGAAAATGTTATTCTTTATTATACAGAGTTTACTCTTGAATAACAACTGTGTTAGGGGCACTGACTCCCCTGTGCAGTTGAAAGTCCCTGCATAAATTCAGGCTCCCAAAAAAACAACTAATATCCAACCATTAACTGGGAGCCTTACCAATAACATCAATTAACACATATTTTGTGTTATATGTTATGCATGTATTATATTTTTACAATAAAATAAGCTACAGCAGAGAAAATGTTATTAAGAAAACCATAAGGAAAATATACTTAGTGTTCATTAAGTGGAAGTGGGGCACTATAAAAGCATCTTTATCCTCATTGCCTTCACGTTGAGCAGGCCGGACAGGAGGAGGAAGAGGAGGTGTTGTTTTTGCTGTCTCAGGGATGGCAGAGGCAGAAGGAAATCCACACATAAGTAAACCTGTACAGTTCAAACCCATGCTTAAGTGTCAAGTGTATATTTATTTATAATATACTGAATTGATATGGAATGCTACTTTATAATTTCAGAACTTCTGTTATAAATCTCTGCTTCTGCATTGATCTAGAAATTCTTCTTAAATACATAAATCATCTTCTAATCATGAATTCCCTTATGCAAAATTCCATTACATGCAAAATGATTTCCGAACGTCTTTTGAGAAATGTGATCATTTGTGTTCCATATTTTGAAACATAAGTTTTTTTTTTGTTAATATTTTCTAAGTCTTGTTATTGGAATAAGGCAGGAAATAAATAAACAAAAAATATGAAACTAAGAGGTATTGGTAATAGAAACGAGAGTTAAATAGGGTAGAAATATGTGCCATTCTCTTGCTGCTGAGATTACTGAAGATACACAGAAGTAACTGAGAAAAAGTGAACCAAACTTTGGGCTAGAATTTTTTCAGTGTGTTGCCAAGGAAAAACGAACATGTGCCAAAAATTATTTAATCTGTTCTGGAATTAGAAATTTCCATGAATAGAGTTAAATTGTCTAACCCTGTGAGCTGGGAGGAATTTGAGAGTTGCCTAATGAGATTTGCTAGGTAGTTCAAGCAAAGGTTTCTCAGCGTTTTCTTATTTTTCTGGCATTGGAGTTTTCTGTACCAGGGGTTAGGTCAGGGAGTTGGTTATCAGCAAATCTAAGTGGTAAGACTAATCATTCCTTAAAATATTTAATTGTGACCTTCACATACCAGGCAGTCTTATAATGATACATCTGAGATAATTTCAAATAACCCAGTTGGGGATTTATATTAGAATAAATGGAGTGCAATGTATTCTAGGTTTAATTCCATTCTTAACATTAGTATTTGAAAAAAATGCACTTGTTTTCAACTTTGGAAACTTTTTAGAAGTTTCTAAAAAGATGGCTGTTATTAAGATTCAATTCTATTTTGCTGGCAAAATATTCATCACCAGAATGTCAGAAGCATAGCACCATTTTGTGTATGATTTAGATATTTATTGTTTCAAAGAGGTATAATAGGCCCATCAACATCTTTTCAAGTTTAAGGAAGAGGTAGAAATTTGCTTACCGATATTTATTTTAGTGAATTTGCCTAATATTTACTCCCGTTTTGAATTTAGTTATATTATCACATATAAAAAATACCATATTAGATGGTAGTATAATTAATGGCATAAGTAAGTTCTCAAAAAAAAGTCCCTTATTGCTACACAGTTGGTTTCAAATCAACTCCACTTAAATTCCTAAGGTTTGACGACTGAAAATATTAACTATAACAACCTTTGACGTAGATGGCACTGCTCTTAGCAAAATAAACTTTATGGTGTACTTATTTCCTTTGCATCAGTAAACATTAAACCTGTTTGTTCTGTTCTGCATTCTCCTGTGTTTTTGTTTGTTGTTGCTTTAATTTTTTTTAATTTGATGCTACTTTTTTCTTTCACTGATTCCACAAGTCATATATTCACTGATTCCCCATTCTTTCACTGATTCCACAAGTCATATATTCTTTCCTTTGGTGATGTTTATTTTACTGAATTTCAAGTGACTCCATACCTCTTGGCAAGTTTATATGCTTTTGCTCTGTCAGTTTTTGCCAAGAAAGCTAAAATCAAAGACCTCTTTCCTTAGGACTTATGTGTGTTCAAATGCTAGCATCTAGCAGTGAGAGTATGAAATGCTTTAATATAATCAGTCAGATCTGCTTCTGTTATTTTTTAAATTTGTATACATGCGTGAGGGGTAGAAGTGATGTTTTGCTGTTTTTCAAGCTTTGGTGAAGATCTTACAGTGGTTTAATTAAGTCCTAATTAATGATACAAAGCCTCTCCCCTAAAGTGGCTAATCTTCAGCATTAGTATTAGGGCACATATATTTGCCTGGGTCATTGAAATAGAAGATGTTGAAATGAGAATTCTGGATGAAACTAAACATTTGGGGGAATAGATATGTGTCGCTGCTACAGGAAAATACATTGGATGATCTTTATATGCATATGATGTTGGCTGCTATTCATGCCTAGGCGCTTTTATAAATATATATATACACACATATTTATATATATACACATATACATGTATATATATATACACACACATATAAATATACATATACATGTATAAATACATATACACATATATATTTAATATATATGTGCACATATGTATGTGTGTGTGTGTATATATATATATATGTATACCCTTTGAAAAAGAACTGAGTGATCTCTAGAGGCTAATTCTACTCGACTCTCATTCAACTATAAGTACTGGTTACTTAAGGTGATTTTTTTGGTTGGAGGCTGTGTGATCATTGATGCTGATCCAGGGTCAGCTGCATGCATCAGGGCCCTAATGATCTATCACCTGGTCATTTTCCACTTGATGGCTATCTCTTCTTTCCAGCTGGTTAAATTTTATTTTATTATGGGTTATAGAAACTTCATTTATCATGCATTATTCTCATCAACATGAGCTTTACAATTAACTTCAAATCTTGAGGTCCTTTAGTTTCTTAGCCTATTTGAAACTCAAAAGCACTTGTCTTGTTCAAATAATTTAGCCCTTATAAAGCCCTGTCAAGCTGATGTTTCTTGGTATTAGTTTCAAGACTCTACTCTGAAATAATAAAACACAAACTATCTATTTTGCATCATTCATTCATTCATTCATTCCCTCAATGTTAATATTGACTTAGAGCTTCAGGCACTGTTTTTGGTGCTACGGTTAGAGAAATAAATAAGACAAAGATAGCCTCTGCTCCCTTGTGAAACTTAAATTAGTTGTGAGTGGGAAGAATAAGGAGTGATGGAGAGTAAATAAACAAGTATGGAGAAATTCTGAGAAAGCAATAACTGCAATGCAGAGAAGTAAAACAGAGTGATATATGGCATGCCTTGATAGCTAGTTTAATTTACGTGGCCAAGGCTGACCGCTCTTAGGAAGTGACCTATATGCTGAAATTTGAAGGAAATTTGTATGACTCATCAACGCAAGCACACTATTCTGAATGAGTGAAAGGGTATTGAAAAGGAAAGTTAAGGTGATACAAACACAGCAGCAATACCAATGCAGTGTAGGCTTATTTATCAAAACTAGTATTCAAAATATTAGCCTTCATTGAAAAAGACTGAATGTATTTACAAATATTTTGTTAAGTAGATAAAATTTTAAACCATCTAATCTTGTCGTTCTGTTCTTTCTTCTTCCTTTATTCCCTGCCTCCCTTTCTTCCTCCCTCCTTCCCTCCTTCCTTCCCTCCTTCTCTCCTTCCCTTTCCTTATTTTTTCCTTCTTTCCTTCCTCCCTTCCTCTTTTCTTCCTTCCTCCTTCTCTCCTTTCCTTTCTTATTTCCTTCCTTTCTTTCTTCTTTCCCTCTTTCTTTCCTTTCTTCCTCTTTTTTTCTCATGCTCTTACATTCTTTCCTTCTTTCTGTTTTTTCTTTCAGTTAGTGTATATTAAGTGAACTACCATACACCAGGCACTATGATGGACACAGAAATGCTGTAGTGAACAAGAAAAACATGATTTCTCCCCTCATGGAGGTAAAACTCTATTGAAGACAACATATTTTAAATATAGGTTTTGTGAGTAGTTATTAAGTAAAATTGTTATAAATGCTACTACAAAGAGGTAAGTAGAACTAGTGTTATTCAACATTTGAAATCATCATTCTTCTTGTACTGAGAAAAAGTGCAAGACTTTTCACAAAGGCTTTCTTCCAACTTTTATGTGATAAATCAAAAATGACTGAAATAAGAACAAATGAGAAGATTCACGTTAATGCAGTAGTTCATGAATATTTTTCTAACTTTATTTTGTATTAAAATTATTGATGAAGCTTGTTTATAATCCAGAGTTCAGATTCATTTAATTTGATGTAGGGATCCAGAATCTGAATTTTTAACAAATTCTCAAATAGTCCTTGGACTGTACTTTGAAAAACCACTAGCTATAATCACAGTAGACATAGAAGGGACCTCCATCTAAAATTTGGTTGTGATATCATGATTGATGATGTCACAGATGCACCAAGAATGCGCAAAAATGCCACAATGAGCCTTTCTAAGTCAAGCGGGGCAGGCTTTCCAAGTTTATTTTAAAAATAGTTTGAAAGGGTGAGGAAAGGCTTCAGACTTTTAATGGTAGTTAGGAAGAGGAACTGGGGCAAACGTTTTAATTTTCTGCTGGTACCAATGGATGGAATATCTGGGATTCTTTATCACCATGTCCAGAGGCGGGGCAAAGGGAAAGAGGCAGGAGTGTTGCTTAAAAGCTGGCAGGATCCGCTGGGCGCAGAGGCTCACGCCTGTAGTTCCAACACTTTGGGAGGCTGAGGCATGTGGATCAAGAGGTCAGGAGTCCGAGACCAGCCTGGCCAACATGGTGAAACCTTGTTCCTACTAAAAATATAAACAATTAACCAGGCGTGGTGGCAGGCACCTGTAATCCCAGCCGCTAGGGAGGCAGGAGAATAGCTTGAAACAGGGAGGCGGAGGTTGCAGTGAGCCAAGACCGTGTCACTGCACTCCAGCCTGGGTAACAGAGTGAAAGTCCATCTGAAAGCAACCAACCAACCAGCTGAAGAAAACAGAAAAGCTGCCAGGATCCGGCATCAACCCTGGAGTCAGACCCCTTAGTACGGATCCAAGAATGAATAGTTGTGATATTGTGTTATCTACTGTGTCTGAAGTGAATTCTGTTCCTACATTTTGTAATCCTGTCCAGTTTTCTTTTTCTTTTGAGTCAAATTGAACGTATGCTCAGGTACATATGCTGACACATTTAAATAATAGTTTTGCCTCATATGGTAGGTTATATTATTGTTCAGCAAATATTCACACTGATCACTAACTTATAGGAAAGAAGGGCATAACCCCAACTCAATGATGTTGGTCTTAGCCATATGACTTTCCTTTGACAACCAATGGAATATTGAAAAATGTGACACGTGTCAGTTCTCAGCCACAGGCCTTAGTAAGAGGGATTATGTGTTACCATTCGCCGCTGTGGGAGCTGGCAATATCTTCTTAACAACAACAACAACAAAATCGTGACTTGAGTAGCTTTGAATTTAAAGTGATGAATATTAAAGCAGATTGTACTAAACCCACAGCCTTGAGCCAAACCTGGATGAGCTAGCCTTGATGTGCCAACAATAGCAGACTTTTAAACTTGCAATTTGAAAGAGAGCTTCCCCAGCAAAAAATATTTGTGGATATGGAAATAATACTTGTATAAGACTGAATTTTTTTTTTTTTTTTTTTTTTTTTTGAGATCGAGTCTCACTCTGTCACCCAGAGTGGAGTGCAGTGGCACAATCTCAGCTCACCGCAAGCTCCACCTCCTGGGTTCACGCCATTCTCCTGCCTCAGCCTCCCGTGTAGCTGGGACTACAGGCGCTCGCCACCATGACGGGCTACTTTTTTGTATTTTTCGTACAGACGGGGTTTCACCGTGTTAGCCAGGATGGTCTCGATCTCCTCACCTCGTGATCTGCTCACCTCGGCCTCCTAAAGTGCTGGGATTACAGGCGTGAGCCACCGTGCCCGGCCAAGACTGAGTTTTGAAGTAGCATATTATTTAATATTATTGTGAAAATAGTGATACAACTGAGGTCTAAATCAACTTATCTATCATCTATCTCTCTGTCTATCATCTATCCATCTATCTATCTATCTATCTATCTATCTATCTATCTATCTATCTAATCACACTGTTGTCCATTTTGTCTTGTATGGCTCTGTTTTTTGACATTTATCTTACATTTTTCATTTTTCCTCTCAATTACTTTTTTCACTCTCTTCATCCAACCATACCCTGCTTCTCATTTATGTTTATGATCTGGAATATAATATATTTTAATATTTACATATCTGTTAAATTTATTTTGACCAAATCTTTTATTTATAAATTCAGAGCTTGAAGAATATACAGTTAAATAAGCATGTGGATTCAAAACAAACACATGTGGATCTGATAGATCATGTACCATTCTTAAATTTCCTCTCCTTTGATTTACCATGATATTTTTGCCCACTCTCTGGCAACACTGTATTTTGGAAGTGCTATGATTTCTTAGAACATTACCATCAGATGTGTCCATTTCCTCTTAATAATCTCTTTCTTACAATCACTTTTCTCTCATAATAGCAGTAGATTTTTTCCTTTCACTCTTATCCTCACTTACTAACACTACCTGTAATAATATAAATTACCATGAATTACCCAGGAAATAGGCAGAAGCTAAATCTTATTACTGCCCTTATTTTTTATGTGGAGAAACTGAGGCAACATGGTAGAAAATTTGTTCAATGGTAAAAGTAAACAACAATGCACCTGGAACTAATTTTCACTTTTTTTTTTTCAATTACATTTGTTTAGTTAGTGAATGCATGGATCAATCAATATTTCCACAGGGCTAAACAAAATTTTATTTATTTAAACATACTGGAAGTGACAACCCTGCTGAGAAATATTTCAGAAATTCTAAGAACAAGACAGCGATAGCTCCTAAGTGGTAGACCATTCAAAATACGACTCAGAAAGATGAGGGCATTTTTAATACTCAGAACATTAATAGGCATGATAACAGAACCTTCATCTTAAAGTTATCTATCTATCTATCTATCTATCTATCTATCTATCTATAAAATGATACATAATGATAGAATGGTAGCTACTTTTGACTGCTTTATAAAACAATTTTTAAAGTAATGAAATATAAATGTTTAAATTAATATCTACAATAGTCTTTTGAGGGTTAAGTCTTTTTATCATCATTTTACGGATGAGAAAATGAAGATTAGAAAGTTTAAGTAAACTACGGTATCTTTCAGGTCAGAGAAGGCTATGCTATGATAACAAATAACACTGAAATCCAAGTGTCCTAGTACAACAAATGTTTATTATCTTGCTTATTTTAAAAAAGCTGCAGGTTCTGGTGATTCTACAGGGCAGTTGTCCTCATTATGGCAATCCAATTATTCAGGCTAAGGGAGATTCCAAAGCCTGTAGCTTTTTGACTATGTGGGCTCCTAAAGAATCAACCACTGGCTCTTAAAGGTTCCCACTAAAAAGTAATACACATCATGTCTACTCATGTTTCATTTGTCAAAGATAGGTTCAAGTTCATTCTTATCTTCAAGGGGATAAGAATCACAATCTTCTCCTATTGCCTAGGCAAAGAAGAGAACTACATGGCAGTAGAAATTAATAGTATCTGCCACAATGGCCTGAGGTTATCTATCCAGACAGTAGAAGAACTAGGATCCCAGCATAGATATATCTCCAAATTTTATGCTCTTAATCACTGATCTTCTTAATGTGTATTAGTTAGAAAATAATTTTAAACCTATGGGAACTCAGAACTAGAATAGTTCAAAAAAAAAAAGGAAAGAAACTAAGACAATTTCACAGAGACTCTGATTGCTAAAGGATTTATAGAATAACTTGAGATTCTGGAGGCTTGGGTAGGTATGTTATACATGATACTTAAATCTCTGACTTAGCCTTTGGTAGCTCACGAGGAAGAAATAAAACCTGGACAAATTTAGTAGAAAACATATCCTAAAATAATTGATGTTCTAGGTTAACTTTGACAACACTTGACTGCCTAGGCAACAAACATTTTTAAAGTGGGACAACATACTCTTACTAACTATGATGTTAAAAATGCATTCTGCATCTCCGACAGAAGCCTCTGAGTACTGAATTCAGATAAACAATTTATTTGGATACTTGGCATTCTGTCAAATTGAAAATAGAATCTCCCGAGATATCCGTCAACAGAAAAGGGCTCCTCAGTTAGGATAAAAAAAGTTAATTAATGATTGATTGACCTGTTGAAATGCTAGTTGAGATACACAGCTCACCATTGCTGCATGGTCACTTGAGAATCCTTATTTCACTTCGCTATAAAATGGATGCATTTGTATTCTAACTGCTGATTTTATTGCCACTATAGGTATGGCTGGAGTTATAGCTTTTCTTTTACTGAGCAGTGAAGCTTAATTATATTTTTATTTTGAAATGAAAAAGCCTTATATTTCTGCATGGCACATCATGCCAGAATATAAGCAAGAATCAAATGAAGGAACCAGTCTAGGGTCCAACTAGATTTATTTTTTTATTAAATAATAACCACATATAAACCCAAAACAATGTTAATTTTACTATTTCACTGGAATTTGTTTTTAAAACGTTCTTCTATCTTTTGAGAACTGAATTGTTCAAAAGATAAAAAAATTAGAAAAGCATTAACAAGCTGTTTATAATTATAGCTATTTAATTTTTTTATTCATTTGAATAAGATTGAAACAAAAATGGTGTCAAGTTGATTCAATTGATGACAGGGCTGTAGATCATTTTTAAAATCTATTGTTCTAATGGTTTTATATGACAATGAAAAAATAATCAATAAATGTTTGGAAATGTGACTGTAGAATAAATATTATTTCATATTTTTGGCAGTCACAAGGATGCAACCAAAATTGAGAAACACCTTTTCTAATCAGTGTGTGGTAAAGTTGACACTTTAAGCAACAAGTTCTTACCATGACTGAAGAAAATATAGTACAGGAAAAGGCAACTTTTTACTTTCAGTGTCAGCAGATATATTACCTAACAATTTACCAAAACGCACATAAGGAAGCATTAAACAATGTTTGAAGTCTTTTAGAAATAGCCATGAATCTGCCAGGTAAAGTTTCCAGGATGAGTTACACAGATTAACTTTTCAATTAACAACACTCTTTCAACATTAGACTTATTTTTTTCATAAGAAAATATAGTCACATTTGTTTCTTAAAATGTGTGACACTCCCAAATCAGGGTACACATTTTGGCTCCCTGTTACCACATGCAAAGAAAGAAAATATAAGAAGGCTGTAAAATGTTTAAAATTTTAATTAGATTTGAAGATTAATACTTTGATTAGATTCACAGATGATTTCATATAGATATGTCTATCATGCTTATATTAGAAGTTCTGTATTGTATATTCTAGTGATACTTCTGATAGTACCAAATATCAACTCTTTTTAATTGAAAAATAAATTGTCTTAAAAGGAAAATGAAAAAATGCTGACTATAAAAAACTTCTTTATATACATACATACACACACATAGACAATTGATATTTTAAAGTTAAAAATAGTATGCTAATTAGTCATTGAAAGTTAGTTTTTTTGTACTTCATCTTTCAGTTGGTCCTTTATTGATAGAGTCTAAAAAACAAGATACATGATAATGATTTGTAATGATGCATTTGACCTCTTTTTGAAATCCATTTAATTATACATTTAAGTCATTGAATATATATTTGGTTACATTTTTTAGAAGCCAGAAACATGTGAGAGTTGGAAAACATTCACCACTTCTCAAGAAAGTAAAAATAGAGCTTTTAATATCTAGTGATGATTTCACCTCAGATGTATTTTTGCATTTATCCTATCTTTTATCTGGTTAAGAACAGATCTACTGTAGAAAATGTAAAAGGCAGTATTCTTTAATCATATAATCTTACAATATGAGTGGAAGAGTATAAAACAATATAGAAAAAAAGGTCAACGTGCATTAGGATAAAAATTTTATAGCACTGGCCAGGTATGCTTTGCCTATTTGATACTGAGTAAATGACTCAATGCTTTAAGCCTGAATTTTCTGCTGTAAAATGATTATACAATCTTCGCCGAGACTCTCAGCTGTGTTGCAAAGAATAAAGGAGATAATATATAAATAAAGCATTTTCAAAATTGCAAATTGTTATATGAAATGCTACTCAGCAATGTAACTCCACCGGGAACACATTAACTTAAAACCATCCCCTTGTTATCGCTATATTCACCTGAATAGAGGTTGAAGAGTAATATTGTTTTTCACTTTCTTTCACAACCAAATCTTGGTTTTGAACAGTCCTTCTCTCATTTCCTAACCCCTATTTTTAAGTAGTTTAAAATCCTTCTTTACTTCTGTACCTGAGGGCATCCCAGGGAGACAGATTGAATGATTATTAAACAATGAGAAATTTACAGTAAACTGCATTGTGGTCTCTATTCCCTTTAAATAAGAAAAATAAAATAAAATACTTTATCCCTCTTTTCACTTTTGCTCCACGATCTTTTCTTATCTTTTAAAAATAGAAACCAAAAATACTATAATAAAACAGATACTTTATCTGCAACTACCACCATGTCTATTACCACAAACATTGCTACCCCTGCTTTTCCTAATGTTGCTGATACTGCACCTAGTTAGTATATTTCAGTCACTGATCTGAGCACTTTACATTTATTTTCTCATGGGATCCACACAGCAAACTTTTATGGAATTCTGTTAGAATCCCTAAAGTCAAGGAACTATGGTTCAAATACATTATCTAGTTATATGTGACTACACACTCACACTTTGGGATGAATGAGCATTTAGGGGTGAAGTCAGAGTTAGGAAAGCCCAACATATACTATGTGCATAGTAGACAAGTGTTTCTGTGAAATTAACTTTCTTGAATTATCCAGCAGAAACAAGTGGGTGTCCTAAAGCATGTAAACATATGGGGGCCTAGAAAAATAAGCATCAGACAATGCCACCTGCAACAAGAGCACAGAGGAGTGGAAATTATTGGGCAAGACATTATGAATTTTTCTATAAGTGAAGAAAGATCTTCAGGTAAAAGATACATTTAGCTTGTCTTTCTAAAAATTGCAAATACATCATAATGCTCTTAATCATCAGTCAGACATGTTTTCAAATTCTATGTTTTGTGATACATAAATTGAGTTCACTTAACTCCACTACCCAGTTCTACAAACTTTTGCTGGTTAACTTATTTGGTTCTTCATTTTATCATCCATAAAATGGAGATGATAACAGTACTGTGCCTAAATATTTAGGACTATGATGAGAACTGAAACTGACAATCCATCTCACTGAGCCTGGCCTGCAAGAACTCTTACACATGAATGCAATAATTGTAACATTAGTGGGAATAACTTAAACACTACAAATCTTTGGTTTGTTTTAGAAAACGTTTTTGTAATTCAGAATGTTCATGATTTTAGCCTCTCAAGCTGAAATCACTGTTGGTTAATTTTTTAAAAGATGTTTGAGTGAAGAAAAATTCAGGTCTCTATCAAAATATTTCTAGAAACTAACAGAAAACCAGCTGAGAACATGAGTCTTGAGGCTTCCTTTAAGATCAGTGAACCAGGGCTAAGATGAAATGTACTATCTGAGATCTGTTTAGAAGAAATTCCACATTTTGATTCTTTCATGTGTGCTCAAGTGAATAGTTACGATTTATCAACGTCTTGTGGTGATAATATACCACAAATTCTCCTTTCTGTAGCAAGATTCAGTCAATTAAAAAGCTTTGGATGAGAAACTATAGGACTGTCTCCTCAGCAGGAGTAATCCCTGATACCTTTGTCTTTAATAATGTATTCTTCCCTTACCCCTACAGTTTCTGAATCTAGAAGTCTACTTTTTTTTTTTTTTTTTTTTTTTTTTTTTTTTTGAGACGGAGTCTGGCTCTGTCACCCAGCCTGGAGTGCAGTGGCAGGATCTCAGCTCACTGCAAGCTCCGCCTTCCAGGTTCACGCCATTCTCCGGCCTCAGCCTCCCAAGTAGCTGGGACTACAGGCACCGCCACCTCGCCCGGCTAATTTTTTTGTATTTTTTTAGTAGAGACAGGGTTTCACCGGGTTAGTCAGGATGGTCTCGATCTCTTGACCTTGTGATCCGCCCGTCTCGGCCTCCCAAAGTGCTGGGATTACAGGCTTGAGCCACCGCGCCCTACTTTTTAAAATAAAATCCCAAGTGATCAAATTTTTTCCTGAAACAATAATCTTCCTCTGCTTTAGACCTTATGAGACCTTCCCTTGCAGAATTTGACATCCACTGTGATGTGTATCTCAAACTTAAAAATGAATCTTAAAGAACGATTGTCTGTCTTAACCTCCTCAGGCTAGAAGGTGCCATGCTGTGGTAAGTCAGTAGCAAAAAACAAGTAACACTTCAGTAAGAAAATTAGCAAAGAATCCCAAAGAAGAATTAGATTTTCCTGACACTTCAACTTATCTGGAAATACTCACAGTTTTCATTAGCTTATATTAGTCAGAAAAGTCCAAAAGTATATTGTCTTACAGAGGAACAAACGTGGGTTATAATATTCTCTACAAAAATTCAAATTTTCTAAATTGAAACGAAAATTATTTTTTTCAGCTTTAAACAACTCTTATGTCTTTAATATTTTTTGAAAAAATACAAAAGTAAATGAAAAATGCCATCACTCTTTATAAAGAAAATTTATTCACATCTCATTTGTTTTGGTTCTAATGTCACAACTTTGTATTTAACTTTAGGTTTCTTATATAAACTTTAGAGTCACTCAAAATGCTCATCATAATCTTCAAATGATGATACTTAGAGTCCTGGATGTCTCAGAATCTCCTGTGAGTTTATGGATCTGTGCGTTTTCTTTTCTTTTTTTTTTTTTAATTATTTTTTATTATTATACTTTAAGTTCTAGGGTACATGTGCATAACGTGCAGGTTTGTTACATATGTATACTTGTGCCATGTTGCTGTGCTGCACCCATCAACTCGTCAGCACCCATCAACTCGTCATTTACATCAGGTATAACTCCCAATGCAATCCCTCCCCCCTCCCCCCTCCCCATGATAGGCCCCTGTGTGTGATGTTCCCCTTCCCGAGTCCAAGTGATCTCATTGTTCAGTTCCCACCTATGAGTGAGAACATGCGGTGTTTGGTTTTCTGTATACTAACTAAGCCCCGAAAACACTGCAATGTCCATGCTGCATTTCACTCCATCTTCGCCTTAAAATTTGGAATAAGGTTCCTTTGTCTATATATTAATCTTGCTAAACTATGTCAACCACATCTTAGTTACCTGGGGTAACATATATCGTTTCACTCATTTTAGGGCTTTCCTAAGACTCACCTGAACAGTGTCTTAACATGTAGGTTCAACACTTGCCTGATTTCTCCACTTCAGCTCTACAAGTTCCAGAGCTACCCTGGAAAGGCAGAAATTTGGATCAGTAATTATTGTTGTTATTATAAAATTAACTGATTCTATACATTCATAATGTAATTATCCTTTTTATCATATAAATATTAAATTCAATTTCTCCTTTATATAATACATTTGACATTCCTAATTTTTAAAAATTCTGACTTTGTCATATTTACTCATTTAGTCATTAAATATGGGCAGTTATCTGATCATTCCTAGATTATTTTTGACTTTCAGTTTAATCTATATACTGTCTCCTCATAATTTATTTCCATACCTCTGATGTCTCTATTGTTAGAGATTCTTACCATGTAAGATAATAGTTCTTTATTCCCAATTCTTCAAAATATAAACATGTCCCTATGGGAGGATTTTTTTTTATTGTAATCATGGTGGCCCAGAAGATCTTTCTGAGTGAGTGCAGAGCTCACGTGTAACAGGACCAGAGTTCATTGGCACAAGTTTCTCAGCCATTCATCCTATGGAATTATCTTATAAAAGGATGATAAAACTACCTTATGTGAATATACCTCATTGTATTAGTCAAGGTTCTCCAGAGAACTAGAATCAATTACATACACACACACACACACACACACACATATTATATATGCACATATATATATCTGTATACATTTATACACATATATACATATATAAACAGATATATATTATATAAGATACACACAAGTATATTATATATACATATACAGTATATTTGTCTATAATATAGACATATATATTTATTATACACATATATGTATATATTATATATTAATTTATAGTATTCTATTTGTATATTCTATATATATTATATATACAGACATATATGTATATTTTATGCATATATACATACACATTATATATAAATATATATATATAGAGAGAGAGAGAGAAAGAGAACCAGAGGAATATTTCTTTTATATTAAGGAATTAGCTCACAAGACTGTGTGAACTAGCAAGTCTAAAATCTGTCGACCAGGCTGGAAACACAGACAGGTGTTCATGCTGCAGTCACGAGGCAGAATTCCTTGTTCTTTATGATGCTATATATTTACTCTTCAGGCCTTCAACTGAATGGATGAGGATAATTTTCTTTTTTTACTTAAATTCAACTGATAATAGATGTTAATCACATTTACAAAATACATTCACAGCAGCACCCCACTAGCATTTGATTAAATAACTGGGTGCTATAGCTGAGCCAAGTTGACACACAAAACTATCACATTTACTTCCCTACTTTTCCTGGAAAAGTTGTTTTGCTGAGTAGTCTCACATTCTAATTTCATTGTCTTTTAATAGACAATCATGAATAATTATTATTCTTTTAACTATCACTTTTGATTTTCAAAGAAGTATCATTAATGTCATCAGCAATAAATTACATCAGGCAACTTAAGCTCTCTAAAGTTAGGTTTCTTTATATAAATGAGAGATATTAATATAATAAATAGAAATAGTAAAACTTATCTTGGTCACTGTACAGTATTTTATTTGAAAGAGCAAATGAGAGACACATATAAAAAACAAGATGGTATGCAAACACAAGGAGTTACACATGATCTCTAGACTATTGAGTTTTTTGTCTTTCTGTTTTTTTTGCTTTTTCTTCTTTTTTCTGGCATCTTTTGGATTGAGCAACTTGAAAGTGGGCTTTCTGCCACCTCACCTAAAGCTCTCCAGATTCCCCAAATGTGCGCAATCAAACATTCCATCTGAAAAAGAGAACTTTCAGCAACCAAGATTGTGTTATTAAAAAGTAAGGTCTAGAGAATGGACTTTCAGCTGTTTTTGGCTTTCACTCTTATATCCAAGGCAGTAAGGAGAATAGAAAACAGGCCTGTATACTCCATCCTCAATTAAATTAGGACTATATGAAACATGAAACTGCTAAACAAAATGAAGGGTTTCTAAAATCAATGAAGTGATATACAGGACACTGTATAAATAAGTTGCCTCCAGTTGCAGATCTTAAAAAAGTGACTCAAAAACACTCTTTTCCCGTGTAATACAGACACACAGGGCTTCTTTTTTTGGACAGGCCCTGATTTAGATTTTAAAGAAGCAATGGTTACAGAATCAAGAGATAAAGCTCATACACAATTTTTGCACTGAACAATTTGTTGGCAAAGTAGGAAAGTGCTGTGGGATGAATTCTGCACTGTGCTTAGTTCACTGTTAATACTCTGAGTGCAGATGAGGAGTATGGGTTAAAATAACATATGTAATACACAGTACTTGAAATATACTCAACACACATGCCAGCTTGGGTTCTCGTTAACACAAGGGAGAACTAAATTTTTAAAACAAAGCGAAGAAAGGGGAAAAAGGGAACCATCACAGAAGCTCTGCAGAGGTACTACAAAATGAAAGTAGGAAAATAACACGAACACACACACACACACACACACACACACACACACACACACAAATAGATTAGGAACATCATCAGAACAAAAATGTTGCTACCAAGTGGGTAAAAACTTTGACCAAATATGTATCCAAGAATAAAAATATAAAGAACGAATAAAAGTAAAATTATTTCTAATGTGAGAAGAAATAATAGATGTAGAAAAGCTTCCTAAAGAGAGGACAAAATAATTGATGGCTATGAAAATAAAAATATATTCTACAAATGAAAGATGAATTAACCATTTGAGTGTAGACATAGCTGAAATTATAGTAAGAGACTTTTTCTTAGTCCAAGTACGATAGAAAATAAAACCTAATGGGGAAAATATGTGCTAATACTTTGTCATGTGTATTTCAGGGTAACAAGAAAACTTGGGTCTAGAGTATAATAAAAAGAAAATACATGATAATGACCTACTGAGTTTCACAGAAAACATAACTGTTTGTTTCAAAGTACAGGGCATCTACAGAAAGGCTGTCTGAGAATACTATACCTCAGAACATTCTGACAAGGAGAAAGAAAAAGATAAATTGATCTGCTGGTTCTTTCTAATCTTTCTTTCCTTGTTGGACAAATTAGGTTCGTGGGATATTTACTTTTCTTCCCTTCTGATTTATGCTACATGACCCCATCATGAAGTCTCTGGGCAAGATGTCTTATGATGCAGACACTTCATTTGACTCTGGCAGGAATAAGAGGAAACAATTTTCATGGATCCAGTTGGCTGGGCTTATATATGGGGGTTCTTTCAACCTATTATGGCCAGAGGAATGGAAACTGGCCATGCTCTCAGGGGATGATAAGATAACCACAGGCATTAATAGACGGGCATGTCACAAAGTCAAAACCTGGAAGGCAGTTGTGGCCAGAAAAATCTGGGAAGACTCATAAATTAAATGCAAAAATCAATCCCTTTCACTACTTAGATCTAGTGTCCTCTATGATATCTAATATTGTATGAATATCTGAGAAGGAGATACTCTCACTTCATCCTTGAAAGAAGCAATAAAATGGTTAAAAATGGTTAAAAAATAAAGGACAGTCTTCACTGCTACAGCTCTCTCGGGCCTACAAATTATCATCTCTGCCTCCATAAAGCATTCTACATTCACCATACCTGCTGGTGGCATTTCGCTTCTCCTGGTTGTTTGCCTTGTAGGATAGCATGGATCTTCATCCTCATGGTTTCTGAAGAGTTAGTTGCCTTGCTTCTGTCAGGCTGCAGTTGTTGAATTGCCCTATTCACAGTTATCGCTGAAATTGGAACCATCACGAGATATTCAGTGAATCTCCGGAATTACAGACGTATATCTCCCTTTAGTCTGTGTATTAGCAGCCCTAGTTCCTAATAAATGGAGTCGATTATCCCAGGAAGAGCAATGATTCCTTTCTTCATTCTCTGGTTCCTTGGTATTAGTCATAGTCTAAGAAAAACCCTTACTGTCTTTCTCAGCCAAAGTATCTATTTCTCCTACCCCACTACCATCACAAGAAACTAGAAATCAAATCTATCATATGCTAAAAATAAATGGAAGAGAAGAAAAAATTAAAAATGTTTAGGCAAGATGTTTCTGCGACTTGTTCTGAAACCTGCATATTCTAGTAACACAGCAGCATATTCTGGTCCCTGATATAGTGACTATGTTTTATCCTGTAGAAGAGCACTTCGACAATGCAAGATATGCCTGGGTTGAGCTTTAGCTGTCTGTTCAGTATTCCATCCCGCCATCCTATCAGGTCAGTTGTGTCTGAATGATGTCACACATTGTAATGACTTCATTGTTGCATGCCTTGGCCTAAGACAATCTGTGTGAGATATATGAATGCAGAAGGCATTGTGTAAGCCCTGAGGTGGTATTGCTCTTACAGATACTAGAGGCTTAGAAGACAAGCCCATATTTAGAATATGAATCATGTTGGTATGTGAGAATTATTGTACCGCTTAATGTGGAATGGGCCTGATGTAATCATCAGGCTCCTGGTGTCTGGCGTGGGAGCTCAGCAAGTCTCTGCCCATAGCAAGTTGGGCACTCAGTAGTTGTAGTAACTAGGTTAGTCTTTATGTGAAAAAGCCATGTTATTGATACCACATATATCCTTTATCTCTGCCACCATGGCCACTATCTTAACTATCTGAGCACTAGAGTGACTAAGGACAGAAGAAGACTAACTCATTAACTCTACCTGCTCACTGACAGCATCCTCTGATGTGAATGCTTTCTAAGCAACATTTATATGAGACACAACTGGTGATGTTTGTGGTCTCTTCAACTTCATAATGCAAATTCCAGTTCTTAATTTTTTTTTCTAGACTTCTGAACAAACAAGTAAGGCTACTCACCATTCACCAGAATGTATTGTACATAACTCACCTATGGCTTTCTCCAGGGAGAACCCATGTCTCTGTCTATTGAAAGGATTTTTTCAATACCATACTCAAGGACCCTCTTCACTGAGGCTCTAATATGGCAGTAGCCCATTGGGAAAGACTTTGGGGTACCAGCAGTAGAAGTAATCAAGTCTGAACCATCTATTAGAGCCTAATCCAGGATGCAGCACTTCCACTTAGGAAAAGTGTTGCTTCTGTGCCTGCCTGACTTTGTGATTCAGTGGATCTAATGATGCATAGATCATGATGAGCATGCCAGGTTATATGCCTTAACCCATTGTCAGGTTCTCTATCTTTACTAGGGTGTAGCACCAGGTCAGGAGTGTTTTGCCAAAACAAGCATAGTTTTTGACTGCAGAAAACGTGCTTTAAAACTCTGGAGGTAAGTGCTATAGTGATCATATGAGGGCTCACAGAAGACTTCACCTATGATTTTTAACCACCACAGATACATAAATTACTATCTTATTTGCTAGGCCATGTGGCAAAAGAGGCAGTAAAGCTTACACTAGAGCATGGTACTGCCACTGATCTCTGTATAGCCTTGGGTCCTACTTTAAACTGGCAGCCTTCTGTGTGACCCAGTAAATATTCCTGAGTGTAGAATGTCTTCCTAAGTTCAAAGAGGCTCACCAAGCTCTTTGACTTTTCACAGTGGTAGGTGTTATGGGAATGAGGGAAGAAGACCTGTCTTTTTCCTTTGTGGGGATGTCCCAGCATGCCTCAGATGACTGTACTCCTAAAAGTTTTATCAATGTATCACGCATCTGAATTTTCATGAAGTTTATTTCCTACACTCCGGCACATATATTTCTTACAAGGACATCTAGCTCCACAGAAAGAAAAATGAACGGTATAAACAGAACACTAAAAATACAAATGGCTCTTGAACATTAAAAGATTTTCAGCCTCATTTACAAGAAGAGATATGCAAATTAAAATTACACTCTGATACTATTTTCTGTCTTTTCAGATCATCAAAGAACAAAAAGTCTGTGTTAGAGTGAGAAATAGGTTCACTTACATGTTGCTGAGTATAAATCCTAAAAATGTCTATGACAGTCAATTTAGCAATATCTATCAAAATTTTTAATGTGCACATCTAGCAATTTCTTTTTTATAATTTATTCTACTGGTAAGTTGCATGTGAATAAAATTACATATGTGAAACATTATGAAGTAGAACTTGTTTATAATTGACAAATTAAACATGATTTAACAAAAGGCTGAATAAATTAGGTCATTCAAAAGATAAAGACTTTTAGAAAGAATGATATAGATTATTAACTGCTGATAATGAATGAGCTCATATATTATATACATAATATATAATATATATACATATATTATATATATATATACACATTTATATTATATATATATATATATATAAATTTTTTTTTGAGACAGAGTTTCATTCTTTTCGCCCAGGCTGAAGTGCAAGTGGCTTGATATCAGCTCACTGCAACCTCGGCCTCCCAAGTTCTGGGGATTCTCCTGCCTCAGCCTCTTGAGTAGCTGGGATTACAGGTGCCTGCCACCATGCCCAGCTAATTTTTTGTATTTTTAGTAGAGACAGGGTTTCACCATGTTGGGAAGGCCGGTCTCAAACTCCTGACCTCAGGTGATCTGGCCACCTCGGCCTCCCAAAGTGCTGAGATTACAGAGGTGAGTCACCACGACCAGCATCCAAAATATATTTTTAAGTGAAAAAAGCAAGGCTGTGAACAATGTATGTGGCATGCTACTATTTTCATTTGTCTCTGTGTTTATGAAGAATCACTGAAACAATGCTCAAGAACCTCATTATTATTATTATTATTATTATTATTATTATTATTATTTTGAGATGGAGTCTCACTCTGTCTCCCAGGCTGGAGTGCAGCTGGGCGATCTCCGCTCACTGCAAGCTCCGCCTCCCAGGTTCACACCATTCTCCTGCCTCAGCCTCCCGAGTAGCTGGGACTACAGGTGCCTGCCACGACGCCCGTCTAATTTTTTGTATTTTTAGTAGAGACGGGGTTTCACCGCGTTAGCCAGGATGGTCTCTATCTCCTGACCTTATGATCCTCCTGCCTTGGCCTCCCAAAGAGCTGGGATTACAGGCGTGAGCCACCACGTCCAGCCAAGAATCTCATTAATTTTTATTTGTATAAATTAATGAAGTACAAATGCCATTTTGTTATACGCACGTAGATTGCATACTAGTGAAGTCAGGGCTTTTCAGATATGTATCTATCACCTGAATAACATATATTGTGATTATTAAGTCCTTTCTCATCATTCAGTCCTCCTCAACCGCCGCACCCTTCCAAGTCTCCATTGGCTATCATTCCACACTCTACATCCATGTGTACACATTATTTAGCTGCTACTTACAAGTGAGAACATGAAGTATTTGTCTTTCTGTATCTGACTTGTTTCACTTAAAATGTCCTACAGTTACCTTATTGTTGCTATAGAAGACAGATTTCATTATTTTAATGGTTGAGTAGTATTCCATTGTGCATATATACCATCTTTTGTTGATCCAATCATCTGTGGATGGGCACTTAGGTTGAGTCTATATATTTGCTATTGTGAATAGTGCTGTGATAAGCATACAAGTGCAGATGTCTTTTGTATATATTATGATAGGGATTTGATTTGCTGGGATTTCTGAATTAAATGCAAGTTCCATTTTTGGTTCTTTGAAAAATCTCTGTACTATTTTTCATAGACTTTTTACTAATTCACATTCTCGCCAACAGTATATAAGAGTTCCCTTATCTCTGCATTCTTGCCAACATCTGTTACTTTGATGTTTTAATATTAGCCATTCTGACTAAGGTAAGATGATATCTTATTGTAGTCTTAATTTGTATTTCTCTGACGATTAGTGATGCTAAGTATTTTTTATGTAACTGTTGGCCATTTGCATGTCTTTTTTTTTTCAAAAATTTCTATTCATATAATTTTCCTACTTTCAATAGAAATATTTTCTGTTGTTGAATTGCTTGAGTTCCTTCTTTATTCTGGATATTAATTCCCTCGTTAGATGCATATTTTGCAATATTTTCTCTCATTCTGAAGATTATCCGTTCACTCTGTTGATTATTTCTTTTGCCATGCAGAAACTTTTTAGTTTAATTAAGTCTCATTTGTCTATTTTGATTGCTTGTGCTTTTGAGTCTTACAGATGAGTTCTTTCCCTAGATCACTGTCCTTCAGAATATTCCGTATGTTTTATTCCAGTAGAATATTTTTATATTTACTTGTCTTACATTTAAGTACTTTATCCATCTTGAAGGTTTTTTTTTTTTTTTGTTTTTTTTTTTTTTTTTGAGACGGAGTCTCGCTCTGTCGCCCAGGCTGGAGTGCAGTGGCCGGATCTCAGCTCACTGCAAGCTCCGCCTCCCGGGTTCACGCCATTCTCCTGCCTCAGCCTCCCGAGTAGCTGGGACTACAGGCGCCCGCCACCTCGCCCGGCTAGTTTTTTGTATTTTTTAGTAGAGACGGGGTTTCACCGTGTTAGCCAGGATGGTCTCGATCTCCTGACCTCGTGATCCGCCCGTCTCGGCCTCCCAAAGTGCTGGGATTACAGGCGTGAGCCACCGCGCCCGGCCAAAGTTATTTTTATATATAGTGAGAGATAGGGGTTCAGTTTCATTCTTCTACATATGGAAAACCAATTTTCCCAACACGATTTATTGAAAAAAAATGTCCTTTTCCCAGTGTATATTCTTACTGAATTTGTCAAAGATTGATTGACTATGAAAATATTGCTTTATTTGTGGGTTCTCTATTCTGATCCATTTGTCTATGTGTCCATTTTTATACAGTGTCATGCTCTTTTGGTTATGATAGCCTTATAGTACAATTTGAAATCAGGTAATATGATACTTCCAGCTTTTTTCTTTGTGCTTAGGATTGTCGTTGGCTATTCAGTTCCTTTTTTCTTTTCTTTTCTTTTTTTTTTTTTTTTTTTGATTCAATATGAATTTTAGGATTTTTTTAAATTCTGTTAAAAATGACATTGATATTGTAATAGGGATTGCATTGAATCTGTAGATTGTTTTGGTCAGTTTGGTAATTTACAATATTAATTTTTTCAATATCTGAGCATGGGCTATTTTCCATTTATTTGTGTCATCTACAATTTCTTTCATTAGTGTTTTGTACTTTTCCTTGTAGTGATCTTTCAACTCCTTTGTTAAATATATTCCTAAATATCTCCTTTTGTGGTAGCTATTGTAAATGGCATAACGTTCTTGATTTTGTGCCCACCTAGATCATTATTGGTATATGGAAATGTTACTGATTTTGTGGTTTGACTTTTGTATCCTGCAACTTTACTAACTAATTTATCAAATCCAAGAGTTTCTTCATGGAGTTTTTCAAGTTTTTCTAGATATAAGGTTGTATTGTCAGCAAATAGGGACAGTTTGACTTTCTCTTTTCCCATTTGGATGCCTTTTATTTTTTTTCCCTTTCCTAATTGCTCTGACTAGGACTTCCAGTGCTATGTGGAATAGCAGTGATGCAAGTGAGCATCTCTGTCTTGTAGAATGTAGAGGAAATGTTTTAGAATTTTTGTCATTCAGTATAATTTTGACAGTGGGTTTGCCATATATGGCCTTTATTATTTTAAAGTATGTTCCTTTTATGCCCAGTTTGTTGACAGTTTTTTTTTCATAAAGTGGTGCTGAATTTTATCAAGTCTTTTTCTGTGTCTATTGAGATGATCATATTGTTTTTCTCCTTCATTCCGTGGATGTAATGTATCACATTTTTTGATTCATATACATTGAACTACTCTTGAATCCCTAGAATAAAACTCCCTCTTGATCATGGTGTATTGTCTTTTTGATGTGCTGTTGAATTCAGTTTGCTGGTATTTTTTTAGATGATTTTTGCATCTATGTTCATCAGGGATATTGGTCTATAGTTTCTTTTGTGTGTGTGTGTCCTTGACTGGTTTTGGTATTAGGATTATACTGGCCTCATAGAATGAGTTAGGGAGAATTCTCTCCTCAATTTTTGGGAACAGTTTCAGGAGGATTGGCATTAGTTTTTCTTTGTATGTTTGGTAGAATTTGGCTCTGAATTCATCTGGTCCTAGGCTCTTTCTTTCTTGGGAAAATTTTTATTAGTGATTCCATCTTACTACTATTTATTGGTCTGTCTGGGTTTTCTATTTCTTCCCTGGTCCAATTTTGAGGGGTTGTACATTTCCAGGAATGTATCCATTACTCTAGCTTTTCTAGTTTGTGAGTTGTTCGTAATACTCTCTGATGATCTTTTGTATTTCTGTGGCATCAGTTGTAATGTCTCATTTTTCATTTCTGCTGTTGTTTATTTAGCTCTTTTTTTTTTCATTAGTCTAGTCTCATTGCTTTTAAAAATGGTTTCCTCATAGGAGGGCAATTGAGTGTCTCTATGACCAGAATGTAAAAACAACATACAATTTGACATATACTTAGCTGTATCTTTAAAAACTTTACTATGTGCATATATTATTTAATAAACAAATGAAAAATAAATTCCACATAATCTAATTTAAAACCTCAATAAGATATCCAATTCAAAGCTTCTTTCATGTCTCTAACCCAGGTCTCTGAGCAAGGGCTTGGAAACTTGCAGTGGGAAAGAGAGTAAGATTTTCTTATTCATTTTCTCTGCATCTTCTACTTGCTGCTAGTCCTTCATAACTGAGATGGGGGAGTGTGATGGTTAATTTTAGGTATCAACTTGACTGGATTAAAGAATACCTAAAGAACTGGTAAAGCATTATTCCTGGGTGTGTCTGTGAAGTTCTTTCCAGAAGAGATTGGCATGCAAGTCAGTGGTCTAAGTGGGGAAGATCCTGCCTGAATGTGAGTGGGCACCACCAATTAGCTGGGATCTTGGAAAGAAAAAAGGCAGATGAAACGCTAATGATTGCCTGACTCTTTCTCCTGGAATTGAAACACCCTCTTCTCCTGCTGTTGGACATTTAAATTCTAGGATCTTTAACCTTTGGACTCCGAGACTTACACAAGCGGCTCCCCCTAGGTTCTCAGGTCTTCAGCCTCAAACTGAGAGTTTCACCACTGGCTTCTCTTGTTAGGAATTATTTCTATTTCATTGGCCATTTCTCTTGTGTTTCCTCCTCATCTCATCTGTATCTCTAAACAGTGCAATATCCCAGGCCTCAGTCAATACCTCATTGACACTACCTTTTCTCTCTAGGTGAGCTCATCCAAACTCATGGGTTAAAATACCTTTTGCACTTTGATGACTCCAAAGTTTGTATCTCAAATACGGATCTCTCCGGGTCTGCATTAAACTGCTAATTTTATCTCCACTTTGGATATAAATCGACATCTTTAAATTAAAATGTTGAAAATGCCTCTTGAACCCCACTTTCTTTCCTCAACCCTTCCTTTTTTTTTTCCTGTGTACTACTCCATTTCAGTAAAAAGCAACTCCAGTCATTTGGATTTATGTGTAATTCTTATTTTTATCTCATATCCCACCAGCGAATCTGTTGGCGCTAACATTAAAATGTATTTCGAGTCTTTCTTCTTCTCCTCATATCTACCACTAACTCCCTGGATCAATTCTTCATCATTTCTTGTCTGGATTATTTTAGTTGCCTACTGACAATCTGCTTCCACCTTTGCAACCTTTTATCTGCATTGCTGACAGATTGTTCCATTAAAACATAGGGCAGATATTTTCAGTTCCCTTCTTGTAACACCAAAATATTCCAATAATTTACTCTCTCACTCATAGTAATCAATTTAAAAAAAAAAAAAGTCTTCCAAAGCTTTATGTAATCATTCCCTTAACTGTCTCTTTGAGTTAACTCAGGCTTGCTCACTTCAGTCACGTTCTCCACAAACCCTAGTGTCCATTAAGATGTAGGACGCTTCTTCCACAAAGAGGTGATATCAATCCTTCTATCCCTTGAGGTGGGGGTGGGTGGCAGGTGGCTTGCAAAATTATTTGGCCAGAAGAGTGTAATGAATGTGACATCAGATCAGTTTTGAGCTTAGGCCTCAAGAAACTTGCATACCTCCATTATCCCTCTTGGAACCCTGTCCAGCCAACATGAAAATAAAACTCTGGTAGTCTGCTGAATCATGAGAGATATGTGGCCCATTGTTCCAGCCTAAATCCATTCAGGCATTAGAGAAGTAAATGAAGCCAATCTAGATTAGCCAGCTCCTGGCTGGACTACCAGTTAACTGTGTAATCCAGAAGGGTTTAGCTGAGTCAGGCTCAAATCAAACAACTTCCCAACTTACCTGTAGACTCATGAGCAATAATAAGTTTTAAGCGTTGTAGGCCACTAAGTTCTGAGGTGAGATAGCCAACTAATTCAAGACGTCTTTTTAGGTTGTTTCTATTATCTAGAATATCTACTTATATTTCCATATGACTTAGACCATAGAAAGCCCTAAATCATACTGACTCTAACAGTTTTTTTTTTCTAAACTCCCTATGCTAATTGATTAACGTCATCCCTTTCCCTTCTATTGTTCTTAGCTTCTTGTGCTCTTCCATAGCAGTCATCTTCTCTGGCTGAGAGTTTTTTGTGTTCACGAAAACTTTTATGTGTTTTATTTTGAGGTAAACAGCTAAACTATATTTCCTAACTTCTTTTGCAGTTAGTTGGGCATGGAAGTGACTCTGTCCAATGGAACACAGACAAAAATAATATGTATCACTTCTAAGCCTGGCCTATGACAACTTACTTTTTGCCTATATGACCTCCACGATGGTAGAGTCTTTATTGTTTTTCATCACTTGATCCTCAGAAATTAAAATAGAACATGATACCTAATAATCTCTTAGTATATATTTTTTGTATAGCTGTATACATTGTAATTTCAGAATACCAAAACAGAGTTTGATAGAAATTTCCAGGAAGAACAAAAATTAAGAGACTTTTACTTAGAGAAAAGAAACAGACTGATTGACTTCTCACAAGACATAGAGAATACTAAAAACAAAGGAATAGCAATATTTTCTATTGCTGTGTAACAGACTACCACAAAGATAGTGGCTTAAAACAGCATACATTTTTAATCTTGCAGTTTCATTGTGTCAGGAGGATACTATGTTGAGTACACTGCTGAAAGATCATCAGGCTGCAATCAAGGTATTGCCCAGGGGTGTGCTCTAATTTGAAACTTGGACTTTTCTTCCCAGCAGTTGTTGCCAAAATTTAGTTTTTTGTGATCATAGAACTGAGACAGTTTCCTGCCAGGTGGACCTCTCCAGAACATGGCAGTTTGTTCCTTCAAGGCCACGATAAGAACATCTCACTGCTTTGTGTCTCTACCTTCAAAGAAGGCCTGAGACTTAAGCTTTGTCTGATAAGGTCAGTCCCACCCAGGATACCCCTCTTTTGATTATTCAAAGTCCAATGATTAGGCCTTATAAAGATTAAGGCCTTCATAAGGGCCTTAATCACATCTGTAAAATACTTTCACATATGCCATATGAGATAATCTAACTGTGGGAGTGAAATCTCAGCATATCCAGAAGCCCCGCTCATCCTCAAGATTATACAAGGTAAGTACAAAAGGAGTTAAGAATCTTGGGTACCATCTTAGAATTTTGTCTACCAGAAACACTTTCAAAAGAAAAATTTTTCTGATTTAGAAATATACACCCAGACAAAATATCAGATAAAAATATTTCAGACATGTAAACTTTCTGGAAATTTCCAATGTACAGCAAAGCATTAACATGGTAGGCCTGATATTGTTCTTTACAAGAACATGCTTGTGGGGTTGGCCTTTGGCTGACATTTGGGAACTTGGCTTTGGAATGTTCCTTATGGTACTAATTGATAAGGTTGTTTTGACTGCCCGGGGCACTGTTTTGTATGTCTGCTGTATCAACATATTTAGACTGTTTATGCAAAAATGTAATTTATGGTAAATGCTTGTTTTTCTTCTGGGAGTCTGGAATTTGGTAATTATAACAGAGAGTTCCTAGCTGACCAACCCTCATTAAAAACCCTGTATCTTGCATTAGTGTCAAGAGCTTCCCTGGGCAGAAACATTCTATAAGTGTTGCAGCATTTTGTTACTGGAGAAAGGAGCATGTCCTTGCAGCCCCAACACCCTCTGAACTGGGAGGGAAAACTTGCAAGCCTCTTCTTGATCTGTTTTAGGATTTGCCTGAAGTGTCTTTTCCCCTGGCTTTGATAACCCATAGCCATAAGTGCAACTGCCTCTGGGTCCTGTAGGTTCTTCTTAAGAGTCACCACACACGGGGTTGTTGTGGGAGCCCCAAAACACCTCAAATGCACTTTATTTAAAAGAAAGTTACCAGAAGTACTCCAGAAAAATTAAGGTACGAACCAAGAAAAAGGAAATGGGGAAATCAGCAAATTCAAGGCCCCAGAGGACAACTGTGCATCAGTCTAGAGAGCAGCCAGTCTCAACTGAAGTCAAAGAGTATAAAAATATCACAAATAACAGTGGTATAACTAAGATTGTCAATAAAGTAATAATATAAGAAAAGCTGATAGTACACCACAAATGAGGCAATTGGCAAATTCACAGAAAAAGAACAAAAAAATATACTATGTATAATATAAATGATATATATCATAGGTATGTATAATGTATATGATATACAAAAATTATGTAATATAATTTGGTATAATATATTTAGTATAATATATAAATTGTATATGGTAAAGGATATTATATATGAAATTCTTTATTAGATGTAATATATTATATAATATATAATAGGTAATATATTTATTTTAATATAATAAATAATATATAATATATAAATATATACACATTCACACAAATTTAAACAAGAACTCATATATATATATATTTATTTATTTTATTTTATGTTTTTGAGACACAGTTTTGCTCTGTCACCCAGGTTGGAGTGAATGTTATTGAATGTATGGTTTTCATTAGGCACTATGCTAGATACTTTACATTTATTGCTCATGTAGTCTTCACAGAAACCTTGTGGGATATTTAAATTTCTACATTATTGATGTTGCAGCTCATAATTATGAAATATCTTCCTTGTAGTCATAAAGTAAGTAGAACTCCTGAAAGAACAGTAATTTGGGACAAAGTTTGTTTTACTTATGTCCCTATATGTCCATCACTAATACTGCCTTCAGTCTATTTCAGTACAGTTCTGTAGTTTCTTGGAAGAAATTGCTTCACTGATGTTGTTATTTGACAACTTGCCACCCACTCTCATGCTTATTGTAGGTGATTAGAGACATTTATGCAACTGAAAATAAAAGATGTGGGAAAAATACAGTGAAATCTCTTGAGGCTTTTTAGTTGTTGTTTAAAACCTTTTTACCATTTTGGTTTGTCTAAAAGTTTTCTCTCTATACAAGTCTTACTTTGACATATTACCTTATCATATACTTAATAAGAGGAGGCTGATCATATGAGGTATAGAATCGCTCTTTAGATTCTAGTTTTTAGAGTTACTATTATGAGAAGCTCATTCATGTTGATAAATAGATCTATGGGAATACAGCCAATGCTCCTAGAGTCCATACTTCCTTGTATGATAGTCCTCAAACCCTACTTAAGATAGCTAAATGGTACACATACACACAAATATATTTGATACATGGTAACAAAACTCCTGCAATAACACATATATCCAGACATTTAAAAAGTAGACCTTTATAAACCAGGATATAGACCAGGTTCACAATTTAAAGAGATTCTGTTCCTTGGATGATACCCTTCACCTTGTGACACCAAATCTGCTTGACACATCACCCTTGTGATAATGGCAATAATTGCCAACGAACTTTCTTTGCTGTCCCAAATCCAACTAATTGCTCATTTTCTCATCCTTTTCCTTGCTTACTAGTGATTGAAAAGCACAGCATTCCTTTGTGAAACTACTCAATGAATAATTGGTGAGGGATATTTTAAGATAACAAGAAATCAGCGATTGTGTAACAGCCAGAAGAAGAATTATTTTAATAGCCTTGGTCAATGATTACAGATGTGAAATAATTTACCTCTAATTTGAGTTTCCCAGATGCAGTTCTGCAGAAAGTAGTTGGACCCTTTATCGCTGCAGCAAGGACAAGAAGGTGCAGTTAAACTAAAGGAGCCTAAAAATTATATCATAAACTGAGAACCTATCTTTAATGATTTATATTTCTTTTGTTATAAATAACTTTTGAGTGAAAAATAATGCATCTTTTCTTCCATAAGTGACAGATGGTTTAGACTGGCAAATTTGCTTATAGTAAATTAATAAGAGAAAAATAATCCTTCATGTATCAAAAGGGTAACAATAGGTCAAATACTAAGATTTGGATCTATCCCCTCAGCCCTGGACCATGAATGCATATCTCTGATCTAATACAATCTTTTAAAAGATTTCTTTTGAAATATGTGTTGTGTGCATTATTTCAAGAGATGTCTGGTTAATTTCTCCTATGCTATGAAAAATTGATTTTGAACTGACCTTTTATGTGAATTAAATGTGTGTGTTTATGTGTGCATTTCACTGTGTGTAAATTTATAGTGAGAATACAACCATAAACTCAGAAGTTTGAATGTTCTTACTTACATGGCAATAACATGGAGCATATTTTCATTCCTTTAATTTTGTTTTGCAAAATGGGAGTAGCCTAAAAAATAAAGGAGAAATTTAATCTTCATTTACATAAATAAATCTAGCTATTTATTTTCTCCTATCAAAATTAATGGAGACTAAATACTTAGACAAAATAAAACGTATACCTCTGTTAGAATTCACAGGTCTTTCTTTCTTTTTTTTTTTTTTTAATTGAGATGGGGTCTCACTCTGTTGTCCAGTTTGGAGTATAGCAGTGCAATCTCGGCTCACTGCAACCTCCTGACTCCAATCACTCCACTGCAAGTGATTCTCTTGCCTTAGCCTCCCAAGTAGCTGGGATTACAGGCACTCACCACCATGTATGGCTAATTTTTTATATTTTCAGTGGAGATGGGGTTTCACTATGTTGGCCAGTCTGGTCTCAAACTCCTAACCTCAAGTGATCCACCCACCTCAGCCTCCCAGAGTACTGGGATTATGGCTGTGAGCCACCATGCCTGCCTGTAATAGTCTTCTGACAGTCACTCTATCGCTGTTTTTATTTAACTCTGAATTACAGAAAATTCTACTACTATGACTTACACTAATTATTAATTATAGGTTAACATTTCTCATATAAAGACATTCTGAAGGAGGGAATCCAGAGCAGGTTGGCTTAACGTGGCATTGATAACCTGGCAATCTTTATTTTCCTACTTCACTAATTTTAGCCTGTGATTTTGGTTGCTATGATCACAGGATGATTGATCTATAGGCAGGAACATGTTTCAATTAATTTAAGAAGAAGGGAAAACACAAAAAGAAGATAGGCCCTCCACAGATTGCTTTGCATAACTAATCATCGTATTGGAAGACATATATAATATGGGAAAACATATACTTTATCTTTACTATCTCATAAAGGAAAACAAGGACATTAATTTGTAAATATCTTGTGAGAAGTCCATTCAATGTGCTCTATAGTTATTAATCAAAATGCTCTCCTTTTAATTAGAAGGAGATGAGTGACTTTGAGGATTCAGTTGAACACTAGAGAGAAATGAAAGTCACTCCCTAGGAAAAGTGAAATTTTTTTTCCATACATTTCCTACATATGGTAGTAAATCATATTTTTTATTTGCTTAGATTTGTCTGTTTTTTTGGAGGAGGGGAGCAATATCCATTATAGATCTTTATTTTGGAGCCGCATGTTTGTTATGTATACGTTGTTAGCACCTCGGGAAAAAAAAATCACTTGTTTGTATTTCTCTTTTTGTTTTCTGGCACATAGCATTGTTTAGGACATCAACAGACATCTACAAATGCTGATAGATTAAATTAGTGTGTGTTTTAATATTAATATATCAAATTTATATATCAATTTTAATATATCAAAAAATTGTTACTTGAAGAGGTTTTAAGGAAAACCTTTATTTACTACAGCTCTTATAAGATTAACATAGTTTGGTGAACAATATTAAGAACTTCAGAAATATGAGTAATATTTTATATGTACACCAAAATTAATATATTTGAAATTGAATTTTTAGAGATACTTCCCTTATTTCACTGCATCTTGTCATGCTACTCAATATGGATGTAATTCCACATCGGCATAATGCATATTACACAGTATTGCTTTCCACAGACAGCTTGCGAGTCATTTCTGCTATCTTTTTCCATGTGATTGTCGTGACAACCTGACCAAACTTATTACAGCTTTAAGGCAGAGAATGGATGGGGTACACTGATTAAAATAACAGAAATAATTTTTGGCACCAAAATCTTTTTAGGGTCTTTTTGTAGGGGACACTTATATTTTTAAGATGAAGAATGAATGAGGATTTGTATACTTTTACATGCTCACATATTTTCTATATAATTTGGTATATTAAGCCTATATACAGTTCTCTTACAAACTGCATACTCCTACATTTAAAAAAAAAAAAAACTTTCATTGTAAGCATTAGAGAACCACAGCAAAGAGATATATATATGTGTGTGTGTGTGTATGTGTGTGTGTGTGTATCGCTCTTGCTCTCCTACTTTTGATGATGAATGAAATGAAATGAGAAGACACTAGGATATTAAGTGGTAGATCTATTATTTAAATTTAGGATTTAGTATACGTATACTTAGAATTGATTTTTTGACCAGCTTTTGCTTTAGTTTAATCTTATTAAACTGGGCTAAGCAAAAATGATTCAAAACAGAGGTTGTGCGGGCCTCACTGGAAATCATTGAGATATGTGATTTTATTTTGCTTCTGGGAACATGCCCCTTGCCTTGGAGATGAGCATGGCCGTATGGTCTGTGTTGGCCAAGATAATGTGAACCTATGTTGACATATATATTTTCTGAGCAGAAGGATTTAAAAATCATGAATGGTTATCCATGCACTCGTCTTCTGCCACTGCAATAATGAAAGCACATGTTAATATGGAGTGCCAAGAAATCAAAGCAGCCTGGAATGATGAGTTGACACAAAAGACAGCTGCCCTGGAGAGTCATTCAGAAACACAGGAGACTGCATGACTGACAAATAAACTTTACTTAAAGTTTCTGATCCCTTGATAATGTTATTAGTGTAATAATGGTAAGACTACCTAGGCTAAACATCTAGATCCTCAAAAACTTGAGAGATAAGATTAAAGATTTCAAAATTATCTATTTATTTTACTAATAAAATGTAAGGTGAGGGAGAAATCTAATCACAATGTGGGGGAGCTGCAAGTAGGCCTTCTAAATAAATTGAAAAAGACAGTCTTCACTACCTCCAAATCACAGGTATAGGTGGAGTCCCTACTTGGAAACCTTCTCGAGAAAAGCACGTCAGTGGTGAGAAGTCTGAACCTTGATGGCAGATTCACTACCAACAGGGAAAGGGGAGAACAGAGTTCAACATGACCAGTTTATGGTCACCAAATTTTCTAATTAGTTGAAGTCATTACGTGTCCCCTGAGAGTTAAGACAATAATGAATAAAGGCTGGAAATATACCAGGAGCTCCACTTGAAAGAAATGAGGATGGAAGAGACGTCTACCTGATGTTGCCCTACAGGACTCTTTAGTCCTGACTTTCTTCTCCAGTTACACATATATTCCTTTATTTATTTATTTATTTATTTATTTATTTATTTATTTATTTATTTTGAGACGGAGTCTTGCTCTGCCGCCCAGGCTAGAGTGCAGTGGCCGGATCTCAGCTCACTGCAAGCTCTGCCTCCCAGGCTTAAGCCATTCTCCTGCCTCAGCCTCCCCAGTAGCTGGGACTACAGGCGCCCGCCACCTCACTCGGCTAGTTTTTTGTAGTTTTTAGTAGAGACGGGGTTTCACCGTGTTAGCCAGGATGGTCTCAATCTCGTGACCTCGTGATCCGCCCGCCTCGGCCTCCCAAAGTGCTGGGATTACAGGCTTGAGCCACCGCGCCCGGCCTTACACATACATTCCTATATTTTATTTTGAAGACATATGCACATGTCGTTTCCTTTTAAAATGTTTTCCAGTCTCTCATTATTCAGGCATTTCTTATTTATCATTCAAATCTCTACTCAATAATCCTTTCCCCAGTTAAACTTTCCCTGCATTCTTAATTAGTTCAGTTTTCTTTATTGAAAGGTTTTTTACAGCATCATACATCTCTTATGTACCTATGACATTTGTGATTTTGTAATCATTATATCATTAATTGTATTAATATATGTCTCTCTCATATGGTTATCAATTGAATAATATTATGTCTGTTTTCTCCATGATTTGTTTTGCATCCCTAGCATGTTGGAACTCTCTCTGGCTCCCTCACTCTGCCCTTTTCTCTCTCTCTCTCTCTCTCTCCCTTCTACATTTGATCTCTCTGCCTCCTCCTACCTAAAGCCAGGTGTTGGTGGAAGAGCCTGGGATGGCAATACTGAGCAGAATATATCAAGGACAATGATTCCTTTCATCTGTTTTTACCCAACCTTCCTTGTTTGTGTTATCCTTGCTACAAGGTCAAAGCTGTGTCACTGTCACAGTGTTGTTCAGGCCCCACTCAGGAAGTAAAGTGGAAGTATGAGAAAACCAATTTTATTTGAATTGAGTGACCCAGAATTTCCCCACAGCATTTCTATTAAGTGTTACCAGCTCCCAGGGAGGTTAGGGAACATTATCTGGGCAGGCAGACAGTTAAAACTCTTACTAATAAAGAAATGTAGAATAGATTTTGTGGAACAACTAACCATTTGCCACATAGCCTATTTAGAAAAGAGGATTCTGACTGCAAGAATCACAGCATTATTTAAAATATTTATTCCAGCATCGTTTCAATTTTTTGTTACTTGGCCTTAAGATTTTTTTAAGTTTTGCTTCTTTCTTAAGTAATTCATCTTTGTTCCAAGAGTTTAAATAAATTTTAAATTTCATAATGCAATTTAATGGGTAATATAGAAATTCAGGAACAAAATTACATTTACATAAAACTGTTAGACTTGGTGAGGTGGCTCATGCCTGTAATCCCAGTACTTTGGGAGACTGAGGGGAGCAGACCACGAGGTCAAGAGATGGAGACCATCCAGACTAACAGGGTGAAACCCCCTCTACTAAAAATATTTAAACAAAATTAGCCAGGTTTGGTGGTACGTGCCTTTAATCCCAGCTGCTAGAGAGACTGAGGCATGAGAATCACTTGAACCCGGGAGGCCGAGGTTGCAGTGAATTGAGATCGCGCCACTACACTCTAGCCTGGGCTGTAGAGCGAGATTCCGTCTCAAAATAAAATAAAATAAAATAAAATAAAAATAAAAAAATAAAAACAGTTAAATAATCCTAATCCATTAAAGAAAAATATTTAAAAACAAACAACACACAAGGAACATTTTCCAAAATGTTTTGCTAAATTAGAAGGGATTGCTGATTTACCTAAGCTACTTTATAGCACAGGTTTTCAAATTCTGTTAAGAAATGTTATAAATTTTGAGTAGAACCCTAAGGAGTCACTGTGTATGTGTGAGGGTGGGAAGGTGGCATTGTAGCTCATCTTAAGGAAACTGAAAATGCTGAACTTTGAACTTTTTCCTGGAGTTTTGACTATTGCAAATAAAACTGCTAGGAACTTCATATGTAAACATATATGTGTATGTGTGTATATGTATCACATATGTATTTTATTTACATACATTTTTGTTGCAAATATACATGCAAATTGAATTGCTGGATCATAATCACATGTTTAATCTTTGAAGGAACTGCAAAAAGCCAAAATGCTTCCCAAAGTTGTTCTAAAAATTAGCTACTGAAATCATCTGGGCCAGGACATTTATTTTTTTACAAGCTTTTAAATCACAGATTCCATTTATTTAATATTTAGGACTGCTCAGGTAATCCACAATATGTTGGAAGAGCTTTGGTAGTTTGTGTTTTTTAAGGAATTTATGCATTTTCTCTACTTTTTCTAATTTATGTGTACAGAATTGCTGGTAGGGTTCCCTTATTCTCATTTTAATAGCTAGAGGATTTCTAGGCATAACTTTAGGATCTCTCTTTGTTTTGGTAATTTTTTTTTTTTTTTTTTGCTCTGAATTCTACTTTTTCTTATAGCCACTTCTGGTTTCTTTTCAAAAATGAATGTTTATATGGTATATCTTATTTATTCTATTACTTTCAACTTATCTGTATATTTGAAGTAAGCTTTTTGTAAATATGGTTGTACTTGGAGTTACTTTTGTACACCATGTTCATTTTAAATAGTGCTTTTTCCAATAAAAGTGACAAGATACAAAATTCTACTGTCTTCACACACACTGAGATTCAAAGACATCAACTAGAAATTTCAGTGTGTGTTTCATGGTCTTGCAAGAAGTAGAAAGTCATTTACAGGTATTTTCTAGTTTAGTATTTTTAAAAAGCACCCCTTAGGAATTCAGCAGATGATACATCTTAAATTAGTGTTAAAGGTAAGCAGTGGCCTATGCTGAGCCTTGGAATTCTCTGAAATTAGTCATTAGTGAATTTCACAATCGTAAGGTAAAGTACAAGGATACTATGGGGCATAGAAGAAAGCTGATTTTATGATAAAAAAATTAAAGAAATAAAATATTCCCTTAGGATCATCAATCATTTTTGAAATAAAAAATTAAGAAAGAAATTATCAGAAATTTTATATTCTTATAAATATCCGCATGACTATATCTTCACATTTTTTCTAGTTCCAAAGGATTAAGTTCACCATACTTCTCAGAGTGTGACCCAGGAAAGAGCTCTTTTGTGTGTGTGTATGCACATACGCATGCATGTATACATTTATCCTTCCCTTTTCCTTCTCCAATCATGTGACAGGTATTTTAATTCCCTTAATATTACATTTTAATAAATGTGAATTTTGTAACATCCACTTTATCTTTATTTACTTTCAAATTTACAAATTTTTATTTAATTTTTTTTTTTTTTTTTTTTTTTGAGACGGAGTCTCACTCTGTCACGCAGGCTGGAGTGCAGTGATGCAGTCTCGGCTCACTACAGCCTCTGCCTTCCAGGTTCAAGCAATTCTCCTGCCTCAGCCTCCCGAGTAGCTGGAATTACAAGCACACACCACGACGACTAGCTAATTTTTGTATTTTTAGTAGAGGTGGAGTTTCACCATGTTGGTCAGGCTGGTCTTGAACTCCTGACCTCAGGTGATCTGCCCACCTTGGCCTCCCAAAGTACGTGAGCCACCGTGCCCAGCTTATTTTAAAATTGATGCAAGATTTTTCTTGGCCCCTTCATCGGATTTGTGACAGGGACAAATGTTTACTTGGCCCAGTGTGCTCAACCCCTTGTGAAAAGGAGCGTAGGAGTGAGCTAATGCAGGACCAGCTGACTACTCCAGGCGCCAGTGAGAGCAAGCTCTGTGCAGGACCTGTGGCAGCACCCTACTCGGGAAGCCTGTGACCCCAAAACACCAGAGGATGTATTATAGCTCTCCTTTAGTTCCACCGTCTGTAGGATGGCTGTGTGTTAACAGCTCAGTTGAACCCTTGCCTCATCACGTGGGGCCGCTGCCCTCCACCAGTGAGGGCAAAGGTCTGGTGTGACAGCCTTTTTGGGTATCCACATTTGGTGGGCCCGAACTCTTGTCTGACATAGAAGAGGAATGAGGTCGCGTGGGCACTTGAAGGATTATGAAGGTAGACAATTTTTTTGAGCAGTGGGAATGGTTCTCAAAGGAGACGGGAGCTGGAGAGGGGAGGGGAAGGCAGATGGTTCTCCCTGAATTCCAGCCATCTTCACTGAAGTCAAGGTGTCTCTTTTTCCCCCAAATCCAGCTATCTTCTCTCCAAAGTCAACCCGTCTCTTCTTCTCCAAAGTCCAGCCATCTTCTTTCCAAAGTCAAGTGGCCTCTCTCCTCTACTGACTGAACCTGTAGCCTTTATAGGCACAAGATGGGGATCGGGTGGGCCATAGGTAGTTTTGAAAAATGTAATATTCGATAGGTAAAAAGATATTATTCAGAAAGAACCAATCAGGAGAGAGCAGGAAAACAGAAATAGAAGTTCTTACTTTGGGCCACAGGTTTTAGGCTACTTTGGGTTGAAGGTGCGGTTTCACCAGGGACCTGCCCCTGTTGGCCTAGAATTTCTCTGTCTCCTCCCTCTATCAAAATTACGATAATAAAATTATACTGAAGGCTTCATATGGTTCCCTGTACACTATTTTGGTGATATTATAATATTTTGTTCACATTGTAAAATTCTCTGTAAATAATCCAAGTGGAAACTCTCATATTATAAATAAAAACTAGATACATCCCCACTGACATTTCTAGTTAAGACTTTTTTGGTTTCAGATAGTAGGTTAATATGCAATATCTGTTACCTGTGATTCTCCAAATTTAGTTATGAATAAAATAGTAGATTCCCATTTCCAATACAACGTAATTAGATATCAAGCACCATGCTAAATGATTTTTGTGGGTTTTCTCACTTAATTGTTAAAAAATTCCCACAAGTTATTTGTTATTATTATTCCACTTTTTCAGATTAGAAAAGCAAATCTAAGGAGAAATTCCAAAATTTTCATTTTTAAAAGCACTCCACATGATTCTATTATAGGTGGTTCAGAAAATGGGTGAGTTATATCATACTTCCATATTAGAATTGATAATATATGGATATGATTTGCAGTATATTAACATGATAAAATATGTAAAATTTTCTAAATTTTTGTTTTTAGGTTTAACCAGTAATCTAAAGTGCTGCAGGAAAACTGTATTTGTACAAAGAGAAGAAAGATGTGTTCCTTTTATATGAATATGTATGATGAAGCCAATAGAGGAAAATATTTCCTTATTTTTTAATTACATATTCAACCAAATTGTTTTTGATACTGAACTTTTTGATCTTAGATACATCATTTAATCATAATTTGAATGTCTTTAAGCTGAACATTGTCATTGTTTTGACATTCCCCAAGCTCCTTGATTCTTAATTAGGATTGAACTATCAAATAATAACTACAGCAGATTAATCTTTTTAGAATGCTTAAATTGTTTATGAACAACCCATACAACCCATATTCACAATCCATTTCTAAAACTTAATTTTTATTCACTTGTATTTTTTTAGAGAGATGCATCTTTTATTTTAAAATAGTGGTAAATTTAAAAATTTGATGCATTTTCCTCAAGATCAAAGATAAATCATTTGCATATTTTATATTATCTTTGTTGGGAGCCATACTTTTTCTTCATCAATCACCTTTAGACAAACTGAAGTTATCTGAAACATGAACTACCCCTGTAGTGCTTGCTTTGACTATTTCAATGGAAGATTTATGTTAAGATTTTGAGCAACTAAGAGCAACAGTTTTAGATATGAGACTATTGAGCCTATCCAAGAAGCTAAGTTGTCTTTGGGTCTCAGAAAATTATTTACAACCAGACACAGGGATGAAAATATTTCTGTGAAGTCCATTGGAAGAGAAAATATTGATTGATTCATCTGTATAATAATTATGTTTAGAAATGGCAACTTGGGTGGGTCCGTCTCCTTAAGGAAAATAACCAAGCCCAATATTTAGGTAAAGTATTTATAAAGATAAGTACAAACACTATTCTATATAAACACAGGAAATTGTTACCAAAAGTTAATTTTTTACCCTTACAGAATCCCTAAAGGATCTAATAAAGTCAGAGTCAAGATAGATTAAAACAATGTCCTAAGTCTCCTTGGAGGCAAATTTATGATTCCTTATGGGAAGATTTTCTGAAGAGAAAATGCAAAGGTTGAAGTTTAAGTTTACCACCCAAGCTTCTGACTAAAGACTCACTATTTATTGCTCATTGATCATTTAGTCAGGAACATTTACAATGCTTGATAAAAAGTGAAGTATGGTTGTTGAAAGAATGTTTTACTTGACTTATTTGAATGAGCAAAATCTCTATTGCACTTCAATTTTTCCTCACAACTCTAATATTTGTCTCTATACATCTTTGCCATTTTAATGTGTACTGGATTAAAATAAGAACACTTTATTGTATGGTTCTTCTCCAGTTCTACACAAATTCAAACATGGACGACTTTCATCTGGTAGCCTTAATTACCTAGTCCCTGAACAAGTCCTGAACAGGGCAGGAGTATTTATTTTTCTACATCTGTATCAATATTTATATCCTGTACATCTGAAGTAAAACAGTATCTTTCTTCCCTGATATATACTGTTCTCTTTAGCATCTACTATACTTTTGCATTTCATTGTTCTGTACTTCTAGTAGATGTTAAAAATCAAATTCAGTTTACAGAAAAAAAGGCAAATTTTTTGGCTTGTTAATTTGGTTAGGTTTTTTATAGATTCTGGATATTAGACCTTTGTCAGATGCACAATTTACAATGATTTCTTCCCATTCTGTAGGTTGTTTGGTTATCCTGCTTATAGTTTCTCTTGCCATGCAGAAGGTCTTTAATTTAATTAGGCCCAATTTGTCAATTTTTTTTGTTGTTGTTGTTACAATTGCTTTCAGCATTTTTGTCATGAAATCTTTGCTCAGTCATATGTCAAGAATGGTATCTCCTAAGTTATCTTGCAGAGTTTTTATAGTTTTAGATTTTACATTTAAGTCTTTAATCCCTCTTCAGTTAATTTTTGTGTATGGTGTAAGGAAGGGATCCAGTTTCAATTTACTGCATATGGTACCTAGTTATCCCAGCACCATTTATTGAATCAGAAAAGTCGGCAAAGGACATGAACAGACAATTTTCAAAGGATAACATACACGTGGCTGACAAGGATATGAAAAAACACACAATGTAACTAATCATTAGAGAAATGCAAATCTAAACTGCAATGAGATACCAGCTCACATCACTCAGAATGGCTATTATTAAAAAGACAAAAAATAACAAATGCTACCAAGGTTTTAAAGAAAATGCTTATAACTGCAAGTGGTACTGTAAATTAGTCCAGTCATGGTGGAAAACAGTTTGGCAATTTGTGAAGAACTTAAAACAGAATTGCTATTTGATATGATTTCGCTGGGTCCCCACCCAAATCTCATCTTGAACTGTAACTCTTAAAATTCCCACGTGCTCTGGGCAGAACCCACGGGAGCTAATTGAATTATGGTGGCAGGTCTTTCCTGCACTGTTCTCTTGATGGTGAATGAGTCTTATGAGATCCAATGGTTTTAAAAACGAGTTTCTCTGCACAAGTACTCTCTTTTTGACTGTCACCATCCACGTAAGAGGTGATTTGCTCCTCTTTGCCTTCTATCATGATTGTGAGGCCTCCCCATCCATGTGGAACTATAAGTCCATTAAGCCTCTTTTCCTTCCCAGTCTCAGGTATGTCTTTATTAGCAGTGTTAAAACAGACTAATACAGTAAAGTAGTACCAAGAGTGAGGCACTGCTGAAAAGATAAGCAAAAATGTGGAATGAACTTTGAAACCGGGCAACAGGCAGAGGTTGAAACAGTTTGCAGGGCTCAGAAGACAGGAAAATGTGGCAAAGTTTGAAACTCCCTAGAGACTTGTCGAATGGCTTTGACCAAATGCTGATAATGATATGGACAATGAAATCCACGCTGAGGCAGTCTCAGATGGAGATGAGGAACTTGGGAAATGGAGTAAAGGTAATTCTTGCATGTTTTAGCAAAGAGACTGGTGGCATTTTGCCCCTGCCCTAGAGACATGTGGGACTTTGAACTTAAGAGAGATAATTTAGTGTATCTAGTAGAAGAGCTTTCTAAGCAGCAAAGCATTAAAGAAGTGACTTGGGTGCTGTTAAAGACATTCAGTTTCAAAAGGGAAACAGACCATAACAGTTTGAAAAATTTGCAGCCTGACAATGTGACAGAAAAGAAACTCCCATTTTCTGAGGAGAAATTTGGATAACTAATGAGGAGCCAAATGTTAATCATCAAGACAATGGGGAAAATTTCTCCAAAGTATGTCAGAGACCTTTGCAGCAGCTTCCTCCCATCACAGGCCAGTAGGCCTGGGAGGAAAAAGTGGTTTTGTGGGCCAGGGCCAGGGTCCCTGTGCTGCGTGCAGCCTAGGGACCTGGTGCCCTTCATCCCAGCCCCTCAATCTGCAGCTGAAAGTGGCCATTTTAGAGCTTGGGCCATGGCTTCAGAGGGCATAAGCCTCAAGCCTTGGGAACTTCCACATGGTTTTGAGCCTATGAGTGCACAGAAGTCAAGAATTGAGGTTTGAGAACCTTTGCCTAGATTTTGGAAGATGTATGGAAATGCCTGGATGCCTAGGCAAAAGTTTGCTATAGGGGTAGGGTCCTCATGGAGAACGTCTGCTAGAGTAGTGTGGAAGGGAAATGTAGGGTAGAAGCCCCCACAGAGAGTCCCTACTGGTGCATCACCTAGTGGAGCTATGAGAAGAGGGTCACCATCCTCCAGACCCCAGAATGATAGATCCACTGACAGCTTCCACTATGCTTCTGAAAAAGACACAGACACAGTGTCAGCCCTTGAAAGCAGCTGGAAGGGAGGTTGTACTCTGCAAAGCCACAGGGCTGGAGCTGCCCAAGACTATGGGAACTCGCCTCTTGCTTCATTGTGACCTGGATGTGAGACATGGAGTCAAAGGAGATCACTTTGGAACTTTAAGACTTAACTTCCCTGCTATATTTCAGGTTTGCATGGGGCCTGTAGCCCCTTTGTTTTGGCCAATTACTCCCATTTGGAATGGCTGTATTTACCCAATGACTGTACCCCCATTGTATCTAAGAAGTAACTAACTTGCTATTGATTTTATAGGCTCATAGGCAGAAAGGACTTGCTTTTCCTCAGATGAAATTTTGGACTGTGGACTTTTTCTGTGAACAGAAAACCAAATACCACATGTTCTCACTATAAGTGGGAGCTAAATATTGAGTACATATGGACACAAAAAAGGTAATGACAGGTATTGAGATCTACTTGAGGGTGGAGGTTGGCGAGGTGAGGATTGAAAAACTACCTATCAGGTACTATGCTTGTTACCTAGGTGATGAAATAGTCTGTACACCAACACCACATGACTGTGGACAGTTAGTGCTAAAATGAGTTAAGACTTTGGGGGACTGTTGGGAAGGTGTGATTGGTTTTAAAATTTGAGGGCATGGTACATCTAGTTCTAGATCCTTGAGGAATCGCCATACTGTTTTCCATAATGGTTGAACTAGTTTACAATCCCACCAACAGTGTAAAAGTGTTCCTATTTCTCCACATCCTCTCCAGCACCTGTTGTTTCCTGACTTTTTAATGATCGCCATTCTAACTGGTGTGAGATGGTATCTCATTGTGGTTTTGATTTGCATTTCTCTGATGGCCAGTGATGATGAGCATTTTTTCATGTGTCTGTTGGCTGTATGAATGTCTTCTTTTGAGAAATGTCTGTTCATATCCTTTGCCCACTTTTTGATGGGGGAGTTATGTAAATGACGAGTTGATGGGTGCTGACGAGTTGATGGGTGCAGCACACCAACATGGCACAATATACATATGTAACAAACCTTCACGTTATGCACATGTACCCTAGAACTTAAAGTATAATAATAATAAATAAATTTAAAAAAAATAAAATAAATAAAATAAAATATGAGGGCATGAGATTCGGGAGGGGCCAGTGGTGGAATTATATGGTTTGACTCAGTCCTCACCCAAATCTCTTCAATTGTGACTCCCACAATTCCCAAATGTTGTGGGAGGAACTTGGTGGGAATTATTGGGGTGGTTCTTTCCTGAACTGTTCTTGTGATAGTGAATGATTCTTACGAGATCTGATGGTTTTAAAAACTAGAGTTTCCCTACACATGCTCTCTCTTTTTGCCTATTGCTATCCATGTAAGATGTGATTTGCTCCTCCTTGCCTTCTGCCATGATTATGAGGCATCCCCAGTCACGTGGAACTGTAAATCCATTGAACCTCTTTTTCTTCCCAGTCTCAGGTATGTCTTATCAGCAATGTGAAAACAGACTAATACACCATTTGACCCAGCAATCTCATTATTGAATATATACCCAAAGACATATAAGTCATTCTAGCATAAAGACACATGCATAATATGTTCATTGCAGCACTATTCACAATAGCAAAGACATGGAATCAACCTAGGTACTCATCAATGGTAAATTGGATAAAGAAAATGTGGTAGGTCATTAAAGGATATCTGGGGGGTGGAGCAAGGTGGCTGAATAGGAACAGCTCCAGTCTCCAGCTCCCAGCGCCAGTGACACAGAAGACGGATGACTTCTGCATTTTCAACTGAGGTACAGGGTTCATCTCACTAGGGAGGGCCGGACAATTGATGTTGGTCTGCTGCTGCAGCCCGGCCAGCGAGAGCTGAAGCAGGATGAGGCACTGCCTCACCTGGGAAGTGCAAGGGGGAAGGGAATCCCTTTTCCTAGTCAGGGGAACTGAGACACACAACACCTGGAAAATCGGGTAACTCCCACCCCAATACTGTGATTTACCAAGGATCTTAGCAAACGGCACACCAGGAGATTATATTCTCAACCTGGCCAGGAGGGTCCCATGCCTGCAGAGCCTCCCTCATTGCTAGCACAGCAGTCTGCAATCTAACGGCAAGGCAGCAGCGAGGCTGGGGGGGGAGCCCGCCCTTGCTGAGGATTAAGTAGGTAAACAAAACCGCTGGGAAGCTTGAACTCGGTGGATCCCGCAGCAGCTCAAGGAGGTCTGCCTGTCTCTGTAGACTCTACCTCTGGGGACAGGACACAGCTAAACAAAAAAGAAAGCAGCAGAAACCTCTGCAGACACAAACGACCCTGTCTGACAGCTTTGAAGAGAGCAGTGGATCTCCCAACATGGAGGTTGAGATCTGAGAACAGACAGATTGCCTGCTTAAGTTGGTCCCTGACCCCTGTGTAGCCTAACTGGGAGACATCCCCCACTATGGGCAGACTGACACTGCTGATACCCAGGCAAACAGAGTCTGGAGTGGACCTCAAGCAATCTCCAACACACCTACAGCTGAGGGTCCTGACTGTTAGAAGGAAAACTATCAAACAAGAAGGACACCCACACCAAAATGCCATCAGTACGTCACCATCATCAAGACCAAAGGCAGATAAAACCACAAAGATGGGGAAAAAGCAGGGCAGAAAAGCTGGAAATTCAAAACGTAAAAGCGCATCTCCCCCTCCAAAGGAACGCAGCTCATCGCCAGCAACGGATCAAAGCTGGACGGAGAATGACTTTGACGACTTGAGAGAAGAAGACTTCAGTCCATCAAACTTCTGAGATCTAAAGGAGGAATTATGTACCCAGCGCAAAGAAACTAAAAATCTTGAAAAAAGAATGGAAGAATGGATAACTAGAATAATCAATGCAGAGAAGGCCATAAATGAACTGACAGTGATAAAAACCATGACACGAGAAATATGTGACAAATGCACAAGCTTCAGTAACCGACTCGATCAACTGGAAGAAAGAGTATCAGCGATTGACGATCGAATTAATGAAATAAAAAGAGAAGAGAAGTCTAAAGAGAAAAGTGGAAAAAGAAATGAACAAAGCCTTCAAGAAGTATGGGATTATGTGAAAAGACCAAATCTACGTCTGATTGGGGTGCCTGAAAGTGAGGGGGAAAATGGAACCAAGTTGGAAAACACTCTTCAGGATATCATCCAGGAGAACTTCCCCAACCTAGTAAGGCAGGCCAACATTCAAATTCAGGAATAAAGAGGATGCCACAAAGATACTCCTCGAGAAGAGCAACTCCAAGACACATAATTATCAGATTCACCAAAGTTGAAATGAAGGAAAAAATGTTAAGGGCAGCCAGAGAGAAAGGTCGGGTTACCCACAAAGGAAAGCCCATCAGACTAATAGCAGATCTCTTGGCAGAAACTCTGCAAGACAGAAGAGAGTGGGGGCCAATATTCAACATTCTTAAAGAAAAGAATTTTCAACCCAGAATTTCATACCCAGCCAAACTAAGTTTCATAAGTGAAGGAGAAATAAAATATTTTACCGATAAGCAAATGCTTAGAGATTTTGTCACCACCAGGCCTGCCTTACAAGAGACCCTGAAGGAAGCACTAAATATGGAAAGGAACAACTGGTACCAGCCATTGCAAAAACATGTCAAAATGTAAAGACCATCGATGCTAGGAAGAAACTGCATCAACTAATGGAGAAAATAACCAGCTAATATAATGACAGGATCAAGTTCACACATAAAAATCTTAACCTTAAATGTAAATGCACTAAATGGTCCAATTAAAAGACACAGACTGCAAATTTGATAAGGAGTCAAGACCCATCAGTTTGCTGTATTCAGGAGACCCATCTCACATGCAGAGACACACATAGGCTCAAAATAAAGGGATGGAGGAAGATCTACAAAGCAAATGGAGAACAAAAAAGAGCAGGGGTTGCAATACTAGTCTCTGATAAAACAGATTTTAAACCATCAAAATCAAAAGAGACAAAGAAGGCCATTACATAATGGTAAAGGGATCAATTCTACAGGAAGAGCTAACTATCCTAAATATATATGCACCCAATACAGGAGCACCCAGATTCATAAAGCAAGTCCTTAGAGACTTACAAAGAGACATAGACTCCCATACAATAATAATGGGAGACTTCAACACTCCACTGTCAACATTAGACAGATCAATGAGACAGAAAGTTAACAAGGATATCCAGGAATTGAACTCATCTCTGCAGCAAGCAGACCTAATAGACATCTACAGAACTCTCCACCCCAAATCAACAGAACATACATTCTTCTAAGCACCACATCGCACTTATTCCAAAATTGATCTCATAATTGGAAGTAAAGCACTCCTCAGCAAATGTATAAGAACAGAAATTATAAAAAACTGTCTCTCAGACCACAGTGCAATCAAACTAGAACTCAGGACTAAGAAACTCAACCGAAACCGCTCAACTACATGGAAACTGAACAACTTGCTCCTGGGTACATAATGAAATGAAGGCAGAAATAAAAATGTTATTTGAAACCAATGAGAACAAAGATACAACATACCAGAATCTCTGGGACACATTTAAAGCAGTGTGTAGAGGGAAATTTATAGCACTAAATGCCCACAAGAGAAAGCTGGAAAGATCTAAAATTGACACTCTAACATCACAATTAAAAGAACTAGAGAAGCAAGAGCAAACACATTCAAAAGCTGGCAGAAGGCAAGAAATAACTAAGATCAGAGCAGAACTGAAGGAGATAGAGACACAAAAAACCCTTCAAAAAAATCAATGAATCCAGAAGTTGGTTTTTTGAAAAGATCAACAAAATTGATAGACCGCTAGCAAGACTAATAAAGAAGAAAAGAGAGAAGAATCAAATAGACGCAATAAAAAATGATAAAGGGGATATCACCACGGACCCCACAGAAATACAAACTACCATCAGAGAATACTATAAACACCTCTACGCAAATAAACTAGAAAATCTAGAAGAAATGGATAATCTCCTGGACACTTACACTCTCTCAAGACTAAACCAGGAAGTAGTTGAATACCTGAATACACCAATAGCAGCCTCTGAAATTGAGGCAATAATTAATAGCCTACCAACCAAGAAAAGTCCAGGACCAGATGGATTCGCAGCTGAATTCTACCAGAGGTACAAGGAGGAGCTGGTACCATTCCTTCTGAAACTACTCCAATCAATAGAAAAAGAGGGAATCCTCCCTAACTCATTTTATGAGGCCAACATCATCCTGATACCAAAGCCTGGCAGAGACACAACAATAAAAGACAATTTTAGACCAATATCCCTGATGAACATTGATGCAAAAATCCTTAATAAAATACTGGTAAACTGGATCCAGCAGCACATCAAAAAGCTTATCCACCATGATCAAGTGGGCTTCATCCCTGGGATGCAAGGCTGGTTCAACATATGCAAATCAATAAATGTAATCCAGCACATAAACAGAACCAAAGACAAAAACCACATGATTATCTCAATAGATGCAGAAAAGGCCATTGACAAAATTCAACAGCCCTTCATGCTAAAAACTCTCAATAAATTCGGTATTGATGGAACGTACCTCAAAATCATAAGAGCTACTTATGACAAACCCACAGCCAATATCATACTGAATGGGCAAAAATTGGAAAAATTCCCTTTGAAAACTGGCACAAGACAGGGATGCCCTCTCTCACCACTCCTATTCAACATAGTGTTGGAAGTTCTGGTTAGGGCAATCAGGCAAGATAAAAAATCAAGGGTATCCGGTTAGAAAAAGAAGAAGTCAAATTGTCCCTGTTTGCAGATGACATGATTGTATATTTAGAAAACCCCATTGTCTCAGCCCAAAATCTTAAGCTGATAAGCAACTTCAGCAAAGTCTCAGGACACAAAATTAATGCACAAAAATCACATGCATTCTAATACACAAGTAACAGACAAACAGAGAGCCAAATCATGAATGAACTTCCATTCACAATTGCTTCAAAGAGAATAAAATACCTAGAAATTCAACTTAAAAGGGATGTAAAGGACCTCTTCAAGGAGAACTACAAACCACTGCTCAATAAAATAAAAGAGGACACAAACAAATGGAAGAACATACCATGCTCATGGATAGGAAGAATTAATATCATGAAAATGTCCATATTGCCCAAAGTAATTTACAGATTCAATGCCATCCTCATCAAGCTACCAATGCGTTTCTTCCCAGAATTGGAAAAGACTGTTTTAAAGTTCATATGGAACCAAAAAAGAGCCCGCATTGGCAAGACAATCTTAAGTCAAAAAAAGAAAGCTGGAGGCATCAGGCTACCTGACTTCAAACTATACTACAAGGCTACAGTAACCAAAACAGCATAGTACTGGTACCAAAACAGAGATATAGACCAATGGAACAGAACAGAGTCCTCAAAAATAATACCACACATCTACAGCCATCTGATCTTTGACAAACCTGAGAAAAACAAGAAATGGGGAAAGGATTCCCTATTTAATAAACAGTGCTGGGAAAATTGGCTAGCCATAAGTAGAAAGCTGAAACTGGATCCTTTCCTTACTCCTTATACGAAAATTATTTCAAGATGGATTGGAGGCTTAAATGTTAGACTTAACACCATAAAAACCCTAGAAGAAAACCTAGGTAATACCATTCAGGTCATAGGCATGGGCAAGGACTTCATGTCTAAAACACCAAAAGCAATGGCAACAAAAACCAAAATTGACAAAGGGATCTAATTAAACTAAGGAGCTTCTGCACAGCAAAAGAAACTACCATCAGAGTGAACAGGCAACCTACAGAATGGGAGAAAATTTTTGCAATCTACTCATCTGACAAAGGGCTAATATCTAGAACCTACAAAGAACTCAAACAAATTTACAAGAAAAAAACAAACAACCCCATCAAAAAGTGGGCAAAGGATATGAACAGACATTTCTCAAAAGAAGACATGCATACAGCCAACAGACAAATAGCATGAAAAATCCTCGTGAAAACTGGCCATCAGAGAAATGCAAATCAAAACCACAATGAGATACCATCTCACATAAGTTAGAATGGCAATCCTTAAAATGTCAGGAAACAACAGGGGCTGGAGAGGATGTGGAGAAATAGGAATACTTTTACACTGTTGGTGGGATTGTAAACTAGTTCAACCATTATGGAAAACAGCATGGCGATTCCTCAAGGATCTAGATCTAGAAGTACCATATGACCCAGCCATCCCATTACTGGGGATATACCCAAAGGGTTATAAGTCATGCTGCTATAAAGACACATGCATACATATGTTCATTGCGGCACTATTCACAATAGCAAAAACTTGGAATCAACCCAAATGTCCATCAGTGACAGACTTGATTAACAAAATGTGGCACATATACACCATGGAGTACTATGCAGCCATAAAAAAGGATGAGTTTGTGTCCTTTGTAGGGACATGGATGCAGGGAAACCATGATTCTCAGCAAACTATGGCAAGAACAGAAAACCAAATACCGCATGTTCTCACTCATAGGTGGGAACCGAACAATGAGATCTCTTGGACTTGGGAAGGGGAACTTCACACACCAGGGCGTGTTATGGGGAGGAGGTAGGGGGGAGAGATTGCACTGGGAGTTATACCTGATGTAAATAATGAGTTGGTGGGTGCTGACGAGTTGATGGGTGCAGCACACCAACATGGCACAAGTATACGTATGCAACAAACCTGCACGTTGTGCACATGTACCCTAGAACTTAAAGTATAAAAGAAAAAAAAAAAGGAATATCTGGGCTCCTGAGAGATACAGCATGTTGACCAGGCAACAATTTTAACTTAGGTGTAGAAACAACACTCCAAAATCCTGGTATAAAAGTGTATGATTTGTCTTCCCTTTTCTAAATTTAATATACATTTGCCCCTTGCCACTAAATCTGTTTTAGATTTTATTCTAAACTGGAGTTTTGGTTTTTTTTTCTTCTAATTTCAAGATTTCTCTTATTCTGGGAGAGGAGCCTAACAAATTAATTTAGTTTGTGGAGAAAATTGATTTTTCCTGAAGTTTTCAGTTCAATTGTTTAGAATCCAACGTGAAAATACTGTTTTCATGAACACAGGAGAAGGAGGAAAATGATGACAATTGTATGTGTGTGGGTGGGTAGTGGGGAGTGAATTTGGATGAAAATAACTTTTAATACTAGATATTTAAATTTGTAACAAAAAAGGTGAAAAACAAAAAGAAAATGTGATATGTATATACCACGGAATACTATGCAGCCGTAAAAAGAGTGAGATCATGTCCTTTGCAGCTACATGGCTGTAGTTGGAGGTCATTATCCTAAGCAAGCTAACACAGGAACAGAAAATCAAATACCATGTGTTCTCACTTATAAGTGGGAGCTAAATATTGAGTACATATGGACCCAATAAAGGGAATGCCAGACACCGAGACCTACTTAAGGGTGGAGGTTGGGAAAGTGAGGATTGAAAAACTATCTATCAGGTACTATGCTTATTACTTGGGTGATGAAAGAATCTGTGCACCAACCCCCCATGGCACTCAATTTACCTGTATGACAAACCTGCACATGTACTTCTGAACATAAAATAAAAGTTAAAAAAAGAATAACCTCTCCCAACTGCCTCAAAAAAAGAAAAAGCATGTCTTCCGAGAGCAGGATGTTTTCACCCTTATTTAACTACTGTACCTCCAGGAGGTATAGCAATTCTTCCTTCATAGTAAAATGAATGGCAATATTTGCCAAATGAATGAATGAATGAATCAATGAATCAAACAATCAATCAATCAATCAATATGTATTAGTCCTTTGAGAAGAGATCTGATATTCTGTTTATGAACACAGATTAATCCTGTCTTTTAAGGAACTAGACTTCATTTTTCTCTCCTCTGAATTAATTCTATTGGAAGTTTTGATCCAGATAAAAGACACTACATAGAAATATCCATCTAATATAAATTGTTATGTGTTTGCAAATCCTTTTGTCATATTTTAATTTCCAAATTAGATGCCCAGGAATATCAACTAGCTAGGATTGAATAGAAGTTTGCCCTCTTCCTTTGATATACATAAATTGTTGGAATGTAAAATAGTGGAAAGAGGATGGATTTTGTAATAAGCCATTATCAGGAATCCAATACTGTCTCAGTCTTTGTAATTGTGTTGTGTCCACAGGCAAGTTTCCTCATTTGATTCAATAAAAAACAATTGATTGTGTGCTCCAATTTATCATATAGTATCACATAACCCAGGTTTATGAAGATGTAGTCTTTATCCTCAGAAAGTTCAATATGTAATCAGGCAAACAGGCAGATAAATAGTTACTAAAAAAAGAAAGATTTTAAATTCAATAGTAGTTATTTAACAGAGGATTTTAAAAGGTCAAAAGAGGAGAATATTACTCAGCCTTGGGAACCTCTTGGTTGAAATTACATCCTATATGAAATCATCAACAGTATATAGCCCAAATGAAAACATTTCTTGCTACCTCCATATACTAGCACTCTAGCGTAGTCTAAGTCATCATCACCTCTCCTTTGAAGAAAGGACATATTCCCTTTGCTCTAATTTGTTGATATGTATTATTTTATCACCACAACAGGCATACTACTCTTAAAAATATAAGTTATGTCATTTTCTTGTTTAAAAATTTCCAATGGGTTTCCACTATACTTGTAATAAAAGCACTACTCCTTATCATGGCCTTCATGACTTTGGCAGAGAGTGCCTGACTGCTCACTAAATCCACTTCTCCATGGATATGCAACTAGAGGGCATATTCCAGATTTCCTTTCAGGGCCTATGACCTTAGATGATAAAGTTTCAGCAGAAAATAATCTTGGAGACCATGTGTTAAAGAGGACACTATTTCTTGATACCTCAAAGATGTTATGGAGCAGTGACAACCTTCTCCAAAAAATTGGCCTATCAGAAAAATTAGTGTTGGGCTTTCATTGTGTTAAGTTATGGATATTTTCATTTTACCTATGAAATCTGCTAGCGTTAGCTTAACACTCACAGGACCCCACTTCATGGCTCCCCTACTGATATCTCTGCCTCATCTCATCAACTGTTCACTCCATCTGGTTTTCCTTTTGTACATAACTTAATTGTCTCAGATTTGTTTCTATTTCAGGGCTTTGCACTTACTAAAAAGGAAAATATTCCAACAAGGAGAGTCATTATATATTTATTTATGAAAAGTGGTTTATTAAGCACCAAACTAATATGTGATAAATGCTGAGTATAATAATATGTCTGGCAATGCCTCTGCCTTTATGGTGCTTATGTTCTAGTGTAGAAGACAAAGAGTAAACAAATAAATTTAAAATATAATGGGTAGTTTTTCTATATTGACAATAAAATATTCTGTGGAAAGAAGACTTTTTCACTAGGCGCCAATGTTTTCATTTCATATAGGGACAGAAACCCGAGAGAAGATTCAATACTAAGGATTGGTAGAGCTGGAATTTATTAACCTCAAAGGAGAAAGAGTTTTGGAAATCAAGTCTCCAATACTAGACCAGAATTATTTCCAACCAGACCATGTTGCTGCTCAGGATTGGCTTTCTACTATACAAAGTCAGTAACACTGATTATCTTTACATAGTGACAAACCACTGCACCTCTACACCTTTCTAAGGAAAGAACCATCATGTATGCTTATTGGATGTCCTAAATATTGCAACACCAAGATGTCAAACCTAACCAACAATGAAACTTTGTATTTGGGAAGGTAACCTTAAGAAGGAAAAGAAGCTGCTATCTGGGGAAACATTAAAACCAGAATAAAAGTTGGAAGTAAAAATGAATGTAACCTCGTATTTCCTAAATCAGATGTAAGTGCTACCTTGTTGGCATGTGCATGACCTTGCATTCTGTCTTCAGTGTTCATCCTTTGTACCTTTGCCTTTTAAATCCTGATTATAGACATTCTACTCTTTGAGGGATTGGAGTATAAATGTAAACTTTTGAAAAATGTGGTTTTCCAAGCAAAGTATACTGAACATAATAGATCAAAATTATTTATTAAATTGAATGGGCCAGGCGTGGTTTCTTGCACCTGTGGTCCTGTTCCAGCTACTAAAGAGTTTGAGGTAAGAGATTTGCTTGAAACTGGGAGATTAAGTCTTCAGCTAGCTGTGATCAGACTTGGGCACCAATCTGGTCAGCAAAGACTCTGACTCTAAATAAATAAATAAACAAACAAATAAAATAAATGGTAGTTAGTAAAGAGCATTTACTAATATTCTTTAAATCTCACCTCATTTTTGTACTCTTTCCCATATTTAATTAAAACGAAAAAAATAAAACCTCTTCTCATCTTTTAGTTTCCTGTTTTCTTCATAATTTATAAATATGTGTGTATAAGAATCATTTTTTTTTGTGATTCTGACTGCCAGTCTCCATGTTAAATTAAGCGAAAAGCTGTCCTGCTGTGCACATGAGTCGCAGGTGCAGAAATTCAGTGCATAAATAAATGTAAGGGAATTAGTGATACCCAGTGGTTTATTTGAAGTATGTGCACTTTCTTATCAGGTTTGAAATACGAGGTAATGGCACTCAATTAAGAATGTAGATTTTGAAAAGCCAAATTCAGAAAGAATTTAGATAACTCAGTCAGGTGAAATAAATTTACAACAGTCTAGTCTCATGAGGAACAAATACTCATTTTCATCCATCTTTTCACAGTGTTTACTTGATAGTATCAACTTTGTCATTATGGATGATACTAATCCTACATCCTACACTTAATCCCCATTATTTATTAATATGCTAAAGAGAATAGCGGGGCCACCTGAGTTTGATGAGGAAATCCCAGGATAGAGGACGTTCTCAGAATGTCTAGAAATAACATTAAAACCAGTAACATATATTAATATCTATTATGATGGTGATAATGATAAGATGATGAGTAAAAGTCTTTTCCTAAAGTGTATGTTAAAGATAATAACAAGGATGTATGTGTTAAAATATATTGAATCGATAAATTAATAAAACCAAGGTGGGGGACATCTTAGAGATGAAAAATGTAAACATTGTGAGCAGCTTTAGAGGATTTATACAACAATCAATATGGAATATTATCCACTGCAATTAACAATGAGATTATTAGTGACTATAACAAGAAGTGTTGCTATGGGGGAGGAATGGGAGCAGAAGCCAGAAACAGTTAATTGAGGTACAGGTTACGACCTAAAATGTGACCGTGTTTCACTGTTGTTATTGGAATCATTACTATTGCTGCCAACCCACAACATTTGTGACAGCTGCCTACTGCCTAAGTGCACCCTTAGAATTTTTGATAGATTCCACAGTAGGCTAGTAACTAGAGTTAATAACTTAACTCATTTTATTGATTCTACAATTGACGTTCCCTGTTGGAACACAGACATGACACCAGAAATTTTTATCTCTCAACCCATAATAACCAACCTGTATTTCATATACTCTTTGAAATCTCCTGCAGTGTGTGACTAATTACTGTTTGGTACCTTCAGACATGAGAAGGACTCACCAGGGACTCTGTATATTTTAATGCATACAGAAATGTTGAGTTTGCAGTCAGATTTAGAAGCTTTAAGAGCTTTAGGTGTCTCCACCTAGCGTAAGGGCTGCCACTTGTGACAATTTTAAATGGTGCATGAGGATGTTGAACGGTAAGCATAGACCATTTTTAAAAACCTGGAGCTGTAAAGAGAGGTGCACAGATAAGGTTTAACTAGAAGGATGTGTAAGAATAAGATAAGTCTCTTTTCAGTATTAACAAGACTTGAGCATGATGCTGTTTTTGACATATTAATTAGAATCTTGACTACATTTTCTAAATCAGAAAATTATGTCATATATTAAATTGAAATGACCTTGTCATTGAGCTTTCCTCTTCACTTTATCTGTAAAACAAGAGGATTGTACAAAATGATCTTTTATGCTTCTTTTAGTTCCGTATTTCTAAAATTCTAATCCTGTAGGCCACCTCTTATGCAGAACAGAGAATCCATATAATTATTAGAATTTACTCAAAGAGATTAACCATAATAACATTTACATTTTTGCCAATATAAATAAGACTACTGCCCTAACACATATAGATTATGTTAAACTAAGCAGTTATTTTTCCCTCTGATTTCTCTTGAGATACAAATTAGGTCAAGAGTTAAATATGGTTCTCTGTGCTTGTTAACTTATTTACTTTTTTTCAATTTCATAGGAGCTGACTGTTGGCTATTTAAATAGTCATAATATTCTAGATTGATGGTACTCGTGGTTAGAAAAATTTTTAATACAGCTTTTTTTTTTTTAACATGTCTTTCTTGGCTTCCAGATTTTGAAGACTTCATATAGTCACATTTTGGTGATAGTCTGTAAATCCCTAGAATAGAAATGTCAAAGTTAATAACCTGAAAGTCTTTTAAAATGCTATCAGAGTAAGTTGAATTACTTATGAAAATACAACTTGATGTATGTTTTCTCTTGATAGGATTTTTGTCCTATAAACTTATTTTACTCAGTTCAAACTAATGAGTATAACTGAATAAATTTTTCTTTTGTTATACTTGCAAAATTAGCATTGCAATTTCATTTTGTTTGTTATACATCTTTGAATGAGTAGACTAATTTTCATTTGCCTTTTTACAGGGCAGTTTGCAGGTTACCAAGGATAAATACCATACACACATGTGCAAACAGACATTTACTATATATTTCTGATTTATTTAGTCAATAATATAGAACTTAACGGAGCAAAAGTAGTTGTAGACTTTTACTTGATGTTAGTTTCCTGTAGGACAAAATCACTGAAGGTGAATTCTATTCATATAAGATCAAATTTTTTCCTATGCAACAGTTATATGATAATTAGGTTTACAGTACATTCAGCAACAACTAACACTACAAGTTTCCATTTGAAAATTTTAATGAAAAGTAGTCTGTGCTGATTCTTATATATTCCCAGCATCAGCTAAGATACAATTTTATTCAGAGAATGTCAGATGATGAAGTATTCAAGGTGTCCCTGATTGATAGTTCTGCATTCTTATGCCAGTTTCTCAGCAAGCCAGTCTCTCCATATTATCATGTGTAAGATGTGCAAGCATCCTCACGCTGGTGCAATACACGCACTGTTTAATTTGTGAATCCATCTGTCTCTGTTGGCTGACAAACAGCTAAAAGAGCAGCCTCTCTTATTACATTAAAATATAGAGCTAGAACACTAGCAGTATGTCTAATACACTGAAGAGGCCAGCCTTAGCATACATTGACTTTTATTATTTATATTAAAGTCCATAAGAATGTTGTAGGCTTTTAATTTTCTCTTGCAGAAGAAATTCAGATCTTTGACACTAATAATACATTTCATAAAGTAACATCTTGCTGCCGATAATTTGGATTCAACATTTAAATATTTTTATTGTATTTAAAGTGCTTTCTTTTTTTTAATTTCAATTGAGTTAATATGTAGTATTCCTTCTTCAATTCCCATGAGCATTTTCCAGACATTTAGCATGGAGTGTCTTGTGCAATTAAAGAATTGATTAGCACTGTAGAATTTTTCAAGAGGTGGACAGCATAATTTCTCTTTTCAAATAAAATGCTTAATTTAAGTTTAAAATTTTAATGCAGTGACATTAAAAAGATGCAGTCTAGGTCATTAGTTCTTCCAAACCATAATGGGAAATTGATACTGAATTTTATTATTCCTGCTTTATTAAAATGGACACTAATATTAATTTATTTTTTCCTATAAGAAAGTTTTATTTTAAGCCAATGGGCTGCAAACTCCATGTAAGACATATCAGTGAAATTAAAAATATACAATGTATCAATCACAAGAACTATAGTATGTTAATCATTTCTATAATATATGCATTTAGAAATTGTGGTAATGTTCATTGTAAGATAATTAAAATAACTTGATTTACCTACAAACTGAAACACTAAAATGTAAAGTATAGGGAAAAAATGAGAAAGTGCGATCTCTGTGTTTCTCAAACAAACTTAAGCACAGGAATATATGGTGTTACCTGGGGCTGGCTTTCAATTCACATAACCAAAGGCTAAGTTACATAATGAGGAATAAAATGATTGCTCAGAACAGAGCTAGGAATGGCTAGAATGAAAATAACACTGTGGGTCTAAAAGGTGTTAAAATCCATAAAATGAAGGAACTGATGCAGCTAAATAATCCAATTTGCTGTAAACTTAGTTACAGTATATCCATAACTTTTTTTTAAATGGAACAACATGAAGAAATATTTTAGATTTTCTGTACAGTTTCATTCTGCTTGGCTTACTGGTTTAGCTTTTCGCCTGATAAGCAGCTGTAATAACAAGCACTACAGCTCTGAAATTTACTTCTTAAAATGCTTTGGAGAAGATGCAAATGACAAATATCTAACTTACATTGCATAATGTCCTAATGTGGAAATGTTAAATGAACCTAGGAAGAGCAGAAAATGTGAATAGTAAAGTAAGATACTTTATTTCTATTAGTTTTTTTAATCAAACATTTCAGTATTCTTTATATATGGCTCTACATTTTAATTCAGCAAACTTTTTTTTAATATTTGCTATATACCAGGTACTGTGTGATTCACAATAAGTAAGACCTGTTCTCCCCAGCTTAATGATTAGTTGAGCAAAAAAATGAAATCATATATCATAATGCAGGGTCAAAATTTGATCATATTAATGTAATATCACAGTGTTAAATGGAAATAAAAATAAACAATATTTAGAAGTGATTAAATATTAGTTAAAAAGTTGTAAGGAAAGCTGACATTGTATGTACTTTCATGGGCAGTATAGAATGTAATAATCAGAGACATTTAGTTCGGATTCTGTGAAGTTGAACAAAATTTTCAAGCTCACAGACTCATGAGGAAAACAGAACAACCATTACATAATGTGGCAATGCTATATCCAATGTCATGCAAGTAGACACAGGTCTAAATGAATAACTGTAACTCATTGCTAGTTACCTATATATGGCAGGTCTGTCAAGGCTTGAAATAAAGAGTGTAAAAAAAAAATAAAGTGCATTGTATTCAGTTTCATGTATTTCCTGCCATTGATATTTCAGAAATGAGATCATCATCTTCTCAGGAACGCAAGTTCAAAACTTGGAACCTTCCTAATTTGAATCAGCCCACTCCTTCACTATCCATATAAATGAAGGTCCAAATCTTATTGACATAATTTTTACATTCATAATCCTGTTATTCATGTAATTGCTTGAATCAGTCTACTACATTTTATGTGTACAGCCACAACTATAGTTCATGTTCTCTTGAACGTTTATTTGTTTGAGTAAACACTTCGTTAATTAGCTCACAAACTTTATTCCAGGCCCTTCTTTAATGAGTTGCATATTTCGTTTTAGTCTTTTATTACTCAGTTACATCAATAGAGGAAATAAAATAATACTATTATTTATTTTAGTTTGTTTTTTATGTCAGTCCTCATAGGAATGTCTTTTGTCTTTTTAACAGCTGCATAACAATGTATAGCAAATATATATAACATGTAATATAGTCTATGTGGCAATTTATATATTGGAAGTGATTTGTTTTTTTGAATTGTTCAATAATGGAATGAGACACTTACCATCATTTTGTGTGCCTCCTTATGCACATTATCACATTTCCCTGGGGCCGGTATTGAAGACTGGTACTTCTTTTTTTCCCTTTTTTTTTTTTTTTAAATGGTACTGTGAGGTTGTTCTTCAAATTGACTGTTCCAATTTAAAACCTTTGAAACTCACTGACACTTGATAATGTCAATATTTTGAATTTTGTGAATCTGAAGTATAACCATTGATCCAAGTTAGAGTGATCATAAAATATATCATCCTAACTCAGAATCTTTTAGAGGAAAAGGAGTTTCTATTTATACTTTTACTGGGAAAAGAGACATAAACAAAGATGGTTAGAATCAAATTATATTATCAACACAGTTTAAAAAATTCTAAAACCCAAATCTTATTTCAATTATCATGAATAATTCTTTTTATCTTCAACAGCATGAAGTACAATTTCTTTCTCTAATGTCTGTGTCTTTTGTTGTCCGAACCCGCCTGACCTTTTCTCCTAACCTCCCACTCCATCCTTCCACCGAGTACAAATGACCTGTCGCTGTGCTCTTGGGCTCTTCTAGTCTACTTAGGTTCCTGCTGTGTCTTGTCTTCCCTGCCTGTTTTCCTGTCTGTAGATGCCCCGATGCCCTACATTTCCTTAAAGGGATAGCTTATTTCTTAAGTCTTTTACATTTTCCAAGACTTTCATATTAAGAATTACTTTATTTTTTATTCTATTATACTTTACCTACTACTACTGTTCCATCTTTATATTCTCCTCTTCTGCTCTTGGGTAATACAGCCTGGTAATTAAGATAATAGACTCTGGACTTGATTCTCAGCTGTGCAATTTGAATCTGGGGCAAGTTACTTAATGACTGCTACTTAGATTCCTCATAGATAAAATGGGGATAATAGTTCCTATCTTCCAGGATTTTTATAAGGGCTAAATAAATATGTAAACTTGGAAATAGTGCCTGACATATGTAAATATTACATGTACACATGTAAATGTTAATATCTCTCCTAAATACTGGTTTTCCTCAAAAGTTAGACTTACATTTTTCTAAAATTCTCTCTTGCTCGTGCACTAAAGAAACCAAGGTCAATTTTTAGCCACTGCTTTAAATCAACTCATCAGGGCAGAGAAATGCGGAGTTGAAATTTCAAGTCTTGAGTGGGCCTGGCTCAGACTGGTATCTTGGATCTGCTACTAGAGAGCTGTGTGATATTATCACCACTTTTTTGATGTTGTTTCTTTCCTTCCACTCAAAAAGACAAATAATAAAAATGCCTACTTTGTAAGGTTGCAATGATAATTAAAATGTTACTAGCTAAGCACCTACCATAGTATCTGCCATAATGGATTGATAAATGTCAACTATTGATAATGCACTTCAAACACAATGACCCTAGGTCTCTAGGTGAAAAATTATCTTTCCTCACTCTATTAAACTAAGCAACAAATACGGTGTTTTCATTGCCTGAATATCCATAATGTAACATAATCTAAAGTATTAATTAAAAGGATTTCTAATATTATAAACCAAATTATCTTAATAGAAGTTTTTCATATGTGTTTTTCCAAACTAAATCCAGTAATAAGTGGTTTCCCCTTAATTGTTTGGATATTACCAAATAATACATTAAAAAGATAAAAGCTAATTCCAAGTGATATTTCAGACTTCCTCAAAAAATTTTCACACTTCCATAATATCACGAGAGATTTAAAGTATGATTTTTTTGATGTGATATGTTTGTGTTGTGTGTATGTGTTTGCTTGTGTATTTCCTTTTTCTTTTTTTCTTTTTGAGATGGAGTTTTACTCTTTTTGCCCCGGCCGGACTGCAATGGCTCAGTCTAGGCTCACTGCAACCTCCGACTCCTGGGTTCAAGGGATTCTCCTACTTCAGCTCCCCGAGTAGCTGGGATTGTAGTCATGTGTCACCAAGCCCAGCTAATTTTCTTTTTTTTAGTAGAGATAGGGTTTCGCCATGTTTGTCAGGCTGGTGTCGAACTCCTGATCTCAGGTGATCCATCTGCCTCTGCCTCCCAAATTGCTAGGATTACAGGTGTGAGACACCACACCCTGCCTGTTTGTGTATTTCTTAGCTAAGTAATACATTAATATTAAATGATAAAACAATCATTTTATAATAAGTAATTTTAGCAATGGATTAAAAATCATTTAAAATTATTTTAAATGATTATGATAAATGTGTTAGCATTTATATATTTAATAAACTATTACTATTTGTTTATTTTTTTATTTTTTATTTATTTTTTTGTTTTTTTATTTTTATTTTTTATTTTTTTATTATTATTATACTTTAAGTTCTAGGGTACGTGTGCATAACGTGCAGGTTTGTTACATATGTATACTTGTGCCATGTTGCTGTGCTGCACCCATCAACTCGTCAGCACCCATCAACACGTCATTTATATCAGGTATAACTCCCAATGCAATACCTCCCCCTTCCCCATGATAGGCCCCGGTGTGTGATGTTCCCCTTCCCGAGTCCAAGTGATCTCATTGTTCAGTTCCCACCTATGAGTGAGAACATGCAGTGTTTGGTTTTCTGTTCTTGTGATAGTTTGCTAAGAATGATGGTTTCCAGCTGCATCCGTGTCCCTACAAAGGACACAAACTCATCCTTTTTGATGGCTGCATAGTATTCCATGGTGTATATGTGCCACATTTTCTTAATCCAGTCTGTCACTGATGGACATTTGGGTTGATTCCAAGTCTTTGCTATTGTGAATAGTGCCGCAATAAACATACGTGTGCATGTGTCTTTTTAGCAGCATGACTTAGAATCCTTTGGGTATATCCCCAGTAATGGGATGGCTGGGTCATATGGTACATCTACTTCTAGATCCTTGAGGAATCGCCATACTGTTTTCCATAATGGTTGAACTAGTTTACAATCCCACCAATAATGTAAAAGTGTTCCTATTTCTCCACATCCACTCCAGCACCTGTTGTTTCCTGATTTTTGAATGATCGCCATTCTAACTGGTGTGAGGTGGTATCTCATTGTGGTTTTGATTTGCATTTCTCTGATGGCCAGTGATGATGAGCATTTTTTCATGTGTCTGTTGGCTGTATGAATGTCTTCTTTTGAGAAATGTCTGTTCATATCCTTTGCCCACTTTTTGATGGGGTTGTTTGTTTTTTTCTTGTAAATTTGTTTGAGTTCTTTGTAGGTTCTGGATATTAGCCCTTTGTCAGATGAGTAGATTGCAAAAATTTTTCCCATTCTGTAGGTTGCCTGTTCACTCTGATGGTAGTTTCTTTTGCTGTGCAGAAGCTCTTTAGTTTAATGAGATCCCATTTGTCAATTTTGGCTTTTGCTGCCGTTGCTTTAATTTTATTATTAAATTGTTATAATATTTAAGTGTTTATTTTGATGTGTTAAAATGAAACAGTATGTATGTACATTGTCTTCTAAAATGGAGAGAAAAGTTGATATTTGGTAAATGGCAATGATATTTTAAGTATAAAAGTCAACCAAATTTTAAAACAAGTTTTTGACAGAAAAGTTATTATAGAATAATTTAATACAAGATAGGGTAAAAATGAGTGAATTTAAAAACATCTAAGAGTAGATTAAAAAATTTATCCATTTTGGAACTTATTTAGAGTAATATAGTACTTATATTTTCGTTTGATTTCTTTACCTAACATTATGTTGTGAGATTCATGTAAGTTACCAAGGTAGCAAAATAGTTTTCCTTTTAGTTGCTGTAATATCAACAGACATTTCAATTGTTCTCACTTTGGACCCATATAGGTAAATATGGATGTTATAAACATTCTTATGCATATTTAATGCACTTGTGTAGTCAATCTCTGGAGAGGGGAATTTCTTGCTCATAGATAGATAGATAGATAGATAGATAGATAGATAGATAGATAGATGGTCAGATTCAATATTTAGTATTAAACAATTTTCCAAAGTGATTCCAGTTATTTGTCCACCTATGAGAAATTTATGAGGTTTCAGGTTACTATATAATACCACGAGCTGGTATTATCAGTGTTTTCAGTTTTAGTCACTTTGAAGGGTCTACAGTGGTATGAAATTTAGGTTTTAGTTTGTCTACATAGGTAATGACCCTGGCCTTCCTTTGTATTGCTTTTGGAAATATGACTGTGCTTTTGAAGGAAAATTTCATTGGTTATAAAATTATGGGTTGGTGTTTGGTTTTGCTTTGATTTTAACACATTAAATATTTCACTTAACTCTCTTCTTGCTTGTGTAGCTTCTGGTGATATGTTCACAACATTTACTTACCCTTGGTACTCTATGGGTAAAACTTTCTCTCTACCTCAGCTTCTTTCAAGATCTTCCCTTTATCTTTGGTTTTCCTCAGTTTAAATATAATAAACCTAGGTATAATTTGTTTTTATATGTGTGCTGCTTAGTGTTCTTTGAACCTCCTAGACCTTCCCTTTGGCTTCTGCCATTAATTTTTGAAAGTTCTCAGTCATTATCAAAGAGAAACAGACTAATCCACTATTACATTGGAGATTTCAAAAATATTTTTTGCTCTGTTCACTCTTTTACTTATGGTATTTCAATTAAACGTATGCTACACATTTTAAATTGTCTCAAAGTCCTTGGATGGTGTTTTCTGATTTTTTGCTCTTCTTTTCTTCTCATTTTAGTTTGGATAGATCCTATTTACATATCTTCAAGTGCACTGATTCTTTTCTCAGCTGTGTCCTATCCATGATAAACCCATCAAAGGCATTCTTCATTTCCATTACAGTGTTTACAATCTCTAGCATTTTCTTTAAATTATTTCTTAGAGTTTCTATCTCTCTGCCTATATTACCCATTTGTTCCTTCACAGTTTCTACTTGTTTCATGCGAGCCTTCAAAATATTAATCACAGGTCTTTTAAATTCCCTAAGTAGTTATTTTTAATTCTGAAATCTATGTCATATCTGAGTCTGGTTCTGTTTTCTGCTTTGTGTCTTCAGATTACGTTTGTCCTGTCTTTCGGCACGATTTGTAATTTTGTTGTTGTTGTTGTTGAAAGCTGGCCATAATGTATTGGGATAATAGAAACTGGGTTAAATAGGTTTTTAATATATGGTTGTATGTTAGTCTGTCCTGAAGCTGGCCTTGCTTAATGTTTTCTGTAACTGTAGTTGTCAGACACTATAAATTCCACTACTGTTTTTGATTTTGCCTCCCCTGTTGTCTTTGAGCTTCCCTAAAAATCTCTCCTTAAACAAAGTCTATATCCTGCAGGTCTTTTTTGTAATCCACTGCTTTTCTACTGCAGCCTTGTTCGTGTATGCTGGTAAGGTTTGAGGAAGGGTTAGTGTGATATATAATTTTATTACTAAATCTCAGTCTTTTAATGGTCCTACATCCTTGGGTTAGAATCTTTACAGTTGATTCTTAGCGTCCCCACCTCTATCTCTTAGGTGAGATAGGAAGGCTTACTGAGTCTAGAGAACAAATGTCTTTCCCCCAGCTGGGATAAGGCTCTGCTAGTCTCTTTCCCTAAAGAATAGCTATTTTTGTAGGTTCTGGATATATTTCACAGTAACTGCTTTTGTCCTCTCTCTCCATAGCCATGAGGGGACATTAATTGACTCTTTGCTGTAAAAGCCTAGTGGCATTCCTGGAGATAACACTCATGCATTTGGGTGCTCATAAAAGACTGTGGATACCAGGGATTATTATTTTTTGTTTCTCTAAAGCTAGTGCACACTCAGCTTCAAGCAATTTGTCAAAATTATCTTTTGCTTTCTTACCAGTATAGCACTCCAGTAGCTTCTGCTCTAGGTAAGCAGACCCGAGTGCAACCCTGGATTTAACCAAATCTCCAGATTTAGTGATATGTTCTGCAACCTGTTTTCTGATAGGTTAAGGACAGACAAGACATTGATTTTCAGTTTGCTCAGCTGTTTTCTTGTTGTAAAGATGAGAATTATGACTTCTGAATTATTTACATGTTGAAGCTGAAATAAAAAGTTGGTTGGTAAATTTTAATGACTAAAATGTCTATACTATTAGTAAGAGTTTAGGTTCCTTCAATCCCTGTATGAGCTACTAGTTTACTTGTTCATATGAATGCATTTAGCATATAATAAATATATACTAAATTTTGATAAAATATAATGATTTGGCATGCGATCTTGAGTTATTTTTATTATTTTAAATTGTATTTTAAATTTAAACTATTTTGAATGTATACATTTATTTGTGGATTACTTATTAATTACAGTGTTATGAGCATCTCTGAAATTTTTAATACTGTATGTTGTGTATGTATATAATGAAACAATCTGGAATAGGTCACCATAAAAACCATTGATTTAGCATATCTAATCACATTTTCATGGAAAGAAAATATTCATTGCTCAAATACTGGTGAGGAGAAATAAATAAAGTATTATTAAGTCACAACGAGCGTAAAGTAGAATTAATGTGAGGATTGACATACTCATATTTTTTCTAAGACAATGAATTACTTAAATTTCAAATAATGGTACTTAATAGATTATGTTATTTTCTTACATATGTTGCTAAGTGCTGTCTCTAAAGTACTTTGTCAAATGGTTGCTGTGTACCCTCTCATCTAAACAATAATAAGTGGTCAGTTCTACTATTATTCTCTCCATTTAAAATGCATTAAAGAACATTTTAAAAGGAAAAAAAACTTGGTATTAATATAATAAAATCCAATCTCAATATATCATAATGCTTCATGGCAAAACAGTAGAAACATCTTCACTATAATTAGTAAAAAAGTTGCCAAATACCATGCTAATTTAATTCTGGATGTATTAGACATAGTATTAATAATTGGAGAAGAGTAAGTGATGAGATGCAAAAAAATTTCAAGGAAGGAGCTAATATTATCTTAGGTTGTAGCTAATATAATTGTAAACATAGACATATAAATGAAAACCTGGAAGCAAATGCACGATAGAATCATTTTGGAGTTTTAAAAAATAATGCCTCCTGAATTTCATATCAGCCTAAATGAAATAAAATTTGGAAGTGGGGTCTCAGGCAGCTGTTACGTTGTTGCTTTTTAGTTTTTGTTTGTTTTTTAATTGATTGCTTGCTCATTTTGTTTCTTAAGCTGCTCTGGTCATTGTGATGAATAACAGAGATGACTGATGTTCATCATATTCAAAAAGAAGACTGTAAAGACCAAAATGAGAAAGGTGACATTGTTTGGTCAAAGATTATGAGCTCGTTTTTGATGTTTCATGTTACACCACTTATATAGTTTTATTAAACAAATGACAGAAATATATTAGTGTCATTTTCAAACCAACTAGAGTAAGAATGTTACATGTATTTTGTTGTCTGACATCAGGATCAAAATTCTAACAAATTCTCAAACTTGTGTTACAATGTTACCTTTTTTGGCATGAAACCTAAATTCTGTAGTGTGACTTTGCATCAATATTTTAAGCTATTTAACAGAAACTAAGTATTTATATTGATGATTATTTTATCAGCAGTGACTCCAAGATTTTAAATAAACCATAAACAGAATATGCAAATCTTTACATTTTACCTATTCTTAAAGCTTCCATATGATATTGCTATACTCCTAAAAATGAAGTCTTCAGATCTTATAACTTTGGTTGTCCCACTAAAGATTTATTGGCAAACCTATGCCAAGCAAATTTCAGTTACATATTTTCTTTATTCCCTCATCAATACCAGATTTTGAATAACAAGTTTAGAATGGATGTTAATGGCATTTTCATTTTTTTTTTGTCAGTCATAAACGTATTTTTTACTCACATGCCTTGAATTAAATGCCTGCAAGTTCTCGTTGGGATAGAAATAAATTTTGTTTCTTAAGATCAGCAATGGTTTTGAGAAAAAGTGCTTTTTCAAAAGAATTTAATAATATTGGAGTTTTCAATGAGTGATATTTGTTCTAGGACCTTATGAATTATTTCTGCAATTGTGTTGAGGTTTTTAAAACATATTCCAAAAAATCTATTTTTAAAATACTGATAAGATGAACAGGGTTCTATTTTCACTTGTTCTCAAAAATCTTATTCTAGCTGTGTTATATCATGCTGATTTTTCATCTGCTTAGTAGCACATTAATTAGATAAATGTGTTTACAGATACAAAAGTTGCATGACATTCACCATATCTACAGGAGAGAAGGTCTTCAGGATTGAACTATTGTACTTACTGATATAATTTCATAGTTATTTCAGCTTCCGTATATGCAGAAGGTAAGGGGAAATTTTCCTCTAGAACCTTAGCCATAATTCAGACTGAAATTGCCACTTGGACTTAGGGGAATAATTTCTACCTGGAGAATATTTCCATTCATTTCCTCTCACTAGTAGTACTGTTGACATCCACCTGTAGCAGTTAAGAGGAAGTGTGCACCAGCGGGAGATGGGTGGGGTGGGAAACAAATGGTTATCTTTCTCCTCTAATGTGAAAAATTTTGAATCTCTTTCCTCCTTGCAAGCACCTTTTCAAATTTTTGTCTCATATACATCTCCCAAGTACTTTTTCATGGAAAATAGTTATACGTGTAGACATATTAAGAGAAAACAAGGTGTGTAGACAGCAATTAGTTGACTTTAAGTAAAGGAAATTACAAGTAAAGGATAAACCTCATTCAATCAATTAAAGGCCTTAAAAGGGCAAAAACTGACTTTCTTAGAAAAGAAGGAATGATGTTTAAGTCTAAATGATAATTCCTGCCTGAGTTTCCAGCCTACTGACCTACCCTACATTTTTAAAACTTGCCAACTCTCATAATTGTGTGAGCCAATTACTTAAAATAAAATTTGTCCCTCTCTCTTTCTCTCTGTTCTTTATTGCTCTTTTTCTTCAGAGAACACTGAGTGATATACTAATCCTACCAACACAGAGAATTGGAACTTTGTGGGATAAGGCCTATGAGTCGTGTTTTCTAACATATTTTTTAGCTGATTCTGAGCCAGTAAGCCCCACATTGGTGGGCTAGTGTTTACGAAACACTGAGCTATTTAATTCTATCCGAAGTTCACTGTTAGAACCGAAATTGAGAGTTAATATTAGAATTAAATTGCAGTTAAATATTTACATATTTTGAAATGATGACTAATGTGTTATGCTTAATTTAAAAGTTATAAATTTGGATGTAGTTTTTTGGCAGGAAATGGTTTAGCAGGTCCCTTTTATTTCTTGCATTAAAGTAACTCCATTGAATTATTCTGATTTTTGTTTTTTGTTTTAGATGAGATCTCCCCGTCAGCCTGGCTGGGAGAAAGTGGTATAATCATGGCTCGCTGCAGTTTCAACCCTCTGGGCTCAAGCAATTCTCCTGCCTCAGCTTCCCTAGTAGCTAGGACTACAGGCACATGCCACCTCACGTGGCTAACTAAAAATTTTTGTTTGTTTGTTTGTTTTGTAAAACAAAGTTTTTCTGTGTTGCCCAGGTTGGTCTCAAATTCCCAATCTCAAGTGATCCACTTCAGTCTCTCAAAATGCTGGGATTACAGGTGTCAGCCACTGTGCCCAGCCATGGCATTATTCTTATTAATAATAGCCAAAAAGTAGAAATAATTTAAATGTCCATCAACAGATAAGTCGATAAACAAATCGTGCTTTATCCATACAATTGAATAGTAGTTAGCAATAAAAGCAGTCAAGTACTGATAAATGCTACAACATGGGTGTGTCTTGAAAGCATGCTAAGTGAAGGAAGTGAGTCATAAAAAAATCACATATTGAAATGTCTCATCTATTTGAAACTTTCTGAGGAAACTAAAATGTCCTGAAGTTAGATAGTGATAATGTTTGCACAATTCTGTGAATATACTAAAAAACCACTGAATCGCACATTTTAAATTTCATGTTATGTGAATTATATCTTAGTATAAATATTAGTAAAATAAAAAGTAATATAAGCATTATAGGAAGTATGGAAATGTCTAATTTCAAAATATATTGCAAAACTATAGTAATCAAAACAGGGTGGTATTGACATAAAGATATATATAGAGCCTGATGGAACAGAATAGAGAGCCCAAAATAAATCCTCAAATATAAGATCAAATTATCTTTGACAAAGATGCCAAGACACACAATGAGAAATATTCTCTTTAACAAATGGTACTGAGAAAACTATATATCCACATACAATAGAATAAAGTTGGACCCTTACTTTACACCATTTATAAAATTAAATAGATTAAAGGCTTAAATGTAATAGCGAAAACTACAAAATTCCTGAAGAAACACAAGAGGAAATGTTTCATAACATGGGGTTGGCAAGGATTTCTTGCATATGATACTAAAAGCACAGACAAAAAGAGAAATAGATAAATTGAATTACATCAAAATTAAAAAAAAAACAAAAAACTGTGCATCCACGTATGTTTACTGTGGCACTATTCACAATAGCAAAGACTCGGAACCAACCCAAATGTCCATCAATGATAGACTGGATTAAGAAAATGTGGCACATATGCACCATGGAACACTATGAAGCCATAAAAAAAAGATGAGTTCATGTCCTTTGTAGGGACATGGATGAGGCTGGAAACCATCATTCTCAGCAAACTATCACAAGGACAAAAAACCAAACACCACATGTTCTCACTCCTAGGTGGGAATTGAACAATGAGAACACTTGGACACAGAAAGGGGAACATCACACATCGGGGCCTGTCGTGAGTGGGGGGTGGGAGAAGGATAGCATTAGGAGATACACCTAATGTAAATGAGTTAATGGGTGCAGCACACCAACATGATACATGTATACATATGTAACAAATCTGCACGTTGTGCACATACACCCTAGTACTTAAAATATAAAAACAAAAGAAAACAAAAAAATTACTTCTGTGCATCAAAGGACACAATCAACAGAGTGAAAATCCAACCTACCAAATGGAAGAAAATCTTTTAAATTACACATATGATAAGGAGTTAACATCTAGATTATTTAAAGAACACCTACAACTCAATTGCAGAAATTAAAAATGGGCGAGACTTGAATAGGCATTCCTCCAAAGAAGCTATGCAAATAGCCAATAAGCGTTGGTATTTATTAGTGATGAAACAGAAATAAAAATCAAAAGGACAACGAGGTAACACTTCACACCCATCCAATGGAATGACTATGTATGTATGTAGGTATGTATGTATGTATGTATTTGAGAGAGTCTTGCTCTTTCACCCAGGCTGGTGTGCAGCAGCATGATCATGGTTTACTGCAGTCTCACTCTTTTGAGCTCAAGTGATCCTTCTGCCTCAGTGTCCTGAGAGGCCGCGACTACAGGTGCATGCATCATGTCTGTTTTTTTTTTTTTTTTTTTTTCTTTTGGAGGATGTGGAGACATTGGAATGCTTGTGCATTGTTGGCAGAATGTAAAATGGTGCAGCTATTATGGAACACAGTATGAAGATTGCTCAAAAAATTAAAAATATAATTACAATATGATCCATCAATACCACTTCTGGGCATATATCCAAAAGAATTGAAAACAGGCTCTCAAAGAGATATTTGTAACATTATTCACAATAGACATAATTTGAAAACAGTGTAAATATCTATCAATGGATTATTGTATAAAGAAAATATGGTGTATATATATATGAATGCACATATATTTCATTATATATTTATATGTCACATATAAATATATATAAAACATATATAAATATAAAATAAATATATTCATTTTTAATATATTTATATAATATATAAATATATTAAAATAAAATTATAAATAAATTTATATAAAATTATAAATCAAATTATAATAAATATAAATATATATGTTTATATTTATATATCATATAAATATAAAAAATATATAAATATATGTGACATATAAATATATATAATGAAATATTATTTAGCCTTAAAATGAAGTAAGCTCTGTCACATGATACAACATGAATGAAACTCGAAGACATAATTCCTAAGTGAAATAAGCTGGTCATGAAATGACAAATTCTGCTTTAAATGTGTCCCAGAGATTCTGGTATGTTGTATCTTTGCTCTCATTGGTTTCAAAGAACATCTTTATTTCTGCCTTCATTTCGTTATGTACCCAGTAGTCATTCAGGAACAGGTTATTCAGTTTCTACGTAGTTGAGCGGTTTTGATTGAGTTTCTTAGTCCTGAGTTCTAGTTTGATTGCACTGTGGTGTGAGAGACAGTTTGTTATAATTTCTGTTCTTGTACATTTGCTGAGGAGTGTTTTACTTCCAATTATGTGGTCAATTTTGGAATAAGTGTGATGTGGTGCTGAGAAGAATGTATATTCTGTTGATTTGGGGTGGAGAATTCTGTAGATATCTATTAGGTCTGCTTGCTGCAGAGATGAGTTCAATTCCTGGATATCCTTTTAACTTTCTGTCTCGTTGATCTGTCTAATGTTGACAGTGGGGTGTTGAAGTCTCCCATTATTATTGTATGGGAGTCTAAGTCTCTTTGTAAGTCTCTAAGGACTTGCTTTATGAATCTGCGTGCTCCTGTATTGGGTGCATATATATTTAGGATAGTTAGCTCTTCCTGTTGAATTGATCCCTTTACCATTATGTAATGGCCTTCGTTGTCTCTTTTGATCTTTGATGGTTTAGTCTGTTTTATCAGAGACTAGTATTGCAACCCCTGCTTTTTTCTGTTCTCCATTTGCTTGGTAGATCTTCCTCCATCCATTTATTTTGAGCCTATGTATGTCTCTGCATGTGAGATGGGTCTCCTGAATACAGCAGACTGATGGGTCTTGACTCTTTATCCAGTTTGCCAGTCTGTGTCTTTTAATTGGACCACTTACATTTAAGATTAATATTGTTATGTGTGAACTTGATCCTGTCATTATGATATTAACTGGTTATTTTGCTCATTAGTTGATGCAGTTTCTTCCTAGCCTGGATGGTCTTTACATTTTGGCATGTTTTCACAATGGCTGGTACCGGTTGTTCCTTTCCATGTTTAGTGCTTCCTTCAGGGTCTCTTGTAAGGCAGTGCGTAGAGAGAAATTTATAGCACTAAATGCCCACAAAAGAAAGCTGGAAAGATCTAAAATTGACACTCTAACATCACAATTAAAAGAACTAGAGAAGCAAGAGCAAACACATTCAAAAGCTGGCAGAAGGCAAGAAATAACTAAGATCAGAGCAGAACTGAAGGAGATAGAGACACAAAAAACCCTCCAAAATAATCAATGAATCCAGGAGTTGGTTTGTGAAAAGATCAACAAAATTGATAGACCACTAGCAAGACTAATAAAGAAGAAAAGAGAGAAGAATCAAATAGACGCAATAAAAAATGATAAAGGGGATATCACCACCGACCCGACAGAAATACAAACTACCATCAGAGAATACTATAAACACCTCTATGCACATAAACTAGAAAATCTAGAAGAAATGGATAATTTCCTGGACACTTACACACTCCCGAGACTAAACCAGGGAGAAGCGGAATTCCTGAATAGACCAACAGCAGCCTCTGAAATTGAGGCAATAATTAATAGCCCACCAACGAAAAAAAGTCCAGGACCAGATGAATTCACAGCTGAATTCTACCAGAGGTACAAGGAGGAGCTGGTACCATTCCTTCTGAAACTATTCCAATCAATAGAAAAAGAGGGAATCCTCCCTAACTCATTTTATGAGGCCAACATCATCCTGATACCAAAGCCTGGCAGAGACACAACAAAAAAAGGGAATTTTAGACCAATATCCCTGATGAACGTCGATGCAAAAATCCTCAATAAAATACTGGCAAACCTGATCCAGCAGCACATTAAAAAGCTTATCCACCATGATCAAGTGGGCTTTATCCCTGGGATGCAAGGCTGGTTCAACATACGCAAATCAATAAACGTAATCCAGCATATAAACAGAACCAAAGACAAGAACCACATGATTATCTCAATAGATGCAGAAAAGGCCTTTGACAAAATTCAACAGCCCTTCATACTAAAAACTCTCAATAAGTTTGGTATTAATGGAACATATCTCAAAACAATAAGAGCTATTTATGACAGACCCACAGCCAATATCATACTGAATGGGCAAAAACTGGAAAAATTCCCTTTGAAAACTGGCACAAGACAGGGATGACCTCTCTCACCACTCCTATTCAACATAGTGTTGGAAGTTCTGGTTAGGGCAATCAGGCAAGAGAAAGAAATCAAGGGCATTCAGTTAGGAAAAGAAGTCAAATTGTCCCTGTTTGCAGATGACATGATTGTATATTTAGAAAACCCCATTGTCTTAGCCCAAAATCTCCTTAAGCTGATAAGAAACTTCAGCAAAGTCTCAGGATACAAAATTAATGTGCAAAAATCACAAGCATTCTTATACACCAGTAACAGACAAACAGAGAGCCAAATCAGGAATGAACTTCCATTCACAATTGCTTCAAAGAGAATAAAATACCTAGGAATCCAACTTACAAGGGATATAAAGGACCTCTTCAAGGAGAACTACAAACAACTTCTCAGTGAAATAAAAGAGGACATAAACAAATGGAAGAACATACCATGCTCATGGAGAGGAAGAATCAATATCATGAAAATGGCCATACTGCCCAAGGTAATTTATAGATTCAATGCCATCCCCAAAAAGCTACCAATGAGTTTCTTCACAGAATTGGAAAAAACTGCTTTAAAGTTCATATGGAACCAAAAAAGAGCCCACATTGGCAAGACAATCCTACGTCAAAAGAACAAAGCTGGAGGCATCATGCTACCTGACTTCAAACTATACTACAAGGCTACAGTAACCAAAACAGCATAGTACTGGTACCAAAACAGAGATATAGACCAATGGAACAGAACAGAGTCCTCAGAAATAATACCACACATCTACAACCATCTGATCTTTGACAAACCTGAGAGAAATGAGAAATGGGGAAAGGATTCCCTATTTAATAAATGGTGCTGGGAAAATTGGCTGGCCATAAGTAGAAAGCTGAAACTGGATCCTTTCCTTACTCCTTATACGAAAATTAATTCAAGATGGATTAGAGACTTAAATGTTAGACCTAATACCATAAAAACCCTAGAAGAAAACCTAGGTAATACCATTCACGTCATAAACATGGGCAAGGACTTCATGTCTAAAACACCAAAAGCAATGGCAACAAAAGCAAAAATTGACAAATGGGATCTAATTAAACTAAAGAGTTTCTGCACAGCAAAAGAAACTACCATCAGAGTGAACAGGCAACCTACAGAATGGGAGAAAATTTTTGCAATCTACTCATCTGACAAAGGGCTAATATCCAGAACCTACAAAGAACTCAAACAAATTTACGAGAAAAAAACAAACAACCCCATCAAAAAGTGGGCAAAGGATATGAACAGACATTTCTCAAAAGAGGACATTCATACAGCCAACAGATACATGAAAAAATGCTCATCATCACTGGCCATCAGAGAAATGCAAATCAAAACCACAATGAGATACCATCTCACACCAGTTAGAATGGCAATCATTAAAAAGTCAGGAAACAACAGGTGCTGTAGAGGATGTGGAGAAATAGGAACACTTTTACACTGTTGGTGGGACTGTAAACTAGTTCAACCATTATGGAAAACAGTATGGCGATTCCTCAAGGATCTAGAACTAGAAGTACCATATGACCCAGCCATCTCATTACTGGATATATACCCAAAGGATTATAAATCATGCTGCTATAAAGACACATGCATACGTATGTTTATTGTGGCACTATTCACAATAGCAAAGACTTGGAATCAACCCAAATATCCATCAGTGACAGACTGGATTAAGAAAATGTGGCACATATACACTATGGAATACTATGCAGCTATTAAAAAAGGATGAGTCCGTGTCCTTTGTAGGGACATGGATGCAGCTGGAAACCATCATTCTCAGCAAACTATCGCAAGAACAGAAAATCAAACACTGCATGTTCTCACTCATAGGTGGGAACTGAACAATGAGATCACTTGGACTCGGGAAGGGGAACATCACACAGCCGGGCCTATCACGGGGAGCGGGGAGGCAGGAGGGATTGCATTGAGAGTTATACCTGATGTAAATGACGAGTTGATGGGTGCTGACGAGGTGATGGGTGCAGCACACCAACATGGCAGAAGTATACATATGTAACAAACCTGCACGTTATGCACATGTACCCTAGATCTTAAAGCATAATAATGAAAAAAAAAGAAAAGACATATTCTGTGTGATTCCATGTATATAAAGTATACTAATAGAAATAGAAAGTTGGTGGTTGCCAGGGGCTTGGAGGAGAGGGAAATGGAGAACTATATTTCAATTGATAGAGTTTCAGTTTTTCAAGATGAAAAAGTTCTAGAGCTCTGTTGCACAACTATGGTAATATAATTAACACTACTTAAGTATTTTTTAAAAAGACAAACTATTGACAAATCACTACAAAAAGAAGTATGGGAAATAAGAAAAAAATTAAAAAGCAAAATTATCTGTAGCCAGACCACCCTAATGTTAACATTAATTGCACCCTGAGAGAAGACATAACCTCTCAGAACAGAAGAGAATACCAGTAACTACAGCTGGAAAAACAAAGCCTCAGAGAAGTAATTTATTTTAAATCACACAGAGTTGGTGACAGAGTCAGGACTAGAGTATTTGTATCTTCAGTTTTACATCAATTCAATAATGGTTTTAAAATACGTTGTTCTTTCAATTATGTAAGAAATATGGAAGTCTGGAAATACAGGAAAGTCTTAGGAGACACAAAAAGCAAAACTAAAACAAAACTCTGTGAGATTTGTCAGAAGTATCTGAACTGTGTGGATCCAACAAAGGTGTCAATGTTATTAGTTAGCACTGAATACTAGTACTTGTGAGACCACACGATTATACAATTTTAGTGTCCCAAAACTGGGAGGACAAATTGACCACATGAACACATTACTAGGACCGTCCTACGTCATTGGAAGAGATATATGCAAGTAAGAGGCTCGAAACTTAAGCTTCATTATCTCAACCAGAAATTTGCCACAGCACATTTTAATAGTTCAAGGCTGCAATGTTACTTCAGAGAATGATATCCCAAACACTTGGAGATTTTATCTTCATTAAAAAAATGTGGCAGAGGCGGATTCAATAATAATTGTTTTTATATGAAAATGCAATATTAAAATAAATAGTTCGTGTGAATTAAGGCATCCCAACTATAGACGACAACATACACTAGACAAAATTAAAAGGCAGTCATCAAGCTGTATCTGCACAACACGAAATATGTTATATACACACTTAGATGTTCACACAGACACACACTTTCTTAAAATTCAGATAAAATCAGTAAAGCATATTAGATATTTAGGTTGATATTTTCAGGTACTCAGTTTTGCTCAGTAATTTTATTAGTCAATAACTGGTGAATTACCCTCTGTAAGCTTACTTTCTTCATTTGTAAAATTAACATAATGCTAACTTTTTGGGTATTCGCCATAGGCATATACCTTATAAGGTTTTGAAAGGAGATATTTACAGGTACATATAAAGCTATTAGTGCAGACTCTGGCAAAGAGTAACTACTGAAAAATATTTAGCTAATAGTTGAATGATTTTGATGATATACTATTTAACATAGAATATTAAACATAGAGTATTTAAATTTAATAATTTCAAGATTATCCATGTCCAAGTTATGACTAAAACTAAACTAGATCCATTCTAATTCTCCAAAAATGTAAAGAAATTAATTTGAACTGATATACATTTGATACCTTATTTCTTTTTTGAAGTCAAATATAAAAGTTGTTCAAAGGCTTAATTTATTTATCCCTCACATTATTGTTTTTTTTTTTTTTTTTTTTTTTGTAAGGGTAGCTAAAATTTATGCATCTAGAAAGAATCCCCAACACAGTACATTTCTTAATATACCTAGAGATCTCATGTTGTACATGAGATGTCTAGATATATTAATTTGCTTCACTATACTGACTTTCTTACCATCTATATATATCCTATTACAACCTTATAGTTGATATTTTCAAGTACTCACTTTTGCTCAGTAATTTTATTAGTAAACAAATATTAAATTACTCTCTATAGGCTTAGTTTTATCATTGTAAAAATAATGTTAATGTTATGGATATTCACCATAGTATGTGAAACCTGAAATATAAACCATAAAATTTACTTCTTAAAGAAAGTTTAAAAGTTATAAAAGGGGTTTAATTTAATATGCCCTCCTTTAAGAAGACAGAGAAAATGTGTCTCAGTTAGTTAAGAAGCTTTTTAATGATAAATTGTACATAAAGCTATTGATGACAGTGCTTGTTGAGTGTTCACCATTTATCATTGACCTGTTACTCATGTAAAGCTGAATTATATAACATCATTCCAGACTGAGTCCCTAAGTAAGTCAAGAAGAAAATTGTTAACAAAAATGTTAAGTGCAATTACCTCCTAATTCTTATTGAAAATAACATCATTTATTAGAAGAAAGTGTCTTCAAAATCCATGTTTTTTTTAATTGAAATAACTTTAGTCAATGATTTATAATAAATAGTTGCTAAGAGTCTAGGTATGTGGGTTCTGCTTCTATCTTTTCAAGAAACTCATTTTTATGACCACATATAAGGCTTCCATATTAACAAATTAATTGGTAATATTTATTTTCTGTATCTTTTTAGACATCTTTTCAGCTTCATTGGTGAATATTAAACACAATTTCTTTAAATTTTAAATAACTCTTATTTGACCTCTCTATTTAGTCTTTTTTATGGACATATGATCTTTTCTTAAAACTGTTGCTCTCCTTGTGTTAAGTGAAATAACCCAGATACAGAAACACGAACATGCATGATATTACTCATTATGGAATCTAAAAGACAATGATTTCAAAGAAGTAGAGAGTAGAATAGTGGTTGCCAGAGGCTGAGGAGGGTAGAAGGGAATGGAATATAGGGAGAGGTTGATCAATGGGTACAAAATTACACTGAGACAGAAAGAATACATTCTAGCCTTATATTAATAGAAGGCTAGAATTTATTCTAGTCAAAGGGTGACTGTAGCAAATAACAATGTATTTTATGTATTAATATAAATAACAATGTATTTCATGATAACTAGAAGAAAAGATTTTGAGTGTTGTTATTACAAAGAAATAATAAATGTTTAGAATAATGAATATGATTATTACTCCCATTTGATTATCATACTATGTGTACATGTATTGAAACATCACAGTGTAGCTCACAAAATATGTACAATTATTAAATTGTACATATTTAACGATACATTACAAATAATATGAAAAACTAGTGCTCTCTTTGGCAGAATCCTCAGTTCTTAGAACAGTTCTAACATATAGTTAGTAGTAGTGGCAGTACTAATATAAAGAATGTAAAATATGTATACATTCTAATATGTATACATTCTAATGTCTACTAATATAAAGAATGTAAAATATGTATACATTCTAATATAGAGTACAGTCTAAAATATTTCTAATGCAGCCTAATGTGTATGTGTGTGTATATATATGTATATTCTAGATATAGAAAGGGAGATAGACAGGGGGATTTTACTATGTACTCGACACTTTGCAAGATGTTTATGTGCATTAATTTGTTTAACCCTTATAGAAACTCTGTAAGAATCATAATGATATAATGTTAGCAAAGACATTGAAGTTTACTCAGCTAATTCAGAGTCTTATATAATGCAAATGTGATAGGTTATGCAGCAGGAGACTGACATATTTTAAGTTACTATTTCTGGCCGGGCGCGGTGGCTCACGCCTGTAATCCCAGCACTTTGGAAGGCCGAGGCGGGCGGATCACAAGGTCAGGAGATCGAGACCATGGTGAAACCCCGTCTCTACTAAAAATAGAAAAAAATTAGCCGAGCGCAGTGGCGGGCACCTGTAGTCCCAGCTACTCGGGAGGCTGAGGCCGGAGAATGGCGTGAACCCGGGAAGCGGAGCTTGCAGTGAGCCGAGATTGCGCCACCGCACTCCAGCCTGGGTGACAGAGCCAGACTCCATCTCAAAAAAACAAACAAACAAACAAAAAAAAACTTACTATTTCTTACTACTCACATATAATCAGTTATTAAAATATAAAAAATAAAAATACTAACATTAATTGAATCAGACACTGTTCAAGTAACTTTATATTAATTTTGTCAATTCTCAGAAAAAACCTACAAATAGGTGATATTATTTTCACCGTGTTCATTTAATAAGTCACCTCATCCAGATTCATGGTTTTAAGTACTATCTATATGTTTGCTATTCTCCTATCTCCGTCCCTCATCTTTCCACACAATTCCAGATTCAGTTGCACCATATCAGGTATTAGGTACATATTATCTCCAATTGTGCCTTGATTTCTAATCATGGGTCCTCATTTCAGTAAATGGCATTATAATTCACAAAGTTTTTGAAGTCATAATCTTAGGTGGCTTCAAAAACATTTGTATCCTAAATATCTTTTTCTATTATTGCTTCAATTTAATTTTTCTCCTACACTTGTATGCTATATTTTTAGTCCATTTTACCAAACCATTCCATTTCTTTCTCTCTACTGCTATGAACTTTGTCCTTGCTAATATTACATGACAAATATATAGTACTGTCCCTGTAGAGAACACTGACTAATAGAGTATATAATCTACAAAATAGAACAAATTTTGTAAAAGATGAATAGAATCACATTCACAATATCAAGTGGTTTAATAAAATATATTTAGTTATTGAAACAAAATTTAAATATGTAGGAGATATAATACCTGAAAAAAAAATTACCAAAAAATGTCTTATATTTACTACAAATTCTAAATTAAAAGTTTCAAGAAGCTTTGTAAATTCCAAAGAATGCAACCTCAAAGAAAATCGAGTTGCTGAAAACAATAGATAAGAAAACAATGTAAAAAGTAGGAAGAAAAAACATACAGGAAAAAAAAAATCTAACTTTTTCTCAAATCTACCTGATTTCAATATTAACTACAAAACTACATTAATAAAGAAAATGACATATTTGCATAATAACAGGCAACTATCATTTAAATTGAATCAACATTGTAGAAGTCGAACCATATATCATGAATTAGTTGTCAACAAAGACACCAATATAAATCAGTAGGGTAAACATACTATTTTCATCAAACGGTACTTGAAAAACTGAATGCACATATTAAAAATAAATGCACTTAGACTTCATTTCATACCATCAAAAAAGCCATTTGTGCTTGAGCATAAATATAAATGTAAAAACTGGAGCCATATGAGTTCTAGAAAAATCTTACAACTCAGGGTAGGCAAAGGTTTTATAGATAGTACACACACATATGCACAAACTCTAAGCCTAAAAACATTCATATTTGATTCCAATGAATACTTAACATTTCTGCTCATCAAACTAAATTATTAAGAAATGAATAATATATGCCATGGACTAGGGAAAAAATTCATAATAATTATATCAGAAAAAGTATTTGGATTCAGATATATAAAGAATTCTTGTTGGGATTTTGGAACCTATTAGTGGCACTTAATATATATTAATAAATCAAACATTGAAAGAACTTAAAGGAAAAATAGACCACAATACAATAGCAGTACAAACAGACTTTGTTACCACACATTCAACAATAGATAAAATAGCCAGAGAGATAATAAAAAAGGAAATATGGGACTTCAACAAAGCAACAGACTAAATGGACCTAACAGACATATTGAGAATATTCCCCCAGACAGCAGCATAATACATAATTTCTTGAAGACTACATGGAACATTCTGCAGGATAGATCATATTTTAGGTCACAAACAAGTTTTAACAAATTCAAGAAGATTAAGGTCATATTAATTACCTTTTCCATCACAACTGAATGAAACTAGAAATCAATAATGCAAGAAAGTTAGAAAATTCGCAAATACATGAAAATTAAACAACATTCCTGAAAACCAATGGAACATGAAGAAATCAAAAGAAAAAAATAGAAAACATCTTGAGACAAATTACAATAAAAAGAAAACATATCAAAACTTATGAGATACAGAAAAAGCAGTATTTTTCTAAGAGGGAAATACTCTCAGTACACTTCTCTAAGAGGAAATTGTATAGTGATAAGTGCCTACATTAAAAAAGAAGAAAAAGCTCAAATAAACAACTAAACTATAGATCTTAAGGAACTAGAAAAAGAATGAACTAAGTTCAAAGTCAGAAGAAGAATGGAAATAATAAAGATTAGGTCAGAAATGAATAAAATGGAGAAGATAAAGCATCAAGAAAACTGTCATTTTTTAAAAAAGATAAACAAAATAGACAAACGTTTTGCTACAGTTACTAAGAAAAAATGAGAGATGATTCAAACAAATAAAATTAGAAATGAAAGAAGAGACACAACAATGGATGCCACAGGAGGAAACAAAGAATCACTCATAAGACACTACTTTGGAAAATAATATATCAATAAATTGGATAACCTAGAAGAAATGGATAAATTCATATAAACATACAACCTACCAAGACTGAATCATGAATAGAAAACCTGAATGGACCAATAACAACTAAGGACACTGGATCAATAATCAAAAAGCCCTCAACAAAGAAAAGCCAAGGACTAAATGGCTTCTCTGATGTTTTCTACCAAATAATTAAAGGAGAACTAATGATAGATTCCATGTCTTGGCTATTGTGAATAGTTTTGAAATAAACATGAGAGTGCAGATATTTCTTCAATATGCTCATTTTAATTATTTTGGATATAAACCTAGTAGTGGGATTGCTGGATCATATAGTAGTTCTGTTTTTAGTTTCTTGAGAAACTGCTATAATATTTAACCATTCTACAATGTGTGTGTGTATGTGTGTGTGAGTGTGTGTACTTCAAAACAGTATGTTGTACATGATAAAAACATACAATGCTATAATAAAATAAAATAAATAAAATAGCAAGAAATACATGACAATTTCCAAGTAATGAAAAATGAAAATGAATATTTTAATAATGCTTATATTCTATAAAATACTGGATACACACAATAAACTTAAAATTCAAAGGAAAAGATGCAACTATTATTTTACATACGTAGTTATATTTGGGCAGTTTGTTGGTATCGTAAAAAAAAAAATCTTTATAAGGAAACTGTAATTACACTGAGAAGAAACTAGTCATAAAGCATAACATAAGAATTAAGATAACGAATTTACACATTCAGATCTAGGACAATTATTGTAATAGTTGTGTCTCTAAAAACAATAAAAAATTAGATACAGATATATCTACAACAATAATAACATAGTAAAACACATGAGTTACTAAAACTCATAGAGACCAGCAGATCTCCATCTGACTAAAGAGTCAACAGGTTATCTTAAACTCTAAAAGAAAGCAGGAAATCTCCATTTGTATTAGTCTGTTCTTATGCTGCCAATAACGACATACCCGAGACTGCATAATTTAAAAAGCAAAAAGGGTTAACGGGCTCACAGTTCCATGTGGCTAGAGAGGCCTCACAATCATGGCAGAAAGCAAAGGATAAGCAAAGACACATCCTACATGGCACCAGACAAGAGAGCTTATAAAACCATCAGATCTTATGAGACTTAGTCACTGTCAGGAGAACAACATGAGAAAGACCTGCCCCATAATTCAATTACCTCCCACTGGGTCTCTCCTAGAACATGTAGGAATTATGGGAGCTATAATTCAAGATGAGATTTGGGTGCAGAAACAGCCAAACTGTATCACCACTTTATTTCTGAACTTCAACAAGCAGCTAATTTGAATCTCCACATATTAAAAACAAAAGCTTAACCTCAGAAACAGAGGGGTTGAGAGAGGTCCAGATCCTCTCATCAGATCTTAACTTGGACTGGATCACAGGTGGATTGTTCAGTTGAAAGAGTCCAGATTCAAAGCCAAAAATAAGATGTCAACAGGCCCAGAACTGTGGAAACTTAATAATAGTTTCTAGAAGGCTAGACTAGTACCTGCACCAGCAGAGATGCCTAACTTGAACCCTCACCTCTGAGGGAAAGTTAGAAATAAAAAAAAATCTAACAAATATGAACTGTAGGCTTGGGAGGAGAGCAGTGTTCCCATTAGTGTTGGGACTAATGAAAATGATTAAAAAGACAAGGCCAAAATCTCGGTCAGGATTGTTGCCCAGGGTTATGTATACTACTTAAAATTGTGTTGTTTCCTTTTATTATTTTAAGTCAAATAATAAACTTTTCTTACAATGGGCAATTTAAGGAGCCTGTAAAATATGATGTTATTAACATCTTTCACTGGGCAATAGTCCTTTAGCCCAATTCAGTCTTTATAATGTATAAAAATATTCCTGTTTGAGAAACAGAAAGGAGAGTAATCAAAGGAAGCAAGAGAGAGCTGCAAAGAAAATGGAGAGATAAGCAGATAAGTTCATGCAGAGAGATGGAGGCTGTGGTACCCTGGGAGTGAGATGGAAGAAAAGGTATCTGGCTATGAAGAGGTCAAAGGACCACAGAGGCCATAGTATTAGATGTGTCATTTCCAACAATATAGACAATATGTATTGAATGTGAGGATAGATGCAGCTGTGGAGAAATAAAACAGTCATAGTGCTTAAGCCTTCAGTGAAGAGAAAGAATGACTATGAGAGCTCACAGCAACGGTTGTAATTGTGATGTACTTGGATGACACAATTTTCAACAGAACTCATGTTTTATAAGACGGAAAATTGATAGAAATGGCAATGTTTGGGTGGTGGCCATAAAGGAAGTTGTATGGTCCATCCCCTGGTCTAGCACAGTGTTGTGTGTGGTGGGAGGGAACTTGGATATGTTTTCAAGCATCATAGCCAGCTGAGGCTAGGAGAAGGAAATGTACCCAGGGAGATTATGGCTGAACATAAACTTTGTGTTCCAAGGATACAAGTGAAAGGGCTTAGTAGAGAAAGGAGAAATTAATTAGTAAATAGGGATGAGATGCTTAAGAACTGATGGAAATTGTCTTAGAGAGTGAGTGTTCTTATAAGAAACACGAGAAGATATGGCAGATTCTAATGTTGCCATATCTTGTTGCTGTACCTTCCTTGAACACCTCCTTCAACAATGCACTATTTTCTTGCATTTGGGAGTTTTAATTTCCTTTTTGGGCAAATCCTTCAATCTGATTTTAACTGAATTCAAAATGCCAAAATTAACAATATTTTTTAGTATGTGCTTTAGCTTGTATAATCAGTTAGATTCCAGTAATCATCTTCAAATAACTGTCTCTTAATCATTCTTTGTGAGTGGTTGTGTTGAAAGCATAGATTACGAGAGCATAACGTTCTTCTGTCTCAAGTGAAGAATACATTGTCTTTCATATATTAAGAAAACTTATGTTTCATCCTCCAAGTTTATAATTATGGCTTTGTGAGCTAACTATGCATTTGCTATCATATTATGTTACATAACTAAGTTACCCGATAAAATTAAGTGTTGTAACATTTACTATACTTTAACAATGGCTTTTTATAAATCTCTAATTTTTTTTCTAGGAGAGTGTAAAATGTACAAAGTTCAATAAAATGATGTTGTAACTGTCACTGTTATATGACAATTTCTCAGCTATTCACTTGTTTATTTCTCTGAATATATTTTTTATGCCCAAATACTATTTTAGCAGCAAAAATTGAAGATAATAATCCTTAATGTCACTGAAGACATAGTAGATTGCTTCATCTTATGTGGTCACATTCCTATATCCATTTAACTTTGAAAACATTCTTTCTGCAAAATTTAATTTCCAATACTCAAGCTGAACATTTCTTTGACACTGAAAGTCAACATATGAAATGATGAAATATAGACCAAAGGCCTGGAAATTATCTTTAATTTACATATATATATATAATTTCTTTAGAAAATGTCTTAGGATTTTCTTTGCCACTTTCTGCTAGGATACCCACTAGCAGGGAAAGAGTTGAAAGAGATCTCATCCAAGTCAATATCCATCTTTCTCATTATTTGACTCCATTGTTAGCTGTTTCATCCCTTAGGGAGATTATTCTCGCAAATAATCCTTTAGAGTTGTAGTTAATACACAAGTGTTTCTACAATGAGCAGTTATACAAAATTGTCGTGTATGCCCCAGAAAATTTTTGAAAATTTTACCTTTTACTATTTTTAATGAATTAACTATTTTACAAATATGTGTATTGCCATTTATGAAGCAAATTCTATATGATAATGACAGGGCTAAGTGCTTATATAATCCTTTTTTCTAGATATGATTAATAAAAGTACAATTAAAATTAATTTAAGCAAAATTGGAAATTTATTGACTGAAAATATTGTATCAGGCCTGCCTTAAGGGAAAAGGTAGAAGTCAGCCTTGTCAATGACTAGAAACTGCATTAGCAAAAATCAAGTATCTGTCTCAATTTCTCACCTCTGCTCCTTTATACTCATCAAATTTTCTCTCCCTACAATTAAAAATATTTTTTATGACAGAAAACATAGTTAATGGCAATTTCTGGGTTTTATAACTTATACCTTCAGCTCACAGGACTGAGGTCTTTCTTCATTTCAGCTCATAAATGCCCAAGAAGGAACTCAGATTAGCTTAGTCTGGCTCAGATGCCCACCTTTAGGTTAGGACAAATCAGTGTGAGTAGAGTTTGTGTTAGGTATTACAAAATTAAAGATTTTTATTTAATCATATGAATTTTAATGTAGAATAGGGAGTTGATTACCAGAAAAGTTTGGGATAGGTCACACACAGCTATCCAGAAGATTATTTGCTACAGTTTGAATGTTTATGTCCTCTCCAAAATTCATGTGTGGAAGCATATTGGGGGAACATGTCCCCAATATTTCAACATAGGTCCTTTCTATTTTCCCTAGGTGTTGACTGGTCTGAGAAATAAAGAGAAAGAGTACAAACAGAGGAATTTTACAGCTGGGCCTCTGGGGGTAACATGACATATTGGTAGGTCTGTGATGTCCCCTGAGACACAAAACCAGCAAGTTTTAGTAGGGATTTTAAAAGGGGAAAGGGTGTATGAACAGGGAGTAGATCACAAAGATCACATGCTTCAAAGAGCAATAAAGAACACAAGGCAAAGGCAAAATTAGAATTACTAATGAGGGTCTATGTCCCTTTGTGCATGTATTGTCTTGATAAACATCTTAACAGAAAACAGGGTTCTAGAGCAGGGAACCAGTCTGACGAAAATTTACCAGGCTGGAATTTCCCAATCCTAGTAAGCCTGAGGGCACTTCAGGAGACCAGGGCATATTTCATTCCTTATCTCAACTGCATAAGACAGACACTCCCAGAGTGGCTGTTTATAAACCCCCCCACCAGGAATGCATTCCTTCTCCAGGGTATTCCTTGCTGGGAAAAGAATTCAGTGATACCTCTCTTACTTGCACGTCCATTTATAGGCTCTCTGCAAGAGGAAAAATATGACTCTATTCTGCCCGACCGTGCAGGCAGTCAGACCTTATGGTTATCTTCCCTTGTTCCCTGAAAATCACTGTTATTCTGTCCTTTTTCAAGGTGCACTGATTTTGTATTGTTCAAACACACGTTTTACAATCAATTTGTACAATAGTGGTACTGAGGTGACATACATTCTCAGCTTACAAAGATAATGGCATTAAGAGATTAAAATAAAGACAGGCATAAGAAATTACATGGGTATCATTAGGGAAGTGATAAATGTCCATGAAATCTTCACAATTTACATTCAGAGATTGCAGTAAAGACAGGAGTAAGAAATTATAAAAATATTAATTTTGGGAACTGATAAATGTCCATGAAATCCTCACAATTTATGTTCAGAGATTGCAGTAAAGACAGGCATAAGAAATTATAAAAGTATTAATTTGGGAACTGACAAATGTCCATGAAATCTTCACAATTTATGTTCAGAGTTTGCAGTAAAGACAGGTGTAAGAAATTATAAAAGTATCAATTTGCAAGACAAAGGTAGGTCACAGTCACATTTGCTTGGCATGCAGACCAATGAACAACTGCCTTTTGGAGTATCCCATGAAAGAGAAGGAAGGGTAATTTCTTTTCCAAACTCCCTCTTATCTCCTATTACCAATTGGTTGAAGTTTACCTCATGCAATAGTAACCACTCCTCACATCCAATTTGTATTGGAGAATCACATAGGTGATTATTCATTATTTTATAATGCCACAAACCCTGTTATGGCATTTCACTAAAAATTGAAAATGGTGAGAAGATCCAGAAACAAAACAAGACAAAACAAAACAAAAAACACAGGTTGATTATGCTTTGGTGTCTCAGAACAAGTGATTATGCTGTAGTTGTGGCAGCATGGTCCAAGAGGTAGAAGGTATATTCAGATGGAAAGAATCAGTAAAGGAAAACAAAATAGGCAAATAAGATTTGTCAGATACAGTCTACTTCTTGTGCCACTCAATGCACTTATGTCTTCCCATGGTATATAGATTCCATTTTACAATATTAAGCTTACACTTTTTTATGAGAATAAAGATATTCTCACTCCTTCTCTCAAAGGGGATGGACACCATTCTTCAAGTTGGAGGCCAGTTATAATATCCTAGAAGGCTTTAGCAAGGGAGATGACAAAATAAGATACAGTCTCTGCTGTTTTATATGGTCTTGTGATCATAACTTACATTCATCATTGTCCTTGCCTCTACCTATTTTAGTTCACCACATATTTTGCTAGTATGTCAGATGGTCTGGCTTACATTTGCCATATTTTCATTCTTATTTTTTGGAATTCTTGCTATCCTTATCCTAACTGTGTTGTAGTGATTGTTATCACTTGTTGGTTTTCTTTACTGAACAAGGAACAACAAAGAGAAGCATCAGTGAATTTCCTGAGTTCTAAACATCTTCATCTTTATAGTGTAGGGGCAACTCTGGATCCTTAAGTACTATCGATCTATGACTTGGACTAGTGATGTAACTCGTTTCTTTATGCATTGTTCCACCACATGAGGAGCTCAAAGTGACCAGATAATAGTCACAAGTTCCAGCTTAGTACAAATTTTATATGTGTCCTTGTCCTGGAGAACTTGCATTCAGTGGGAAGTTTTATCTTTGTGGGAACCAGAAATTCTTACCTAGAAAACCCCAGGGTTACAGAAAAAGAACAAATTCCTCAAGTGAGAGAACAGTGTGGTAGTACGTGATCTGGTATAACAGTGAAAGAGAGGCCACTCATCTTCACAATATTTGGTTCCTGGGTCAATGTATTCTAGAAATAGGAGACAAAGTAGCATTTACCTATTATCAATTCACTGCTTAAACAGCAACTTCAGGTATAAGGAACAGTATCCCAACTGAACAGTATTTTTTCCCACTTTTGACAACTTGACTGTGTCTTTAATCATTCCATATTTTTAACATGTCAACAGTATCTGAGTGTTGGGAAATGTGGTCAAAAATGTCATTTTAATAAGCATGTTGCCATGTATCCTTTTCTGCACTACAGGTTCCTTAGACTGAAGTAAGAAGTGTGGTATCATGTGGATGGATAATCCCTGGGATGGCGGTGCTGATAAAGGTACCACAGACAGGGAAAAAACACCTATAGCTGTAGGGTTTTTTAAATCAAGTTCCCTAGGGGTAAATTTCCATTTTCCTTCTCCCTGGTAACAAGCTTTAGAAATTATCACCTTGCAATTCAGTAGTCACGTGTTCAACCAATGAATGGTGTATTTTTCAGTGTTCAGTATTGGTGTCTGCTGCTGGTAGGTTACATACTCAGCATGGCAAAACTCAAATAGGTCATAGTAAAGGAAAATGGGCAAAAGGCATTGCTGAGCCTATGCAATTTACGTTCTTTCCATGAGACCTTGCCATAAGCACTGGCGTGGTTGGAAAGGAAAATGCCTGATTATATGTACACAGAACTTAGGTCTTCCATATGTTTTTTTTCAGAGCCCACTAGGAAGAATATGATCTTTGGGTGGCTACAATAAGCTAATAAATTATTTTCACACTTTAAGCCCATTTCCATCACACATTAAGCCCAAGTTCATCTACATATATTACTTCAGATGCTCTTGTCTCTTTCTTCTTCCCGCTTTATGTCTCCTAGGATCCTGATCAATCAGTAAACCATTTAAATTTGCCCATGAGTCACTCTACAATGTACCTTAGATAAGTGCTCCCTCCACATGAAGTGGGTGGCCAAGTTTTCCCACAGCTCTTTACTCTTACGGATTTCCCTTCCAACACCATCTTTTACAGGCAGTTGGATAGAATTGTCATGTGGCAGTCATCCATGTTCAGCTATCCATGACAACTATCTATGACAGCACCAACATATTATGCCAGCTGATCTGTGAATCTGGCAGAGTCTGTTCCTCTTCTGTTCATTATTCAAAGGGAACAGATCATCAGTGAAGAGTGAGGGAAATTTAGTAATGTAGCAGTAGACCACCAGTCTACGCCACCCTTTTGAGATGATTTGTTTGTGAATTCTGGACCTGCACAAACTCAGTCCTCAGTATACCATTTCCAGCACACAATAGTTTGTTGTTGTAAATCCACACCTTTTTACCCAGAGAATAGCATCTAGCTGATGACATAAACTTCCAGTCACACAGTCTTTTGACCCAGCTCATGATATAAACTTCAGGTCATACAGTCTTGGTGTGTCCCATGGTCAGAAGCTGAGACTCAATCCAGTGACAATGGGACACAAGGACTTCTACAAATAGATTATTTTCTGGCCACAGACCACATACCCCTGATCCAGAATGCTAGGACTTTTAGATTTGAATGTGTCGATATTATTACTTAGAGTATTATTGGCACCATAGATCTGCTAAATCATATGACACGTGAATCAAAGAACTTTGCACTGATAGCCTAAATCTACTGCAAAGCTCTATCTTGCTCTGTAACTCATTCAAATTTCCCATGCTGCTTGGTTGCCCAATAAATGTTTGGAACAATATTCCAAATTGAAATATATGCTGCCTTCAAAGTCCAAAGAGGCTCCAAAGGTACTCTACCTCTTTCTAAGTGGTTGGTTATACAAATAAAACAGCATTTTATTTATATCAAAGCAGATATTTCAGTATGTCCCAGACACCCAGATATCTAAAAACTTTCCTAAGAATTTCCATTAGCCACTGCCATAGTTTCCTGTGGTTCAAAGCTCTATGATTGTCACTTTGACTTTATAGTCCATTGTGGTAATTATGTCTACCTTTGTTTCTGATGGTCATTAGCTTTGCATTACAGAATTATGTGATTCTCCACTGATATTAGGGAGTTCAAGCTGATGGTGGCATCCCTCTCCAAAAACTCTAGCTTATAGTAGTTAGCTGCCAGCATTGGTTTTCAGAAGTGCTGAATCCCACTTTACCAGTGCATTTTTAACTGCTAGGTGAAGGAGATAACATCTGGGCCCCTCTGGAGCATTTAGTCATTTCTCAAAGGATATATATATATATAAAAAATCATAGCCAGGATATATATATATATATATATATATATATATATATATATATATATAATATAGAGGATATATATATAACTATATAGACAGGATATAGTTATGTGTGTGTGTGTATATATATAATATATATATATATATAAATATATATATATATATATCTGCTCCTGGCTGTGTTTACCAGGCTTTTTCCAGCACTGGGAATTATTTTTTTGTGCATAGTTTTATTAATTTTTTCTATAACAGTCTTGTATTTGCCCTTTCCAGTTGAACATAGTTGGTGATGAACCCAAATGCAATAAAGGCTAGTGTGGTAGTTCTCAGGGAGAACAAGCATCTACAAGGCACCAATTTCGTAAAATACTTAACCTTTCTTTACATAAAGGGAGGCTGGGCTTTTCAGGCAAGAAATACAAAACTGCTTCTTCCAGCAAGGAGTGCTCAGGATAATTAGGTCCATCCAAATACCTCCAATTCCATGCATCCTAGATTGACCTTTTTCTTTTCAGTTGCCTGAATTAGATATAGAAAATCTATAAAGGCTGCACAACTACTGCAGGTTTGCTCTCATTATAATCACATGGGGGCCTAAATTGTAAAACAGTCTCTCTTAAGGCTGCAATAAATATAATTTTGTTTGAAAAGTGTCATTGTAGCCCTCTGGCTTTCAAAACAGGCTTTGAGTTGGCAATTGACTTTTCTGAGCCTATCATTTTTATTTACCTAAAACTCTAATTGCTTCTAAACACAGAAGCAGCCAGGTTAGTCCATAATCTTAAATTTTCATGGCTATTTAAATGTCACTCTTACTTGCTATTTTACCTCTCAATGCCACACCCTTTTCCTGCCCTTTATCTCAGCTTTCCACAGGTGAAAGAAAAAGTGAAATATTTTTATGTGACAGGAATTTTTAGAATCCTTCTTATTAAGAAATGGAGTCCCTATTTCTTTCAGATAAATAGGCAATCTAAACATAAAATTCCATCTCGAGGCTATATTGTGTAAAACCACACCATTGCTAATCACCTTAACTCAGGTCCTCTAGGAAATAGAATCTAATGCAAGAGTTAAGGAGTTAATACTTTATGTGAAGCAATCAGTAATTCTATGTTACTCTGCTGACTACTGCTTCACTATGAGTCAAGGAAAAGTGCAGCAGGTCACCCAGCAGATGCCTTTGCTCATTGTGCAGGATCCTTAGGAAAGACTACGTGAATAGCCATTCTTTGGAGAAGTGCATGGCAGTGAGAAAGGAAGGAAATAAAATGTTCCACCACATTTCCTGTTTTCCATTGGTCAAAGTTCACCCATGGGAAACTAAATCTCTGCCCTTGCAGGTTGCATCATTTGATACCTTACATTGCTGTCTTACAATTGACACCTTACTTGGTGCCAGATCCAATGTCACATAATCCGTTGTTCCATCCACCATCTAGAAATGGTGGGAGGCTGGAAATTCCAGGCATTGTGTTGGTCGAGCTGGCATGCACTCTTAGGATGAGTGACTAAATCAGCCATCTCTGTTGTTTGCTGGACAGATTTGTAGACAGATGGGTCATGAGGACAGAATAAAACCATTCTGGAAATTAGGTGATTGTCTGAAACAATCACTCTCTCTCTGAAACCTCATATCTAAAGTAGAATTGTTTTGAAATTATTAACATCTTACATATCTATGTTTCTCACTGAACTGAGAATTCCTGAGGGCAAGAATTCAATTGTCTATTTATTTTTGTATTTCTGTTTTTTGTTTTTATAATTGTTGTTGTTTTGATTTTTGATACAGGATCTCATCCTTTTACCCAGGCTGGAGTGCAGTGGCATGGTCAAGGCTAACTGCAGCCTTGACCTCCGGGACTCAATCAAACCTCCTACCTCAGCCTCCCAAGTAGGTGGGACAACAGGTGTGTGCCACCATGCCTGGCCAATTTTTGAATTTTTTGTAGAGATCTGTTTTTGCCATGTTGCTCAGACTGGTCTCCAATTCTTGGGCTCAAGTGGTCCTCCTGCCTCAGCTTCCCAAAGTGCTGGGATTATAAGCATGAGTTACCATGACTGGCCTATTTTGGTATTTCTAAGGTCTGTACAGTACCTGGTACAAAATTAACTTTAAAATAATTATACTTATATGCAATACAGAAAAAAGTTTTGTTAGGATACCAACATTTAGTGTTTTTCTAAAACAAATTTTAATCTTTGTTATCAGAAGAGGAGGATTCTCTTTAAAAACATTATATTTTTATATATATACCTAATTTGAAATATAGGTTATTAAAATCATGGCTCAGTTTTTCTGAGACCCAAATGTGGGCTCATAATTCTTGACCTAACAACCCAGAACCAAGCTCAGACAAAGTCAGAATCATTAACAAGACATTTGTGTAGTAACAAGAACAGAAAATGTGATTTAAATGGAGAATAGATTGAAATTAGCTTGATCCCATAATTATGCCCTGCGGTATCTGGAAAAGAAGTGGTTCATTAATATAAAAATATTATTGGATAATCATAAGTATTCAGAGAATACGGTATAATTTTTAAAAGTTCTTTACTTTGTCTGAATCTCTAATCAGGCTCTGAACATTGATTTTTCCTTTCTTTCCCTTAATCCTAGAACATTTCATTCCCACTTCCATTGTCTATATTTGTCTGCATGGAGTCAGAACTTCTTTTTATACCATAACCTGATGTTTTTGTGTCAACAGAGTTTTTCACTTTTTCTGTTTTCTATTTAACCAAACACTTGTCTCCTAAAACTGGTGAAGATGGCATGAAAATAACGAGGTGAGTTGAAGTGGGAGTTAGATGAACAAAATTCTTTATTGCCTTATTTATTCTATAATTAAAAAAAATGTTTCAGGTAAATTAAATTTAAATAATTTTATATTTGTCATGTATTTTTCAGTGATAAGGTAGTGGCAGAAACTATTAACATGAAAATGTGTCTTTAGCACTAGCTTTGCTTTATTCTTAAAAATTTTAAATGCTTGTTCAGTGTACCAACTTCTGAAATACAGATTTTTAAAATCCAAAGTAGAAATTCAATTTAATAGAATTAAAATAAGGACTTTATATCCATAATTGCCAACATACTTATTTTCCTGGATCCCATGATGCTAGAAAAGCAAGCATTCTACCACCGGTTTCCCACTACAGATTCGCAGTAATGCAAAAATAAGGTCAGCAGGATATTAATAAACTAGATTATGGTTTTTTATTTGGCAGTTGCTTGCCAGCTGCTTCTGATTTGCTCTTTTCACCTTCCTATTGAAATAATATAAACAAGAGGTGGGCTTTTATTATAATGTGTGAATTGTTCTTATTCTGTCCAGCCTTATTTCTGGCTATGGTACTAATATAGAAGTATCGGGAGAACCCACTCCTGATGTTTAACGTGGGTTCTTTTCTATTTCCTAAGTGTCTTGGCTGGGTTGAGAAATAAAGGGAAAGAGAACAAGAGAGAGAAATTTAAAGCTGGGTGTCCACACATGTCGGCAGGATCCGTGATGTTCCCCGAGCTGTAAAACCAGCAAGTTTTTATTAGCGATTTTCAAAAGGGGAGGGAGTGCACGAATAGGGTGTGGGTCACAGAGATCACATACTTCGCAAGGTAGTAAAATATCACAAGGCAAATGGAGTCAGGGCAAGATCACAGGACCGAGATCACAGGACCACCTGATGGGGAAAAATTAAAATTGCTAATGCAGTTTCAGGCATGCATTGTTATGCATTGTTATTGATAACATCTTATCAGGAAACAGGGTTTGAGAGCAGACAACTTGTCTGACCAAAATTTATTAGGTGGGAATTTTCCTGCTAATAAGCCTGGGAGCACTACAGGAGACCAGGGCTTATTTCATCCCTTCTGCTTGGACCATAAAAGACTGCACATGTTTCCAAGGGGACCGTTCATAGGCCTACTCTCAGGGGCACATTCTCTTTCTCAGGGATGTTCCTTGCTGAGAAAAAGAATTCAACAATATTTCTCCTATTTGCTTATGAAAGAGGAGAAATATAGCTCTGTTCCGTCCGGCTCACCGGCGGTCAGTTCAAAGTTACCTCTCTTGTTCCCTGAACATTGCTGTTATCCTGTTCTTTTTTTTTTAAGATGTACAGATTTCATGCTCTACAAACAATTTGTGCAGTTGATACAATCACAGGGTCCTGAGGCGACATTCATCCTTCTCAGTTTATGAAGAAGATGACGGGATTAAGAGATTAAAATAAAGACAGGTATAGGAAAACAAAAGGGTATTGACTGGGGAAGTGATAAGTGTCCATGAAATCTTCAAAATTTATGTTTAGAGATTGCAGTAAATACAGGCATAAGAAATTATAAAAGTATTAATTTGAGGAACTAATAAATGTCCATGAAATCTTCACAATTTATGTTCTTCTGCTGTGGCTTCAGCCACTCCCTCCGTTCAGGGTCCCTGACTTCCCACAACACAGAAGCTCTCTAATGTAAGAGTTTCAAAGATGTTCATTCATATCTGAAGACATAGTTTGTTACTGTTCTTAAATTTTCATTCAATAAGAGGTTTAGTATTTTTTTTGTTTTTGGTTTTCCTACAATTCTCAACGTTTAATGTTAATAAACCTGAGACTTACATAGGAAATTTGTTACCTCTGGCATATGATTAAACCATACCATAAATTTTGTTTTTAATGCTTATGTATGTTCTAAGATTCAGTGCAAATAATATCATTGTACTAGATTATTAAATTATTTCCAAAGATATTTGTGATAAAAATCTTGTTTATTTATATTTACACTCCTCTAATAAATAGCACTCACTGTAGACAGGTATTGTGCTATATACTGGGGACACATGGCTAAGCAAAGTACATAAACTCTTTCCTCTGTTGGTGTTCACAATCTAGAAAGGATGACAAGTGTTTACCTCCACTTATTTCTATAAAAAATCATATGTAACTACATATTATTGCAAACTACATAATTTCAAACTATTGCAAATGCAATGAAAGGAAAGCATAGGATGCTGTGAGAGCTACTGTTGCTATTAAGCTATTTTCTCTTTCACAAGCCTAACCTTACGGGTTCTGTGATGCTTGGGCAGGGACTTGAATAACTACATTGTCTGTAGACGCAGTTAGGTTAAAAATTTTGAGATTTTGGATTATTTGTGGGCCCTAAATCTAATGATAATGATCTTTACAACAGACAGAAAAGGAGAAGTCACCAACGGAGAGGAGAAGAGCATGTGAAGACAGATGCAAAGAATGGAATTATGCAGCCACAAGCCAAGGAACATCTGGATGCACCAGAAGCTATTTAAAAAAAAAAAGATTCTCATCAGAGTCTTCACAGACCATGCAGCCCTGCCAATAACACTTTGGTTTCATATGCTTGGCCTCCAAAACTGTGAGAGAAAAAATTTCTACTTTTGTAACCCACCTAGTTTGTGGCTCTTTGTTACAGCAGCCACAGGAAACTAAATATAAGCATCATACACTGATTCTTAAGGGGAAGACTAATTTCTGGATCTCTTGAATGTAGGATGTAATAACAAATGTCAGCAGGTTTTAAAAATATAAATGTAACTCTGTATACCTGCTGATTTTTACACCTTGAACAGTGTTGTAAGTTTTGGTTTTTCCTATGAATTAAATTATATATTATAAAATATTTCATGTTGTAATGCCTGAAATTATATCAAGAATCTGCAACATGGGGTTGAATTATTTCTTTTAGCACCAGTAATGGAATGAATCTGCTAATTTAGAAATTGGGTATAATAACTATTTTACTCCATATCTAGTGTTTTACCTTTTCTACAGTTCAACTAAGAAATAAATTGCTTTCTTAGTAGGCAAATGAGATTTTTGGCTTATCTAAGAAAATATAGCAGTAAAAAGGTCACAGCAATTTGCTTTATGGGCCACATGTTACTGGTAAAATGAAATCATTCTAGCATATGGCTTTTAGAGTAGAAACACACAAGCAAACAAAAATTCTAAATGTCAGAGCAACTTCATTTTAGCACACACATATTTCCAAAATGTACAGAGAACAATAATAAAAATAAAGTTCGGAACATAAATTCAGTTAAGAACTATACATTTCCAATTGAGAAAAAAATCAAGAGCAGACAGTTTTGCAAGATTTCTCAATCAGATTTTTCATTATGGGAAAGCTGTTCCTTTATATTTTAATACATGTAGATAAAATCTTTTCACCATAGTCACAGGAAGTTTCAATGTATTTACTAGTGGTATATTCAGTAACTGTGTTGGAGGATGAAAAAGAAAATAAGATGTAGTGCTACCTTTGGCATGGATAAATAATGCCTTTTTTATTTTCCAGTATATCATGCTACTTTCTGATTTTATACACATTTGAATCAAGTTAATATTTTGATTTTTCTTCCTGCCAATTCAATATATATTATAGTCTTTATCTGAATATGGCTGATTTTTCCCCAAATTTGTATAAATGTGTTTATAAAACTAATTTAAGCACATGTAATGCAAAAGGAAAGGCCCAATAAGACAATGTAATGCACTTGTTCTCACTGAAAGGGAACTCTGAAGACGTGGTAAAGGAAATAACCCTGGAAAAGAAATGGATATATGGATTACTTTGAAGGAGTTTTTTATTTGTTTTGCTTTATTTTCCCCCACTAAGATAATCAGATTTTATTTACTTTCTGAAACAAATATTTCTTCTCTCCAGTTTTCTTTTGTTGCTTTTTCATTTCCAATATTCGTAACTTCTTTAGATAATTAACAAGGACCTAAACATTTGTCTGTTCCTGCTATAAAGATGAGGCTGCCTGAACAGAGAGGCCATTGAACAAATGGAGAAATATGAGGTGTTATGAAGTGATGGCATCCTAAGTGGTGAAGTTATTATAAGAACCAATAGAAGTACCACAGTAAAGGAGAATCAAGATTTGCATGAGAAGAGAGTCAGTGATAGAAATTCAGAAAGAGTTAATCTGGATTCATTTGCCAGTCTTAATAGGTACAATTAATAATTCATTTCTATGTCTTTGGTATAGTCTACTTGTTCCCGTTTTATAATAGAACTTTCTTTAGCATTTTTCACTTAATCTATTATGGGAATGTTTTGGGAACACATTTGAGCAGTGAAGATTAAAAACCACACCACTACCCTATAGACATATAAACATGTATTAGTTAAACTACTACTTTAGATCAGGAGTCTGGAAAACTAAAGCTTACAACCAAATCCATCCCACAGCCTATTTTTCTTCTTTATTGTGGTAAAATACATATAAAATTTACTATCTTAACCATTACTAATTGTCCATTGCAGTAGTATGAAGTTGTTCACATTGTTATATAATCATCATCACAATCCGTCTCCAGGACTCTTCATTGCAAAATTGAAAGTTTGGCCTATGAAACAAAAATGTCCCATTTTCCCCTCCACCAGCCCTTAGCAATCACCATTCAATTTTTGTCTCTCTGAATTTGACTACCCTAGATACTTTAGATAAGTTGAATTATACAATATGTGTCTTCTGTGAGTAGCTTGTTTCACTTAACCTGGTGTACTTAAGGTTCATTTATGTTGCAGCATGTGTCGGAATTCCTTCCCTTTTTAAGGTTTGATAATATTCTCTTGTTTGTATGTTCCACATTATCCATTCATCTATCAATGGACACTTGGATTGCCTTCACATTTGAATTATTACAAATGATTCTGCTATGAATGTGAATGTACAAACATCTATCTGAGTCCCTGCTTTACACTATTTAGGGTATATACCCAGAAATGAAATGACTAGATCATATGGTATCCCATTTTTAATTTTTTTGAGGACATGCCATACTATTTCACATCATAGCTGCACCATTTTACATTTCTACCAACAATGTACAAGCGTTCAATGTTCTCAGCATCTTCAAAAGCATTTGTGATTTTCTGGAATTAAAAAAATAATAAAAACAGCCATACTAGTGGATGAGGTAGAATTTCATTGTTGTTTTCATTTGCATCACTTTAATGATTAGTGATGTTGAGCAGCTTTTCATATGTTTATTGTCCACTTGTATATCTTTCTTGGAGAAATGTGTATTTCAGCCCCATGTCCATTTTTTAATTTAGTTATTTATTTTGTTGTAGCTGTTATTGCTGAGTTGTAAAAGTTCTCTACATATTTGATGTATTAACCTCTTTTCAGACGTATAATTTGCAAATATTTTATTCTACTTTGTGTATTGCATTTTAATACTGTTGATTGCACCCTTTTTTCTCTGTAGAAGTTTTACTTTTGATGGGTCAATTTACCTACCTTTTTTGTTGTTGTTGTTGCCTGTGCTTTGGTGTTATGTCCAATAAATCATTACCAAACCTAATGTCATGAAGTTTTCCTCTATGATTTTTTTTCTAAGAGTTTTTTGTTTTGTTTTGTTTTTGCTTTTACATAATAGGTCTTGAATCTATTTTGAGTTAATTTTTTGTATATAAATATAAAGTGAAAGTTTGGTGTCATTCTTTTCACATGGATACTCAATTTCCCCAACACAATTTGTTAAGAAGACTGTCCTTTCCTCATTAAATAATCTTAACACTGTTGTTGCAAATCAGGTGACCAGATAAATGAGATAAATGAGGGTTATTTCTGGGCAGTCTATTTTATTCCTTTCTCATATGTGTGTGTGTATGTGTGTGTATATATATGTGTGTGCATGTGTGTGTATGTATATATACACACATACACATATGAAATATATATTTTATATATTTTTAAAATTTAATTATATATATTTTTTTCTTTTTGAGATGGAGTCTTGCTCTGTCACCCAGGCTGCAGTGGAACAATCTTGGCTCACTGCAACCTCCACCTCCCACATTCAAGCAATTCTCCTGCCTCTCTCAATACAGGTGCACATCAACAACCCTGGCTAATTTTTCTATTTTTATTAGAGACTTGGTTTCACCATATTGGCCAGACTGGTTACGAACCCCTGACCTCAAGTGATCTGCCCACCTCATCTTCTCAAAGTGCTGGAATTACAGGTGTGAGCCACCATGTCCGGCCTGGTCTATATGTTTCTGCCAGGACCATAATACTTTAATTACTGTAGCTTTGAAATAAATTTGAAATCAGGACATATGAAGACCACAGCTTTTCTGATAATAATAAAACGGAGGGGGCAAAAATTATTTGAAGAAATATTGAGAAAATAATTGCCATTTTTTAAAAACTTGATGAAAACAATATACTTATATATCCAAAAAGTACTTCAACAAGAACACTGAAGAAAACACCAAGGCACATCAAAATTGAATACTCAAAACTAGTAACAAAGAGGAAATATTAAAAACAAATATAGGAAAACTGTAACAAATAAAATTTGATAGTGTATTTCTCAGAAGAAACAATGAAAGCAAGAAGACAGTAGACAGTAGAACAAAATGTGAAAGAAATAACTGACAATTCAGAGTTCTATAACCAATAAAAATGTTTAAGATGAATGATATTTCTCCAGCAAAGAGCATTACAAGAAAAAATAAAAGAAAGTCTTTTCGGACAGAATAAAAATCATGTGTCCATCTAGTCAAAAATATACTTAGATTTAAAAAAATTGTAAAAAGTGACAAAGAAGATCATTATAAAGTCATAAAAGGAACAATTAACAAGATGATATAAGACCTGTAAATATATATGCACCTAACACAAGAGCATTGAGATATATAAAACAAATATCAGATATAAAGGGAAAGATGGACTCCAATACAATAATAGTTGGGAACTTCAACATCTTTGTCACAGCACTGGACCTATCATCTAGACAGAAAATTAACAAAGAAACATTAGGTTGAAACTATACTATAGACCAAATGGACCCAAGAGACATTTACAGAACAGTTCATCCAACAGCTGCAGAATACAAATTCTTCTTATCAGCACATGGAATATTCTCTGGGAGAGACCATATGTTATACCATAAAACAAATCTCAAGTTTAAAAAATACTGAAATCATATCAAGTATATTTTCTGGCCACAATTAAATAAAACTAGAAATCAATAAGAAGAAATTTTGAAAATGTACAAGCACATGGAAATTAAATAACATGCTTCATCCAATGGATCAATGAAGAAATTTTTTTAAAAAATTAAAATTGCTTGAAACAAATAAAAATAGAAATACAACATAACAAAACCTATTGGACACAGCAAAAACAGGACCACGAGGAAAGTTTATAGCAATAAATGTACACATCAAAAAAGTAGAGTTTAGCCTACTGAGGCACCTCAAGGACCTAAAAAAGCCAGAACAAACCAAAACCCAAATTAGTAAAAGAGAAGAAACAATAAGGATCAGAGAAGAAATAAATACAATTGAGAATGAAAAAGCAATACAAAATATCAACAAAACAAAAAGTTGTGTTTTTGAAAGGATAAACAAAATTGACACACCATTAATTATATTAAGAAAAAACTACAGTCATCTTAGACTAACTCAGAGAGAAGATACAGATACAAATAAATAAAATCACAAACAAAAACAGACTTTACAACTGATACCACAGAAGTCCAAAGAATCATTACAGACTGTTATGACCAGGTATATGCCAATAAATTGAAAGGCCTAGAGGAAATGGATAAATTCCTCGACACATACAACCTACCAAGATTGAACCAGGAAGAAATAGAATACCTGAGCAGATCAATAACAGGTAACATGATTGCATCAGTAATAAGTCTCCCAACGAAGAAGGGCTCAGGACTGAATTGGGTTACTGCTGAGATTTATCAAACATTTAAAGAACTGGCATCTATTTTTCTCAAACTATTTAAAAAAATTGAAGAGAGAATTTCTCTCTCTTCTAAACTCAATGTATACAGGCAGCATTTCCCTCACACCAAAACAAGATGAGGACACCAAAAAACACAGATGAAATATGTTGAAGACACACAAAAATGGAAAGTCATCCCATGTTCATAAAGTAGAAAAATTAATATTGTTAAAATGGCCACACTAGCCAAAGGATTCTACACATTCAATGCAATCCCCATCAAAATACAAATGACAATTTTCAATAAATAGAAAATAAAACAATCCTACAATTTGAATGAAAACAAAAGACTCCAAATAGGCAAAACAATCTTGAGCAAGAAGAACAATTTTGGAGGTATCATACTACCTGACTTAAAAACATACTGAAAAGCAGTAGTGACCAAAACAGGATTGTGCTGGTATAAAAACAAATACATAGACTAATGAAGTGCAATAGGAAAACTAGAAATATATCCATATATATAGTCAACTGATTTTTGACAAAATCGCCAAGAACATGTATTGGGAAAGGAATAGACTTTTAAATGAATGTTGCTGGGAAACTAGATATCCATAAACAGAAGAATGAAACCAGATCCCAATCTGCCACCACATACAAAAATCAACTCAAAATGGATGAAAGACTTAAATGTAATATCTGAAACTATGAAACTACTATAAGAAAGCATAGGGTAAATGCTTCAGGGCATTGGTCTGAGCAAATATTTTTGGGATAAGACCTCAAAAGGATAGACAATAAAAGCAAAAATGGACCAATGGGACCAAATCAAACCAAAATGCTTCTGCACAACAAAGAACAGAGTAAAGAGACACCCTGAAGAATGAAAGAAATGTCAAACCACTTATCTGACAAGGAATTAACTTCCTGAGTATTCAAGAACTCAAAGAACTCAATAACAAAAATAAAAAATAAAGAATCTCAAATAATTCAAAATGGGCAATTGATCAAAATAGGTATTTTTCAAAAGAAGACATGTAAATGGCCAGTAATTATTTGAAAAAATGCTCACCATCATTGAACAGAGAAATGAAAATCACAACCACAGTGAAATATCATCTCACTGCAGTTAGAATGGCCACTATCCAAAAGACAAAAGATAAGTGTGGATGGGGAGGAAGAGAAAGAAAACTTTTATACCTTACTGGTAGAAATATAAATTAGTACAGCCATTATGGAAAACAGTATGGATGTTTTTCTAAAAACTAAAAATAGACCCACCATACGATCCAGCAATCCCACTATTGGGTATATGTCCAAGGAAGAAAAATTAGTATATTGAAGGAATATATGCACTTCCTTGTTTCTTACAGCACTATACACAATAGCCAAGATATGAAATCAACCTAAGAGTTCATCAACAGATGAATGGATAAATAAGATGTGATATATATACACAATGAAATACTATTGAGCCATAAATAAAGGTTGAAATCTTATCATTTACTGTGACTTGGATGAGCCTGGAGAAAATTAGGTTAAGTGAAATAAGTCAGGCACAGAAAGATAAGTACTGAATGTTCTCCTTCAGATATGAAAGCTAAAAAAATTGATTTCATGGACGTAGATGATAGAAAAGTGATTACAAGAGGCTGGAAGGGTAGAAGAAAGCAGAAATGGCGAGAGGGTGGTTGTTTAATGGATACAATATTACAGCTCTGTAGGGAACCAATAATTCATTGTGTATTTTCAAACAGATGATTTTGAAGGTTCCCAAAATAAAGAAATGATAAATATTTGAGGAGGTGGATGTGTTAATTACCCTGATTGAATCATTATACTTTGTATATATGTATCCAAATATCACACAGTACTTCATAAATATGTACAATTATTTTGTCAATTAAAAATAAAAAAGAATTACAGATAATAAACCAATAAAAGCAATATGGTGAAGATATAAAAAGCACAAAAATGATGGGAAAAGAAGAAAGAAAATGAATGGTTGAGAAAAATACAAAACAAATAGAAAAAAATGATAGAGTTAAACCTCAGTACACCAGCAATTATATTAAATATTATAGTCTAAATGTACTAAACAAAAGGTAGAGATGTTCAGATTGCGTGAAAAAAAACATGACTCAAATATAATCTCTCTGTAAGAAATACACTTTAAATATATAAATAACTGAAAAGCAGTAGTTACCAAAACAGGATTGTCCTGGTGTGACTCACACCTGTAATCCTAGCACTTTGGGAGGCCGAGCCGTGTGGATCACGAGATCAGGAGATCGAGACCTTCCTAGCTAACACGGTGAAACCCCATCTCTCCTAAAAATAAAAACAAAAATTAGCCTGGCGTGGTGGTGGGCACCTGTAGTCCCAGCTACTCGGGAGGCTGAGGCAGGAGAATGGCGTGAACCCAGAAGGTGGAGTTTGCAGTGAGCCGAGATCGCGCCACTGCAGTCCAGCCTGGAGGACAGAGGGAGACTCCGTCTCAAAATAAATAAATAAATAAATAAATAAATAAATAAATAAATAGACTAATGAAGTGGAATGGGAAGCCTAGAAATATATCCAAATATATATAGCCAACTGATTTTTGACAAAATCGCCAAGAACATGCATTGGGAAAGGAATAGGCTCTTTAAATATATAAACAACATTAGCTTAAAGTAAAGTGTGGACAACTATACATAATAGTAATGCTATTTGAAAGAATATGACAGTGGCTATATTAGCATGGAACAAAGTGAATTCAAAGCAAAAGTGTTACCAGGGATAAGGTAATTTAACAATGCTAAAAAAATCAGTCCCTTGATAGAACATAATAATCGTAAATGTTTATGAATCTATTGGCAGATTCAAGATACAAGAAACAAAAACTGATGGAACTACACAGAGAAATACATTAATTCACAATTATAACCACTGATTTCAATTCTCTTTCTCCTACAATTCCTTTAATTCCTCTTTCAGTTAGGCAGAATGATAGACAGGCTATCACTAAGGATATAGAAGACCTGAAAAAATATCACTTGCAATGGTACTTAAATAAGAAATATTTGAGAGTAAATCTGAAAAAGGATGTGCAAGGCATGCACACTGAAAATTAGATTTCATGGAAGGAAAAATGTAAAGGAGTCATTACATAAATTGAGACATATGATATATTTATTGTTTGGAAAACTCAAATTGCTAAAATGTTAATTACAACATTTAATCTATAGATTCAACACAATTCCAATTTAAATCCCAGAATATGTTTTGTAGAAATTTACATGCAGTTTCTAAAATTCATATGGGAAGGGATGCAGAAAAACTAAACATTTTGTAAAAGAAAAATTGTCGACTCATATCTAAAATATAATGAATTCTGATAACTCAATAAGTAAACTCACCAGCTCCCCAAAAATATAAAGTTTACAAATAAGCACATAAAAATGCTCAATATTAAAAGTAATTAGATAAATGAAATTAAAACCACAATGAAATACCACTGCACATCTATTAGAAAGGCTATCTATACCAAGAACTAGTGAAGACATGAAGGAACTGGAACTGTCATACACTGGTTGAGAATGTAAAATAGTACAAACAAATTGTGAAACACTTTGCTGTTTCTTAAAAAGTTAAACATATAACTACTTTATGATCTCACCATTTTACTCCTAAAAATTTACCTAACATAAATGAAAGGGTCTGACCACACAAGACTTGTACATGAGTGCTCATGACAACTTTATTTGCAACAGCTAGAAACTGGTAACAACTCAAATGTCCAACTAGGAATAAATTCACTAGTTTAGGTATATTGATAGAATAAAATACTACTCAGCAATTAAAGAATGGGTTTCTGATATATGCAACAACATGAATGAAACTCAAAATAATTATGCTGAGTAAAAGAAGATAGATTAAAAATAATATATACAATATTATTGCATGTATATAAAAATTAGAACATGAAAACTAATCTATAGTGACAGAAAGTATATATTGGTTGTCAGGGAACCTGGAACCAGACAGTGAGATGTACAGAAAGAAGGGGAAATAAGTATAATGTCATATGAAGAAACCATTTGGAGTGATGGACATAATTCCTATCTTGCTTGTGGCTATGATTTCATGAATGTCGATTTATATAGCACACATTTTTCAAATTAGACACTTTCAATATGAGCTGCTTATTACATGTCAATTATATATAAGAAAGAAAGAAGAAGAAGAAAAAAGAGGAAGAAGATGAGGAGGAAGAAATTAAAAGAACAGTAGAAAGATTGATAAGTAGTTCTTGAGTCCTAGGAAATACTTTTAGTGCTGTCTTTAAAAAGTGTAGCTGTTGGCCAGACACGGTGGCTCACGCCTGTAATCCCAGCACTTTGGGAGGCTGAGGCAGATGGATCATTTGATGTCAGGAGTTCGAGAGCAGCCTGGCCAACATGGTGAAATCCTGTGTCTCTGAAACTACAAAAAAAAAAAAAAAAAAAAAAAAAAATTAGCCAGGCGTGGTGGTGAGCACCTGTAATCTCAGCTACTCATGGGGGCACTGAGGCAGGAGAAGCACTTGAACCCGGGAGGTGGAGGTTGCAGTGAGCCAAGACAACACCACTGCACTCCAGCCTGGGCAGCAGCAGGAGACTCCATCTCAAAAAAAATAAAAAAATAATTTAAAAAGTGTACCTGTTATAATAAATGAAAGTTTATGAAGTTAACCTTACCTGCTGTTTTCTTTAATTACATATGTATTACCTCCATTTTTGAGATTAGTTCTGTTTGTTCCATTTTGATTGTTTCTAATTAGCCAAATATTTACCTCTTGTATAGGGAGTGTTCCATCTCAATTGTTTATATCCTGGAGGTTTAGTTGCATTTTAATTCTTCTGCATTGAGCTGGGAATAGGAAAAAAGAAAAAAAAAAAAAGCTGTACAAAAATATGCTTATCCAGTGGTTTCAATACATGCAGAAGTGATTTAAAAAGAAAATATTTTCAAGAGAGGTCATTGTGACCAGAGAATGATAGCATTCTAAATGATTATTCAGCCTACACCATGTGGAATTAGCCATAAACTAGAAGAAAGCTTTTTTTTTTTTCCTCTGCTTGCTTCTTGACATTGGAATTATCTGACATTTGAGATTTCTCCATTTAATTGTCAAGAAAATTTTCAGCTGGAAAGTTTGTGTTTTAGCATTTTACTGACTCTTTGAGACCCAACTATATAAGACTGTGCTGCTTTCTGTCCAAACACATTTTATCTCTCCTGGAGAAACATTTGAATTTCTTCTATTTCTTTTCTTATGTATGTACCAAGTAAATATAATTTTATTTATTAATATGAGCAAGAAAACTCCATTAAAAATTCTTATGAAGAATTTGACTCAGAAAGCTAGAATGTTAATGTATAGACAAACAAGGATATTGTAATCAACATCCTTTTATTTCAATTATATCAAATAATTTTTACTGTCACTCAATGGGGTGGATATAGGGATCAATTCAACAGGAAGAGCTAACTATCCTAAATATATATGTACCCAATACAGGAGCACCCAGATTCATAAAGCAAGTCCTTGGAGACTTACAAAGAGACTTAGACTCCCATACAATAGTAATGGGAGACTTCAACACTCCTCTGTCAATATTAGACAGATCAACGAGACAGAAAGTTAACAAGGATATCCAGGAATTGAACTCATCTCTGCAGCAAGCAGACCTAATAGACATCTATAGAACTCTCCACCCCAAATCAATGGGGTGGATATTTGAGGAGTTTGAATAATGTCTTAAATATGCAGTTCTTTAATAGACAAAAAGATCCTAAAATTAGGTTTCTATGTCTTTTGAAAGTCATCATTTTTATTTTGTTATTTTTAGGAACCATTCAATGCCTGTTATGTACAAGTCGACAAGCCCAAATCTAGTCTCATTTAATCTTTGCAAGAGTCTTGCTTAGAAACTTGTTTTAAATTTAGAATAGAGTGGGAGCATTATTTCTGAGGTCTCTGTTCTGTTCCATTGATCTATATCTCTGTTTTGGTACCAGTACCATGCTGTTTTGGTTACTGTAGCCTTTTAGTACAGTTTGAAGTCAGGTAGCGTGATGCCTCCAGCTTTTTTCTTTTGGCTTAGGATTGTCTTGGCAATGCGGGCTCTTTTTTGGTTCCATATGAATTTTAAAGCAGTTTTTTCCAATTCTGTGAAGGAACTCATTGGTAGCTTAATGGGGATGGCATTGAATCTATGAATTACCTTGGGCAGTATGGCCATTTTCACAATATTGATTCTTCCTATCCATGAGCATGGTATGTTCTTCCATTGGTTGGTGCCCTCTTTTATTTCACCGAGCAGTGGCCATCTGATCTTTGACAAACCTGTCAAAAATAAGAAATGGGGAAAGGATTCCCTATTTAATAAATGGTGCTGGGAAAATTGGTTAGCCATAAGTAGAAAGCTGAAACTGGATCCTTTCCTTACTCCTTATACGAAAATTAATTCAAGATGGATTAGAGACTTAAATGTTAGACCTAATACCATAAAAATCCTAGAGGAAAACCTAGGTAGTACCATTCAGGACATAGGCATGGGCAAAGACTTCATGTCTAAAACACCAAAAGCAACGGCAGCAAAAGCCAAAATAGACAAATGGGATCTAATTAAACTAAAGAGCTTCTGCACAGCAAAAGAAACTACCATCAGAGTGAACAGGCAACCTACAGAATGGGAGAAAAATTTTGCAATCTACTCATCTGACAAAGGGCTAATATCCAGAACCTACAAAGAACTCAAACAAATTTACAAGAAAAAAACAAACAACCCCATCAAAAAGTGGGCAAAGGATATGAACAGACATTTCTCAAAAGAAGACATTCATACAGCCAACAGACACATGAAAAACTGGTCATCAGCACTCGCCATCAGAGAAATGCAAATCAAAACCACAATGAGATACCATCTCACACCAGTTAGAATGGCAATCATTAAAAAATCAGGAAACAACAGGTGCTGGAGAGGATATGGAGAAATACGAACACTTTTACACTGTTGGTGGGACTGTAAACTGATTCAACCATCGTGGAAAACAGTGTGGTGATTCCTCAAGGATCTAGAACTAGAAATACCATTTGACCCAGCCATCCCATTACTGGGGATATACCCAAAGGATTCTAAGTCATGCTGCTATAAAGACACATGCACACGAATGTTTATTGCAGCACTATTCACAATAGCAAAGACTTGGAGTCAACCCAAGTGTCCATCAGTGGCAGACTGGATTAAGAAAATGTGGCTCATTCACACCATGAAATACTATGCAGTCATAAAAAAGGATGAGTTCGTGTCCTTTGTAGTGACATGGATACAGCTGGAAAACATCATTCTCAGCAAACTATCGCAAGAACAGAAAACCAAATACTGCACGTTCTCACTCATAGATGGGAATTGAACAATGAGATCACTTGGACACTGGAAGGGGAGCATCACACACCAGGTCCTATTGTGGGGAGGGGGTAGGGGGGAGGGATAGCATTAGGAGATATACCTAATGTAAATGACAAGTTAATGGGTGCAGCACACCAACATGGCACATGTATACATATGTAACAAACCTGCACGTTGTTCACATGTACCCTAGAACTTAAAGTATAATAATAAAAATAAAAAGAATAGAGTGGGAGCTATGAGAATCTCTTGCCCAAGTTGTTTTATAGGCTCATAAATTATATACATAAGTAATTGTGGCATTAATAATATTCACATAAAACATTTCAACACTAATTTTTAAGATGTTATGGGTGAGGTAAATAATTTTGATACAATTTCCAAAGAAAATATGTGTAGATTTTTAGGTATTGCTGTGCAATTTTTTTTTTTTTTGATATTCCAGTTTTGTGAGCTATGTAACATATTACCTTACCACTTCATGGCACGAAACAAACAGTGAGTATGATCATGAATTCTGTGAATAGGAAAGAAATTTAAATGGGGCAAAACAGGGACAGGTTTTCCTTGTCGTCTGGAACCTCGGTTAGAAGGCACAAAGACTGAGGGAATGAAATAATAAGAAAGCTCATTTATCCACATGTCTGGCAGTTGCTGATAGCTGTCAACTGAGAATTCCGGGGGAGCTATCAGCCTGAGCATCTACATTTGGCCTGGGAGAAAGAGAGAGGGAGAGAGAGAAAGGGATGCTAAGCTGTATCTTTTATGAATTAGCCTCTAATTCATACAGCATGACTTCTGCAAGTTTTTCTTTATTGGCCTCTGTGGTAGAACCTGGTAGCTTCTCTCCAAGTTCATGTTCTCCTATTTTTTCCTGGCCCTCCCACCCTCCTTGCAGTAAGGTTTGAACACTGTGACTGAATTACAGTTAGTGGAATGTAAAAATATATGTGTCACATTTCAACATCTAGATCCTTAAAACGTAAAACCACTACTCTTTGCTCTGATCCCCTTCCAGCTTACCTGGAATATATTAAATCTTCAGGGTGACTTTGAAGTCACATGTGGATGAAAGCTGCCTTGAACCCTCGGTGACTGACGGAGGAGGATGTCCCCACCCAGTATTGTTATGAAAAGAAGGGAACTTCTGCCACATCTACTGTACATTTTTGAATTTATTCATTATAACAGTTAATTTTTTCCCTACACTTTCGGCACAGTAACTGGCAAAGAGTTGGTGCTAACTAAATATTTTACAGTGAATATCTATTTTATAGTAACAGTCAAAACTAACAGTTAAAATCTATGGACATTCTCTTTATAGTTAAGAAGATGAGCAAAATGATATTTTTGGGCAGTAATGCTTATAATTTTTCTGAAAGTTCTAAGAAATGTTATTAAATTATAAAGATATATTTTTATATTAACATATTACATCTTTTTCTTTCCTTTGGAAAGAATAAAAGCCAAAATAACATCATAAGTTAAACTTATTATGATAAACTTACTTAGAAAACTCAATGGAATAAACAAATTAATAAAGCTAAAAGTATAGTGAGAGAGCTTTTAAAAATAAATATAACAAAAAGTGATAGCTATTCTACAAATATTGAAAACCTAGCGAGAAAATATGTTAAACATATTCCATTCACGTTAAAAATAAAAATTTTAAATATTTAAGAATAAGCTGCAGCAAGAATAGATGAGAACATATTTTAAAGATAATTGAAAATTTTAAAAAACTTGAAAACACAAGAGATTGTAATAAAGTCAGTGATGCATTGTGTGTGTGAGAAGTTACAAGTATAACGCTTATTTTTTCTAAATTCATCTGTAATGTAACCGCAGTTGGTGTCAAAAATCAGTCTATAGAGCAATCTGGAGTATTAGAGATTTAAAAGTTAAAACAGAAGAAAATATATTTATGCAGCAACTATAAGCTTTTGTTTACTAAAAGAAAATAAGAGTGCAAAGTATTTATTTTTATAATTTGTTGAAAGAAATCGATGAAATTCTTTTTTTTATTTTTATTTTTATTTTTTTAATTTATTTTTTATTTATTATTATTATTTTTTATTATTACACCTTGAGTTCTAGGGTACATGTGCATAATGTGCAGGTTTGTTAAATATGTATACTTGTGACATGTTGGTGTGCTGCAGCCATCAACTCGTCAGCATCCATAAACTCGTCATTTACATCAGGTATAACTCCCAATGCAATCCCTCCCCCCTTCCCACTCCCCATGATAGGCCCCGGTGTGTGATGTTCCCCTTCCTGAGTCCAAGTGATCTCATTGTTCAGTTCCCACCTATGAGTGAGAACATGCGGTGTTTGGTTTTCTGTTCTTGTGATACTTTGCTAAGAATGATGGTTTCCAGCTACATCCATGTCCCTACAAAGGACACAAACTCATCCTTTTTGATGGCTGCATAGTATTCCATGGTGTATATGTGCCACATTTTCTTAATCCAGTCTGTCACTGATGGACATTTGGGTTGATTCCAAGTCTTTGATATTGTGAATAGTGCCACAATAAACATACGTGTGCATGTGTCTTTATAGCAGCATGATTTATAATCCTTTGGGTATATATCCAGTAATGGGATGGCTAGGTCATATGGTACATCTACTTCTAGATCCTTGAGGAATCGCCATACTGTTTTCCATAATTGTTGAACTAGTTTACAATCCCATCAACAGTGTAAAAGTGTTCCTGTTTCTCCACATCCTCTCCAGCACCTGTTGTTTCCTGATTTTTTAATGATCGCCATTCTAACTGGTGTGAGATGGTATCTCATTGTGGTTTTGATTTGCATTTCTCTGATGGTCAGTGATGATGAGCATTTTTTCATGTGTCTGTTGGCTGTATGAATGTCTTCTTTTGAGAAATGTCTGTTCATATCCTTTGCCCACTTTTGGATGGGGTTGTTTGTTTTTTTCTTGTAAATTTGTTTGAGTTCTTTGTAGGTTCTGGATATTAGCCCTTTGTCAGATGAGTAGATTGCAAAAATTTTCTCCCATTCTGTAGGTTGCCTGTTCACTCTGATGGTAGTTTCTTTTGCTGTGCAGAAGCTCTTTAGTTTAATGAGATCCCATTTGTCAATTTGGCTTTTATTCCGTTGCTTTTGGTGTTTTAGACATGAAGTCTTTGCCCATGCCTATGTCCTGAATGGTACTACCTAGGTTTTCCTCTAGGATTTTTATGGTATTTGGTCTAACATTTAAGTCTCTAATCAATCTTGAATTAATTTTCATATAGGGAGTAAGGAAAGGATCCAGTTTCAGCTTTCTACTTATGGCCAGCCAATTTTCCCAGCATCATTTATGAAATAGGGAATCCTTTCCCCATTTCTTGTTTCTCTCAGGTTTGTCAAAGATCAGATGGCTGTAGATGTGTGGTATTATTTCTGAGGACTCGGTTCTGTTCCATTAGTCTATATGTCTCTTTTGGTACCAGTACCATGCTGTTTTGGTTACTGTAGCCTTGTAGTATAGTTTGAAGTCAGGTAGCGTGATGCCTCCAGCTTTGTTCTTTTGACTTAGGATTGTCTTGGAGATGCGGGCTCTTTTTTGGTTCCATATGAACTTTAAAGCAGTTTTTTCCAATTCTGTGAAGAAACTCATTGGTGGCTTGTTGGGGATGGCATTGAATCTATAAATTACCTTGGGCAGTATGGCCATTTTCACGATATTGATTCTTCCTATCCATGAGCATGGTATGTTCTTCCATTTGTTTGTGTCCTCTTTGATTTCACTGAGCAGTGGTTTGTAGTTCTCCTTGAAGAGGTCCTTTATATCCCTTGTAAGTTGGATTCCTAGGTATTTTATTCTCTTTGAAGCAATTGTGAATGGAAGTTCATTCCTGATTTGACTCTCTGTTTGTCTGTTACTGGTGTATAAGAATGCTTGTGATTTTTGCACATTAATTTTGTATCCTGAGACTTTGCCGAAGTTGCTTATCAGCTTAAGGAGATTTTGGGCTGAGACAATGGGGTTTTCTAAATATGCAATCATGTCATCTGCAAACAGGGACAATTTGACTTCTTCTTTCCTAACTGAATACCCTTGATTTCTTTCTCTTGCCTGATTGCCCTAACCAGAACTTCCAACACTATGTTGAATAGGAGTGGTGAGAGAGGGCATCCCTGTCTTGTGCCAGTTTTTAAAGGGAATTTTTCCAGCTTTTGCCCATTCAGTATGATATTGGCTGTGGGTTTGTCATAAATAGCTCTTATTATTTTGAAGTATGTTCCATTAATACCGAATTTATTGAGAGTTTTTAGCATGAAGGGCTGTTGAATTTTGTCAAAAGCCTTTTCTGCATCTATTGAGATAATCATGTGGTTCTTGTCTTTGGTTCTGTTTATATGTTGGATTATGTTTATTGATTTGCGAATGTTGAACCAGCCTTGCATCCCAGGGATAAAGCCCACTTGATCATGGTGGATAAGCTTTTTGATGTGTTGCTGAATCCAGTTTGCCAGTATTTTATTGAGGATTTTTGCATCGATGTTCATCAGGGATATTGGTCTAAAATTCTCTTTTTTTGTTGTGTCTCTGCCAGGCTTTGGTATCAGGATGATGTTGGCCTCATAAAATGAGTTAGAGAAGATTCCCTCTTTTTCTATTGATTGGAATAGTTTCAGAAGGAATGGTATCAGCTCCTCCTTGTCCCTCTTGTAGAATTCAGCTGTGTATTCATCTGGTCCTGGACTTTTTTTTCGTTGGTAGGCTATTAATTATTGCCTCAATTTCAGAGCCTGCTATTGGTCTATTCAGGGATTCAACTTCTTCCTGGTTTAGTCTTGGAAGAGTGTACATGTCCAGGAAATTATCCATTTCTTCTAGATTTTCCAGTTTATTTGCGTAGAGGTGTTTATAGTATTCTCTGATGGTAGTTTGTATTTCTGTGGGGTCGGTGGTGATATCCCCTTTATCATTTTTTATTGCATCAATTTGATTTTTCTCTCTTTTCTTCTTTATTAGTCTTGCTAACAGTCTGTCAATTTTGTTGATCTTTTCAAAAAACCAACTCCTGGATTCATTGATTTTTTGGAGGGTTTTTTGTGTTTCTATCTCCTTCAGTTCTGCTCTGATCTTAGTTATTTCTTGCCTTCTGCTAGCTTTCGAATGTGTTTGCTCTTGCTTCTCTAGTTCTTTTAATTGCAATGTTAGAGTGTCAATTTTAGATCTTTCCTGCTTTCTCTTGTGTGCATTTAGTGCTATAAATTTCCCTCTACACACTGCTTTAAATGTGTCCCAGAGATTCCGGTATGTGGTGTCTTTGTTCTCATTGGTTTCAAAGAACATCTTTATTTCTGCCTTCATTTCCTTATGTACCCCGTAGTCATTCAAGAGCAGGTTGTTGAGTTTCCATGTAGTTGAGTGGTTTTGATTGAGTTTCTTAGTCCTGAGTTCTAGTTTGATTGCACTGTGGTCTGAGAGACAGTTTGTTATAATTTCTGTTCTTGTACATTTGCTGAGGAGTGCTTTACTTCCAATTATGTGGTCAATTTTGGAGTAAGTGCAATGTGGTGCTGAGAAGACTGTATATTCTGTTGATTTGGGGTGGAGAGTTCTATAGATGTCTATCAGGTCTGCTTGCTGCAGAGATGAGTTCAATTACTGGATATCCTTGTTAACTTTCTGTCTCGTTCATCTGTCTAATGTTGACAATGGAGTGTTGAAGTCTCCCATTATTATTGTATGGGAGTCTAAGTCTCTTTGTAAGTCTCTAAGGACTTGCTTTATGAATCTGGGTGCTCCTGTATTGGGTGCATATATATTTAGGATAGTTAGCTCTTCCTGTTGAATTGATCCCTTTACCATTATGTAATGGCCTTCTTTGTCTCTTTTGATCTTTGATGGTTTAAAGTCTGTTTTATCAGAGACTAGTATTGCAACCCCTGCTTTTTTTTGTTCTCCATTTGCTTGGTAAAACTTCCTCCATCCCTTTATTTTGAACCTATGTATGTCTCTGCATGTGACATGGGTCTCCTGAATACAGCAGACTGATGGGTCTTGACTCTTTATCCAGTTTGCCAGTCTGTGTCTTTTAACTGGAGCATTTAGTCCATTTTCATTTAAGGTTAAGATTGTTATGTGTGAACTTGATCCTGCCATTATGATATTAACTGGTTATTTTGCTCATTAGTTGATGCAGTTTCTTCCTAGCCTTGATGGTCTTTACATTTTGGCATGTTTTTGCAATGGCTGGTACCGGTTGTTCCTTTCCATGTTTAGTGCTTCCTTCAGGGTCTCTTGTAAGGCAGGCCTAGTGGTGACAAAATCTCTAAGCATTTGCTTATCTGTAAAGGATTTTATTTCTCCTTCACTTATGAAACTTAGTTTGGCTGGATATGAAATTCTGGGTTTAAAATTCTTTTCTTTAAGAATGTTGAATATTGGCCCCCACTCTCTTCTGGCTTGGAGAGTTTCTGCCGAGAGATCTGCTGTTAGTGGGTAACCCAACATTACTCTCTGGCTGCCCTTAAGATTTTTTCCTTCATTTCAACTTTGGTGAATCTGGCAATTATGTGTCTTGGAGTTGCCCTTCTCGAGGAGTATCTTTGTGGCATTCTCAGTATTTCCTGGATTTGAATGTTGGCCTGCCCTACTAGGTTGGGGAAGTTCTCCTGGATGATATCCTGAAGAGTGTTTTCCAACTTGGTTCCATTTTCCCCCTCACTTTCAGGCACCCCAATCAGACGTAGATTTGGTCTTTTTACATAATCCCATACTTCTTGCAGGCTTTGTTCATTTCTTTTTCTTCTTTTTTCTTTTGGTTTCTCTTCTCGCTTCATTTCATTCATTTGATCCTCAATCGCTGATACTCTTTCTTCCAGTTGATCCAGTCGGTTACTGAAGCTTGTGCATTTGTCACGTATTTCTCGTGTCATGGTTTTCATCTCTTTCATTTCGTTTATGACCTTCTCTGCATTAATTACTCTAGCCATCAATTCTTCCACTTTTTTTTCAAGATTTTTAGTTTCTTTGCACTGGGTACGTAATTCCTCCTTTAGCTCTGAGAAGTTTGATGGACTGAAGCCTTCTTCTCTCATCTCATCAAAGTCATTCTCCAGCCAGCTTTGATCCGTTGCTAGCGATGAGCTGCGCTCCTTTGCCGGGGGAGATGTGCTCTTATTTTTGGAATTTCCAGCTTTTCTGCCCTGCTTTTTCCCCATCTTTGTGGTTTTATCTGCCTCTGGTCTTTGATGATGGTGACGTACTGATGGGGTTTTGCTGTAGGTGTCCTTCCTGTTTGATAGTTTTCCTTCTAACAGTCAGGACCCTCAGCTGTAGGTGTGTTGGAGATTGCTTGAGGTCCACTCCAGACCCTGTTTGCCTGGGTATCAGCAGCAGAGGCTGCAGAAGATAGAATATTGCTGAAGAGTGAGTGTACCTGTCTGATTCTTGCTTTGGAAACTTCCTCTCAGGGGGGTACTCCACCCTGTGAGGTGTGGGGTGTCAGACTGCCCCTAGTGGGAGATGTCTCCCAGTTAGGCTACTCAGGGGTCAGGGACCCACTTGAGCTGGCAGTCTGTCCCTTCTCAGGTCTCAACCTCTGTGTTGGGAGATCCACTGCTCTCTTCAAAGCTGTCAGACAGAGTCATTTGCGTCTGCAGAGGTTTCTGCTGTGTTTGTTATTGTTTACTGTGCCCTGTCCCCAGAGGTGGAGTCTACAGAGACAGGCAGGTTTGCTTGAGCTGCCGTGAGCTCCACCCAGTTCGAGCTTCCCAGTGGCTTTGTTTACCTACTTAAGCCTCAGCAATGGCGGGCGCCCCTCCCCCAGCCTCGCTGCTGCCTTGCCGGTAGATCACAGACTGCTGTGCTAGCAATGAGGGAGGCTCCGTGGGCGTGGGACCCTCCCGGCCAGGTGTGGGATATAATCTCCTGGTGTGCCCGTTTCCTTAAAGCGCAGTATTGGGGTGGGAGTTAACCGTTTTTCCAGGTGTTGTGTGTCTCAGTTCCCCTGGCTAGGAAAAGGGATTCCCTTCCCCCTTGCACTTCCCAGGTGAGACGATGCCTCGCCCTGCTTCAGCTCTCCCTGGTTGGGCTGCAGCAGCTGACCAGCACTGATTGTTGGGCACTCCCTAGTGAAATGAACCCAGTACCTCAGTTGAAAATGCAGAAATCACCGGTCTTCTTTGTCACTCGCACTGGGAGTTGGACACTGGAGCTGTTCCTATTCGCCTATCTTGCTCCGCCCCCCTCGAAATTCTTATATAGGTATTTAAAATTAGTTTTTTAATGCTGTAATAAAACCATTTATAATCAAAGAAGCATCAATTAGATACAGACATACACAAGTATACAAGTTTGGAATGTGATAGGAAGAGGAACATGGAAAGAACGATGTGTGTACGGACTTATTGCTGAAAATGAAGCTGTTATTATACTTTCTGTAGTGATACTAGAAACACTCCATTTTATACTCAAAAGCATTGAAAGTTTAGCGTTTTAATTATGTTCAGAAATCTGTCAGCCTGTTGTAACTTTAAGATTATAATGAAAACTGGAGGAACTACAGTGTCAATTTATTTAATTAAATTGATATTAAAGTCTTACTTTGGTATTTGTGTTAACGTATACACTATTTTTCAAAACCTTTTAATTCTGTATTCAGAAACCTAAAATGTACATTGAAAGAAGATTTGTTCACATATCCCAGGATGGCAAACTATAGCTCTGGCAGGTGAGAGAGCAAGAAGTCAAAGTCCTATTACAAGGTGAAACAAGGGAAGAAAAGAAAAAATGAAATCTGCTAAATGAGTTGTAGTTTTATTCATGCTGAGAAGAAATACAAAGAAAACTGCTTTGATTCCTGGTAAGATATGTTAATCACCAAATTAAATTTATTTCTTTAAGTATAGTCTTAGCTAAACCAACATTGTGTTGTTTTTTTCTTTGTGGTGATTACATGGTAAAATGCAGAAAAGTATAAAGACTTTGATTCTGAAAGCAATGCAAAACGGCAATACAGAACAGTTCTGGGATTGCTGCTTTATTTTGGTGAAGGTTTATGGCAATGTACATAGCCCCATATGAAATCTGAAGATTTTGTAAACAGAGTAGCTATGTCTCTGGCAAAAGAAGAAATATTTCTTATACCACATGTGAAAACATAAAGGGTTCTTTCTAAGCTAAACAACAGATGTAGAAATCACACACGTAAACACTACTGAACCATTCAGAAAATTGTATTGAACCATTCTAATTGCCATTTAATGACTGTTCTTAAAATTGAATTTGTCAAAGATAAGCAATACTGTGTGTGATAGCTGGGGAGAAATTTTTTATTGCAGATCAATTTCCTTTATTTGTTAGAATAAAAATACTTCCATGGCTAAGAAAAATATATCTAAAGATTTAGTTAAGAGGACTTCCAATAATCTCACTTTTTTGATTTAATCTATTTAATATTTATCTTTATTACTTCATTTATCTGCATTATTTCTTATATACAGATACGTCATTGTTTTTCTTACATGAAATAAAAATAATTAAAATAATCTTAAAATGAATTTCAAAAATCTGGTTTTTAGACATTGTTTGACTGCTTAGTATCTAGGATTGGGCACCTAACTTGAAATCTCTGACTCTCAGTTTCCCAAATTACAAAATGAAAATAATACTACCCAATCACTTTACAATATTACTGAAAGTGTTTAATGGGATAATGATTAGGAAATTGATTGATTGATTGTAACAAAATTGCAAGTAAGTCACAATATCATATTTAATAGTGAGTTTTGTCCATGTGATCTTGTACCTGCAATGTCTTCCAGGGATCCCCATACTAATCGTGCTTATCCTTCCACTGGCCTCTGAAAGGTCACACCTGATATGGCCTATTATTGTTGTAAGCTCTGTTTTTCTCTTTCATCAGCTTTTAGACATTTGGCCCCAAATGATAATTGCTTGCTCCACTGGTCTTCCAGAAGATATAGTTTCCCAGCAGTCAATGTCTATACAGCCCTTCTTGAAATTCTTCCACAGTGAATCTTTGGAATCTTCCTTGCCTCCAGTAATTCTACTTGAGCTCAGCACACAGAAAGTAAGTGGGTATCTTTCTGGCACTGAACCTGCACACATGTCCTGCCTAGATTATTTGTGCTATAGCCTGCAGAGTTGCCTTATGGTTGAACTGAATTCATTCTAAGAAACCATTCTAGCTGATAGTGGCAAGTTAATATTGTCAACCTTGAGGCACGGCATGTGCTAATTTACGAGCTTCTTAAGGACTAGTTTTGTCTAATAAAGTACTGAGATCAATGTGGATATTTAATTAAATTTTTTGTTTCATTGATAATTTATATACCAAAATGACAAATACCAGATTTCAGAAGACTTTATCTTGAACTTCTTTCTTTAATTAAGCACTTATGTCAGATTTTGTTAAGCACATTATATGTCAAAACTTATTTTATTCCCTTAGACTGTCATTATTCAGGTTTTCCAATAAGGAAATGTAGGCACATGGAGTTTTAGAAATGTGGCCTAGAGGGCTAGCAAGGTATCTACCCTGGATTTGAACCAAGAGGATCTGCCTCTGCAGCTGAGCTAGGAACCACTTCATCATTATGCCTTCTGACTGTTTTGGTCTGCTTGCCAATGAAGAGGTGTTCATATATTTGTATAAATACAGTTGTCCCTTGGTTTTCATGGGGAATTTGTTCCAGAACCCCCATGGTTACCAAAATCCACTGATGGCAGCTTCATAATTATCCAGCAATATGAAGCTACATTGTAATCATACTTACTGGTCATGATTTTAAAGAATAATCCACTTGAATAGTTTTATGTGTAATCTTTCATTCAAGAAATAATATTTAGTATGAAAGCAAAGTTCTGATTAAATCAGTATTAGTGACAATTAGAAATGAGCTTTAGAGTATGCTTAGTTTAAAAAATCTCAAAAACAATTTATATGCTTAGTTTAAAAAATCTCAAAAATACAAATTATTCTCTTTTGGGTAGTAAACTCTTATTGTTTTGTTGAAAATTATTTAGGTTTTACATTATCAATATTTTACTCCATGCCTTACATGATGTTAAGTTAAATTGTAGTAGCCAAATTTCATTACTAGTCCAAATAATCACCAAAGACATGAGTTATAGAAAAGACACAAGCATGGTACAGGAAACATAATTGCTTATATTATTCTTTTTTTTTTTTTTTTTTTTTTTTTTTTAGCTTTAAATGTGTGTATTCCTGGTCTTTTTAAGTGAAAGGCACAGAATATGGCAATCTCTTTATTCAGAAAAAAAGTAGGTGAGAATAACAAAAATTAGTAAGTTTGTCTTGACTTTGATTGTTAAGCTAAAAAAAAATAATTCTCAACTCTACTGATTTGTCAAATTGAGCAAGGCTATGCCACTTAAAGAAAAGTAAGAATTTTGAAGTTATTACTAAAACATAAATACTCAAATTCTTTAATATTATTATTATTGCAAATAATTGGTTATGGTGGGTATATAGAACTATGCGTGATTTATAAAGTTATAAGAAAGGTTAAACCTTGGAAATAAAATCAACATGAATCAGATATACTCATATGTGTTAAAACATGGTGCTTTAGAGAAAGACTAGTTCTGTATGGGTAGGTCTGGAAAGTTTACCTGAATGAGACATCCTTTGAGCAAAAATGTGAAAATATGTATGGATTTTCCTAGTAGCTATATATTAGCCATCTTTTAGTAACCTCATACAGATTAATGGAAATTTATGTTTAAAAATATACAGTAAAACATCTGGACATAGATTAGAATACAAAGATTTCAAAAACAGAAAACTATGTTTTTTAGTTTCAGTGCTCCTAGGTATGCCTGGTGGAATAATCAAATATTTTTTCAAGCCTTCATTGTTTTTCCTTTTGTAAAATAAAGAGGCAAATAATGCCATCTTGACTTACATTGCTTGTGCTATACAGACATTACTTTGTACTATGGTGTTGCTGTAAGACACAAAGTGCAAGACATCCAAATGATAATTGTTTAGAACAACACAAACATTTTCACAGCTTTTAAATAAAAAATAAATAGAGCAAGGCAATTAGAGTCAAAAATATTAATATAAAATCTGGGTATCTTCAGGCTTTATGAATAACCACAAAAATGTTCTAATTCATATGTGAATATGTTATATTACATTACAAATGGGAATTGAAATTGCAGATGCAATTAAAGTTTCTAATCAGCTGACCTTAAAATAGGAAAATTATTGTGTACCATATGGGTGGCCCCAATGAAATCACAAACATACTTTTTTGGTTTTTTTTGTTTTTTTTTTTAGATAGAGTTTCACGGTGTCATACAGGCTGGAGCACAGTAATGCAATCATAGCTCACTGCAGCTTTGAACTCCTGGGATTATAGGAGCATGCTACCCAGCTAGGGTCCTTAAACGTAAATTGGGGAGGTCAAGGAGGAGTCAGTGTCAGAGTGATTGGATGTGAGAAAGACTCAACTAGCCATCCCAGACTTTCAAGATTAAAGAGGGGCATGAACCAAGGAAAGTGGGTGGCCTCTAGAAAGCAGAAAGGGCAAAAAAATATAAGGGTTAAAAATATAAGGGTACATATAACTAATATTTAAAGATTGATTAGAAAAGGACAAACAAGCTAGAGATTATACAAATAAACAAGTAAGAAGAAAATGAGAAGAATGAGGTATTAATGGATACCAGGGAAAAGAAGCTTTCAGTACAGAGAGAGAGAAGTCAACTGGGCCAAAGTGGTCTTGAGAAACAAATGTTTCAACATGACATTCTCTGCTAAAAGCCTTTAGTGTTTCAAAAAACACTATTGGCTGCCTCCTGACCTCTCTGACCTCACTTAAGGCACTCTATTGGGAGTAGGGGGTTCTGCATTCTAATCTTACTGTTCTTGACTGAATCTTCTGAATTGTCTGCCTATTCATTTGCTAGCACTATATTATTTAAATTGATATAAGTTGCTTTTATATTTGTATTGAAAGCAGCCCAGTATTATTTTTGCACACAATTTCTCAGATATTTTCAACAGTTGTAAATCTAGATGAACTATGAAATAACTCTAAAATTTCAAAAGTTACATAATAACATTATTTAAATTTTCATTAAATCTAAACATACTTTCAGAGGTACTTGTTATCTTCAATGTATTCTCTTCAAGAACATGTTGTTTTCTATTCATTCTTATCTAGTTTGTTTCTTGGTAAACACATATATTTTTGTCTATGTAAAAATTTATAGTGTTTTAAAAATGTATGTGTATAATATATTTATTCTACTGTGAACCAATATTCTTAAATTTTAATTTTATTTTAAACTGTATGAATGGCATGCAGTAAATCTCTTAATATTTTTGAAATACTTATTTTTCATTTACATATCCTAAGTAAACCAACAAAAATTTGAATCAACATTTCTAGTTGATTTTCTTTATTGTATAAGTTGGGTATTTCTATATGTATGTGGTTGTGAGATATATAATATCTTCTGAAATTAATGATTATTTTGTCTTCTTTTACATCATAGTTAGAACACCACTGCTTTACATCTTATTTTAATGATTTGACATCCTAATATGAGACTGAAAATTTTATATTTGGCATTTTATGTCATCTTAATTCTGATCTATATTATTCCACAAATCTTAACTTGCTATCATGTCACCTCCCTAAAATATATACAAAGTACTATCTCCTTTTGCCTTATATTTTAATGCTTGAAAACCACATTCTATTATAATTGTTTCTTGTTTCCCTGAAAAATACTATTAACAAAGAATGCAAAATGATTTACATATACTGAATATTTTAATATTACTTTATTTTTTCATTTCTTTCTTATTCTAGCTTAACAGTTTAATCAAATTACAAGAAATGCAACTATTCATGGAAAAATCAGTTTAATTAAAAGTAGCAATATTGTAATACTTTTAATAGTTTTTTAATAGACCAAAGCCAAATTTAGTAAAATCTATTTTAATTCTCAGAGTTCATTAATACATTCATTGCTCTAGATCATTTATCTTACAGTCTCTATTCCATTTTGTAACAACTATAGTACTATTTTTATGTAAGTATTGAGAGACTTTCTAATAATATTGCCTTTGAAATTATTCAACTATAATGATGTGATTTAATTTACCATTTATTATGACTTCTCAGCAATCATCATGTGAAAATGGGAACGATTACAAAGGGAAAAAAATATTCAACAAATTTCTTCACATAAATTAAATTTAATTATATGAAAATCAGCAACATAAAGTTGAGGAAGTTTTCTCATTCTTATTTTCTAGGACTTTTTGTCACAAATTTTTGATGAATTTTATCAGATGCTTTTTCAATGCTAGAATTGATTGGCAAATGTGGTTTTTCTTCTTTTGCCTATTAATATGTTATATTACACAGACTGATTTTCAAATACAGTTATGCACTCTATAATGGTGTTTTGATCAAGGATGAACTATGTAGAAGATGGTGGTTCTGTAAGATTATAATGGAGCTAAAAAGTTCCTATCCCATACATAATTATCACTGTGTTAATATTTCCTTATACTATTCAATAAACTAACACGCTGTACAGGTTTGTAGTCTAAGAGCAATATGCTATACCACTTAGCCTAGGTATGCAGGAGGCTGTACCAGCTAGGTTTGCACAAAGATGAAACTGCCTAACAATGCATTTCTCAGAACATGTAACCATTGTTAAGAGATGAGTGACTGTATTAAACTAACTTTGCAAATTTTACTTGGTCATGGTATATAACCAGCTTTTCTGTTTTCTGGAAAGTATTGTATAGAATTGGTGATAATTCTTTCTTAAAATTTTGCTCATTCAGTGGAATGATCTAGGATGAAAGATTTCTGCTTTAGGAATTTTTAATTTATAAACTCAATGGGTTTAGTAATTATACATTTATTTAAATGACCTATTTTATATTGGATAAGTTGTGATATTTTATATTATTCAAAGAGTTGGTTCATTTCATCTAAGTTGACCAATTTATTTGTATAGATTTATATACAGTATCCCTTTATTATTTTACTGTGTGCATGATCTTTAGCAATATTCCATGCTTCTTTGCTGATACAGGAAATTTGTGTTTTCTCTTCCTTCTTTATCAGTCTGGTTAGAGGTCTGTCAATTTTACAGATGTTAGTTAATACATTTCCTATACTATTTTTCTGGATTAGGTTTTTTTCTGCTCATCCTTCTGCTTGTTTTGTGTTTATTTTTCTCTTATATTACCAGATTCTTGAGGTGATACTTTTGATATTTGAAATGTTTTCTCTTGAATGTATACTCTGCTTTTGTTGAGTGTTCTATAAGATCCTGTTGGTTAATGGTATTATTTAGTTCTTTCAGATAAGTGTGAATTCTCTCTCTAGCTCTTCTACCAAATATTAAATGAGGGATGTTGATGTCCCAATTATAATTGTGGGTTTGTCTATTTATCATTTCAATTCTTTAAGTTTTGACTTCACATATATTATACCTCTGTTCTATTGTGCATGCATATTTAGGATTGTTGTGTTTTCTGGGTAGATTGCACCCTTTATTATATAAAGTATATATTTTCATATGATAATTCTCTTTGTTCTGAAATTCATTTTATGTGACATTACTATAGCAATTTGATTTATTTTGATTAACATTTTAGAATATGTCTTTTGATTTTCAACCTGCCCATATCATTATATTCGAAATGAGTTTTTGTAGATAGCAGATAGTTGAATTAGTCTCTTAATTCACTCTACACATCTCTGGTTTTAAAAATTAGTATAGTTTGTTCATTTACACTTAATGTAATTGTTGATATATCAGGGTTTAAATCTGGCATTTGAGTATTTGTTTTCTGTTTGATTTTTCTGTTTTAATTTCTCTCTTTTTCTTTTACTGCTTTCCTCTTGGTTACATGAATATTTGTGAGTATTAGTATGGATTTATCAACATTATTTTTAGTTTATGTAATTCTATGATTTTTTTCGTGGTTTCTAAATATTATATTATGTATACACCTTATCACAGTCTACTGAAATTGTCATTTTAACCATGCAAGTAAGGTGTAAAAATCTTACTCTTGCGTCTCTTCTAGCCTCCTTTATTTATGATATAATTGCCTTATATATTTCCTTTAAATTCATTTAGAACCACATCACAGAATGTAATAATTATCACTTCTACATTCAAACAATTTTTTAAAACTTAAGAGTAAAAGGAAAGTCTGTATGTAACATTTACCCATAAGTTTTGCTTACTTTGTCTTTTCTTACTTCCTGATGTTCCAAGTTCCCTTCCTTAATGTTTTCTGTTTAGAAAACTTATTTTTTACATTGTTTTAGGGTAGATCTACTAAAAAAAGATTATCTGGGTTTTCCTTTATATGAGAAAAATTTTATTTTACCTTTATAACTGAAGGTGATTTTCACTGGATATAGAAATCTGAATTGAAAGAATTACTTGAATTCTTTCAAGAATTGTTGAAAATTGTTTTGTCACTTTGTTCAACCTTCATAGTTTCCAATGAGAAAATGCTGTAGTTCAAATTGTTTAATACCTACACATAAGGTTTGCTTTCTCTAAGACTACTTTCAAGATTTTTTTTTTTTTTTTTTTTTTTTCAGTTTTCAGACGATTGACTATGATGAGTCTTTGCATGTATTTATTTGGACTTTCAAAAAGGTTTGTTCACTTTCTTGAAGCTAGGGCTTTATGTATTTTGCCTAATGCATGAAAGTTTCCGCCATTGCATTTTCTTCCATTAATGTTTCGGCCCCACCCTCTTTCTTCATTCCTGTAGGACTTTAGTGACATTAGTGCCAAATAATTGGGTATAGACCCACATGTCTATGAAGCCTTGTTGATTCTTATGTGTGTGATATGGTATGGATCTCTGTCCCTGCCTGAATCTTATGTTTAATTGTAGTCTTCAGTGTTGGAAATGGGGCCTGGTAGAAGGTGATTGGATCATGGGGATGAATCCTTCAGGAGTGATTTAGCACAGGATTGTGCTAAACCATTCATAAAGGATCCACCCTCGTGGTTTCCCTGGGCCACATTGGAAGAAGAAAAATTGCCTTTGGCCATATATAAAATATACTAACACTAATGATAGCTGATGAGCTAAAAAAAAAAAAAAAAAAAATTCATGTTTTAAGAAAGTTTACAGATTGTGTGGAGCCCTTTTCAAAGCTGTCCTGGGCTGTACACAGTCCACGGGCTGCAGGTTGGACAAGCTTGGTTTAGCACCATCCTCTTGGTGCTGTTCTTGTGAAAGAGTTCTCGTAATACCTGATTATTAAAAGTGTGTAGCACCTCCCCTGCCTCCCTGTTGCTCCTACTCCAGCCATGTGATGTGTGTGCTTCCCCTTGATCTTCCACTATAATCGGAAGCTTTCTGAGACCTCCACAGAGGCCAAGCAGATGCCAGCATCATGCTTCCTGTACATCCTGTGGAACTGTGAGCCAATTAAACCTCTTTACTTTATAAATTACCTAGTCTCAGGTATCTTTTTCATAGTAATTTGAGAATGGCTTACTACAATGTGTGCGTGTGTGTGTGCGCGCGCGTGTGTGTGTGTGTAAAATTTCTTTATTTTTCATATTGGGTAATTTCTGTTTTATCTTAAAATTCAATGATACTTTCCACTTTCTTTTCAATTCTGTTGTTGAGGCCATCCATTCAGTATTTTATTTGTTGTATTTTTAGTTTTATGTGGCTCTTCTTTGGATCTTGTATTTCTTTGCTAAATTTTCAAAAATGTTACTTAAAAGGTGTTCATGATTGCTCACTGAAGGATTTTTATGATGGCTACTTTAAAATTAATGTTAGGTAATGCTGTCATCTGTATTATCTAAGTGCTGGCATCTGTTGATTGTCTCTTCTCTGAGATTTTGAGATTTTTCTTGTTCTTGCCGTGAGAAATATTCTATTTGAAACTATAATAATAAGATTTTCAGATTAAAAAGAGAGAAAGAAATAAATGGGGAGAGATTTGTTCAAACAAATGAACAATACATGAAATCAAGAAATACTAAAGTGTAATAACATCAGATTGAAACTTGTATCTAAGGAAAGAAATGAAAAACAATAAATATGAAAATTTTGTGTTTAATATAAACATATTATTTATACTTTCTTAAATTATTTTAAAGTTAGTTGTTCATCAAATAAAAAGTAATATAATATATCCTGAGTTGCATGACATTAGTAGAATTAAAATATGTGAAAACAATATAGCAAAGGCTAGGTGGAATATAAATTGACTCAAATTATTGCAGAGGTCTTTTACATGAAGATGTACATTATATTAAAAACGGTGTACTGATTATAGATATATCTATTTTATTAAAGTCTGTCATCTTTTACTGTGTACATTTTGATGCTCTTGGTTACATTCCAATTTAGAATTATCTATCTATCAATCATCTATCTATATCAACTTCATTTTAAATGGATTCTATTATAATTAGAAAATATCTCTCTTTAGCTCAAAAAATATTTTATGACTTAAATTTTATTTTTGTTAATATTAATATAGCCTCATCAACTTTGTCCTTATTAGTATTTCTAATATATACACATATATTCTTTTTTAAGAATTTTAAATTATTAATATCTTTATTATCATGGTGATTTTCTCATACAGTCATTTTGAAAAGAAGCAAGCCAGAGGCATCACATTACCTGACTTTGACTATACTACATGGCTACAGTGATGAAAACAGTAGAGTACTGGTATAAAATAGAAACATAGACCAATGGAACAGGATAGAGAACCCAGAAATAAAACTTCACACCTATTGCCAACAGATCTTTGACAAAGTTGACAAAAATAAGCAATGGGGAAAGAACTCCCCGTTCATTACGTAGTGCTGAGAAAACTGCCAAACCATACACGGACGATTGAAACTGGACTCTTACCTAGCGCCACATGCAAAACACTAACTGAAGATGAGTTACAGATTTAAATGTAAGACTTCAAACTATAAAAATCTTAGAAGAAAACCTAGGAAATTCCCTCTGTACCTCAGCATCGGCAAATAATTTATAACAAAGTCCTCAAAACCAATTGCAGCAAAAATGAAAATTGACAAGCGCAACCTAATTAAACTAAAGAGCTTTTGCCAGGCAAACAAAACTATCAACACAGTAAACAGACAACGTACAGAATGGAAGAAAATATTCACAAATTCTCCACCTGATAAAGGTCTAATATACGGAATCAATAAGGAACTTAAACAGTTGAACAAGTAAAAAGTAAATAACCCTGTTAAAAAGTGGGCAAAGGATGTGAACAGATACTTCTCAAAATAAAACATCCAAGTGACCAACAAACATATGAAAAATGCTCAATATCACTAATCACCAGAGAAATGCAAATCATAACCACAATGAAAAATATTGATGCTGAATATAAATCCTTTAAATTGGATTATTTGCTCTATTTACATTTACCGGTAAATTTAGGTTGTTTATTCTTGTTTGTATGATGATGAGTTACCATTTATCAATTCTGGTGATTTTAGATAATACAGTATAGGGCCGCCTTGAACTTGTATTTTAGTAAGCCTCTTCTAATACTACTCAAGTCAGGAGATTGGAAGGTGCCTTGTTACATGTGGGTAAGGGTGAAAGTCCAGAATTCCCATGTGGTTCCACAGTCTCCCATGAGGAAGAATAACTTTTTATTGCCCATTGAGTATATAAATCTTTGGTCTCCATTGGGCCTTCTCTGATGCCACCCCAGGGAGGGTACCTTATCATAGTCTGGAAAAACTAGAGGTCTAGCCTCTCCAATTAGTGTTTTCTGGGAGAGATAGAGTGTGGTGAGTTTTATTCTGTGAATTGTGGCTGGAGCAAAGCAGTTATTATCTAAGTGTTTTCTGCTTTGTTTACATGCCCTGTCCCTGATCTTTTGGTTAGAAAGAGTAAGTTTTCCTTGGAGCCTTTGCTGTTTGCACCAATTGGCTTTATATTTTTGTCACCAGCTTCTCCAGTATCTAATCTTGGCTATATGAGACAAAAATAATACCAGGGTAATTAACATTCCTTTCATTCCTCAATTTCTGAGGTCCCTATATCTGTTCTTTATATTTCAAATATTTTTTATGCTTGTTTTTAATATCCAGGATTTGAATTGTAGTTTTAGTACAATTTTAGAGTAATTAATATTTTATATCTGTTCCACCCATATTTAATAAGGAACATTCATCTTGGGCATACAAGAACCTGAAAATTAAAACATGATCTTTGCCTTTTAAGTACATAAAGTTCATAGAAATTAAATATGTGCATATTAAACTGAAATAACAATACGGTCTAGTTTATTCCAAGGAGAATATATGCATGCCGTATTACTCTTCACTTTACATCTCATATCATTAATCATTTATGACTCTATCCTACCCTAAATGGATTATGACTCATCACAATGCCCTAAATATCCACTATCAATTTGACAGAGAAGGCCATGAGTTAAAAGTCATTTTTCATTTAATATTAGTAGTAAATAACATAGGATACTGAAGAAAGCATTCACTTTGGGCTATATAATTAGATAAGAGCTCATAAAGTGTCACATTTAAACTGTATTTTATTGCATATCCTTCATTTACTGGCTCTGTGACCTGAAGCAAGTTTTATAAAGTATGTGATTATGTCTTCTTATTTATAAAAGCAAGATGATAAAATTTTTTTCCAGGTTTATTTCTTCTTGTGTCAGTTTGGGCAAGATGTGTTTCAATAATTTATCAATTTTGTTTTAATTATCAAGTGTATTTGGATTAAGTGTTTCTTGGTAATTTTTAATTATCTTTTTTAAATTCCTGAAACGTAAGTGATTGTTGTTCTCACTTTTTTGAAGAGTTAAAAAATGAATAGGGTAATTGTACAGAGCAGTTGCATAACCTTTTGCTCCAGAGCTATTTTGCAAAAGACATATTTTGATTCATTGCTATTTTTTTTTTTTTCAATGACAACCTGGAGTGCATATAAGAAGGATGGTTAAGTTTACTCTCTGGGTGAATGTCTAAAGCAATACTGGGGCTTGTCGCGATAGCTAAGATAGCTGAGAGAGAAAAATGCACTGACCCAGGACTCTCCGTAGAAAGCTAAAGTGATGATGGATGATGAACACCGACTTTCAGCAGAAGCAGAAAATATTCCTCAGTGGAGGAAAGCTCAATTTCACAAAGATACAGTTCTCAAGATTAGTATGGATGAAATGAAAACCCCAAACAACTTTTTAATAGAATTTACCAAGCTTTTTCTAAAATAGATGTGAAAGAACAAAGGGCCAAAAATAGTCAACATACTTCTGAAGATGTAGAATAAGGGGTGTGTCCTATATGGGCAGGAGAGGAATTTTTACTAAAAAGTATATATCCTCATTAAAAAACACTTAAAATACATGGACCAGTGGAGGAAAAACATTAGTCCAGAAGCATGTCAATCAATGCAGAAAGGCGGGACAATCCATAAAATAGAGGTGAAGGCCAGGCTCGGTGGCTAACGCCTGTAATCCCAGCACTTTGGGAGGCCGAGGCGGGCGGATCACGAGGTCAGGAAGTGGAGACCATCCTGGCTAACACTGAAACCCCGTCTCTACTAAAAATACAAAAAAAAATTAGCCGGGCGTGGTGGTGGGCACCTGTAGTCCCAGCAACTCCGGAGGCTGAGGCAGGAGAATGGCGTGAACCTGGGAGGCGGAGCTTGCAGTGAGCCGAGATCGCTCCCCTGCACTCCAGCCTGGGAGACAGCGAGACTCCGTCTCAAAAAAAAAAAAAAAAAAAAAAAGATAGAGGTGAAAAAAACGTATACCCCACATGGAAAAAGTAAAAATTAATCACTGTATATCAATTACAAAATTTGATTCCAAAAGTAAGTATTTAAATGTGAAAATTAAACTTTGAAGCATTTTGAATTAAATGTAAGAGTATTTTATTAACGCTGGTGATTGAAATGATAATTCAATTATACCAGAATTAAGCTCCCACTCTAAATACATGTTTTTACTCAATTCTCTTTGAATAATTTTTTGAGCAAGAAGCTTAACCAATAGCAATAGTTAAATTTCCTATTTAATTGATATAACAATTAAATTATGAAATCAAGATGCAAGAAATTAAGAGGCTAATCAAGTCAGTTGTTAGATAATAAAGAATAATTTAGAAAAATGGCAGGACATATCTTGGTATTTGCCTTATTTGGAGACTATATATGAGGGAAAGAGATGTACAACTAACTTTATTGTATTATGTCTGGATTCATAAGTGTCACATTCAACATTTAACAAGTAGTTATTGATAATTTCAAAAGTAAAATTTTGTGTTTGATGTATATTGTAAGGAGAAGAGAAAATTTAAGAATTTCTCAAAAATGTCTTGAGCTCAAAATAAAAATAGAAGTTGGCATGTTTTGATATGAGTAAGACTGGAAGATGAGCAGGTTCAAAGAAACTAACCATTAGGAGCACATTTTTGGATATGTCATGTTTGAAACATCTGTAGTATTCATGGATATATAGATATTTGAAATCACTGCTCAAAATAGGAATGCCAGAATTGTCAAGTGATTGTTGCAACAATGTTTTTTTTGAAATGTAACATAGATATAATAAAATTTACAGATTTCAAGTGTCAGACTCATTGTATCCAAGCAGCAGACACCAGGATGAAACAAATATCAAAATTTCAAAGCTTTTTGTAATATCATATTAGGGTTCATTTAATCTAAAAATAAAAATACAATAACTATATGAAGGCGTGGAACAACAAAAGCAGGCATAAATTAAATGGTAACCTCACACACATTTGGCTTTGAAATAAAAGAAAAAAAGAAAAATGTGAACACATCTTTTAGGGGCCACCATTTAACAAGTAAAATTTCAGAACTATCAAAAGTAATTATAACAAACTGAAATGCTAGATTTGGAAACTACAATATTGGTAATAAAACTTTAATTGCATGGGATTAATAGCAGATTACACACTGTTCCCCTGACAACCCCGCAAAATGAAAAGCATCCATGAACTTGAAGATAGATCCACTATCTATTTAAGTATTTTTCCCTTCTGTGAAGTACACAGAGATACCTCCTCGAAGGTACGCAGAAGAGAAAAATACTTAAAAATAGAACAGTGCAGCAATGGCCTATGACAGGACGTTTAAAAGCCACATAAGCATTTCACATTCATCTAAACCTAGAAGACAATGGAAGCTCAGAAAACGCCTACCAGGGAAATTACAGAAAACCATGTTCAGAAACATCATAATCTAACCACTGAACATCAAAAATAAAAGCAGTCTTGAAAGAAGCTGAAGGTAAATGAAACGAAACAAAACAGAAAAAAAAAAAAAAAGACACATACTGCATTCAGGGGAACAATGATAATATTGACTACCAATTTGTTATTAGAAAAAAATAGAGGCTAGGAAATCATGGAACAAGAAAACAAATGGAAAACCAGACAAAACAACAAAAACAAAAACAAAAACCCACTCTCTCAACTTAGAAATGTATACCCAGTAAAGATATTTTTTAAATATACAGCTGTAACAAAGACACTTTTAGAATTAGAAACCAAACAAAAAATGTGAAGAACATTTGTTCACAATAGACAAAAACATAGAAAATCCTAAAGAGATATGATACTAGATTTAACTTGGAGCTAAGGAAAGAACACTAGATATGAAAAATGTTTTAAATATAAAAATGTAATTTTCTTCATCTTTTCTTAAACTTTCTGAAAGTGATCATCAAATAAAAAATGTAATACATACTGGCATATCTAACATTTGTAGTAGTAACTCGCTGTTATTTTAATGTGCAATTCATTCCCTAATGATAAATGATGTTGAACATCTTTTCACATACATTATGTGCCATCTGTATTTCTTCTTTGGTGAAGTGTCTGTTTAGATCCTTTGCCTGTTTTCTAATTAGGTTATTTCTTTTCTTAATGTTGAATCTTAACGGATCTTCAAATATTTTGAATAAAAGTCATTATTGGATATATATTTTGCAATTATTTTTCCAGTGTGTAATTCAATTTTTGTTGTTGTTGTTGTTGTTTTCTTAAGGTTTCTCTTGCAGAGTGAGGTTTTTAATGCTAATGAAGTTCAACTTCATTTTTTTTGTCTCACAGACTATGCTACTGTTATATCTAAAAGGTCATCATCAATTCCAAGGTCATATAAATTTTATGTATTTTATGTTTTCTTTTAGAAGTTTTACAGTTTCACATTTTATATTTAGATCTATGTTTCATTTTAAGTTAAATTTTATGAAGGATATAAGACGTGTGCTCAGGTTCCCCCCATTCTTTTTTTCTTTACACATGGATGTCCTATCTTTTCAGCACTATTTGTTGAAAAGACTATTATTTCTTCATATAAGTCCTTTCGTGTCTTTGCTAAAGGTCATTTGAGTACGTGTGGGTCTATTAGTGGCCTCTCTATTTTATTCCATCAATCTAAGTGTCTAATTTTTCCCCAATACCACACTTGTATACTATAGCCTTAGAGAAAGTTTTGAAATCAAGTTATATGAGTCCTTCAACTTTTTTTTTTCTTCTTCTTAAGTATTGTGTTGGCCATTCCAGGTCCTTGACTTTTTGCATAAACTTTAGAATGAGTATTTCAATACCTTGCTGGGTTATTGTTTGGGATTAAACTGAATACATAAATCAAGTTGGGAAGAAGTAACATCATAACAATATAGAGTTTTCCAATACATAAACATGGAACATATCTTTTTTGAATTCCTTCATCAGAGATCTGTTCTTTTCTACATATACATTGTGTAAACATTTTTTACAATTTTACCTAACAATTTCCCTTATTGGTGGTATAGTAAATTATATTGTTTTTAAATTTCAGATTCTAATTTTGTCCTTGATGAGGACAATATAGATTCTTCTTAAAAGACTTTAAAGTAGCCTTTTCATTCTCTGATAGAATCTTCTCGTTAACTCTTAAATCTCACAATGCTAAAACTCTCTAGTAGTTTAATCTCAGGTTAAATGTCATCTCCCCGGAGAGTTCTTCTCTGATCACCCGATCCAAAGTAGCACTTGTCCCCTCTTTATTTGCATTGCAGTCATATTTGTTTATTGTAATTCTCCAAAAGGCACATTTCACTATTGGTTTTGTTGTTGTTGTTTTGGTCTATTTGCTAAAGTTATGTATATGTTTATTGCTTATGGTTCCATGAGAATATAAACCCTGAAAGTTTAGGGACTTTTTAAGTTTTGTTCTCCATTCTACTACCCCCAGCAGTTTGAACAATTCCTCATTAAATGTTTGTTGGCCGAATAATTAATAACTTAATTATTCAATAATATTTGTTTCAAGTTAGTTTCTCTCATAAGCAGATGCTCAGACTAGAGTTTAAGTTAAATCCTAAAAAACACATTTAGGAAATGGGGGATTCAGAAAAGGAAAGGAAAATAACAGTATAGGTCATGGTTAGGTAAATAATAATCCTCTAAAGTGCCCATACACTAATCCCTGAAACCTGTGAATATGCTACCTTACAAGTAAAGAGGGAATTTGCAGACATGATTAAGTTACGGATATTGAAATGGAATGATCCTGGACCATCTCAGCAGATTCGATGTATCAAAAGAGTTCTTATAAGAGAGTGGCAGGAATATTAGAGTAAGGTAGATATTTGAGGATGCTATTCTGCTGGCTTTGAAGATTGAGGAAGAAAACACATGTCAAGAAATAAAGGTGGCCTCTAGAAGCAGGCAACGGCAAGGAAATGGATTCTGTCCTAGAGCCTTGAGAAGGAATGCAGCCCACACCTCTGCTGATACCTTGACTTTCGGCCATTGAGGAATATTTTGAGCTTCCAACCTCCACAACAAGAGCATAGTAAATGTGTATTGTTTTAAGCCACTGTTGTTTTGTAACTGCTCACGGCAACAATAGGAAATGAAAGTAGATGCATTAAATAACGTATTATCCCTGTTGGCTAATGAATCTGAATCATGTAGAGGACTGGAAATAGTATAGAATTTGCTTCAGAATCATACCACTTGAGGGATGAGAAAAATAGTGCATTTGTCCAACTCCAGTTAGTCTTTGGTTGTTCTCCTGGCATTGACAGTCTGAAGCCCCACTTACCTGTCTTGCATATGGACTGAACATATTATCAAGAATAAAAAGGTAAGCAAGGTGGCTGACTAGAAGTCTCAGCACTCATCCCCCCCAACAAAGGCAGCCAGAACAATGAAAAAACTACTCTATTTTGATTTTAAAAAATAACTACAGCAGAGTGCTAAAGTATGTTATAGAAGTAACAGAAACCCTATAGAGCGCAGAAACTCAATACGGCCGCATAGAGCATGTAAGAAAATACCTTGCCTCTGCCAATTCACCCATTAGTTAGGATCAGCTTGGAACCAAATGGGCCTTTCCTTGCTGAAAAAGGTAAGCGGTTAGGGGTGGTGGCTCACACCTGTAAGCCCGGCACTTTGGGAGGCCGAGGCGGGTGGATCACGAGGTCGGGAGATGGATACCATCCTGTCTAACGTGGTGAAACCCCGTCTCTAAAAATACAAAATATTAACCGGGCATGGTGGCGGGCGCCTGTAATCTCTGCTACTCAGGAGTCTGACACAGGAGAATGGCATGAACCTGGTAGGCGTAGCTTGCAGTGAGTCGAGATCGTGCCACTGCACTCCAGCCTGGGCGACACAGCGAGACCCCATCTCAAAAAATGAAATAAAATAAAATAAGGTAAGCAACAGGACCTCAGTAGTTTCCACCAACCTGTTTTTTTCTCAGTACTGGTATCTCCTGCAATTCTCACAGGCACTAAGCTCAGCTGAGAGAGCTGCCTGAATTCCACTCTGCTGCTCGCCTGGGAGAAGGAGACAACACTGTGCTCCTCCTTCTGTAGCCCTAAGGCTGCTACATGACACCATCTTGGAATGGGATCAACTGTTGGAGTAGCCATGGTAACCTTCTATCTGTGAGACCTTGTTGCACCTGAACCACCCTTACCCAGTGGCCTGCCACCCTGGAGCTACGATGTTACTACACCCTCCCTGTGAGGCCAAGCTGTTGTTGAGGTGTTCCATCTACTCTTTCCAGTCACTGCTGTACTCTGTACCACAGGGACTGAGTTGAAGCAGAGCTTCGCCTCCCAGGAAAATGTTGCCATGGCCATCAGAGCAGCCACAACCCCAGGGCCTAAGTTGAAGCAGTGCATTACCTACTAGGCCTAGCTGAGCAGTTGTGCATCCCAGAGCTGACCTGACATGATAACTCATGTCCTAGGGAAACAGAGCATTCGCTGAATTAAGACAATAATGCTCCTTTCTATAGGCTGCATAACTGTGGTACCATCCTTCATTGAAACTGGACTAGCACCCTAGAGTCTGAGCTGCTGAGATACTCCCTGTCCCAAGGGAAAGAGTTATTTTTCTGCTTCTCTTTGCAAGTCAGAACCTAAGCAACAGCTGTTCTCTGCCATTTTCAGTTCCTTACTGCTACTGCACCTAACCTTACAGTCTGGTATGCTGCCATATCCCACTATCCAAGGGTCCAGAGTCAACACTGTGCAGTACCTTATCTCCTAAGGTCCTAGTTGCAACTGTGTCCTATGATCAATTTAAACAGATAACATTCTCTAGTTAAAATGCATGAAGTGTCAAAATGAATTAATAAAACAAGATCCAACTATATTCTGTCTACAGACACACTTTGGCCTTAAGAATATGTAGACTGAAAGTGAAGGGATAGAAGAAGGTATTTCAAGCAAATGTTAACCAAAAGAAGGCAAAGAAAGCAGAGATGGCTATACTTATATCAGAGGAAATATGCCCCAAGTAGAAAACTGTCAGAAGAGACAAAATAGATAATTATTTAATGATAAAGAGCTTGATTTATCAAGAAGACGTAACAAATATTAGTATATATGTACCCAATATTGGAACTCAGATGAAGCTGAGAATCAAATCAAGAATTCAATCTCTTTAAAATAGTTGCAGAAAAAGTAAAATATCTGGGCCAGGCACAGTGGCTCATGCCTGTAATCTTATCACTTTGTGAGACTGAGGCAGGTAGATAACTTGATGCCAGGAGTTCAAGACCAGCCTGGCCAACATGACAAAACCCCGTCTCTACTAAAAATACAAAAACAAGCCAGTAATATGATGGTGTGTGCCTGTAATCCCAGTTACTTGGGAGTCTGAGGCAGGAGAATTGCTTGAACCTGGGAGGTAGAGGTTTCTGTGAGCCAAGATCATGCCACTCCACTCCAGCCTGCGTAACAGAGAAAGACTCTGTCCAAATAAATAAATAAATAAATAAATAAATAAATAAATAAATAATTCTGGGAATACACCTAACCAAGGATGTGAAAGATCTCTACGAGGAAAACTACAAAACACTGCCTAAAGAAATTATAGTTGACACAAACAAATGGAAACACATCCCATGCTTATGGAAGGTTGGAACCAATATAGTTAGAAAATGACCACACTGAGAAAAGCAATCTACAAATTCAATGCAAGTCCCATCAAAATACTATCATCAATCTTCACAGAACTAGAAGAAAAAAAAACCTAAAATTAATATGGAACCAAAAAGGAGTCTGCATTGTTAAAGCAAGACTAAGCAAGAAGAACAATTCTGGAGGCATCCTATTACCTAACTTCAAACTATGCTACAAGGCTATCATTACCAGAACAGTATGGTATTGGTTTAAAAAAAAAAAAAAAAAAAACAGGCATGTAGACCAATGTAATAGATTAGAGAATCCAGAAATAAAGCCAGATACAGCCAACTGATCTTTGACAAAGCAAACAAAAACATTTTAATGGGGAAAGGACACACTATTCAACCAATGGTCCTGGGATAATTGGCCAGTCACATGTAGAAGAATGAAACTGGATCCTCATCTCTCACCTTATAAAAAAAATTAACCCAAGATGAGTCAAATACTAAAATTGAAGACCTGATACCATAACAGTTCTAGAAGATAATATTGGAAAAAACTCTTTTATCCCTCAGCATAGGAACAGATCTTAAGCCAATAACAGTAAAAGAGGATGAAAAATGGCATTAAATAACAATAAAGGGTACAATTCAACAAGATATCTTAACTATCCTAAATATATATGCACCCAACTGTGGTGCACTGAGAATAATAAAACAAGTACTTCTAGACCTAAGAAAAGTCTTACACAGCCACAGTATCACAGTGGCTCATGCCTGTAACCCTAGAACATCGGGGCTGAAGTGGGAGAATTGCCAGAGGCCATAAGTTTGAGACCTGCTTGAGCAACACAGTGAAACCCTGTCTCTACAAAAACTCAAAAAAGTTAGCCAGGTATGACGATGTGCGTCTGTACTCCCAGATACTCTGGAGGCTGAGGCGGGAGGATTGCTTGAGCTTAAGAGCTCATTGCTACAGTGAGCTGTGATCATTCCAGTGTACTCCAGTCTTTCAAAGAGTGAGACCCCATCTCAAAAACAAAACAAAAATGGACAAAGAACTTAAATAGGCATATTTCTGAATATAACATAAAAATGGGCAACAGGTATGTGAAAATGTGTTCAACATCACTAATAGTCAGAAAAATGCAAATCAAAACTACTATCAGATACTACCTCACACCTGTCAAGGTACTTAATATTAAAAATACAAGAGACAACTAATGTTAATGATAACTCTCTATACAAGACTATGGAGAAAACAGAACCTTGTGTGCCATTGGTGGGAATGTAGGTTGATGCGACCATTGTGGATAACAGTATGGAGGTTCCTAAAGAAATTAAAAGTAGAACTACCATATGACCCAGCATTCTCTCTTCTTGGTATATACCCAAAGGAAATGAAATCACTACCTCATAAAAATATCTGCACTCTTAAGTTCATTGCAGCATTAGTCACAATAGCCGATACATAGAAACAACCTACGTGTTCATTGATGAATGAATGGATAAAGAAAAGGTTTTATATATGTAGGACTACTATTTAGCCTTAAAAAGGAGGCAAATTTGCCATGTCCACAGATGGACCGAGAGAGGACATTTTACTAAGTGAAATAAGCCAGACACAGAAAGAAAAAAGTAATGAATAGACTCACTTTTATGTGGAACTTATAAAGTAAGTGGTTAGGGGGAGGCTCAAATATATGGAAACAGAATAAAACAAGGTCTGGGTTGGGGGAAGGAAATGAGAAAATATAGATCAAAGGATAAAAAGCAGCAGATATGAGGGCTGCACAAGCCTAGAGCTCTAATGTACAACACTAAGACCATGGTTAATAGTAGTGTATTGTATTAAGGATTTTTGTCAAATGAATAATTTATAGTTGTTCTTACCAAGGGGCAGTTGGAGATGGATAACTATGAGAAATGATGAACTTGTTATTTGTTCCATTATAGTGACTATATATATATATATATATATATATATACACACACACATAATATGTATTATACCTTAAATATGCATAATAAAATATTCAAAAAATGCCCATAAAATTATCACACACAGAAAAGAAGAAACAGAGAAAGCCTTGAGCTCAGTTGTAGGTACAGTACATGCATCACAAGGGTTACTGCAGAGAAAATACCAACAGTATTTGCTAAAATTATCTTGACCACTTTCTATGCACTTTTTTCCTGAATTTCCTGAATATTCATTATAATAACTTAGATTTAATTACTGGCTCTTTTTGTACAGGAACTATGCTAGGTTAAGACAATGTAAAGCCTTAATCTCACTCATCGTGAAATTTCCTCTTAGTAAGAATCAAAAACAATTTCTGGAATCCAATATGCATGTTAAATAAGATTTAGATACAAGATGACTTCATAGCACATTGGAGAGTTATTGGGTCCAGTTAATGTTGTAAGAAAGAGGCCATGACTAGATATCAAGATTCCAAAAGTGAATATAGAAACAAAGTAGAAATGGTAGAAGATGTATTCTAAGCATAAGGTATTGTATTTCTGAATGTATGCCTCAATAAAGAGCTTTGTAAGTTTGGTTTAGCTACAGAAAGAAAATTTTGGTGAGGAGTTAGCTTAGAACTTCAATGATGTTGGTAAGTTGAATGAGGTACTATTTTACTCCCCAATATATCCTCTGAAATTCAAGTTTGGATATTACTAGCTAATGACCTATCTTCCACTTATATCTGACATGCCCATTTGGCAAAGGGTTACTTTACATGAAATAAACATGTACTTCAGCTACCTAACTCTGAGTTTCCAAAATAAATTCATCAATGGCCAATATTGGCTAAAGTGAGACAAATTTCTGGGAAAATGGTGGTTTTTCTCCTGATATTTATGGGTAATATTTGAAGGACTTATCTTCAACTCTTCTCATTTCTAACATTTCTACATCTAATCCATCATCAACAGTGTTGACCTAATTTCAAAATATTTAGACATCTAAATACTTTCAACACATCCAATGCTAGCACTGCACCATTAACCAGGCAGCCATTTTCTCTCTCTTTGTGTATTCTAATTGCCTTCTAAACTGTACTCTTATTTTCCTGATTGTGTCTCCTGACTATTATCAACTAAGTAGACAGAGTGATCTTTGAAAAATGTTAAGTCAGGTCCCAACATCCCTCTGTTTAAGATATTTTGAGTGAACGTCGTCTCAGTCAAAGTCAAACTTTAAAAAATTTTCTGCAAGGCCCTCATTCATCTACACTCCTTTTACTTATCTGTCCTTCTTTCCGACTAATCGCACTCATTCATTCTGCTGTGGCATCACTTTTCCATTTTGGGGCTTTTGCATTTACTATTTTCTCTACCTGGAATGCTTTCCCCCAACATATGTATGTGACTTCCTTATTTAAATTTTAATTTTAAGTTATTTGACAAAGCTAATAAATGACAAAGTCAAAATTTGGACGTAAGTAATCTGGCTCCAGAATCGACATTTAAACGGGGACACGACCTTTATGTGTAAATTTGATTAAATCTCCCAGTTCCATGATGTCCTAATGTTCAAAACCTTCCCCATAATTTCCTCAAACATTTGAAGATTTCAATGTTATACTCTTCCCTTTTCTCTGCATCTTGAGCCATTACATATTAACCTTCTCTCTCTTAAATGTTTTGGTGGTGGTTGTTTGTTTGTTTGTTTGTTTTTGAGACGGAGTTTCGCTCTTTTTGGCCAGGCTGGAGTGCAATGGCCCGATCTCGGCTCACCGCAACCTCCGTCTCCCGGGTTCAAGTGATTCTCCTGCCTCAGCGTCCCGAGTATTACAGGCATGCGCCACCACCCTGGCTAATTTTGTATTTTTAGTAGAGATGGGGTTTCTCCATGCTGGTCAGGCTGATCTTGAACTCCTGACCTCAGGTGATCCACCCGCCTCAGCCTCCTAAAGTGCTGGGATTACAGGCGTGAGCCACTGCACACGGCCTCATTAAATGTTTTATGACCTGATCGGTTTATTGGATATGAGATTAAGGGAAACTTTCATGTCTTATAACGTTCCCTCTTCTATTTATCCTCTACCCTACTACCCACTCACTAAAATGTTTCTTTTCCTTAAGACAAATTTCTCTTCCTGTGTCGGGCGTGGGATAGTAGAATGGCCATTGCATTTTGAAGCCTGAGCATGCGCTTGAGGTCTTTTCCACCGTCGTTAGTAGTTAGTGTAGCTTTAGTAGCTAATGAAAGTGTTTCTTCTTTATTAAAAAGTGTAGCCCCTGACAGAAATTCTGGTGAAGACATTTTTCTACACCTAGTTATATGTCCTCTGAACTCAAGTATGAAGATTCTCATTTGTAGTGTGGGCTCTGCCAAAACACATATATTTATAAAAAGATTTCTGGTAACACTCTGATCATATATTTTGAGACTTATTGAGTTTGAGACCATTATCAAGAGTCTTTAGGAAAAGATAATGACATAAAAGCAAACTGCTCTGCTCTCTCATCTAGCCTTTCCAAAACTGAATAAATTGTCAAAGATAATAAACTAAAACAGGAAAATGAAGTTATCACCATTGAGCCTAGAAATAGTGAAAAATGTATGCTAAAACGATTGAAAAAAATATTACTAAATTCATTACAAAGGTGGGCAAATAGAACTTCATTAAGTGGAATTGGAGCTGCCATCCTAATGAATAAACTCTGTGGTACAGGAAGAAGAAAAGCATAGGGACGTCCTGCTAACATTAATTTAAGCAGAAAAGCAACTGCTCAGAGGCCAGCAAAGGGAAAAACACAGGTAATAGCTTGTTTTGAAACCTTTTTGTCATTGTGGAAAACAAAAACATAAGAATATCAAAACCAGTATTTGTGACTATGTGCTTTGTAAGGGAATTATTCTGATGCAAGTTATTTTTTTTTTCTGAAATACAGAGGAATTCATTATCTGGAAGTATGATGGACAGAGTGAGCATATATGGAAATAACACTTTGAAGCTTCTTTGGACACTGGGAATTAACTGCTGTCAGAGGTTGAACATGCTCTTGAAATAAAACTACCCCAGGCAACACAAGCAAGTTTTAAAGAACATCTGTTGAACACTAACAGAAACATAAGTTATGTGAAATAAAAAATGAGCTATGATATGATAAGAGAGAATCTGAATGTAAGAAGGAAATACACTGGCACATTTTAAAACAATAACAGAAGAAGAAAACAGCACAACAATTCTGTTTAATAAATTAAAAAAATTAGATGAGAGAATATATGCTGGAAAGGGTGTCTTTTGAACAAAGAGAAAAAAAGAAATTATTAAAAGCATTAAGAAGAGAGATAATAGACACAAAGGCTAAAGAGAAAATATATATAATATGGCTAATTGATATACTGAAGGGAAAAATCAGTTAAAGGTATAATATTTAAAAGTACTGAATTTTAAAAAGTAAAACAGGTTCTGCAGTTTCAAATGATACGCGATAACACTGGAAAGCAATGAGCCATTCAAGTAGAATATAAGACAAAAATATTAATCATTAACATTTATTGAGCACTGTCTTAGCTCGAGCTATAATACAAATCACCGTGGACTAAGTGGCTTAAATGACAATTACTTCTAGTATTTCTGGAGGACGGGGAGTTCAAGATTAAGGTATTTGTAGATTCAGTATCTGGTGAAGGCCCTCTTCTTGGTTTGCAGATGGCTACGTTCTTACTGTATTTTAACCTGGTGGAGACAGAAGTCGAGTGTCTTCTTTGTCTTACAAGGAAATGAGTCTCATCATCGGGGCTCCAATCTCATGACCTCATCTAAATCTAATGACCTCCAAAAGTTCTACCTACAAATAGCACCACAATGGAGGTCAGAATTTTAACATCTGAAATTTGGGAGAACTCAAACATTCAATCCATAACAAGCACTCATGCCATGACTGAACTAAGTTCTTTACCAGTATCACTGATTGAATATGCTTAGTAGCCCTTTAAAGTCAGCACTATTATAATTATTCTCTTTTTATTTAGAAGAAAGGGCATACAGAATAACTTGACAAAGTAAAATATCTAGTATGTTGGAACTGGGGTTTACATCCAGGCATTCTAGCTGTAATAGAGATAAAATAGAGATAAAATTTGAAACATTAATAAAAGAGAACAGAAATAGTTGACTTTGAAGATTTGGTTTATTTTTTAAATGAAACAGATTTACAAATCACTAGTTGTTTTAGGTGACTTTATTTGTAAGGAAAAAATACAAATACAGATAATTAAGAAATAAGGCTAATATAGCTATTAATATAGAAGAAATCCACAGTTTAGAAAAGTATAGCTTATTGAAAGGACTCTTGTTTTTTCTTCCTCCTTCCATCCCTCTCTCTTTCTCTCTCCCTGTCTTATTTTTACCTACCTAAGGAAGGAATTATAATCACCTAAGTTGGATAATAGTTCCTAATATGAACATGAGGGTCCAATGTCAAATTAAAAAATGACACACACACAAAAAGGCATTTATGTAAACTTTCCCAATTTTTGAATGTTAGCTTAAAAAATTCAAAACAATGTGTAATTTAAAACAAACAAAATATGTGTTGGTGAAACTCAACCCACATTCTGAGCTTTTGTCCTGTGTTAAAAGGCAAGATCACAACCTATATTTAGATGGCATTTTAGAAACATTGAGGTTTATACCTGAATTTTTGTAATTGTTGGGCATTAGTGAAATCCTACCTTTTGGCAAGATGTAGGGTACAAATGTTCAATGTTTTATTTAAATGAAAAAAAAATGTTCTTTAAAAATAAGCTGAGTTAGACGTAGGCTTTATATATATATATATATATATATATAAAACCTTCTGAAATTTGAAAGATCCAATAATTACATACCCCTAAATAAAAATGTATTTTTCCCACATAAAAGTGAGCTGAAACCATATTGATAAGCAGTCTAAAGCTTTTGTTTGTTTGTTTTTAAAACTACCGACAGAGAAGTAGGTGGTAGGTTCTTCACTCACTCAGCAAATATGTGTTCATTACCTACTTTGTGTGCCAAGAGTTGAATGCAAACTGTTATGTAAAACATGTTCAATACCTTCATGGATAATTTGGTCATTTCTAATCTCTAATAGTGAAATAAAGAAATAAAGAGAGATGGAGAGAGAGAGGAAAGATGGGAGGGTGGAAGGGTGGAAGGGTGATGGGGCTGGAGAGTAAGAGTGTAAAGGGGGAATGTCCACAAAATTTGAACTACGTGGTATCTTGTCAAAACTTCCAGTTATAAAATATATTCCTAGATTCATTAATTAGTAGATTTGTTTTGTTGTTAAATTAGGTAAAAACTGAATGAAATCTACCCAAAATGATAATATTTTTGGTGGTACTGGTGGAAAGAATTACTAGTCTAAGCCATTCTGTCTGGCCATGGTTATAGATCTGTGCCAGCTGTTCATCAAAATTTCTTTAGTTTATTGCAATAAAAGTAAGTAAACTGTACCATCTACATAATATCTATAGTTTTTATCTTTTTTCTAATTTCTATACAATTTTATATAATGCATGGTTCATGATAAAGGACCATCTAGTTATACTTTTATCTTACTATACTTTGAATAACTGGAAGTTGGACTGAATTCTCACTCCACAACTTTAGCAATAAAAAGCCATAGACTTAAAGAATATTAATACTAGAAGGAATTTAACGGATTATCATTTGTCCACATTTCATAGATGTAAAGACTGAGATCTAATGAAATATTTTGTCAAGAGTTCATAGGAAAATATAGAGGTGGCCTACATAGAAAGTGGTGGAGTACTTTGAATGAAAATACCAAAATGTCTGTTTATGAGATATGTTTAAAATTCATCTGTATTTTTAAGATGAAGCACATGCTGTGCAATCAGTTTAGTTCATAGGTAAAGAGTATTATTTCTAATCTTGATTGCAGCAATTTCCTGCAAGTTTTGGCTGGTACTATTTTTGACTTTTGAGGCTCTGAGCTCTGCTGTGCTTGGCTCACTGTTGGAATTTCATCAGTAGTGTTTATGAGTCATGTGAGCTGATAGCCATAAAGCTTAGCCTGAGTAAGCTATAAAGTTCTGCCAATGGTGGTAGGGGTCAGAATGTGAGAGAGGAGTAGGGATTTGAAATCAGCTGCTAGAATTGGTGTTATTGCTGGGGAACATGATGATACTAGCAGAACCAAGTAGCTCAACATAAAGCAAAGAACAGGGATTAAAATTGTTCATTAACCAACACACATAATCATTCTTCTGATCTTTTTCCTAAGGGTCTTAGGAGTGTTTTGCTTCTAATATTTTCAAGTGACGTTACAGAACAAATGACTTTAAGTGATTTGTTTGGGATTTGTTCCTTGTGAATTGTATGCTTTCTATAATCTCTAAACTGGGTGATTTTGATCTTTAATAAAGAAAGCATAATTGACTAATATGACAGGTATTATAAATATTAGTTGGTTATTTCATGTTGATGGATGATTCTTATTTTAGTAGAAATACGCCATGGTGCCAGCAGATAAACAACAGTAAAGCAAAACATTGTCTGGGACTCTTAAGAAATTGATTTTCCATAAGATCTTATTTAAAGTTTTATTTTGGGGACAGGAGAGCAACATTTTATAAAGCAAATACTGCCATACTCTGAGAAATAAATCTTGCAGAGAATAAAGACACAAAAGAAGCATTTGATGCAAAGCTATGTTTTGCTATTGTGTTTCAGGTCAGTAGTTTTATATAGTACTTGAAAAAACTCATCATCCCTTGTTGTCCAGTGCAATTACATGGTGTTGGTATGTACAAAGAAAGACTTTTGTAAATTTTCTGTAAAGCTAGTTTGTTCAAAGCCTACAGGGAAATCACTTTTTAAATGTTTTATTTGTGTGTTAGATTTAACAAGAAAATTAAATTCTGTAAAAAAAGGTTTTATAAATTTTTGTGATCTTTTTCAATTGTTACTTCTAAAGGACAAGAAATTCTATGATATGCGTGTTTCTCCCACATTTCTTTGTAATCTCTCAATTGCATTTACTACAAAATTATTTATAAAACCACAAGGCATTAGAATAGGAAAGAGGAAAGGGAGTTGACTCCTTTTTTAGATTACAGATATTAAATACTATTATTCTGAAGCCAAAGATAGCTAATTGGTAAATATCAATGGAAAATGAATATGCATTATCACAAAGAGAATTTTATTATGTCCAATTGAAAAGATATTTCTTTAAGGCTATCATGGAAGCTTTAGACAGGCTTAGGAGTTGAAATCTTCAAAAATATTGCTTTTAAATAATCTAATGTTTTCTACCTATAAAGAAAAATATGTTTATTATTATGAATTTATATAGATAAAACTACTTATAACTTTTACAATTTAATCATCATAATTATGTGATAATATAAAATATAGATTAACCTCCATAACTGAATATTTAATTTTTTCTAATTATTTTCACTTTTATTATATCAGTAGTTCTGTGTTATAGCTGATAGTGTAGGAATACTCATTTTTAGTTAATAAAAGAGGAGATTTTATGGCTGGGTTGAGATTGTTCCTATCCCAGACCAATGATTATTTTAATGTCATTGTGGGCCATGACCAAACATTTCCTTTTCATCCTGAAGTACCAGTTCTGCTTACAAATAGTATTAATGTGTATTTGCATTCTGGCAAATGGCCAGATATATCTGCATTACCATTTCCAAATAGAGTAAAAGTAAAGGAAATACATTTTGGGGAATAATCGAGTGCAATAGAATATCTGCCTTTAGTCCTTCCACTAAGGATTTTATAAACTATTTAAATAATGGTTCATTTTTTTTTTTTCTGCCTGTTTTTTTGAATCTCTTCCTTCACATGGGAACTGGAAATGTTTAGAGATGGTGACTACTCTTTCTAAAAGTACTGACTGAGGAATATGACAAGCAAAGCATCTTAATGTCCTCATGTATGTGAAACATACATTTTTTATTAGCATACAGTAAAATTATCTGATTTTCAGTGTGTGTTTTTGTGGATTTGTTTAGATTTATTGATTGGGTTTAATAATACCAACATGATCAGTATAAGGAATAGTTCCCTCATCTCCAAAAATTCTTTCTTGCTGTAATTTTGTAGTCAATGACTCTCTTCTGAGTTAATCTTTGGCAACTATCAATATTTTCTCTGTTCTTATAGTTTCTTATTTATTTATTTATTTATTATTATTATTATACTTTAAGTTCTAGGGTACATGTGCATAACGTGCAGGTTTGTTATATATGTATACTTGTGCCATGTTGGTGTGCTGCACCCATCAACTCGTCAGCACCCATCAACTCGTCAGCACCCATCAACTCGTCATTTACATCAGGTATAACTCCCAATGCAATCCCTCCCCCCTCCCCCCTCCCCATTGGCAACTATCAATATTTTCTCAGTTCTTATAGTTTCTTTCCTTCTTTTTTTTATTTATTTAGTTTCATCTTCTTCAGAATGTTATTTGAAATGGAACTACACAGAACATAACATTTTAATATTGGCTTTAGTCACTCAGCATAATGCCTTTCAGATTCATTCATGTGTTATGTGTTATCCAAAACTTTTCGTTTTTGAGCATCCATTGCTTTTCATTTTTGAGTAGTCTTCCAGTATATGAATGAACCAGTTTATGTATCCTTTCACCTTTAAAGGGCATTTTGATGGTTTCCAGTTTTACAATGAGTACGAATAAAGGTGGTAGAAACCTTGTTTACAGGCTGTTTTTGGAACATGTATACGGATTCTCTGGAGGAACAGAACTAATAGGATATATGTATGTATGAAAGGGAGTTTATTAAGGAGATTTGACCCATAGGATCCAAGGGAAATTCACACAATAGGCCATCTACAAGTTGAAGAGCAAGGAAGCAAGTAGTGACTCAGTCTGAGTCCCAAAACCTCAAAAGCAGGGAAGCCTACAGTACAGCCTTCAGTCTGTGGCAGAAAGCCTAAGAGCCACTGATGTGAGTCCAAGAGTCCAAAAGCCAAAGAACTTGGAGTGAGATGTTCGAGGGCAGAAAGCATCCAGCACAGGAGAAAGACAAAGGCCAGAAGACTCAGCAAGTCAGCTTCTCCCCTCTTCTTCTGCTTGCTTTATTCTAGTGGTGCTGGCAGTTGATTTTATGGTGCCCACCCACGCTGAGGGTGGGTCTGCCTCTCCCAGTCCACTGACTCAAATGTTAATCTCTTTTGACAACACCCTCACGGACACACCCATGAACAATACTTTGCATCCTTCAATGCAATCAAGTTGACACTTAATATTAACCAACACAACTTCTATATTTAGAAGTAGAATTGCTAGGCCATATGGTAAATGTATGCGTAATTTTGCAAGAAATCCTCAAACTTCCAGCGCAGCTATGCAATTTTGCAATCCCATCAGCAATGTATGAGAGTTGTGGTTGCTCTGCATCCTCTACAGCACTTGATATTGTAAGCTTTCATAAATTTATTTTAACAATTGTGTAATAAGATTGTCTTATAGTGTTAATTTGCATTTTTCAAATGGATGATGTTAAACATATTTTCATGTACTTATTTTCCATCTGCATCTTTCCTGTGCTTATCATTTACATCTTTTTGGTCAAGTCTCTGCTAAAATCTTGTCCATTCTTTTAACTGAATTGTTTATGTTCTTCATATTGAGTTTCGGGAATGTTTTGTATATTCTGGACATAAGATATGCAATTGCAAATATTTTCTCCCAGTCTGTAGCTTGTCTATTTATTCTCTTGCTAGTGTCTTTCACTGAGCAAAAATTTTAATTGTGATAAAGTCCAGTTATCAATATTTTCCTTTTATATATTTATTTTTTGTTGCCGTATCTAAGACTTTTTTTTGCCTAATCTAAGATTGTAAAGATTTTCTCCTAGGTTTTCTTCTAAAATTTTATAGCTTCACTTTTATATCTGTGACTTATTTATGCAAATTTTATTTCTCATTTTTTCTTAGTCTTGATTTTTTAAATTATGTAATTGAGGAATGATTGACATAATTAAAACTATGTATTTAAAGTATGCAACTTGATGAGTTTGGTTCATTTAGGTGGTTTTTTGAGGGAATTAGATTTTTTTTTAATTTGGATGTACATTTGTTCTGATACTATTTGACAAAAAAAAAATGCATTCTCTATTGAATTGCCTTTGCACCACTTACAAACCTCAGTTGACTAAATCTAGGTGCGATGATACATGCCTATAGTCCCAGCTCCTCAGGAGACTGAGGCAGGAGACTTGTTGAGCCCAGGAGTTTGAAGCTAGTCTGGGAAACATTCCAAGACTCCCTGTCTATAATATAAAGTCAGAGATTTATGTATTTGAGATTTTTTAGGAGAAAATTATTTTGATTACTGTACCTTTATAGTTATTCCTAAAGTTGGTTAATGTATATCCTCCAACTTTTGTCTTTTTTTTCAGAATTGTTTTTGTTACTCTAGTTTATTTGACTTTAAATATAAATTTTAGGATCAGCTTGTTGATACCTCCAATAAGGCTTTCTGAAACTTGGTTAGAATTGCAGTGAAGATATAAGTTTTATAAATTAGGAAAATTGATTGTAGCTATGCTTTTGCAATATGCAAACATGATATATCTCCACTTATTTTGTTTTTCCTTGGTATTTTTCATTAACATTTTACGGTTTTTTTTTTTTTTTTTTTTTTTTTGAGACGGAGTCTCGCTCTGTCGCCCAGGCTGGAGTGCAGTGGCCAGATCTCGGCTCACTGCAAGCTCCGCCTCCCGGGTTCACGCCATTCTCCTGCCTCAACCTCCCGAGTAGCTGGGACTACAGGCGCCCACAACCGCGCCCGGCTAATTTTTTGTATTTTTAGTAGAGACGGGGTTTCACCGTGGTCTCGATCTCCTGACCTTGTGATCCGCCCGCCTCGGCCTCCCAAAGTGCTGGGATTACAGGCGTGAGCCACCGCGCCCGGCCTAACATTTTACGGTTTTAAAGATATTGTGAATAAGGACATTTTATTCCTTCTTTTACAGTTGGCTATACTTTTATTTACTTTTGTTAATGGGATCACTGACAGTAGACATCCTTGCCTTGTTCCCAGTCTTAGGTAGAAAGCATTCAATCTTTCACCATCAAATACAATGTTTGCTTTAGGGTTTGTTCATTTTTATAGAGACCTTTTATCAGTTTTGTTAAACATTTTTTGACAAAATTTACATTTTATTTAGATTAAAATAAATTGTACAAAATTTATTTATTTATTTACCAAAAATAAAAAGTGTTTTCTGTGTTTATTTCCAGATAAAACATAAAACACCTAGTTTTGTAGGTTTTCCAGGTTTGGCTTATAAATCAAGATGAGGCAGTAGATATAGTTATGACAAAAAAATGAAAGAAAATGGACATGTCAGATGTCTGTATCCATCGCCTCTGATTTTGCCTTGACCTTGAAACCTATATTTTCAATATATACTGACTAAAAAGTTTATGATATGGGCTTGACAAAAGATGTAAATAGCAACAAGTTTATAACTGAAGTTTGAATGGAAGCGCCTGCCATTGTTGTCCCACATCTTCTTGTTGCTGTTTACATTCCTTGTTGAGTCTGCATCTCCATAAGCTGTTTTAGCCCGTACATGTTGAAAATTTAGCAATGGTGGAGTCTTCCATTCAAACCTTAATTGTAAACTTGTTCCCTTAAGTTCATTTGATAAAGACAAAAACCACACTGAAATCCTGGTTTGGTGAGCTTTGTAAGTGTCTTTCTCTGGTAATTTCTTTAACTGTTTATTATAGATTATGAACAATATATTTAAAACTTCTACTAGTCAAAAGTCAATTGTGGGTTTCACTATAATATTTTATGAGATGTATTTTGTCTTGCCACAACTCCTCAAAATTTGTTTCTTCAAAGAATTGATAATTCAATACTCACTGACTAGATCCATAGTGGAAATAAATGTTTTGTCTAAAATGGATTAACTTAAACAATTCCAGAATGACACTAGCAGGCATCACACAGAAGTGAAATGCAGCACTTTCCATACTATATTCCGGAAGAACAAATGGGCCTTGAAACATGAGAGTTAAAATATGAGCCTTTTAAATACTTAGATCATTAATGGGTAACGAATTTAATGGAAGGCCTATAGGCAAAGATATGCCTTACAGCTTTTCTTCCAAATATCAAATATAAAAGAAGATATATTTTAAAAGTCTTTTAGACAATTTCACTGGTTTCGGAATTATTCACAGGAAGCTCTTTGTTGTATAGAGTTTGATATATGTACTCCCCATTAAATCTGTTGTTTTACATCAAAAGTTTTGTTAAGAAAAGTTGAGTTACTTAACCTTTCTTCCACCAAAGTGTTTAAGTATGCTTTGAGACACTTTCATAGATTTTCATAGCACTTATTCTCAATCTTCATCACAGGAAGAATACACAAGTTCTTTAACAATGCATACACATTAGGAAAAAATGATGTCAGGCAGGTGGAATGCTTCATACATGGGAGACAGAAGTCCTATATCTTTAACTCTATGTTTCCATTTGACTCTTCAATAAGGAAGCTCAGCTGAGAGCATGTCTGTACTGGGTAAGTGATTTCTGTACTTGTCAGCATGGTGTTTCTCAGATGTATTGAATTTAAGCTGTCTTATGACTGAAGGCACCAGAAATAAGCATATCATAGATTTGAGATACTTCTCTGAGAACATATCTTTGAGGAACTGTTCTGAGAATATATCTTTCAGTTTCTGAAAAATGTGCTCCACTGTTGGAACACTTAGGGTTTCTTTACAAAAACTCTCAGAGGTCAGTTGAGATGTCATGTTACCTTGGTAAGCTCTATGGAATTTCCCAGGGAGTTTTATTTGACTATCAATTTTGGTTGCCAAATCTGTGGCTTCCTCAAGCTAAAAATAATGATAGACTTCAATATCTTCCATCACTTCATTGAATGAATGTAGTACTGTAGTCAAACTACTGCCTACAAAGATAATATCAGAGGTGTGACCCTGGAGATTTCTTCAAGGGGTTCTTTTAAAGGACATTTTTAATAACAACAATGGTAACAACAAAATCAAAATCTGTTGCTGCACTACAGAGGACAAATTCTTGGCTGGGTACTCAGTTGTCCCATCTAATATTGCATCATCTTTTATATCATTTAAACCCAAAGAAGTGCTAGGATGAGGTCCACTAAAATTTCAAAAGAATCATGCCTGCCTGTTCAATGAAAAAATCAAATATCCTTTAGTCATTTACTCTTTTCTCCACTGTTTTGAAAAACAGCAGAAATGACACTGTCACTCCTAAAAGCAGTTGTGATTGATGGAAAAAATAAAGAAACTTCTGCAGTTGTTCCTAATGCAACAGATACACTCATAATAGGCACTGATTTTGCCAATCACAGACTAAGGCACAGGAAAGGCAGGGTGGGTAGATACCTTGGGGATATTTTTTTAAAAGTCTAGGAGAAACAACTTTCATTTTGGAAGAGAATCCATTGCACACAATGTAAACTTGGCCACGACAATAATACTCCGTATTTAGTCCCCATTTCTCAGTTATGGTAGTGTGAAATTTCACAGCCAAAATTTCTGCTTCAGCTTCATAAGGCAGGAAGCCCACAGATTCCTCTCTCAGGTTATGAGATTCGTAAACAAACCTCACCAACACAAGTGGGTGCTCTTCCCCTGATATGTCCACTACATTGTCAGTGATGGCTGTGGTTTAGATATTTGACCCTCCAAATGTCATGTTAAAATTTGATGTTAAAGGTGGGGATGAACAGGGGATGTTTGGGTCATGGGGTAAATCCTCATGAAGCACGTAGTGCCATCCTTGTAGTAATGTGTGAGTTCTTGCTGTCTTAGTTTCTACAACAGCTGCTTGTTGAAAGGAACCTGGCATCTCCCTCCCCTCTCTTTTTCCAGTCATGTTATCTATGCATGCACCAGCTCCCCTTTACCTACCACCCTGAGTGGAAGCAGGCGGAATCCCTCACCAGATGCAGATGGTGATGCCATGCTTCTTGTACAGCCTGCAGAACCATAGGCCAAATAACCCTGTTTTCTTTATAAGTTACCCAGCCTCAGGTATTCCTTTATAGCAACACAAACTGACAAAGAGTGATAATGACAAGGAAGTGTGAGATTCTCACTTCCCTTAGAGTTTCTTCCCTAATACAGCTCTCACAGATATCTAGCATATGATTCTACTGTGTTTCCAAACAGAACAGTGTGTTGTGTTAGCCACTGTTGTCTCAGAGTGCTTTCTTAGGACCTCTTCACCAGAATTTATCCGGCACTCCAGCAGTGCTTGACAGTTATCAGTAGTAAAATTTCAAATAAAGACTTTATGTTTAGCTTTCTCATGAGAATCAAAACTTCAAATAGAGACTTTGTGTATTTTTTTGTTTTCCTTCTTGTCAAAGATTAGCAGTAAAATGTTCTAATCCTGTTCTTCATCCCCTTCTCTGCACTGGGGTTCTGAGCATTGCTGTTATTGGTTTCTCTGTGTGTGTGTGTGTGCATGTGTGGATGTGTGGATGTGTGTGTGCATGTGTGTATGTGTGTATTTGTGTGTGTGCATTTTCCTCTTCAGTGTTGTAAATATTTTCTGCTTTGTGTGTTCTGATTTCATCGTCACTCAATTCTTCTATTCATTTTCCCTATCATGTAGATTGTTTAAATGGCTGCTAAGATCAACTATTATTGGTATTACATTATCTTAAATAACTATCCTATAAGCACTAGTTCTACAGATCATAAGATCTGTAGTCAAGTAGTTGGCACATACTTGACAATGTTTTTTCAGTTGATCAGATATTTTCTCTTCTATCCACTCTCTTATAGTTCATCTGCTTCTGGCATCTGGCTGGATCTCGTGGGAAACTGAAAAAAGCCAGGTCAGACTATATGGTCTTCTGCAGTACAATTGGTGGCAGTGCAGACCTCACTTACCCTCTGTTGTGCTCAGCCTTCTCTTCCTTGCCTTCGCAGGGCGGCATGCTAGACATAGGGGCCCAGGAAGGCAGAATGTGTTGTTGTATTTTTAAACATATATATATATGTGTGTGTGTGTGTGTGTGTGTGTGTGTGTGTATTTTACAGATACATACATACATATATATATATATATATTTTTTTTTTTTTTGATGAAGTCCTGCTCTCTTGCCCAGGTTGTTGTGTAGTGCCACAATCTTGGCTCACTGCAGCCTCCACATCCCGGGTTCAAGTGATTCTCCCACCTCAGCCTCTCGAGTAGCTAGGACTATATCTGGGTCCACCACCCCTGGATAATTTTTGTATTTTTAGTAGACAAGGTTTCACCACGCTGGGCAGGCTGGTCTCTAACTCCTGGCCTCAAGTCACCCTCCTGTGTCAGCCTCCCAAAGTGCTGGGATTATGGGAATGAGCCACCACGCCCAGCTGTATATCTTCTTTATTTTGTTAATATGATGAGCTATAGGTTGAATGTTGAATGTTGACCCAACTTTGTATTTCTGGAGTAAATACCACCAGTTTATGTTTGACATAGTATTCTTTTAATATGTTGATATATTTAATTTGAAAATAATTCATTGTAGATTTTTGCATCTATGTTCAAATAAATATTGGTCTTTTCTTTTACTGGTTGTCTCACATTTTAGTATCAAGTAAATATTCCCTTCTTTCTCTAGTCTGGATTCTCTAAAGAAACAGAACTGAGAGGATATATGTGATACATGTATGTGTGTATATTTTATAGAAATTGGATCACATGAGATGGAGACTGAGAAGTCCCACGATCTGCCATCTGCAAGCCAGAGAACTGTGAAAGATGGTGGCATAATTCAGTCCAAGTCCTAAAGCCTGTGGGGTGGGTGTTGGGAGGTGAGGGTGCAATTCCTTATCTGAGTCTGAAGGCCAGAGAACCAGGAGCATTGATGTCTAAGGGCAGAAGAAGAAGATGGATGTCTCAGCTTAAGAAGAGAGAGCAAATTTGCTCATTCTTTTCCTTTTGGTTCTACTTGGGCCCACAATGGGTTGGATAATGTCCACCCACATTGGTGAGAATGATTTTCTTTACAGAGCTACTGATTTAAATGCTAATCTCTGCTGGATGTACCCTCACAGACACACCAGAAATAATGTTCTAGCTGCTATCTTGGGCATTCCTTAGCCCAGTCAAGTGGACACATAAAATTAACCATGACACTCCTTTTCTATTTTCTGGAAGAGATGTATATAATTGATGTTATTTCTTCTTTTAATGTTCAGTAGAATTTGCCAGTGAAAATATCTGGGTCTTAAGTTTTCTCTTTTGAAGGTTTTCAAATATGGATTCCATTTAAAAAATATTTGTGGGAATATTTAGGTTTTCTATTTCTTCTCAGCTGAATTTTGTTATACAAGAGTACCCTGCCTTCAAGAAAATTACATTTTTTTATGGGGAATAGATGATATAGGTCCTTACATAACAGTGTGTTATAGGCTAAGGGAGGCATAGCCTGGTGAGCAGTAACACTATGATCCATTATGTATTCCATAATATTGCAAGAACGAGAAAAAATTAATTTTAGAATATTAAGAAGATTTTATTCTGTAGGAGGAAGAATCCAGAAGAAACTGAAGTAACATATGATTTATGGTTCAGAAAATACTTTTGGACTTTGTAAGAACTGAGTATTCAATGAGGGGTTTGATAGAGAAAGCACACTTAAAGATTGAATCAACATGGGAGGGGAGAGAAAATGGGAGCTGGGCACAGATTTTCTGTCCACAAGTTGCTGTAGGAACACTGAAGAATGAACCATTAAAAAGAAAAAAAATCCAGATTGCCCAAGAGGTTTGACTTATTATATTCAAAATGTGCTTCTTCTTCCAGTAAAGTTTTTTAAAAAACCAGAGTGGCATTGAGATTGCTGGTAAAATACTTCAGAATTATAAGTTGGGAGGGTAAGAGAGAAATTTATGATGTCATACTATCAGGGACGAAAAAACCCACTATTTTTATAATTAACTTAAAAAATTTATAAACATATTATATTGAACAATTAAACAGAAGATTTATACAAAGTAAATAAAACAAAAAATAATCAATTGATATTCAAAGATTTAAAAATATTACCATAATTAATAACACTTTTAATTTAAGTGAAATAAAATATCATATGACTCTAACAGTTTGGTCGAGATACTCTTCTGAGACACATGAGAGGCCTTGGGACTAAAATAAGGCAGACTTTATGAGGTATCTTCCTACTGAGAACACATGACATAAATACATTTCCATATGACATTTGGGTACAAAATCTAGCACCTTAGAAAAGTCCAAGGTAGAAACTAAAGTATAGAGTCATCAAAGAGATAACGAAGAGTAAACACTGCAAAGTGAATTTCAGGGATACAACTAGAGATAGCAAAATAAATAGATGAAGGAATGAGTTTGGAAACTCTGATGGATGTTTTACCTGGAGAGATTTGTTCAGGTTGGGAGATAGAAGTAGTGCATCGTATAGTGGTTTGGGTATAGAACTTTTATTGACACCACACTCTTTGGATAAGTTTGGTCAATTGTAATGCTATGAAACAATCAAAGCAGTAGGACATCAAGAGCCTTAAAATCTTTGATAAATGGTGGTGCTGACAAAGACTTTCTCCTTGACCAAATTTAGACAGGCTAGTCTGATCCCTGTTTTCAACTAGGCTTTGTCATTATACATTGTCTGTGGGCCCACTAGCCCAATTTTAGCAAGAATCTCTGGTAAGCCAGTTTGGAAAGAATTCCCCATCCTTTATATCTGATTATACTCAATATCTCATTAAATTCCTCATCCCCCACTCTTGGTATTTGATCATCTTTGATCTGCATTCAGTCAGGGGTTTGATAGAGAAACCACACTTAAAGATTGAATCAACATGGGATGGGAGAGAAAATGTGAACTGGGCACAGATTTTCAATCTATGAGTTGCTGTAGGAACATTGAAGAAGGCTGTTAATATCAAGCATCCTGTTAAGTCTGTTTAGCAAGAATTCCCCTACCTTGATATCTTCTCTTAGTAATTTCCCATTCACTGACTCCCCACTTCTGCTCATTTGCTATAAATCCTTAGCTATCTTTGCTTTATTTATTCATGTTGAACTGACCTTTCTCCCCTATTTCAACAGTCTTGACACTTATTGCAGTAATCCTGAATAAAGTCTCCCTGATAATTGTAACATGTGTCAGATTAATTATTCTTCAACAGTGGTCAAAGTAATACCCAGGGTGGTTTCCTTCCAATAACATGATAAAAAGCTTAAGAAAAAGTTTTAACACTGCATTAGGGGTACTCTAAAAATGTCCTAAAAGAAGAAAAAAGTGCATATAACTCTTCATGCTCTGCTACCTAAGCATTGTGCAAGATGCTAGGTTAAGGCCTACTACAGGTTAGATTGAATTACATATTTTTAAAATCTGACTTAATAAAAACAAGCACAATATCTAGGAACTTATGGTTACTCATAAAAATTGTTTTAAAATATTTAATGATAATTTGTGAATATGACAGATACATTTGGGTAAAAGATCTCTGTTACTGATCATTAAGTCTTAAGTTTGACTTTAATCTTTTTTTCTTTACTCCCTCACCCTAGAGTATTTCCCATTTTTTTTCATTGCTTTTGGGTTCTGTATCCACAGCATTCATTTCAGGTACTATTTGCACAATGGTGGACCAAATAGTCATGTTTTCTGCCCTCTTGCAGCAATTTAAAAGAAGCTTTTGAATTTGACCTACCTAACATCAGCTTACAGAAAATTGTGATACATGCATGTTTGTTAACAAACCCAGCACAGTTTATTATTTGTTTTGGTAATGAAGAATGAAGGGTAATCCTAGATTCTTTTTCCTGAGAAACCAGAAGATTGGAGTGGCATTTCTAAGATGGTTAAAGTGGATAGGGATTCCAAGTTTTAAGAAGACATCGTGAACTCCCCTTTATTCATGTTGGCTTTCAAATTTTTATTAACTATCAAGAGGCATATTTGAGTCGGATAAGCAAGAGACTAGATTCAGAAAAGATATCTAGCTAAGATATTAAATTTGGAATTATCACCAGGTATTTGTATTTAAAAGCATAGAACTGAACGATATCTTCAAGAGAGTATATTCAAAGCAAAAGGATCAAGGTTATACAACATAAAAAGGTTGAAAAGAAAGAATAAAAATCAAAGGGACTAGGAAAGACCCATGGATAGTGTAGGAAGAAAACCATGGTATTCTGAAAGCCAAGTTAAGAAAGTATATTAAAGAGAAGGGAGAGGTGGGAACACTTAAAATCTACTCTCTCAGCAATTTTCAAGTATATAACACCTTACTAATTATAGTCACCATATTGTATTTGTACAATAGATCTCTTGGACCAATTTGTCCTGCCTAACTGAAACTTTGCATTCTTTAATCAACATCTTCCCAATCAACACAACCTTCCTTATCGCCTCGTAACCACCTTTCTACTCTCTGCTTCCAATGATATGGTATGTGAGTTAATAAATGTGTTAGCCTGATTTAGTCATCCTGTAACATATACATATATCAAAACATGATGTTGACAACATAAATGTATATAATTTTTATTGTAATTTTTGTCAAGGAAACATAAATATAAAAAAGAGGAGAGATTGATCAATAGTTTTAAACATGGCTGGTAGATTTCTTAGCATGAGGACTAAGAGCTATCCTTTTGATTTTGCAATGTGAGATCATCAGAGCCATTGATAAGACCAATTTTAGTAGAGTAGGCTTTAGTAGAAAGCCTAATTGGAGTACACTCATGAGAAACAAAAGAGAAGCATTGGAAATATGAATATAGACTATTCATTTGAAGAATTTTGCTGCAGAGGTGAATGCAGAAATGGAGGAGTAGTTGGTTGGCAAAAGTGAAGAATGGAGTGACAAGAACGTTTATTAATTAGGAGCATGTTTATTTCAAGAGGGTGTAAATACCAGCAAATGATGGAACTGATACAGTCAAGTATGAAAGCTTATCATATAGAATAAATCAGAGAGTTGCTGTAGTAATGATACCGAGACAATATAGAATTTCCTGCATAAATGGAAGGATATATAACAGCATGCATATGTCACCTAAAGTAAGTGGAGGAAGAGCAGAGAAACTGGGTGAACACTTTTTTATTTATTTATTTATTTATTTATTTATTTATTTATTTTGAGATGGAGGCTTGCTCTTTCGCCCAGGCTGGAATGCAGTGGCGCGATCTCAGCTCACTGCAGCCTCCACCTCTGCGGTTCAATTGATTCTTCTGCCTCAGCCTCCTGAGTAGCTGGGATTACAGGCATGCACCACCACATCCAACTAACTTTTGCATTTTTACTAGAGACGGGGTTTCGCCATGTTGGCCAGGCTGGTCTTGACCTCCTGACCTCAAGTGATCCACCCGCATCCCTCTCCCAAAGTGCTGGAATTACAGGCGTGAGCCACCGCGCCCAGCCTGGTTGAACATTTAGAGAGAGAAGTAGTTAATGGAAAATCTAAGGGTATTCTCAGCCAGTAGCCAAAAGCAAGAGCTAAATTAGGAGAAATTACGGTGATTCTGTGATTACATATAAAAGCTAGGTGATTTAGTCTGGGTTCTCTAGCGGAACAGAACTCATAGGATATGTGTATATATGAAAGGGAGTTTATTAAAAATAACTGACTCACGTGGTCACAAGGTAAAGTCCCACAATAGGCCGTCTTCAAGTTGAGGAGCAAGGAAGCCAGTAGAGGATCAGTCCCTGCCCCAAAATCTCAAAAGTAGAGAAATTGACAGTGCAGCCTTCAGTCTGTAGCTGAAGGACCAATAGCCCTAGGCAAGCCACTGGTGTAAGTCCACAAGTCCAAAGGCCAAAGATCTGGGGTCTGATGTTGGAGGGCAGGAAGCATTCAGCACAGAGAAAGATGGAGGCCGCAAGACTCAGCGAGTCATCTCATTCCACCCTCTTCTGCCTGCTTTTGCCGTGCTGCAGCTGAGGCGATGGTGCCCACCCAGATTAAGGCTGTGTTTGCCTCTCACAGTCCCCTGACTAAAATGTAAATCTCCTTTGGCAACACCCTCACATACACACCCAGAAACAATACTTTGCATCCTTCAACCCAGTCAAGTTGACGCTTAATATTAACCATAATACTAGGTTGAAAGTCACAGGTTCTCCAAGAACTAAAATGGGCTTACTTTCTCTCTCCTCATTCCTTCCAATACCCTCAAATCAGACAATGTAAAATCCAACCAAATAGAAAGGTTGTATTCCCTCTCTCCCTTCCTCTGTCTCTGCTTTCCTTTCTTTCTCATGTGTTCCTAGTCACAGTGAAGAGGATTCAGGATTTTTAATCGATTAACCCCGTCCAAAAACACAGCAGTATTTTTTCCTCATTGGTGGAGTGGAGAAAGAAGAAGTGCCAAAGAGTCCGGGATGACAATTTCCGTAAATGGAAAAGAGAGAAGCCTGAAAGAAAAACAAACCGATCTATGGTAAACAATCAGTTGAAACATCATTGGTTTCAGAAGAGTTGTCTAAACCATTTATTTTTACTGTGCCTCTTTAGATACCAGCATATTTGTTTACTGATACCAATCCTAGACCATGAAGTCATATCGTCTTCTACTTTTGAATTTGGACAAAATCTAGAAGAGTCTTCCTTTTCTCTCTGGGAAAAAAAAAAAAATGTTGTAGTGTGTTATCGCTCCAAATACTTTTTTGCTAATTTGTCCAATATTATGGCAAATAAATAAGTGAATTTATAAAGTCTGTATAAATGGAATCCCTGGGAAGGGAGGTAATATGTAATTTGCACATCCAAACGTGGCAGACCAAAGTTGTGGCATACACTCCTTATGAAACAGATAAGAGGGGCTGCGGGAATATATCACACACAGCACTTCTGAAAGGATCTGTAGAGGGTAATAATTGTCAGTGCCTTTTCCAATCCCTACAGAGAATTCAGTACCTTTTAAAATTAAGGAATATTTATTACTTTTTAAAATTAAATCTTTCAATATAAAGAAGTAACTTCTATTTTACCAGATTTTGAAGGAAAGATTTTTCCTCAGACAGACATTAATTTAATAAAATGTTAACTTTTACAGATAAAGTTCATTTATATTCATAACCACACTCATGAGATAGAGGATCATTTTGAAAATAAACAAGTAGGAATTGATGGCTACTATACCTGAGAGCTTATGGAAAAACAGATGTTTGTTAAAATACAGTAGACTCTATTAGCCAGTTTCATGAGTGAGAAGAAGTCTTCTATTCCTCTTTGAGCCTCTTCTCTGGTGGTCAGGAACATTTTCAAATCAAGATGAACATTACTATTTTTGCAAACAACGAGCCATCATTCCAATTCTTCAGTATTGTCTCCTGTGGAAGGCAGAATATTCCTTCCCTCAAAGAGGTCTACACCCTAATCCTTGGAAGCTGTAAATATATTACCTTAGGTGGGAAAAAGGACTTGAAGATCTGATTAAGTTTACTGACCTTGAGAAAAGGATCACAGCCTGGATTATCTATGTGGGCCACCTTTAATCACACGGATTATTAAAAGCAGAGAACCTTTCCAAACTGTAGTCAGAGGGAAGTATGAGATGGGAAAAAGGTCAGAGGGCGGCAACATTGCTAGCTTTCAAGATAGAGTAAAGGGACACTGGCCAGTGAATGTAGCCCCATCTAGAATCTAAAAATCAAGGAAATGGAGTCTCACTTGATAACTTCAGAAAGGAATGCCAACCTCTGACTCTGACTTTAGCCCAGTGAGAACCCTGTGAGACTTCTGACCTACAGAACTGTAAGAAGCAAGTTGGTATTAAACCTCTAAGCTAGTGATAATATACCCCCTACAGGAAAAACATTTCTACAGTATGTTGTCCCCTTTCCTGGCACTTTTTACAATAAAAAACAAGTATGCCTTTTATTTTTTTTTAAAATGACATATGAATGTTATGTTGATAAATTAAGAAATTTTTATTTACATTTCTAAATATGCTTTTCCTCAGGACACATTTAAATAAAGAGTTCCCCTGATATTTTCAAATATAATGTTATTTAGAATGCAATGTAGTTATGTGGTAGTTTTTGGGGTTTTTTTTTTTTTTTTTTTGAACCTCACTGGTTTTATAGATTAAATAAATGCCAGTAATGTTTGTTTATATGATAATCTGCCTACCCTTGTATGTAATTCTCATGCACACATATCTGTTGACTGAATGAAAGATTGAATAATAAATGGATTAATGGACAGAGAAATAAAAGGAATGAAAGAATGAATAAATTAATCTTTAGTTATGCATTATAGCCACAAAAGAAAAATATCTCTCCACCTTCTGACTCATTTCAGAAAGACCCAAGAGATTGTACTTCACCAACAAAGCTCCCTTTTAGAATATTGTATCAAACACAGGAATAGTCAATGAATAAGATTTGCATCAGTCATATTACCTTTATGTTTCGTTTGATCAAAATTGAATTATGATTTTACTCAATTATACTGTTTTCTGTACTTATATAATTTAAGTGTAATTAAATATATTTTGAAGTTATGTAACATAAAAGTTTGTGGATATAAAGACACATATTAGTTCATTCATATCTGGGTAAATGTTTACTATTGTTGAAATTTAATGTGTAAGACATTATTATGAATATTAAAAAAATCACAAAGGGGGTTAAACATTTAATGAAAAGCTGATATGTTAACTATAACTCTGGGGTTTAGCTTTTATTATTATTATTATTATTTTGAGACAGAGTCTCACTCTGTCACCCAGGATGGAGTGCAATGGTGCAATCTCTGCTCACTGCAACCTCCACCTCCTGGGTTCAAGCATTTCTCGTGCCTCAGCATCCCGAGTAGCTGGGATTACAGGCTCCCGTCACTACACTGACTAATTGGTTTAGCTTTATTTTGTTTATTAAGTTCCTTTTCATTCCTGTTCATATATACCACAGAGATCTTTATATAGTTGCAGCTATATTTGAATATTAACGTTTTATTATTCAGTTTATGCTTAAGGGTAATAGGTATTTCTCATTATTCCACACATATAATTTATCTCATACTTACAATTTTTGATAACTTCATACTAGCCTGTGTTATTGATGTAACTTAATTTATTAAGTTACAAGTTGAATATCTATAATCTGAAAAGTTTAGTACAAGATTGATTGGGATTTTGGATTGCTTTCATATTTTGGAATATTTTAATATATATAAAATTATATTTCTTGGGGATGCCACATATGTCTAAATGCAAAAATACAATCTGAAGGAAATTTTATACAATCTTTTAATAATTTTATGCACGAAACCAAGTTTTGACTGGACTTTGACTACAGCCCATCACAAGAGGTCAAGTGTGAAACTTTCCATCTGAGGTATCATGCCTATGCTCAAAAAATGTCAGATTTCAGAGCAATTCAGACTGGACTTTCACATTAAGCATGTTCAATGTACTTTCTGCTGGGAGTTTAGGTTGGACAGGTACAGAAGCCAGTATAGGATTTGACTTTTTAAAATGTATAATTTAAAAAATATTGTTGATGTGATTAATATTTTTGCACCTGATATACAAACGGGGTATGCGGTGATATTAGTGGTAAAAGGGAATGCTCTGTATTCTGCCCTAAAAATCAATATAGAAAATACCATAAACATATTAACAACTGACTTCACCGGCCTCTCAAGAGACTTCTTGTCTACTAATGGTGATTTATGTATTTTCAGTGAATATCAAATAATCTGAATGTTTCCTGAACTATATACAATTAAGAAATGTTTCGCTAGGGCTGAAACAAAATCATACACACTAAAGCTAAATATAAGAAAGTTTGCATTTCTTCAATTTGCTGCTTCTATGTGAATCCTACCATTCACTGTTCTGGAAAATAAAAAATTCAACATGTTTAGAAATTCAGAATGGAAATAAAATGATAATAAATATACAGTGATGCGGCATTGCATTTAGAACTAAGGTCTACCCAAATCAAATCTATTACATGTCTATCTAGTCCCCTCACTCTCTTACTGAGAACATAAAATCAACATACAACTTAAAGCTATCTTGTACTAATATGCATCAAAACCTCCTCCAATTTGTCTAGCCTGTCACCAGGACAGCAATTCCCATTCCCATTGTGCAATATTTATTCTATTCATGTCAGTCCCTCTCAGGTCACCTGCTTATCTGCTGATGTTCTTCTGCCATTGAAGCTTTTGTTGATTTCAGTAGATGCCAGAAGACTGCAAAAAGAAGAAAGGCAATGCTGAAGGATACTTCTTCTGTACATTATTGAGCTTCTTTGAAAATAGACATAAAAGTGATGTTTCTAGGTTCTTCTATTCAAAAATAGAGATGGTATGGTTTTCATCTTAGAACTTACATATGTATGTACATATTTCCCAGTTAGATAGAGTTTTGTGGAAAATATATGGATTTAACTCTAGTTTTGATCTTTGACAAAATGAATCAGATTTTATTCCTCTTTGAGTTTTGCATTGTTTATAAGAGGGTTTGGTACACCACACATTTAGTATAATAGTATTGTTTCAATATCCTCACTCACATTTATATAGCAGTTCTTTTTTTCCATATATCTGTTCTTTTACTTTCTAAATAAATTTGATCGTATTATTTCCACTATTTTTTTTTTCTCTTTCTTTAGTGGAAATCCTTGAATCTCTATATTTACAAAGTAAATTACTAAAAGTAAATGGTAATGATTCAGTTTCTGGACTATTCTTTAATGTATTCCAGATGAAAACTTTTCACTTACAAAACAAAATGTTACTATGTACTTTCACTAAATCTGTAAAAATATCCCAAGAAGCAAAGCACATTTTGATTTTCTACCAAAGTTGGGTTTCACTTTATTAATAAAAGCATACAGAGACTGATTGCACTTTCATAGTTTTCTCCACTAATTGTCTTGAAATATTTGTCATAATATTTTTATGGTAGACCAATAGAATATGGTTAAGAGAAGTCGTGTCCTGCACCCGAAATGATCATAAGCTAATAATTTCTAAGTAAAAGAAAACTCCAAGAGGTTTTAACAAGGAATCCAGTCAAGTCTGTATGACTTAGATTTTGAATTTCTCAAGGTTCTGCATGCCAGAAAATCAGGCATGGAGATATGTGAGCAAAATTATTTCTCCTTATTTGACTACATCACAGAAGATATATTGTCACATCTGGGAATATAGCCACTCTTCAGAGTGCTAATTCTGATATTTACTTTGAATGTTCATGAATCATTTATTTGAATGTAATGGTTCATAATATTCTAAAGATGATTGTATAGTAAATCCACAATGTAAAAAAGTCATAATATTTGTTATGATTAGTTCTATCTCTGTAAAGGTACAAGCATAATATGTAGCTAAAAGTGATCAGAATATCCTAAACCATTAGTAACAAATAAATATTTTGTACTGAATTTTTCTCACTTGTTTTATGTTCCTATTTTATCTCTCATTTGATAGGGTTTGAACGTGTAATTCTCCAACTTATTACTCTTATTGCTTGAGTACTTATTTTATTACATAATTTCCCATATAAATGACACATAGCTCCATTTGGGAATAATTTTATGTGGCAGCTAATGGACCATTACATTCACTACATGTTACTAGCAAAGCAGAGTATTGGGCACTGGTATGCCTTTGTTTTCATTCTATTTCTTAACATCGCATAGCCCTTGATCCATGGAGACTGTCTCTACCCTCCATGTTCTCTCATTTCAACCAGCAAGAGCCAGAGGAAGGAGAGTAGGATTTGGCAGAAGATTAACAGCACCTGCTTTGACTTTTTCAAGGTTGGAGATAGGGCAGGAAGCAGCCAATGTTTTACAAGGCATGGATTCTTCGTGAAGCTTTCATTTTGTGCACCCATTGTTCAAAATCTATTTCTCTCCTTGCTGAGCTCATGAATCTCTGTAAGCACTACTGATTATAGTAATCACACACCTTATGGGTTAAGAGTTCAGAAAGCAACTCAAGCTATATTTTGCATCAAAATTCAAAAAAAGCAAGATATTTCTTTGTTTTGTTATCATGCTTCTATTAGTTTTATTTTCCAGTAATTTGTTCCATCACATTACTTTGTAAGAATTTGAAATTCTTGCACCATGATTTATTATGAAACCATAAAAATACTAATAAATGCATCAACCAGAAGTCTATTATTACCTAAGAGGCATTTTCAGCAAAGTACAATTTAGCTTTTTATGAAATATGTAGCCATTCATGTTTTAATCTTTATAGATTACCTCATTTGATTTTTATTCTGTGTTACCATAAAGATGAATATTGTTCATGATAACTGATTTTTTCATGGTAGATATATAAATGGACACTATTGTATGTGTGCTATGGCATCATGTCATGAAGACCATTCATAATACATGTGATGTAGATGAAAGTGGACATTATTTTTCAAAGTAAAAATCACTATACTAGTTTTAATTTACATTACTATTCTCTTCATAATAGAAAACATGTTCATTATTCATGGCTGCTCACTATACACCCTTCTATGTCTTATAATAGCAGTCCACCTTTTAAGAACTACATACTATTAGGTATTCATCCAAATGCTTTAACCATTAATCCTTTACATGTATGTCCATCTCTTAATTTTTTTTTTTTTTTTTTTTTGATAAGTAGTCTCTGCCCCCCAGGCTGGAGTGCAGTGGCGTGATCTCGGCTCACTGCAAGCTCCGCCTCCCGGGTTCGCGCCATTCTCCTGTCTCAGCCTTCCGAGTAGCTGGGACTACAGGTGCCCGCCACCGCTCTGGGTTAATTTTTTGTAATTTTTAGTAGAGACTGGGTTTCACCGTGTTGGCCAAGATCGTCTCGATTTCCTGACCTCGTAATCCACCCGCCTAGGCCTCCCAAACTGCTGAGATTACAGGCGTGAGCCCCCGCGCCCGGCCTGTTAATAGTAAAATAAAATTTAGTTAAGCTTATTTTAGCTATATATTTAAACAGTATTTCTAACAAGATCCATTTCTAGAACAGCAATCTTTAGATGAAATTGAATATGTATATATGTAAAATCTGTTGACAATTATTACTGAATTTAAATTTTCACCAATAATTGCAAGGAATTCAATTTCACTATTTTTACCTACCTGCTTGCGTTTGTTCCCATTAAATCTTTGCTAATAAGGTAAATGCTCTGTTATTGTTTCAACTGTACATTTGATTCATATTGAGATTTATCTTTATTGAACATTTTGTGCTTTTCATTTTGTGAAGTTCTTGCTTTTATATTGGTATTAAACTAATTATGCATCCTAAGTATTAATTATTTAGGTTATATTTTGAATTTTTCAAATCATTGCCATTCAAATTTTAATTATTTAAATGTATTTATTAACTTGTAGTAGTATTTAAATTTTTTTCTTTAAAATATATCAGTTTCTTATTTGTTTTCTACTTCTTGAATAATTCTCTTCTCTAAGACTGCATATATTTCAACTACATGTTTATTCTATTAGTAGTTGTGTAGTTTATTTTTTAAATCCATATTTTCAGTCAATCAGGCATAGTTTTGTACTACCTAAAATGATGCAGGGCTATACTTTTGATACTTGTTAACAATGTAAGTGTTATATATTATAAAAATGCCTAACTTATCATATTTCTACAAATACTTAGTCTTGCTTCTAGACTTCTTTTTTTAAACTATAGAATTTTATATAATATATAATATATGTGGGATGTATATATGTTATATATACTTATATGTCTTGAATATAATACAGTATTACTAACTGTAGATTGTATCTCTAGACTTGTTCATTATATATTATATTTTATATTTATATTATATTACATATGTGTGTCTGTGTGTATATATATAAAATCATATATCACATGATACCTATCTGCTGTGGCTTTTTTCAAGGCAGTGTCAAAGAGATGATGATGGAAGACAATTGTGGAGTCAGGCTATTAAACATACTGGATTTGACTGTTATTAGGAATACCAAAATTTCTAATTCTTTAGTAATTGATCGTTCTGCTGAGGCATTAATTTGGCTTATAAATGCCAGTAGTTGGAGTAGCAGTTGCTACTTAGTAGGTTAGTATGTAGTAACGACATTTTTGAAATGCAATATTTATTGTGCATAAGGGGTTGGTCCTTAGTGGCATCAGATATTAGTATAGTCAGGTCACTGCTTTCACTTCTGTCTCCTGTGAAAACCAACATAAACATACAGACACATACACACAGAAACCAAAAGTTTGTTATTGAGGTTCTCAGCAAAACTACATTCGTCTTGAATCACAAAATACCCTTTTCTTACATATTCTCAGTACCATCTTCAATGATAGTTGTCAATAAGAAGGTAGAGATACTTATTCATGCTGTGATAATTATTATATGCCTAATTTTAGTTACTAATTCTACTTGTGTATTTGGCATTATTTCCTGTAGCATAGCATGCTGTGAAGAATATTCACGCCAAGTGAATTCCCTTCATTTATATTAACGTTGAAGTAAAGCACATGAACACATAATTTCGTATAAGAGCTATTAATGCCAGATGCTAAAGAAAAATACTTTCACTAGTATGGCTCACTTAAGTATTAAATGATTTCCTATGATTGAATCAAGTACACCAAACATTACCTCAAAGAAACATAATTCAATCATCCTTTATTTGATATAATTGTTTTCCTCTCATTGGCTTTGCCCATGGAATCCTTCCAGCTATAAATGTAAAATATTTGAATACATATATTCAAGGATTTAAAATGCTACAAATATACCAATGTACATAGGAATTACTCAGCAAACCTGAGCAATATATGGTATGAAATAACATTAAAATTAAATCACCTAATATTCAGACTTGTAAAAACTAATAGGCATATTTTGCATGGTCTTTTAGTAATTATGTATTTCTAACCACTAATATAAACCTTCAAATCCAAGAGATAAATATTTATTTATAGTAAACTTTTTTGCTTTTCTTTTCTCTCGCCATCACCCCAGCAGGACAGACCAACCCATTACATAATTTATTATGTATTAAACTCTCATTGCTTTATTTTTGTTGCCTCACTTATGGGAAGGCTGGTCAAATATGCAGCAAAATAGGGAAGTATCCTTTTAAAACAAAGAACACACTAGAAAACATTAGGTTTAATTACAGGCAATAATTTTAAAGCAATATTTCTCTTATAAACATCTGCGGCATTATAATATAAAATTGACTTGATATTTAGATTTTTGTTAATTTTGAAAAGTACATCCTAGACCAAAATGCAACTTTTATGCAACTAAATGAGGTTTCTCTTTAAGAAAAATGCATCAGATAGAAATAATTTCCATTTACATATTTAGAATACTCATGAAGAACAATTTATTTTCTTATTTGTTTACTCTGGAGGTCATCAGAAGAAAAGCCATAATAGGTTGTTATGAAAAATTTGATGCTGATCAGAATGAAAAATTGTCTTTAAAATGTATTTTCATGGAATCATAAATCCTCTTCAATTTTAGCTGCAAACTCTAAAATAATATAAAGTGACTACATCAAATTTGTCAAGGAATCTTGTTAATAAATAGCACTGTGATAGAGTAAGATGAGTTAGCACTGAAGAGGGAAAGAATTCAGGGTGTATAAAAGCTCAATATTCAGGATAATTATTTTAACTCAATAGTACTAAAAATCAATTTTAATGCAAAATAATTCCATGATGATAAAAATATCAAATTTTAAATGAAGGATCTGATCCTGCACTTGCATAAATCAGTTGCACTCGAACTCTTGTCTTGTTAGTTAAAATACACATTTGCTGAATTTTTTAAGTAAACATTCAAATGAAATTGGGCATTTTTATTTATTTGTGTTTTTATTTATTATTTTTAAAAACAGAGTCTTGCACTGTTGTACAGACCAGAGTGCAGTGGTGTGATACTGCAGCTGCAAACTAAGGGGCTCAAGGGATCATTCTGCTTCAGCCTACCTAGTAGTAGAACTACAGGTTTGTGCCACCATACCTGGCAAGTTAAAAAAAAAAAAAAAAAAAGTACAGATGGGGTCTTGCTATATTGTCCAGGCTGGTCTGGAACACTGCTGGCCTCAGCCCTCCTCCCACCTTGGTCCCCCAAAGCACTGTTATTACAAGTGTGAGCCACGATGCCGGGTCTGCAATTGGACATTTTGATTCCTAAACATTGAGTTAAAAAGTCATGATATTAAAAATCATGATTATTTATGGTAACAAAAATAAAATGGAGATAGAGGGAGATTGCTGATAATTTCAAATCTGTTATTTCTGAGATTGGTAAAACAAAGACTCCAGGAAGGAATTAATGTTTTACATTTTATTGCATATATTAAGGGAATGCAACTTGTTTTGATATAGGTAGCAAAGTGGTTACAATAGTCAAGCAAAATAATATACTATCATCTCATACAGTTACACTTGCGTGTGTGTGTGTGTGTGTGTGTGTGTGTGGCAAAGCATGTGAAATACACCCTTTTAGCAAATATCTTGAATACAATTCAATATTATTAACTGCAGATTAAATCTCTAGACTTTTTTATTCTATATATCTGCTACTTTGTATCTTTTGACTGACATCCTCCCGTTTTTCTCCTCCTTTCACCCTCCACTCCTGGTAACCATTGTTTAATTTTCTTTTGAGCTGTTGATTTTCTCTTTTCTTTCTTTCTTTTTTTTTTTTTTTTTTAGATTCCATATATAATGAATATAATGACATCATGCAGTATTTTTATTTCTTTGGTTATTTCACTTGGTATAATGATGTTAGGTTCATTCATGTTGTGGCAAATGGCAAGATCTCTTTTTTAAAGGCTGAATAATATTTCATTATATATTAGATTACATATATACATATATAATATATCACAATTTCTTTATCTATTTGTCAATGGACACTTCAGTTGTTTCCGTATCTTGGCTATTGTGAATAGTGTCTCAGTGAGGATGAGCGTTCAAATATCTTTCATAGGTAATTTCATTTATGCAGGGTGTGCAGAAAAGGGAACTTTTGTACACTCTTGGAAGAACTATAAGTAGGCAAGGCCATTGTTCAAAACAGTATGGAGGTTCCTATAGAAATTTAAAATATAATTACCATATGATCCAGCAATTCCTCTTCTGAGGATATACCCAAGATAAATTAAGAACCTGTAATGACTAAATTTAATAATCTCATTGATTGCTATATTTTCCTTTCTTTTCATCATTGATTTGAATAAAAAGCAGTTCATATGCATGATTTGCCTATATTTTAAAATATATAGATTATTATTATTATTATATATTTACATTAGACACAATTTAATATTCACCACAAATTTTTACTGGGCTAACACTTGTGTTTCCCAAAAAGAATAAGAAACTTTCAAACTGATATCTGAAAACTTCAGTCACTAACCAACAAGTAAGTAACCAAGAAATCTAGTTACATCACTTAATAGGCAGTTGGTATTTTACACTAAAATAGGGTAGGAACTAATGGAATTGCTTAAGGAAAGCAAATAAAAAGCACATTTTGAACAACTTTATTTCCAGTAAAACGTTGACTTTATATTAATTTTTCAATCCATTTATCAACTATATTTGTACTATTGTACAGTTTATTTGGCCTTTTACTAGAATTTTGTTTTTAATTATTTAATTATTTTATTTTTCTGAAGACAAAAAGAGATCCAGAAAAATTTTCTGTTTGTTTAAAATTTTCTCGAGTTATTAAATAAAATTGTATTTAAAATTGCTTAAAAGCAGAAAGCAAAAACTTAGAAATAAGAGGACTCAGACTAGGAAGATACTAAATACAGAGGTTTAATTTAGGAATTACTAACATGGAGTTTCTAATGTAAATTAGAAATAGTAGAAATAACTTAACCAAAAGCAGTTGGTTGCCATAGAAACAAGGTACATTCACTCTGGTGCTGATTGAGAGGCACATATCTTGGAAATAACACAGGCCACAGAGGATGGATATCTTTTGGAATGTTTCTTTTTCTCTAGCTTTTCTGTCCTCATAAAAGATGGCAAGATTGAAGGCCAGGTGGGCATGCAGATATTACAACTGAGAAAATTCTTCTTGACCTTAGCTATTATTAGCAGAAGGTGACTCAGAATATATGTAGTTCAAGTGACAGGACAAATATTTACTCAAAAATGTTAAAGTTGAAATAAGATGGCAAACAGATTTCAAATTGAGTGCTGTCTTTAATTGATTTGATTGTGACTGTCTGAAGTGGTAGTGCAGCTGGCTTCCTTGGACTCAACATGAAGGAATACAGTAGTTAAAAAAGTAAAAAGCTACTAGTTTGGGGGACAAAATTGCAAGTATTAGTGCTGTCTGCTTTCTAACATGAGCAGGGAGAGCACACAGGAATCAAAAGGCTAGAGTATGCAAAAATCTAAAATTCCAACCAATTAGTATTATCTATAACTAGCGTTTCTAGCCTGGAGCTTTTCTTACCCCAAATTTCAATATACAAACCAACAAACATATACATTTCTGATTCTATAATCAAAAAGGAGGCATTAAAAGTTAGCTCTCTTGGACTACCTGTAGAGTTTTAGTCACAAAACCAATTCCTTCTGTAGCTTCAAATTACCTTCTGTAATTTGAAAATTATATGTTCATATCGTCTATTAAGAATACATTTAGTAAATCAATAACACTTATATTACTTTTAATTGTGCAATTTGATGGAGAAGTTGACTAGTATTTGGGTCTTTTCAACCTGCTCATGAGAGAAAAGACAACAAGCCTAGCACTAGCAAAAGAGTAAACCAAAATAATTTCGAGAGTAATGTTAGATTGTGGTGGCAAGGCACATGTTTTACGCAGTTGTCTATTGGGATATTATGTAGTAAGCATGATTATATTAAATTTGCAATAAAGAGAATCTTTGTTAGGAAAAATAACACAATGATGGTTTCCCAACATTTTCACATATTTTCTTCAATACCAATCATGTATAAAGAAGATAAAAATGAAACTGTCCTAGTTGAATCAGAAATGTAAGACCGACTGCCTCAAATGCTCAAATACTTTTCCCACCACGCCATCCCACTAGAAATAGCCTCTGAATGTATTCTGCGGTATTTCTCGTGAGATGAGAATCAAATCACCAGAAACAAGTTTAAGAACAAGTTTTGACCATTTTTCTGCAAATGTCAGAGTTGTTTTTTAAAAATGGAGATATTAAAATACAATAAAAGTTCCTTTTACCTTCAAAACAAATGCAAAAGAAAAAACAAAAGCAGGTCACTATATGGAGAACATGTGGGTCAGACACAAACTTAGAGTATGGAGAGGAATCAAAAGTCTGAATTATTAATCTAGGGAAGAAAGGAATGTGATAAAAATCATGACTGTAGCAAGCCTGGGTGAAGCGGGAGAAAGAAAGGAGAATAGACAGCTTAGGGGTGGGTGGTAGGATTCAGAGGGTTGGGAAATTGCAGTAGTTTACTAGTGTTGAGAAAGTTAAGGAGGAGAGACAAGTCGAGGATGAATACTTTCTCTGATTTTGTATGTAAGTGCTCAAAATATTGTGGCTCCACAGAAGATGAGGAGTGAAGTCAAGGAAAACAAAAAACAAACAAACAAAAAACCCCTACCACTCCTAGCATGGCGTGAGAGGAGCTGGAGAAAGAGCATGTTCTCTCCTCACTGTCTCCCCATGATCTAATATACTCTAGACCCAATGGGAAGTGGGCAAGGGAACTTTAATTATTCAATCGAGGGAGGTTTGCCTTCCTAGGACACAGAGTAGGGAAAACGAGGGTAAGAAATGGATCTGGGAGAACAAATAAAAAATACTCAACACAGCTGCTAATTTCAAGAATGTGATAACTCTGAATATTTTATGCATTTATCATGTCATTTCATATAATCCTCCAGTAACCACCTCTTACATTCTTTGAAAGTAAACTAGTTTTAGAAGCTTTTTAAATGCTTTATGCTTTAATTTACATAATATAATGAGTTCACTGATTGTACTCTTCTTGGCACTTTGAATTGCCATAACAACCTTTCATTTTCAAACATCTCTTGTGTGCTTCTTTTAAATTTTGGCTGCATAATTTCCACTTAACCTCTGTACCCATGTGTCTTCCTGCTCTTTCAATTTCCATAACTAACTTTCTGATCTCTCTCTTTAATAATGTTCTGTTTATAATCCTGACTAGTTGTATTGACTTTTATTTATAAATTATATTCTGTCCTGTATTTTTCCCTTTTGTCACATAACAACTGTGAATCCAAGACAAAATACATATTTCAAGAGATTATATTTCCAAAATTCACTTATTTTAGATAACTGGATTGAGATATATTGATAGGAAATGTGCTTTAAAAAATAAACCATTTAAATGAGGCTTTCATCACGTCATAGTTAGTTGTATTTCTTTAATGTCCCCAAGGATATAGCTAATGTCAGCCAATCGATACACATATTTTCTTTCTGTAGAAACTTAATGTGTATCTGTGCATTACACCTTCTCAAAATATGTGTTATCTTATCTCAATATTTTACAGAGGAAGAAAGTGAGACTTTGAAATGATAAGTATATTGCCCAACACATCAGCTAAAAAATGACAAAATAGCAATCCCAGACAGATTTACAGGCTCCATAATTTGTGTACAGTTGACTTGTACAAATATTTAAGGTGCATGTAAACAGATTCTTACAATCTCACATTTAGAGGTAAGCATAATGGCAATTATTTCATATTGGTAGGATAAGAAAGTTCCAAGTTTCTAAGTATTTGTAAAAAGGAACAAATAATCATGGAAAGAAAAATAGCAGGTACATATTTACCTTATCGGTCCCTTACAAGAAAATAATTGGGCAGCAAAGAGAGAGATAATAAGTCACCTCAAAACAACAACAACAACAACAATAACAACAACAACAACAACAGCAAAAAACAGAACAGCATTTACAGGAGACCATGGCATGATAAGAACAGTGATATTATAGGCTTACAACTATTGTCATCCATCACACTGGGAATACAAATAAGAATGAGATTTGAAAAAGGATATATGCAGGCAAAGCTGGATTTAAATTATAATAGCTTGCTAAACCTTTTCAAAGCTTTTTCTCAAGAAGCATTTATTTTTTCTCATCAAAAGCAATTAAACAAATAACTCAGCATCACAGGTAAGGCAAATGCAGATGACTCCAGACCTGCAACAGAGAGCAGGCTTTGCTTCTATAATCAAATGGAAATCTCATGAGCATTACGAAAGTAACCAGAGCAGCTGCCTTTGAATTCTGCCAAAGAGACAGATGCTCTTGGAACATCCCCTTCCACTGCTGCTGTGTGAGTCCCAGTAGGGCACTATTGTCATGCAATTCCACTTGTATTTTATTATTTTACGGATAGCCACATTTTACTCAGACTATTAAAACTTTGAAAGAAATTAAATGCCATGTGTTCACATTAGACTTTCACTAGCTGCTCTATTCTCTGTGAAATATGTCAGTCTGAGAAGAACCCAGATTTCACTGAAAACATTCTTTCCTTAGCCATTCAAATATATATATATATATATATATTTTAATTTAGCACTAACATCTTAAAGGACAAAGGTCTCAGTTTTACACAGTTAAAAGAAAATTACTTAAATCTATGATCACTACCATAACAAATGTGAGCATCAAATAACATTAAAAATATGTTATACATACCAAGTAGAGCATTGTATTTATCTAGGATAAATATTGAATCATTTTTTCCCAAGTACCATTCACAATGACTGCTTTACATTGGGGTTAATTGTTCCCTAATACTTGGAGGAAAAAAACCTCAAATCATATCGTTTAATCAGAGGCCCATAAAGTTTAAAACACAAGATAATTTATCTCAATTTTCTAAATTGTGTTTGTAAAGTGCATTTTTATTTTTTATTGTTGATATTTTAAGGTTTTATGAATTTTAACAAAAGGCATATAAACATAAAATGTAAGGTATTTTAAGCCTATATTCAGAAAATTGAAATTCTGAGTTGCCAGATTATAACCAGAGCACATAATAAAATATAGTAAAAAAATAAAAATACCATTCAGGACATAGTCATGGACAAAGACTTCACATGAAAACGCCAAAAAGCAGTTGCAATTGCAAAAAAGGCCAAAATTAACAAATGGGATCTAATTAAACTAAAGGGCTTCTGCACAGCAAAAGAAACTATCATCAGAGTGAAGAGGCAACTTACAGAATGGGAGAAAAATTTTGCAATCTACCCATTTAACAAAGGTCTAGTATCCAAAATTTACAAAGAACTTAAACAAATTTACAAGCAAAACTAAACAACCCTATCAAAAAGTGGGCAAAGGATATGAACAAACTGCTTCTCAAAAGAAGACATTTATGCTGCCAACAAACATGAGAAAAAGTTCAACATCACTGATCACTGGAGAAATGCAAATCAAAACCACAGTGAGATACCATCTCATGCCAGTTGGAACGGTGATTATTAAAAAGTCAAGAAATAATAGATGCTGGTGAGGCTGTGGAGAAACAGAAACACATTTATACTCTTGGTGGAAATGTAAATTAGTTCGACCATTGTGGAAGACAGGATTCCTCAAGGATCTAGATTCCTCAAGGATCTTGAATCAGAAATACCATTTTATCCAGCAATCCCATTACAGGACATATACCCAAAAGAGTATAAATCATTCTACTATAAAGATACGTGCACATGTATGTTTATTGCAGCATTATTTACAATAGCAAAGTCATGGAACCAACCCAAATGCCCGTCAATGATGGAATGGATAAATGAAATGTGATACATATGTAACATGGAATAATATGCAGCCATAAAAATGAATAAGAACATGTCCTTTGCAGGGACATGAATGAAGCTGGAAGCCATGATTCTCAGCAAACTAACACAACAACAGAAAACCAAACATGGTATGTTCTCACTTAAAAGTGGGAGTTGAACAATGAGGACATGTGAACACAGGGAGGGGAACAACACACACCAGAGCCTGTTGCAGGGTTGAGGGCAAAGGGAAGGAACTTAGAAGATGGGTCAATAGGTGCAGCAAATCACCATGGCACACTTATGCCTGTGTAACAAACCTGCATGTTCTGCACATGTATCCTGAAACTTAAAGTGAAATTTAAAAATAAGAATAATAATAAAGAAATCTTTAGTGTATTTGATCCTTAAGTTTATTCAAAATATCAAATGAGTTGCATTGAAATTAGTAGCCTTAAGAATGAGGAATATAGTACAGTCGTCAAGGTCATGATTATTGAGCCGGACCGCCCGGCTCAAAGTCTGTGTCTGGACAAACTTTCACAAATTATTTAAATTCTCTGTATCTGTCTTCATCTACCAACTGTGCATCATGTTTGTATATATGTCACAGGGATATTGCGAGAAGCAAATGAGTTAATTTTGTAAAGTACTTACAACAGTGTCTGGCATATAGTAAGTGTGCCATTTTTTTTTCCAATAAGTTTTCCAATAAATATTTGTCGAATACTTTTTTAAAAGTTAATTCCAAGCTACATGAGTATATATCTTTTTATGTATGTATGTTAAGTAATGCTTGACAAATATTGTTTTCTCAGTCCCTTTCGCTCTTCTACCAAAAATATGATAGGGTTCTCAACGACTGAGACTTGCTGAGACAGATAGTAAAAGGTTAGTTAAAAGCCATGCACAGAATTGGAAGCATATAAGCCATGACCCTTTAGACTTAAAATCCTTATTTGTAAAACTGAAGAGGGATGTGCTAATAAGTAGATGATACATCCCTTCTAAATCTAAAAATGTGAATTTTACTATTACTGGTTAAATTATAAGAAAAAGTGTCTCTTCTAAAATATAAAGACATTACAAATGTAAGAGAGCTGTATAAATGATAATTATTATCTTATATTGGTATTCCGTTGAAATTTTTACAATTTACTACTGTTATTTTCACATAATAATATATGCTATCTTCAGGGCGGAGCAAGATGGCCGAATAGGAACAGCTCCAGTCTCCAACTCCCAGCGCGAGCGACACAGAAGACCGGTGATTTCTGCATTTTCAACTGAGGTACTGGGTTCATCTCACTGGGGAGTGCCGGACGATCGGTGCTGGTCAGCTGCTGCAGCCCGACCAGCGAGAGCTGAAGCAGGGCGAGGCATTGCCTCACCTGGGAAGCGCAAGGGGGAAGGGAATCCCTTTTCCTAGCCAGGGGAACTGAGACACACAACACCTGGAAAATCGGGTAACTCCCACCCCAATACTGCGCTTTAAGCAAACAGGCACACCAGGAGATCATATCCCACGCCTGGCCGGGAGGGTCCCACACCCACGGAGCCTCCCTCATTGCTAGCACAGCAGTCTGTGATCTACCGGCAAGGCAGCAGCGAGGCTGGGGGAGGGGCGCCCGCCATTGCCGAGGCTTAAGTAGGTAAACATAGCCGCTGGGAAGCTCGAACTGGGTGGAGCTCACAGCAGCTCAAGGAAACCTGCCTGTCTCTGTAGACTCCACCTCTGGGGACAGGGCACAACTATACAACAACAAAAGCAGCAGAAAACTCTGCAGACGCAAACGACTCTGTCTGACAGCTTTGAAGAGAGCAGTGGATCTCCCAACACGGAGGTTGAGATCTGAGAAGGGACAGACTCCCTGCTCAAGTGGGTCCCTGACCCCTGAGCAGCCTAACTGGGAGACATCCCCCACTAGGGGCAGTCTGATACCCCACACCTCACAGGGTGGAGTACACCCCTGAGAGGAAGCTTCCAAAGCAAGAATCAGACAGGTACACTCGCTGTTCAGAAATATTCTATCTTCTGCAGCCTCTGCTGCTGATACCCAGGCAAACAGGGTCTGGAGTGGACCTCAAGCAATCTCCAACAGACCTACAGCTGAGGGTCCTGACTGTTAGAAGGAAAACTATCAAACAGGAAGGACACCTACACCAAAACCCCATCAGTACATCACCATCATCAAAGACCAGAGGCAGATAAAACCACAAAGATGGGGAAAAAGCAGGGCAGAAAAGATGGAAATTCAAAAAATAAGAGCGCATCTCCCCCGGCAAAGGAGCGCAGCTCATCGCCAGCAACGGATCAAAGCTGGACGGAGAATGACTTTGACGAGATGAGAGAAGAAGGCTTCAGTCCATCAAATTTCTCAGAGCTAAAGGAGGAATTACGTACCCAGCGCAAAGAAACTAAAAATCTTGAAAAAAAAGTGGAAGAATTGATGGCTAGAGTAATTAATGCAGAGAAGGTCATAAACGAAATGAAAGAGATGAAAACCATGACACGAGAAATACGTGACAAATGCACAAGCTTCAGTAACCGACTCGATCAACTGGAAGAAAGAGTATCAGCGATTGAGGATCAAATGAATGAAATGAAGCGAGAAGAGAAACCAAAAGAAAAAAGAAGAAAAAGAAATGAACAAAGCCTGCAAGAAGTATGGGATTATGTAAAAAGACCAAATCTACGTCTGATTGGGGTGCCTGAAAGTGAGGGGGAAAATGGAACCAAGTTGGAAAACACTCTTCAGGATATCATCCAAGAGAACTTCCCCAACCTAGTAGGGCAGGCCAACATTCAAATCCAGGAAATACAGAGAACGCCACAAAGATACTCCTCGAGAAGAGCAACTCCAAGACACATAATTGCCAGATTCACCAAAGTTGAAATGAAGGAAAAAATCTTAAGAGCAGCCAGAGAGAAAGGTCGGGTTACCCACAAAGGGAAGCCCATCAGACTAACAGCAGATCTCTCGGCAGAAACTCTCCAAGCCAGAAGAGAGTGGGGGCCAATATTCAACATTCTTAAAGAAAAGAATTTTAAACCCAGAATTTCATATCCAGCCAAACTAAGTTTCATAAGTGAAGGAGAAATAAAATCCTTTACAGATAAGCAAATGCTTAGAGATTTTGTCACCACTAGGCCTGCCTTACAAGAGATCCTGAAGGAAGCACTCAACATGGAAAGGAACAACCGGTACCAGCCATTGCAAAAACATGCCAAAATGTAAAGACCATCGAGGCTAGGAAGAAACTGCATCAAGTAACGACCAAAATAACCAGTTAATATCATAATGGCAGGATCAAGTTCACACATAACAATCTTAACCTTAAATGTAAATGGACTAAATGCTCCAATTAAAAGACACAGACTGGCAAACTGGATAAAGAGTCAAGACCCATCAGTCTGCTGTATTCAGGAGACCCATCTCACACGCAGAGACATACATAGGCTCAAAATAAAGGGATGGAGGAAGATTTACCAAGCAAATGGAGAACAAAAAAAAGCGGGGGTTGCTATACTAGTCTCTGATAAAACAGACTTTAAACCATCAAAGATCAAAAGAGACAAAGAAGGCCATTACATAATGGTAAAGGGATCAATTCAACAGGAAGAGCTAACTATCCTAAATATATACGCACCCAATACAGGAGCACCCAGATTCATAAAGCAAGTCCTTAGAGACTTACAAAGAGACTTAGACTCCCATACAATAATAATGGGAGACTTCAACACTCCACTGTCAACATTAGACAGATCAATGAGACAGAAAGTTAACAAGGATATCCAGGAATTGAACTCATCTCTGCAGCAAGCAGACCTAATAGACATCTACAGAACTCTCCACCCCAAATCAACAGAATATACATTCTTCTCAGCACCACATCGTACTTACTCCAAAATTGACCACGTAATTGGAAGTAAAGCACTCCTCAGCAAATGTACAAGAACAGAAATTATAACAAACTGTCTCTCAGACCACAGTGCAATCAAACTAGAACTCAGGACTAAGAAACTCAATCAAAACCGCTCAACTACATGGAAACTGAACAACCTGCTCCTGAATGACTACTGGGTACATAACGAAATGAAGGCAGAAATAAAGATGTTCTTTGAAACCAATGAGAACAAAGATACAACATACCAGAATCTCTGGGACACATTTAAAGCAGTGTGTAGAGGGAAATTTATAGCACTAAATGCCCACAAGAGAAAGCAGGAAAGATCTAAAATTGACACTCTAACATCACAATTAAAAGAGCTAGAGAAGCAAGAGCAAACACATTCGAAAGCTAGCAGAAGGCAAGAAATAACTAAGATCAGAGCAGAACTGAAGGAGATAGAGACACAAAAAACTCTCCAAAAAATCAATGAATCTAGGAGTTGGTTTTTTGAAAAGATCAACAAAATTGACAGACCACTAGCCAGACTAATAAAGAAGAAAAGAGAGAAGAATCAAATCTACGCAATTAAAAATGATAAAGGGGATATCACCACCGACCCCACAGAAATACAAACTACCATCAGAGAATACTATAAACACCTCTACGCAAATAAACTGGAAAATCTAGAAGAAATGGATAATTTCCTGGACACTTACACTCTTCCAAGACTAAACCAGGAAGAAGTTGAATCCCTGAATAGACCAATAGTAGGCTCTGAAATTGAGGCAATAATTAATAGCCTACCAACCAAAAAAAGTCCAGGACCAGATGGATTCACAGCTGAATTCTACCAGAGGTACAAGGAGGAGTTGGTACCATTCCTTCTGAAACTATTCCAATCAATAGAAAAAGAGGGAATCCTCCCTAACTCATTTTATGAGGCCAACATCATTCTGATACCAAAGCCTGGCAGAGACCCAACAAAAAAAGAGAATTTTAGACCAATATCCCTGATGAACATCGATGCAAAAATCCTCAATAAAATACTGGCAAACCGGGTTCAGCAACACATCAAAAAGCTTATCCACCATGATCAAGTGGGCTTCATCCCTGGGATGCAAGGCTGGTTCAACATTCGCAAATCAATAAACATAATCCAGCATATAAACAGAACCAAAGACAAGAACCACATGATTATCTCAATAGATGCAGAAAAGGCTTTTGACAAAATTCAACAGCCCTTCATGCTAAAAACGCTCAATAAATTCGGTATTGATGGAACGTACCTCAAAATAATAACAGCTATCTATGACAAACCCACAGCCAATATCATACTGAATGGGCAAAAACTGGAAAAATTCCCTTTGAAAACTGGCACAAGACAGGGATGCCCTCTCTCACCACTCCTATTCAACATAGTGTTGGAAGTTCTGGCTAGGGCAATCAGGCAAGAGAAAGAAATCAAGGGTATTCAGTTAGGAAAAGAAGAAGTCAAATTGTCCCTCTTTGCAGATGACATGATTGTATATTTAGAAAACCCCATTGTCTCAGCCCAAAATCTCCTTAAGCTGATAAGCAATTTCAGCAAAGTCTCAGGATACAAAATTAATGTGCAAAAATCACAAGCATTCTTATACACCAGTAACAGACAAACAGAGAGCCAAATCAGGAATGAACTTCCATTCACAATTGCTTCAAAGAGAATCAAATACCTAGGAATCCAACTTACAAGGGATGTAAAGGACCTCTTCAAGGAGAACTACAAACCACTGCTCAGTGAAATCAAAGAGGACACAAACAAATGGAAGAACATACCATGCTCATGGATAGGAAGAATCAATATCGTGAAAATGGCCATACTGCCCAAGGTTATTTATAGATTCAATGCCATCCCCATCAAGCTACCAACGAGTTTCTTCACGGAATTGGAAAAAACTTCTTTAAAGTTCATATGGAACCAAAAAAGAGCCCGCATCTCCAAGACAATCCTAAGTCAAAAGAACAAAGCTGGAGGCATCACGCTACCTGACTTCAAACTATACTACAAAGCTACAGTAACCAAAACAGCATGGTACTGGTACCAAAACAGAGATATAGACCAATGGAACAGAACAGAGTCCTCAGAAATAATACCACACATCTACAGCCATCTGATCTTTGACAAACCTGAGAGAAACAAGAAATGGGGAAAGGATTCCCTATTTAATAAATGGTGCTGGGAAAATTGGCTAGCCGTAAGTAGAAAGCTGAAACTGGATCCTTTCCTTACTCCTTATACGAAAATTAATTCAAGATGGATTAGAGACTTAAATGTTAGACCTAATACCATAAAAATCCTAGAGGAAAACCTAGGTAGTACCATTCAGGACATAGGCATGGGCAAAGACTTCATGTCTAAAACACCAAAAGCAACGGCAGCAAAAGCCAAAATTGACAAATGGGATCTCATTAAACTAAAGAGCTTCTGCACAGCAAAAGAAACTACCATCAGAGTGAACAGGCAACCTACAGAATGGGAGAAAATTTTTGCAATCTACTCATCTGACAAAGGGCTAATATCCAGAACCTACAAAGAACTCAAACAAATTTACAAGAAAAAAACAAACAACCCCATCAAAAAGTGGGCAAAGGATATGAACAGACATTTCTCAAAAGAAGACATTCATACAGCCAACAGACACATGAAAAAATGCTCATCATCACTGGCCATCAGAGAAATGCAAATCAAAACCACAATGAGATACCATCTCACACCAGTTAGAATGGCGATCATTAAAAAGTCAGGAAACAACAGGTGCTGGAGAGGATGTGGAGAAATAGGAACACTTTTACACTGTTGGTGGGATTGTAAACTAGTTCAACCATTATGGAAAACAGTATGGCGATTCCTCAAGGATCTAGAACTAGATGTACCATATGACCCAGCCATCCCATTACTGGGTATATACCCAAAGGATTATAAATTATGCTGCTATAAAGACACATGCACACGTATGTTTATTGCGGCACTATTCACAATAGCAAAGACTTGGAATCAACCCAAATGTCCATCAGTGACAGATTGGATTAAGAAAATGTGGCACATATACACCATGGAATACTATGCAGCCATCAAAAAGGATGAGTTTGCGTCCTTTGTAGGGACATGGATGCAGCTGGAAACCATCATTCTTAGCAAACTATCACAAGAACAGAAAACCAAACACCGCATGTTCTCACTCATAGGTGGGAACTGAACAATGAGATCACTCGGACTCAGGAAAGGGAACATCACACACCGGGGCCTATCATGGGGAGGTGGGAGGGGGGAAGGGGGAGGGGGGAGGGGGGAGAGATTACATTGGGAGTTATACCTGATGTAAATGACGAGTTGATGGGTGCAGCACAGCAACAAGGCACAAGTATACATATGTAACAAACCTGCACGTTATGCACATGTACCCTACAACTTAAAGTATAATAATAATAAATAAATTAAAAAAAAAAAAAAATAATAATATATGCTATCTTAATTAATTATTTAAACACATCAAATTAGGGAACAAGACCACCATTAAATATTTGAACATAGATGACAGCCATTTGAACTCTCGAATTAAGTTTAGTATCAGTTGTTAAATGTGCTGACTTGGCCCTTTAAATGTCATGCATAAACATTATGTTTCAGAAGAAAATCACCACCTAATAGAAGAAACAACTTTGTCCTCCTTTATTTCAAGTTTAAGTAATCTTATTTTAGTAACAATAATATTTTTAGTGAGTATCAGTGCTATTGATCATGAACTATGTGCCATAGTAAGAATGCAAATGAATTAGGGTAAGATAATGCTATGAAACATCACAGTCATTTGTCTTGAATTGATGTAGTAACTGCAGATATGGAAATACTATTTCTGTTGGGGTTTATACTAGTTATCTATTGCTGTGTAGCAAACAACACAAAAACGTACAGGCCTGAAACAACAAATATTTGTTATAATTTTCCTGGGGGAAGGACTCTGAGCACAGCTTAGCTCTGTCTCTAAGTCTCTCAAAAATTGGGGCTGGGGCTGAGATTTTGTCTTGAATTTCACTTCCAAGCAGAATTGTTAGCAGAACTAAGGTCTTCACTGGGTACCAGCAGAGAATATCAATTCCTTGCCACATTTGCCTCTCCACAAAGAAGTTCCCAAGTCAACTGGCTTCCATGCAAGTGAGAAAGTGAAAGTAAAAGAGCAAGACTACCAGAGTTCTTTGTAACCTAATCGCAGATGTAACATCCCATCGCTTTCTATATTCATTAGAAGTGAATGAAATGAACCTGTAATAGAGTCACTCAGAAATATACAAGAGCATGCAAACCAAGAAGTTACAAATTATTCTGGACAAATTTATAATTTTTCTGCCACAGAATTGCAGAAAAATGTTGGGTACTGGGTATTTAGTTTTCTTCATGAACGTTTTTATATTAAAATATGGTAAAATTTTAATGAAATTATTTGATTGACGTTAAAGATTTTAGAGTTAGGACTCTAGCCAGTTTTATACTTTGACACAAATTCAAGTATATGAAATGTTGTCATCTTAATGCTTTTCATCTCAGTTAGAATCATAGTCATTGTGCTCTGATGATTTCCCATAACTGCCTGTTACCTAACAGAAACAGAGGCAGAAACACAAGTTGTGAATACTGCAGCAATTACATTTATAGCTACTTTATAGATTCCCGTCTGTTTGGTCTTGTCAACATTGTTAATTTATTGACTGTGCTTATGACTTTAAAGTAAAAATTATGCTATAATAATTAGATTCTACTAACTTGTTAAGTTACAGTGGTTTTCCTGAGTTCATATCGTATAAAGTTTTCAGATCGATTTTCTTGGTTTTAGGATATCTAATATCTCATTTACACATGAAAGACAAAAATTCCATTTATAGATATCTGACAGTAGGCTGAATATTGCCGTATTTGGAGCAAATATAATTATCATGGCATTACCAAAAGCAAAACCCCTAGTATCATCTTGGCCCAAATTATTATTCTTTAAAGAAGACTATATGTGGGCACAAGAATTTTCAAAAGCATAAATACCTGAATATTTCCATTATATGATTTTGTTTAGGTAAAATTTTCTGCTTCGTATTGTAAAAGAGAAAAGAGTGGCTTAAAAAAAAAATCAAGAAATCTTCATTTTAAAAGATTAATACTTTTGTGAAGCTTTTTGAAATATAGTAAACCTAACTTGTTAAACTATATTTTTATATATTCAAATCCTTAGGTCATAATTATTTTGTCATTAAAGATCTATAACAGTTTGGATGACCAAATTATATTCTTTTTTCATGTCCTTAGCACCTGGATGAAGCCTGGAGAAATTTCTTGAGACGATAAAGTCTATAGGTAGAAAAAGCTGCACAGAAGGATTGGCAAAGGAGCTTGACTTAGGTAGTGGTGAACATAAGAAGTTTATTACTTAATCAAGTGGAGATATTTAATAGGCAAGTGAGTATGATTCTGAATTTAAAGCAAATGATACTGGCAGTTATTGCCACACAAATTCTATGGCTAGCATGAGACCTGATAACATTCATTCAAGTATTAATATATGTAGAGAAGATGGGAAGAAACAAGTAAACTGTCTAAGATAGAATGACAGTATTGTCAGAAGACTGAGAATGACATTCAAGAAACCAAGTTAAAGATGTGCTTCAAAAATCTGCAACTGCATCATTTACACACACATACACACACGCACACACACATACACACACACACACACAATCTGTCTACTTATATATCTATCTATGTAGATATATAAGATGAAGACTGAAACTTAATCTTGAATACAGTAATATGGATGTCATTGTTGACATTGACAAATTATATTTCACTAAACTAAGTGGAGCCAACTTCTTACTGGAGTGGGTTCAACACAAAGTGGAAGACACAATGGAGACAAAAATATAGATAATGGGCATTTGTTAACTTGAGAAGATTTTTTTTAGTTATATATTAGTGATGAATGGCTAAATGTCATTAATTCTTTTGAAATAGTAAGCGTGAAAGAGAGATAACAAGTTTAGAAAATTCTTGAGGATTCTTGTATGAGTAAATAAATGAACTATAAAATAAAATAGAAGGTAGCAAAATATAAAAGCTAAGTCTGGTTCTTTGAAATGCTTGACACGATTCATACATCTTTGGAAACATTAATAAAGGAAAAAGAAAGAAAATATGAATGTGCAATGGCAGGGGGTGAGGAATGAGAAATTATGCAATGTGTATAGTGTATACTATATGGGCATTAGTTACACTAAAAATTCAAATTTCACCACTATACAATATATCAATGTAATGAAACTACACTCGTACCTCCTAAATCTATTTTTAAAATTCAGAATAAAAATGTAAAATAGCTTCTAACACATTGAAGATTTATAAAATACAATGTAATAATATTAAAATAAATTGTATATTTATAAATTTGCAAATGTATTTGAAAAGAATAAATTTATGTAAAACTATAAATATAAAAAATGACAGGAAAATCAACAGAAGTCTTGAATAAGTTCCTTTTTAATAAGTAGAAATTAATTAAAGCCTCATAATCTAATTACTCTAAAATTCCTAGACCTATGTGCTAATTTTCTTCTTGGTGAATTTCACCTAATACTTAAGGGCTTTATCATCTCTTTCTAAGACTTATAGGTTCTTTTCACTTATGAACAAATATCCAAATATCTTTAAAAATGTTTGGTTAACTGAATCCCGTAGTATATTAAATGCATTATAAATGTAGGTTGAGCACATGGACAAAAAGAACAAGCCAGCATGTGAAGAAAGATGGGAAGACTTCCATCCAGAAAGAAGAACACATGAAAGTACTGAATTAGGAAAGACCTTGGAACATTCAAGAAAACTAGAAAGGAAACACAGTGACTTCCATCTGTCAGACATTGCTTGAACTAACAAGCTGGAAGCAATTGGCAGTTTTGACATCAGATCATGCACATTGCATGTTTCTGATACCTCAATATTTTTGTGAAGCTGCTTCTTGGGTGCTTGCTGTGATAAAAAGGAATTAGCTTGTAAAAATCAATATGGAACAGAAAATAAGAATGTTAGTGTCCAATTTGAATCCAATAGTTAAGAAGATGTGCAATATCCAACAAGCACACACATCCAAAGGAGAAAATGCAGAAAAAGAAAAAGGCATTTAGTTTTGTATGTTGCAAACATGGTGAAGAAGTAGAGATGAATAAAGCATCAGAAGGATGGCAAGCGTATTCCTCCTTCCAACATCTCCGAATGAGCACTTTTAAGTCCTTGCCATGGGCTGAAAAATAAAAGTCATTAGATGTAAAAAGATTCAAACACAGCTAAAGCTGATCGAATATTTCTACTCTTTCCATGTCATTGAGTATCTACTAAAAAAAACTCTGGATAAGGAAAGTTATGGTAGTTAACCCAGCAGATAAAACCAACTGAAACTAATAACAGAATTTATTAACTCTTATTTAAGAGCTCAAACATAAATTATCAGTGACTTTAAAAATCAAAGTACTTCATTATCATACATATAAAACTAAATATTGGGTGTGAGTTGGAGAGAACACTGATACAAAAGATTTTCATTTAAAAATTTAATAGGGTCTGATACATACGTTTACAATATTCAGGTTAAAATTTAAAAGAATGTATTAGAACACATTTAAAATAATATCCCATTTCCTTTTGCTTTGTAATGTGCTATAAGTTTATAAATATTCCTACACATATCTAATGGAAAGGAAAACATAGGTTGTATCATATCTGAAAGATATTGATTTTGAAAATTAAAGATCCAGATCTGATATTATACCAGAGATAGTAAAACCAGAATGCTTGAAATCCATATTCAAGAGCACTCTCAAATTTCTCAACTTTCCTTAGTATTTGGTTCCATTCTTCTACATGAGATTTTATATGTCTTCCAGCAGAAAGAAGGATGTGGGAAATGGGACAGTGCAGTAAAACAGGAAAGTTTCTAGTCCAAATAAGTTTACTAGTTCAAAATGATGATCATACAGTCAAATATAGAACTTTAAAATGTTTCTACTTCTCACTGGTACAAATCTTCAATTGTGCTGTCCATTATATTATTAACAACATATGGATGTTGCAGAAAGTTCTATTGGACAGTGCTGCTATAGGATGAATACAATATAAAAGGGCATCAATTTATTTCCTTACTAAATATATACTGTGTGATAGTAGCAACTTTTTTTCTAAATAACATTTTCTACAGTATGCTTTGAAAACATATCATAGACAAATGGAATGTAATATATTTTTTAAATGTGTGTATGTGGTGAAATAGATATTGATAAATGAGTCTTCACAATGCAATGGTAAAATGATAAACAGACAGTATTAAAAATGTACACAATATATGAAAAAAAAAGAAACTGGACCCCTACAAAGATAGATTTCAGATGAATTAGAGATTTAGGTATAAAATATACACCTAAAAATCTATGCAAAACAATAAAGAACATCTGGAAAAGGAGATGGAATTCTTAATCTTTAAAGCACAAAATAATAAGATGAAAATGTTTCATTATATCAAAATAAGATAATTTTTCAGTGAAAGATATCTTAGATATAATTAATGTTTTATATGACCTGTTAAAAGAAAACAGGTCTCAACAATTGTTAAATACCAAGTGTGCATATAAAATGCCTCCAAACAAGTAAATGCCTGAAAAATCAATTAGAAAATTATATGAAAAGATAAATTCTAAAATAACATGAAAAGAGAGTAATTATATGAAGAAATAGTTAAACTCTATTAATCAGGGTAATGCATATGAAAACATGCCATGGTATTTTATTCCAAGTAAATAGACAAGCATGTGGAATTTGAAAAACACCAAGCATTGAAGAGAATAGGAATAATATGAACCCTTATACAAAACAAAAATGTAAAAAGTAAAATAAAACTCTCAGTGAAAGAAAGTGTGAATCTAAGATTTATATCCAACCAAATTGACCTTTAATGACTAAATCATTTTTGATGAGTTGTCTAAATGATAAGATCTATTTTTCCAATAGGTGATTAGGAAAACTTCAGCAAAAGGTCTGATTGCAATCATATTTACATAAATAAATATAGATCTAAGAAGAAAAAGTAAGCCTGAGGGAAGAAAACTAAAGTAGAAATGTTATATGTTGTGACAAAGTAGAAATAATTCAGCAATTAAATTGGAAGATAAGAAAGACTTGAAATAAAGAAAAATAGAATAAGCTTATGTAAATATAGGTAATAAATGGAAGTTAAAATGCTGATTAAAAAACAGACGTGTCAAGTAGTAAGAAGGTTAAATGAGAAAACAATCACTTAAATGTATTTTAATAGTACAATGATATGCATTAAAACAAAATTTCTGAATACTTTTAAAATTAGAAATAAAGTAGTAATTATTAATCAAAGGAATCAAAAACCTATAATTAAAGTATATACAAAATAAGATACATCATTGTACAATAATATGATGTAGTTGGGACCAAACATATCAGTCACCTCAATAAATGAGAGTGGGTTCAACTCATCTGTTAAAAGAAAACTATTTTAAATTTACCTTTCAAATCAAGACCCAACTCTACGCTATGTATAAGACACACAAAAAACAATGTGATTCTTAAAAGCTATGCATAAAGACATGGCAAATAGAAATAACAAAGCAAGAGTAGGAATTCATATATCAAACAAATTAAGATTCAAATCAGAAAACCATGAAAACTAGGGGCTATTTTTAATGCAAAATGCCAAAATCCATGAGGAAATCGCAACATGTATAAATATCTATGCAACAAATAACCGAGCAACAATTTTTGAAACAAGAACTAGGGAAGATAAAAGGTGACATTAGTAGACAAAATATTAACATATCAATTTGTTGAATATTTTAGGAACACTTGGAAAAAAGGTACATTATTGATTATCAGGGTAAAAAGTTGCTATATACCTATAGCATCTTATTATATTCTTTAGATATTTATCCCCTTACTAATATTTTGTCACTTTATCTGTCTCATAGTTAGTGATTTATGTGAAAGCCTCTTCTTAGTATTTTGCCTACTAATGTCTCCTTTGTATCTTCCCTAGTTTTTGTTTCAAAAATTGTTGCTTGGCTATTTGTTGCACAGATATTTATACGTATTATGATTTCCTCATGAAGACACACAAAAATATCAATATTAAGTAAATTATAAATATATGAACAATATTTTTGGTCATAATGTAATAAAAGAAGAAATTAACAAAAATCATATTTCTTATTGAAATTACAAAATTCTCCATTAATTAGCTCTTGGATTACAATGAAATTACAAAATTAAACTAAAGAATTTCTAATACATAATGGTGAAGCACAGCAAATCACAATCTGGAATTTTAAAGCAGTGATAAGAGGAAAATTAATAATACTTAAGACTTACCAGTGTAGATGAAATTCTAGTATAGAATTGAATGTCCAGCTCAATGACTGGAATAAAAAAGTAAACCAAAGAAAGAATAAGTAAGAAGATAGTGATGATAAAAGTAGAAATTAATAGAGTATGGAATTGAAAAGTCAATTATGCAGTCATTTTTACTGCTATTCATTCTTGTATTCAAGGTATTTGCCAATAAACAAGGTAGAGAAGTTAGTGTAATAAGAATTGGTAAAAAGAAATATAATTATCTTGATTTGCAGGTGCTATGACATTTTATTTCTGTAAAATCCTAAAGAATCTATGATAAAAGAAATACAATAAAAACAATTCATTAAGTTAGCGGTGGATAAAATTAACTTACAGAAATCTATAGCTGTAATATATACAATTATCAGTTAGAAACATTATGGTAAAGAAAAATTCATCTACATAACAACAAGCAATATTAATTTGTAAAACTTAGAAATTAGCTTTCTATTGTTGCTGTAAAAAATGCTACATATTTAGTGGCTTAACACAACACAAATTTTTAGACTTTGATAAATCAGAAATCCGATAATCTCATCGGACTAAAATCAAAGTGTTCACAGCCTACCTTCTTTTCTGAGGCTCTATTAGGGAATATTTTTACTGCTTATTCAAATTGACATAATTTTGTTTCTTGTGGTTGTAGAACCAAAGTCCACATTTTCTTGCTGGATCTAATTTGAAAGTCATTTTTAGCCTGTGGAGGCCACTAAATTTCTTGGCCTTTGGATCCCTTCCTCCATCTTCAAATTAAACAACCACATGGTCAAATACTTTTCATGTCATAGCTCTCTGATCCACTCTTTGATTTTCACTTTTATGGACTGTTGTGATTAGGTTTGGTCTACCCAATAATCCAGGATAATCTACCCTGTCTCAAGGTCTTTAATCTCAATCACAATTGTAAAGTCCTGTCTTAAATGTATATTAACATGTTCATAGGTCATCAGGGTTAAGACATGATCTGTGTGTAGGGGTGGGTGGGTGTAATGGAAAGAGATAAGCATTATTTCTGTTTATTATAGAAATAAGTATCTACAAAACCTATTTGAGGAAATTTTTAAAGAATTCTTGAATAACACAAAAGTAAACCTAGCAAGCAGAAAGATTTTACTTGCTTTTAATAGGAGGAGTCAATTTCATAAAGATGTAGTTTCCTTAAAATGTTACACAATTTCAATAAATATATCAATAAATACTTTATTGACATTAGCTTAACTAACATTAAAGATCCTATAGAAAAACAAATATTCAATAATAGGTAGAAAATATGAAAAAAGAAAAATGCAACCAGATGTGGTTTGGATTTGTGTTCCTGCTCAAATCGCATGTTGAATTGTAACCTCCAATATTGGAGGAGGGGCCTAGTGGAACATGATTGGATCATGGGGGCGGACTTCCCCTTGCTGTCTCATGATAGTGAGTTCTCATGAGATCTAGTTGTTTAAAAATGTGTAGCACCTCTCCCCCTTTGCTCTCTTTCTCATGCTCCAACTATGTAGGACGTGCCTTCTTCCCCTTCTCCTTCTGCCATGACTGTAAGTTTCCTGATTCCTCCCCAGCCATGCTTCCTGTGCAGCCTGTGGAACTGAGCCAATTAAACCTCTTTTCTTTTTAAATTACCCAGCCTCAGGTAGTTCTTTATAGCAATGTGATAATGAACTATTACATAAAATTGGTGAAGGAAAGTGGGGTATTGCTATAAAAAAATACCCAAAAATGTGGAAGCAGCTTTGGAAATGGGTAATAGGCAGAAGTTTGAAGTGTAGAGGGCTCAAAAGAAGACAGGAAGATGAGGGAAAGTCTGGAACTTCCTAGAGACTTGTTAAATCACTGTAACCAAAATGCTGACAATGATATGGACAGTGAAGTCTAGGCTGAGGTGGTGCCAGATGAAAATAAGGGACTTATTGGGAACTGGAGCAAAGGTCACTTTTGTTATGCATTTGCGAAGAGGTTGGAAGCATTGTGCCCCTGCCCTACAGATCTGTGGAACACTGAACTTAAGATAGATGATTTAGGGTATCTGGTAGAATAAATTTCTAAGCAGCAAAGCATTCAAGATGTGACCTGGTTTCTTCTAAACTCACATGTTTATATTCATGAGCAAAGAGATGATCTGAAACTGGAACTTATATTTAAAAGGGAAGCAGAGTGTAACAGTTTAGAAAATTTTCAGCCTGACCATGTGGTGAAAAAGAAAAACTCATTTTCTGGGAAGGAATTCCAGCCAGCCGTAGAAATTTTCATAAGTAAAGAGAAACCCAGTGTTAACAGCCAAGACAATGGGGAAAATACCTTCAAGGCATTTCAGAGACCTTCATGGTAGCCCTTCTCATCATAGGTCCTGAGGCCTAGGAGGGAAAAATGGTTTGTGGGCTAGACCCAGGAATCCATTACCCTGTACAACCTCGGGTTATTGCTCTCTGCATCTCAGCTCCAGCTGTGGCTAAAAGGGCCCCAGATACATGCCAGGCTGCTGCTCCAGAGGCTGCAAACCGTAAGTCTTGGTGGCTTCCATGTGATGTTAAGCTTGCAGGTGCACAGAGGGCAAGAATTGAGGCTTGGGAGCTGAAATGGTTTGGCTGTGTGTCCACAGCCAAATTTCATCTCAAATTGTAATCTCCATAATCCCTATGTGTCAAGACCAGGACCTGGTGAGGAGTGATTAGATCACTGGTGCAGTTTCTCCCATGCTGTTCTGGTGGTAGTGAATGAGTTCTCATGAGATCTGATGATTTTATAAGGGGCTCTTTCTGCTGCATTCCTTGGCTTTCTCTTGCCTGCCACCATGTAAGATGTGCCTCTTCCCCTTCTACCATGATTGTAAGTTCCTTGAGGCCTCCCCAGACCTGTGGAACTGTAAGTCAATTAAATATTTTTCTTTATAAATAACCCAGTCTCAGGTATGTATTTATAGGAATGTGAAAACTTGTGAATACCGTAAATTGGTATCTGTAGAGTGGGGTACTAGTATAAAGATACTTGAAAATGTGGAAGCAACTTTGGAACTGGGTGCGAGGCAGAGGTTGGAACAGTTTGGAGAGTTCAGAAGAAGACAGGAAGATGTGGGAAAGTTTGGAATTTCCTAGACACTTGTTTAATGGTTTTAACCAAAATGCTGATAGTAATATAAACAATGAAGTTCAGGCTGAGGTTGTGTCAGATTGAGATGAAGAGCTTCTTGGGAACTAGAGCAAGGATAACTCCTGCTATACTTCAGCAAAGAGACCGGCAGCATTTTCCCCTTGCCCTAGAGGGATCTTTGTAATTTTGAACTTGAGGGATATTATTTAGGGTATCTGGTGGAAACAAAATTTCTAATCAGCAACGCGCTCAAGAAGTAACGTGGGTGCTCTTAAAAACATTCAGTTCTATACATTCACAATGAGATGGTTTGAAATTGCAACTTATTTTTGTTTTGTTTTGTTTTTTGTTTTGTTTTTTTGAGACGGAGTCTTGCTCTGTGCAACTTATTTTTAAAAGAGAAGCAGAGCAAAAAAGTTTGCAAAATTTGCAACCTGATGCAATAGAAAATAAAAACTCGTTTTCTTTAGAGAAACTCAAGCCAGCTGCAGAAATTTGCATAAGTAATGAGGAGTCTAAGGTTACTCTCCAATACAATGGGGAAAATGCCTACATGGCATTTCAGAGAACTTCATGGCAAGCCCAGAAGCCTAGGAGGACAAATGTTTCCTAGGCCAAACCCAGGTCCCCTGCTGCTCTGTGCAGCCTTGGGACAGGGCACCCTGCATCCTAGCCAATTCAGCTCCAGTCATGGCTAAAAGGGGCCAAGGTACAGCTCAGGTTTTTGCTTCAGAGGGTGCAAATCCCAAGTCTTGGCAGCTTCCACGTGGGGTTGGGCCTGTGGGTACACAAAAGTCAAGAATTGAGGTTTAGGAACCTCTGATTTCAGAATATGTATGGAAATGCCTGGATGTCCCCACTGAAGTCTGCTGCAGGGCTGGAGCCATCATAAAAAACTTTTCCCTAGGGCAGTGTAGAAAGGAAATGTCAGGTAAGTGGCCCCACACAGAGTTTGCACTGGGGTACTGCCAAGTAGAGCTGTGAGAAGAGGACCATTCTCCTACAAACCCCAGAATGGGAGATCTACCAACAGCTTGCACTGTGCGCCTGGAAAAGCCACAGACACTCAACACTAGCCCATGAGGGCAGCTGGAAAGGAGGCTGTATCCTGCATATCAACAGGCTGAAGCTGTCCAAGACTGTGGGAGGCCACTTTGTGTATCAGTGTGACCTGGTTGTGAGACATGGAGTCAAAAAAAAAAAACATTTAGGAGCTTTAAGAAACCATCATTCTCAGCAAACCATCGCAAGAACAGAAAACCAAACACCACATGTTCTCACTCATAGGTGGGAATTGAACAATGAGATTACTTGGGCTCTGGAAGGGGAACATCATACACCGGGGCCTATTATGGGAAGGGGGAGTGGGGAGGGATGGCATTGGGAGTTATACCTGATGTAAATGAGGAGTTGATGGGTGCTGACAAGTTGAAGGGTGTCACCCACAAGTATACATATGTAACAAACCTGCATGTTGTGCACATGTACCCTAGAACTTAAAGTATAATAAAAGAAGAAAAAGAAAAAGATTTAATGAATGCCCTGCCTGGTTTTGGACTTGCATGTGGCCCCTTTGTTTTGGCAAATTTCTCTAATTTGGAATAGGAACATTTGCCCAATGCCTGTACCCACATTGTGTCTTGGAAGTAACTAACTTGTTTGCGATTTTACAGGCTCATAGACAGATGAAAATTTCCTTATCTCAGATGAGACTGCGAACTGTGGACTTTTGAGTTCATGGTGAAATGAATTAAGACTTTGGGGGACTGTTTGGAAGGCATGATTGGTTCTGAAATGTGAAAAGACATGAGATTTGGGAGAGGCCACTGGATGAATGATATGGTTTGACTCTGGGTCCCCACCCAAATCTCATCACAAATTGTAATCCCCATAATCCCCACATGTCATGGGCTGGACTGTTTTCATGATAGTGAGTGAGTTCTCTTGTGATCTGATGATTTTATAAGGGGTTCTTTCTCCTTTGCTCATTTGCTCTCTTTCACCTGCCATCATGTAAGATGTCCCTCTTCCCCTTCCTTCATGACTGTAAGTTTCCTGAGACCTCCCCAGCCTTGTGTAATTGTAAGTCAATTAAACCATTTTTTCTTTATAAATTACCCAGTCTTGGGAATGTCTTTATAGAAGTGTGAAAATGAACTAATACAGAAGTCTCAAACTAGATTTTAAAGGATGTATGGAAATGCCCGGATGTCCACTCAGAAGTCTGCTGCAGAAGAGTCCTCATGGAGTACCTCTACTAGAGCAGTGCAGAGGGGAAATGGAGTGTTGAAGTCCACACACAGAATCTCCATTGGGGCACTGCCTAGTGGACATGTGAGAAAAGGGCCACTGTCCTTCAGACCCCGGAATGGTAGATCCACTTACAGCTTGCATTTTGCACCTGGAAAAGCCAAAGGCACTCAATGCCAGCCTGTGAAAGCAGCTGTGGAAGATGTACCGTGCAGAATCACCAGAGAAGGGGTACCCAAGGACTTGGGAGACCACTTCTTGTATGAGTGTGGCCTGGATGTCAGAAATTGAGTTTAAGGAGATTTTTTGGGGGTGTTTTAAGATTTATTGACTGTCCTGCTGGGTTCAAACTTGCATGGGGCCTGTACCCTCTTTGTTTTGCTTGATTTCTTCCTTTTGGAATGGATGTATTTACCTAATGCCTGTCCACCACTGTATCTTGGAAGTAACTAACTTGTTTTCAATTTTACAGACTCGTAGATGGAAAACACTTGCCTTGTTTCAGATGAGACTTTGGACTGTGGACTTTTAAGTTAATGCTGAAACAAGTTAAGACTTTGGGAACTGTTGATAAGGGATGATTGTATTTTGTAAGAATAACATGACACTTGGGAGAGGCTGAGTCAGAATATTATGTTTTGGATTTTTGTCCTCACCCAAATCTCATGTCAAATTTTAATCTTCGATTTTGGAGGAATAGCCTGGTGGGATGTGATTGCATCATCGGGGTGGACTTCCCCCTTGCTGTTGTCAGTGAGTTCTCACTAGATCTGGTTGTTTAAAAGTGTGTAGCACCTCTACCTCTTTGCTCTTTTTCTCATGCTCCATCCATGTAGGACATGACTTCTTCCCTATCACCGTCCGCCATAATTGTAATTTTTTTGAGGCCTCCAAAGCAAGGCTTCCTGCACAGCCTGCAGAACCATGAGTCAATTAAACCTATTTTCTTTATGTATTACCCAGTCTCAGGTATTTATTTATAGCAATGTGAGAATGAACTAAAAACCCTACAAAACAAAAATGTACTCTAAAATCTGTAAACTAAAACAGAGTGGTACCTAGTACGTGTTAGGGATAGCAGCTCAAAACATTGAGACGAAGGTAGAGTTTTGATTGAATGGGACTGGGACAAATGAGTTATTATTTGCAAAAAGATAATATTGAATAAATAATTCATAGTATATACAATAAACTACTAAACACAAAATTTTCAAGGATAAAGTGATTTCATGGTTAATAAGATATTGGTGTAGTCCTTTCTATTCTTTATGCAAAAAAAACCTATGGCTTAAAATCCATTTGCAGTAAAATATAACATTAAAAAATCCAATAGGATAAAATAAAATTTTGCCATGCAAAAATACTATGAACAAAGTTCAAAGATAAGACACTTTAAAAAACTGCAAGAAAAATATTTGTAGAATATTATATGGAAAGAAAGAATATCATGCCTAATACACATATAATATCCAAAATCTGATATCAAAATAGAAAAGAAGATATGAACAGAGAATTAGCTAGATAGATAGTAGGCAGTAAATTGTCCTCAAACATATGGGAGAGTGTTGAAACTCACTTAAATATGAACCTTGCACATCTGGATGAGACATTTAAATCTAAGCACCTCCAAATTGGGAGAAAAGCTTGTAATTAAAAGCACAATGTCCTAAGTTAAGGAAGAGTAAATAGAATGACAGAAAAAAGGAATTAGCACAATGCTCCCTTCTGTCAACGTATTGCCTCTATGGCTTATAATGGAATGTATAAAGTATAAAGTGTTATAAAATGGTCATTGGAACTGGAAGAGATTTTTTTTTTTTTTTAAATGTTGCAATCAGAGATGTGCTGGTGTGTGTGTGTGTGTGTGTGTGTGTGTGTGTGTTACATATATTTTTTTTCTTTCCCCATGAAAACGTACTCCTGGCATCTAGTTTGGCTAATTTCCCAGTATCTCCCTCTGCTTGTACAGAATAATATTCATAGTTAGATAATGGTAAAAAGTGTAGTGATACATTTTGCTTGTGAGATTGGGGAACAACTATGCTTACATACATCATACGCATTAACACTGGTTCCTATTGCAATACGTTCAGTTCTCGGTGGAAACAGATGCTGTGATGGAGTTTGCTATGCAGGGATCAAGATCTATGGAAAGTGGGAAGGGAAAGCAGAATTGGACCAAGGGACACAAATAACTGTGATGTAATACCAATAAAATTTCAGCGAGCTCACCAGGAGCTAACGTGGACAGGTCTTTGGACTCCTGGTTTGGTTGGTTGTTCAATATGGGTTCCTCTTGTCAAGAATCATTGCAACTGAATCATATTCTAAAGATCTTAATAGCTGGAATCTATCTCCTGACAGCTGGGGTCACAAGTTTTTATTTGACGTGGAAGCTGAGACATTCTGTGTTTATTACAACACTTTAAAAGTGATAGGAATGAGAAAGGGATCAGGGAAGGAAAATAATAAAAGAGAGGCCCCATGATAGTAATATACCATGGACTGAGGATTATTCTGAAGTCATTTTTACACACCTGAGGCTAATTATATGATATAGGTGTAAGTCTTAGGTAAGTCTTTTGCCCTTTGGGAATTCACATCATTTCCCTGACCCTCTGTGAACTTAACTGATCTGTAAAATAGCAGTATGAATGTCTTTCTCATACAGACATCTGAAGTGCATGGTAATTCCATTTTCTTTGAGGCTTGAAATATTGTTTTAACTATGTTTGTGCAATAAAATACCAAACCATATATTATACATGAACAGTCACTGGATATATTTGTTGGCAGTTAAATTTAGCAAACATATTAGAGGTATGATTATTCTAGTAAAAGAAAGACAATACCAAACCTCAATCGAAAAAGAGCTCAGAGAGCAAAGCTCAGTCAAAAAAGAATTTAAGTGGTAAAAAGAAGAGGGCTGGAAAGCTCAGGAGAAAATATTATCAGGCTGATTAAATGTAGAGTTTAGAGAATCAAATGAAGTAGATAGAAAGATTCATGATGTAAGAAAACAAAGTCCAGAAAAACAAAGGAAAAAAAAGTATTATTTATTATGCACCATCTACATGCTAGGCACAGAACTGGGCATTAAAAAATATTTCTCTCACTTGCATGCATCTTAACTTTGTGAAATATGAATTACTATCCCAAATATACAGAAAAGGTAACAGACATGGAGAACAGTAGCAAATTAGATGGTTCAAGTTCAAGCACATAGTATGCAACAAATTTTGTATTTAAATTCCAGTCACTCTGAACACAAATTTCTTTTCTTTTCTTTTTTTTTTTTTTTTACAATTTCACTGTTGAACCCTAATTCTAGGTCCCAAACTGTGTTTTGTTCGGTTTATCACACAAACAGTGAACAAACACATCCTTGATTCTTGGCTGTGTAGCCACATTATTTTCTTTTAAATGTGGCATGGTACTTAACTGATAACCATATTGGTTCCATCAGTGATCAGATGGGAAGTGGTCATTTATTCTTTCCTCCTAGGTGGGTATTGCTTGGGTTATTGAGTAGGTGATAAGGATTGTAGGAGACTGAACTGAGTGTGAAGGTAGTTGTGAACTGACTTTGGAACAGCCTGGTGTGGATTCAAAAAATAAATGAGAAGGACTACTGTCTTAGTCTTTTATCTGATGCTATAACAAAACACCTGTGACTCAGTAATTTATAAAGACCAGAAATTGTATTTCTCATGGTTCTGGAAACTAGGAGGTCCAAGATCAAGGTGCTGGCAGTTTGGTTGTCTGGAAACTGCTCTCTACTTCCAAAATTGCAGCTTGTTGCTGCATCCTCTGAGGGGAGGATACTGTGCCCTCCCATTGCAAAAGACAGAAGGGCAAGCCAGCTGAATGCTGCATGAAACCTCTTTTATAAGGATCTTAATACCGTTTATGAGGTAGGGATCCTTATGACATGATCACCTTTTAAAGGCCCTATTTCTTAACACAATCATGCTGGCCATAGAATTTCAGTATCTGATGAGTTGATGGGTGCAGCACAGCAACATGGCACAAGTATACATATGTAACAAACCTGCACGTTATGCACATGTACCCTAGAACTTAAAGTATAATCATAATTAAAAAAATTAAAAAATAAAAAAAAATTTTTTAAAAAAAGAATTTCAGTATCTGAATTTTGGTGGAGACATATTTAAACCATGGCAAAAATATTTCAGGGCAAAACAGAAAAGGAGCCAAGCAGAAAGTAAAGACAAAACATCAAAACAAATCCTCTGATGTTAAGGTGGAAACCAAGTGGTAGATTTGGAAAGTAGACATCAAAACTATTAAATACATTTTGCATAAGATGCTTTCTGTGATGCCAATGTAGATATAGGGAGATTCTCTGGAATCTCTAAGATTTACCTTTAAGTAGAATGAGAGCTATTAAAGGATCCACACCAGTTTTTCAACTGACTGTCATAAAGTGTCTTAAAAATTATCTCGTGCAACATTGTTGATGTGAGGGGTAAGGAAGTTGAGATCCAGAGAGGATAAAGTAATTTATACCAACAAATATAGCTATTTTACAGCAGAATCTTTACTATACAAAATTTTGATATCACATGTGAAAAATATCATTATAAAAATGACTGATTTATTGATTATGAAAATCAGTTGTAGAATGTGAATGTATGCTAAATAAGAAAAATTCACCCTTCACAGCTTAGTGAAGGGATTTCATTTAAAAAATTAAATGACAATTCAAATTATGTGTTAGAAGTTCAAAATCAAAATGTTGTGTCCACAAATCCAGTATTCTTTCTGTTTATGTATATTTAATTTCCCATAAGAATGATATTTCTTTAATTATAGAAGTCTGAGGTCAAATGTGTTTGGAAAATAAAATATTTTATATAAATTGTACGGTTTGGATGTGTGTTCCTTCCAAATTTCATGTAGAAGTGTGATCCTTGGTGTTGGAGCTAGGGGCTGCGGGAGGTGTGTGGGTCATGGGGGCAGATTCTTCATGAATGGCTTGGTGCCATCCTGGTGGTAATGAGTGAGTTCTCTTTCTGAATTTTTACAAGTTCTACTTGTTAAAAGAGTACTGCATCTCTTATCTTTCTCTTGTTTATTCTCTTACCCTGTGATATGCTGGCTCCCTTCACCTTCTACCATGATTATAAGCTTCCTGAGACCCTCATCAGAAGCTGAAATCATGCTTGTACATCCTGCAAAACCATGAGCCAAATTAAACTTCTTTTCTCTATAAATTCTTTTATAGATATTTCTGCATAGCCTCAGGTATTCCTTTAGAGCAATATAAAAGTTGATTAATATAACAACAATCTTGGAGATTCACAATATTTATCAAGGTAATAAAGCATTCGGGTAATCCAGCAGTGAAAACGTGTGTTTTACTTTGCATAGCCCAGTATTTCCCAAATATACTTGAACATGAAACATATTTTTCATAACACAGTTTATATCATTCCACTAAAGGATCATTGGGGGAAAAACAATCAATCCCATTTTTATCATTATGTGATTATTTGTTATCTATGTCAGTTTCCACCTGAATAACACAGGTCTAAAATCCGGACAACTTAATTTTTCCAATTGTTTAAACTTGTCTTAAGACATTTGGCAGTCAGTTTTAAACCATGATTTTTTAAAAAGCTATGTATGATTTCTATGTTATATATTTTTTTACCAGTTTTTATTTCCCTCATGTTATATAGTTCCCTGCCAAGCACACATTAGTGCATAGTATTAATTGAATAAATAAATTGTATGTGTTTTCTTAGGTTGTTTTATTTTTCCTTTTTCCTTAAAATTTTTAACATCTTTTTAATATTTTTCACTACTATACACATTATTCTTTTAGTACTTTTTTAACCCATAATTTTCTACTTATATTTTTTTTCCTTCATTAAAAGTGTAAAGGCTAAAGCAACTGAATACATAAGATCATATGGGAAGATGTTCTTTTCTGGGGAAACAAAAAGAATTCATTTTGACCTCCACATTAAAGCTGTTCTTGAAAACTACAATCATTATTTTTCTTCATTAATTAATTGAAGAAGTAGTAACCTGAAACATACATTCTAATGATTTTTTGCTCTAGTATACCTATAAAAATGAATGTCACTCTCTATAAATCATATTTGAGTTATCCCAACTTAAAAAAAAATGTTATATTTAAAAGGTCTTGTTTGAGTAGAAGTGCAATTTGTGACTTTAATTACAGGCATGCACTTCATAGAAAATCTCTTTCTCTTGATAATTTTATTTTCTGTAGTCTTTTGAAATATAAATATTTTAAATCAAAACAAATAAGATATTGTGATAGTGAGGATAAAAATAACACTCACACAAAAACTAAAATGTGTTCACTATTTGAGCAACTTTTACAAAAGAAACATTTTATTGTTGGAAAATAATATTGCATATCTACAGTCATCATTTAGCCATATAGCTAATGAAGAGATACTTAATTTTCTAAAAATCAACCATCACTAAATAGTATTCTTTGTTATATAAACAATTTCCCAACTCAACAGTAGCTTAGAAGCAAAAGATCACATTCATTAAGTGCTCAGTGTCTGGGACCAAACACTGGGGCCAAATCCTGGCTCTGGCCCTCACAAAATATTGTTTAGTTACTTTAGGCTATATTATATGTACTATAGTCTAGTCATTTAGTATTTATAAAGTAGAAATACAAATTTGCCTACCTCATAGACTTTTGAGAGTTAAGCTGGTTGACATTTATAGCAGACTTTGAATAGTGCCTGGCACATAGCTATCTCATAATGCACCTTAACTGCTGGAGTACCACCCAGCAAGTGGAGGAAATATTCAGAAAATAAAAAGGCTCCATTTAGAACCTTGGTCTTTCTTCATCTCTCCTTTTTGCCTTTTCCTTAATATTCTACTCTTTTTTGTGTTCCTTGATTTTTCTTTCTTGTTATCTTGAAGCTATCACATAAAAAAATAAATCACTAGTAAATTAAATCATTGTTTACAGTAAATGGTAAGAAAGGAAAACTTTCATGATTTGAAAATAAATATGCTATACAATCTAAAAATTAATCAGGCTGGGAAGCAATGCTAAATAAGTCAAAAGAGATGGTAATGAAGACAGTATTCACAGCCCATTGTGAATAGTGACACAGACAATGACTCAGACATCAGGTAATGGAAATAACAATTATATTTGATAGCTTACAGCAGCTAGGCATAAGCTGCAGTGCACTTGAACAGAGAAAAGCAACATTATTAAAAATCTGTGTACTTAAAAAATATATAATATATGAAAAAGGAAAGTAGGAAAGGATGATATTTATACTAGAAACATTTGTGAAAAATATAGTTATTCAAATCAAAAGACAACTCAAATATGGTTTACTGGCAAACTTGGAAACAACTACAGTAGTCTCCTCTTATTAAAGCAGGATATGTTCTACGGCATTATGAGGAAGCCTGAAGGCTCAGATGGTACCAAACTCTATACACATTACATTTTTTCCTACACATACATACCTTTGATAAAGTTCAATTTATATACTAGAAACAGTAAGAGATTAACAATAATAACTAATAACACAATAAAATAATTATAACAATACATCATAATAAAAGTGATTTATAAATTATGAATTGTTTATTTCTTATATTTTCCATTTAATATTTTTAAATTGAGATTGGCCACAAGTTACTGAAACCTTAAAAAGCAAAACTGTGTTTTAGAGGGCACTACTGTACACAGTGGAATAACATTTCATTTTAATAAGACTTGATACTGTAATAATGTTTACAACACAGATGCAGGATAAATTAGTGTGAAGTACGTATTAGAAAAGAGTAACTTGGAAACTAAAATATGATGGCATAATTGCAAAATAATACACACTGGAGTTTAAACTATAAAAATGTAAAACAACTGTTCTTTTTTGATTGTTAGATTGAAAATATGTGTGATATATTGGGTTAAATGAAATATTACTAAATTTAATATTATTTGTATTTTTTTACTTTGTAAAGATGGGGGCAACATAAAATGGGAATCACATAGGTGGCCCTCATTATATTTCTGATGGGCAGAGCTAATGGAGATGGTAGTTTTAAAGCAATGATATATTCCTTCATACTTTTGAAAAAAGTAAAAATGAATTTCTTGTTATGGCAGAATTCAGACCTTTACTATAACAATCAAGAAACTAACCAAGGCTTCTACATATTATTAAGAGCTAAATAAGTTAATTACTGTTTCATTTTATTTCATCATTATTTATGTATATTATAATACCTGTGAACAACTTATATTTGAATTTTATCTCTATCACTTCCTAGTTCTCTGAGATCTTTAAACTTTTACTTTAAGCCAATGGTTTTAATCATTTAATGAAAAAAAAAAGCCTCTGTGATATTATATGATTGTAGGTTGAGAGTTTTAAATAATAATGCATATTTAGTTCAAGGTAGGAAATATTATTAGCTGTTATTGTTGCAGTTGACATTGATAGAAACTTTGGGATTTTCTTTGCTCATATGAATACGTGGAATGGCTGGCAGGGTGTATTTATGCCCTTCTGCTGTCTCCACCTACAATGTTATAAAGGGCATAGCAGGGAAATCACCAGCTAGAGCATGAAGGTAAAGCTATTTTACATTCATCTTCCCTTCAGAAAGAAATATTGAAATGTCAGTTGTTGCACTGCCTGACACACTGTGAAATCATTTACTGTCCGTTGGGATTATGAGACCTGGTGATATGTTGCCTTTTCTGAACACGACTTTGCTGAGAGAGCTGCTGTAACCTGGCCATCTGTTTGGGTATTGCAGCTGAGATGTATTTCAAAGTATATCTTCCTTTTTCTCTATTTTTCAACACAGACATTTTAAATCCATAAACCAATGTTTTAAAATGTTTTTTCTCAGAGTATCCAAATCAAGAAAGCAATGGATTTAGAGTCAGGAGACCTAGTTTCTATCCCAGGCTTGGCCACTAATGAGTTCTGTGACTTTGGGAAAGCTGTCTAATTCCTCCTACCCTCAATTTTTTCATTTATACCTCAAAGAGTTTGAATGGAATATTTTTAAACATCTGTTTCAAATATAATTTTCTAAAATGTTTTATCATTCTTGAAATGAAACTATTGTGTTATGATTTTTGTGCTATTTTCCTGCCGTTACATACTTATTTTATGTCACTGTAACTTAATGATTCATTCAACAGTTATTTGAGATTCTACTTTTAATATGGTTCTAGGTGTTAGAAAAACAATAATTAAAAATACAGGCTTGTGGGTCTTGCAGTCTGATGCGAGAAAGAAACATTAATCAAATATGTACACCCACATATTCATGCAAACACATGATTATGATAGTGACAAGTACCACAAAGACATAAAATTCAGTGATATTAGAGTGAAATACAAGTATGTGGCTTTCTTGGGAAAGTTAAATAGTATATATATCTGTATAATCAAATATTATGTATTTTTCTTTTAGGATATCATATATAGTTAATATAGTATGTAATAAATTAAACAAAATAGTAAATAACTATAATTTTTTCAAGGACATGTCTTATTATGTACCAGGCATTACTTTTACACAATTTTACAGTGATAAATAAATACTTTCTGAAGCTTACAGTGTAGTTAAAAACACAATAGTAAATAATCAATAGAGTTCTGTTTCCCAGCAAGATGTAGAAAGCAAGAGAATGTGAATGTGACCCCTACCCTAAAGGTGAAAAAAAGTACAATTTTCTTGAAACTTTGAAAGAGCTATTGTTTCAGCACAATCAAGGGGACTGAATTTCAGAGTGGCAAACTCCTCCCAGGAGAAAAGGGAAAATGAACTGTTTCATTTTTGTCAGAGCACAGAAAGTATATGCGGTTTCAATAGAATCATGTGAAAAGAAATTGGTTAAAGGTTGATGAATTACTAAAGACGAAGTTGGGCTATCAGTTTGGATACCCGGGAGCCACAGGCACACTGGAGTTCTTCACAGGCCACCTGAAGATGCTCAGTAGAGAGATTGGGCAGGGCTGAACATGGGATTAAGCTCTGTTGGTGGTACAGGCATGTATATGGTATGATTTCTGGTCATGCTGCCTGCTCTTTTTCACCCTTCTCTCAAAGTCACTCAAATCCTTGAGCCACTGAGGTGGCCTTCATAGGAGTAAGAGGGACAAACTCTGTCGGTATCTGGGGGAAGGATTGGGAATTCCCATTGCAGATGCCCTAAATCAGGAAAATATCTATAGCTTCAAGAAGGGCAAAAGCCCTTTCACCTAGAAAAGGTCTAGGAAAACTTCTGGACCTTGGGTCTTGCACAGTAAAAACTAGAGTTTTACCTGTGCACCTGTAGTCCCAGCTACCCTGGAGGCTGAGGCTGAAGGATCACTTGAGCCCATGGGTAGAAGGCTACAGTGTGCTATGATTGCACCTGTGAATAGCCACTGCACTTCAAACTGGGCAAAATAGCAAGACCCCTTCTCTAAAAATAAATAAGTAAGTAGATGGATAAATGGGTAGATAGATAGTTAAACTTCTAAAACATGTAATCTTCTAAATATATTAAAATTTTAAAACACCAACAATACCAACATCAGAGGTCTGATACTTTTAGAGAGGGACAGGGAACTTTCTTCCACCTAAAACCCACCACAGATGGAAAATCAGTTTGCTGACACAAAAAGAAATGCCAGAAATACTAACAACGTGCTATCTATCTGCAAGATCCAGGTGCACAGACCTTTACTAAGACTAAGGATGGACCTAATGAACTGTCATCATTGTAAGCCAAGCATGGAGTAAGATGTTAGAGCCCTCTACTGCTGCAGAGCACAGTATAAATAAAGACCCTACCTCTGTGAAAGATATGTGCAGAGACATATGAAAGCTGAAGGCAAAACAGGAACACAGGCAAATCTCTTCAGTCACCGCAGATCTAACGCTAAGCACAGGTAACCATAACCTGCCTTTGAAGAATTTGAGCCAATAGTATTTTCAATAGACTGAAGGTGACCTCCAACCTCCCCCCAGTATACCCCGTCCCAGGTTAATTTCCTGGAATTCTAATCCTGAGTGTGATGGAATTGGATGGAGGTGGGACCTTAGGGAGGTGATTAGGTCATGAGGGTGGAGCCCTCATGAATGGGATTTGTGATCTCATAAAAGGGAACTCAGAGAACTCCTTCACCTTTCTGCCCTGCAAAGACACTGAAAGATTTGTGAAAGAGGAAGCAGGCCCTCACTAGACATTAAATCTGCCATTGCCTTGATTTGGGATTTCATACCCTCCTGAACTACAAAAATATTTTTTTGTTTAGTATGTAAGCCACCCAGTCTATGCTAACTAGTTATAGCAGCCCAAATGAACTAAGGCAGTATATGACCAGAAGGGATGGTGCCACTTCTTTTTTGTTTATTATTATTACACTTTAAGTTCTAGGGTACATGTGCACAACATGCAGGTTTGTTACATATGTATACACGTGCCATGTTGGTGTGCTGCACCCATTAACTCGTCATTTACATTAGTCATATCTCCTCATGCTATCCCTCCCCACTCCCCCACCCCATGACATACCCCGGTGTGTTGTGTTCCCCACACTGTGTTCAAGTGTTCTCATTGTTCAATTCCCACCTATGGGTGAGAACATGCAGTGTTTGATTTTCTGTCCTTGCGATAGTTTGCTGAGAATGATGGTTTCCAGCTGCATACACGACCCTACAAAGGACATGAACTCATCCTTTTTATGGCTGCATAGTATTCCATGGTGTATAAGTGCCACATTTTCTTAATCCATTGTGTCATTCATGGACAATTGGTTGGTTCCAAGTCTTTGCTATTGTGAGTAGTGCTGCAGTAAACATACATGTGCATGTGTCTTTATAGCAACATGATTTATAATCCTTTGGGTATATACTCAGTAATGGGATGGCTGGGTCAAATGGTATTTCTAGTTCTAGATCCTTGAGGAATCGTCACACTGTCTTCCACAATGGTTGAACTAGTTTACAGTCCCACCAACAGTGTAAAAGTGTTCCTATTTCTCCATATCCTCTCCAGCACTTGTTGTTTCCTGACTTTTTAATGATTGCCATTCTAACTGGTGTGAGATGATATCTCATTGTGGTTTTGATTTGCATTTCTCTGATGGCAAGTGATGATGAGCATTTTTTCATGTGTCTGTTAGCTAAACAAATGTCTTTTTTTGAAATGTGTCTTTTCATATCCTTTGACCACTTTTTGGTGGGGTTGTTTGGTTTTTTCTTGTAAATCTGTCTGAGTTGTTTGTAGGTTCTGCATATTAGCCCTTTGTCAGAGAGTAGATTGCAAAAATTTTTTTCTCTCATTCTGTAGGTTGCTTGTTTAGTCTGCTGGTAGTTTCTTTTGCTGTGCAGAAGCTCTTTAGTTTAATTAGATCCCATTTGTCAATTTTTGCTTTTGTTGACATTGCTTTGGTGTTTTAGTCATGAAGTCCCTGCCCATGCCTATGTCCTGAATGGTACTGTGTAGGTTTCCTTCTAGAGTTTTTATGTTTTTAAGTCTACCATTAAGTCTTTAATCCATCTTGAATTAATTTTTGTATAAGGTGAAAGGAAGAGATCCAATTTTAGTTTTCTTTATATGACTAGCCAGTTTTCCCAGCACCATTTATTAAATAGGGAATCCTTTCCCCATTTCTTGTTTTTGGCAGGTTTGTCAAAGATCAGATGGTTGTATATGTGTGGTATTATTTCTGAGGGCTCTGTTCTGTTCCATTGGTCTATATCTCTGTTTTGGTTACTGTAGCCTTGTAGTATAGTTTGAAGTCAGGTAGAATGATGCCTCCTGCTTTGTTATTTTGGCTTAGGATTGTCTTGGCAAAACGGGCTCTTTTTTGGTTCCATATGAACTGTAAAGTAGTTTTTTTTTTTTTTTTTTTTTTTTCCAATTCTGTGAAGAAAGTCATTGGTAGTTTGATGGGATGGCATTGAATCTTTACATTACCTTGGGCAGCATGGCCATTTTCACGATATTGATTATTCCTATCTTTGAGCATGGAATGTTCTTCCATTTGTTTGTATCCTCTTTTATTTCGTTGAGCAGTGATTTGTAGTTATATCTTTTAAGAGGTCCTTCACATCCCTTGTAAGTTGGATTCCTAGGTATTTTATTCTCTTTGAAGCAGTTGTGAATGGGAGTTCACTCATGATTTGGCTCTCTGTTTGTCTGTTACTCATGTATAGGAATGCTTGTGATTTTGCACATTGATTTGTATCCTGAGACTTTGCTGAAGCTCCTTATCAGCTTTAGGAGATTTTGGGCTGAGACGATGGGGTTTTCTAAATATACAATCATGTCTTCTGCAAACAGGGACAATTTGACTTCCTCTTAATTGAATGTCCTTTATTCTTTCCCCTGCCTGACTACTCTGGCCAGAACTTCCAACACTATGTTGAATAGGAGTGAGAGAGGGGATCACTGTCTTGTGCCAGTTTTCAAAGGAAATGCTACCAGTTTTTGCCCATTCAGTATGATATTGGCTGTGGGTTTGTCATAAATCACTCTCATTATTTTGAGATACGTACCATCAATACCTAGTTTATTGAGAGATTTTAGCATGAAGGGCTGTTGAATTTTGTCAAAGGCCTTTTCTGGTCTATTGAGATAACTATGTGGTTCTTGTCTTTGGTTCTGTTTATATGATGGATTACATTTATTGATTTGTGTATGTTGAACCAGCCTTGCATCCCAGGGATGAAGCCAACTTTATCGCGGTGGATAAGCTTTTTGATGTGCTGCTGGATTCAGTTTGCGAGTATTTTATTGAGAATTTTTGCATCGATGTTCTTCGGGGATATTGGGCTAAAATTCTCTTTTTTTGTATGTGTGTCTCTGCGAGGCTTTGGTATCAGGATGATGCTGGCCTCATAAAATGAGTTAGGGAGGATTCCCCCTTTTTCTATGGATTGGAATAGTTTCAGAAGGAATGGTACCAGCTCCTCCTTGTACCTCTGGTAGAATTTGGCCATGAATCTCTCTGGTCTTGGACTTTTTTTTTTGGTTGGTAGGCTATTAATTATTGTCTCAATTTCAGAGCCTGTTATTGGTTTATTCAGGGATTCAATTTCTTCCTGGTTTAGTTTTGGGAGAGTGTTAAGTGTCCAGGAATTTATTCATTTCTTCTAGATTTTCTAGTTTATTTGCGTGGAGGAATTTATAGTATTCTCTGATGGTACTTTGTATGTCTGTGGGATCAGTGGTGATACCCCCTTTATCATTTTTTGTTGCATCTATTAGATTCTTTTCTCTTTTCTTCTTTATTTGTCTTGCTAGCAGTCTATCAATTTTGTTGATCTTTTCAAAAAATCAGCTCCTGGATTCATTGATGTTTTGAAGGGTTTTTCGTGTCTCTATCTCCTTCAGTTCTGTTCTGATCTTAGTTATTTCTTGCCTTCTGCTAGCTTTTGAATGTGTTTGCTCTTGCTTCTCTAGTTCCTTTAATTGTGATCTTATGGTGTCAATTTTAGATCCTTCCTGCTTTCTCTTGTGGGCATTTAGTGCTATAAATTTCTCTCTACACACTACTTTAAATGTGTCTCAGAGCCTCTGGTATGTTGTGTCTTCATTCTCATTGGTTTCAAAGAACATCTTTATTTCTACCTTCATTTCATTAGGTACCCAGTAGTCACTCAGGAGCAAGTTGTTCAGTTTCCATGTAGTTGAGCGTTTTTGAGTGAGATTCTTAATCCTGAGTTCTAGTTTGATTGCACTGTGGTCTGAGAGACAGTTTGTTACAATTTCTGTTCTTTTACATTTGCTGAGGATTGCTTTAATTCCAACTATGTGGTCAATTTTGGAATGAGTGTGATGTGGTACTGAGAATGTATATTCTGTTGATTTGGGGCGAAGAGTTCTGTAGATGTCTATTAGGTCTGCTTGGTGCATAGCTGAGTTCAATTCCTGTATATCCTTGTTAACTTTCTGTCTCGTTGATCTGTCTAATGTTGACAGTGAGGTGTTAACATCTCCCATTATTATTGTGTGGGGTCTAAGTCTCTTTGTAGGTCTCTAAGGACTTGCTTTATGAATCTGGGTGCTCCTGTATTGGGTGCATATATATTTAGAATAGTTAGCTCTTCTTGTTGAATTGATCCCTTTACCATTATGTAAGGGCTTTCTTTGTCCCTTTGATCTTTGTTGGTTTAAAGTCTGCTTTTTTTTTTTTTTTTTTTTTTTTTTTTTTGAGTCTCACTCTGTCTGTCATCCAGGCTGGAGTGCAGTGGCGCAATCTTGGCTCACTGCAAGCTCTGCCTCTTGGGTTCACGCCATTCTCCTGCTTCAGTCTCCTGAGGAGATGGGACTATAAGCCATGCCACCATGCCCAGCTGATTTTTTGTATTTTTAATAGAGACGAGGTTTCACCATGTTGGCCAGGATGGTCTCGATCTCCTGACCTAGTGATTCACCTGCCTCAGCCTCCCAAAGAGTTGGGATTACAGGCTTGAGCTACCACACCCAGCCAACCCCTGCTTTTTTTTTTTTTTTTCCATTTGCTTGGTAGATCTTCCTCCATCCTTTTATTTTCATCCTATGTGTGTCTCTGCACATGAGACGGGTCTCCTGAATAGAGCACACTGATGGGTCTTGACTCTTTGTCCAATTTGTCAGCCTCTGTCTTTTAATTGGAGCATTTAGCCCATTTACATTTAAGGTTAATATTGTTATGTGTGAATTTGATGCTGTCATTAGGATGTTAGCTGCTTATATTGCTCGTTGATTGATGCAGTTTCTTCCTAGCATTGATGGTCTTTACAATTTGGCTGGTTTTTGCAGTGACTGGTACTCGTTCTTCCTTTCCATGTTTAGTGCTTCCTTCAGGAGCTCTTATAAGGTAGGCCTGGTGGTGACAAAATCTCTTAGCATTTGTTTGTTTGTAAAGGATTTTATTTCTCCTTCACTTATGAAGCTTAGTTTGACTGGATATGAAATTCTGGGTTGAAAATTCTTTTTTTTTAAGAATGTTCAATATTGACCCCCACTCTCTTCTGGCTTGTAGAGTTTCTGCCGAGAGATCTGCTGTTAGTCTGATGGGCTTCCCTTTGTGGGTAACCTGACCTTTCTCTCTGGCTGTCCTTAACATCTTTTCCTTCATTTCCACTTTGGTGAATCTAAGAATTATGTATCTCGGAGTTGCTCTTTTCAAGGAGTTTCTTTGTGGTGTTCGCTGTATTTCCTGAATTTGAATGTTGGCCTGCCTTCCTAGGTTGGGGAAGTTCTCCTGGATAATATCCTGAAGAGTATTTTCCAACTTGGTTCCATTCTCCCTGTCACTTACAGGTACACCAATCAGATGTAGATTTGGTATTTTCACATAGTCTCATATTTCCTGGAGGCTCTGTTGGTTTCTTTTTACTCTTTTATCTGTAAGCTTCTCTTCTCACTTCATTTCATTCATGTGATCTTCAATCACTGATCGCTTTTCTTCCACTTGATAGAATCAGCTACTGAAACTTGTGCATGAGTCATGTAGTTCTCATGCCATGGTTTTCAGTTCCATCAGGTCATTTAAGGTCTTCTCTACCTTGTTTATTCTAGTTAGCCATTTGTTTAATCTTTATCCAAGGTGTTTAGCTTCTTTGCAATGTGTTTGAACATCCTCCTTTAGCTCAGAGAAATTTGTTATTACCAATCATCTGAAGCCTTCTTCTCTCAACTCATCAAAAGCATTCTCTGTCCAGCTTTGTTCTGCTGCTGGCGAGGAGCTGTGCTCCTTTGGAGGAGAAGAGGTGCTCTGATTTTTAGAATTTTCAGCTCTTCTGCTCTGGTTTCTCCCCATCTTTGTGATTTTATCTACCTTTGGTCTTTGATAATGGTGACATACAGGTAGGGTTTTGGTGTGGATGTCCTTTCTGTTTGTCAGTTTTCCTTCTAACACTCAGCACTCTCAGCTGTAGGTCTGTTAGAGTTTGCTGGAGGCCCACTCCAGACCCTGTTTGCCTGGGTATCAACCGTGGAGGCTGCTGAACAGCAAATATTGCAGAACGACAAATGTTGCTGCCTGATCCTTCCTCTGGAAGATTCATCTCAGAGGGGCACCCAGCTGTATGAGGTGTCAGTCAGCCCCTACTGGGAGGTGTCTCCCAGTTTGGCTACTCAGGGATCAGGGACCCACTTGAGGAGGCAGTCTGTCCATTCTCAGATATCAAACTCCTTGCTGGGAGAACCACCACTCTCTTCAAAGCTGTCAGACAGGGACGTTTAATTCTGCAACCATTTCTGCTGCCATTTGTTCAGCTATGCCCTTTCCTCAGAGGTGCAGTCTACAGAGGCAGGCAGGTCTCCTTGAGCTGTGGTGGACTCCACCCAGTTCTAGCTTCCTGGTTGCTTTGTATACCTACTTAACCCTCAGCAATGGCAGACGGCCCTCCCCCAGCCTGGTTGCCACCTTGCAGTTGGATCTCAGACTGCTGTGCTAGCAGTGAGCGAGGCTCTGTGGGCGTGGGACCCTCCAAGCCTGGTGCAGGATATAATCTCCTGGTATGCCATTTGCTAAGACCATTGGAAAATCACAGTATTAGGGTGGGAGTGTCCCAGTTTTCCAGGTGCATGGCTGTCATGGCTTCCCTTGGCAAGGAAAGGGAATTCCCTGACCCCTTGTACTTCCCAGGTGAGGTGATGCCCCACCCTGCTTCAGCTCACACTCTGTGGGCTGCACCCACTGTCCGATAAACCCTAGTAAGATGAACCTGGTACCTCAGTTGGAAATGCAGAAATCACCTGTCTTCTACATCACTCACGCTGGGAGCTGTAGACAGGAGCTGTTCCTATTTGGCCATCTTGGAACCTCCTACCGGGATGGTTCCACTTCTAATACTGGACTATAAAAATTTCTTATTAATATTTCTCCAAGCTCTTTCTCATTCTACAGTCTTGAGGCAAATGTGCACAGTGACATGCTAAAAAGCGTGGAAGGAGCTTGGTGTGTGGTCATTTCTTAGTAAAGAAGAACCAAAAAAATTGAAGGCACCAACTGAACTTTATATAAGCTACAGATGAATTCCTGTTATGATTGAATCATTAGACATTTTGTTGTTGTTGTTGTTATTGAATGGTAACATTTCCTTAATTAATGTAGAAATGATACTTTGGAGCCATGTAATTCTATGATATACTCATAGGTTACATGGGATTGGATCAGCAATTAGTAATTTCTAAGAAATTAACATTAGCGTTTAGAAAGATGTAGTCTTTGTGTGTACTGGCAATACATTTATTAAAGCTGTTGCCCTTGCTGACTTAGATTGGCTACATGCTTCCTAATTCTATCGTTTTAAGCAATGTGACAACTAAAGTGACAGTATGTATTGGCTTGTATTTTCTGCTTCCAGCAAGATCTTTCATTAAAAAGATAAATGCAGTAAAGAATTGGGGAGCTAAAAGGCAATATAAAAGCAAAAAGTCTTCTGATATTTGGAGACTTTCAAAAATTTGAAAAAATCTGGATGAATCTGGACTGAAAAACACTTAGATCTGAGCAACAGATTGTTTCAGGAAAACAAAGTAACTGTCCTCATGCAAATGTCAGATTAAGTTATTCTAAACTAAGTAAGTCTATTATTTTAGATGACCTGAAGGCATCAAACATGTTCATCATGGGAGAAAGAGAGAGAGAGAGAGGGAGACTAACCTAAAAAATAAATAAATAAAGCAGATTGTAAGATTACAATTAGGAAATAATTTTGCTTGTGGTTAGTTGTTTCCTGGTGCATGGATGGACAGGAAGCAAATAGATTAGAAACTCAACAAATTTTTGAACAGTTGTCTGTTAAGAAATTAAAGTATAGTTTTTAAAATAACTTTGTTTATTTGAAGCTTAAGTCAAACCTCAACCTCCAAACTTGAACCGGTAAAATGTGAACTATAGCAACTGGTTCACCTGAAGAATGCATACACTCCAACAACCACTTCAAATATGTGTGCAGAAAATAATGAAAATGAAAGAGTCTCAGAGGATGGAGTTAGGGGTCTTTAATGTATAGTGTATGGTGTGTAAAACGGAAAATTAGCACCAATTATCCTAGGATTGAAAATGTTTCCATTTTAAGTTTTATATAAATGTATTATTTCTATGGTTCAATGACTGTTTCTTTTCTTTGTTTATTTTTTATTTTAAAAATTTATATTATTATAATTGACAAGTTATAATAGTATTATATTCATGAATTTCAATGTAATGTATTGATATATGTATAGAATGTAGAATAATTAAATTGAACTAATTAATCTAATTTTCTATGGTTCTGAATTCTATCAGGCATATGAGCACAATGTTAGCTTCTACCTTGTATTATTTACCATCATGTTATTTTAATTTTTTGGAATTATCATATTTTATATATGTCTCTTTTCTGCATAGAGTTGGGTTTTTGATATGGTGACCAATCTACAAATATTTTCCTTTTTGTGGGTTAATTAAGCTAATGAGCTATCTTATTAAGCTATGTTATAGTTTCTAAAATGTGGATGAATTGTGGTTGGAAGGTTTTCTTACCTTTATTTATTTTAAGCATTACTCTTTTAGTTTTAGAAATTAACTATCATAATTTTTGTAATGCTGTCTCTTTTATTGTATTACCTCTACTATTTGGATTATTAGGGAAAATTTTACATGATTTCTTTGATTCCCCACTATTAGGTAGAATATGCAATTTCTTCTTTCCCTTTAAGTTTATCCAAATTTTGCAATAGTATTTTTATTTTGTCAGAATAAATAGTATTTACATACTATTACTAAAGTTGTTCCTGCTTTTATAAATGTATTAATACATTCAATGCTGTTTCTATCTGTCTTGTCATAGATTAATAGTATATATATTGTTTTTACTAGATTCTTGAGAAAAGACCTTTAGAATAGTATTTTTAGAATAGTATTTTATGAGTTTTTGTTTATGTATTTACTTAGTTTACTACAACTTAGTTATAGATACAGCTTACATTAATTGCCAAATCCAATATAAAAAGGTTCCTCCTATGTTTTCTTCTAATTGTATAGTTTAGCTCTTACATTTAGGCCTTTAATCTATTTTGAGTTAATTAATCACATATGGTGTGAGGTTAGGGCACAACTTTACTCTTTTGCATGTAGATATACAGTTTTCTTAACATCATTGGTTAAAAATATTTGTCCTTTCACCATTAAATAGTATTGGCACTCTTGTCTAAAATCATTTGGCCACATATTTGAGGGGATATTTCTGGGTTTGATGTTCTATTCCTTTGGTCTGTATTTACACCGTACCGCACCATTTTGATTATTATAATTTTGTATTACATTTTGAAATCAGGACGAATAAGACCTCCTACTTTGCTTCTATTTTTCAACTTTGTTTTGCTCCATAGGACCCTTGTGATACCATATTAATTTCATTTTTTTCCTTCTTCAGAAATATATATTTGGGATTTTAATAGGGATTATGTTGACTCTGTAAGTCACTTTCATTGGTATCAGCATGCTAATATTTAGTCTTTCAAGCTATGAATACATAATATATTTCCACTTAATGCCTTTAACTTTTTCAACAACAGGTTGTAATTTTATCGTACAAGGCTTTTGTCTCCTTGGTTAAATGTATTCCTCAGTATTTTATCCTTTCTGATGCTATAGTAAATGGGATTAATCATTGTTAGTATATAACAATGAAACTGATTTTTCAGTGTTAATTTTGTATTCTGTAACACTGCTGAATTTGTTCATAAGTTCTAACAGTTGTTTATTCTTTTGTTTATTTTGTGGTGGAGTATTTTGGGGTTTCTATATATTAAATCATGTCGTCTGTCAAACAGAGATAATTTTACTTATTTTTTACAATTTTTATGCACTTCATTTATGTTTCTTACCTAATTACTCTATCTAGGACTTCTAGTATTATATTGAATAGAAGTGTTGACAGTGGGCATCCTTGTCTATTTGAAATCTTTGAGGAAATGCCTCAGTCTGCCATCACAGAGTATGATGTTAATTTTGGGTGTTTCATGTGTGACCTTTATTTTGTTGAAGTAGTTTATTTTTTTCTTTCCCTAGTTTGTGGAGTGAATTTTTTTTTCTTTTTTCCCTGAAAGGTTGTTGAATTTTGTCAAGTGATTTTTCTGTATCAATTTGGATGATGATGTATAATTTTTTCTTTATTCTCTTATTGTGACTTATTATAATGATTTGCTTTCTGATGTTTAACCATTCTGACATCTAAGCCATGCTTCTTTTGGTTATCTGAACTCTCAAATTAGGCAACACAGAAATCAATCCCTCAACAGTCACAGCCATTTTAACCCTGAAGATTAAGTCTGCTCTGTTCTCTCTCAGGATTGAAGATGTTAACTGAGGACCTGACCTCTGCTTCCTTAAACCACAACGTTCTAGGGAGTGGGTGGGATGAGAGAAAGCAAAAATACCACACAGTTTTCTACTATTTTAAATATAGTCTTTTGTTTGATTGGACATCTGCTTAATTGTTTTAGATCTTTGATTTACGGAGCTCTTGTAAAGTTATTTCGGCCATATTAGTTGGTTTAAAAAAAAAAAAAATGTTTCTGTGGTGGAAACAAGGGCTTGGAGCCTCCTAATCACTGTCTTACTGACTGAGTGTCTCCAAAGCTTAGATTGCTGAAAAGTAGTTTTACTGAAATCCGTGGACATCCTTAACTTCTCCTGAATTTCTTGACAATATTGCTTCACTACCACTTTGTTGACATGTTGCTATGTACATCCTCCTCATATTTTTTCTTTGTGACTTTGTCTTTTTACTAGGAAGATCAATGTTTTCTGTTATCTATAGTTTCAAGTCTAATAGAAAAAATGCCTAAAAGTTAATAAATCTAATTCAATTTTATAAGAAATGAGTGCACACTTTCAAAATATTGATTCAGGTCATCCTTCTAGAGGCTTTTCTATCATTATAATTTCAAATACTATTTCAGTTTTATTGTGATGATTTTCTTCTTCACAGATTCAAATCATACAATGGGTCTTTATTGCCTACATTCTAAATCTATTGCTTTTGTTCATTCATTTTTATCTTTTATGTTGTTGGTGTGTTCTTCTTTGTTTTTACTCCTTCCCTCAAATTCACTTTTCATTCTGAGATCTAAGTCATGCTCAATAATTAGCATAGCTAATTATTTATCCCCTGAGAATTTTCAGATTCAGTATTTGTTTATAGATATTTTCATCTTTTCTCTTAATTTCATGCCTCAGGTCAGGCAACTTGATTTCAAATTTGTGTGTGTGTGTGTGTGTCTGTTTTATGGTTTTATTGAGAAATAATCTATGTACTACATAACTCAACAATTTAAAGGGTATGATTGCATTATTTTTAAGATATTCACAGAATTCTGGAACCATCACCATAATCTATATCTAAAACATTTTTTATCACCCCGAATGAAACCTGTGCCCATTAGCACACACTTCCCATGCACCCCTTTAGCCCCTGGCAACCACTAATCTACATTCTGTCTCTATAAATTTGCCTATTCTGGGCATTTAAAAGAAATGGAAACATAAAATTTGTTGTCTTTTGTGACTGGCTTATTTTACTTGACATGTTATTTTTTAGATTAATTCACATTTCTTGCTTTGGGGCTTATTTCTGGTCCATTTAAATTCTAAGATGTTGACTTTCTGATTCATAACATTCTTTCATTTTTCCCACTGCTTATTTAATGTTATTTAATTTATGTTTGAGAGCTATATTATAATTTTCCTCTGCTTCATAATTGTTGTTGGATGTATTTTCATCTGCTAAAAAGTTTTGACACTTTCTGCTTTCTTGTAGTAAATTTAAAGTGGATGCTATGTGAATTTTTGTGCGCTTTTTTAAGTACCTTTTATTTTCTGAAACAGTAATTATAGTTAATTACATGCAGATGAGGCTGAGTGGTTTGAATGGCTTACTAAGATTGTTATTCAAGCTTACTATATTCTGTTGCTACAATTAAGTAAAGTTTCTTTACAAACTGTTGTCTTTCTCCTGTGTGTGTTTTGAGTATTGGAAAGGTAGAGTTGCTTCTGATGTGATATTTTTGTTTGTTTTGAAGGTTCCATAGTTTTCATTGTTTTTATTTTCTCTCCCTTTGTCCCCCAGCTCCTAAATAATGCCTCCTCTTCACGTGGACTCCATCATCCATTGCAAAGTCATACTTTTTCACTTCTTTACATCTGACACTACATATGCTCTTGCCTTTTTTTTTTTAATTCCCTAAGAGACTTTTTTTTTTTTTTTCTGATGCACAGATACTTGACATGTTCTAATTTTTCTGTTAGAGTGAAACTTTCTCCTTAAAGGATGCTGTTTTGTTTGTTCTCCTACTGATAAGACGGTGGCCAAGTCTTCTATGTCATGGATATTTTTTCTGTTTCTCTACTTAGAAAAGGAAACAAAATAGGCTATATTTGTGGTAGATGTCTATGTAAATTGGATATTTTATAATTTTTTTTTTTTTTTTTTTTTTTGAGACGGAGTCTTGCTCTGTCACCCAGGCTGGAGTGGAATGATTTCCACCTCTCAGGTCCAAGCAATTCTCCTGTCTCAGCCTCCCGAGTAGCTGGGTCTACAGGTGCCTGCAACCATGCCTGGCTAATTTTTCTATTTTTAGTGGAGGCAGGGTTTCACCTTGTTGGTGAGGCTGGTCTCAAACTCCTGACTTCAGATGATCCACACGCCTTGGCCTCCCAAAGTGCTGGGATTATAGGAGTGAACCACTGTGCCCGGCCAGTTTCTAGAAATTTTTATCTATTTATTATACTCTAGAAATGGGTTACAGTTAACTTTATGTAGTTGGAGTCTGTGTGGGAAAATTTCATATCTAGGAGTCAGTAACTAACCTATCTTAAAAATAGGATAACTTTTTAAGAAATAGAATATTGTATTTCTTTCCTCTCCCCCAAAACTGTTAGATTCATTGTGATAAATAGACTAAATAGTTATATGAATTATTATTTTTTTATTATACTTTAAGTTCTAGGGTACATGTGCACAACGTGCAGATTTGTTACATATGTATATATGTGCCATGTTGGTGTGCTGCACCCATTAACTCGTCATTTACTTTGGGTATATCTCCTAATGCTATTCCTCTCCTCCCCGCCACAATAGGACCCAGTGTGCGATGTTTCCCTTCCTGTGTCTAAGTGATCTCAATTCCCACCTGTGAGTGAGAACCTGTGGTATTTGGTTTTCTGTTCTTGGGATAGTTTGCTGAGAACGATGGTTTCCAGCTGCATCCATGTCCCTGCAAAGGACATGAACTTGTCCATTTCTGGCTGCATAGTATTCCATGGTGTATATGTGCCACATTTTCTTAACCTAGTCTGTCACTGATGGACATTTGTGTTGATTCCAAGTCTTTGCTATTGTGAATAGTGCCACAATAAACATATGTGTGCATGTGTCTTTATAGCAGCATGATTTATAATCCTTTGGGTATATACCCAGTAATGGGATGGCTGGATCAAATGGTATTTCCAGCTCTAGATCCTTGAGGAATTACCACACTGTTTTCCACAATGGTTGAACTAATTTACAGCCCCACCAACAGTGTGAAAGTGTTCCTATTTCTCCACATCCTCTCCAGCACCTGTTGTTTCCTGACTTTTTTAATGATTGCCATTCTAACTGGTGTGAGATGGTATCTCATTGTGGTTTTGATTTGCATTTCTCTGATGGCGAATGATGATGAGCATTTTTTCATGTGCCTGTTGGCTGTATGCATGTCTTCCTTTGATAAATGTCTGTTCATTTCCTTTGCCCACTTTTTGATGGGGTTATTTGTTTTTTTCTTGTAAATTTGATTGAGTTCTTTATAGGTTCTGGATATTAGCTCTTTGTCAGATGAGTAGATTGAAAAAATTTTCTCCCATTCTGTAGGTTGCCTGTTCACTCTGATGGTAGTTTCTTTTGCTGTGCAGAAGCTCTTTAGTTTAATTAGATTCCATTTGTCAATTTTGGCTTTTGTTGCCATTGCTTTTGGTGTTTTAGACATGAAGTCCTTGCCCATGCCCATGTCCTGAATGGTATTACCTAGATTTTCTTCTAGGGTTGGCATTTGATTTTAATATGTTAAACAAGAACATTGTAACTTTGGAATAAGCTTCGAAGATACCCATTTGTATTATTCACCAATATCTCTGTTATTGCCTTCCTTGTAGAAAAGAAACTAAAATTCTCAGATTTCTTTTAATTAGGTGGGACCATGTGCATATTTCTGGTCATTAAAATGTGTGTGGAAGAAATGTATCATTTTTAGGCTAACACAGAACATAAGTCATCAGGTAGTTTATAGTCTCTCACTTCCCCTGCTAGAAGAATAATGGAGGTGGCTTTAACTTGTAAGAGGGAAGCTGTAAGATAGCAGGGGCTAATACTACTGCATTGGTTTACCCAATCCTGACAAATATGGTTTAGATACAGTTTGGAACAATCTCCTCAGGATAAGAACAGGTATCTAGGCTCCTATGTTTCACATATAAAAAATTAACTTTACATAACTCAAATAGCCATTAAATCATTAACAAGTTTAAGCTAAGTTCCTTAGAGGAAAAAGAAGAAATTCTTCGTACATAATGTAATTAGGAAAATGAAAATTTCTTGTATCCCTCTGGAAGTCACATTTATCTACATATAAACTATAAAATAAAATGGTACGCTATTTAATGTAGGAAACTACAACTTTATTAACTTAAAAAATAGGCAACCATCAATATTTATGCATCAAGTTTGCTTAAAGGAGATATTGTTGCAGGAAGTCAGGGACCCCAAACAGAGGGACCAGCTGAAGCCATAGCAAAAGAACATAAACTGTGAAGATTTCATTGACATTTATTAGTTCCTCAAATTAATACTTTTATAATTTCTTAAACCAATCTTTGCTGAAATCTCTGAACATAAATTATGAAGATTACATGGACATTTATCACTTCCCCAATCAATACTCTTGTGATTTCCTATGCCTGTCTTTACTTTAATCTCGTAATTCCATCAGCTTCATAAACTGAGGATGTATGTTGCCTCAGAACCCTGTGATGATTGGGCTACCTGCACAAATTGTTCATAAGCATGTGTGTTTAAACAATATAAAATCTGGCACCTTGAAAAAAGAACAGGATAACAGCAATGTTCAGGGAACAAGGGAGATAACCATTAGGTCTGACTGCCTGAGAGCTGCGCAGAACAGAGCCATATTTCTCTTCTTTCAAAAGCAAATGGGAGAAATATCACCGAATTCCTTTTCTCAGCAAGGAACAGCCCTGAGAAAGAGAATGCATTCCTAGCGGGAGGTCTCTGAAATTACTGCTCTGGGAATGTCTGTCTTTTATGGTTGTAGATAAGAGATGAAATAAGCCCCCATCTCCCATAGCACTCCCAGGTTTATTAGGATAAGGAAATTCCTGCCTAATAAATTTTGGTCAGACCGGTTGTCTGCTCCCAAACCTTGTCTCCTGATAAGATGTTATCAATGACAATGTGTGCCTGAAACTTCATCAGCAATTTTAATTTTGCCCTGGTCTTGTGGTATCACTCTGCCTCCATCTGCCTTGTAATATTTTTTTAGCTTGTGAAGCGTGTGATCTCTGTGACCCACACCCTATTCGTAAACTCCCTCCCCTTTAAAAATCACTAATAAAAACTTGCTGGTTTTTAGGCTTGGAGGGCATCACAGAACATGCCAACATAACTGGGTCTCTCCCGGATACCCAGCTTTAAAATTTCTCTCTTTGGTATTCTTTCCCTTTATTTCTCAGACTGGCCAACACTTAGGGAAATAGAAAAGAACCTACATGAAATAACGTTTAATTATTGGAGGTGGGTTGCCCCAATAGATATATATTGAAAATCGGATGTTTGTGAGCAATACTTTACAAGACCTTTACAGATTTCCAAATTTGTAAAATTATACAAAATATAGAAAATAGACATATAAAATGTACAAAATATATAAAGCACTCTCATACAAATTATACCTTTTGGTGAATAATTTAATTAATTCTCAAAAGAATAATATCCAAAATATCACTGTTAATTTAAGTTTAATTAATTTATTTTGATATTAAATTAATTTTTCCTACTGAAATTAAGTATATCCTATAATTTATATATCATTATAGTAATATTAATTATGAACAAGTTAAACTGACAAAGCTAAAACAGTAACAGTAAATGATTGTGATTGATGCTGTGTTATATGTGTGTGCTGCAAACAGCATGAATGTATATTTAGAAACACATGTTTTCCCATTACAGAATGTTTTAATTGTAACTGAAATGCATTCTGTCTATGGCTCATCTCTGTGTTTTCTGCCTTGGTAGGGAATACTTTCTCATTTATGCATTCAACTGTTACCTCCTTTCCTATTAACTTCACATTATGCAAATGAAAATTCTTCTTAAAATTCTTGAACCAATCCTTGCTCATAAAATTGGTTGCTTCAAATGCTGTGCTGCTGACTTCAGCACCTGTGGTTATAAGGAAACATTTTTTTTTTACAGGCTTCTGGCATCTTCTTAAATTATATTTCCACCAATAATCACGTTTCCTATGCACATCTTCATACCACACATTAATTATTTTTCAGCTGTCATAAATTGTTCTCTTTTAAACTATTAACAACATTTTTACTGGCTGGAAAACTGTATGAAATAATTTTTATCTTTATTTCTATATGGAGAGTGTAGAGTTGGCAGAGTCACAGTCAAATTCACCAACATTTTCTATATTCTAGTTAAGATTTTCTCACATAGTTTCATTTTCAGGTCTTACAAGAAGCATTATCTTGATTTTCTAGGTGATTCTCAGTAAGACACAGTGTTATTTATTATTTTTATTTTAGACTTAGAGTACTAGATATGGGTTAATGAGTTGACATGAGCTAAGCTGTACTGAAACACAAGTGTTCATATTTACTAATTAATTAACAAAACAATCTGACAATACAGCCTCATGTGTTCCATAAAAAACTACAAACAGAAATATCACGTTATAAACACATGAACACATGAAAATACACATATATCATAGAATTCATCAGTCTTTACTGAATATGAAAACAGTCTTTTTTTTTTCCCTGAATGCCACAATAACAAAGAGATGGAATCAACTTAAATGTCCATCCACAGAGAATTGGATAAAGAAAATGTGGTATATCTATTATGGGATACTCCTCAGCCATAAAAAAGAATGAAATCATGTCTTTTATAACAACATTCATGGAACTGGAGGCCATGATCCTAACTCAAATAACTCACAACAGAAAATCAAATACCACATGTTATCATTTGCAAAGTGGGAACTAAGCAATGGGAACACATGGACATCTAGACTTCTACAGGGGAATAATAGACATTGGAGATTACAAAATGATAGACATTGGAGACTACAAAATATAGGAGGGTAGGGTAAGGTGAGGGTTGAAAAATTACATATTAGATACAGTGTTCACTGTTTGGGTGATGGGTACACTAAAAGGCCAGTATGCAATATATGCATGTAAGAAAGCTGCTCTTGCACCTCCTAAATAAAATAAATAAATAATAAAAATTTCCCTGAATACCTAGAATGTAGAATACATGCATTTAGCGTAGTCTTTTAATATAAGTTTGATAAATTTCAAAGTATTCTCCAGCCCTCTAGCAGACAGGAGTAAACTGGTAGGAACTTGTTTCTATTTTCTATCTCCAAGCCACATGAAAAAAATCTAGTGCCTTTTACCTAATTATGTATTTGTTTTACATGAAGAAAATGATACACAATAATCACTTAAGAATGAAATACATTTTACTATAATGGCAAAAGTACTGCCAATTGATAATGCATTTTGGGTTACATATTCCTACAGTATTGATTAAAAAAGTAGAGTGTCTTATCCAAACTGATTAATCACCAATGAGGTAGTTATATAATTCACAATTTATTTTTAAAAATGCACTTTTTCATTTATTTCTATTTTTTAATACCTCAAAATAAGAGTAGCAATATATTTAAATTTCTTAGAATGGAAATTGCATCTGTTAAAGTTTTTGACCATACATTTTATTTCAGGCTCTTTCTGATGATAAAGAGCTGACAAAGAGTAGATTTGAAACTTACATTTTGCATTCAAATGTTTTCAAGCACATTTAATTAAGCCATTTTAAATGTCTGGTATCAGAAAATATACTTCAAGGAATCAAATCAGACCCTCCTGATGAGGCGTCTAAATTTTTCCTCTTGGGGAGGATAGTCAATGAGCACCTATAGCACCCTGTAGGGATCTGCAATTCCTCTTCTGAATTTAATATGCTAACAACTCCATTAACCATGAACTATACCAAGAACATTTCTAAATGTACACGAGTGTATGAATTAATGGATTCCTGAATAATTTTTGTCATTCACATGAAAATTAGTCCCTGAGGTTAAGGTATCAATTTTTCGACAATTCTGAGAGATACGGGTTACAGATTTGGCTTTTGGCAAAGTCATTCTGTAATCTAGACCAGTAGTTCTCAAGCATAACTTGCTTCAGAATTATGTGAATAGCTTTATAAATATTCATGTTAGCCTGATCTCTTGTGGTTGTTACTCAGCAGTTTGGGAGCTGCACCACAGTATTTTATAAGCTTCTCCAAATGATTAGCTTGAATGCCAGCATTTGAGAAACTTTGCTCCAAACTAACTTCTCACCATTTGAGCACCATACCTAGAATCAAAACGAGAATCAGCATATTTAAGCAGTGTAAGTTTTCTTTTCATTAAAAAAAATCATAAATATATATGTGTGTATACACATATATGTGAATATTGTATATATAGAGTATACAAATATACATATGTAAGTGTATATATAATATATATGTACTATATGGTATACATATGTAATATATAATATATGTGTATATATATTATAGATGTGTACACACACATCAGATTTCTTTTCCTTTTGTCCATGAACCACCTGCTTTAGAGTTTTAGAATTTAACAGTGTGAACAACAAGCAGTTTCCAACTATTTGCTTTTTCCGTACTAAATCAAGAGGTTTGGGTGGGGCCAAGGATCTTCATATATAACACATTTCCAAGATCAATACTTACAACTTGGGTCTTCTAATAATGGGTAGGATAATGAAAAATACTATTTCTTTATTGAGTGACTACTTTCACTATCTATGATTTCTAAGTGTTCCCTTGATTTCTTAAAGGCAGAAGATTTTAATTATCCTATATGACACCTTCATACTCTGTATGGTTTGGCATTGTATCTCCCCCCAAATCTCATCTTGAATTGTAATCCCCATAATTCTTACCTGTCAAGGGAGAGACCAGTTAGGATAATCGAATCATAGGGATTCTCTCATAATAGTGAGTGAGTTCTTATGAGATCTGATGCTTTTGTAAGAGAAAACCTTCAATCTGCACTACTCCTTCCTGCCGCCTTGTGAAGAAGGTACCTTGCTTCCCCTTCACCTTCTGTCATGATTGTAAGTTTCTTGATGCCTCCCCTGATTCTGTGCCAAACTGTGAGTCAATTAATCTTCTTTCCTTTACTAACTATCCCGTCTTGGGCAGTTCTTCATGGCAGTCTGAAAACGGACTAATTTATTTTCTTTAAAAATGCTGAATAGAGTCAGCTAGTCACCTGAGGCTTGTAAGGTTTCTGCTGAAAGCCTAATGAGGTTCCCTTTGCATGCGATGTGTCCCTTTTCTCTAGCTGCCTGTAATATTTTTTATTTCAGATTGACCTTGGAGAATCTGATGACTATGTGTCTTGGGGAAGGTCATCTTACATAGTATGTTACTGGGGTTCTCTGAATTTCCTGAATTTGCATGTTGACGTCTCCAGCAAGGTTGGGAAAATTTTAATGAACAATGTCTTCAAATAAGTATTCCAGGTTGCTTGCTCTCTCTCACTCCTGCTGGGATGCTGATAAATCACAGGTGTAAACTCTTTACATAATCCCATATTTCTCAGAAGTTTCATTTATTATTGTTTTTTATTTTCTTTATTGTTGTCTGATTGGGTTGATTAGAAGAACTGGTCTTTGAGCTCTGAGATCCTTTCATCATGTTGGTCTATGTTGCTGTTAATATTTCCAATTATATTATACAATTTTTGTAGTGACTTTTTCAGCTCTAGAAGGTTAACTTGGTTCTTTCTTAAAATGGCTATTTCATCTTTCATTTTGTTTTTTTATTTTATTGGATTCCTTCGATTCCTTGGATTGTGTTTCTTCTTTCACCTGAACCTCAATGATCTTTGTTGCCATCCAGATTCTGAATTTTATATCCATCATTTCATCCATTTCTGTTTGGTTTTAAGAGTCATTGCTGGGCAGCTAGTGTAATCATTTGGTGGGAAGAAGACCCTCTGGCTTTGGGTGCTACCAGAGTTCTTGTGTTGTTTTTTCCTCATCTGTATGGGCTGCATTCTTCTAATCTTTGAATCTGCTGTCCTTTGGATGGAGATTTTTATTTATATAATATTTGATTCCCTTGAGGATCTAACTGTGATATAAGTTGGTTCTAGTTAATTGACTTTGTTTCTGAATTTCGGAGGAGCATGGCTCAGTTCAGCACTCCTGTGCCTGGTGCTCTAACAGTAGGTTCTGCAGCCAGGCCCATGGGTTTTTGCTTTGGCCCCTAAAGGTTAAGAACCTGGTGCCCTAGAGGGATCAAGGTATTCTCAGTCTATTGGCAACAACTCTTTAATGAGAGGTGCTGGCAAAAAACATTAATGGGTAGGGATTGGTGGTGGGAGTCCTGCATGCATGCCAGCAGTAAGTTCCATGTGTGTGCGTTGGAAAAGCACTGAGGGGAGACTGTGGGTGATGAGTGCATGATGGTGAAGCACCAGAGAGGCTGTGGGCAAGTGAGTGCCAGTAGGGGAAGATTACAAGTGGGTATTGCCGGCAGGAACTCACCCACAGAAGCTCTCTGACTGTTAGGCAGTGTCAGGTAGTGAAAGAGTTATGACAATTGCTGCTGGCAAGTGCCTTGACTTGGCTGCTGAGACCACACCTCAAGCAAGTGCAGGTAGGCATGGGCCCTGGAATAAGGTGGCAAATTGGAGAGTGCTCAGATCAGACTAGCCTAGTCCCATGGGCAAGATAGCTCTGCTTGATCTAGGTCCAGCAGCTGATAAAGACTAAAGCTACCTAGAGGAGCATGGCAAGCCTTTGGGCATGAGCAGCTATGGCCATTCTCCACTGCAGTTGTTCCTATGACAAACCCTCTGGGCTGCATGCAGGCTGAATTTCCGTCTCTGCCAACTCTCTGTGCAGTTCTCCCTAACAGGTCAAATGTCCATGGGAGTTATGAGGTCCCCCATAACTAGGATTCCAGAGGTCCACTGAGAGAGTGGGCCACTCCACATCTGTTTCACTGACCCCTTTCCCAGAGCCACCTGGAGCTAGGAACAAGTCCTGGTGCTTGGCAACCCTGTGCAGGGTTCTCAGGTTTCTCCCCTTTCAGCCAGGGATCTGAGTCCCTTCTTTCCAAATATTTGTTCAGCATGCCGATCTATACGATGGTCTGGTCTCTCTTGGTGGGACAAGCTTTTCCTGGCTGCATGTAGTAAGCCTTCTTGGCTCCCTCCTCTGAAGTAAGAGTATTTATATTTGAGAAAAATATAAGTTTAGTAGTATTTCAGGAGATTTTTCAGATATGTATTTAAGGGAAAGAATGAGACAAAGTCTGTAAAGGATCTTCCCAGAGCATGTGTGAATTAAGATAAAACTAAAACACTTATAGTTTTATTACAAGTATATAAGATCCCTCTTGTGTCTATCCTGTCTTTATTAGATAAGCATACTGAATATAACATAATACAACTTTATTGAATTATAACATATTGACATAAACACTATGATGCCTTGATGAATTATCTCATATTGCCAAACTTAGTATTAATACCAAAGTTCATCTAGAACCTAGTGTTCAATGCTGTTCTTTAAGTAGTCTTTCAAGGCACATTTTAAAGGGCTTTAGTATTTTTAAAAATTTTTGTATTATTAAGGCTATGCTTCTGCATCAGGAATATTGACATTGTGTGAGTCTACTAATACTAACACCTTCCACTTATTTGTAATCTATATTTCACTAATGTAGCCTATATTGTCTTCTGGCAACAATCATACTTTGAAGCCCATAAATGATTTGCTCCATTTATCCTGCCTCAATCATCCGAACATTTCCCATTCTCATTTCTTTTCCTTTCTCACCTTCTCTCCTTTTCTCATTTTGCCTTTCATTTGTCTGCCTATTTTCCCAAAGAACTATGCTTAAGCAGAAGGTTATGCTTCATAGGCAACATATAGGAATTTCTATCAGCAGACACAAATTGTACATTAGTCTTGTCCGTTCTAATCACATTGACACTTACTATCAACTGCAGTGCAGTTACCATAGTTTAGTTGGGTCAGTTCAAGTACAAATCCTGACAATAGTGTGAATATTGGTTTATGAAATAAGTCATGAAGTACATACCTCTTAATATATGATGGGTAAAATCTTTGAAAGTTAATGATAGCCTCAAGGGAAAATTTTCTCTAGATATGTTACTTAACTAAACAAATTTAGATATGAGTAAATGTAAGTATTTAGATTTTCATTTTAAGTTAAGTGGTCTGGACTCATTATGATTACTGTCTTATCTATCAATGCCTGGTTTCCAAACTAGCTTTATTATGTCTAACTATTATAATCATCTTCATAATAGAGTCTATCACAACACTCAAGTACTATGTTTAGTTAGCAGGCAAAAGAATCATGTAGCATGTTGAGAAACTAATGGCTTTATTTTGTTATTAATAATTATTTTAAAATATTATTTTGTATTCATGTTTACAATTTTATGTACAATTTAAAGTAATATATTCATATAGGTTAAAAATTGAATGTAGATACAATTCACTTCAACAAAGAATAATGTGTGGAAATATAATTTATATTTTTGTTGAAATAAGGGATAGTTCATTACTTTCAGAGAAATAAAGTATCCTATGTTTTATTACAGATTATATTACTGTCTCGCTAAGGTTTTGAGTAAGCCACCAGAGCTTATTTTCTTCCAATTTCTATAGCAATAATATGAAGTAGAGCAGAGGATCTTTAAAATGTTTTTTTTTTTTAAGTAAAGGTTTATTACTTTAATTGTAAGCAATTTTAAAAGAGCAACAACACTTGTACCACAGAGATAAGTCACCCCACATATTTAATTCTGTTCAGCTGTTTTTTCTTTTGCTCTTTAATTTTAATCTTTTTTTCATATAGTCAAGCACTGTTTCCACTTCTTTTTCATCTAAAATATGTCTATTACTGGCTTATGTTTGGAATAAATTGAATGTATGTGAAAACGTGAGAAAAAGAAAATGCCCATAAGAGTAAAAATCTGCTATGCTGATTTTTTACTCTAGTATCTAAAATATGAGCATTGGCTTTTCTGTGAATTAAAGTAGGCAAAACATTTAAAACTATAATAAATTTATCACCTAACTTCCGATTAGTATCTCTACAATTACTGATGTGTAATATACCACGTTCTTTTTGCTTTTGCTTATAAGTGTAATTAAGGCAATGGTCCTTTCTGGAGGCTCTAAGGATAAATATGATCCCAAGCTTATTCAGTTGGTGGGATTCAGTTTCTTTCATTTATGGTAATGAAGAACCCATTTACCTTCCATCTGTCAACAAAGGGTTGGTCTTTGCTTCTTAATGATGCCCATATTCTTTGTCTTCTTTTCTACGTGTCCTTCTTTCCTTTAACAATGATGGGGAATCTCTCTCATGCTTCAAATTTCTCCCTTTCTGTTAGATCATTGTGACTGACTGTTATGCCTTCTTTTATGCTTTTATGAGCTCCTGCGACTAGCCTGGGCTACCTGGGCATGCTAGGGTAATTTTTCTAACTTAAGGCTAATAATTAGTTACCTTAAATACATCTTCAAGTCACTTCACAGCAGATGTAATGTTTGAGTAAACAGTGTAGAGGAATCTAGGGTAAACATCATCAGAATTAAACAGTCAATAATGAATAAATTAGTGGATAACATACAGATTAGCTAAATTATAGGATAATATTGATCGAAAGCTTTTCATTATTGGAAAATCTTTATTTGACATGTGAAAATCACAATAACATTTTTTAGAAAAGGGAGAATACACAATTGTGTAATTGGTGTGAACATATCAATTTATCTATATGTTAGAGAGCTAATGATAGCTCTATCTACTTGCTCATTTTTGCTTTTTTGCTCTTTTTTGCTCATTTTTGCTGCTTCTTTGCTCATTTTTGCTCTTTTTGCTTCTTGGCACATTTCCTAAAATGTCCACAATGTGCATTTATTAATTTTACAACAAAAATATGTATACAACTTTCACTTTGACCATGATCGAATAATTGGAATTATACTTAACTTCTCATGATAAGCAACTGTAAAACTGTAACAATATATTAAGAAACACTTACTAGACACTGGCCAACATATAGTATAGATCTAGATACCTAATTTAAGGTAAATATTTTATGTCAGTCTTATAATCAACCTGATTCATGTCTGGAGACACATTAAAGATAGTAGAGCTAAAAAAGGGAACACAAGCAGAGCAACCAAGTTTGTGGTAACCAAAAACAGAGTTTTCAGAGTAAGGAAATTGGAATTTGCAGGGTGGGATGTCAAACAAGAGAGTCATGCAGAAAAACTGGAAAATCAGCACTGATTCCCTTTGAGACTCTTATGGAACACTGAGCAACACATTCATAGAATAAAACTAACTAAATTTAAGCAAAGAATGGTGAGAGAGATGTAGGCTCAATAAATTCAAGAGCTCATGCAAGGCTGGAAGAGGACTGAGTTCCAACCAGCAATTGTGGACACCTAGAGCATTTACTTGTGACCTCACAGGATCAGAGATTACTAGAAAGCTAAAGTATTATCCTTAGAGCAGAGGCTACTCTAACTGATTGGTGTTATTAATAGTTTGCTAGGTTGGTCATAAAGAAACAGCACAAACTAGGTGGCTTAAAAAACAGAACATCTGTTTTCTCACAGTGGTTAAGATTGGAAGTTCAAAATCAAGGTGTCAGTAGATTTGGTTACTTCTGAGGCCTCTCTCCATGGCTTACAGATGGTTACTTTAGCGCTATGACTGCAGATGATATTTTGTCAATTCATGAGCAACCTCAGTTTCTCTCGGTGTCCAAATTTCCTCTTGTTACAAGGACACCAGTCAGATTGGACTAGGGCTTACCTAGATGGCCTGTTTTAATTTAATTATGTCTTTAAAAGCTCCTCCCTAAAAAAAAAAAAAAAACTTACATCCTGAGGAACTGGACGGTTAGGGCTTCAGCATACAAATATGAAGGAGACAAAATTGAGCTCATAACATCCTCCTACAAACAACCCCTGAGACCATAAAATTAATCTTGCAAAAACTAAAATGGCTGATGGAAGGAAGTCTATTACTATTTAAAGAGAACAGTAAGCTTCAGCAACAGACAATGTAACACTCCCAGTGTTTAACATTCAATTAGAAAATACCAGCTATGCACAAAAGTAGGAAATGTGACTTAAGGAGATAAATCACTTCCTAGGGACAGACAGAGCAACAGCCATGGTAATGGAGTGATTAGACAAGTACTTTAAAGCAACTCTAAAATATGACTGAGGGCTTAGAGAACAAAATAAATATGAGGCAAGAAACATGAGATAAGACAAAGAACCAAATAAAACTTTTAGGGATTAAAACATGCAGTATATGAAGTGAAAAGTTCACTGAAAGTGAATAATAGCAAATTAGGCACTGACAAAGGAGAAATTGGAAATTAAAGGCATAGTAAAGTAACATAAACTATTTAAAATGAAACACTGAGGGAATAAAAGACTAAAATAAGAACAGTGTTCTAGTGTAACAACTGTTGAGTAATATAAAATAATCTATCATACACTGGAATCCCAGGTTATGAGATACTTGGAATAATATCCACTTGTCACACAAACACACTTGCTTCTCAGATTGAGAGTGGAGAAATAGAAAAAAAAATTGAAGAGTAGAGGCTCCAAATTTTCCAAATTTTATGAAAACTAAACCTACACAGTCAAAACGTCAATAAAAGCAAAAAAAAAAAAAAAGTGAAACCACACAAGAATATATAATCAAATCTATGAAAAGCAATGATAAAGAATCCTAAGACCAGTGTATTAGTCCATCTTCATTCTGCTGATAAAGACATACCCAAGACTGGGCAATTCACAAAAGAAAGATTTTATGAGACTTGCAGTTCCACATGACTGGGGAAGCCTCACAGTCATAGCAGAAGGCAAGGAGAAGCAAGTCACATCTTACATGGATGACAGCAGGCAAGAAAAAAAAAAGAAAGAAAGAAAAAGAAAAGCTTATGCAGGAAAACTCCCCCTTATAATAACCATTAGCCATTAGCTCTTGTGAGACTTACTCACTATCATGAGAACAGCAGGGGAAAGATATGCCCCCATGATTCAATTATCTCCAACCCCGAAGTCTCAGCAACTTTCAGCATTAACTCAAAAATCCACAGTCTAAAGTTTCACCTGAGACAAGGTAAGTCCCTTCTGCCTATGAACCTGTAAAATCAAAAGCAAATTATTTACTTCCCAGATACAGTGGGGGTACAAGAATTTCATAAATACAGCCATTGTAAATTGGAGACATTGGCCAAAACAAAGGATCTACCAGTTCCATGTAACTCTGAAATCCAGTGGTGCAGTCAAATCTTAAAATTCCAAAATAATCTCCTTTGACTCTATGTTTCACATCCAGGTGACACTGATACAAGAAGTGGATACCCATGGTCTTGGGCAACTTCACCCCTGTGGCTTGACAAGGTACAGCCCACCTCCTGGCTGCTTTCGCAGCCTGGCATTGAGTGTTTGTGGCTTTTCCAGGCACATGGTGCAAGCTGTCAGTGGATCTACCATTCTGGGGTCTGGAGGATGGTGGCCCTCTTCTCACAGCTCCACCAGGTGGTGTCCCAGTAGGGACTCTGTGTGGAGTCTCTGACCCCATATTTCCTTTTCACACTGACCTAGCAAAGATTCTCCATGGGGGCTCTGCCCCTGCAGCAAACTTTGGTCTGGGCATTCAGGCATTTCCACACATTTTCTGAAATCTAGGCGATGGTTCCCAAATCTCAGTTATTGACTTATGTTTACTTGCAGGCTCAACACCACGTGGAAGCTGCCAGGGCTTGGGGCTTTTATCCTCTGAAGCAAGAGTCTGAGCTGCAAAATTTTCTGAAACATTTAAAACTTTTAAGAGAATACAGCACATGAGGGAGACTATTATTATGACTATCAGGAGGATAATACCAAGAGTATGTTCCTTAGCCAGGGTCCCATTGAAACAAACAAACTAAAATAAAATACATCAAAGAATGAGTTAAAGAGTCTACTCTCTGTAACAAAACAGTCTGTTTGTTAATTCCCTACAACTTAATCTCTATAATAACTGATGTATTTCTTCAAGGGCAACAAGAAGTACCAGCAGCTGCACAGATACGTCTCTGTTTAGGCAGTAACTAGAGTAATTCTATTATTTAGCATACCTTTCACAAGAGAATTTAAAGTCTGCTATGTGACCATAGCCTTTACAGGAGAATCTGGTATAAAGCCTATCATGAGGGATAAATTTCTAATCATTGCTTCATTTACTCCAAACCATGGAAAAATAGACCAAAAAAAATGATGCCCATATAGAAAAGTGAAGACTTCTTGGCAATGCTCTCTTTAATGCATGATGTAGGCTAAGAGGAGTGGACCCCAATGTTCTATTTCTGACCAATTATGAGGCAACAAATTTATCAGTAAAATTTCTCACCTATTTTAGGCCTTCATTTAACATCTCTCAAGGCATAAGTTTGTTCATGTATAAGGCTACCTACAAAATCTTTCACAAACTAAAGTACCCCATGAGTGCACACAACAGATCCACCTTTTACTTCTATTGTTCATAGAGGCGTAGACAAGGAAACAAAAACTGAAAGTTTTTTTTTTTTTTTTTTTTTTTTTTTTTTTTTTGAGACGGAGTCTGGCTCTGTCGCCCAGGCTGGAGTGCAGTGGCCGGATCTCAGCTCACTGCAAGCCCCGCCCCCCGGGTTCATGCCATTCTCCTGCCTCAGCCTCCCGAGTAGCTGGGAGTACAGGCGCCCGCCACCTCGCCCGGCTAATTTTTTTTTTTTTGTATTTTAGTAGAGACGGGGTTTCACTGTGTTAGCCAGGATGGTCTCGACTAGATCTTCTGACCTCGTGATCCGCCCGTCTCGGCCTCTCAAAGTGCTGGGATTACAGGCTTGAGCCACCGCGCCCGGCCAAACAAACTGAAAGATTAAGAGCCTCATGACAACAGAGAAATCTCGATCCACAACCTTGGGAGAAAGCTGTCCACATCACGGACGTCATCTTCTTCTGGGTAGAATCTTCCATGGTTAGCTTTACTTTAAGATTTCCATTGGGTGTGCATTCCAAGAGTATGGAGGAACCCTTCTGAACTGTGAGATTATGAACTCAAAATTCAAGGTCCTGAAGTTTTGCTTAAGTTTAGATGTCAAGTGAAGTCTATCTCTGATGTTTTCAGGAAATCAAATTTCAGGTTGAGGATTGTGAAGGAGTTGATTGCCCTCAGCAGTGGAGCATGAAAAGCTTTCTTTACCTGGTGAAAATACATTTTGGCATAATGACCGACTGTTATGACGTCAGCCTCCTTGCACAGGAAAGCTTTTATACACTCACAAAACATGCATTGAAAATTATAATTGAATGAAATCTCTATAAATGTTTAAATGGCCCATCAGGTAGCAAAGATGTACCTGACGTTTTGATCATCTTCCCAGGAATATGGGTTTGACAAACCAAACAGTGGCCATAAAAACTATTTTAGCAATTTAGAACAGTCACAACACCAATATCTATCTATCTATCTATCTATCTATCTATCTATCTATCTATCTATCTATCTTCAATTTGGATCCTTTTCTCTCTTCCATGATGAATCATGGAATTCAGAACTTTTAATAATAAAAGCTTTAAGGACCCAGAAAAAAACAAGCAACCGTCTAAGTTCTCCATGAATCCATGTTTAACATTGAACTTATATCCTATTAAATGCCAGTTGTTTCTCCAATTTAGGTGCATAGTACTGATTACTAAATGGTTATTATAGATTATTTGATTGGAACCATGGAGTTTATTCAAATTGCCTATCTCAGCAATTTTAGTACTGGCTGATTTACCACAAAAATCTGACAAGTGTTTTCTTGGTGTTTAAATAATTTTTGTTCTGGCTGAATTAGCAATTTTATAAACCAGTATCTTCGAGTTCTGAAAATTCTTACCCTGTCCAAATGATAAGGTATTAAATTACCAGAAACTTGTATTAAAGCGTGCTTACCAGGGTGCTTTCTATCCTTTCATGAACCTCCTTATAAACACCATAGTCTAGGACTTTGTGTGCTTTAGAACTTATCAGACACTGCACCAAAATTATGCAATTAACTGTGAAAATGACTTTAAATGGTAATAAAGACACAATTGACAAGGAAATTTTATCATTTCTCTGTGGCCTACAATAACAATATTAAAACTATAACTATGACTGATAGCATATACCCAGATGTATTAGAAATTTAGAAATTCCATACAATTTTGGAACATACATTAATACAATATTTATTAAAATATAACTTGAAGAAGGTTAAACATCATGTCTTATTTGAAAATGCTTCCCATATAATTTGAAATGTCAAATAATTCTATTTGTCTCTCTTTTTGATGCTTCTGGGCCCTGTGTAGCATCCCAAAGTTAGAGGTCAAGAAAGACTTAATTTTGAAGCTGAAATTTGACTTTGGGAAGCCTGTCAAATATGTCAAAAGTTTAAAACATTTGATCAAAATAGGATCACAGGTTGCCATAAAATAATAGTCATTTATTTAGCTAAAGTGATCATTAAAATATTGTTAAAAAACAAAACAAACAAACAAAAAAAACCTGTATTCTTTGGAGACTCAGTCTTCCAAACAGTCAAAAGAGCCAAGGCAGAATGATACAGTAATCCGTCCTTTCTTCCTTCCTGTCTTTTTTTTCCCCTCTTGCAGTTTATTCACAAGGTGAATGAAAATGTTTTACTGTATCTTATTAATGCTAAACAAAACTTTTTTCAAAAGAAAATCAAATTTTACTTTTGCATTAATGTGTTATTTTACTAAAGCTAATTTTAATAAAACCTCACAAATAAATTTATGAAATCTGGCATAGTTTAACCACACAAGATTTCCATAAACCTTTCATTTACATTTTCCCCTGGCTTTCTGTATTCATCTTGTTATGTCTGTTTTTTATTCCTTCAGTTTGAAAACTTTAAGTAACTATAAATCAGACAAAATGTTTTTAACATGTATTTTTATGCCTTTATAACTTTCCTCATCAAAATGATATCTTGCTTTTGTTTATACACTCTGTATACAGAATTATTTTATATTTTGTAGCTTTAATCATATATATCAACTACGTTTTTACCTCTTAGTTATCCTAATTTCTAGTGAAAATCCCTAGAAATTTATATTGAACTATTTTATATCAGTATTTGTAGATAAAAACTATTTTATCAGGTTTTACAAAGATGGTTCTTCAAACTATTTTTAACAGATATAAATATATTTAGCTTTTCCATCCCATATGAAAGTAACATGTTAAGGTATATAGACTTTAACACACTTAACAGTTAATTTTTCAGTGTTCTAACTTACAAATGACTAAGACATTTTATTATTATCCATTATTTAATTTAGCATAACAAATAACATAACATAAAGTAACATAACATAACATAGTTTCAAGATTTTAAATTACTGAAAAGATTTTTTACATAGGTACCCTTCCTGGGTGTGCCCAGCCATCATGGGTCCCAAGTAGCCATATGGCACACAAGGAAGACGAAGAAGATGAGGGTCTGCCTGAGTTCTGAATTTACATACCAGTTCTAGAGGTTAGAAGACTGTGGAAACTCTACCTGGAGTATCCAACCCCTCCCAAAATAGCCAGTAGACAAGCAGGGAAAGCAAGGAAGAAGGGGGCATATTGGGCTTGATTCTGGCTTGTAGTTGCTGTTCTATGCACTAAGAATATGTCTCCAGACCTCAACATGGCCACCTATCCAGATCCCTGAATCCAGAGGCTGTAAACCAAAAACAGCTCACGCTCAAATCAAGCAAATTTCTAATTATATATAACTGATAATTTTGAAATCATTCCTATTTTACCAACAATTGTCAAGCTAGCTTTATTTACCAAATATTACCATATACACATAACATAAGCAGACATACAAGCACAAAAGGAGATCTTATAGCTTTCAGAAAGGATTTTCATTTTTTCCACATCTAAATAGTTTTTCTTTTCCCCATTTGGTCTATTAGTCTTCCAACGCCTGTTTCTTTGCTCTAAGCAATTGTTAACTAGGCAACAATTTGCATTTCTAAGGGGACAATTCTTAGGTGAAACAAAAACATATATATTTCATAAGCACAGAGCCAAGAATTTTAGGCCGAAATATTCTATCATCATTTGCTCAACCAAGGCAAAAATGGTGCTTGTGTAAAAGTTCAGTCAAGACAAGATGGCCAGAAAAGTGCCTTAAACAGAGGTATAAATTATTCTTTAAATTTGAAACAAATGTTAAGAGTTTCTAATGCACCAAGGGAGATATCATTAAAAATGAAAATGCCCTTAATAGGTGTAAATATCTTTTAGAAGAGGGTTTCAAGATAGCCAATAAAATTTCAGAAAGGGGTATATTAGTTTGATAGGTGTTCTTTCTAACTTAGCTACTTTTTTTAGCTGAAATTACTGAGTTAAGGGTAAATCCCATTAATAACTAAGGCAAAGAAAACATTCTCTATGCCTGGACTGAGCACAGACAGATCTGAAAAAGAAGTGAGCCTATTTTACCTGAGGGCCTAACTTTTATAAATACTTCACCTAGGATAGCTATCTTTTCACCTTCAGGCAGGTTAGTAACTAAGCCAAAAGTTTAGCAGATTCAATAATTTTTATCAATTATTTGCTTATACTTTTTATTCACCTTTTATAAAGAGTATTTAAATAAAAATACTGAAATCTTTTTAGAAACTTCTGTGTATCATTAGGCATCCCTAGATTAGACACTAGTTTGGGAGACCTCATTTTCAAATGCACTGCTTCAGTGAGTGTTGTTCATCTGGAATGTTTTGCTGTAACTTATCTTTAGTAAGATTTTGCAATTTCTGTAAGAGTTTGCTGCTTCTGGGGCTTAATATTTATCCACGTATAAACTGGAAAATACTCAGGTCCTCAGAAACTAAAGATCGAAATTTTATTTCAAGTATTGACTTTGGCTCTCAGTTCCCCTTGATGAACTTAGCCAGTTATTTGTTTTCCCTACCTAAGCATGCAAGAAAAAAAGGAAATCAAGGGGGTAGAACACTAAAATCTCTGCAAATTTCCAAAAGACAAATTTTATACTCTCTGCAAAATTGCCATTTACTACCAGTTTCTTTCAGACCAAGACAGATATAAGAGGTTTGTAAGTGAATTCAAGCTAGCTAATTATCAGATTTGAGCTGATCTTGGACCTTGGATCTGATCCAAATCCAATTTGGATCAGAAATATGTTTAAAAAAAAAAAAAAGAAAAAAAAAACTCACATGTCTCAAAACACAAATTTGTGGAGCTTTGATTTCCAAAATAGAACTTACCATGATCCCCAGTTGCTGTGAGAAAGCAATGGACACAATGGGTCAGGAACATACTTTGCTTGATCACTTGCCACTACTGGGGGTAATCAGAAGTGCTACATTGGACCCCACTTCTGACACCATCTGTTAAAGGAAAAACTTGAGTCAAATTCAATTTAAGAAAATTTAATTGAGCACAGAACAATTCACCAATCAAGCAGCCTCATGAGCCAGAGTAGGCTCCGAGATACTCCAGGGCTGCCACACGGTGGGATATTCATAGATAGAAAAAGGAAAATGATGTGCAGAAAACAGAAGTGATGTACAGAAACAGCCAGATTGGTTACAGCTCCATATTTACCTTATATGAACATGGGTTGAACAGTTGACTCCTGTTGGCCAAATCTCAGTGATTGGCACAAGAATAGGTTACAGTCTCTTTACGTCTCAATTTAGGTAATAGTTCAGTATGTACAGAGAAACTTTTAGGCTGAGTTTAAAATATGTAAGGAGGCAACTTTAGGCCAAACAGTCCGGGTAGAGATATTTCAGACAAGACCTCTGGATCACAGGGCATTATTTGGGGCTCTCTAGAGGGACAGAGGATATGTGTATACATGAGAGGAGTTTATTAATGAGAATTGATTCACACAATCTCAAGGTAAAGTCCCATGATAAGCTATCTGCAAGTTGAGGAGAAAGGAAGCCAGTGGCGGATCAGTCCGAGTCCCTAAATGTCAAAAGTAGGCCTCAATTTGTGGTCAAAGTCTCAAGAGCCCCTGACAAACCACTGGTTTAAGTCTAAAAAGTCCACAAGCTGAAGAGCTTAGAGTGTGTTGTTTGAGGACAGGAAGCATTCAGCATGGAACAAAGATGAAGGCCAGAAGACTCGGCAAGCCTGCTATTTTATCTTCTCCTGCCTGCTTTATTCTAGCTGCACTGGCAGCTGATTAGATGGTGTCCACACAGATTGAGAGTGGGTCTACCTCTTCTAGTCCACTCACTCAAATGTTAACCTCTTTTGGCAACACCCTCACAGACACAACCAGGAAAAATAATTTGCATCCCTCAATCCAATCAAGTTGACGTTCAATATTAGCTGTAACACACAGGGTACAAAAGCACAAATAGATAAAGATAAAAAGCTTCTGCATAGGAAAAGAAACAATCAACAGAAGAAATAGACAGCTTAAAAAATGGAAGAAAATGTTTTCAAGCTATCCATCTGACAAGAGATTACCAGCCAGAATATAAAAGAAACTCAAACAACCCAACACCAAAAAGAAAAAATAATAACCTTAATTATTTTTTCTTTTGGGCAAATTTTCTGAATAGACATTATTCAAAAGAAGACATATAAATGGCTAACAGGTATATGAAAACATGTTCAACATCACTAATCATTAGGGAAATGCAAATCAAACCACAAAAAGATAGCACTTGCAATCATGCAACCAGCAAAAGACAAAGACCACAATTATGGGTTATGCACTAAGCTTGAAACTAAATATTCTATAGTAATGCAGATTCAATTTTTAAAATATCCAACAGTGTAAATATATAATCATGCCATAAAGTGATAGATATTGCAAATTAAAAAATCATATTAAACATTAAAATAAGAAAAATACTTAGAAAAAGCAATCATACAACAATATTCATAAACACTTTGGGCATAACCTTTAAGGTAATAAAAGGTACAGGAAGGATAACAACCTACATTATGCATCTTAAAATAATATTTAAAGGGAATGATTATATCTTCAGAAATAATAAAGTGAATAAGATTAAGGGTACAATTCTGATGAGTCCTCTATGTTTGCTGGTGGCTATGAAGCAATAAGTTCAGTTGTTGGGGTCTAGATAATGATGTATTAAAATCCTCTGCAGATGTCAAATATTAAGTACTCAAAATTTATATTTTCTCAACTAACTATATGTAATGATCAAAGGCATCAGCCAAAGACTTGTCTAGACTGGGATGTCTTACAAATAGAGACAAGAGGCACAAAATTAATTTTACAAATTATTTCTCGGATCTAAGAGAAAGGAATCAGGGCTAAAACCTAAATCCTTAGGGACAGGGTTGAGAGATAGTCTAGTGAACAAAGAAAGGTCTTCCATTGTTTATGAAACCATGAGACATAATATAATGACAAAACAATGATTGCAATGCAAATTTTACTGACTTGCTTACTATTTTTGAAATATTTAAGCCCTTGCATTGTGTCCACAAAAATTTTAGAATTCTAAATTTTTCCCTGAACAAAATCTATTGAAAACATCTATTCCAGGAAATTGAGTCCATCAAATTTTAAATAGTGAATACCTGATGACTAGAGGCCATAAAGCTTTGTTTTCAGTTAGAGACCTTTTAGGTAGACAGATAAGTAGATCATTCACTGTCACTCACACATCCTAAACAACCCTCAAGCTTCCTGGAGTTTCCAGATGAAATCACAAATCACACAGCAAAGAACACAACCTATAGCAATTCTCACTGAATGCTTTGAAGTGATTTCCTTTATATTATTTTTAAAAAGTACAAAAATAAAAATTCTACAATAGAACTGACGTTTAGTTAATTCATATTTAGCATTGCATTCCTGGGATTATCTATCAAGTTGCATTTTTTGTATCAGTTGTAGAATTAAAATAAAAATAAGAAATCATATTTCCTTTAGTATTATAGGGTATATATTGATAATTTATACAGATTTCATCTTTTAAAAATTATGGTTATAAAGTAACACTATTCTAGTTTTTTTTTTTTTTTTTTTTTTTTTTTTTTAAACAAGAGAATAAAGAGCTTAGATAAAGCATTATTTGTGCTTTGTTAAATTTCTGGGTAGAGATTTTTACCAGCCAAGAAAATAAGCCTAAAAGTGTAGGATGAAAAATAATAAGATGGATTTAATAAGAATGTTGCCTTAAGTCAAATGAAAAAAAAGAAATAATTTTCCTGAATTTCCTTTTAATGTTTACTGATTTAAAAGTTTCCACATATTAATTCAAATATTAATAGGAGGCATATTTTTTTAAATTGGTGTACTTTGCTTTCCTCCTAATATAAGACTCTCAGGTAGGGAAATGGGAACAAGTAACTTTAGCCAAAGGTGTCATTGGTATTCGTTGGTGAGAATCATGGACACTTTTTGGGCTATGTACAAAGTTCCTACATCTTTGAGTATAATTTTCAAGGCTGATATAAGAAAATGCATTTCTTACATGTCAGATTAAAATAATTACTTTGACTGTAAATCATAAAATAATACATGAGATGCATAGATAAGTCTGTTATAAATATTTGAAGTTCTCATTTTATTTAGTTTTCTTCCAAATAAAATATATTTAATATTTATTTTATTTGTTCATATAGTTTCAGAAATGTTAATTTTAAGTAGTAAATGATATTGGAGAGTATGCAATTTTTGTAGATATTGTGCCTAAAATACATAGAGGTAATCAGATAAATTGTAAAAAAGACTTTGAAAATCTGTGAACATCAGTTAATTAGAGCTACTATTGATTTACAAATGGTTGTTGGCATCATACTTGCTGTTGTTGAATTGTTATTTGTGTTCCAAGCCGCAAGCCACTTATCATCTCATCATGTAAGATGTGTAATCAACAGATTAAATGAATAAGCCCATCTGGCATAATGGCACAATATCTTAAAATGTATGTGAAAGTTTAGTATATATAGACCATAAATGTTTTTGTAGAAATGGGCAAGCTATGCTTTTATTTTTGACACTGATGTCTCTTTAAAGAAAGATGTAATGTCTCATTCTTTGAGAATTGGGAATTTTCCACTTTACTTAAGCTATCTGCCAGCTTTAATTACGCAGACTGACAGTCTACATATTTTTAGCCATGATGTGATACTTTGAACATTTTCTGACATGGCCCACAATCAGGGCATCATTACTCTCCTTATTGTTGGCTAATTTCACAACAGTGAAAATTCTGGGTAAACATTTCAGAGGAGCAATCTGGGTTTCCAGATAGGTTTAAAAATATCCAGGGATAATGATTAGAACCAAAAAAAAAATTGTTTTATAAAACATATTCTTAAAGGCAGATTTGGGTGTACTTTATCCAACTGGTTGGAGTTCAGGGCTATTTGGATTAATATGCATGATACATATTCTGCAGATTAAGCTAAACCGCCTGGGAAATGGATGGCCAATGAACCACTTTATCTGTACTCTGCAGGTACCTTGAGTAGTTTGCCACCTGCAACATAATTATCATTCTATTTTGTTGTAGGCAGTGCTACACTACAGTGGCTAAAATCATTTTCATTTCCTCCCAGAATTTCCCACAGAGAAATACAAGGTAATGCAGCCTATTTTAAAACAATTTTGCTTCCCTGTATTTAAGCAATAAAATGTAACCATAATTCAGAAACAGCTAATATACTCTTCAACAGAAAATAGAACACTCATTGTCCATGATGAGGAAAAGGAACAAAATAAGGGCTCCTTGATATTTTGTTAATAAAACTGATTTGGTGACTTGCCAAATTAAAATCACTTATACTAAGATGTTTGACTTCTTAAGACATGTTTTGATGTTTGTTTGTTTGTTTTTTTCTACACACTGAAATGAAATGTTGGGCTGAGGCAATTGGGAAAATATGGAAAAGTACGTCTCAGTTTAGTGAATTAGACATTTTGGGAAAATGCATATACACATGAATTTATATAAAAATATGTACATAAGCATATGCAAGTATTTTATATGTATTCAAATTTGGCTTAAGTGTTTTGGATAATTCCGTTATGTTATTTACTTATTTATTTTGAGACAGAGTCTCTCTCTGTTGCCCAGGCTAGAGTGCAATGGCTGATCTCAGCTCACTACAACCTCTGGCTCCCGGGTTCAAGTGATTCTCTTGCCTCAGCCTCCTGAGTAGCTGGGATTACAGGTGTGTGCTACCGTGCCTGGCTAATTTTTGTATTTTTAGTAGAGACAGGGTTTTACAATGTTGGTCAGGCTGATCTCAAACTCCCGACCTCAGGTGATCCGCCCGCCTCCGCCTCTCAAAGTGCAGGGATTACAGGCATGAGCCACCGCGCCCAGCCCCATTATATTTTTAAAAGTATACTTACATATCATCAACTTGAATCCCTGACAATTTGGTCGGCACCAAAATCTTTAGAATTTATGAAAATGTTACATTATAAGGCAAAAAACTTTTACAGTTTTATTTAAGGTTATGGATTTTCAAATAGGGAGACAGCCCTGGATAATCTCACCAGGTCAAGTGTAATCACACAAACCCTTAAATGTAGATAAGATCAAAGAGATGAGGGAGCAGAATAAATCAATGATATTCAAAGCATGAGAGGGGCCATGTGGAAATCACGAGAAGGGATATAGACAGCATTTAGGAGAAAAGACAAACTTCCGACTCACAGCCAGTGAGGAAATGGAAACTTCATTGCTCCGAGCAAGGGAATGGATTTAGCCAGCAACATCAATGAATTTGGAAGCAGATTATTCCCTAGAGCCTCCATTAAGGAAGGCAGCCCTGCCAAAATCTTGATTTCAGATTTATGAAGCCTATGCCAAACATAACTTCTGATGTACAAAGTCTGTGAGATAATACATTTGTGTTATATGTCATTAAATTTTTTGTAACTTGTTATTCAGCAACAGAAAACGAACATATGTATAAGACAGTTGAACTGTCTACACCTGACAGGTGAACTGAACTAGAATTCAGTTACTCTGCTTTATTTAGCTAATTTTCCTGTTAATAGCCCCTCACAGGGGTAATCTAGTTTATGTGATAATACTAACTGTAGGAATATGGCCCAAATGGAAGAATGTTTATAGTCATTACTGTTTCTCCCTCTCTGTGAATTCCTCACTCGTCCTATACTAGACCATTATAGGATGCTATAGTGCTACCTCCCCTTGCTTAATTATTTTGTTCAAGTTCTAGAAAATCTATAGGCTTACCTCATTTTACTGTGTTTCACTTTATTGTGCTTCATAGATAATGTTTCTACAAACTGAACGTTATGGCAACCCTGCATCAAACACGCCTTTTGGTGCCATTTTCCAACAAGTTCTTTTTTTGTTTCTCTGTGTCAACATTTTTTAGCAATAAAATATTTTAAAGTAAGCTTTGTACATTGTTTTTTAAACAAGATGCAATTGCATACTAAATAGACTATAATATAGTGGAAACATAATTTTATATCCACTGACAAACCTAATAAATCATGTGAGTCACTTTAGTGCAATACTTACTTTATTACAGTGGTCTGAAAACAAACTCTTCATATCTCTGAGGTAGGCCTGTGTATATATTTTTTTTTCAGAATGAGTAAAGACTAATCCTCCTTCCCTCTCCCCTCCCCAACAACAAAAGTAATGATAGTGATAGCAACACAATCAACAAACCTAATTCAAAATAAAATTCAATAAATAACTCATGCATTATACAAAAATGTTTAAATTTTACTTTAATAACAGTCTAATGACAGACTGGATAACCATGTTAATATGTGATTTCCAGTCTTCATTTTTAAAAAGTCTTTTTAACATTGAGAATAGTGATGTTAGATAAAGCCCATGATGGTTAATTTTATATGTCAACTTAATTGGGTTTAGGGATGCCCAGATAGCTGATAAATCCTTATATCTGCATGTGTCTGTGAGGGTGCTTCCAAAAGGGATTAGCATTTCAATCAGTAGACTGAGTAATGATTCACTCTCACAAGTGTGGGCCAGCATCGTTCAATTTTTGAGGACCCAGATAGAACAAATTGATAGAAGAAGGATGAATTCTTTCTTTCTCCTTGAGTTGGGCCATCCATCTTCTCCTGCTCTCAGCCATTAGAGCTCCTGGTTCTGTGGCCTTTGGTCTCTAACTCATACCAGGGTCCCCAGCTGCTGGTTCTCAGCCATTCTGCCTTGGACTGGAAATATGCCATTGTCTCCCTTGTTCTCAGACCTTCAGTCTCAGACTAAATTGTACTACTGTACTACTGACTTTCTTGGTTCTCCAACTTGCAGATGGCAATGGTACTTTTGGCCTCCATAACAGTCTGAGCCAATCCCCCAAATATATATATATATATATATATACACACACACACACACACACACACACACACACACACACACATATATATGTGTGTGTGTGTATATATATTTGCTAATGAAGTTGGTTCTTGAGTGAACAAATTTTAAAGATGAATTGTATAAATTGGTTTTAGGGTATCTGAAATTTACTCTTGATGTAGTTTGAATATTTGTTCCCTCCAAGTCTCATAGTAAAATGAGAGTCCCAGTGGTGGAGGTGGAGCCTGGTAGGAGGTATTTGGTTCATGGGGGCAGGTCCTTCATAAATGACTTGGTGCCATCCCAGCAGTAATGAGTGAATTATTGCTCTATTAGCTACTGCTAGATCTGGTTGTTAAAAAGAGTCCATCACCTCTCTCCTCCTTCTTCCTTCCGCCTTCACCTTCCACCCTGAGTGGAAGCTTCCTGAAGCCCTCACCAGAAGCAGACATTGATGCCATGCTTCCTGTATAGCATGCAGAAACATGAGTCAAATAAAACTTTCTTCTTTACAAATTACCCAGCCTCAGGTATTCCTTTATAGCAATACAACTCTTTATTAGATTGTAAGATGTTAATTGCTTCACGCCTGTAATTCCAGCACTTTGGGAGGCGGAGGCAGGCGAAATCACGAGGTCAGGAGATCGAGACCATCCTGGCTAACACAGTGAAATCTTGTGTCTACTAAAAATACAAAAATTAGCTGGGCGTGGTGGCAGGTGCCTGTAGTCCCAGCTACCCGGAGGCTGAGGCAGGAGAATGGCGTGAACCCGGGAGGCAGAGCTTGCAGTGAGCCGAGATTGCGCCACTGCACTCCAGTCTGGGCAACAGAGTGAAACTCTGCCTCAAAAAAAAAAAAAAAAAAAAAAAAATATATATATATATATATATATATAAATTGTGTGTATATATATTTTTATATATATTATATATAAATGTATATATTTATATATACAATTAGCATATATATGTTAATTGCTATATTCCAGTAATAAAGAGAGGAATAATAGTTTGTGGTGTGAACTATTAACAGAGATAGGCATAATATATGCCTTGAATACTCCTAGTCAACTACTTATAAAAAACAAGGAGCTAATTAACTCTGTATATGATACTTTCAAATATTTTTGAAGAACTAAGGAATACAGTGACATTGGTTGGTTGTTCCTAACTTTGGGGGACAAAAGGGATGAAAGAATAATATAAGTCCAGGGATTCAATTCTCAGCTCAAGCACTCCATAAATAATCTGAGAGCTTGTAGGTCTGTTCTGCAGGAAAGGCTTATCTCTTGTAGCAACGAGGCTGAAATTGTGGAAAATCAGCACAAGACATTATTCTGGAATTTCCTGAATTACAAAGCAAATTGAACTACCAGCTTCAAATAAGTCTATTATTTAAATGAGTGTGATGATTGGGAAAGAATAGGATCTTGTGAGTTGTGGTGGGGAGATGTCAGGGAACTCTAATGAAAGTGAGGACATTAAACACCTAAATTGTGAAAAGTCTCCTTTGATAGTGGAAGAGTTCTTCCCACTTCCAGCAAAAGTGGCCTCTCCATCTCCAGTGGAAGTAGCCTTTCCAACCTCTATCATTTCCCTGCTTGAGTGAAATTAGTCTTTCCACCTTTGAAGGGATTAGCCCCAACCAACTGTGAAAACAGTATTGGCCTTCCTTGAGGCAGCTGCAATGCAAGACAATGCTGATTGTCCCATTTCTACTGTCCCTCTTTGCTTCTAGATATGTAAGTATACTTAACTTCAACCAGGCCATTCTAGGAGAGGTAAAAGTGTGAGTCATGAGGAGATGCACAACACTCTAAAATAACTACTTGAGTTTTCTAATTTATGCAAGCAGAAATCTGGAAAATAAGTGTAGGACTGGATATTAAGAATGTGGGATAATGGCAGATGTAATAAGAAGCTGTATCAGGCTGAATTGATTGATATGAGTCCTCAAGCAGAGATATTGCATTTAATAGTGCAGCTTGGGAAAATAGAAAGGGATCTAATAGTTTGGTTGGTTGGCTAAAACATGGATCAAAGATGGCCCAGTGTGAGCAATTTGCAGATGCCTGATCACATTGGGTTTAATGTAAAGGAAGAAATTCAAAGGCTTCTGATGATTGGAATGTTCGAGGGTCCAGAAGACATAACTTTCATCAACACTTTGATAAATAAATTTGTAAGAGGAGCTCCTGCATCCTTGAAGTTCTCAATGATGACTTTTCCCTATAGGCCAGATGTTACAGTAAAAATTGCAGGCACTGAATTTGAAAACCGAAATGCAATGAGAGCAATTGGATAACAGGATGAGTAAAGTGGCAGTATTGAGCCACCAAAGACAAGGTGTGAGTAGTTATGTAAAGGACAGTAGAGTCAAAGCAGCCATCAGACTTATGGCTCAAGCAGACTTATGACATTGGTTATTAAATCATGATGTTCTTAGAAATGAAATGGATAGGTTGCCTATTCACTCTGATGGTAGTTTCTTTTGCTGTGCAGAAGCTCTTTAGTTTAATTAGATCCCATTTGTCAATTATGGTTTTTGTTGCTGTTGCTTTTGGTGTTTTAGACATGAAGTCCTTGCCCATGCCTATGTCCTGAATGGTATTACCTAGGTTTTCTTCTAGGGTTTTTATGGTATTAGGTCTAACATTTAAGTCTCTAATCCATCTTGAATTAATTTTCATATAAGGAGTAAGGAAAGGATCCAGTTTCAGCTTTCTACTTATGGCTAGCCAATTTTCCCAGCACCGTTTATTAAATAGGGAATCCTTTCCCCATTTCTTGTTTTTCTGAAGTTTGTCAAAGATCAGATGGCTGTAGATGTGTGGTATTATTTCTGAGGACTCTGTTCTGTTCCATTGGTCTATATCTCTGTTTTGGTACCAGTACCATGCTGTTTTGGTTACTGAATGGGAGAAAATTTTTGCAATCTACTCATCTGACAAAGGGCTAATATCCAGAACCTACAAAGAACTCAAACAAATTTACATGAAAAAAACAAACAAACAAACAAACAACCCCATCAAAAAGTGGGCAAAGGATATGAACAGACAGTTCTCAAAAGAAGACATTCATACAGCCAACAGGCACATGAAAAAATGCTCATCATCACTGGCCATCAGATAAATGCAAATCAAAACCACAATGAGATACCATCTCACACCAGTTAGAATGGCAATCATTCAAAAGTCAGGAAACAACAGGTGCTGGAGAGGATGTGGAGAAATAGGAACACTTTTACACTGTTGGTTGGATTGTAAACTAGTTCAACCATTATGAAAAACAGTATGGCGATTCCTCAAGGATCTAGAACTAGATGTACCATATGACCCAGCCATCCCATTACTGGGTATATACCCAAAGGATTCTAAGTCATGTTGCTATAAAGACACATGAACACGTATGTTCATTGTGGCACTATTCACAATAGCAAAGACTTGGAATCAACCCAAATGTCCATCAGTGACAGACTGGATTAAGAAAATGTGGCACATATACACCATGGAATACTATGCAGCCATAAAAAAGGATGAGCTTGTGTCCTTTGTAGGGACATGGATGCAGCTGGAAACCATCATTCTCAGCAAACTATCACAAGAACAGAAAACCAAACACCGCATGTTCTCACTCATAGGTGGGAACTGAACAATGAGATCACTTGGACTCGGGAAGGGGAACATCACACACCGGGGCCTATCACGGGGAGGGGGGAGGGGGGAGGGATTGCACTGGGAGTTATACCTGATGTAAATGACGAGTTGATGGGTGCTGACGAGTTGATGGGTGCAGCACGCCAACATGGCACAGGTATATATATGTAACAAACCTGCATGTTATCCACATATACCCTAGAACTTAAAGTAAAATAATAAAAAAAAAGAAATGAAATAGATAGAAAGCCTATTAAATTTTTAATTGATTCATATAAGCAAAAGAGTTCCAGGTGATGTGAACAAAAATAAAACTCAAATTATAAAACCAGAGAGTCATGGCCACTCAGTGGCTAGATTTAAGCCAATCTGTAGACACAGAATATCTTCTTTTTTTTTTTTTTTTTTCTCACTGCCTATTTGATCAGGTCTGTATTCAAAATAAGCTGTAAAAATGATTTGACTTTTATAGAATAAGCAAATTTAAGAGTTTATGCAGCAGATTTCTTTTGTTTTGTGGTAGGTTATTTTTCTGCTGGCTACTTTGCAAGTGCCACTTTATTGGTAACTGCTTCCTTTTTCCCCATCATAGGTTTCTTATTCTTCTTAACAAAAACAGCCTTCTTTATTTTCTTCCCTAGCACAAGCTTCTTGCCTGCAACACCCTTCTCATCTGATTTGGCCTCTAGCATTGCCACTGCTGCTGCTGCTGTCACCTTATCCACTCAAAACTCATGATTCCTGGTCTGGTAAAGAAATGTGTTCCAGTGCTTGGTTTAGCTTCAATATGATTCTCATATTTTTTTTCAGTGGGTTCTTCTTCAAGACTCTGTGATGAATCATCTTGCATGGTATCCCAAGGGCTTTTTGGATCTCTGGGCTTTTCTAGATTCTGCTAAGGTCTGCGTTGATCATCCTGTGCATGGGAAGATTATGCTACTCTTCAAAGAAGCTTTGCACCAAGTGTCATACAATTCATTTGTCTTCTGGAAAGCATTCCAGAAGACAAATTCTCAGCTCTGTATGTCCAAATAAAGAACTGTGTCACATGCCAGAATGTCTTGAATAAAATAAAAGGGAGTCTGGGGTCACCTTGGGGAATAATTTTGGTACACTATGAAATAATTATACTTTTAATCTTCTACTCAGGCTTTCCCAAAGGAACTTACATCCTTTTACCAGGGTAACTGTGCATTTGAGGGAAAGGAAATAATGTGATTTTTCAAGACCACTGGACACAGACTCTGAAATGACATCAATTCCAAGAGACTCAAAACATCACTTAGCCCTCCAGTGAGAGTATAGGATAATGAAGGTCAAGTGATTAATGGAATTTTGTTTCAGGCCCAATTCATTCACAGTGGGTCCAGTGAGTCCACATATCCATCCTGTGGTTATTTCCTCAGTTCCAAAATGCATAATTGGAATAGACATACTTAGCAGCTGGCAGAATTCCTACATAGCTTTCCTGACTTACAGAACAAGGGGTATTATATTGGGAACGTCCAAATGGAAGCCATTAGAATGATTCTACTTAGAAAAATAGTACATCAAAAGCAATATTGCATTTCTGGAAGGATTACAAAGATTAGTGCCACCATTTAGGACTTGAAAGATGCAGGGTGCTGATTCCTCACATCCCCATTCATCTCTCCTATATGGCTTATGCAGAAGACTGATGGATATTGGAGAATTACAGTGGGGTTTTGAAAGCTTCACCAAGTGGCAACTCCAACTGCAGCTGCTGTACAAGAGGTAAATTTACTGTTTGAGCAAACCAACACATCTTTAGGTACCTGGTATATGCAAGCTGTTGACCTGAAATATTTTTTATCTCTATCCCTGTTAATAAGTCCACCAGAAGCAGTTTGCAATCTGCTGGCAAGGCCCCAGGACACCTTCACTGTCCTGTCTCAGGAGTATATCAGCTCTTTAGTTCTGTGTCATAATTTAGTTCACAGAAATCTTGAACACTTCATCTTTCCACAAGATATTTCTCTGGTCCATTACACTGATGAACATCACGCTGATTAGATGTAGTGAGTGAGAAGTAGCAACTACTCTGAACTTACTGGTAAAATATTTGCATCAGAGAAAAAGAAATAAATGTGACTGAAATTATAGACCTTTTCAACTCAGTAAGATTTCTAGGAGTCCAGTGTTGTTGAGATATCCTTTACAAGTTTTTGGATTGCATCTGCTCCCTCCTACAACCAAGAAAATCACACAATGCCTAGTGTCCTAATTAGATTTTTGAGACAACATATTCTCATTTGGTGTGTTATTTCTGCCCATTAAGGGAGTGACCTGAAAAGTTACTAATTTTGAGTGGGGCTCAGTACAAGAGGAGGCTCTGCAACAAGTCCAGGCTACTGTGCAAGTTGTTCTACCGCTTCTGCCATATGATTACACAGATTCAATGGTGCTAATGTGTCAATGCCAGATGGGAATGCAGTTTGAGGCCTTCCTCAGGTCCCTATAGGTGAATCACAGCATAACTATTTAGGATTTTGGAGCAAGGCACTACTATGATTCCCAGATATCTACTCTCCTTCTGAGAGACAGCCCTCGGTCTGCTATTGTACATTAATATAAACTGAACACAAAACCATGGGTCACCATATTACCATGTGACTTGAGCTGCCTATCATGGACTGGCTGTTTTAGGATTCACCAAGCCATAAAGCTAGACATACACAGCAATACTCCATCATCAAATGGAATTGATATAAACACGATCAGGCCCTAGAAGGCCCTAAAGACACAAGTACATTCTATGAAGAGGGGCCAAATGCCTATGTTTCCCAATCTTGAAACATTACTTTCTGTCTCCTCATCTTCACTTATAGCCTCATGGGTTATTCCCTCTGGCCAGTTGAGAGAGGAAGAGAAGACTTGGGTATGGTTTACAAATTGTTCTGCATGACATGCAGGTACCAACAAAAAGTGAATAGCTGTAGCATTACAGCCTCTCTCTAGAACATCCTTGAAAGACTGTGGTAAAGGAAAATCTTCCCAGTGGGCAGTATTTCAGGTAATGCACCTGGTTGTGCACTTTGTCTGGAAGAAGAAATGGCCAGATGTGCAATTGTATACATAGCCCTGGGGTATAAAAACCAGGGAAGACTACTTTCCGGGGTCTCTCAGCTGAGATACAAGTGGGGAATTCATAGATGAGACTCTGTTCACCCCAGGCAGTTTTCCTGAGCTTTCGGGGACTGGCTAGCAATGAATGCTAGGCTTCTGTTGCCCTTGCTGCCATCTGTAAGTAATAAACATGCCTATTTTAGTTTATTTTATTTTAATAGTTTTGAGGGAACATGTGGTTTTTGGTTACATGGATAAGTTCCTTAGTGGTGATTTCTGAGATTTTAGTGTGCCCATCCCTCGAGCAGTATACACTGTCCCTAATGTGTAGTCTTTTATTCCTCACCCCCGCTCACCTTCCCCATGAGTCCCCAAAGTCCATTATATATTTCTTATGCCATTGCATCCTCATAGCTTAGCTCCCACTTACAAATGAGAACACAAGATATTTGGTTTTCCATTCCTGAGTTACTTCACTTATAATAATGGTTTCCAACTCCATCCAGGTTGTTGGGAATGCCATTATTTCATTCATTTTTATGGTTGAGTAGTATTTCATGGTGTGTGTGTGTGTGTGTGTGTGTGTGTGTGTGTATAATTTTCTTCACCCACTTACTGGTTGATGGGCATTTAAATTGGTTCCATAGTTGTGCAATTGCAAATTGTGCTTCTGTAAACAGGCATGTGCAAGTGTCTTTTCATATAATGTCTTATTTTCCTCTGGATAGATAACCAGTAGTGGGAAGGCTGAATCAAATGGTAGATCTACTTTTAGTTCTTTAGGGAATATCCATACTGTTTTCCATAGTGGTTGTGCTAGATTACATTACCTTCGAGGAGGATAAAATTGTTTTCTTTTCACCACATCCACACCTACATCTGCTATTCTTTGGATTTTTAATGAAGGTCATTCTTGCAGGAGTAAAGTGGTGTCTCTTTGTGGTTTTAATTTGCATTTCCCTGATAGTAACGTGGAACATTGTTTCATAGGTTTGTTTGGCCATTTGTATATCTTGTTTTGTCTATTCATGTCCTTTGCTTACTTTTTGATGGGATTATTAGTTTTTATCTTGCTGATATTTTTGAGTTCCTAGTAAATTATGAATATTAGACTTTTGTTGTATGTATAGTTTGTAAATATTTTCTCCCATACTGTGGGTTGTCTTTTTATTGTGTTGATTTTTTACTTTGCTGTGCAGAAGCTTTTTAGTTTAATTAGGTCCCACCTATTTATTGTTATTTTTGTTGCATTTGCTTTTGGGTATTTGGTCACCAACTCTCTGCCTAAGCCAATATCTAGAAGAGTTTTTTTCTAGTGTTGTCTTCTATAATTTTTATGGCTTCAGGTATTATATTTAACTATTTGATTCATCTTAAGTTGATTTTTGTATACTTTGAGAAATGAGTATTCAGTTTTATTCTTCTATATGTGAATTGCAATTTTTTCCAGCACCATTTGTTGAACAGGGTGTCCATTCCCCACTTTATGTTTTTGTTTGCTTTGTTGAAGATCAGTTGACTCTAAGTACTTGGCTTTATTCTGGGTTCTCTATTCTTTACCATTGGTCTATATGCCTGTTTTCATACCAGCACCATGGTAAGTATAGCCTTGTAATATAGTTTGAAGTCACGTAATGTGATGCCTCCAGATTTTTTTTTATTTTGCTTAGACTTGCTTTTCCTACACAAGCTCTTTTTTGGTTCCATATGAGTTTTAGGATTATTTTTTCTAGTTCTGTGAAGAATGATGATGAGAATTGTATTGAATCTATAGATTGCTTTTGGCAGTATGGTCATTTTCACAATATTGACTCTACCTATCCTTAAGCATGGGATGTGTTTCCATTTGTTTCTGTCATCTATGATTTATTTTTCAGCAGTGTTTTCTAGTTTTCATTGTAGATATCTTTCACCTCCTTGGTTAGGAATATTCCTAAGTATTGTTTGTTTGTTTGCCTGCTTGCAACTGTTGTAAAAGGGATCGAGTTCTTGATTTGGTTCTCGGGTTGGTAATTGTTGGTTTACAGGAGTGCTAATGATTTGTGGTATATTTCATTTTGTATTCTGAAAGTTTATGTAATTTATTTATCAAATCTAGGAGGTTTTCAGATGAGTATTTAGGATTTTCTAGGTATACAATCACATCATTAGTGGACAGCAACAGTTTGATTTCCTCTTTATTGATTTAGATGCCCTTTATTTTTTTCTCTTATCTGATTGCTCTGGCTAGGACTTCCAGTACTATGTTGAATAAAAGTGGTAAAAGTGGGCATCCTTGTGTTGTTCTAATTCTCAGGGAGAATAGTTTCAACTTTTCCCCATTTAGTGTAATGTTGGCTCTGGGTTTGTCATAGATGGCTTTTATTACCTTGAAGTACGTCTCTTCTATGCCAAGTTTTCTGAGGGCTTTAAACATAAAGTGATGCTGGATTTTGTCAAATGCATTTTTCTACATCTATTGAGATGATCATGTGACTTTTTGTTTTTAATTCTGTCTATATGATGTATGACATTTATTCACTTGCATATTTTAAGCTATCCCTGCATTGCTTATATGAAATATACTTGATCATGGTATATTATATTTTGATATGCTGCTGGATTCAGTTAACTAGTATTTTCTCGAGGATTTTGCCATCTATGTCCATCATGAATATTGGTCTGTAGTTTTCTTTTTTTATGTCCTTCCTTGGTTTTGGTATTAGGGTTATACTCTCTTCATAGAATGATTTAAGGAGGATTCCATCGTTCTCTAACTTTTGGAATAGTTTTAGTAAGAATGGTACCAATTCTTCTTTGAGTGTCTGTTAGAATTCAGCTGTGAATCCATGTGGTCTTGGATGTCTTCTGTTGTTGTTGGCAATTTTTAAAATGACTATTTAAATCTTGCTACTTGTATTGGTCTGTTCAGAGTTTCTATTTCTTCCTGATTTAATCTAGGAGGACTGTATATTTCTAGGAATTTAACTATCTCCTCTAGAGTTTTTAGTTTGTGTGTATAAATCTGTTCATAGTAGCTTTGAATGATCTTTTGTATTTCTGTGATATTGGTTGTAATATCTCTCCTGTTTTGTTTCAAATTGAGTTTATTTGGATCTTCTTTCTTCTTTTCTTGGTTAATCTAGCTAATGGTCTATCAGCTTTATCTTTTCAAAACACCAGCTTTTTATTGTGTTTATATTTTGTATTTTTTGTTTGTTTGTTTGTTTCAATTTTGTTTAGTTCTGCTCTGATCTTGGTTATTTCTTTTCTTCTTCCAGGTTTGAATTTTGTTTGTCCTTGTTACTTTGGTTCTTTGAAGTGTGACCTTAGATGATCTATTTATGTTCTTCCACACTTTTTGATGTAGTCATTTCATACTATGACATGTCCTCTTAGCACTGTTTTGCTGTATCACAGAGGTTTTGACAAGTTATATTACTATTATCATTCAGTTCAAATAATTTTTAATTTCCATCTTGATTTCAATGTTGACACAAAGATCACTCAAGGGAGATTAATTTCTAAGTATTATATTGTTTTGAAGGTTCCTTTTGTAGTTAATTTCCTGTTTAATTCCACTGTGTTCTGAGAGGATACTTCATATAATTTCAGTTTTCTTAAATGTATTGAGGTGTGTTTTGTGACCTATTATATGGTCTATCTTGGAAAATTTTCCCTGTGCTCATGAAAAAAATGTATATTCTGCAGTTGTTGGGTAGAATATTCTGTAAATATCTGTTAAATCCATTTGTTCTAGAGTATAGTTTAAGTCCGTCATTTCTTTATTGACTTTCTGTCTTGATGACCTGACTAGTGCTGTCAGTGGAATATTGAAGACCCCACTATTATTGTGTTGCCATCTATCTCATTTCTTTTGTCTAGTAGTAATTGTTATATACATTTGGGATCTTCAGTGTTAGATGTGTATATATTTAGAATTATTATACTTTCCTGTAAGACTAATAATTTTGTCATTATATACTGTCCCTCTTCATCATTTTATTTTTACTGTGTTGCTTTAAAGTCTGTTTTTCCATGAAATAAGAATAGCTATTCCTGCTTGCTTTTGATTTCCATTTGTGTGAAATATCTTTTTCTATGCCTTTACCTTAAGTTTCTGTGAGTCCTTATATGTTAGGTAAATCTCTTGACCACAGAATTTACTTGGTTAGTGGAAGTTTATTCATTCTGCCATTCTGTGTCTAATTTAAGTGGAGCATTTGGGCTATTTACATTCAACTTTCATAGTGAGATGTGAGGTACTATTCTATTTATCATGCGAATTGTTGCCTAAATACTTTGTCATTTTTCATTGTATTTTTTGTAGGTCCTGTGAGATATATGCTTTATGAAGGCTCTGTTTTGGTGTATTTTGAGGTTTTATTTCAAGATGTAGAACTCCTTTTAGCATTTATGTAGTGCTGGCTTGGTAATGGTGAATGTGTTCAGCATTTACCTGAAAAAGACTTTATCTCTCCATTTATGAAGTCTAGTTTTGCTGAATATAAAATTCTTGGCTGATAATTATTTTGTTTCAGGAGAGGCTAAAGATAGGATCTAAATCCCTTCTCACTTGTAAGCTTCCTGCTGAGAAATCTGCTGATAACCTGATAGATTTTCCTTTATAGGTTACCTGATGATTTTGTCTCATGACTCTTAGGATTCTTTCCTTTGTCTTGACTTTAGATAACCTGGTGACTATATGCATACATGATGATCTTTTTACAATTAATTTCCTAGGTGTTCTTTGAGATTCTTGTATTTGGATGTCTAGATTTCTAGTAAAGTCAGGGAAGTTTTCTTCAGTTAGTCTCTGAAATCAGTTTTCCAAACTTCTGGATTCCTCTTCTTCCTTAAGAATACAAATTATTCTCAGGTTTAGCCGTTTAACATAATCCTGAATTTCTTGAAAGCTTTGTGCATTCTTTAATTCTTTTTTCTTTGTATTTGTCTGATTGGGTTAATTTGAAAGCCTTGTCTTCGAGCTCTGAAGTTCTTTCTTTTAATACTTGTCTTAGAGTATTTTTGAAACTTTCCAGTGCATTTTGTATTTTTCTAAGTGTGTCTTTCATTTCCAGAAGTTGTAATTGTTTTTTCTTTATAATATCAATTTCTCTGGAAGATTTTTCATCCATATCCTGTATTATTCTTTTTAATTTCTTTACTTTTTTTTTTCACCTTTCTCTGGTATCTCCTTCAGTAGCCTAATAATCAATCTTCTGAATTTTTTATCTGGCAATTTAGAGATTTCTTGTTGGTTTGGATCCATTGCTGGGGAGCTAGTATGATCTTTTGGGGCTGTGATAGAACCTCGTTTTGTCATATGGCCAGAATTAGTTTTCTAGTTCCTTCTCATTTGAGTAGATTATTTCAGTGCAAAAGGACTGGAACTCAAGGCCTGCTGTTCAGTTTCTTTTGTCCCATGGGGTGATTCCTAGATGTTGTGCTCTTCCCCTTCCCCTAGGAGTGGGGCTTTCTGAGAGCTGGACTGCCGTGATTGTTATTGGGTCTAGTCACCAAGTGGGGCTACTCAGTTCTGGGCTGGTGCTAGAGAATGTCTGAAAAGAGTCTTGTGATGTAATCTGTCTTCAGGTCTTCCAGCCATGGATACCAGCACCTACTCTGGTGGAGGTGGCAGGAGATTGAAGTAGACTCTGTGATAGTCCTTGCTAGTAGATACGTTTAGTGTGCTGGCTTTCTCAAATGCTGGTTATGCTACCAGTGAAGTTGTCATGTGGACACACTCAGAACCTCTGGTTAGACAGAATGTTGCAGACAGTGGAATTAGCCATTGTTTCCTCCTTCCTGGGAGCAGAGTTATTCTGTCATGAGTTGTCGTAATGGCCTGAGTCATTTGGCCTCCAACCAGATGTGGCACTTTCAAAAGAACACCAGCTGCAGTGGTTGTAGGGGAATATAAGCTTGCCTTAAGCTGTCCAGGGGAAGTATTCTGGTTTCTCAGGTGATGGGTGGGGCCGTAAAGCTCTCAATAATTTATGGCTTTTGTGTTTGAGTACCAGGGTGGGTAGAGAAATACCATCAGATGAGGGCAGATTAGGGCTGATCAGGGCTCAGACTCTCCTTGGGCGGGGCTTGCTATGGCCACTGCTGGGGGTGGGGGTTAGGAAAACAAATTAAGACATAAATAGAATATATGTATTTTAGATGTTTTTAGGTATTATGGACAAAAGTAAATATAGAGATTCAGGTAGGTCCAGAGAGTTTTCTTATCTTCTATAGTGATAGGGAGTTAGAATTTGGAGGCCAGAAATGACTTAGGAGTTACATAAATACATTTTGGAATTGATATAAACATGGACTAAAGCCATAATGACATTCATCATCCTGATTAAAAATTAAATGTTGGCCATCAGATTGCTAGTGTTGTTAGAGATAAAGGGATTAAGGTCTAGACAGAAGCATATAGATTTAGTAATCTAGTATGAGTCTAAGCTTTCCATATATTCAGACCTTAAAGACTCTTAGAATCATTTTTTTTGTGCATAACCTCACAATGACAGAGAGCTTTGCAGATCAGTGGTTTAAATTTAAGTTTGATGAAGATACACACACACATACACACACCTTTCCTTCTTATGTATACACATAATTATATATGTATAATTCATATACATATTATATGTATACGAATACTACATTTGTCTGTATTTCCTGCTTGGCTAATATCCTTGGGTCTCTTTAACTGAATTTGCATTTTTCCAGCATCAACATTTGGAAATGTTCAGTTCTGAGATGTTTGGTAATTTTTTCTGTCTTTAATTGTATTAGCAGGTGTTTATATATTGATATGCTTGGTAAATTTATTTCAACAATGCGTCAATGTTTAACATTTTTGAAGATATATTAGGCACCACTAATCATTCATATTTAAAAAAAAGCTAATCTCATGTGATGTTATCAATATAAATATGTTTATTCAGGTGAAAACTAGATTAGCATGTAAGTTCTTTTAATTAATAAATTAGCAAACACAAAGTAAATTTACATCTTACACCTCTGAAAAATTTCTTCTGGCATCAGATGTAAGATATGTTTGGATTTTAGTAATATTGAAATATAAAAACAATGCCCCTTTCATATGCCCTCTCTATAAGATTATCATCATTGGGTAAGTTCACACTTATGCCTAGTTGTGCTAGCAGCACATGTGACTTAAAAAGCAGATGCCACTGATGACTTCATCTCATCAACTTCTTTTCAGTGATTAATTACAGCATCTGTGAATGTGTATTTGGAATGGGTCTGACCCATGTTAGACTTTCTCTGTTTTCAAGAAATTAGTCAATTCTCATTTCATTTCTAAAGATAGATACACTGATAAGCCCAAGTCAAATTAATTGTCAAGGTAATCACTTATTTTTATCTACTCAGATAATCTCTTTTTACGTCCTGTGATTCACCTATCTGATGTAACCCCTTCCATGTAGGAGGTAAACTTCTGACATTCAATTATTATTTTCTAATGTTAATATTGCTATGTATTCCTTATTAGAAACAGATCTATTTCAAATAAAAGTAAAGAGAGTTATCTCTTAGCACCAAATATAATATATACATTATCAGCATTTTATGAACTTTATGCATAATTATATTACCTGTATGAGAACAAGTAATGTAAATCAACATCTAAATTAATATTTAACCAATGTGGCTTAAAGCAGCAGTCCTCAACCTTTTTGGCACCAGAGACCCGTTTCATGGTAGACAATTTTTCTATGGACTGGGGGTGGGGAGATGGTTTGGGGATGATTCAAGCACATTACTTTTATTATACACTTTATTTCTATTATTATTAATTGTAATATATAATAAAATAATTATACAACTCGCCATAATGTAGAAACAGTGGGAGCCCTGAGCCTATTTTCCTGCAACTAGACAGTCCCATCTGGGGGTGATGAGAGACAGTGATAGATCATCAGGCATTAGATTCTCATAAGGAGTGTGCAACTTATTTCCTTCACATGTGCAGTTCACAATAGGGTTCATGCTCCTATGAGAATATAATGCCACCAGTGGTCTGACAGGAGGTGGAACTCAGGTGGAAATGTCAGCAATGGTAAGAGGCTATAAATACAGATGAAGCATTGTTCACTTGCCTGTTGCAAACCTCCTGATATGCAGGCAGGTTCCTGACAGGCCACGGACTGATATCAGGGGCTTGGGGACCCATACCTTAATGCACATCTAAACAGTGTAATTCCTATGTGCAAAACTATTGAAAACATGTAGTTGTGGCTTCCCCTAAGACAGAGTGAGCTTTAGTCTTATTTTACCTGTAATTCAATCTAATTAAATTATACAGGTAAAAACTTGGGGCATTTGGGGAAAATATTATAGATATCTAAATTATATCTCTATTTTGGTATCACAAGAATATTTACATATTTTTGATAAGGACATCTATGAACTGTGAAGAAAAAAACATAGAAACACATAAAGAAATCCCTCAAGCCAATACAATTTAGAAATACATTAGAAATATTATAACAAAATTAGTAATAAGCAATTACTTATTATTTAAATGTCATCTAAAATAGAAATACAATTGATTCTAATCATTTCTTTTTTTTGTTATAGAAACAGGATTTTGCTCTGTTACCTCGGCCAGAGTGCGGTGGCATGATTATCATTCACTGCTTAATTCTAATCTTAAATCAACAATTACTGAAGTATTCTGTTCTAAGTATTCAAAATATAGGATGTGGAACAATTTTTGTTAGTGGAAAGTTAATTTCTTGTCAAATTATTACTGTATATGGTAATAACTATCTGTTTTATAATTCCCTTTAACTATCTCTGATTTTGTTACCCTTACAGGTGACTAGCACAGTGTGAATTTGACTCATGAAAATTAAAACCTGAGTAAATTTTGTTATATAGTCACAAAATATGAAGACTTTTTGCCTCCTGTAATGGTGCAGTGGCTTGTTGAAACTAACTCCACTAAAAATCAAATCAAAATTATAAAAATAGATGAAAACATAAGAAAACAACTATATATATACACACACACATATACATATATACACAACTATATATAGATACATATATATACACAACTATATATACACATACATATATACAACTATATATACACATACATATATACACACACACACATATATATATTTCCATAGGTTTTTGGAGAACAAGTGGTATTTGATTACATGAGTAAGTTCTTCAGTGGTGATTTGTGAGATTCTGGTGCACTCATCTCCTGAGCAATATACACTGAACCCAATTTGTAATCTTTTATTCCTCTCCCCCTTCCCACCCTTTCCCCCTGAGTTCCCAAAGTCCACTGTGTCATTCTTATGCCTTTGCATCCTCAAAGCTTGGCTCTCACTTATGAGTGACAACATATGATGTTTGGTTTTCCATTCCTGAGTTACTTAACTTAAAAGTGTGTGTGTGTGTGTGTGTATCTGTGTGTGTGTGTGTGTATATATATGATGTGTATATATATTACATCATATATATATATGATGTAATACTAAGATATATATCTCACTCATTTCTTTATCCACTTGTTTATTGATGGGCATTTGGGTTGGTTCCACATTTTAGCAATTGTGAATTGTGCTGCTATAAACATGCATGAACGAGTAACTTTTTTGTATAATGACTTCTTTTCTGCTGCAGAGATACCCAGTAGTGGGATAGCTGGATCAAATGGTTGTTCTACTTTTAGTTCTTTGAGGAATCGCCACATTGTTTTCTATAGTGGTTATGCTAGTTTACATTCCCACCAGCGTGTAGAAGTGTTCCCTTTTCACCGCATCCATGCAAACATCTATTATTATTATTTTTTTTTTATTATGGCCATTCTTGCAAGAGTAAGGTGGTATCCCAAAACATAAGAAAACAACTATCGAAAATTTCTGAAATTCTAATGGCAAAAAGTATCATTTAAATGTCCAGTGCAAAATAAAAAGGAACAAAACCATAGAGAATGAAAAAAATAGAAAATGTGATTCATAGATGAAGGCAAAAATAGAAAAGGGAAACGGATTCTGACATGACACAGATGTTGGAATTAGACTTTAAAGTACCTATTAACGATGAATTAAAACTTAAAGAAAAATAAAGACAGGAATGAAAAGAGGAAGAAATTCAGTAGAGAAATTAGGGCTATGAAAAAGAACCATATGATAATTCTTTGTTCAAAAAAGTAAATAATAAACTGTTTTTAAAAATACCGAATAACTGTAACAGCAGATTTAAGAGTAAAAAAGTCTTAATTAATTTGAGAATAAATAAATATAAATATCCAATACTCAGACCAGAGAAAAAAATTGAAGAAAATAAACAAAGTATCTGTAAACTGTGTAACCATCTGAAGTTGTTAAACATATTGAGAGACTCAGGGAAGATGAGAGAGAAATATAGTGAAAAAAATGGAAAGAAATAATGACATTTTCCCAAATGTTGTGAAAACTATAATTTCATTGTTTCAAAGGCTCAATGATTAAAAGGAAGATAAATAGAAAGAAAACCACACATGCACAACATAATCAAACTCTTGAAAATCAAAGATAAAGAACAAACATTTACCGGATCCAGAGAAAAACAATGTACTGCATACAGGGAATGGAACAAATAACTGACCATACAAAGCCTCAACACATTTCAATGTTTAATTTATCAGGAATATGTTCTCTTACCAAATTGTAACTATGCCAGCAAATAGAAAAAGGAAGATTATTCAAAATTCTTATACTTCTGAAAATTAAGAAATTCTCATCTAAATAACACCAATGAAAAAGTCACTGAAAATTCAGTAAAATATTTTTAATAGTATAATGAAAAAACTATATATATACATACATGGCACATGAATGATGATGCAGACTCTATATTTAGAGATAGATCTCAAGAATTATATGCATTTGATAAGAAAAATGACTGAAATAAAATATATATCTTAACTATCTAAAAAGAAGCTAAAATAAAAGGATGTAATAAAGAAAATAAATATACAAGCAAAATTAGTCTGAAATAAAATATATGATAAAGAGTGGCTACAAAGCCAAGAACTAGATTTTAGAAAAAGACTAATACAATTTATAAATTGTTTACAAGATTGAACAACAACAAAAATAAAGACAAAGCAAGTAAAAAAAAAATACTTAGGGAAACTTCATAATACTGATCTATAATATCAACACATTATTTTTTGAATGAGACATTCCTGCTACTTTCCATTATGCCTTTTACTTTATTATCTTTCTTTTCTTTTTTAAAAAACCTATCAGGTAGATACTTAAGCACCCACATGATAAAATAATCTGTACAACCAATGCCAAGTCACAAGTTTACCTATATAACAAACCTGCACATGTACCCCTGAACCTGAAATAAAAGTTAAAATATTTTTTAAAAGAAAAGAAAATGTAAAGCCTTTGATGATGGCAAGTTGTATCTGATTGAAACGAGACACATCAAATACCTCTTTTTGTTACATGAGCATTCTTAGCATCGGTTAAGAATAAAATTATGGGGGAGGGCGGAGCAAGATGGCCGAATAGGAGCAGCTCCAGTCTCCAACTCCCAGCGCCAGCGACACAGAAGACCGGTGATTTCTGCATTTTCAACTGAGGTACTGGGTTCATCTCACTGGGGAGTGCCGGACGATCGGAGCTGGTCAGCTGCTGCAGCCCGACCAGCGAGAGCTGAAGCAGGGCGAGGCATTGCCTCACCTGGGAAGCGCAAGGGGGAAGGGAGTCCCTTTTCCTAGCCAGGGGAACTGAGACACACAACACCTGGAAAATCGGGTAACTCCCACCCCAATACTGCGCTTTAGGAAACAGGCACACCAGGAGATCATATCCCACACCTGGCCGGGAGGGTCCCACACCCACGGAGCCTCCCTCGTTGCTAGCGCAGCAGTCTGTGATCTACCAGCAAGGCAGCAGCGAGGCTGGGGGAGGGGCGCCCGCCATTGCTGAGGCTTAAGTAGGTAAACAAAGCTGCTGGGAAGCTCGAACTGGGTGGAGCTCACAGCAGCTCAAGGAAACCTGCCTGTCTCTGTAGACTCCACCTCTGGGGACAGGGCACAGTAAACTAAGACACACAGACACCTCGGCACAGACGCAAACGACTCTGTCTGACAGCTTTGAAGAGAGCAGTGGATCTCCCAACACGGAGGTTGAGATCTGAGAAGGGACAGACTCCCTGCTCAAGCGGGTCCCTGACCCCTGAGTAGCCTAACTGGGAGACATCCCCCACTAGGGGCAGTCTGACACCCCACACCTCACAGGGAGGAGTACACCCCTGAGAGGAAGCTTCCAAAGCAAGAATCAGACAGGTACACTCGCTGTTCAGAAATATTCTATCTTCTGCAGCCTCTGCTGCTGATACCCAGGCAAACAGGGTCTGGAGTGGACCTCAAGCAATCTCCAACAGACCTACAGCTGAGGGTCCTGACTGTTAGAAGGAAAACTATCACACAGGAAGGACACCTACACCAAAACCCCATCAGTACATCACCATCATCAAAGACCAGAGGCAGATAAAACCACAAAGATGGGGAAAAAGCAGGGCAGAAAAGCTGGAAATTCAAAAAATAAGAGCGCATCTCCCCCGGCAAAGGAGCGCAGCTCATCGCCAGCAACGGATCAAAGCTGGACGGAGAATGACTTTGACGAGATGAGAGAAGAAGGCTTCAGTCCATCAAATTTCTCAGAGCTAAAGGAGGAATTACGTACCCAGCGCAAAGAAACTAAAAATCTTGAAAAAAAAGTGGAAGAATTGATGGCTAGAGTAATTAATGCAGAGAAGGTCCTAAACGAAATGAAAGAGATGAAAACCATGACACGAGAAATACGTGACAAATGCACAAGCTTCAGTAACCGACTCGATCAACTGGAAGAAAGAGTATCAGCGATTGAGGATCAAATGAATGAAATGAAGCGAGAAGAGAAACCAAAAGAAAAAAGAAGAAAAAGAAACGAACAAAGCCTGCAAGAAGTATGGGATTATGTAAAAAGACCAAATCTACGTCTGATTGGGGTGCCTGAAAGTGAGGGGGAAAATGGAACCAAGTTGGAAAACACTCTTCAGGATATCATCCAGGAGAACTTCCCCAACCTAGTAGGGCAGGCCAACATTCAAATCCAGGAAATACAGAGAACGCCACAAAGATACTCCTCGAGAAGAGCAACTCCAAGACACATAATTGCCAGATTCACCAAAGTTGAAATGAAGGAAAAAATCTTAAGGGCAGCCAGAGAGAAAGGTCGGGTTACCCACAAAGGGAAGCCCATCAGACTAACAGCAGATCTCTCAGCAGAAACTCTACAAGCCAGAAGAGAGTGGGGGCCAATATTCAACATTCTTAAAGAAAAGAATTTTAAACCCAGAATTTCATATCCCGCCAAACTAAGTTTCATAAGTGAAGGAGAAATAAAATCCTTTACAGATAAGCAAATGCTTAGAGATTTTGTCACCACTAGGCCTGCCTTACAAGAGATCCTGAAGGAAGCACTAAACATGGAAAGGAACAACCGGTACCAGCCATTGCAAAAACATGCCAAAATGTAAAGACCATCAAGGCTAGGAAGAAACTGCATCAACTAACGAGCAAAATAACCAGTTAATATCATAATGGCAGGATCAAGTTCACACATAACAATATTAACCTTAAATGTAAATGGACTAAATGCTCCAATTAAAAGACACAGACTGGCAAACTGGATAAAGAGTCAAGACCCATCAGTCTGCTGTATTCAGGAGACCCATCTCACACGCAGAGACATACATAGGCTCAAAATAAAGGGATGGAGGAAGATTTACCAAGCAAATGGAGAACAAAAAAAAGCAGGGGTTGCAATACTAGTCTCTGATAAAACAGACTTTAAACCATCAAAGATCAAAAGAGACAAAGAAGGCCATTACATAATGGTAAAGGGATCAATTCAACAGGAAGAGCTAACTATCCTAAATATATATGCACCCAATACAGGAGCACCCAGATTCATAAAGCAAGTCCTTAGAGACTTACAAAGAGACTTAGACTCCCATACAATAATAATGGGAGACTTCAACACTCCACTGTCAACATTAGACAGATCAACGAGACAGAAAGTTAACAAGGATATCCAGGAATTGAACTCATCTCTGCAGCAAGCAGACCTAATAGACATCTATAGAACTCTCCACCCCAAATCAACAGAATATACATTCTTCTCAGCACCACATCATACTTACTCCAAAATTGACCACGTAATTGGAAGTAAAGCACTCCTCAGCAAATGTACAAGAACAGAAATTATAACAAACTGTCTCTCAGACCACAGTGCAATCAAACTAGAACTCAGGACTAAGAAACTCAATCAAAACCGCTCAACTACATGGAAACTGAACAACCTGCTCCTGAATGACTACTGGGTACATAACGAAATGAAGGCAGAAATAAAGATGTTCTTTGAAACCAATGAGAACAAAGATACAACATACCAGAATCTCTGGGACACATTTAAAGCAGTGTGTAGAGGGAAATTTATAGCACTAAATGCCCACAAGAGAAAGCAGGAAAGATCTAAAATTGACACTCTAACATCGCAATTAAAAGAACTAGAGAAGCAAGAGCAAACACATTCGAAAGCTAGCAGAAGGCAAGAAATAACTAAGATCAGAGCAGAACTGAAGGAGATAGAAACACAAAAAACCCTCCAAAAAATCAATGAATCCAGGAGTTGGTTTTTTGAAAAGATCAACAAAATTGACAGACCACTAGCCAGACTAATAAAGAAGAAAAGAGAGAAGAATCAAATCGACGCAATTAAAAATGATCAAGGGGATATCACCACCGACCCCACAGAAATACAAACTACCATCAGAGAATACTATAAACACCTCTACGCAAATAAACTGGAAAATCTAGAAGAAATGGATAATTTCCTGGACACTTACACTCTTCCAAGACTAAACCAGGAAGAAGTTGAATCCCTGAATAGACCAATAGCAGGCTCTGAAATTGAGGCAACAATTAATAGCCTACCAACCAAAAAAAGTCCAGGACCAGATGGATTCACAGCTGAATTCTACCAGAGGTACAAAGAGGAGTTGGTACCATTCCTTCTGAAACTATTCCAATCAATAGAAAAAGAGGGAATCCTCCCTAACTCATTTTATGAGGCCAACATCATCCTGATACCAAAGCCTGGCAGAGACACAACAAAAAAAGAGAATTTTAGACCAATATCCCTGATGAACATCGATGCAAAAATCCTCAATAAAATACTGGCAAACCGGATTCAGCAACACATCAAAAAGCTTATCCACCATGATCAAGTGGGCTTCATCCCTGGGATGCAAGGCTGGTTCAACATTCGCAAATCAATAAACATAATCCAGCATATAAACAGAACCAAAGACAAGAACCACATGATTATCTCAATTGATGCAGAAAAGGCTTTTGACAAAATTCAACAGCCCTTCATGCTAAAAACGCTCAATAAATTCGGTATTGATGGAACGTACCTCAAAATAATAAGAGCTATTTATGACAAACCCACAGCCAATATCATACTGAATGGGCAAAAACTGGAAAAATTCCCTTTGAAAACTGGCACAAGACAGGGATGCCCTCTCTCACCACTCCTATTCAACATAGTGTTGGAAGTTCTGGCTAGGGCAATCAGGCAAGAGAAAGAAATCAAGGGTATTCAGTTAGGAAAAGAAGAAGTCAAATTATCCCTGTTTGCAGATGACATGATTGTATATTTAGAAAACCCCATTGTCTCAGCCCAAAATCTCCTTAAGCTGATAAGCAACTTCAGCAAAGTCTCAGGATACAAAATTAATGTGCAAAAATCACAAGCATTCTTATACACCAGTAACAGACAAACAGAGAGCCAAATCAGGAATGAACTTCCATTCACAATTGCTTCAAAGAGAATCAAATACCTAGGAATCCAACTGACAAGGGATGTAAAGGACCTCTTCAAGGAGAACTACAAACCACTGCTCAGTGAAATAAAAGAGGACACAAACAAATGGAAGAACATACCATGCTCATGGATAGGAAGAATCAATATTGTGAAAATGGCCATACTGCCCAAGGTAATTTATAGATTCAATGCCATCCCCATCAAGCTACCAATGAGTTTCTTCACAGAATTGGAAAAAACTGCTTTAAAGTTCATATGGAACCAAAAAAGAGCCCGCATCTCCAAGACAATCCTAAGTCAAAAGAACAAAGCTGGAGGCATCACGCTACCTGACTTCAAACTATACTACAAGGCTACAGTAACCAAAACAGCATGGTACTGGTACCAAAACAGAGATATAGACCAATGGAACAGAACAGAGTCCTCAGAAATAATACCACACATCTTCAGCCATTTGATCTTTGACAAACCTGAGAGAAACAAGAAATGGGGAAAGGATTCCCTATTTAATAAATGGTGCTGGGAAAATTGGCTAGCCATAAGTAGAAAGCTGAAACTGGATCCTTTCCTTACTCCTTATACGAAAATTAATTCAAGATGGATTAGAGACTTAAATGTTAGACCTAATACCATAAAAATCCTAGAGGAAAACCTAGGTAGTACCATTCAGGACATAGGCATGGGCAAAGATTTCATGTCTAAAACACCAAAAGCAATGGCAGCAAAAGCCAAAATTGACAAATGGGATCTCATTAAACTAAAGAGCTTCTGCACAGCAAAAGACACTACCATCAGAGTGAACAGGCAACCTACAGAATGGGAGAAAATTTTTGCAATCTACTCATCTGACAAAGGGCTAATATCCAGAACCTACAAAGAACTCAAACAAATTTACAAGAAAAAAGCAAACAACCCCATCAAAAAGTGGGCAAAGGACATGAACAGACATTTCTCAAGAGAAGACATTCATACAGCCAACAGACACATGAAAAAATGCTCATCATCACTGGCCATCAGAGAAATGCAAATCAAAACCACCATGAGATACCATCTCACACCAGTTAGAATGGCAATCATTAAAAAGTCAGGAAACAACAGGTGCTGGAGAGGATGTGGAGAAATAGGAACACTTTTACACTGTTGGTGGGATTGTAAACTAGTTCAACCATTGTGGAAGACAGTATGGCGATTCCTCAAGGATCTAGAACTAGATGTACCATATGACCCAGCCATCCCATTGCTGGGTATATACCCACAGGATTATAAATTATGCTGCTATAAAGACACATGCACACGTATGTTTATTGCAGCACTATTCACAATAGCAAAGACTTGGAATCAACCCAAATGTCCATCAGTGACAGATTGGATTAAGAAAATGTGGCACATATACACCATGGAATACTATGCAGCCATAAAAAAGGATGAGTTTGAGTCCTTTGTAGGGACTTGGATGCAGCTGGAATCCATCATTCTTAGCAAACTATCACAAGAACAGAAAACCAAACACCGCATGTTCTCACTCATAGGTGGGAACTGAACAATGAGATCACTCGGACTCAGGAAGGGGAACATCACACACCGGGGCCTATCATGGGGAGGGGGGAGGGGGGAGGGATTGCACTGGGAGTTATACCTGATGTAAATGACGAGTTGATGGGTGCAGCACAGCAACATGGCACAAGTATACATATGTAACAAACCTGCACGTTATGCACATGTACCCTACAACTTAAAGTATAATAATAATAAATAAATTTAAAAAAAAATAAAAAAAAAATAAAAAATAAAAAAAAAATAAAAAAAAAAAAAAAAAAAAAAAAAAAAAAAAAAAAAAAAAAAAAAAAGAATAAAATTATGGTAGTTCATATTCTCAGAGGCTGAAAATTAGAAGCAAGTATTTTAGCAACAAAATATTCCTTTATAATCAGCAATCAGGCAACAATATTATTAAAAATACCACAACAAAACCAAAAACATGGTTAGGTAGGGGGTTAAGACACATTACATTTTAAAAATTGAAAATACCTTTCTTCTATCCCTAAGTCATCCTCGATGATTACTAAATCCTGTGAAATATTTCCTTTAATTTGAATTCAGCAGATGACCAATGAAGTTTATGTTTATGTTATACTTTTATAGTTTATTGATGTTTAATTTCAGTCTTTTTGTCTTATATCAAAATGAACCATACATGTAACATATCCTATAATGTCAGCTAGAATTAATAATCTGTAACATTACCCTTGCATACATCAGACAAGTTTGCTGCAGTTTATGTCCTTTGTGATTATACTTCTATATCTACATTAACATAATGCATGTGCAGTCCACAAAATAATGTATTAATTTGCTGAACTCTGTTACCATTAACAGAAAGTGTCAGGATAATAAAGTGGTAGATTCTGCATTTTGGTAGGAACCTTGAAAGCAAGGCTGTTGATTTCATAGTATTACTCATCTTTTCTATCTTTTTGAGAACGTATACTTTACTGATTAACTTGATTTCTCTGTGTAGAGTATTGAATTATCTGGCCTTGCTCCTTATGCTCAAGATACATGTTGGTATTTGGAGCAAAGACCCAAGGCAGGTTAAGTAGCTCAGAAGCTATACAGTTGCAAATGGCTGTCTACGCATGTGAGTTGTTGACCTAGAGAGGAATTAATAAAAAACAAGAAAATGTATTTAAATTCTCTGATGATTGTGATATCTCTACAACATAATAATTCAATTCAAAAAATATATCTATTTTATAAGGACAAAAAAGGATCTGTTTTCTTCTTTTATACTGAGAAGTCAGGTAGCATACCTCTCAAAGAATTTGCAACTGACATAGGAATAACAGTAAAATATAATGGAGGTGTTTATCATTATAATGACTGTTTATTAAGTGCATACTTTATCTCTTTTAATCCCATAAAGTAAGGGCTTAATGTTTTGGTTTTAAAGACAAGAACACAGTGGTTCATATAGGGTTAAAATTTGCTAATGTACACAAAGTTTATAATGACAGAGCGGGGATCCAATCTCTGACTTGTGTGACTTAAATAATGCTATGCTATTTTGAAAATAGTATTTACTTAGTCTGCAAGTAGAATTGATAAAAATTATTGTTATTATGTTTATCCATTTTGCACGTAGTTTGAAAGTTTTAACAAACTGAGTTTGGATACCATCATTCCTCCTCAAAGAATATATGGGTAGGATTAATAAATGAAGAACCTAGTAAGAAATGATAGATATCAAAAAATAGAGGGTCACAAAGTTTGATTACTTTGTAAATAATTCAAAACAATTGTTTTAATTATATATCAAATAGGACTCAACTAGATATCGGATTTTAAGAAAATTAAGAGTCCTAAAACAAAGAAACTAAAAACACATTTCATATATTAAAAAACTACTTAAACAATTTAAAACATCTATTAGTTAGGGTAAAGACTTCTGCTGATGAACAAATGGCTTACCTAGAACCAGATTTAACTTTCCACAATAAAAATTTAAAAGTACATATCTATATAACTCTTCAGACACTGGACAATAGGCAATGCAGGACTATGATCTCTCAGAGAAGGGAGAGATATGTGGTAAGCCCTGGAATCATCTTGGCTTTCCTCCAAAGGTATTTTCTAGGACACAATACAAGGAGAGGAATTGCAAGCTGAACAAAGGAGCTCACTGAGTTGAGGAATTGGCAACAGCAGTTAGAGGAGCTGAAGTGCTTAGAAATTTCAGCATAATGTTCTGGGCACTTGGGAGCTATACAACAATGGACTCCAGAAATTTGCATAAGGTCCTCTTTGAGGGTTTTCTGAAGACTAGATTGCACATGAGAAATTTGAACCTCCCAAGGATAGACAAAGAACAAACAGAGAATTATAAACTGAAGATTTCCAGAGCATAATACAAGGTGGGGAGATGTTCAATCTCAGACCATACAAAATGAAATATCCTCAATGATCACTCAGAGCATTAGGAGACAGCCCAGATGAACCATGAATTAGTAGTGGAAGTGAACTATCTCTGGAGTAAAGACTTTTCTAGATCCACCCTAGCAAATATTAAAAAGAGAGCCAAAAAGTATCAACATACTCAGCACATAATTCAATTGTCTGCCAAAACAAAGCACTATACTCATTAAAATAAAACATGAATCTTCCAATCAAAACTTCCTATACAGGTCAAGAGCAAGATAATGTGACTTACAATCAGAAAAATATTCCGTTCCAAAATAGATCCATAAATGGCAAAGATGGTGAAACTAGCAGAAAGAAGATGATTTAAAAAAATATTAGAACTATAAACAAGTATTTAAAAATCCCAGATTTTCCCCCACGCTCCCTCTTCATATAAACTATATTTTCTTACCTCTCTCAATTAGTTTAAGCCAATTATTGAAAATTATATAAATACAATAAAATTGTATATAATTACTGGTTACTTATTATTTTACCTAATATCACCTCAATGAGATTCATTATTTTTATTGCATGTTGCACTAAGTTTTTCTCCATTGATGCATAGTACTACATTATACAAATAATCTGCATTATATCTATTAATGTATTAGTAACGGCCAAATGGCCAAGAGAACTGTCTTCATTTTTTCACCTATGATAAATAATGTCTTATGAAAATTCTAACACATGTCTTTTAGTACACAATTTGCATATTCCTTTCGGGTAGTAGTAGAATGGCTAGAAGTGGGATGGCTGGAAAATTGGGTATACATATATTCACATTCGGTAGACACTTCGAAGTTGTTTTTCAAAAGTATTTTAACAATTAAAAATAACCGCAACATTTGGGAGTTTCAGTTCTTACATATTCCACCATTACTCAGTATTCTGTCAGTATATATTTTTTCTCTTTTGTAGCCGTACTTGTAAGATCATCTCATGATTCTTTTTATTTTTATTTTTCTTCTGACTAAAAAAGATTGAACACCTTTTGATATTCTTGTAAGACATTTGGATATCCTCTTCTGTTAATTACCTGTTCAAATATTTTATTCATTTTTTTTTTTGTGGGGGAAAGGAAGACTTTATCTTTTTTATTGACTCATTGGAAAACTATATATTCTACATATAACTTCTTTTCACACATATGGATTGCAATATCTTCTCACATTTTGTGTAGGTTTGCTCTATTTAAAAATAATACACTTTTTAAAATCATGAACTTTTAATGACTAGTGTGGGTCGATTAACTACTTGAAAAGATAAAACTGGATATTATCTCACACAATTAGCAAAAATAAATTGCATTTAATTTTAAAACTTCAATGTGAAAGTCAAATTTATAAAACATTTAGAGGATAATACAGAAAAAACTTTATAAACTCGGGTTATAAAAACATTCTCTATTTTGCCTCCTCTGATACATATATATTTGTGTGTTAGTCTGCTGGTCTCACTATTTTGTTCTATTGTTCAATTTATCTATCCTGTGTTAGTACTATACTCTTTTAACTTTGGTACTTTTTAAAAATTATTCCTTAGGATTGTCTAGAGTGTAACTTGTCTACTTTTATGAGTATTAATAACTATTAGAAAAATAGTTTTCAAACTTGGTCTTCCTCTTCAAGTATGCTTTGACTTTCTTGGCATTTTGTGCATCAACATAAATTTGTAATCTTCTTGTGAAATTCCACATATATTTAAAAATGTGGTTGCATTGGGCTGGGCGTGGTGGCTCATACCTGTAATTCCAGCACTTTGGGAGGCCGAGGCGAGTGGATCACAAGGTCAAGAGTTCGAAATCAGCCTGACCAACATAGTGAAACCCCGTCTCTACTAAAAATACAAAAATTAGCCGGGTGTAGTGGTACGCACCTGTAATCCCAGCTACTCGGGGGGCTGGGGCAGGAGAATCACTTGAACCCAGGAGACGGAGGTTGCAGTGAGCTGAGATTGCACCACTGCATTCCAGCCTGGGCGACAGGGTGAGACTCTGTCTCAATAAAAAAGAAAGAAAAAAGAAAAATGTGGTTACACTGAATACCTGCATTTGTTGCGTTTGTGATTTGGGAAGAGTTGAGTATCACTACAATATTCAACTTTTTCAATCAGTGAACATGGTATTCAGGTCTTATTTAATATATTATCTGAATAAGATTCTCTGTAGAGGTCTTTAACTTCTTTGTTAATTTATTCCTAAGGATTTCATACTTTTGATGCTAATAAAAATTATCTTTTAACAATTTCATTTGTATCTAGTAGAACTGACAAATTCACTTGTATATTCTAAAGAAAATTGTTGAGTGTTTGCATTTTCTATGCATAAAGACATATAATCTATTTAAAAAAATACACTTTTTAATCTTTAATGCTGATCAATTTATGTCTTTGCATGGTTATTTTTTAAATTGGTTTAAGAAATCCTTACTTATCCTGATTTCATGAATATATTTTTCTTTGTTATGTTTACTGGCATTATAATTTTACCTTCACATTTAGGTTTATGTTATGCCTGAGATTCATCAGTATATATGATGTATGGTAGAAGTCAAGGCTTAATTTATTTTCCAAATTTGAAACCCCACTAGAGCCAAAACATTTCCCTGAAAGGAACATTGTCACCTCACTGCATTTCAATAGCACTTTTGTTATAATCTACTGAATGAATATGTGTAGGCCTCTTTCTGGAATCTACAGTCTGTTTCATTCGTGTTTGTGCACTTATGCCCCACTGCTCTAATTATTGAAGCTTTGTAATAACTCCTTCAAATTTTCCTCTTAAAACTTGTCTCTTTTCTTTGCCCTTGGCATATCCATATGAACTTTATAATAACCTCTTTAAATAAATATTATAGTCAGTTTCAATAACAAAATCTGCTGGCATTTTATTTGGGATTGCATTGAATATAAAGGGTGGATTGTGGAGAATCAACAGTTTAACTTTTGGTGAATCTGTATGATATATGCCTGATTTAAAGAGGTTATTGAAATTTCTGTCGGTGATATTAGTTTAGGGTATATGTCATTCACAGCGTTTACCACATGTAAGAGTTATTTGATTTTTTTCCTATTATAATTATTATTTTTTAAACTGAGTTTTCCAGTTTTGTGATCATTTTTTTGAAGTATAACTGAGACTGGAGAGGTCCATTTCAGAAAATGGACCATGATTTGAAACTTAAAGCCTAATTACAATGTTATTATAAGAGTAACCAATAAGTACATGGATTTTGCCAAAAGTCTCAAATAAATCGAAAAACTATTATATCAGCGCTAAGTACATTTAATGGGAGAGTAGGAGACAGCATTATGTGATTATCTAACCTCAGGAATTGTGCTTATTCAACATACAGCTTCTGGAATTATGGCAATCATATCAAACACATTAGAGACTTCGTCAAGTGTTTCTTGTAGTAAAGGTGTGTATTGGAGAGTGTTTTCTCATTACTTTAACATTATTTGTTTGCCTGTATCAATGAAGTTTATAAACTAAGTAGTTGAATTTTTGAAAGTGTTATTTGACAGATATTCGCTGTTTAGATGGACATTTCCATTATAGGTGAGTTACAGATTTCTTTATATTTCTTAACATTGATTTGTTTTCCTTTACTACGACATTGAAAACATGTATATGTATGAATACTATTTTCATCATTTTTATGATTCCCAAAAATAAAATATCAAAATAGAACTGAAATGCTGCTAACTGCTCTGGTAGACAACGTAAGTTTTCATTTCCCTGGAATGTTCCCACTTCATACTACCTGACAGTAGCCTCTTGTAATTAGCACTCTCATCTGAGTTTCTTCTTCAATTTCTGATTTTATTTTAAGGATAACATATTTTCCCAAGACACAAGAATTCTTATTAGTTTAATTTTTTTTCTTTCAGTTTTGTGAGAAAAATCGCGTGTCCTCAAAGAATCAGAGGGAAATTACACTTTTTATTCATTATCTCTTTCTCTCTCTTCTTGTTTTCCTGTATTTTCTATATTTCCTTTCTTCTTGTTTTCTTATATTTTACAGTCCCTAAGGAAAGTCTTTCAACCCAAGGAAAAACCCTAATTCTATCTGCAAGTCCTCTGTTTATTGAAACAGTTATAGAAAATAAACACAGATGTCAGAGTCAGGAATAATTTACACCTGAACCTGTTTTCCTTACTGCACCTCATATGATGGTATGGAGCCCTGCTTTCTGTTGTGAACTGTGTTTCTTCCAGCCTAGATGCCTAGCAATATTAGTAGAAGAATAATGTTTGTGGATTTCATGACTATTTGCCTGTCAAGACCATGTTAGGAGAAATAATACATTTTTTATTTTTTTTTCTAATTGCAATTGTTCCTGGCAGAAGCACCAGGTAGTTCTTTGAGTACAATTCCAAGTACTTTATGACAACTTAGCATGTCTTCATTTAGCCATCTAATATAGCAAGTAAACTAAGTCCTGTTTTTTTTTTTTTTTTTTTTTTTTTAATCAAGCTAAAATCCACTACATGTGAAGGGCTCCCTCTATGGCTTTTATAACATCTTTTATATAATGAATATTTTATTAAAACCTATTTTTAACTTCATAGAAACTTATATTAAAGATCTGTGGCTGTACAAATAAACTGTTGTATCTTGGAAATTATTATAATTGACAAATTAGATGACATGTCTTGAAGGCTCCTAAAAAGAGAGGCATTAAATAAATATGATTCATTTATCCATTCTTACTTTTTAATTGACCTTGTTTGAATATTTGCAAATTTGATCAACAAGGATGAATGGCATATGCTAGTCTAAACCTTCTCCTTCTCTGTCTTGGGTCTAAAAGCCAGCTTGTTGAAATGGCTTGTAAAAAAATTTGATTTTCTGCACCAATTCTTTATGTAATAAAAGTAAATTATTTATAATTTCTATTCTTCTAAATGATATAATGCCTTTGGAGAAAGCAGTTTTTATTCCATGTTGTTGCTAGTAGCAACAGACATTTAATTCTGTAAACTTACTAGATTGTGGAAAATAATCAACTCTCTTTGGAGAAATAAAAGAGGTCTGTTTGATTTTTCTACTAAAATGATATGTTCTGTGTTTCTACATCTTAGTCAATTACATGTGGCACTGAGCAAATTATTTAGCACCTGAATCTCAATTTCTCCATTTATAAAATGAAAGTAACATTAGTACCAATTCCATCAGCTTGTTTTGAGAATAAATTAGAAAATATTTGTAAAGTGTTTTACCACGTGTCCAGCATCTATTACATACTAAATACATTCTAGCTATTAGTACAGCTAATATAGATTTCTATTCATTTAAAGTATCCAATCATTTAAACTTGTCATTCTTTAATGAGCCTGCATTGTTTACAAGAACAATTGTATTCAACTGATAGCTGAATTGATTTCTTGGAGTAGTTGTGACACTAAATTTTGAGATTATATATTTTGAGATACATATGTGTGTGTACATATATATCCACATATATATGTGTGTATATATATCCACACACACACACATACACATACATACTTGGAATTTGCATTATGGCCCAATAAATTTTTTTGAATTAATAAATATAATCTGTTAACATTTATTTAGAAAGTAGTAGAAAAGTTCATCTCCATATCTGCTAAGAATTTACGAAATCCAAATTTTATTCCTCACTCCCCACCACTCTCACCTCTAAGTTATGCAGAACGGCTATTATTAAAAAGCCAAAAATTAACAGATGTTGGCAAGGCTATGAAGAGGAAACACTTATATACTGTGGGTAGGAATGTAAGTTAGTTTCAGCCACTGTGGAAATCAGTTTGGAGATTTTTTTTTTTTTTTTTAAGATGGAGTGTCACTCTTGTTGCCGAGACTAGAGTGCAGTGGCATGGTCTTGGCTCACTGCAACCTCTGCCTCCCGGGTTCAAGCAATTCTCCTGCCTCAGCCTCCCATGTAGCTGTGATTACAGGCACGCACCACCACTCCTGGATATTTTTTGTATATTTAGTAGAGGCGGGGTTTCACCATGTTGTCCATGCTGGTCTCAAATTGACCTCAGGTGATGCGTCACCTCGGCCTCTCAAAGTGCTGAGATTACAGGTGTGAGTCACCACATCAGGCCTCAGTTTGGAGATTTTTCAAAGAACTTAAAACAGAGTTATCATTTGACCCAGGAATCTCATCACTGAGTATATACCCAAAATAAAACAAACCATTTGACCAAAAAGACACATGAACTTTTGTGTTCATCACAGTGCTATTCACATCAAAGACATGGAGTCAACTTAAGGGGTCTTCGGTAGTGGATTGGATAAAGAAAATGTGGTACACATACATCGTGATATGCTATACAGTGATAAAAAATTTAAAAAATCATGTCCTTTGCAGCAACATGAATGCAGCTGGAGGCCATTATCTTAAGTGAATTAACACAGGAACAAAAAACTAAATAATGCATGTTCTCACTTATAAATGGGAGCTAAACATTGGGTACTCATGGACATAAATGGGAATAACAGACACTGGGTACTACTAAAAAGGGAAGGTGGGTGTCAAGGGTTGAAAACCCACCTATTGTGTGCTATGCTCAATACCTGGGTGATGGGATCCATACCCCAAACCTCAAGATCACACAATATACCCAATGTAACAAACTTGCACATATGCCAACTCTATCTAAAATAAAAGTTGAAATTATAAAAAAAAATAAAGTATCTTCCGGTTTAAAATATCTATGACAAAGTTTCTAATGAGTGATACTCAGCTCTGGGAAATGGCATAGATCCCAGAGCCTGGTAAAACCTGGAGATGCTAGAATAAGAGAAGCTTACACAGAATATATGTGTAATTAGGTGGGAATTTGGGATAGATATCTTAGTTGACATTTTTAATTTAGCTATTTAAAATTAAAATAAATCTTATGACTTATAAAATATCAGATTACAAGAAATAATTCCTCTATAGCTGATTAAATTTTTTATTTAACTATCTTCCGTACATGGGGTATATGTAAGGTGAAAAAATCTCTAGAAACTAGTTGACTTTGGTAATTCAATTAAGTCTTCAGTACCTCAATTTCTTCACCAGTAAAGTGGGAATAAAAATATATATCATTGAGTGAGGGTGAAATAAGGTGATATAGATTATGCCAGTTGGTAAACCTGTAAGCCCTCAGCAGATAGTTGTTAGTATTCCCTCTCTCTCTAGACTGAACATTTTTTTCTGTTTTTTGAGGGGGAGAATGTTTCATTCATCACTGTCATCGAGTTTCAACACCTGTCTCATAGTAGGCACTCAATAAATGTTACAAGCTAATAGGCTTGGCTGTCTGCATTGGTAGATTTTAGCTTTAGTCATGCAGCCTTCAAAATTTCCATGATTCTATTTTAGTCTGTATGGAATTGTGATTGAGACTGTCAGCCAAGACTAATGAGAATAAGGTGAAGAAATTTTATTAACTTTTAAACAAGCTCCCAGCCTTTCTAGGGAGCCACTGGTGATGAGTCATCATGCTATTTCTGTATGGCTATCAAGGCTGAGTTCAGAATAGAATCTTTGGTTGTGACAAGATGCTTTTATATAACATTTTATATAATACTAAAATGATATTTCAATTCAGATTTTATTTCAGAAGAAAACACATCCTAAAAAAGAGCAAAAGAAGCTTAGAGAAAATGTTAATCCTGGAAAATAACTACATATCTTCATAAAGTAATAAATGCAATATTTAATAATATGCTGTCAAAGGAAGCTCAAAAATAGGATTTAGAAGTCGCAAATTCTTGTCCTTAGTATCTAACAACCTTTGTTATCTTGGGCATATTTTTATCCTGTTAGAAGCTTGATTTCTTTAGAGGAAGACTTTTGAACCAGACATTTTTCAGTATCTCTCACAAAACTGAGGATATGGACACTGAAATAAATTCTCATTGCATTATTTTATTCTCCTTGATATTCATGACAACCTGTTTTTCCAGAGTAATTTTCAGGCATGTGACACATATATTCTAAGGTTATGCTTCGTAATATTTTATTTTTATTTACCATCAATGAAAAAATTTCAGATTATATATTGAGAGGCATTGTTTTTCAAAGCTTCCAGAATTTTCAAACATCAATGTAAATGGGCTCTTTTAGGGATATAACAGAGAACAATAATTTCTTCATTTGTTCTGTGGTTGGGTTGGTGGTATCATTTAGCAGTCATATAAACCAGACTGAATTTATGTTTGTGGATATTAAAGCCATATATATATATATATGGATATATATATATATATCCTTTTCCTTTTGTAAAAGCCACAGGAATCTAGGGACTATAATTGTATCTGTATATTATTACATGCTGGATTCTAGAGTGAAAGGCTCTGAAAACAAGTGTTTTATTTTAGGACTTAACCTAAAATCTACTTTTTAAAAATTATTGAAACTTTGATAGAACACAATATAAAATTATTAAGAAAACAAATTTCAAGTGTCTGATGCCACCTGGGTTTACTGAATGATGGCAATGAAACCTCAGAATTGATTTAAAATAAGTGCTGGGTGAAGCATCTCTGAATGCTAACCAGTTTAACTGGCTCACATGCAAGCTGTAGGATCAAAATAATTTCAGTTCCCAATTCAGCTGGGGTACTGTTAATTATAAATTGAGCTTAAGATAATAATGATTAAATAATTAGTTCCTTTGTAAACTTCTCTTGTAACAAGCTGTCTTCTCTTCAAATACGGCTTCCTCACACACACACACACAAAAATGGTTTTATAATAAGCTTCGCACATAGTTTATGTTACCTGTATTTAAAAGCAAACTCACCAGGCTTAGTGGAATAAATAATTCAGAAGTAATGGAAATGGCATTATTGTTAAGGAAAAAACTATAAACCTGAAGCATTTCACTAAAGGTAACCATAACTATATTCACTAGGTCTACAAAGCAAGAAAATAATTAAATAAGAAATCTTTTCCCTCCCATGTTTTTCTGAACCGTGTTGATAATATGCAACACACACCTATTGACATGTGCCTAATTCCTGGTTGACCATTCTTTCCTTTAACAGTGAAGAAAGGGTTTGTAAGTTTCTATTTTGTTGAGATAATTTTATATTTGCTCCAATTAATTCATGCTGTCATTTATTATTGCTCATGTTTTTTTTATTGTGAAATATATCATCCACATAGGGACTAAATACATAGTAAATAAGCATATTAGAGCATTAAATAATAAAGCAAGCAGGTATCTACCACCCTGTTCACAAATTAGTAACTTTCTAGTAACCTGGATGCTGTTTCTTTCTGATTGCATCAGCCTACCACTCCCAGAAGTATTCATTATGTTGTCACTTTTTATACCTTTTTTTCACTGCTTTAGATTTACTATATCTGTATGTATCCCCTGACTATATTTACCTTTTCTATCTTTAAATATTATACAAATGGAATTGCACTGTGTATAATAATGTTTGTTTAATTATTTTTTTGCTCTATGTTTTATTTATTAGAGTTATCTATGCTGTGTCATGTCACTGTAGTTTACTTTTGTTGTTGATGAAATTGATGATGATGATGATATTATTCTACTATATTATTCACTCTATCTTCTCATTAAATATAACAATATCAGTATCAGCTTATTAGTGATGGACCTCAGATATAAATCTATGTAGTCTGGCTCCAAATGCTGTACTCTTAAACATTATATACATTATTATACATAATAATGCTGCAATATGTATTCTACATATAACCTAGTGCAAATATATAATAATTTACCTAACATATAAATTTATGACTGAACTTGATGGGTTGTAGGCTATGTGAGAATGCAAATTCATTAGACCATTTAAAAAAATTTCCAAAATGGTGATAAAAGTTTATAAGTCACAACAGCATATGAATATTCCTATTGCTCTATTTTGTAGCCAAATTAGACATTTAAATTTGTTCTAATTTAACTATATCCAACTACTGCAGAGTTATGTTCTCTAGAAATATTCTTTCATAAGTAAAAACAAATGAACAAATATTCCCCAAATTGTTTATAATTTCTTACTTCTTAAGTATTCTCTGTTCAAAGAAAAGTTGGACTGGACAATTCAGTGGTCTTACACTGTGTATTCAGTGGTCTTACACTGTGATTTTACTTTGAATTTTTAGTAACAGGTAAACAGCTTTTCACTTGTTGACTGCCTAATTGATTTTTTTCTTTTGTAAAATGCCCATTAAAGGCCCTACCTATTTTTAAATGGAGTCTCTCTCATTTTCTTATTGAATGTAATTTTCAATATTGTAGTAATTAGTTGTTTTTTCAGATGTATAAATTGCAAATATTTGTTCACAGTCAGTGTTTTCTACACTGCCTTTATGGTATAATGATTTGCAATGCTGATGAATGCATTACTTTTTTTTTTTTTAATTAGCAGCTGTTTGTTATCTGTTTTAAGAAACTATTGTCATGGAACCTTAAGTCACAAAATATTATTTTTTATTATCTTCTAAAATAATTATAATTTTGCTCTTCACATGTAAAATCCTGATGCACAAGGAATTGATTTTTATGTATAGTGTGATTGATATAAAAGCCTAGGTCAATAATTCCCATATTTAGATATTCCATATTCTAAGCAGCATTTGTTTATTTATTAGCAGTATTTTATTTAAAAACCCATCTTTTTATTAGTGATCTCTAGTGTCACCTCTGTCATATATTGAGTGACCATCTGTGCATAGAACTATTTCTACTATCTGTCATCTGTCTATACCAGAACTTTGTTTTCCTTCAAGGGTATCTTGGGTATTCTGAGTCATTTTAACTTCCAAATAAATTTTAAATTCAACTTAGTTTCTAGTTTTCCTATTTATATTTTAATCCAAGCACCATTAACTACTATTAATAACTAACTCATGACACCTAATCCGTCATGGAAGAGTTGTACCTAGCATCAATTTCAAGAACCAACTTTTTTAGAGATTTGATTCTTTAGACAGCCACTTAGTTCCAGTGTTTTTCTGGGCTGCAAATTTTACTTTCCTACCTACTGAACCTACTTAGAGTTGAGTTCAATCTTTCTTTCTTATTGTGATAATCTTGAATATAGTCTTCCTTGTGTGTTAACTTGTCCAGTCCAACTTTTCTTTGAACAGAGAATACTTAATGAGAATAAAACTATGTCAGAAGTAAGAAATTATAAACAATTTTGGGAATATTTATTCATTTGTTTTTACTTATGAAAGAATATTTCTAGAGAACATAACTTTACTGTAGTTGGATATAGTTAAAATTTAAGTAAATTGAGTAATGAGATCTTTTGATTTTAACTTAATATGTTACAACGCAATTTGTAAGGCATTGGAGATAACATTAGCTTACCTCTGAAAATAAGTTCTCCCCAGTACTGGAAGGCTTTTTGCTAACATATGTAGATCTAGTCTACAATATAATGGAATTTAAAGATTTGCAGTTTTAACAAGGTCTCAATATGTTACTTTTTACAAAGAAGCCAAAATTGGTCAATTTTAACTAAGGAGGATATCAGGGACCTATAATTATCCAAGGATTGTAGTTCAAGAAAGGGCTTAGGCAGAAACAAATCATTTTTCAATTAGATTATTTTCTTATTCATAAACACTTTCTGTAAACACAGGGAACACAGGAATATATTAGAGGTATCTTTGAAATGTTTAGATATATGAGCAAGATAGAAATACTTGTTCTTCTTTTACTAGACTTACTTTCTAGTCTTTGTCTTCATAGGGTAACACTGATGAGCTGTAATGCTTAATAATTAGCTCTCAAGAGAATAAAAAAAAAAAATCCTAATGTGCAGTGTTTGCCAATATTTATGATATAAATACCCAAGCTTCTACAGTGACATCACTGAATAAGGAGTTGGGAGGAGACATGTACAACCAACTCTTAAAAACTGCTATGAGCCCGTTTCAGCATACTAATAGTTACAGATCCAATTTAGCATTAATGAATCTCTACTTACCAACTCTGGTTATCTCCTTGCAGACACTAGACAGAATTGTGTTTTCTTGCCCCCTTGTGGTTGAGTAAGGCCATGTAACTACTGCTGGCCAAGGAGTGATAGCAGAGGTGGTACATAATATTTTGTCTTAAATATTTAATTGCCTTTGAAAAACCCTCCAGAGCTCTCTTTTGCCTCTGCCAAGGTCGTGAGCATCTTTCTTGCCATCACTTCAGTCTTAGAGTCAATATGAAAACCAAAAGGATAAAAATAATCTGTGATAGACATTTATATGAATGAGCATTAAGTCTTTGTAACATTGAACCACTGAAATGTCAGGATTTTTTGTTACTGCAACATAACTGATATGGTTTGACTCTGTGTCCCCACCCAAATCTCATCTGTAGCTCCCATAATTCCCTGGTGTTGTGGGAGGGACCCAGTGAGAGATGATTGAATTATGGGGCAGATCCTTTGGGTCTCAAGAGATCTGATGGTTTTTAAAAATGGGAGTTGCCCTGTACAATTTCTCTTTTTGCCTGCTGACATCCATGTAAGATGTGACTAGCTCCTCCTTGCCTTCTGCCATGATTGTGAGGCCTCCCCAGCTGTGTAGAACTGTAAGTCCAATAAACCTCTTTCTTTTGTAAATTGCCCAGTTTTGGGTATGTCTTTATCAGCAGTGTGAAAACAGAGTAATACAATAACCTAGCCTATTATGTCTGATAAAACCAATTTTCCCAGTGATTACAAAAGTTTCTCCATTTAAACACTAAAATATTAAATCAATTTATGTCAAACACTGCAATTTGATTTTTTTTTAAATCCAAATGCCAAGTTGGCACAGTCTGTACTGTTCACCTCAGTCAAATTCCAATAGGTATTTTCATCTTTCTTGTCTTTTTGATAAAAATATATTTGGACTAAAAGTCAATGTTTGAAAGATTCAGAAAAAGAGGTGATGTTTCATTCACTTACTTTCACTTGTTAAAGGTTTATAGTCTTACTATGTGGCTAAGTAGTATAAATAAGTGATAGTATTTTAAATCAAACATTTTGGTTTATATTCTATGATTAACATACCTGATGTTTTTATGGCACTCACCTATACTCAAAATAAATGAAGCATAAAAAGACTTTTGAAGATTAGGCTATTTTTTAATTACCCAAATTGAAGACATTAAAATAATAGATAATGACAGTGAATGCATGCTATAAGTATTTCTGACTAATTTATAAAGTCAAATGCATTATTAAAACTTGCTGAAGAAAAGGAAAGGCAAATTCAAGCAAAATGATGCCCAATGAGCCTGTTTCAAGTGCTATTGTTTTCTACGTTAATCAGATCCTCTAAGAACAGAGATCACACCTCTCAATTTTCTAGGCTGAGGAGCATTACGCACTGGATCTGAAAGGTGTCAGATTTTGAACTGCATAGTTTTGTCACAGGAAATTGAGTTATACAGCAGTTATTTTCTTTCTGTTTTTTTTTTCCAAGTAATGTTGTCTCTGGAAAACAGAGTGAGGCAGCAAGAGCTGAATCAAAATGATGTCTGTTTTAATTTTTTCTTAATGTCATTTATACAAATAACTTGCTTTGTAATTAAATGAATACTGAATATGAAAGAATTATGAAAGATACATCAGTTTCACATTAGTACCTATGTTTGTATGTAGAGAATAAACATAAGACTAACACGTCACCATACAATCCTGTGAAAGTCAAATCTTGTACTGCAGATCAATTTTAGATGTGATGGCCTAAGACAAGTTTTAACACACTGTTTTATAATATGATACATTATAAAATAATTGTTTAATGAAAAGCTAGATGTCAATATTTAGCACACATTTGTGTTAACGTTTTCTTATTTTTATAAAACTCAGTGATGCCAAAAATAAAACTCATCTGATCTCAATCTCAAGAAAACCTTATGTTTGTGATTGCCTTTATATCCTGCTGGATGTCTGTCCTACATTACTATAGATATATGTGGCTTCATCATTGTAGGAAAGTTTCATAATGTATAGTTAAGGTAAAAAACAAAAGAAAAGATACATAAGACATCATTTTGTGTGTATCCCAATCTTGAGGGTAAAAAATGTTTTAATAGCTGATATGGAAATTCACCTTAGTTGAGAGAACTGAGAAAGATGTCTAGATATATCTATTGCTGACAGAAGAGAGAAATCTGAAGACCTGAAGACGTTGGAATTGGGAGAAACAAAAAGCTCAAAAGAGAAGAGCAAAACTCTTTATAGTGTAAACTCTTCATACTGAATAAAAGAAAAATTGTATTAAAAAAAAAAGTCAGACAAACATTTGGGAACATAGGAGCCTGAGACAGTCACTTAGGCTAGGGGTGAGGGGAGATCACATGAGAAGGAGCCAGGGAGAGACCCACAGTTGTAGCATGACCAAAATAAAAATTAAAACTTAAGGTTTTTAAGGATATTTAAGGATACCATTTATTATATGCCTAACTTTTATATAATATAAATATATTTTATAAATATAATATAAGGAATATTATATTCTTCATTGTGATGGTTAATATTGAGTATCAACTTGATTTGATTGAATGACGCAAAGTATTGTTCCTGGGTGTGTCTGTGAGGGTGTTGCTAAAGGATATTAACATCTGAGTCAGTGGACTGGGCCCACCCTCAAATTGGGTGGGCACCATCTCATCAGCTGCCAGCACAGCTAGTATAAAACAGGCAGAAAAAGTTGGGAGGAATAGACTTGTTGAGTCTTCTAGCCTTCATTTTTCTCTCATGCTGGATGCTTCCTGCCTTTGAACATTAGACTCCAAGTTCTTGAGCTTTTAGACGCTTGGACTTACACCAGTGGTTTTCCAGGAGCCTTTGGATGCAGACTGAAGGTTGCACTGTCAGCTTCACTGCTTTTGAGATTTGGGACTTGGACTGGCTTCTTTCCTCCTCAGCTTACAGCTAGCCTATGGTGGGACTTCACTTTGTGATCATGTGGGTCAATTCTCCTAGTAAACTCCCCTACATATATCCTATTACTTCCACCCCTTTAGAGAGCCCTGATACTCATTCTCTAATGAACTTTATAAATCAAACTACGTAATACTGAAATTAAGCCCGTTTACACTGCTAAAATAGAAAACAATTTTAGCTACCGCTCTATAACCCCTTTCACTATCACATGGACAAATCCTTTGAGACAGACTACTGAAGTCTAAGTTTTCTTGCTGAAATTATTGGAAAGGCCATATGGGAAGGCCTGATTTTCAAACCTGGGCCAATAATTGTAGGACAGAAATTAAATTTTAGCACAAAAATACTGTGTGGTAGGTATATGAAACCAGATACAGAGACAATGTTAGCCATAGGAAGTATAACAGTGGTTCAGAGCATGATGAAAAAGTCAAACTCTGCAAAATATCTGAAGAGGCTTATTCAGTCAGATACGAGTGTCGGTGGCCCATGACACAGCCTTAGGAGGTACTGAGGGTATGTGCTCAAGGTGGTTGTGTTATACCTTGGTTTTGTACATTTTAAGGAGACAGAAGTTACATGCAAATACATAAATCAATACATGTAAGGTATACATTGGTTTGTCCTAGAAAGGTGCGACATCTTAAAAGTGGAGGCAGGTTCTAGATTCTAGGTGGATTTAAATATTTCCGGTGGTAATTGTTTGAAAGATTTAAGCTTTGCCCAAGAAGTTGAAGTCAAAATAAAGAAATGCTTGAGTTAGGATATGGGGGATCATGGAAACCAATGTTCTTGTTGTGTATAAATAAGCCTGCATGTAACAGGCTCCAGAGGGAATAGATGGCAAATGCATCTTATGGGACCTTAAAATACATGCAGACTCTATAGGAACAACCTAGCAAGGGAAAAAGATTCTCTGCAGAATGCAAATTTCCCCCACAAAAGACAGCTTTATATGGCCATTTCAAAATGTGTCAAAGAAAAATATACTTTGAGGTAAAATATTTTGATTTCCTGGACCTGCTGTCTGTTATGTGATGTCACACCAGAGTCAAGTTGGAGTATGGTGTCCTATTGCTACAGAGTCAGTTTTGCCAGTCTTTTGATCTTTGATCTTGATTTTAATGTCAATGCTGATCAATTGTATCTAAAGGCCAAAGAGAGGGGTTATAACAGGCAAGTATGTCCAAGCCCCTTTACTCATCAAGGCCTGAACTAGTTTTTTAGGTTTCTTGGGATTTCTTTGGCCCTGTGGGGGGTCCATCCAGTGGGTTGGGGACTTGGAATTTTAATTTTGGTTTACAAGTGAAATTTACAGGTCAAAGACAAGCTTACCTAGATCTCAAGGGTCTTAAAAAAATGTAATTTCATATAAAATAATAACTACATTAGTAATAACTCTAGGTGGTGAGATAGAGAACAGTTTGTATTTATTTTTTCTTTCCAGTTTCAGATAATAAACATAGATAAATCATGTAGCTTTTTATTTAGAAGATTTAGAAATTAGTGCAAATGAACACAGAAGCACAGTAACAATAGCTATTAGGAAACAAAACCAGGGTTTGCATTATGAAAATTTTTATATAGATTGTTGGTCAATTTGGAGACTTTTTTTCCCTTGTAGTTTAAACGACAAACATACTGGTACAGTCTGCTTTGACTATATGAAACATATTTTGTTCTAAAATAGGTTTTACCTTATTTTTGACAAGCAATTTTCAATTTTTTTTTAAGTTTAGGAGAGATATTTTTGAGTTCAAATTATAGCCCATTAGAAATCACTAGGTAATAATCATGCATTAATGAAGAAGCAAGGTAAATTTATGCAGCATTTGAAATGAATTAAAAAATTCCCAAGGCATATAGATGCTTGTATGAGTTGATAGCATCGGAGACACCTTTTAAAATGTACAATGATGCCGCCTCTGTTAAAGAGTCATTAATTAATTTTTATTCCTTCCTCAATTAATCTACTCTGAATATTTCAACACATTTTATTCCAGTATTTCTTTTTTAATCCTGTTTTTCTAGTAAGCAGATCCTGGAATTAAGTGTGAACCCTGTTTACTAACACAGCTTCCATCCATTTGTTTGAACAGGATAAGCTACATATATAAAGAAAATTGTCTAACTGTAATTCATTTCCTTAATCTTTCTCATTACTGACCTCATTCCATTGTTATTCTATTTATTTTTCCACTTCCAGAAATATTCCCAAACACTTTAATCCTATGCCACAGTGACTGCTTTAGTCTCTGGCTATAGAATTCCTCAAATATTTGAACCCTCACCCTGTGTGTGTGTGTCTAAGAACACTTCAAAGATTCTTCAACTGAAACACCTGTTGATTGCTTCATGTGATATTTAGGGATCCAATTACAATCAATGTGATCTCTTTAATCACCATTCTTCAAAATTTAGTCTTTCTCAAATTGTGAATTTTCAAACTCTTGGACCTATGGCAACAGAAATGTTCTTTCCTTCAAAGTTTTTTTTTTTTTTTTTTTTTTTTTTTTTTTTTTTTTTTTTACTGGATCCATGGGGTGTATCTACAGTATTTTGTTTGCTTGCCTCATCCAGTTTCTTGCCTCCTCTCAAGCAAACCAAATTGTATAGATAGATCAATGAGGGATGGATAGATAGATCAATGCTAGATAATTTTTACTTATTAAGTAGTCTTAAGTAGTTCTCTTCCACTACATCATGTTTACAGGTATAAAGCACATTAATCTTTTTTCTTTCCTAAAACAATTCTCCAAAATTGGTCTTGTTCCATCCTGAATAATACATATTTATGAACATAATAATTTCTTCATCTGTCCAATCATCCATTGCACAAATTCTGCCAATCACCTCTCTGAATAAAACAATTCTACCCTCTCATTCTTTCAAAATGTATTCTCAATTTTTTTTGTCGTTCTGGACTCCCTTTAGTGTGCATCATCTTCTCTAAGCTTTCTTTTTTAACCTTACTAAATAAATTTGTGGATATGATTTCATAGCATCTTAAAAATACTGCATCAACATATTTTTAAAACAATGCTTGAATCTAGGTTTTCCTAGGCTTCCATTCCTATTTATGTCTACACAATATGGGTTTCCAGTTACACAGGGGTTGTTTCCCAAAATTGTTTCTTGGTTTTCTCTCTTATGTTGAGGTAAGGCCTCTAAATAATTTTATGAACGTATATCCTCTTAGAGAGAGATAGTTCCATAGACTCTGTGACTTTTCCCCTCTTTTGTCAAATATATTTTAGGTGTGACTCATCTTTTATCAATTAAAAGAAAAGATTTCTGTCTTCACTAGACCCATAAACAAGAGCAGTGAAGGGCATTTCCTATTCCCTTTCATATTTATCTAAGCTGATCTTTGAGATTTTTACATTTCCCCTAAAATTTTATTTTTTTCCAATGTAATTAGCTTATGTTATTAGTCTCTATTTTCCTTTTTAAAGTTGCTCTCATTTTGAGTTAAAGAAAAAAGTGTTTCTCTTTGAACTTTCTCAGAACAAACGGTTCTCAGAAAAAATCTTTCATATTTGTTTGTTTTTTTAATTACCTCCTTTATTTTTGTGTTTGTAATAATGCCCTAGAGGCGTATTTCTTTTCCAAGCTCATGAGATGTTATGTATCTTTTAAGGGTGGCTTCTTCCCCAACTGTCTTTATATGTTCATTGATAAAATTACCATACTCTGTGATTGAACCTCAGAGGTAGTGTGAGGGAGTCTAATAGATCTTTGGACTCAAGACAAGTTTTACCACTAGTGTTCCATCCTTAGCTTTAGATGAAATTACTCAGAGCATAAAGAAGCACAATTTGGGGCAGAGGATTAGGCATTATCTATCATTATTTATCCATGACTAACACAACCATTAAGCAAAACGTTTTTCACTGGGCAGCATCTTCCTCACCCCACATGAATTAGAGGAATAAAATTACTACATGCCTTTTCTGATACTTTGTAACTATGTGCTGAAAAAATAGTGTAAGAAATATTGAAGACTGCCATACGTATTACGACATGAACAGCACATCCTACCCTGAAGTTCAAATCACTGATATGGTTTGGCTATGCCCTGAACCAAATCTCATCCTGAATAGTAACTCCCACAATTCCCATGTGCTGTGAGAGGGATCTGTGGGAGGTAATTGAATCATGGGGGCGGGTCTTTCCCAGGCTATTCTCATGAGAGTGAATATGTCACATGAAATCTTATGGTTTTAAAAAGGGGAGTTTCCATGTACAAGCCCTCTTCTCTTGTCTGCCACTATATGAGACATGCCTTTCACCTTCCACCATGATTGTAAGGCCTCCACAGCCACGTGGAACTGTAAGTCCAATAAACCTCTTTATTTTGTAAATTGCCCAGTCTCAGCTATGTCTTTACCAGCAGCATAAAAATGAACTAATACAACCACATTGACTTTATCCAATTCCATGGTTCAAAATTCAGACTGTAGTGCTGAATGAGATTAGTTTTAAGAAGAAAAAAGGCACATTTGTGATACATCGAAGAAAGATGCCCAATAATTCCTACATCACTGCCTGTAAATATCAGCTAGTATTTACCCATCATGGTGGCTTACCACTAAGTTTTAGAGAAAGTTAATTGATCATCCAACTAAAATATCATGAGAGAGTGTTTCCTGCCCTTCACCACACCTGTATTTATTGATATGAAGTACTGTATTAGCTCATCTTGACACTTAAGATGCACTTTTTTAAATACTAAACTCTTCAAACATGTTTCTGAGGGCACCAGCCAAGTTTGCTCTTAATATTTACTCTGGCTTCATAGGATAAAAAGCCACAGTGTTGTCATCTAGTAATCCTATCACTATTGCCTTGTCCAAAAACTTGGGGTCCTGATTTGAATTTTGCTCCTCAATGCCAGTTTATGTTTAAATCCTGAAGATTTCCTGGGAAATGGTCTGTATATTAGGAATGTAGGACTGTATTTGCCTAAAACTTCTTCACTCTAGAATATAATCAATTGAGAGGATTAAAAAAAAGAGACTTGCAAAATGAGAGAGTAAGAGCCTCTTAAAGTTGGGCATGTCACCTGCACCACCAAGAAAAAATCAGTTTTCTGGAAAGAGTGATTGGAATTAACTACTTAGGAACTCTGGAACTAATTGGACACTTATAACAATCAAGAAACTCTTTGATGAAGAAAGAGTTGATGATTCTTTGATATGATCCAGACATCTATTGCCAACTCTTCAGCCCTCTGTGTGGAGAATAGCCCACATGACCTCATTCCTGGAGCATCTGATTGGTGCCAGGATGTGTGGTAAGGACCTTGTCTTCCAAGAAATTGGGATTGTGCTGTTTGGTAGAAGCGGTTGACAATGGCTTTTTTTGGGGGGGTGATAATAAAGTGTTCCAAACTATAGTAGTGGTGATGGTTGCACAACTTTATTAATATATTAAAGTATATTTAAAATTTTGAAGACTGTTTTAGCAGTTTCTTAAAGGATTATACATAAACCAACTATATGAACCTACAAATTCACTCTCACATGTCTTTTCAGGAGAATTGAATATATGTCCACACAAAGGCTTGTAGGTACATATTCACATCATGATAACTCATAATAGCAACAAAACACCCAGGAAAATAATCCACGTGACTGTCAACTGTGAATGGGTAAACAAAATGTTGCATATCTATGCAATGGTACACTATTCAGTAATAAAAAGGAACAAACTAAATATACATCCATCTAACACAGGAAATCCTCAAAAACCTTACGCTGAATGGATGAAAGCAGAAACAAAAGATTTATTATATTTATAAGGGATTTCCTGGAAAGGCAAACTTATAAAGACAGAAGATCAGTAACTGCCTCAGGCTGAGGCTAAGAGTGAAGACTGACTGAAAATAGACACAAAGGGACATTTTGGGGTGATAGAAATGATTTAAAACTACATGGTGATTTTGGTTACATAACTTTATAAATGGACTAATGACATTGAATAATGCACTTATTGTACATAAATAAAAATTTAAAAGTGATTTAAAATGCGCAAACATTTCATATCATTTCTACCTCTAAAGTGTAGACAACTGGCACACTTGCATTGTCTAACACATTTTTTTTTCTAGTTCATAAATTGCTACCTATATCTCCATATCAAATTTTCAGAGAGGGCATCTGATGTATGAGATTTTTATTATAATATAAGGAACAATTAATAGTTACACCCAATAGCTTCTATTTCTATATGGAATTATAATTAAGAATCTGACCTCCTATGATAGCACCATAAAAGGGCAAAAAGAGTTAACTGGTGCTTTCGTATAATATATTAATCAAGGTTATTATTCGTGTGCATAAATGCTATTCCTTGTCATTTAGTCGTGAACGTGATTTAAAGCAGCCCTGAGTTTGTAAAACTACACTTAAGTTGAGGACAAAGAAAGTTTGGCACATGAGTTCATTTTTCATGTGGACTTCAAGGTAGTTGAAGTCAGTGGGAAAAAAATGGGTTCTTCAACATATCACAGAGCAGTAGGAAATGAATCACATAGATCAGTCCTAATCTATACGTCATTTATTCCCAATTATTTCCCTTGAAAGGAGGGGCGCCTAATTGAACATAATTTGGGGGAGAGTCTGACATCTATTGGGCTTGTTTTCTTTGCTTGGTATCCCTGTGATGATATGGTTAGTTCCAAAACACCACATTCACTTAAATCTGTTACCAAAAAGGAATCATCTTGTTTTTCTCTGTATTTGTAAAATTATACCAACTACCCTTCTCCTTCCACTCTCTCAGAGTTGAAGTTGAATTCGTATGTAGGAAGTTTAATCATAGTATCTGCCCCGCATATCAATTTGTTGCCTCTCAGCTCCAAATTTATACACACACTCTGTCTCTCTCTCTCAAAATGCACAGAATTCCTTTAAGCGTCCTTACTTGAGAGTGAACACACTATTCAGCTTTCTCAGTAGAGGGCACTAGAGGGATATTGCAAAAGAAAGGGCTCTCCTTAAGTTTCCCTGTTGAGTCAACAGTGCAGGCTGAAGCCATCAGGTGAAGAAGCTCAACTCCAGCTTTGGTATTGGCCAGAATACATGGTCTCTTGGTGACACTGCAGCCCCAAAGTGGCCCAGTGATCACCTTCAGATTGTCCTCTAAACCCACAAACCAGTGCCTGAAAGGCTTTCTTTCTACCTTGGCATCCTGAACTCTTCTGCATGTCTCTGACATCCACTTGCTCCCTGTGCTGTTGAGCGGCACCCCTCCTACTATCTCGAGCGTTTCTTTTTCCTGTTCATTGACTTCAGGCTAATATTTGGTCTAGTCAAATTGGTGAATCTTTCTGATATCCAATGGGTAAAACTATACCTTCTCCAATAAAGTCTAGACACCAGCCTTCAAGAGTCTGGGTAGTGGCGGTTTGAGGGGTGGTGGGAGGCACTTTCAAAGTTGTCCTTCCATAGGTATTCTCCTTCAGTTCTAGGGCACTAAGTAGACTTTCCCTAATTATGTGCCTCCTGTGTTACTCACTGTGTGGTTTCTAAGTCTTGATTTGAACCAGCTTATTAGTTTAGTCTGTTGTGTATCTTAGGATCTTTATTTTGTTGTTATTGCTGAAATTGGCACGATTTATTATATCCCTAATGTTAAAATATGAGAACAATTAAATTATTGCTTAATTAAAAGTAATTAATTAAAAGTAGGAAGTGTTCTCGCCTGAGAGTGTGTGCGTATTTGCAATAAAAGGCTGCTGCTTTCTTATGTACTTTGGCCTCATGTTTAATTATTTAGCTCTCCCAAATTAAATTAAATTAAATTAAGACAGTTGGTGCCGAAAACCCGGGAGGATATCCTTCCTCGGTATCCCTCAGGGGGATCCTTGGAATCTCCTCCCTCACGAACCTACTACCCCAGCTCCAGAGACTTTCCTGGGTACATCAAGCATTCTGGCTCCTTTTCGCCGCCGCTCCATCTTCGGTGAGTGTTCCCCTTCCCTAGTGCGTCTGGTCCATAGTCCCCTTATAGTCCCCTCAGCCTGAAGTCGTGTACATGCCCGAGGCTTAGGCCACCAGGTGGCTGTCGAGAGAGCTCCAACTCGGAGATGTCCGTCTTGGAGTTCCTCTTTTCCGTAAGTGGCCCCAAGGGCCCCTGGTCATTGACAGCAGCAAAGGACGCTTTGCCGCTGCGCAAGACCGGCTTCCATTTCTGTTGGCTAGGGCAATAGGAACCTCACAGTCAAAAATCCCTAGGAACACCCCCTTGGGTTGTCTCCTCCAAAATTTACAAACCTTACATTTGGCTCAGGATCTAAAATGAAAATGACTAATTTTCCTCTCCACGGTGGCATGGCCACAATATAAATTGGACAACCAATCTCAATGGCCACCGGAAGGTACGCTTGACTATAATATTTTACTAGACCTTTCTAACTTCTGTGGAAGGCTAGGAAAGTGGTCAGAAATCAATTATGTCCAAGGCTTTTAGGACTTACGCTCTTGCCCAGACCTGTGTGCCCAGTGTTCCATGGCCCAGGTCTTGTTAGCCAAAACCCAGCCCTCGGCCCCCACCTCAGCATCAGAGGAGGACTCCACCTCCATTTCAGATGGGGCCGAGGGCGGGGCATCTCCCTCCCAACCTTCCAACCCCCCTCCCTATGCTCCTCCCACCGCCCCTCCCTCAGCCACTCCTCTTACCTCTCCCATTTCCGCCCACACTCGCCCCAAGACCGTGGTAGCGGCCCCCACTAGTCAGCCCTCTACCAGTCAGCCTGCCCCAACCCCCCCTACCAGTCAGCCTGTCTCAACCTACCCTACTGGTCAGTCTGTTCCAACCTCCCCTGCTAGTTTGTTGGCCGCCCTCTGAGAGGTCGCCGGAGCCGAAGGACTGGTTAGAGTCCATGTCCCTTTTTCCTTGGCAGATCTTTCCAAAATTGAAAAATGGCTCGGCAATTTCTCAGCCAACCGCACCCAATATTCCAAAGAGTTTCGATACCTATGCCAGGCGTATGACCTTACCTGGCATGACCCACATGTTATCCTTACTTCCACTCTTAACCCAGAGGAAAGAGAGCGCATTCTCGCAGCCGCCAGGCAACATGCAGATCAATGGCATTTAACCGACGCCACCGTCCCATTAGGAGAGATAGCTGTCCCATCTGTAGATCCTGAGTGGGACTACCAACCCCAACAACCCAGGTGTCACAGAAGAGACATTATGATACAATGTCTCTTAGCTGGCATGCCGCAGCCTCTAACAAAATTGTAAATTTTGATAAATTGCAAGAGGTTATTCAACATTCAGATGAGAATCCTGCCTCCTTTTTAAATCACCTTACAGAGGCACTTGTCCAATTTACCCGACTGGATCCCACCTCTCCGCAGGAGCTACTGTCCTTGCCACTTATTTTATTTCCCAGTAGGCCCCTGACATCCGGAAAAAAAAAAAAAAATTAAGAAAGGTAGAAGATGGACCTCAAACCCCCATTCAAGACTTAGTCAAGCTAGCTTTCAAAGTTTTTAACTCTAGAGAAGAAACAGCTGAGGCTCTTTGACAAGCCAGAGTAGAACAGAAGGCCGCCCTTCAGTCACAAGCTTTAGTGGCTGCCCTCCAACCCGTGTTGCCCACTTTGCCGGCAAGGAAAATCAAAGATAAGTCTCTTAAGTGCTCCTGCTATAAATGCGGAGACCCAGGACACTGGGCAAACCAGTGTCCCCAGGCCAAGCCGGCCACTCCGTCTGGTCCATGCTTTAAGTGTGGCACAACTGGGCATTGGGCAAAAAGGTGTCCAAATCCTCACCTGCCTACCACACCATGCCCAACCTGCCAACAGGAGAGACATTGGAAGTCTGATTGCCCCGCCAGCAGGGCAGGTATTGCGCCTCCACGTGATGCCTCTCCTCAAAGGCCGGAAGGCTCCTTCCAGCTCCCACACCTGGACGATGACTGACAGTGCCCACACTTGGAGACCCCGGTCACCCTCGTCGAGCCTAAGGTAACTCTACAGATAGCAGGTAAGCCAATTTCTTTTCTCATCAATATGGAGGCTACCTATTCTGTTTTGCCAACCTATGGAGGTCCTAGCCAGCCATCCACTATCTCAGTAGTTAGGGTAGACGGTAAACCGTCTAACCTTCGCCAGACCCCAATGTTAAGCTACTGCCCAGACTATGCATGCTTTGCCCACTCTTTCCTCATCATGCCCTCTTGTCCCACCCCACTCTTGGGAGGAGACATCTTAACCTAACTCAAAACATCTATTCCCCTTCCCTTTCTCCAGGTGACCAGGTTCTACTCAAGGATCAACACCCTCCTCAAATTTTCCCACTTCCTCACCATTCTTCATCTTAACTTAACTGACTTTTCCCTCATAAACCCCATAGACACCCTCCTTCCTGACCCATCCCCCAACCAGTGGGTTTCCCAACTTTTTACTCTCATAGAAGACCTAGCTTGGCAAGGTGCCCTTTGTGATTTCCTAATTCCCATACTAATCCTCTGCCTTGCCTTATGTTTTGCTCTCATTTTAATAAAATTAATCTGAGCCAAGGTCCAAGAGATCACCCGAGTCACCTTCAACCAAATGCTCCTGCATCCCTACACCCAACTGCCAACCTCAGACCCTAACTACGCTCCCTAACAGCAGGAAGCAGCCAGACAGACAACAGTGCCCCAAATTCTTATAATGAATAAGAGGTTGGACTGTTTGGGAGAAGGAGAAGGGACAAAATGGAGGAAGGTGAACAAGATGGCACAGTCCTGATTGCTTCTGGGTTCTTCATCACCAACTTTCCCGCGTCCAGGAAAGTGCAGGACAACCGAGCATGCGCCAGGTGATGTCAATCCGAAGAGATCGAAACTTACCCAGCCACGCCTACGGAGACGCCCCTATCATGCCCTTATCCTGCCCACTGCCCTCCCCCTTCCAGTAACAATACATAAAAGTCTGCCACCAGCAGGAGCCGGAGTGACTTCTTCAGCCCCTCCTACTTGTGGACTGGAGAACCTCACCTGAGAGCACCGGCGCGACTTCCCTGGCCCCATACCTGAGGACCGGAGAACTTCGCCCGAGAGTGTGTGAGTATTTGCAATAAAAGGCTGCCGCTTTCTTATGTACTTTGGCCTCATGTTTAATTATTTAGCTCTCCCAAATTAAATTAAATTAAATTAACACAGGAATAAACTCTAGAAGGCTTTAGGAGAAAATGATAAAAATTGTTTCCCAATTGTGATGGGTGGTGCTCAGGCAGTGAGGAAGATTTTGCCATGTATACTTTTTTATTTGTTTTTGCAATAAAATATAAATTATGTAATTTTTCCCATATTAAACATTCCAAGTGTACAATTTGAAGACATTATGTGGGGAAAAGAAAGATCAGACTGTTACTGTGTCTATATAGAAAGAAGTAGACATAAGAGACTCCATTTTGTTCTGTATTTGAGAGGTTGTTAATCTGTGACCCTACCCCCAACCTTGTCCTTGCAAGAGACATGTGCTGTGGTGACTCAAGGTTTAAAGGATTTTGGCCTGTGCAGGGTGTGCTTTGTTAAACAAGTGCCTGAAGGCAGTATGCAGGTTAAAAGTCATCACCATTCTCTTAACCTCAAGTACCCAGGGACACGTACACAGCCAAAGGTCACAGGGACCTCTGCCTAGGAAAGCTAGGTATTGTCCAAGGTTTCTCCCCATGTGATAGTCTGAAATATGGCCTCATGGGAAGGGAAAGACCTGCTCGTCCCCCAGCCTGACACTCATGAAGGGTCTGTGCTGAGGAGGACTAGTATAAGAGGAAAGAAGGCCTCTTGGCAGCTGAGATAGAGAAAAGCATCTGTCTCCTACCCATCCCTGGGCAATGGAACATCTCCGTGTAAAACCCGATTGTATGTTCTATTTACTGAGAAAGGATCAAACCGCCTTAGGGTGAAAGGTGGGACTTGCTAGCAATGCTGCTCTTTATGCACTAAAAAGGTTTATGGAGATGTTTGCATATGTTTATCAAGGCATGGCACTTTTCCTTAAACTTATGTCGCAGAGATCTTTATTCAAATGTCTTACTGCTGACCTTTTCCCTATGATGATCCTATTATCCTGCCACTTCCCTTTTTCTTTGATGGTAAAGATAATAATCAATCAATACTGAGGGAACTCAGAGACCGGTGCCAGCGCAGGTCCTCTATATGCTAAGCACCGGTGCCCTGGGCCCACTTTTTCTTTCTCTATACTTTGTCTCTGTGTCTCATTTATTTTCTCAAGTCTCTCCACCTAACGAGAAATGCACACAGGTGTGGAGCACCAGGCCACCCCTACATCTGGTGCCCAATGTGGGTGCTTTTCTCTAAGGTGAAGGTACGCTCGAGTGTGGTCATTGAGGACGAGTTAACGAGAGACTCCCCAGTACGTCTACAGTCAGCCTTGTGGTAAGCTTGTGCGCTCGGAAGAACCTAGGGTAACAATGGGGCAAACTAAAAGTAAATATGCCTTTTGAAATTCTCTTAAAAAGAGGAGGAGTTAAAGTCTCTACCAAAAATCTAATTACACTATTTCAAACAATAGAACAGTTTTGCCCATGGTTTCCGGAACAGGGAACTTTAGATCTAAAAGACTGGGAAAAAAATGGCAAAGAATTAAAACAAGCAAGCAGGGAAGGTAAAATCATTCCACTTACAGTATGGAATGATTGGGTCATTATTAAAGTACCCTTAGTACTGTTTCAAACAGAAGAAGATAGCGTTTCAGTTTCTGATGTCCCTGAAAGCTGTGTAGTAGATCGTGAAAAAGAGGCAAGGATAGAATCCCAGAAAGGAACAGGAAGTTCACACTGTAAATGTGCAGCAGAGCCGGTAATGGCTCAGTCAACGCAAAATGTTGAGGATAATCAATTACAGGAGGTGATATATCCTGAAACGTTAAAATTGGAAGAAAAAGGTCCAGAATTAGCAGAGCCATCAGAGTCTAAACCACGATGGCCAACTCCTCTTACAGCAGCTCAGATGCCTGTAACTTTACAACCTCAAATGCAGGTTAAACAAGTACAAACTCCAAAAGAAGATCAAATGGAAAAAAATGGAGTCTCTTATGTCTACCTCTTTCTATATAGACACAGTAACAGTCTGATCTTTCTTTTCCCTACATTAAATATATTCTGTGAATACATTGTATGTTGTTAAACCACTACCACTATGTATTTCGAGAAATTTTTAAACATCCTAAACAGAAATGCTAAATTCACTAAGCAGTGCATCCCCATTTTTCCCTGATTTTTGCCCCAGGTAACACCTATGCTACTCTTTGTATCTAAAAATTGTCTGCTAGGTATCCAGCATAATCCAAATAATCCAATATTTATCCTTTTGAATCTTGAATTATTTTGTTTAACACATTTCCAGGGTTTATTCATATCATAAGATATATCAGAACTTTACATATTTTTATGGCTAAATAACCTCCTGTTGTATGGATATGCTATATTTTTGTATCTATTCATCTGTTGCAGTTTTGGGTTGTGTAGAAAACAGACTTTTGGTGAATTTTTAAAAATGCTACTATGAGCATTGGTGTACAAGTAAGTGTTTGAGTCCCTGTTTTCAATTGTTTGGGAAATATAACTAGGAAGGGAATTGCTGGACATTGACTTGAAATTTGTTTGAGTAGGAAATGTGAAATATTAAAACAATGTATTCATAATCTTATATTTTAAAAATTTATGTATCAAAGTATGCCAGTCACTGTTGTCTAAAGAAATTCATGAGGAAAAACAACTGCTCTCTACTCTTGCATTTAAACTAGATTTTTAAAGATTGTCCTTCCATCGGGTAAGTTACCTAATTGCTAGACTCTTGGTTGTGTGCTCGTAACTAAATATGTCCCATTTTCATAGATTTTGAAGCTGATTATTACATTTTCTCCCCAATATTTCAACATAATATGACAATAGTTTCTCGTATTGTCATTATCTGGGTAACTATTTTAAATTATTTAGCAGTTAATTTAATTACATTTGGCAAATTCGCTGGCAATTTTCCCCACTCATCACTATTTCTGGACTGTCTATTAAGCACAGGAGACATAATGTAATAACGTAATTCAAAGTTAAGATTCAATAAGCATCTTGCAATGTTTTGTGTTTGTAAGATAAGATTTTATATTATCCTTCCTTGTGAAGAGCACATCTTCTAGCGTCACCCTATGACAGAGGTGAAATTGCCTTTCATTCAGGTGTGAGATCTTCCAGCATGCTGGAGAAACAGACTGCCAACCTCATATCACAAGGTTTGAAATTACACTGGAAATCACAATGTCCCTTTTCTTGACAGGAACAGCAGGAAGCAATATTTGGTTCAGACAGAGATAGAGACCCCCTACCTATAATGGCTTAGATTGATTTTCAGAAAAGTTTCTTCCTTTTTTAAAAATAATAATTGCCTATGACACACTCTGTCCAGTATCTTTCTGCTTCTGCATTTTTTTGACTCTATGTCTACTTCCCTTTCTCTGTAACTTTTGCTTCATTCATTTTTGTTATGTTGGAATATTAATTATGAAAATGTGGTTTGAGTGCAGTGCCCCTAAAACATCATAATGACTGCTTGTTATTAGCATCAATACAAGAATGTTACCAGTACTTCTGTGTTCTCTATGAATATGGTACAGTCTAAAGTAAGACTTTTCCTTGCCTTCTGAAGAAATATCCATTATATTCAATGCTGTCTAAACATCAAAATTACCCCACTTCTCCAAAAGGATCCATAACTTTAACTGATTACATGTATTTTTAAAGGATAATTAGATCGGAGTGTGTTTCAAATTATTTAACAGATAGTTTCAAGAATTTTATTTAAAAAAAAATGAGTACTTTAAAAAACAAGCTTTATCTACTACACATTGATTAGTACCATTCTAATAGGTATTGAGATGAAAAATATTTATACCAATGTATTTTTGAAAGAATGGACAGGCATACAATGGCATAGCATAATGGATGACATATTTAAAGGCCTGCTTCTAAATGCTTTTGAGTACAGTGCTACAACTTCTACCTCTTAGGTGTATGTGGTACTTATAAGAAATGTTGGCTCTGGCTGCGCGCAGTGTCTCATACCTGTAATCCCAGCACTTTGGGAGGCCGAGGCGGGGAGATCACAAGGTCAGGAATTCAAGATCAGCCTGACTGATATGGTGAAACCTCGTCTCTACTAAAATACAAAACTTAGCTGGACGTGGTGCTGCGTGCCTGTAGTCCCAGCTACTCGGGAGGCTGAGGTAGGAGAATCCCTTGAACCTGGGAGGTGAAGGTTGTAGTGAGCCAAGATCGCGCAACTGCACTCCAGCCTAAGCGACAAAGCAAGACTCCATTCCCCCTGCCCCCCCCCCCCAAAAAAGGGAATTTATTATTTTGAAGTACTTTGGTTTTTTGCACTCTAAGCCATGTGAACCCAATGTGAAAAAATTAGGAACAGATACAGTCTATTAAGCCAAAACACAAAAGATACAAACCAAATCATTACAGGATTTAGATGTTTTGTATCAATGTTTTCCATAGTTGCAAACAGGCAAATAAAGAAACATTGAGCTGTGACTCGTGCTTTTTGTTAGCAATTAGTACTTCTGAGAATTGAGCATCAAAAACAATACAGGAATTTTACTCATATTCTGCATCACTTTTATAAACAACAAATTACTGCATTTTCCATTATTCTGATAATGTTGAAATAAGGAAAGTAATTTTTTGAGAAAGAATATACTGAAATAGGGTAAAAACCCCACATATCTGACATCTATTTCCAAGAACTATTTTATTAGGAGGGCAGAGCAGCCTGCAACACATCTCTCTTCAATGACAGGCACCCCTGTGATTTTTCAACTGACAATTCTAGTATAAATATAGCTATAATGAATTAAATTCTATAATCCATAAATGTAGGTCATAATATCAGATTGCATACCATATGCTATTTTGTCAGATTAAATATAAGAAATATGTGAATTCTTCAAATTTGGTGCTTGACATTCTAAAATGGTCCCTTTCCCATTCTTGAGAAACCTTGAAACTAATGATTAACTCCTATTCATGAAGGTTAAATTCCTATTACATGATTTGTTGAGCATCTACTGATGGTATTTATGATATTTTAAATCTAATTCCAATAAAACTTGTTAAAACTTTGTCAGTCTGTTTTCCTTTTAAACTTTGTGGATTCAATATTGGTTGATTTTAAGTACTCATTATATTCATTATTTTCAATTATATCCTGGAATGTCATTTTCACTTATGGGTAGACAGTTAGAGAAAGGTCATAAAAGAAAATAAGAGATATTTCTCAAATGTTTTGATAGATATTAAAGCAAAATAATGCGGCAAAATAGACTTTTTAGTCAAGGCATAGTAGGGGAAAGTATATATCCTCATGTGAAATATGTTATATAAATAGCTATACTGTATTTTATTTGTATTATTTTTATTGTTATATAGTTACTATTTTTTCAACTATTTTTGATTTAAAGTTGGAGGAATCTGCAGATGCAGAACCCACAGATACAGAGGGCCAACTGTACAACAATTTTGGAAAACAATTTTAAAGATAGACACACACACACACACACACAACAGCAAACTATAAGACAGGCAATCCATTCAGTTATTTCATGTACATTAACTCTTTTATATTTACAGCAGTAGATACGTATAATGATGCTCAGCTTGTCATTCTTAGTAATTGCTAATGTCCATCTATGGAAAAATGAACAAATGCATTGTGATGCCATCATAAAATATCGAATTATACAGCAAATAACTTTGTCTAGACATATCAGCTTAGCTGTATCTTAGAAACAGTATTCAGTGAAAAAAAAGCCATATATTTGAAGCATTCTTAGAATATGGTATCACATTTCAATACATTTTAATTTAAATAATTCTTAAAATTTTGTTTAGAGGCATGTGCTATGTGGTCATTTTTTAAGGAAAAGCAAGGAATAAAAAAATAAGTTACAAAATAGTTGTTACTTCTATAGTTGGCACAAAGCAAGAGTCTGGGAGTTCGGAGCACGGAGGGACTCTCGGTGTTATAATATTCTCTATTGAGTTGGGTGTCGGGTTTGTGGCTTCTTATTTTATTATTTTTTACAGTGTTAATAATTACTAAATATTATATTGCATGGATAATATTTTAATACTTATATGGGTAATAAATGAAAAGATAATCTATCCCTTTAAATATTTCTCATTTATTTACTTTTACCTTTTTATTCGAACAAATGAATTTTGGAAATTGGTGTTTAGGTTAAATGTCAAAATAACCAGCAAGAAAATAATTTTTCCATTGAGGTTTAAATAGAAAGAATTAATGATAGAGATACTTAGTCTTAGTGTTTAGAAATATATTGACTATTTCCATTTATTTACATTTGTATATAATTCTGCAATAACTTGTATTTTTGTATAATAATTTAGACATCAACAACAAAAATTGTATTATCAAACACAATTAATGAAAGAAACATGTTTTCGAATCTACTTTCTAATTGAAATTAGCATATATGAAAAGCTTTTGAAAATGGGGGTGTCTAGTCCAATTTCTGAATTTTCTGGTTGAGTTTATCAGTTTATTAATTTTTAATAAAAAATACACCAATAATATTTTAAATCACAATTAAAGACTTTATATGGGGTGTTCAATTTCATTATTAAAATAATTTTAAGATGCAGGTATAATTGTTATTCCATTTTTTAGATGAGGAAACTGAGGCTTAAAAATCAGTTTAAGAATACACAGAGATTAAATGTTGAAGTTAGGTGGCCTGATTTAAGAGCCCAACTTTTAATCACAATTCACCTTTTATGTAATAATAGATAGTGTTGCCCCTTTATCTATTCTTTATTTGGAACTTCTTGAAAAAAATATTATATACATAGAAGCATACTTTTTTTTTTCTTTTGAGAGAGAGATTCACTCTTTTGCCTAGGCTGGAGTGAAGTGGCATGATCTCAGATCACTGCAGCTTCCGCCCTCCGGGTTCAAGTGATTCTCCTGCCTCCACCTCCTGAGTAGCTGGGATTACAGGTGACCACCAACATGCCTGGCTGATTTTTGTATTTTTAGTAGAGACAGTTTTTTGTCATGTTAGAGAGGCTTGTCTCGAACTCCTGACCTCAGGGGATCCACATGCCTTAGCCGCCTAAAGTGCTAGGATTATAGGCGTGAGACACCACGCCCATCAGAAGCATAATTTTATATGTCCAGTTTTTATTAGATCAATAAATGTGATGTTTATGAAATTAGATATTTTCTTCATCATGTATAAAAGTATATGTGCTTCTATCTGTTAAATTATTTTATGAGAAATCTGTTATGAATCATATCACACACATTTGGATATTTTTTCTTATTTAATGTAATGATGTATGATCTTTAATAAAATTTCTAGAAAAAATGTTCTATCATAGTGATTTTAATTTTTAATTTACATCTCAATCTTATTTCACATTATATTGTATAAATTTTCACCTATATCCATATGTGAACTGTGAAGTTTATATAATTACCTCTTCATACAATTTTCCTGGTGATATGTCATGATTAGATTGGGTACTTCATTTAAATAAATGGGATTCAAGTCACATTTTTGTGTGTGTTCTAAATAATAATCTGTACAACTTATGATTATTTGGTACGATTTGAAAAAACTCAAATCTTTAATATGTTTACTGCAAAGTCTTAGAACAGATATATAATTTTCTTTAAGAATCTTGTAGTTTTTTATTGCTTTCTATTAATATTTAGAAAAAGTAAAGAAAATCTGGTATTTTTTCTTTTGCAATCATATGTCTTTTTATTTTTCCTTGGATATTGCAGAATGAAAATAACTATATGTATATAGATAATAAGTTCGTGTATATACATAAGTATATGTATGTGTACTTACATTTATGAAAATACTTTTTCCTGAAATTTTCCTAACATATGGTAGTTATTTTTCAAAATTTACAACTATTTTCCCCAGGTGTATAACTTTGATTATTGCCTCATTCATTTGGTGTATTTTTGCTTTGAAAACATCTATTATATTTATGCTGAATTTCTAAGATCTGACCCTCATATCCTTTTCATTTTCTCTTCAGTTGCATTTCTCCACTTTCCTCTTTTGTGTTTTGAGCGTATTTCAAGTGTGTCTGCGAATTTCTAATTGGGTTTTCTAAAGTGTAAGTTCCACTCTTATTACTCCCAGTGTGGTTTTCCTTTGACAATCATGATTCTCTTTTAAAGCAATCTTCCCTACATTCTATTGACTCCACCAAACAATTTCTTCTTAATTAATGGAGAGAATAAATACTTTCTTATATTGCATGAAAATAAAATAGGTATTTTTTCTAATACATTTTTCTGGTTTTGCACTGCATATATTTTAGGTTAAAGTGAGATTTTTGGAGTGATGCACCTTAAAATTACTTTTTTCATAGATTTGAAACTGAGCTTGTTTTTCTTTATTCTGTTTGGTAGTGGTGGTTTATTACTGGTTGTTTGCTCCTTAAGAATTCATTTTTAGGCCAGGTGCCGTGGCTCATGCCTGTAATCCTAGAACTTTGGGAGGCAGAGTTGGGTGGATAACTTGAGGCCAGGAGTTCCAGATCAGTCTGGTCAACATGGCAAAACCCTCTCTCTACCAAAAATACAAAATTTAACCCAAGGTGTGGTGATGTGTGCCTATAATCCCAGCTACTTGGGAGGCTGAGGCACGAGAAGCCCTTGAACCTTGGAGACGGAGGTTGCAGTGAATGGAGTCAAGATTGTACCAATGCACTCCAGCCTGAGCAGCCCAGTGAGACTCTATCTCAAAAAAAAAAAAAAAAAAGAAAAAAAGAAATAATAGTGTATTTTTATTATAGAAAAAAGGTCTATTTTGATAACATGGAAAAAACTTTTGGCTCTATGAGAAGCCACAACTGTGTTAAAATGAAAATAAGAAATAAGTACACAGAGGAACATGAATTCAAATAACATAATGGCCAAAATTAACAAAAGACACTGACAGAATTGAAGATATCATGTACAAATATATTAAAAACTACAAAATAACATCAAAAAAGAAAATCCAAAGAAAAATGAACAAAAAGCACTAAAATCTCAGAAGTAAACATTTGAATTTTTAACAAGTGCTTAACTAAATATTCAAATAGTCAAGAAGTAAGTAAAGTCCAAATTTAAAATAAGATATTTCACCAGTGTATACCTATTAATCTGGCAGAGGGTAAAGTGTCATATAATCAAGAGTTGATTAGGACATAAAAAGACTGTTAATTTGAACATATATTTTTATGAATACATGAAGACAAATTGGCATTAGTTATTGAAATTAAGTATGTGCCTAAATTAAAGACCAGGATGTCTCTCTTTCATAATAGTTGATGCACATTCCATAATGGAATAGGTATAAACAAGTTCCATCATAGTTCCATTTATGGTAGAAGTGAGTTAGAGAAGCCTTACTTGTCTATCACCAGAAGAAAAAGCATGTTAAATATTGGAGATGTGGTCTGAGGCAATAACCTAGAAACACTGAGAAACAGAAATGCTGGCAATTTTTCCAGCATTACATGAATATTAGGGGATAGCACAATTACAAACTCTTGTCATATCCTTTAGATTGTGCTTTTAATTAGAGCTCTCTACCAATGCAGTGTGTGAAAAATGTAAGCAAGATAATGAATATGATAGCAAAATATCATTTATATAAATTAAAAACAAATTACTCTCAAAGCACCACTACATATTTCTCAAGGATATGTAAAAACTTAAGAATATTAAATTTATAAGGAGTGGTGGAGATGAATAGGAGTGAGAATAGGAGACAAACAATAAATAAAATTAAGTAGAGAGCAAATAAGTGCTCAGGATGCTAGCTATCATTGTTATTATTAATAGTATTTAATATAATTTTTTTAAAAGTCTAAAATACATATTCATGAATAACTATAAGTCAAGCACAGTACTATGGTAGACAGCCAGGTAAACAGAGAGTTAAAATGATGATAAATGATAGAACACAGTTATGTATATGTGTGTATATATACATGAGCAATATACATATGGTTTTACATATACATATGTACACATACACACACACTCATTTTACTCAGGACATAAGTGCTATTAATAACTTATTTTATTGATGAGGAAATTAAGACCATGAAAGCTTAAGTAACTTGTCCTAGTTCACACAATGTGGCATGCTAAATAATGGCCCTCAAAGATGTCCACATTCTAATACCTGAATCTATGAATATTACCTTGTAGGGCAAAAGAGCACAAGATGTTGTATTAGTTGATTCTCACACTGCTAATAAAGACATACCCAAGACTGGGTAATTTATAAAGGAAAGAGGTTTAATTAACTCACAGTTCAGCATGCCTCAGTAGGCCTCAGGAAACTTATAATCATGTCAGATAGGGAAACAAATACATCCTTCTTCATATGGTGGCAGGAAGGATAAGAATGAGTGCCCAGGAAAGGGGGAAGCCCCTTATAAAAACCATCAGATCTCATAAGAACTACTATCAGAAGAACCAGATCAGAGAAACGGGCCCCATGATTCAATTATCTCTACCTGGTTCCTCCCACGACACGGGGGGATTATGGGAACTACAATTCAAGATGAGATTTGGGTGGAACACAGCCAAACCATATCAGATATGATTAAGGATCTTGACATAGACTGATTATCTTGGATAATCTGAATGTATCCAATGTAATCACAAGGATTCTCATAAGAGAAAGACAAGAAGGTCAGAGTCAGAGAAAGAGGTTCTGTGAAGGAGGAAAATGTGATGACAGAATGACAGAAGAACGGAAGTCGGAGAGAGAGAGAAAATTCAGTGATATTATACTGCTTGTTTTGAAGGAAGAGACTAGCCAGCTAAGGAATGTAGACATCCTCTAGAAGCTGGAAGAGGCAACAAAGTCTTTCCTAGAGCCTCCAAAAAGAGCTTCTCAGCTTTTTATGTTAGTAATAATGTACATATACACATACACACACTGTGTTCTATCATTTATCATCATTTTATTTATCCATCTGGTTGTCTATAATGGCGTGCTTCACTTTTGGAAGCTTTAGTGATAACTCTGCTATCACTTTGATTTTAGCTCTGTAAGTCCCCTGACCCACTTTTTTTTCACTCTTAACCTCCAGAAATTTAAGAAAATAAATTTGTGTAGCTTTAAACTATATATTGTGGTAGTTTGTTACAGTCTCAAAAAATAAATACAGCCATGAAATTAGTACAACCAGCAAGTGTAAGAGCCACATTTCAGTCTTATCTCAGATTCCCCAACTGTACTTCTGCTTTAACTTAATAGTTTGGAATAGTCTTAGGTGACACATCATAGAATTATTGTGGATATGTTGTTCAAATGAAGTCCTTCAAAATCTCCTTGAGTCAACCAAATTTGACCTTGTAACAATGAGTGAAAATGCCTAGCCCACAAAATTGCATCACACCATCACACTATGGCATGGAAACGAAAATATCACTCTGTGATATACACTCAGGCAGCATTCCCTTGCTTTCCAGATTGCAACTTTTCTACCGATATTTGAATATGTGAGAACACATGATGATGAACTCATAGTCATCCCCTCCCCTTTTTAAAAGGTCTGAAATAATACTAAAATTATCTTAGTGACATCTCAGAATCATATGCTTACTGAAAATACACAAAAGAAACAAGTAATGGCGTACTTAGGAAGATTGTCTCTGGCTACTCAGCACAATGTCTGGTACATATTAGAGATTAAAACATTACTAGATGAATAAAGAATGTGACTTTTTCAGATTATCTTGCAGTGAAATTAAGTTATAAAAATTTATGTGATCAATCTGCTTCATTTCTATTGTCTTATAAATTCTTAGTTCAGTGCACATATAAAATAACATGGCACTATAATTGCATGTACTATTATGAATCTCTATGATTTTTTTCTTATATGTCTACACCTACAGCTCATAAAGATTAATGTAGTTTCACTGGAGTTGGCACTAAAGCATTTACAATCGGTATTAAATCAAATGTTATATAAACTAATTTTCATTAAATAACCCTGGAGCTGCTTAAAAAATTATTGTCATTTGCGCTAGGAATTAAAAGTGTCTCTACCACATTTTATATTCACCATAAAGACTAAATTCAGGGTTAGAGAAATGTACAGTTATAGGAAATTTTTGAATATACAAATTGACAGGCTTTCTTTAAATGCAATTAATTTGTAAGAAAGGAAATTTGAACTGAAAGGAAGTGGGTGCAGTCTTGTCTCCGTGTTTGAATGTAGTAAGTATCCTGGTAATGAGGGAATATCTAGAGAATGTTCCTGTTCTATGAGCTATGCAATTGTTTCCCTATATCATGAATAAGCACCGTATTTTATGATTGCACATTAAGTGATCATGGTCATACAAATGTGTAGAGAGACTGAGTGAATAGGCATTTGAAGGTCTGAAGTAGCTGGGAGACTGCAGAGCAATTCCTTGGGTAAATGCAATCAGGAAATCCTTGGGGCCTGAATGAATGAATTTCTCTATCCCATTTCTCTCTTCCTGTCAGGACGTGAGGGATCACAATGACAGACATTTTCAAATTTAGTTTTTCAGATTAAGATGTCCTAGAAATTACAGATAGTGTAAATGCATCCGCTAAATCTGTGGTTTTAAATTTTCATGATAGCCTTTTCATTTGTTTGTGTTTTACTGCCTAGAAGTTAGAAACTATCCATTGCTTGTCATCTCTTTGCCAGTGAGCTGATTTATGGGAGAGACACCCTAAATGTATACTACATTTGCTAAAGATGCAGCGTTTTAAGGTGACTATGTCTTAAGTGGGGGATTTCAGCTCTAGCTTCATCCATCACATTCTTTCATGTGCCAAATGACTATTCTCTCCCGGGTATAACCTCAGGATATTTTTAACCTAGTACATTCAGCCACAATCAGGGCAACACAACTTCTAATTTAAAATCATCACTGTGATTTTAAATTACCTCTAATTTTTGTCATCTGCAGATTTTCATGTTCTTTCTAGCTCCACAATACACTGAAAGTGTACTTGTACTTATTCAGTATTTTCTTTTTTCTGAGTATCTGGTCCATCATAATGCTAATACTAAAAATCTTTGGTTTTATCTGTTGGTGTAAACACATTTTTAGCTAGAATTTGTGGTTTATCACTTTTGTTTAGGACCATTATAATTTTAATTTTGTTAAAAACAGTAGTTCTTTATTTTTGTTAAAAATACTTGAAATATTTACTCATTACATAGTGAGTTTCTTGTTGTTGCTGCTGTTGTTCAATAAAATTATTTATTCAAAGACCTTTATAAAAATCTACACCAATTTGTTATGAACACATATATTTTTTACTGTTAGCAATTGATCAGATTTCTCTTTTCAGCTCTATGTAGCTAATTTACAATTTATCCACCAAACAAATAATCCTATGGAATTTTGATATTCTGAATTAATCTATGGTATATTTCTGCTTTTTCCTGAGGAAGATATCCTCTGTTGTTTTCTAGAAAGACAAACTGCTTTTTCTCTGAGGAACTTGTCATGTTTTATCTGACAGAGATTTCAATCAGGAGATGGTGATTTCTCCACCAACAGAGGTGCTCAGGTGACCAGGCCTGATTACCTCATATCCTCAGCTGGTTATTTTTCCAATGCCAATTTTTGGTTGAAGATGAAACTCTTTTATTCTTGTCAAAAGTAATCTTGGTGTTACCAAGGCATCTTCATCACACTCCATAATGCCTGCCCAAAATTAAGGAAAAGTTTAGTCAGAGCTGAAAAGATAGATTTCTAATATGTGGCTGTGTGCATTAACCCTAGCCCAAAACGAGATGTTTCACTGAGTGTTTCACTTACATGAGCCAAAAAAAAAAAAAAAAAAAAAAATCCTACTTTTCCTCTTAATTGAGTATCTTTTTTCACTTTTACCTAGAGTGTTTGGATAGAGGCCATGACTGAAATATTCCAGATTCACCCTTTTTCCATGGCCCATATCCATAATTTCAACTAAGACATATATATATATGTGTGTGTGTGTGTGTTTGTGTGTGTGTGTGTGTGTGTGTGTATATATATATATATATATATATATATATAAAACTGTCTAATTTATATCTGCATCCTAAATCTCTACTCTGAGCTCCATCCATGAATAGCCAAGAGTAAATTTATAATCTTAACATGAAAAGTTTAATGTACCTCAAATTCAAACATGTCTATGACAAGAATCATTGCCTTTCATCATTCCCCTACTCTCCCAATAACTTTGCTTCTATTTTTTTACCGGCCTATAGTTCACTGAATTGTATTCAAATCCATCTATGTGTCTAAACCTAGGAATTGTTATCTGTCCTCTCCTTCACTGTAAAACCCCATATCAAATGGCAGACCAATTTCTCCTAATTTTACCTTTGTAATTGTTCTTGAATCTATCTGTTTTACTCCCTTTACAGGGATACCACATAGGTTACTATAATTTTCTAATAAGTTAAAAATATGACTTCTATGTAAATACAAGGTGAACATATGTCAAGTATTTTATTTGACTCCTGATTTATTGAGGGAACTAATAAGAAAGTAAAACTGGATCAAATAACATTTTGATAAATAAAGTATTTAGAATATCCCAGAAAGGACATTTTAAAGCAGGTTTACTGAGTTAGGTATAAAACTGATTATTTGTATCCTGCAAGATCATAAAACTGTAAATTTTAAGATTATATTCCCTACCAAACAGAAAAGTACATGTTAGCATGTAATTCTGTGGATTCTGAGCTCTTTATAGTAGATATAAAGTGAACTTCAAGTACATTTTCTTATATAATTAAATAATACTTATGTCAGTCTACCATTTTGCTGACCAATTTTTAATATTTTTCTAAAAATTTTGCCCATTTTGCTCATATAAATTTGTCAAGGATTATTCTATAGCACAAGAAGCTGATTCTGTTTGCCCTGATTATGTTCACAGTGAAACAAGAGGTGGTTATTGTCATGTAAATCTATTATGGGAGACTATGAGTGCAGAGAATTAACTTCTAACTGGAAATTTTGTTCAGTAACATAGAGTTGGACTTTCATGATGCCTCTATTATTTGCTTTTTCATCCTAAACCTAGAAACCAAGCCCAAGAAACTCTATTGTTGAAACTTCACACACTCACAAGATTTTAGTGAGTTATTTTCTCTTTGAGATCCTTAACAGATTTTGAAATTTCTGGCCTGCCCAAAAGGGATCTTTCCTACCTTTTGTGAAGCTGGGACCCTTTACCCATAAAACAAGTATCAAGCTAGTTTTATTTCTGAAACGATTTTGTAAGTACTGAGCTTACTTTTAAAATACAATCTTCGCTCCTTAATGAAAGACTTTTCATCCCTTACTAAATAAAATTTATTTTCAAATGTAACACTCCAGGTAAGGCCATTATTGATGGCAGCAGAGGTCCATTTAGAGTGGCTGCTGCCAAGATGCAGGCTGCTGCAGGGAGACAGGCCCAGTCCTCTCGCTCCATGGATCAGACAGGAGCCCCGCCCTCTATGCGTACACTGCCACCCTCCAAAGTACAAGACTCAGCATCACTGTAGTCTGCATCATTAGGGTTTGGGAAAGTTGTCCTCACCAAGTCTTTGAATGTTTAGGGGCATCTGCTCCCACAGTCTGGCCTTTGCCCACTCCTGGCACTTGCTCCAATCTCAGAGCAAGATTGTGGCTGACCTTGGGTGCTGTCACAGCCTGACCAGGTGTGCACATCCTCAGGGCAGTGCTGACACACCAGCCTCCTGCCACCTTAGCCCACTCTGGGCTTTAGGCACTGACAAGCATGGGAGGGGAAACCAGGGGGGCACTGAGGGCAGATTGGCACTGGCCTGCAGGTGCATTTTGTTACCAGTAGCCTGGTATGCATGGACAGCAGCAGAAAGCAGAAAGACTTCTGGGCAGAAGGGGATGGGTCCTCAGAAGCCTCACCTTCAGCTAGGGGAGGCCTAAAGTCTGGGGGTTGGGCTGCCAGTCCCGTGGACTGGAGGGGGATCCCATGGTGCCTTTTACTGGGCCCAACCATGGTTGCCATGGACCAATCAACATGGACTTCCCCGTTCTGAGGCCCATGAAAACCTCGGGCTCAGCCAGAGCAGGCAACATGATGAGATGACCAGCTGCAGAGAGGAGCTACCCTCTCTGCTGATAGCTGGAGAATTTCAGGATGACCAGCATCTGACAGGAACTTCCCACTCCAGGTATGATATGCCTGCAGAGAGGAGAAACCCACTCCAGGGCCTCCTCTCTGCCAAGAGCTGCTGAGCCAATGAGACACCTGCCAGCAAAGAGGAGCCATCCACCTCAGGGCCTCCTACTGTCTGCTGATGGCAGAACACTTGTTAGGACACCCTGCCTACAGAAAGGAGCTCCCCATAGCAGGTCTCTGAGCAGTTCTACTGCTCATTAAAGCTCCTCTTCATCTTGCTCACCCTCCACTTGTCTGTGTGCCTCATTCTTTCTTGTTGCAGGGCAAGAACTTGGGGCCCACCAAATGGCAAGGCTAGAAGAACTGTAACAGAAACACATTCCCCTTGCTCACCACTGTGTGGACAAAGAGAGGGAGAGAAGAGCTGTGTTCCTTTGGGGAGCCCAGATCTGGGAACTCCCTGAGCCAGGGCTGTTACTCCCTCTTTGAGATCCTGGGAGTTCCCAGCATCTCAGAGCTTCCAGACACCACTGCATTCCACAGTGCCAGCAAGGGAAGCAACTTGCAGTGTACTTGGTCCAACTGCAGCCTCGCAGAGAGTCAGTGCCTATGCTGGCACCTGGAGCTGCCTGCCCCACTCAGCAGCCAGCATGCCTGACTGTGCAGTGGCCAGACCCCACACTCATCCACTCACCCACTTCTCGCTGCTCTGTACCTGGCTCACCCTTGGTAGGCATGGGATTCAGGCCAGTAGCGTGAGCTGAGTTTAGCCTGCCAGGCTAAGTGGGCAGACAAGCCAAGTGGGTCCAAGGAAAAGCTGGGCAAAAGAGCCACTGGCCACAGAAGTTTTCAGCCAGAAAACAACACACCAAAGATCCTGTAACATTTGTTGCATAATTTATGTGTCCTGGCTAAAAAAAAAAAAAAAAAAAAAAAAAACAGATTCCCATTTAACATACACAAATAACTATATTGCTATGAGAAGTTAGAATATTCAGTAAAAGTAAAAGGATTTGTTTCAGAAATCTGAGAAGTCACTGAGAATTATGTGACCTTTTAAAGTTTTATTTCAGTTAATTAAAGCACAATTGACCAAAAATGATTATTACAGATTGATAAAGGAAAAATAAAAAGGGAATCCTTCATATATTGATTAGAAAATAAATAAATATAAAAATTCAAAAAGTTCCTGCTATTAAATTATTCTTATTTGTTCCTTCATCTCTGTGTAATACATTATTATTATTATCATTTTTACTGGATCATGGGTCAGCAGTCTACTTTCACACTGTTAAGTGCTTCTGGACCACAAAGATTCCTAACAATCCTGACTCAGCTCCCTGGTACAAGAAGTGGTCTAAGACTTGTCAACTTGGAAAATTGTGTCCAATGTTGTAATTTTTGATGTATCAATAGTTGATAGCACTTGGTACAGTACTTTTTAGTAGACTCTGAGATTGTACACTGTATTCCTTGAAACTTATAGCAGAAGTTTCAGGCAGGCTTAAGAGAAAAGTTGAAAACATTTGTTCAAATATTAATAAATGGAGTCCCTTTTCAGTAGTCAGAGTATTTTTTTAATTGAGATCACAAACAATAAAATGGACAAACTGAATTAGTTTTCTACCACTAAGGAAAATTTTGTCATAAACTTAGTGGCTTAAAACATCTGTTCATTATCTCATAGTAGGTAAAAGTCTGAGCTTGCTCAATTGAGTTCTCCTGCTTGGTCTGTCAAGGCCAAAGTCAAGCTGAAGTTGTTGGCTGGGCAGGAATCATATTTGGAGGTTTTAAGAAAAAATCTGCCTCCAAGCTCATTCAGGTTGTTGACAGAATCAATTTTCCTGCTGCTGTAGGGCAGAGGTCTCTATTCTCTTACTGCTTTTTGGCCAAGGATTGCTCTCGGCTTTTAAATGTTATTCATTCTCAAGTTCTTTCTACCTAGCCCCATCCATGCACCTTCAAAGCTTGCACCAAATCTTTCTCTTGTGGCAAATGCTTTTGATGTTGAACTCTCTCTAATGTATTCTTCTGCTAGTTGCCAAAGAGCTCACATGATTAGGTTAGACCTACCCAGATTATCTCTCTAATTTAAACGAAATTTATTAGAGATCTAAGTTATGTCTACAAAACTCTGTCTGACTAGGTAACGTAATGTAATCACAGGGTAACATCAGGGAGAGAAAAGCCCAGATACCATCTTACAACTCTGCGTACCACAGAAACAAATAAACAAGAAAGCCCACAAACCATATTTCTTGGTCTTTATCACATAATAGGATAGATGCTCAATAGCCACCTGACAAAAATCACCAAATGATTAAACTGTAAAACCTGACTCCTCATCATTGCTGTAACCAATGACAAATCATTAACTGGCCACGGAAAAAAAAAGAAAAAAAAAAAAAAAAACAGAACAAGAATCAAACTTGGCCAAGAACCAGAACTAGAAATGAAAACACAGAGTCAAAGAAAATGAGTAAAAGAAAGACAGAAAATGTAATATTCTATTGCCTATAAGTATTCACACCAGAGACTACATAATAATCATAATAATAATGTGCCAATAGTTAAAGAACTCATAAGTTGTCCTTGTAAGGCTGCCAGGTCCATCCCACAGACCCTGGCTGAAAAGCAGATGAACAAATGCACTCTGACACTGATATCCAGTGAAAAAATGGACTAGGGGACCAGGCTGCCAACAGACACCAAGGAGGTTGCTGTAAAGAGTCAGCAGCCACAGCCCTAAACAGCTGGCGCTGTGGGTATTTAATCACTATAGATCTAATGACAAAGGCCTTGAGTCAACATGCTTGTAGGTAATTGCGCATGGATGATTAAAGACCAGGTTTCTGGAGACATGAGTAAACAAGCTATTTAGAAAAAACTCTCCTGCATGCTTTTGTCCTTACTTCTTCCCTTTGCCCCAGCATAAGAACCACCACCTTTGGTTCATTCTTCCGGAAGCTTTGCAACCCTCACCAGCCTTCAAAGAAGGCTTGTGTTTTTCCTACAATTTCTCCCACCACCCTGACCGATCTCCTATACAAGGCCAGCCAGTGTAATTGGCTTTACCAAAAAAGTCCTTGGTCATCTTGGTGGGACTTTTAAAACTGCAGCAGGTTAATTTTCAAAAATTTAAAAATATGGCAATTAGGAAAAGTTCAATCAAATCTGTGTCACAGGTTTATTTGACTCAATTATCATGTGACAGAAACAGTATGATGGTAAACTGGTTCTAACTGTGATTTAGAACAGAAGCAAAGGATATACATAGTCCACAAGAAAGGTGTTAATAGCCTGTCTCCTGGGCTTTCCATGACCAGCATGCGTCCTCTCATTTGTTTTCCACAATGCAGCCAGAGTAATTTTTTAAATTAAAAATGCATTAATTTACTCTGCATAATTGTCACTTAAACCCACATTCCATGCCTTTCTCAGTGTGACCTACAACACGGTATAACATTTGTGACTTGCCTGCCTGCCTCATGAACTTCAAACACTTTGTCACATTTCCCCTTGATGTGCACTTCAGCCTTTGGACTTTGAATTTTTCACGTAGTATTTTCCTATGCAATATTCCATCCAAGAGTATAGGGCCTTTCCTTTGCAGGGGCAATGCTTCTGCCCTAACCTTCTTTTTGATAGAGCAGGAGTATTGAACCATCATCTCGGACAAACGCCACCTCCTTAAGTTCCAGTTCCCTTTCTAGCCTCATGCATTTCAAGGAAATCATTTCTCTTCTAACTACAAGTAGCCCCTCAGCCAGAAACAGCCAACAGTAAAACACAGATAAGACAGCTCAGGCACAGAGGGAGTGGGGGAGAAAGTCTCTCGGTTAACTGCCAAACTTCACCCTCATACAATGGGCCCCAGTAAAACAGTGGGCTTTAATAAGCACATTCCTTTCCGTTCAGGTGCACTGAGATAGGGAAGCTAAGAGCAGACTTGGGGGATAGGCCTGCTGCTGTAGAAATATGAAGGAGGAACTATGTAACCAGCGCAAAGAAACTAAAATACTTGAAGAAAGAATGGATGAATGGATAACTAGAATAATCAATGCAGAGAAGACCTTAAAAGAACTGATAGAGATGAAAACCATAACACGAGAACTATGTGACAAATGCACAAACTTCAGTAAACCACACCTCAGTAAATGTAAAAGAACAGAAATTATAACAAACTGTCCCTCAGACCACAGTGCGATTAAACTAGAACTGAGGACTAAGAAACTCAAACAAAACTGCTCAGCTACATGGAAACTGAACAATCTGCTCCTGAATCGCTACTGGGTACATAATGAAATGAAGGCAGAAATAAAGATGTTCTTTGAAACCAATGAGAACAAAGATACAACATACCAGAATCTCTGGGACATATTTAAAGCAGTGTGCAGAGGGAAATTTATAGCACTAAATGCCCACAAGAGAAAGCAGGAAAGATGTAAAATTGACACCCTAACACCACAACTAAAAGAACTAGAGAAGCAAGAGCAAACACATTCAAAAGCTAGCAGAAGGCAAGAAATAACTAAGATCAGAGCAGAACTGAAGGAGATAGAGACACAAAAAACCCTCCAAAAAATCAATGAATCTAGGAGCTGGTGTTTTGAAAAGATCAACAAAATTGATAGACTGCTAGCAAGACTAATAAAGAAAAGAGAGAAGAATCAAATAGACACAATAAAAAATGATAAAGGGGATATCACCACCAACCCCACAGAAATACAAACTACCATCAGAGGATACTATGAACACCTCTACGCAAATAAACTAGAAATCCTAGAAGAAAGGGAAAATTTCCTGGACACTTACACTCTCCTAGGACTAAACCAGGAAGAAGTTGAATCCTTGAATAGACCAATAGCAGGCTCTGAAATTAATAGCCTACCAACCAAGAAAAGTCCAGGACCAGATGGATTCACAGCCGAATTCTACCGGAGGTACAAGGAGGAGCTGGTACCATTCCTTCTGAAACTATTCCAATCAATAGAAAAAGAGGAATACCTCCCTAACTCATTTTACAAGGCCAACATCATCCTGATACCAAAGCCTGACAGAGATACAACAAAAAAAGAGAATTTTAGACCAATATCCCTGATGAACATCGATGCAAAAATCCTCAATAAAATACTGGCAAACCAAATCCAGTGGCACATCAAAAAGCTTACCCACCATGATCAAGTGGGTTTCATCCCCAGGATGCAAGGCTAATTCAACATACACAAATCAATAAATGTGATCCAGCATATAAACAGAACCAAAGATAAAAACCACATGATTATCTCAATAGATGCAGAAAAGGCCTTTGACAAAATTCAACAGCCCTTCAAGCTAAACTCTCAAAAAATTCGGTATTGATGGAATGTACCTCAAAATAATAAGAACTATTTACAACAAACCCACAGCTAATATCATACTGAATGGACAAAAACTGGAAGCATTCGCTTTGAACACTGGCACAAGACAGGGATGCCCTCTCTCACCACTCCTATTCAACATAGTGTTGGAAGTTCTGGCTAGGGCAATCAAGCAAGAGAAAGAAATAAAGGTATTCAATCAGGAAACGAAGAAGTCAAATTGTTACTTTTTGCAGATGACATTATTGTATATTTAGAAAACCCCATTGTCTCAGCCCAAGATCTCCTTAAGCTGATAAGCAACTTCAGCAAAGTCTCAGGATACAAAATCAATGTGAAAAAATCACAAGCATTCTTATACACCAGTAACAGACAAACAGAGAGCCAAATCAGGAATGAACTTCCATTCACAATAGCTTCAAAGAGAATAAAATACCTAAGAATCCAACTTACAAGGGATGTAAAGGACCTCTTCAAGGAGAACTACGAACCACTGCTCAGTGAAATAAAAGAGGACACAAAAAAATGGAAGAACATACCATGCTCACGGATAGGAAGAATCAATATTGTGAAAATGGCCATACTGCCCAAGGTAATTTATAGATTCAATGCTATCCCCATCAAGCTACCAATGACTTTCTTCACAGAATTGGAAAAAAACTACTTTAAAGTTCATATGGAACCAAAAAAGACCCCACATTGCCAAGACAATCCTAATCCAAAAGAACAAAGCTGGAGGGATCACACTACCTGACTTCAAACTATACTACAAGGCTACAGTAACCAAAACAGCATGGTACTGGTACCAAAACAGAGATAAAGACCAATGGAACAGAACAGAGACCTCAGAAATAATACTACATATCTACAGCCATCTGATCTTACAGCCATCTGATCTTTGACAAACCTGTCAAAAACAATAAATGGGAAAAGGATTCCCTATTTAACAAAAGGTGCTGGGAAAATTGGCTAGCCATAAGTAGAAAACTGAAACTGGATCCCTTCCTTACTCCTCATATGAAAATTAATTCAAGATGAATTAGAGACTTAAATGTTAGACCTAAAACCATAAAAACCCTAGAAGAAAACCTAGGGAATACCATTCAGGACATAGGCATGGGCAAGAACTTCATGTCTAAAACACCAAAAGCAATGGCAACAAAAGCCAAAATTGACAAATGGAATCTAATTAAACTAAAGAGCTTCTGCACAGCAAAAGAAACTACCATCAGAGTGAACAGGCAACCTACAGAATGGGAGAAAATTTTTGCAATCTACTCATCTGACAAAGGGCTAATATCCAGAACCTATAAATAACTCAATCAAATTTAAAAGAAAAAAAAAAAAAAAACAACCCCTCAAAAAGTGGGCAAAGGATTTGAACAGACACTTCTCAAAAGAAGACATTTATACAGCCAACAGACACATGAAAAATTGCTCATCACCACTCACCATTAGAGAAATGCAAATCAAAACCACAATGAGATACGATCTCACACCAGATAGAATGGCAATCATTAAAAAATCAAGAAACAACAGGTGCTGGAGAGGATGTGGAGAAATAGGAACACTTTTACACTGTTGGTGGGACTGTAAACTAGTTCAACCATTGTGAAAAAGTGTGGCAATTCCTCAAGGATAGAAATACCATTCGACCCAGCCATCCCATTACTGGGTATATACCCAGAGGATTATAAGTCATGCTGCTAGAAAGATACATGCACATGTATGTTTCTTGTGGCACTATTCACAATAGCTAAGACTTGTAATCAACCCAAATATCCATCAGTGTCAGACTGGATTAAAAAAATGTGGCACATATTCACCATGGTATACTATGCAGCCATAAAAAAGGATGAGTTTGTGTCCTTTGTAGGGATATGGATGCAGCTGGAAACCATCTTTCTCAGCAAACTATCGCAAGAACAGAAAACCAAATACTGCATGTTCTCACTCATAGGTGGGAATTGAACAATGAGATCACTTGGACACAGGAAGGGGAGCATCACACACCAGGTCCTATTGTGGGGACAGGGGAGGTATAGCATTAGGAGACATACTTAATGTAAATGACGAGTTAATGGGTGCAGCACACCAACATGGCACATGTATACATATGTAACAAACCTGCACGTTGTGCACATGTACCCTAGAACTTAAAGTATAATAAAAAAGGAAAAAAAAAAAAGATAAATGGGAACAGGCACACAACTCCCCCTTCCAGATAAGCACAACAAAAAGACACAGAAGCAGTTCCATCCTCTCATTAACTCTTCTACCCAAAATTCTTAAAAATTCTTAATCTGTAAGAGAGTGTGCCTCTGACCAAACTCGGCCAGAAGCCCCTCTCAGGTGTATTTCTTTAAAATAAACCTGTCCTTGACTGTCTAGCCACCTTTCATGTTTCTTTTCTCTTTCCTTAATTCTTACATTTTTCACACACCTATATTATAATTATCCTAGGTAATGTAATTCAGTAGTAATTCCCTCAGAATATTTTTCCTTGCTTCACAGTCTAAATCAGATTTTTCACCATGTTTCTAAATCAAACACCCTTGGGATTTTATTCCTTTCCTATGGAATTGCCTTCTCAATTTCAATTATGCATTCATTAGCAAGCTTTACTAGACTGTGTATTTGTGTCACCCACAAATTCATAAGTTGAAACCCTGACCTCTAATAAGACAGTTTCAGGAAATAGCACCTTTGGCAGAAAATTAGGTTTACATGAGACCACCAGGATGCAGCCTCCCTAAAGGGATTGGTATACAAAAAGAGAGTGCAGAGTTCTCTCTCTCCACCACGTGAGGTTAACACAAGATGGTATAAGTCTGAATGAGACCCAGACACCCACCAACACCTTGAAATTTGACTTCTCAGTCTTGAGAACTGTGTGGAATTAATATCTGTTGTTTAAGCCACCCAATTTATAGTATTTATGTTATAACAGTTCAAACTTAGTAAAACACAGGCATATTTGATGAATGTAAGTAGAAGCAGGGACCTTGTATATTTAAAATTTCACTTTTTTGTTTGTTTGTTTCTGAGACTCTCACTCTGTCACCCAGGCTGGAGTGCAGTGGCACAATCTCAGCTCATTGCACCTCCGCCTCCCAGCCTCAGGCTCCCAATTAGCTGGGATTATGTCTGTGTGCCAGCACACTTGGCTAATGTTTGTGTTTTTAGTAGAGACAAAGTTTTGGCATGTTCGCCAGGCTTGTCTCAACTCCTGACCTCAGGTGATCCAACCACCTCCACCTACCTTATTGCTAGGATTACAGGGGTGAGCCACTGTGCTCATCCTAAAATTTCACATTTAATACCATGCCTGACATATAGTATGAATTCAGCATATATTCTAATTAATTAATACCTCAGTGAATTCAAGATAGACTTTTTTTATTATTGTATTTTATAGTAAATATAGCTAAAAATCAAAATTTATATGCCAGCATTTTATGTTTAAGTTATAACACTCAAGACTATATCAGATGCAGGATAAGTTATGGCAGATTAACATTTTGACTGATTTAAATTTAAATGTGAGATTCATTAAACGTGCAATTATTTTCCTTTAGTAGAACAGCTCAGTTCTTATTAGATTTAGTTTTTAAAAAAATTAATCCCCTGTATATTTTCTTACAATGCACCTCGTACAATTAAAAAAAAAAAAAATTACATACATCAATTTGTAACACAACCTTAGGTTTGTGATAAACTTATTTGCATGTCAACTTAATTTATTTTCCTATTGAATCTAATGTATGTGATTTTGCATGCCCTTCTTTCATGTTTGAAACAATAATTCATGTTTTATGTTTTAAATTTAAATACATACATATTTATAAATATTTATATGTATCAACATAAAGCAATTCCAATAATATGGAAAACATAAATACATACCACCTGAAATCTCATCCATAAATAAATCACTGCTAGCATTTCTACAATTTTTCTTGTAGACATCTTTTTATACACACGTAACAATTTACATAAATGGGCTACGATTCATGCAATGCAGTGACTTTAAGCAAAATAATTAAATTTGTTATAAAGCAAAATATGTAATCTTTAAACTTAAATGGCAATCCATAGCTTAGGGCAAACGTAAAAATAAAAAATGAAATGAAATGAATCTCTTGCTTCATTTCTTCCCAGTTTCCATGTTCTCATCCCCAGCACTCAACTATTTTAGTTGTCTTCTATTCTCCCCATTTTCCTGCTGTAGATATATCACATTAACTTATCCAATCTTTATGATGTACATTTATGCAGTTTCTAAATAGTGTTATTCTAAAATGCATTATGAGTAAATACTCTTGTGCACCCATATTTTTGCAGTCTGATTTTGTTTTTAGTATAATTCCTAGTGAAAGTAATTTCTAATGGAAAAGAGTATGCAATTTTTATATGAACTCATATTAACTCTTCCACTTACTCCATATCCTTATGCTATTTCTTAACCCTCTGTGTATCTGTTTTTCTATGCACATATAGAAAACTACTGCAGTAGAAGTATCTGATTAGATTGTCAGTGTTGATTGCATGAGCTAATATACATTCATTTTCTTACACAGATGTAGCATTTAACAAATCTAGTCTTATTTTAATGACTTTTTCCTTTGCTTTAAAATAATTTTAAATTTTCAAATATTCACAGGAATTGTTATTTTTTACTAAGATTTTATGGTTAGTACTCACTTGGGTGGCACATATATTAAAATTGGAATGATACACAGAAGATTAGCATGGCCGTTGCACAAGGATGACATACAAATTCATGAGGTGTTCCATTAAAATTTATTCAAAAATAAACATAATAAATAAATGAATAAACCAATTAATTAAATAAAAACTAGATTTTATGTTCCTTTCATAATAACCCTCTCCAGTTAAAGCTTTAAAACATTTTTTTACTATCTTTTTTTTTTTTTTTTTTTTTTTTTTTTTTGAGACCGAGTCTCACGCTGTTGCCCAGGCTGGAGTGCAGTGGCGCGATCTCGGCTCACTGCAAGCTCCGCCTCCTGGGTTCACGCCATTCTCCTGCCTCAGCCTCCTGAGTAGCTGGGACTACAGGCACCCGCCACCACGCCCGGCTAATTTTTTGTATTTTTAGTAGAGACGGGATTTCACTGTGGTCTCGATCTCCTGACCTTGTGATCCGCCTGCCTCGGCCTCCCAAAGTGCTGGGATTACAGGCTTGAGCCACCACGCCCGGCTTTTTTACTATCTTGTTTTACTCATTTTATTGTTCTAAAGTCTACTTTGGAATTAGTATTTAATTTGACATTTCTTTTATTACAAATTATAATGAATAATATAATTTTTTTAAACTGTTGTTCCAAATGATATGAGCAATTACCCCAATACCAGTTATTGAATAATTCATTCCTTACTCCATTGATTAAAAAATATATTTTAATCAAATATTACAGTAAATGTCTCCATACTCTCAATTCTGATCCACTGATTGAAATGTAGGCACAGAGTGTGACTGGCCTATTTGATATCCATCACTGGCTCTTGATATTGTTAACATTATCCCAGCTACGTCTACTGAACAGATATGTGAGGAAAGATCAGGGGATGAAACTTAATAGGCCTACATCGGTCACTATAATCCCGCCATTTTGCTAGTGTTAAGACAAGGGGTAAGCATGTAAACCCACTTCTGGTAAATGACATATTGAAAGAATATTGCCTTTCTCCATATTAGAGATGACTGCAGGAAGAATATTTTCTTTCCACTCACCGATTCCTTTCCTCATGGATTGCTGTTGTTTAGGACTTGTCTGTTACCCTGGAAGGCGTCTTGTAATGAGGAGACACAGATCCAGAGCTACTGGAAAAAAAAAAAAAAATGCAAAACTACCCAATTCCAGACAGTTTAAGTAAATAATAAAGAACATTATCTCTTAAACTGTGGTCCCTCAGATATTTTATTATCTTCTGCCAAGCTGATAACATTCCTTTGTTCGTATGCTGGCATGACACTGTTTTCATTGTTAAGACCTCACTAAGGTTCAATATCAGATACAAAAAGTTTTCCACAAGTATGTTACTTTTTACCTTTTTTTGTATCACCCTCACATGAGTATTTTTTAAGCAAGAGGTTAGAGTATTTGTTTAAGGTCACAAAAATATTTTACAAATTGTATTAGGAACTTTAATTACAGTGGATGTGTTTACAAATTTGTAGACAATATATTTAGAAAGTGTATGTGTCTTGGCTAGGAATAAAATATGATTTGCAATTAATTAACATAGGCTCTCATGTGAATTAGTAAAGATTTAAAACTTTCCTCATATAAGGTAAATTTACATCAAAATATTTCTCTTTATTTTCTTATAATAATTTCTAATTGGTCCCTTGACTTATTCCTCATACAGCTATTGCTCTATTTTCTTATAGTTCGTGAGCATACAATGATATCAACCATACATAACAATAATTTTTATAATTTCTTTACTATAGTATTTTATATTACTGTGTTAGTGTATACTGCCATATTAATGTAGCTAATAGGTTTGATGGACTCATGATCGTATTCCTTACTTTAATGGGTACATTTGATTATATCACTATTAGGCAAAATATTAGGTTTTACAACAAGATATATGTTTTTAATTATTTTAATTATATTGAGATATTCTTTTTTTTAAGTTTTTTAAAGATTTTATATTTTTATTCAGATCACCCTATGGCTTATTGTATATTAATCTATAAAAATATTGACTTATATTAAGGTTTTTTAAAACATTAATTCATCCTTGCATTTTTGAAATTGTTAAACTGTTTTATTATCTTGTTTATCATATTTACCACTTATTATATGCTATTTATTGTATATAATCTACTACATTAAATATTGTAGAATTTAATTTATCTTATTATAGTAGCTATAAATATTATTATTTACTGCTTATTCTTTCAATTAATTCTGTAAATACGGTATCAATGTATGATTCTGTTTTCTGATTTTTCATATAATTTAGTGATACTGTATGCTTCTTGAAACCACTTAAGATGAAATTTCTACAAATGTAAAATAATGAGATTATGTAAGTACCAAGTTAGTGTCTTCTTTTTTTTTTTTTAAGTAGGGTTTATTTATAGAACAGTTTTAGGGTTATAAAATTATTAAGCAAAATTTGCAGACAATTCCAAAATATCCCCTCTTCACCTTTCCCCCAATCACAATTTCTCCTGTTATTAACTTTACGCCTTGCTGCAGTACATCTGTTACAATTGATGACACATTATTTATAATTTATTGCTAAGAAGCCCATAGTTTAGAGTTACCTCTGTGTGTTCTATGGTTCTATGGATTTTGATAAACATGTGAATAATATTATGTATCCACCACTGTAGTATCATAAAAATGGCTCCACTTTGTAAAAATCTCTTCTGCTACACACCTAATTGTCCCTTCTCCACAGACTGAAACCCCTGGCAACCAGTGACCGTTCCCTGTCTCTATAGTTTTGATTTTCTTACTCAAAAAAGAAAAGAAAAGAAAAAAAAAAATCCTGGCTTTATAAGATTAAGTATTGTAATTTTAAAGCAAATATCTGAGTGAGTTAAATTCATCTGAATGGAAATACACTAAGAATGGAAATGTGTAGGTAGGTATGATCACTTGAGAATGCTGGCTGAAATAATGTGGCTAATGTAGTTGGGCTAATGTTCTGCTGTGTTGCAAATCCACCATCACCATTGGAGCCTATGCTGGATATGAAGGAGAAATAAAGTTTATCTCAATCATTCCAATCTCAAGAATTCAATCTTCCTTTTTCTCTGAAAACTTTCCAGCCTTTAGCAAAATGTATATATCAATGCTTTATGCCAAAATTGTAGGAATGTTTACAATTAGTTGAGATACTTTGCAGGCATTTGCCTCCACTAACTATCTTTGTTGAGATACAGAGCAAGTACTCACGGACAAAAATGGGGTAGGCACTGTGCTAGGCTGTAAAGAGGAAAGGGGTAGAAAGTGGAATTGAGTTTTAATAAATAAAATTGTTTGATCTCAAGTCCTTCTCAAAATTTTTTCTTACAAGCCATACTAAATGTCTTATATTTCCCTCAGAAAATTGACTAAATATCTATATTTTAATCTGCCTAGGATTTTTCTTGTGAGAATTTAATAGGCTAGGGGTCATGACCCAAACTCTCCAACTAAAAAAAAAATACGTATTTGTTATCTGTTATCTGTACCACTAAACTAATAAATTCACCATACAATATTTTAGTTTACATTCTAATAAAAAATAAATCAGATTTTTAAATAACTACTCTCATTGATAACCTATATAAATTAATGCTTATAAAATTTGGGTCTTAAACATAAACTTCAGAAACTTTTTGGAGCTTAATCAGCTAATTTCTCGTACTTCTTTGGCAAAATAAGTTGCACAAGAGATGGCTAGAGTTCTAAACATTCATTAAATTGCAGAGAAAAATGTGTAGATGATGACTCACTAGCTTTCATTAAAAAGATTGCAAAAACCTCATAATATTGCCAAAAAATGTGATGTGAAACATTAGTGTTTTTCTATAGTCATCTAGTCAACACAAATGCTATAAAATAAATACTTCAATTAATCTCTATCTTCTCCATTTTTATAACTTAAAGTGCTTTCTTGAGAATGAATTGCCTCACATATTGAAAAGGTTTGGAAATGTTGCTAGATTAATTATATTTTAACAATCAATATTGAGTAGTGGGCAGGGCATTCTAGGATCAGCCAAAAACAGTATAGCTGCAATTTTTGCCTTTGGGAAATCTGATAAATATTTTAAAGGATATTCTCTAGCATTGTTTTGACTTTTACAACCACAAATACGTTTTCTCCAGAAAAAAAGTAGGTTTGCTTAATATGATTGAAAGTAAATTTCCGTTATTTTCCTATTTGAAAATTAACAGTACTGGAATTTGTTCAAGTTAAACTGTCGTTTCCGAAGGGATAAAACAAGAGCATTAAAAATGATTAATATTTTCACCAGAAAAAGCTAATGAGAAGAAACAGTGGATTTAAAATACTTCCCACATAATTTATTTAAGTATGTATAATTGATTTTATTTTCATTTCACTCATGTGTGGATATATTTCTCCCCAAGTATGTCATAAACTTTTTAAGATATTAAAGTACATATATTTTATTTTTTTTAAATTACATCTAGCCCAGTATTAAATATGGAATATATATTTAATTAATACTTAGCAATTGTTTATAGAATTTTTTCTTTTGAATGCAATAAAACTAACCTGTCATAATAGTTCAATGATGGTTTTATTTGTAATATCATCTATTTCTACACAATTCTTTGAAGTTTTTTATTATTAGTATTCTATGTTCATGAAAATATGAAAAATAAAATACAAGAAATATTTAAAATTAACAGTTTTTACCCTTAAGGTGTGGATTATAATTCAGCCTATGAATCTAAGATATCATTATTAAAATGGAGATCAATGTTGTTTTACATCCTGATCAATAGCAGTGTAGTCATCATATAGTGCCAATAATATTAGCAACACTTGCACAATAATTACCATATATAGACACAGGCCTAAGCATGTTACCTGGATTATCTCAAGTATTCCTCCTAATAAGTCTTACAGATAAATTTATTTTCTCTGGTTTACATATGTGAGAATTGATTTTTAGTAAGTTGCCAAGTTTTATTTGAGAACAAAACTCATACTCTTTAATTAATTGAAATAAGTATTCTAACTGGGTCCTCCCATTCTCTATCAGGACTTCTTGATTTTATAGTTCACTATTTCTTTTATATTACATCAACAGTCTACTGAGTCTACACCTTTAATACCCATGCTACTCCCTCAACTCATCACACCTCTTTCTGTTCATCTTATAGTATTATAATGACTCTGTTGCATCTAATTTTAGCCCTTTGGCACCTCTCAGTATGACTGCGAAACTGCAAATGTCAGTAAATCGGCCCCTTTCCCTACTTTAAGCCTATCCTGGGAAAGCTGAATGTGACAAGAGAAAAACACCACCATACTTTCAGGGCTTACTTTAAATCAATGATCATTTCATTAAAGCATGCTCATAGTGATGCCAGGTAATCTTATTTCAGTTTAGTGGTCCATTGACTCTCACACACTCCTAGAAGTAACTTTATTAATTTTTCTCTTGTCACATCTTCCAGTCACAGCCCCATTGTCATTGTCATTCTCAACTGACCATTTTCTTCCTATTTGACTAAAAACTTACGAGCTGGTGGAAGAGTACTTTAATACAACGCCATCAGCACAGTACGCGTGTACCGGAAGCTTTGCCCAGATACTCAATATTTCCTTCTGCTACCAACAACAATCTGTCTGGGCTCCTATCTAAAACCTGTTTCTCTACTTGTGCCCATTATTCCATCCTTTTCTTCCTACTCAAGGACATAGATCTATCAATATTACTATCTCTCCTATCTTTTTCCTACATCATCAATTTTTTTCCTGCCTACTAGAACATTCCTAATAGCATTCAAATTTGCTTACATTTTTCAAATTATTTTTCAAAATTATCACCTTTCTTAATTTTCTCTGTAATCAACCACCACATTTATTACCTTTATTTCAACTCCCACCATACAAAAAAAAAAAATTGCTGTATGTCCTCAATTCCTCTCTTGCCATTCTAAGTCAAGACTATTCCAATGAATGGTTTTTCTACAACTGTTCTTTTGAAATTGCTATATAAAAGCTTTAGTGGCTTCCACATTGTCAAACACTCTATCTTTATTGCAGTTGACAGAAAATTAAACATAGTTGATCATTTGCTTCTCTTTGATGAGTTTTTGTGTTTCCACTTGGCCTCTAGGTCATGTATTTCACTGCCTTCTCCCTTCAAGTCTGCTTTGCTGGTGTTTCTGCATTACTTTGACCACTTCGTATTCAAGGACTACAAGGATTAGTAATTGAATCTCTTCTCTTAATCATCCGCCTGCACCGTTTTGATGATCTCATACAATTCCATTGCTTTAAAATCATTTCGCAGCTAATGTTCATAGAATTTATATCACTGGCTGATAACTATTTTTTGAACTCCAGACTGTTATATTCAACTATTTATTTGGTATCTTCATTTAGGTGTCTAACAGAAGTTAGAAAATTAACATATCCCAAAATGGGTTGCTTTCATATCTCGAAAACTGTTTCTTTTCCATCCAATGCTATTTCAATTATAGACTACTTCCCAATTTTAATTTCTGATACCAAAACTTAGACTCATCCTTGAATGTTTCCCTTTTCTCTCATTCAAATTCAATTCGCCAGTAACCTATTTGCTTTATTTTGCAAATGAATTAATAATTTTACCACCTCTTAACACTGTCATATCTGCTATCTTGGTCCAAACCATCATTTCTCACCTGGATTATTCTTGCATTTGCATTCTAAATCTTCTCCCCAGTTCTGACCCTGCATTTCTGTTTTAAACACAGCAGCTACGTAACATTTTACAAATTTATTTCATGCTATTCATCTTTTAAATTCCCCCTCTTCAGTGTGTTTTCTTATCAATCAATACAGGGACAGAAGCCCATATGTACCCATCATAACCAATATCTGTTACCTTTCTGACTCTGCCCTTCACTCTCTTCACTACTTCTGTGATCCACATCCTGGTCTACTTGCTGTTCTTCAGGGCACTTGCACTTGACATTTCTTCTACCTATAATATCTTCTGTTCACAAACCTGGTACATCCTATTCCATTCCTTTATTTATTTTTATTCATAGCACTTTCACTATGTTCTACATGTAATGCTTGTTTCCTCTTCAAGTCTCCCATGCCAATAGGGAAGAAGCTTGAATTTGCCACCGTAGTTCAAAAATGTAATGCCTATTGTTTATAATGTACTAAAAATATTTGCTCAATGAATATATGAACAAAGTAATGAAAGTGATGGAGAATAAATCTAAAACTAGAATTAACATTAAGGAATACTCAAAGTTGTAACTCTTATCAAACGAGTTCATTTAGGGACTGTTGCAGAAAATGGTTTTCTTTTAATGTTGATCAGTGTAGACAATTCAGATAATTTCCCAAAGTAAGTTTGGCTGACAGTGTAAATAAATTGATAATTTCCCACATTTTATATCAATGTCTAAGATGATCACATTCAAAACTAAAGAATGTGTAGGCTTTTAGAATAAGTCTGGAGATGTGAATATGTTGTATCTTTCAGTTAATTCCAATTCAATTTTTATATCATTTTCTGTGAATGAATTACTATGCAAAGTTGCTGATGCATAATAAACACAAGCACAATATACATAATCTGAACAATGTCTTATGTACAAAATCGTAGAATTGTAAAATTGGAGGCACTGTTTGAACCTTGGAAGGTATTTCAAGGAAAAAAAAATAAGAGAAACTGTTTTCTTTGGTGCAGGTTAACTAAAGGAGCATATTAAGTATGACACAACTTGAATAGTAATTTTAGTCTTCAGTCATTAATTGCCTACTACAAGCTGTTCAATGTTGGGTGGTGTGTGTGTGTGTGTGTGTGTGTGTGTATTTCACATGTACAGAAAAGGCCATTTCGAACAGAAGCAAACAATACTTTTTGATATATTCATAGTATCATATTTAATATCGGGCAGGTAGTAATTCATTATTGCTTATTTAGCTAATAAATTTTAAAAAGAAAAAAGCACTGGTAAAAAGCACATGACATATTTATATAATCTGCTACATATTTGTGATTATGGCACTTGAAAGCTTTGAAAAGCTTATTTGAAGGGAGAAATAAAATATAATATGTTTTATAATAAAAAATGTCTTGATTATTCAACACTGTATTCTATCTAACAAGTACAGCATTTGGCACATAGGTGCTCAGAAACTATATGAATAAATAGAAGAATTATTCTTTAAGGATGAATATTTTTGTAACACAATTATTTATTTATTAACTCATGAAGACCTATACTTCTGTAATGCTAAATTATTGCCATTTAAACAAGTGAGCATTTCTGAAAGTATGCATATAGAGATGTCAAAACTGTTGCAGACAGCGACATAACCCACTCATTCAAATATGCAATTTTATTCAAAACATTTAAAACTTGTATGATACCATCACAAACCAGTCAGAGTGAGTGCATTATACATTACTGGCACCCCAACACACACCCTGTGGTGTTAATCCTAAAGGTTCTGATCCTCTGGATGTTGATGAGAGGAGGTCCTCAGTGTGATCAAAGTAGTGTGGAGAATGGAGGGAGGAATGTGGCAAGTAGCAGAAAAGAAATAATTCACTGTTTTGTTTGTTTGTTTTAGACAGGGTTTCGCTCTGTTGCCCAGGCTGGAGTGCAGCAGCGTGATCTCGGCTCACTGAAACCTCCGTGATTCTCCTGCCTCAGCTTTCCGAGTAGCTGGAATGACAGGTGCCCGTCACCATGCCCAGCTAACATTTGTATTTTTTGTAGAGACTGGGTTTGCCATATTTGCTGGGCTGATCTCAAACTCCTGACCTCAACTGATCTGCCAACCTTGGCCTCCCAAATGCTGGAATTACAGGCGTGAGCCACCATGCCTGGCCTAATTTAACATTTTAACAGTGAGTTAAATTACCATAAATTACCATACCACTTTACTCAGGTAAAATATTAGCCTACAAATAGATCTTGATCAATATGAATGACAAACTTTATAATCAAATAAACAATAGGTAATTAAAAAGATGGAGCAAATTTTTCTCAGGCTTTGGAAAATTTTATCTTCAATAGCCACTTTTTTTTTTTTCTTTTTCTTTCTTTTTTTTTTTTTTGAGACGGAGTCTTGCTTTGTCGCCCAGGCTGGGGTGCAGTGGCCGGATCTCAGCTCACTGCAAGCTCCGCCTCCCGGGTTTATGCCATTCTCCTGCCTCAGCCTCCCGAGTAGCTGGAACTACAGGCGCCCGCCACCTCACCCGGCTACTTTTTTGTATTTTTTAGTAGAGAGGGGTTTCACCGTGTTAGCCAGGATGGTCTCGATCTCCTGACCTCGCGATCCGCCCATCTCGGCCTCCCAAAGTGCTGAGATTACAGGCTTGAGCCATCGCGCCCGGCCCAATAGCCACTTTTTAAAGACAAATGTCAAACATTAAAAACTTGCTAATATGGTATTTTTTTATCTTACAAAAATAAGCACAACAAAAATGTGCTTCTGAACACTAAAGTTTTGTGAGTTAATGGCCTGAAAACATCTTCCAGATCCTAAACTCATATTATTTTACCGTTTTTTTATGATCCGAAAAGATTTTTTCCCAAAATTGTACACAAGGACTGTGATGAATCACCCTAATAGAAAATAAACTATTTTTGGAATTTTGTTAATTTACTCCTAGTGAAATTAGTGTTTTCAACTGATTGCCTTTGTTTTCCAATACACAGACTTGCCAGCTGTTTTTATTTTTCAGCAACAGCTTTTATATCTGTGCTTAAGGCAGCAGTTGTTGAATTATTTTTAAATTATTTTGAAGTGCTTATTCTAAAAGTTAATGAAAGCTTTTTCTTCTTTAATTTACTTGGAACAAGTAGTTTATATTGTTTTCTTCCTTTCCCTTTCTTTTTTTACTTCTTTCTTTCACTCTTTCCTGCAAATTGTCTAGGGTAGTGCTCTGACAGTAACTTAGCTATCACAGATTTTTTTCCTTTGTAGGTGGCATTGTTGTGCTTGACGCAAAACAATAGAGTTTTAATAAATTTGAATACGATTAATATATATTAGCTGAATTGCATGCTACTTTCATTTGTAAGGGAAACGGCTGCGTAAGACTTTGTGTTTAGAGATAAGATCAGAGTGCAATCAGTCAGAAGACTGATTTCCATCAAATACATCTCTAAAAGCACAAGTCAAAATATAAACGGATCATATTTTAGCATTTTTATTTTGTCAGAACCTGCTCAGATATTACCATTGTGTACTAAATACAACTATCAAGCCTTTGCATCCTGATTGTATTTTCTAAGAGATCTATCTTAATATAAAGAAAAAGAAAATTATTATTTTTATTTTTTTAGAGAATCTGGTTTCTCGAATAATAAAGACATGAATAATTTTATTAAACACAAGTTTTTATACTGATACTAGATCCATAAAGTTCTTAATTCCCACAGAAATTATTGAATGCCTGGAACTTGGATAAATTGTATTACACGTTAATACATTGATTTCTGCTTAAAACTACCCCAAATAAATAAATACTTCATGTACTGGCATAAGTAAATTTTCGAGTACATCAAAAATAAAAATATTTTTTTAAAAAAACAATTGAGGCCTAATGCTTGGTGTTCTAGAATAAGGGATGGTGATTCATACTAATTAAGTATAGTCAATATATTTCACCATCATCTGATATGTTGATACTGTTTTCTTCTTTCCCTTCCCCTGTATTGTAATTGAGACCAATTACAGAAAACTTTGTCACTCTAGACGTATTTATTCTCACTTGTTAAACTGGGAGATTTCTTTCCTTAGTGTATTTACATGAGTCAGTAAATTTAATTCCTCTTTTTAAAATTTACAATTAGGTCATAGATTTGTTATCTCTCTTATAAATGAATGCAGAGTGTGATTCTAAGATGTACTTTGCCTTCCTCTTATGGTTGCTTTCTACATCTATACCTACTATTTAGATAAGTGCTGTCCAGTAGAACATAAAGTGAGCCACAAATACAAACCACACATCCAATTTTAAATTTTTAGCAGGTTCCTTAAAAAGTATAACAGGTAAAGTTAATTTTATATCCAAATTGTCATTTCAACATTAAATAAATGTAAAGCTCATCGAGGGATTTATAATCATTTTTCACATCAGCATATATTTCATGTTAACAGCATATCTTACTTCAGACCAGGCACAGTTCAAGTGCACAGCAGCTGCATGTGACTACCATAGTGGATAGTGAAAATCTTGACCCTTACTTTCTGCTTTCCTAATTGTGTTCTCTTTTCCCTAAATATTTACAGAAACTTAAGCTTCAAAGGAACAATTCAGTGTGTTCATTTTCATTACTAAAACTTTTACCATTATATCAGTGACCACTTTAAAAGAAATTTAGAGTGAGTTTAAATAATAAAGCATATCTTTTCGGTAGAAGGGTAGTTTATTTTGATCATCCTTCTAAAAGCAAGTTACTTGAATAAAATAATATCATTCTATTTAATTTAAGCCCAGTTACTGAAATTAATCTTCAATATGGAAAAATTATATATGATTATTTGGCAAAAGCTTTTTTTGTGAATTATCAGGATAATTCCCACAGTCATATTATAGTAGAATGTGAATTCTGATAAAATATCAAGTGCAGAATTTGAAGTGAAATTAGTTTACTCATCTTTGACTACTGATTTTTCCTGTTGTTAGGAGTCTAAAGTGTATTTTAAACCTCCATAAACATTTATAAGGAAATAAACATATTTGACTTGTAGAAAAATAAGTTTTTATTTTAAATTATATAAACCAAATGCATTAAAAATATTTTCAGGTAACATTTTATTTCCTCTTAACCTGCTGCATAAATTTTTATTTGCAAAAATGGAAAAACAATAGTTTCCACTTCATAGAATTATTATGGGGATTAAACAAGATAGAAACCTGTAGCATAGAACGTGTGAAATACGCGCATTATTTACTATATTATTATTGAAAATATTTTGTTTTCAGTTCTCTTATAATTGCTATCTGCTGTTCTTACCAACTGCCAAAGCTTCCACATTTCTATTCTTTCTTATGGCTTTTATATGCCCTACATTCTGGATAAGATTACATGGACTTTACACACACACACACACACACACACATACACACAAAGCTAGTTCAAATGACTGAAGCAGAGTCATCATTCCCACAATTTTCCAAAAAATATTCAATGTCTTGCATTTTTTATCTCAAAAAAAAAGTACAAACATCCTGTAACTCATTCCAAAAGCCCAACTTATCTTTTAATCTTCTCATTTACAGCTACCCAATCACCCTAATACTAGTTGTCTCTTCTTCTCCTCTAAACTATCTACACTAATTCCCTAGTAATAGGGTGACTACATAATTGAACACTTCAGATTACTTTTGTCTGAGATAAATGCTAAACCATATTGGATATTGGGACAGCAGGCATAAATAAGGACTATCTTGGACAATATGGCACATAAGTCAGCTTATCAACATTGAAGTACTTTAGTTGAGAAGAAATGAGAATTTGAAACTGGTACTTGCAGTATGAATATATCAGAGGAAGATACGTGAGGAGTAAAATGGAGAAACTAGAATTGAGCAGATTGATTAGGAATTAATTAGATCAGTTATTGTCACACTTATGCCCCAATACCTTCAATTCAGAATATCAGTATGAATGAAAGACTATTGTTAGCATCATATTTCAGTTTAAAAGTAATAGATATAAGACAAGAAAATAAACAACACCAAAGTGCAGAGACACAGTGCCTTAAATAAATAATAATTCGGGCGAGGTATGGTGACTCACACCTGTAATCCCAGCACTTTAGGATGTCAAAGCAGGCAGATTGCTTGAGTCCAAGAGTTCAATACCAGCCTGGGCAACATGGCAAAACCTATCTCTATTAAAAATACAAAAAGTAGCCAGACATGGTGCTGTGTGTCTGTAATATCAGCTATTTGGGAGACTGAGGTGGGAAGATTGCTTGAGCCTGAGAGGTCAAGGTTGCTGCACTACATCCTAAGCAACAGAGTGAGACCCTGTCTCAAAAAAAAAAAAAAAAAAAAAAAAAGAAAAAGAAAAAAAAAAAAAGAATATTTCAGCCACACCAATCTTTTAAACTGTCTTTAGTTTGGCACTGTAGAGTTCAAGATGTTTCAAAAATATATCAATTTTTTTTTTTTGTAAAGTAGAAAGACTGTAGTAAAACACAATTTTAAGTGTGAAGTATTAGCATAATATGGATGTTGAGAATCTGGATTTTAGTTTTCTAAGCATATTGTTTGGAGTGTGGTTAATGTGCCCAGGCATATTCATCATCTCCCAAAAAGTCACCTGTTCTTCAAAATATTTATGAAAACTGTGTACCAAAGTTTTTATATTATTAATAATGGAAATAGTTGAAATTTACTGAGTTAATACTATTTTGGAAACTGTACTGTTTCGTGTTATAATTATTATTTAATAAAGAAATCATTATTATAGCAATGCTCATTTTAGAGCTGAACAAATGGTGATTTTGAAAAGCTAAAAACAAGATCAAGCTTATATATTTAGTAAGAATCATCGGGAACTGAAATCTGGTCCGCATCCCACCAAGAACCTGTTCTTAACCAATATTGCATATAATAGTTTCTTTCTTTTTTAAATTCATATTTTATTTATTTTTTATTTAAAAAATTTTTACTTTTGGTGTGTACATAATATGTGTATATGTTTATAAGCAACATGAGATATTTTGACACAGGCATGCAATGTGTAATAATCACATGAGGGTAAATGGGGTATCTATCACCTCGAGCAGTCATCCTTTGCATTGCAAACAATTCAATTATACTCTTTTAGTTATTTTTAAATGTATGATTAAATTATTTTTCACTATAGTCACCCTATCATGCTAGCAAATTCTGGGTCTTATTTATTCTTTCTAACTATTTTTGTACTTCTTATTCTGTAATTAAACATAAAGTAAGTAATGACATTATTACTAAAATAGCAGTAATATTTCTTACATAATAATTGATAGAAAATGTTTTATTATAAAGTTATTAGATATAGCTCATATATTTATTTCAAATATATAATCTATATTTGATTATACTGTATATATTTAAGGTACACATGATGTTTTTATATACATGAACATAGCTAAATGATTACTTCATTCAAACATGGGAATATATCCAATATCTCACATAGACCTTTTATGTGGGTAGGGTAAAAGTACCTAAAATTTCTTCCTTTAGCAAATCTCCTATCTATGATACAATAGTACTAATTACAGTCCTCATGCTACACATTAGATCTCTAGACTCATGCATCCTGCATAACTGTAGCTTTGTACACTTTTACCTCCATCTCCTCATTTCCTCCACCCCCTGCTACCAAGATCATGCAATAGTTTTCTTGTATCTCTTTCTTCTATTTACTGAGATGGTCTAGTAACAATGACTTCTCAGGAGCAATGAGCCTCTATAGAACCAAATATTAACATCTAAACAAAACTCCCCAGTAAAATGAACAAGTGCTTTGCATTAGCCCATTTCTATACTGCTATAAAGAAATGTGTGAGACTGGGTAATTTAAAAATGAAAGAAGTTTAATTGACTCATGGTTCAGGATGGCTGGGGCAGCCTCAGGAAACTTACAATCATGGTAGAAGATGAAGGGGAAACAAGGCACCTTCTTCACAAGACAGCAGAAAGGAGAAGTGTGGAGGTAAGGGGGAAGAACCCCTTATATAATCATCAGATCTCATGAGAACACATTCATTATCACGAGACTATTATGGGGGAAAGCGCCCCCATGATCCAGTTCCCTCTATCTGGTCTCTCCCTTGACATGTGGGGCTTACTGAGATTATGGGGCAATAATTCAAGATGAGATTTGGGTGGGGTCAAAAAGCCTTACCATATCAGGCTCCATGAAGAAGCAGTTGATGATAAAACAGAGGCAATAAATTATCAAAGAAAGTACATACTTCCTAAAAATTTTACTGGATAATTGGACATCTATATAGAGAAAGTAAAATTTAGCCTCTTTATAACCCTATACATGACAAATAATTTGAGATCAATCTTAAGCCTGAAAGAAAGTATTGGAACCCCAATGTTGGCTCTATTTAACGAAACAAATGCAAGACTGGAAAAGATGAAACACTTTCCAAGTAACATAACTGCATCCTAAAGTAAATATGAAGAGTATTCATGGGAAACACAAAAGTATCCAGCATTCAACAAAGTCAAATTAAATCTCTGGCACTAAAACAAATTGCCAGCCATGCAAAAATATAGTGAAAGGTGATTCATAATGGGGAGAAAAATTAAGCAATTGAAACCAATTCTGAACAGACATAGGTGTTAAATAAAGCAGACATAGGTGTTAAATCAAAGCCTTCAAAATTTTAGAAGAACATATAGAAAAATAATTTTACATGTTTAGAGTAAGCAAAGATTTTTTAAAGACTAATTCTACAAATCATGAATCACTTCAAAAAGAATAAATAGAATTTTATAAAAATTGAAATTTTATTATCTCCCAAAACATTACTCAAAATAAATAGGCAATTAACAAGCTGGAATAGAAAATATTTACAATACATAAATCTGAAATAAGATTTAATCTTTAATACATGAGAAATGCATATTGATCTGCAATTAAAAAAAACCCAACAAATTAAAATTTGGCCAAACAATGAATAAATATTTCTCAAAAGATGATACTCTAATATCATATACACCACATATATGTATACATAAAATGGCATTTAACATTTTTAATCAGAAAAATCTAAAATAAAACAAAAATAAATTATTTCACAGTGTAGAATTCTCAAAACAAAATGACTGATAATTCATTCTGTACAAGTATAAAATATTACAGCCACATTGAACTATGGTTTGACATTTTCTTAAAACATTAAAAATGCATCTTTAATTCTGCATTTTCTCTCCTTTCTACTTGTCAAAAAGAATTAAAAATATTTCTTACAAAAATATGTAAAGAAATGTTCTTAATCACCTTATTCTGTCAAGGCTAAAGCTAGAAATAGTCAAAATCATTTTAAAAAATGAATTAAAGAAAGCTATGCTCATATCTAATAAGTAACAAATTATTGATTCATATATTCTAAAACATGGATCTATCTGGAAACCATTGTGCTGAGCAAAATAAATTAGACACAAAATGTTGTATATACATGTATATACTCAGACGCACCAGGTTCAGCCTTGAACAGCATGGGGTTAGGGGCACTGAACCCCTGCACAGTCAAAAATATGAATACAACTTTTGAGTCCGTAAAAACTTGAGTATTAATAGCCTACTGTCGATCAGAAGCCTTACTGATAACATAAATAGTTGATTAACACATAATTTTTATGTTATAACTACGGTATGCTATATTTTTACAATAAAAGTAAGCTGGAGAAATGAAAATGTTATTAAGAAAATCATTAGGAGGAGAAAATATATTAACTATTCATTTAGGAAGTAGATCATCATAAATGTCTGAATCCTCATCAACTTCACATTGAGTAGGCTAAGGAGGAGGAGAAAGAGAAGTGGGTAGTCTTGCTTTCACTGGGGTGGTGGAGGCAGAAGAACATTCACAAATATGTAGACACCCACAGTTCAAATCCATGTTCCTCAAAAGTCAACTGAATGCATAAAATTCCATCTGTATGAACTATTAAAAATTAAAAATTACTCAACATCTCAGAAACCAGGAAAAAGTTTTGTCTGCCTGATGGCAGAAGCTATAAAGAGAACAAGGGAACTTACTGGGATGATTGAATTTATTTTTCAATTTTATTCGGGGTGATAAATTTTATTAACCTAAGCCCTTAAGATCTTTACACTTGAGTATATGTAAAGTATGTCACATTAGAAAATTAAAACTAGGAAATAGAATACATACTTTGTTATAGATTGACACAGAATGATCAAAGTATATAACTTTGCAGAATGGTATATAAAAGAAAATTTTGCCTACATATTGACAGCCCATACCCTATACCCTATATCTCATAACAATCTCATTTTTATGAAATTTTTCAAAATCTATCCCAAACATTTCACTTTAGAGAGACGAGAGATCACAATCTTGACAAAAATATATCTCTCTATATTTAAAAGGTGAAAAACAACATTAGAATTAGAGGAAAATACATGTTCAGAAGCATTTTGCAGCATGCACACACACATAACAGACACACTGATAGTAACTTTCTATAATCTATATGATTTTACTTAAGGGGTTCATGAGAAGTTAATGAACTATCCTTTTAAGGATAAGTAAAACAAAAAATAAAAGCATTGAGACTCAGATTGAATTGAGTTGAATGGATTTACTTTGAAATTCCTTTTATCAATAAAGGGATTAAATATAATTTTTCTTTGTCTTTTTTCAGAGTAACTTTCTTAAGTCAATTTAAATCCTTAGCTTTTTTTCTGAAGAAAACCAAAGCAAATAGTTTTTAAATTATTTATAATAAGTATGTGATTATGACTTTTTATTAGTTTTAAAACCCTATTTTATTCCGTAGTTTTGTTTCTATGGTAGCACTTGGAAATATCTGCTTTTTGTAACTTAGAGCATGAAGAAAAATGACATGTGTTTGCAAGAAGCATCCAGACAATTCATAGTTATTTGTTTTAAATTTATAAATTATTCCTCACCTCAGACTAGAAAACTGAGGAGATCCAAGAATATAAATATTGACTTTGTCTATTTTCACCAGCCAATGAGCCATTTTAAGTTTTTTTTTTTCTTTTAATCATTTGAGGTTGGTCAATATTATATAGAAAAAATAAACAAATATCATTAAATTTGAGGTCAGAGAGAATATATTAAAATCCCTCAAATTTTGCTAGTTGAATGGCTATGCACACACGCTTTAATTCCTATGGATCTAGTGTTCCTCATTTGTAAATAAGAGAGGAACTCCTGTTGTTGGGTTGTGCAGTGCCTGGCAAGTGTCTGACAAAATGCAGACATTCAACAAACTATCATGCTTTTTGCATACATTCCACAGATAAATATTTGTAATTATAATATGTCTTATTGACCAAAAGTATAGTAAGATGAGTAAGATGTAAGATGTAAGATGTAAGTATAGTAAGATGAGTAAGATGTATAGTAAGATGAGTAAGATGAGACAAGCAGTCATAGCATTAAGCACAGTAAGGGCAGGATAGATATGTGGCTAAGAAAAGTCCATCTTTAGGGACTACAACACTAAGCACACAGCGCTTTACAGCCAATGATTTGGGAACTTACTCTGAATTGTTGATGGATTAAATTTATCACACTGGTTATTAGTGAGAATATCATTTTTGACATATACTATGATACCTGTAGTATATATAACTTGAACTGTGAAACAGAATGTGTATAATAAACTAGTCAAGAAAAGGTCATAGTCTTGTAGCCTACTAACATTTCAGGGACATTTTAATATCTTTATGAGTTTTTTTTTTTTTTTGCCAATTTTACTTCCACAAACAATGATTATAATGGTGAAGACAGAAACTAAACACAATCAGTGTAAATAAAATCACAATTATTATGCTTTCATAATTCTAAGTGGTTTTTCCTGTGTCTGTCCATTTTTGCTTGTCCACAAACTTTCTCAGAAAAAAAAAAAAAAAAAAAGGCAAAATCAACGCTTTGAAACATGAATAGCATCACACTTTCCAGTGACTTTCAATCTCTTTCCTGGTGAAAGTCAAATTCCTTTCAGTGTCTATAAGATAACAGGAAGACAGTATCTGGTGTGTCATTGCTTATTGTCCTCATCTCCTTATTTTTTCTTCCTAGCATATTTAATTCCAGGCACTTGAATAAGACAAACAAAATCCTTGCCCTCATGGGAATTATAGCAAAACAAATTTAGATAGACAAAAGTCACAGAAACAAATAGATACTTAGTTAATTTCAGATAATGTATCTGTTATGAAGAAAATAAACCTGTACATAGGGTAATCTGAGGCACTTAATAGAACAGCTACTTGAGTTATGGATTGAGAATAAACTAGGAATAATGAAGCACATGGCAGAAGGTCAGAGATGACTCTATGTGAACAGCCTATAAATTGGTAGAAAGCAGAGTGACTACTTTTTGTTCATATTTTGCTAATTTATTTGAAAAATCACATGAAACTGAAAACCACTCATTTTTAATGCCCTATCTTGCAACTTCAGGCTAATTTGCAGTTAAACTAGTCAGACTCTTGTATCAATAGTAGAATATATTAGAAACAGGCAAATAAAATACATAAAACTTTATCAGAATTGTTGTAACCATGAAAGCCAAATGATAAATGCACAAAACTTAAATGGTTTATATATCTATAATATGATCTTGTCATTACATGAGTTTTGATGCAACCGTGGTAAACACATACTTCAATAACATGCATCTAAATTGTTCCAGTTATTTGAATAAACAAGAGTTTTGCCCTACCAGGGTGCTGTCTGTAAAACTGTATATGAATGGACGTATCCAGACCTCATTTTTAATAATAGACAATTGCAGAGCTGTAACCTTTCAAATCAGTGAGGCATTTACAAGAAGTTTGAATATAGTCTCAGAGATAACTAGAAAAGTTTTATTCTGAGTTGATTTTGTAGCTCGTTTACACTTTTATTATCTATAATATATTGTTTTAATATAAGTTAATTTAAATTTCAACTCTTCTTATGCTTCAAGAAAAAATTACATTTTATATTTAAATTTGAATTATACAATGCAAAAATCCTGATACATCAACGTAAAACACTATGGGTTTCATGAAACCTTTTGAAAAACCACTGGTATGTGTTAACCTAGTTTTCAAAATACTTTGTCCTTCATTTTGAAAGCCACACAGTTCACTCTATAGAAGTTTTCACTCTCAACTTTGCCAATAATATATTGAGAGCTAAATCCCAATTAATACTCTACCAAAAAACATTTAAATAAATTCACTATGACTTCATTTGGTCAATATATGAATGTTTTAAGTGACTCAAAATCATGTAATTGGGAAGCATTTTATTCTCACATGAAGAACAAGTGTTCAATAAACTAATAGATTTTTTATTATTGTACTTGCAATATAAATTGCAGCATTTAAGCTTAAGCTCTGCAGCTCCCTAGAATGTAACCTACTGTCCTTGAAATATTAATAGAGTTGAAATTATAAAATTTCCTCCAAGATGAGCTTGTTATGTTTCTCCCTGAATATCTGAGAATGTGTCTCTGTTATCTTTTCAGAATACCGTGAAAATGCCCTGAAGAGGCAGATGTTTCTAAGGGGACTTCAGACCTTTTTAAGAATAATGTCTACAAGGTTTTTAGAGGATGCAATGTGATATGACATCCTCTCCTGATGATTCTCAAATCTCATCATAAATTAGGGTAAACTGAGCAGTCTTTAAAAATCATCTCAGTAAACGTTTAAAACTACGGATACTGTGTTGAATAGGTACTTACTGTTGGTGCTTTCAGGGAGTGGATCCTTGAATTAAAATGTCCCATCTGGCATATTAAAAGGTTATATAGCAGAGTGCATAAATGCACCCATTTTTAAAAACATCCCAAGTATGCTTATACTTATACAAATTCGTTTATATATAAATAATTTCTAGCAGAAAATTTCACATACATAATTCTCACATGTTAACTAACTTAAGCCCAGAGCCTTCATCCATCAATTTCCTAGTGTGTCCCCACACACTAGGTGCTATTGCATATATTCTTTTCACTCCATCCTACAACACTGTCTTAATTCAAATATGTTAGTAACTCATTTTTACTTTTTATAATTAAAAATAAAATCTGATTTTTCTGTACTTGATCAAAGGTAAATACTAAATAATTAACAATGACTTGGGATTCTAAAACATTGATTTTAACTATGACTATGATAATAATAGAATTCTTGATTCCTCTTCTCTTTAAGGTTTAAACACTGGCTCTTGCCTACTTGACACTAAGAATTAGATACTTTTATCTTCAGGATGATATTGCTGGAAAGTTGCTTATAAGGCTTGTAATATAATTGAGAGGGTACTGGCTTTGCAATTCAAGGGTCTTATTTTCTCTCCTACCACTTATGCGTTCTACTTCATGTTATTTTCAATTTAACCCCTTTAAGAAGTAACGCATTGCAGAAACTCTTAAAAGGTTAGGCAGAAATTAAAAATTAGGCAAAATGATGACTGCATGTCTTTTTAGGTGAAAGTGAAGTCTTAACAGGTACATCTAATAATTAATTAATAAGGAAACGTGACTTTTATTCATTTTCTATTTACCATTAGTTTGGAATCAGACTTTCTAAAATATCATAATACTTTGTCAATTTGTGTCTGGTAGAGATACAAATTATTTCTATGCAGTGCATTACACAATCCCAAAAGTAATAGTTTCATTGTCTTATAATCGTATTAACTAAGTTTGTATCTAAATTACTGATCTGTCTCTAGAATTTTTTTCAGTATCTTTATATACGTAATCTGCTAAACATTTCTTCTGAACCAAAGTACTATTATGCAGTTTCTGTCATTCATTTATGATCTAAATGTTTCCCATGGTCACTCTATATTTGTGTTAGAGTCATATTTATAAGGTTTTGAAAAATATACTTTGATAAAAACTATCAATAAATCTTGAAACTGCTGTGGGGAGATTTTTTCCTCGCCATTTTTCTAAGATTTGGGTTTTGTTTTTGTTTTGGTTTGGTTTGCTTGCAATTTCCAAATTGTGGGGAAACTACTACAGCTTTGCAGTCATAAAGGATTTTACTTAAAATATACTTTTAGCACGGATCCCAATGCATTATGGATAATGTGTATTAGAGGGTAGTATTTGTTCCCTATTCCTGATTTCTCTAGAAAGATGTGGAGAGATTTCACTGGAACATTTCATCTCCCTCCTCTTCCTCTTACTCATGATGCCTATGAAAACAGCGAGAGACATTTTCTGATTGGTAAGTTTGGGGAAAAGTAACAGGTTATGCATGTTGCCTCCAGGGACATGTTATCTCTCACTACATGAAAAGTAAACCCCTTATAGCAGCATGATTTATAATAGCATGATTTATAATCCTTTTACCTGATGTAAATGATGAGTTGATGGGTGCTGACGAGTTGATGGGTGCAGCACACCAACATGGCATAAGTATACATATGTAACAAACTTGAACGTTATGCACATGTACCCTAGAACTTAAGGTATAATAATAATAATTTTAAAAAGACTATAAAAAAAAAAAAAAGAAAAAGTAAACCCCAACCCACGTTGTAGGGATTAGGTGTGAAAGCCTATTTAATTCTCACGGGAGTCTTCTTAATACTGCTGTCTTTATCAGTGATAAAGGGGACATTCTGGACTTCATTCTGTACTTCTTCATGTATTATCTGTTCAGAATTATGACACGAAAACTATTTATTATATTGGGTGACTCCCTTCAGAATCTCCAGCATTTTGTAATCATTTATGCATAAAATATCATCTCCCATGAAAAGAATAATAAGGTACAGCTACAGTGTTCTCTTTCAATTATTTTGTTGTAAGTCTCAGGATTAATTACCTTAGTATTTCCTCAGAAAACCAAGTCAAATTAAATTCGATGTGTATGAAAATCACATTATTATATCTATAATAAATAGTTACTTTAAAGAAGGTTTCTTTTGGAAAGGAAATGAGATTTAAAACTCCTATAAATATTAAAGACTTTCCATGAGGCTATACTTTACCTAATTTTGGCCCAATATTTACTATAACAGTCACTGACTTGAAGTACATAAAAACAATTTCACAGGGAAAATTCAAAAGCAGCTCATTCTTATTTAATCTGTGGTAGAGTTTTATCTGAACAAGAAGGGTTTTTTTTTTTTAATTACTTTAGTGCTTTCCAAAAAGGTTTCAACAAATAGATGAAGTGATGTTAAAAGTAGGGAAGCCAGGACTATAGATGTACAGCCAGGTTGAAGCTTTTTCTTCAGCATGTCAAGGTAGTTTTTTTGTTTGTTTGTTTGTTTTTCACATGCTGGTATTTATTATTATTTTTTGGATCATATTATATATTTTTATGTGCACAAATGTATGGATAGATTGCATATTGATTAAGGCAGAGCTTTAAGGGTATCCATTACCCAAATAATGCACATTGCACCAATTAACTGATTTCTCACCATCCACCTCATTCCCACCTTTGCACTATTTGGAGATTCCATTCTATATCATTCCACTCTTTTTGCCCATCTATGTGTACACATATTTTAGCACCCATTTATGAATGAGAACATGTGATATTTGACTTTCTGTGCCTGGCTTGTTTCACTTAAAATAATGATCTCCGGTTCCATCTTTGTTGCTTCAAAGGACATGATTTCATGCCTTCTTATGGCTGAATAATATTCCATTGTGTATATATGTGACATTTTATCATTGATCCATTGATGGACACAAGCTTATTCTGTATCTTTGCTATTTTGAATAGTGCTACAATAAAGGTGAGTACAGGTATCTTTTTGATATACTGATTTTCTCTCGGTATGTACCCAGTAGTGAGACTGCAGGACTGAATGATAGTTCCATTTTTAGTTATTTGAGAAATCTCCATATCGTTTTCCATAGAGGATGTACTAATTTATATTCTCACCAAGAGTGTATGAGTTCCTTTTTCTCTGCATCCTCTCCAACATCTGTTATTTTTTGTCTTTTTAATAATAGCCATTCTGACTGGGGTAAGATGATAACTCATCAGCATATGAAGTTTTGCAAAGTGCTATCATTATACCTTCAAAGAAACTGTTTAAAGCTCCAAATATACCCTTATAAAAGACACACTCATTACTGACATTATATATGTTTTCCATTTATCCTAGAGTTCTTATATAGGATACATTACAATAATAGCATATTAGAGTACCACAATACAATATCAGCAAATCTTATTGTGAGTTTACTGTGTAGCAGCCTGGGTGAAGTACTGAGAGTGGATTTAATTCTTACCATAAATCTATGCATCAAGCACAGTTATCATTTCTATTTTAAAATGTGTATCCCAGGAAATAGGGAAGTTAAGCAATTTGTCCAAAGTTGAACAGATATAAAGGCTTACACAGCTTCTCAATTCATATATTTTTAAGTAAAAAATGGTTGCTCTTAATAATGACACTCTGCTAGTTTCCTTGTATAAATTCCACTAGAGTAAGGGCCCAGCATCACAAACATCTGAAGGAAACTGTCACACTCCACAACTTCCCCAGTGGTTGCTGAAGGGTCCAAGTAATCCAAGTGACAACCCTCCAGGGGAGTCAATTAAATTAAGGTAAACTTTGACCAGTGAAGGACAGATGATAGAAGAAAGATAGCAAAGAAATTCTCTTTTCTTCCATACAGTATCTCTAAAGACATCCATTGTATCTTGGTAATCAAACATTCTTGTCCTAAATCTGTGGACAGTTTTGTAACTGGTTCTTTGTAGCATCTCCTTCTCTGCCTCACACTCCTATTTTCCTCACTCATGTTTCCCTGGCATTTCACTTTTCAGTAAAATGTAAGCACCTCATTGTCTGGCTCATGTTTTGTCATTTCTAGATATCTTAATAAGACAGTTCATATGCTACCTGTCTCATACAATACTGTAAAGGAATTTAATAACCTATCATCACATAATATGACTTCTAAAAAGCATTTGTTTATATGCATACACAGCAATGTACACAATGTGGAAACTCAAGGAATATTTGTTGAATGAGTGAGTATTCACCCACATATACTTATATTATGATGGATAGAAAGTTATAATACTAATATATAAGCTAATATTAATTTAGTTTTTATGTGTTATGTATATTTGAGAGTGTAAGCCACATAATGCAATTTAATCTTTTCAGCATGCCTATGAGGGAGTTATAAATAATTATTCCAACATTTTAATAAATTTTAAAAGACATTTAAAAGAACTTATCCAATTCTGCTTATTATACATCTCATTTGCAAAATAACTTTCGGTCTCCAATGAAATGGGCCTTAAGTTTACTCTCTCTTATTATATCCTGCTTTATTTTGCCTTACTAAAGCCATAATTAATTAAAGATATTTCCTCTGCCTTCTAGAAAGCTCTGTGTTTATATGGCTTCAAGTAAGATTGCTAGATGCTAAATTGCAGAATGGCAAAGAAGGTAAAGAATTTTTTAAAATTAGCAAATTTAGCAAATAAGCAATTCATGAATATTTTTGAAATGATATTATCTCATTTTGTAGAAACAATTACTATAGCCATTGTTTTCATTATTTTTATAACAAATCAGAGGAATTACCAGTGTCATCAAGGAATCATCTTAAACTCAGAAAAAATAAAGTATATTCATAATTTTCAAAATAACCCACTTTATACATTTTTTAAAATTCTATATGTATTTTGGGTGGATGAGGAAGGGGTGTCTTATTACCAAATTTTAAGTATAAAATACATTGTTGTTGACTACAGGTACAATATTGTATTAGCATATATCTAAAGCTTATTCATCTTGTTTTTTTTTTTTTTTTTTGAGACGGAGTCTCGCTCTGCCGCCCAGGCTGGAGTGCAGTGGCCGGATCTCAGCTCACTGCAAGCTCCGCCTCCCGGGTTCACGCCATTCTCCTGCCTCAGCCTCCCGAGTAGTTGGGACTACAGGCGCCCGCCACCGCGCCCGGATAGTTTTTTTGTATTTTTTAGTAGAGACGGGGTTTCACCGTGTTAGCCAGGATGGTCTCGATCTCCTGACCTCGTGATCCGCCCGTCTCGGCCTCCCAAAGTGCTGGGATTACAGGCTTGAGCCACCGCGCCCGGCCTATTCATCTTGTTTAACTGAAAGTTTATACACATTGATTAGTAACTCTCAATTTTCCCTTGTCCCAGCCGCTAATCACTATCATTCTGCCTTGAAATTATGAATTTGACATTTTAGATACCTCATGAAAGTGGAATCATGGAATATTTACCTTTCTGTGACTGGCTTAGTCCATTTAGCATAATGTCCTCAAGTTTCATCTACTTGTCACATATTGCAGAATTTCTTTCTTTCTTAAGGATGAGCTGTATTCTGTTGTATACATGTAACACATTTTCTTCATCCATTCATCTGTTGAGAGATATTTAGGTTGTTTCCACATCTTGGCTATTGGGAATGCTGCTGCAATAAACACAGGAGTGCTGATATTTCTTGAGAATCATAATTTCAAGTGATGGATAAATATGCAAAATGAGACTGCTGAATATGGTAGTTCTATTTTTAATTTTTGAATAACTCCATTATGTTTTCCAGAGCAGCTGCATAATTTTGCATTCCCACTAACAGTGTACAAGATTCTAGTTTCCCCACATCCTCATCAGCTCTTAAAGTCTTTTTGGTTTTTTGATAATAGCCATTGTGACAGTTGTAACGGTATATTTCCTTATGGTTTTGATTTGTATTAACCTGATGACTGGTGATATTGAGTATTTTTTCATTTACTCATTATTCATTTGCATGCCTTCTTTGCATAAATGTCTATTCAAGATCTAGCTGATTGTTTGAGATAGTATTTTTTGGTATTAAATTGTAGGGGTTTCTTATACGTTTTGGATATTTACCTCTTATTAAGTATATAATTTGCAAATATTTTCTCTCATTTTGTAGGTTGCCTCCTCACTCTGTTGATTGTTTATATCACTTCGGGGAAGATTTTTAGTTGGTGTAGTCCAATTTGTTTATTTTTGTTTTAGTTGTCATATCCATGAAATCACTGCCAAGACCAATGTCATGAAGCCTCACTCTTATGTTTTCTTCTAGCTCTGTAGTTTCAGATGTTGTGATCAAGTCTTTAACTCCTTCCTGAGTTGATTTTTGTGTATGCTGTAAGATAGGAGTCACATTTTATTCTATTGCATGTGAAAATACAGTTTTCTCAGCACCATCTCTTGAGGAGACAATACTTTTATTACTGTGAATTCTTGCCGCTCTTGTCAAAGATTATAAACTTATATGTGTGAATTTATTTTTGTACTCTACTCTGTTCCATTTGTTTATACCTGTCTTTATGCCAGTGCCATACTGTTTTTATTACTGTAATTTTATGTATCTTAAAATCAGGAAGTGTGTTGTCTCCAACTTCGTTCTTTCTCAAAATTGGTTTAGCTCTGTTGCCTTTTGTGGATTCATATGAAATGAAAAGTAGCTGTTTCTATTTTAATAAAAATGTTATTGGGATTTTGAAGGAAACTGTAGGCTAGGCGCGGTGGCTCAAGCCTGTAATCTCAGCACTTTGGGAGACCGAGGTGGGCGGATCACAAGGTCAGGAGATTGAGGCCATTCTGGCTAATACGGTGAAACCCCGTCTCTACTGAAAATACAAAAAAAAAAAAAAAAAAAAAAAAAAAGTAGCCGGACATAGTGGCAGGTGCCTATAGTCCCAGCTACTTGGGAGGCTGAGGCAGGAGAATGGCGTGAACCAGGTAGGTGGAGCTTGTAGTGAGCCAAGATGTCGCCACTGGGCTCAAGCCTCGGTGGCAGAGTGAGACTCGTCTCAAAAAAAGAAAAAAAAAAAAAAGAAAGAAAGAAACTGTATTGATTCTGTGAATCTCTTTGGGTGGTTAGACATTCTTAATTATATAAAAGCTTCAATCCATGAAAATGTAATGTCTTTCCATTTTTGTGTCTTCATTAATTTATTTCATGAATATTTTACATTTTTTAGTAAGTTTTTCACTTTTAGTTAAGTGTATTTCTAGGTTTTTAATGCTTTTTATGTTATTATAAATGAGATTGTTTTCCTAATTTCCTTTTAAGATAGTTTGTTGCTTGTGTATAGAAATGCCACTAAATTTGTATGTTGATTTTATATTCTGTACTTTTAATGAATTTGTTTATTAATTTTAACAGGTTTTCAAAATTGTTAATGGAGTCTTTAGGGTTTTCTTTACATAAGATCACGACAACTGCAAACAGGAACAATTTTACTTCCTCTACAATTTGGCGGCCTTTTGTCTTCTTTTCTTGCTTAATTATTTTGACTAGGACTTCTAGGACTGTGTTGAATATAAATAGCAAGGGTGCACATCTTTGCCTTATTCTTGAGTTTGGTGGAAAGGTTTTCAAATTTTCACAGTTGAGTATATCGACTGTGTGCTTTTCATATATGGCCTCTATTATTTTGAGGTAATTCATTTTCATTTATAATTTGATAAGAATTGTTACTATGAAAGCGTGTTGAAATATCTTTTTCTGCATCTGTAGACACAGTTATGTGATTTTTATATTATATTGTGTTGACATGATGATTAATCAGATTAACTGATATACATATGTTGAACCATCCTTTCATGCTTGCATGCCAAGGATAAGTCGCACTTGGTCATGGTGTATAATTCTTTTAATGTGTTGTTGGATTTCGCTTACTAGTATGATATTGAGGGTTTTTGCACCTATTTAAGTCACAATATTAATCAGTTGTTTTTTTTTTTTAAATCTTGTGATGTATTTGTCTGACTTTGGTATGAGAAAAATACTGGCCTTATAAAGTGACTTTAGAAGTGTTTCCTCCTCTTTGCTTTTTGAAGAGGTTGAGAAGAATAGGCTTCAATCTTTCTTTATATGTTTGGTTGAATTCACCAGGGAAGCCGTCTGGTTCTGGGATTTTATTTGTCACAAGACTCTTAAATACAGTGTGAATTGCGGTACTGGTTACAGATCTTTTCAGACTTTCTGTTTTTTCATAATTTAGTATGGATAGGTTTTTAGAAATTTATGTATTTCTTCTAGGTTATCCAGTTTGTTAACCTATGATTTTGTAATAGTATTTTATGATCCTTCTTATATCTCTGGTATCAGTTGTAATGTTTTCTGTTTCATTTCTGCTTCTAATTATTTGAAGCATCTCTCTCATTTTTAAATTAGGTAAGGGTTAGCGAAGTCCTGCCCATTTTATTTATTTTTTAAAAGAAACACCTCTTGGTTTTGTTTTTTTCTATCATTTTTCTATTTTATTAAGTTTTGCTCTAATCTTTACTATTATCTTTATTCTATTAACTTTGCTCTTAGTTTCCTCTTTTTCTAGTTCCTTGTGTAAAGTTAGGTTATTTATTTGAAATCTCTTTTTTTTGTGTGTGTGTGACAGTTTTTGACATGCAGCTCAATTTGTTTGATATAAGTATAGGTAGCTGGTGTGGTGGCTCATGCCTATAATCCCAGCATTTTGGGAGGCCAAGGCAGTTAGATTGCGTGAGTCTAGGAGATCAAGACCAGCCTGGGCAACATGATGACATGCCATCTCTGCAAACCGTACCAAAAAATTAGCCAGGCTTGGTGACATGTGCCTATAGTCCCAGCTACTTGGGAGGCTGAGGTGGGTGGATTGCTTGGGCCCAGGAAATCAAGGCTGCAGTGAGCTGCAATTACACCACTGCACTCCAGCCCAGGGGAGAAAGTGAGACCCTGTCTGAAAATACACAAAAATAAAAAATAAGTAAAGATACTCCTCCTCTCTTTTGGTTACTATTTGCGTTGAATATGTGTTTTCATCTTTTCACTTTCAATACTGAAAGACAACAAGTCTTTCAATACTGTTGGATTTTTTGTTTGCTTTATGCATTCAGCCACTTTCTATCTTAATTAGGGTATTTAGTACATTTGTACTTAATATGATGATTGATAAGACAAGTTTTACTATTTCTATGCTCTTCATTTTTAAAAAAATTCCATTGGTTTTTGGGGAACACGTGGTGTTTAGTTACTAGTTACATGAGTAAGTTCTTTAGTGGTGATTTGTGAGATTTTGGTGTACCCATCACTCACTCAAGCAGTATACACTGTACCAAATTTGCAGTCTTTTATCACTCACCCCTCTGCTATCCTTACCCTCAAGTCCCCAAAGTCCATTGTATCATTCTTAGGCATCTGCATCCTCATAGCTTAGCTCCCACTTTATGAGTGAGAACATACAATGTTTGGTTTTCCATTCCTGAGTTACTGCACTTAGAATAATAGTCTCCAGTTCCACCCAGGTTGCTGAAATACCATTATTCCATTCCTTTTTAATGGCTAAATAGTATTTCATTATACATTTACATATAATCTATATTTTTGCACTTGCAGATTGTGCTGCTAAAAATATGCATGTGCAGGTATTTTTTCATGTAAGGACTTCTTTAGCTCTGGCTACTCAGTAGTGGGATTGCGGGATCAAATGTTAGCTCTACTTTTAGTTTTTTTAAAAAAAATCTCCACACTGTTTTCCATAATGTTGTCCTAGTTTACATCCCCATGAGCAGTGTAAGAGAGTTCCCTTTTCACCACATCCCTGCCAACATCTATTATTTTTTAATTTTTTGTTTCTGTCCATTCTTGCAGGAGTAAGCTGGTATTGAATTGTGGTTTTCATTTGCATTTCCCTGATTATCAGTGGCGTTGAACATTTTTCCATATGTTTGTCATTTATATACCTTCTTTTGAGAATTGTTTATTCATGTCCTTCATCCATTTTTTTGATGAGATTGTTTGATTTCTCTTGCTAATCTGAGTTCCTTATATATTCTGGAATTTATTTCTTTGTTGGATGCAGAGATTGTAAATATTTTCTCCCGATCTTTGGGTTATCTGTTTACTCTGGTGACTGTTTCTTTTGTTGTGCAGAAACCTTTTAGTGTAATTAAGTCCAAATTATTCATCATTGTTTTTGTCGTACTTTATTTTGGGTTCTTGGCCATGAAGTCTTTGCCTAGGTCAATGTCTGTAAGTGTTTTTTGATGTTATTTTTTTATAATTTTATGGGTTTAGGTTTTAGATTTAAGTCCTTGATCCTTTTTGAGTTAATTTTTGTGTAAGGTAAGGGATGAGGATTAAGTTTCGTTCTTCTACGTGTGGCATGCCAATTATCCCAACATCATTTGTTGAATAGGGTGTCCTTTCTCCAGTTTATGTTTTTGTTTACTGTGTCGAAAATCAGTTGACTGTAAGCACTTCACTTTACTTCCGGGTTATCTATTCTGTTCCATTGGTCTATATGTCGATTTTTATACCAGAACCATTCTGTTTTGGTGACTATGGCCTTATAGTATAGTTTGAAATCAGGTAATGGGATGTCTCCAGATTTTTTTTTTTTTCTTAGTCTTGCTTTGACTATGTGTGCTCTGTTTCAATTCCATATAAATGTTAGTATTGTCTTTTCTAGTTCTGTGAATAATGATGTGGTATTTTGATGGGAATTGCATTGAATTTGTAGACTGCTTTTGACAGTATGGTCATTTTCATGACATTGATTCTACCCATCCATGGGCATGAGATGTGTTTCCCTTTGTTTGTGTCATCTGTGATTTCTTTGAGCAGTGTTTTGTAGTTTCTCTTGTAAAAGTCTTTCACCTCCTTGGTTAGGTATACTCCTAAGTATTGTATTGTATTGTATTGTATTGTATTGTATTTCATTTTGTTTTATTTTATTGTTGTTACTGTAAAAGTGGTTGAGTTATTGATTTGATTCTCAGTTTGGTCACTGTTGGTGTATAGAAGAGCTACTGGTTTGTGTACATTCATTTTGTATCCAGAAATTTTGCTGAATTCATTTTTCAATTCTAGGAGTTTTTTGGAGGACTCTTTAGAGTTTTTTAGGTATATAATCATATCATCAGCATACAGCGACAGTTCAACTTCCTCTACCGATTTTGATGCCCTTTATTTTGTTCTCTTGTCTGATTGCTCTGGTTAAGACTTCCAGTACTACGTTGAATAGAAGCATTGAGAGTGGGCATCCTTACTTGTTCAAATTCTCAGAGGGAACGCTTTCAACATTTCCACAATCATTATTATGTTGGCTGTATGTTTGTCATAGACAGCTTTTATTATGTTACATTATGTCCCTTCCATGTTGATTTTGCCAAGGGGTTTAATCATAAAAGGATGCTGGATTTTGTCAAATGCTTTTTCTGCATCTATTGAGATGATCATGTGATTTTTGTTTTTAATTCTCTTTTTGTGATGTATCACAATTATTGACTTGCTGATGTTATACCATCCCTGCATCCCTGGTATGAAACCCACTTGATCATGGTGAGTTATCTTTTTGATATGTTGTTGGATTTGGTTAGCTAGTTAATGAATTTTGTCATAAATTTTTTCATCTATACTTATCAGAGATATTGGTTTGTAGTTTTATTTTTTTCTTATGTCCTTTTCTGGTTTGAATGTTAGGGTGATGCTGGCTTCATAGAATGATATAGGGGGCATTCCCTCATTCTCTATCTTGTGGAATAATGTTAATAGAATTGATACAAATTCTTTTTTGAATGTCTGGTAGAATTCTGCTGTGAATCTTTATTGTCCTCGATGTTTTTGTTGGTGTTGGCAATTTTTTTTCTTACCATTTTAATCTCGCTGCTTGTTATTGGTCTGTTTAGGGTTTCTAATTCTCCCCTGCTTAAGCTAAGGGGGTTATATATTCATATTTCCATAAATTTATCCATCTCCTCTAGGTTTTCCAGTTTATGTGTGTAAAGGTCTTCGTAGTAACCTTGCATGATCGCCGTATTTATGTGGTGTTGGTTGTAATAGCTCCCGTTTCATTTCTAATTGAGCTTATTTGGATCTTCTCTCTTCTTTTTTTGGTTAATCTCTAATGTTCCATCAATTTTATTTATCTTTTCAAAGAACAAGCTTTTTGTTTCATTTCTATTTTGTATTTTTGTTGTTGTTTGAATTTCATTTAGCTCTGCTCTTACCTTGGTTTGTTCTTTTCTTCTCCTGAGTTTGGGTTTGGTTTGTTCTTGTTTCTCTGGTTCCTTGAGGTGTGATCTTAGATTATTTATTTATGCTCATTTACACATTTTGATGTAGGCATTTAAGGCTACTTAACTTTACTGTTAGCACTACCTTTGCTTTATACCAAAGATTTTGATAGGTTTTGTCATTATTGGTAAAAATTCTGCATACATTTGAGAAAGAACACTTGTCTTCCGTCAATGGATAGAACATTCTGCAAATCTCAGGTAGGTTGACTTGTTTGACAATATTGTTTACAAGCTCTAAATTCTTACCATTTATTAGTTTTTTTTTTCTACCAATTATTGAGAGGGGGGAATTTAAACAGTAAATGTAAGCAAATACTATAATCTTGTATTTCCTTCTTTCTCTTTGATGCTTTATCAGTTTTTGCTTCATGTATTTGGAAGCTTCAATACTAGGTGTATGAATGATGAAGATTATATGTACCTTTGATGAATTCATTGTTATCATTAATTTCTTTTTTAGTTCTACCTTGTGTAAGATTTTAATATAGCCACTGCTACTTTTCTTTGCTTCATCTTAGAATGTTTTTTCATGTTTTCACTTTTATTGTACATGTCTTTTTTAGAAAATATGCTTTACAGACTATATGCTGTCCCCAGCAAATAGTTGGGTCCTGCTTTTCTATCCACTCTGACAATGTCTGTCTTTTAATTGGTGTGTGTGTGTGTATGAAGTGTGTGTATGTATTTATTTGTATATAAAAATATGTATATATTTATTTTATATATTTTAAAAATATACATATATGTGATATATTTATTTAGAAATATATATTTTAAATATACATTCATATAATTTATATATATTTTAAAATATATATGTATAAATATATAGACACATATTATTTATATATGCACAAACACCAATATATAAAAACATAAATATATATACATACATACATTCATTTATTTATTCATTTATGATGGTAACTGTTATGCTTTGGTTTAAGTATATCATCTTGAAATTGTTTTCTATTCATTTTATCTGTTCTATCTAGCTTTCTTTTCTTTTTGACCTTTTTTCATCTTAATTGACTGTATATCATGATTCTATTATATCTCCTTGGGTGGCTTACTATCTAAAATACATTGTTTAATTTATGGTTACTTAACAGTCATGGTATATATTTCTAACTTACCACAATCTACCTTCATGTGGTATTGTACTACTTCACATATAAAGATGATTCTTACAATAATAGTATACTTTTATTTTTCCCCTCCTGGCATCTGTGCTACTACTGTCATACTTTTAAACATTAACATATTTTATAAACACTTCACTTCTATTTTTAATAGCTAATTTTATTTTGAAAATATTAAATTTAAAAATATATTTAGTTACCTTGTAGTTGCTGTTTTTTTTTTTTTTTTTTTTTTTTAGTTCCTTTGTGTAGATTCAGCTTTTTATCTATGTTTTTCCTTGTGCCCGAAGGACTCCTCTTTACATTTCTTACAGCACAGTTCTGCTGGTGATGAATTCCTTCAACTTTTGTGCATTATCAAAATGTATTTATTTTGTCTTCAATTTTTTGGACAGTATTTTACCAGGAGAAAATTCTAGGTTGACAGAATTCGTCATTCCATAGTTTCAAGATGTTTTCCACTGTCTTTTCACCTTCATGGTTTCTGCTAAAAATTTATTTTAGTAATTTGATTATAGTGCCAAGCAATTTGATTATGATGGTCCTTGGTGAAGTGTTCTTCATGTCTTCTGTGTGTGCTATTAACTGAATTTACATCTGTAGGTTTATATAATAGTTTGCATCTAATATATTGTCTGTAAGTCTACATGAATTATTGTTCTCTGGGGCTTGTGAATCTCTCAGCCTTTGACATGTAGAAAACAGATAATGATTCATGCAGGATTTTCACTTTCTTTCAAAACTTTATTGATTTCATTTAATTTATTGAAGGGTTAGTATCAGATTTAATCCCTTATTTGAAGGGCTTTCCACTACATTCACTGAGGGAAAAAAAACATAATTTTATACCTCCACCAGGCCCCATGTTTTAGCCATTCCAGTACTGCATTATGAGCACTATGAGATTTATCAGGTTTACATGTACACATTTAACGAATGTAATTTTATGCTTGTGATTCAGTCAATACTTCTACACCTTCTTCCAATGGAATTACTGTGATCTAAGAAACCTCATACACAATTTAGGGTCAATGTCAGACCTCAGGGTAGAGTGACATTGGAGTCTGTGCAAAAACCAAATGAATCCAAATTTAGATCCTTTCTAGATACCTTCTTGAGAGTTCAAGAGAGAATTTATTAGTCATATTGAACATTTAAAAGTTTAGGCAGAACTTAGCTTGCTTGCAGTTTATAGTAAGCAGTTAATATGTTGTCAATTAATGCCTAAAGCGCCTATAAATACACATTAAATATATGAATCTAAATCACCACTACAAATACACTGGACAGATGGGTACCTGGATTATAAATAAGTCTGCTAAAATATCACCCTTTCTAAGTTTCTCATAATATGTTTATCATAAATATGTATCATTCTATTCTCATTATGAAATCAAGTCACCTAAGACTTCTACAGAAAAAGGTTTTGTTAGTTTAGTTCCAGTTAGTTATCAGAAAATAATAAAATCGAATAAAATAATAAAATCAAATTCTTGCCATTATTGTTTTAGTTTTTCTGACAGGCTTTAGATGTGAGATTTTGGTATAATTCTAACTCCTCCGTCATCTGGGAAATATAAAGTGATTTAACTGTATTTGTATATCCTTTCTGGCAAATAAATCATGTTGTGCATTTTTATTGTGTGGAACTAGAATGATGTTATTATTCATCTTGTCTTAGATTCTCTGACATTTTTTTCTACCATATCAAATGATGCTTTTAAAATAATTTTTAAAAAATTTGCCATCAATTGTCTTTGTGGCAGGAACCTATATAAATTGATTTATGGAAATTGTAGATATTTCTTTACAGAATATATATGACCTTTACTTGTCATTGCTTCAGATCATATTTTATTGTTGCTTCTTGTTCCCTTGCAAGAGTGAGAAATGATATTTTTTAAAGTAAAGAAAAATGTCAAGGTAAGAGGCTGACGGCAATACGGCAATATATCTTAAACTTCTTCCTTTTTGACCCTGGGTTATCACAGCCCTATTTTTAAGACAAGAGTTTGAAAAACTAGCCCATGCTACTTCAAATAGAAAATTTGTTGTCAGTTTAATTCCTATGCATCTGTTTGAAACACACATTTAACTGTTAGTGCCTAAATGTAATTAATGAATTAAATGCCCTGAATTGTCTGGAGCAATACGAACAGGCATTTAGGCATTTACAGATTTACATATTTGAGCAAGAAAAATGCACAGCTATTAAATACTTCTATGATACACATACACCTTAAATGCTATATTTAAAATATGAATATTGAACCCGTTAGCACACTCAAAGGAAATATCAGAGGAAGTAGTCATTATGTACATTTACACGTCCTGACCCTAACCCTAGTCTATCATACTCAAGTTTGATTCTAAGAAGAGAGAACAAATTATAAAGAACAGTATGTGTCTAGGCATGGTGGCTTGTGCCTGCAATCTCAGCCACTCAGGAGTCGAAGGGGAAAAGACTGCTTCAGACTAGGAGTTCAAGACTGCAGTGAGTTATGATTGTGCCACTGCACTCCAGCCTGGGGAACAGAGAAAGACTTTGTCTCTAACAACAGCAACAAAAAGAAAAAAAAAATAAAAAATGAACAATATGTGGAATATACTCATATTCACAGAAATGCATATCTGGGAATAAATAATCTAATTCTGCTGGTTTACATATTTTACCCTTATCATTTTATAAAATCACATCCTCAGACATAGGAATTGTCAATCTAAATAAATGTTGTTAAACAGATACTATCAGAAATTGATTTTTTTTTTTTTGACAGAGTGTAATTATGCCACCCAGACTGCAGTGCAATGGCACAATCTTGGCTCATTGAAACGTCTGCCTCTCATGTTGAAGTGATTCTCTTGCCTCAGCCTCCCAAGTAGCTAGGATTACAAGAGCATGCTGCTAAGTCCAGCTAATTTTTTTTTTCTTGTATTTTAGTAGAGATGGGGTTTCACCGTGTTGTCCAGGCTGGTCTCGAACTCCTGATCTCAGGCAATCCACCCACCTCAGCCTCCCAAAGTGATGAGACATCACTCTCAGACCCAGAAATTGAATTTCTTATTAAAACGAGGAAACTAATAAACTAACAAAACAGGTAAAGCTCCCTTATCCCCCTGGCAGGGAGTGTGCTGGGGGGCTGGCTCATAATTTCAGTGCCCTGCTGTTCAAACCTATAGGGGGAGCATGCAGATGGGCAGGTTGTGGGGCTCCAACCCCAGGGCAGCATGTAGGGGTGAATGCTTATAGCTCCTGAAGCCCCAGTGTGCCTGTGTTACAATGTGCTCTTCCAGTTTTGCCATTTGTAGGTGGCTTGTGTTAATCAGTTCACTTAGACCCTGTGCTTTATTTCAAAAATGGAGGGATAATTGTATCCTGGGTTTTGCCTTGGTGTACTGAAAAAATTGGATCACATGTGGGCTTGGAGAATGAGTGCGAAATTTCAGTAAATGGTGGAAGTAGCTCTCAGCAGATGGATAGGGAGCCAGAAGGGGGATAGAGTGGGAAGGTCATTTTCCCCTGGAGTCCAGCTGCTGCAGCTTGACTCTCCTCCAACCACCCAGGCCAGATACCCCTCGGCATTCAGGTCGTTCTGCAGGTCGATGGCCTGCAGTGTCTGCTGGTGCCTGTCAGTGTGTTCTTCTGCTCTTCTCAACATCCAGTTGCCTGCGTGCTGTTCTGCTGGTGTGGTCCTCTCAACACCCAGCCACCTGTGTCTGTGCCTGCTAGAGTCTCAGCATTTTTTATAGGTATAGGATGGGGGCATGGTGGGCCAGGGTGGTCTTGGGAAATGCAACATTTGAGCACGAAAACAGAAATGATTGAATATCCTTTATTTATTTCTCTTGCCTGATTGCCCTGGCCAGCACTTCCAATACTGTGCCTGGAATTGGTTCCTTCTGGTGGATTCTTGGTCTCGCTGACTTCAGGAATGAAGCCGCAGACCCTCGCAGTGAGTGTTATAGTTCTTAAAGATGGTGTGTCCGGAGTTTGTTCCTTCAGATGTGCCTGGAGTTTCTTCCTTCTGGTGGGTTTGTGGTATCTCTTGACTTCAGGAGTGAAGCCGCAGACCTTTGCAGTGAGTGTTACAACTCTTAAAGGTGGCACATCTGGAGTTTGTTCCTTCCAATGGGTTCGTGGTCTCACTTGACTTCAGGAGTGAAGCTACAGACCTTTGCAGTGAGTGTTACAGCTCATAAAGGTAGTGTGCACCCAAAGAGTGAGCAGCAGCAAGATTTACTGTGAAAAGCGAAAGAACAAAGCTTCCACAGCATGGAAGGGGAACTGAGTGGGTTGCCACTGCTGGCTTGGGTGGCCAGCTTTTATTCCCATGTCCTGATGATTGATCCATTTTACAGAGTGCTGACTGGTCCATTTTACAGAGTACTGATTGGTGAGTTTTTACAGTGTGTTGATTGGTGGGTTTACAAACCTTTAGTTAGACACAGAGCACTGATTGGTGTGTTTTTACAGAGCGCTGATTGGTGCATTTACAATCCTTTCGCTAGACAGAAAAGTTATCCAAGTTCCCACCCAACCCAGAAACCCAGTCAGCTTTACCTCTCAATCCCCCCTCTAAACAAAGGGGGGAGGGGATTGGGCGATGACCACTCTAGCTACTTCTTGCTGGATAGGGGTGAAGAAGGGGCCCTGCAGTTGTAGTGTCCTCCAGAGGGGAATTCTTTAGGCCAGTGAAAGGGCCAGTGGATTGGTGCAGGGGTCTTTGGTAGAAGTTGTTAGTTTAGCTCATTTGGGGTTCCCTTTGTAAGACTGTCTGAAGCTTGATGGCCTCAATCCCAGAGGAAAGAAATTTGACAAGGAGGTTAAAAATACAGGGCCCAAAGGCGAGTAATAGCAAGATGGCTGCCATAGGACCTAGAAAGAGGAGAAGCCATGTTGCCCAACTCCAGAGGTTGGTATAAGAGTTTGAAAGGCATTGTCTGATTTCAGATACCTTTTCCTGTAAATGCCAGATGGCATCTCATACTATCCTTCACTGGTTAGTGTAAAAGCAACACTCTTCCCCTGAGAAGGTGTAGAGTCTTCCTTTCTCAGCAGTGAGGAGGTCTAGGCCTCGGTGGTTTTGGAGAGTCACTGCTGCCAAAGAGTCTATTTGGGATTGTAGAGTAAAGATAGATTTCGTTATTTCTTGCAAACTGTATGAGAAATCCTTTGAGAGCGTGTGGTAGTGGGATAATGAAGTAGATAAACTGGCTATTCTGGTTCCTGTAGCAGCAGCCATTCCTAACCCTATAAGTAGGGGTATTAGTTGTATGGCTCTGCGCTGACAGACTTGAGCTTTGAAGGGTACTGATAGGGTCTGATTTCCTGGGGCATTGTTAATGTTGGGACTTAGAAAGAGTAAGGTGCAGGTGCCTGTCCAGTTAGTGAGGAGGTAGATATAGGTCGACATTCTACATAGGAAGAATATAACTTGGCTGGGTAGGCAGAACTGGTTGTGCATGTTAAAAAGGTGTGTGAGTTTGCTGTTTTCATTTTCCCATATTCCTAGAGTACTTACAAAGGTAGCTCTGGTGAGTGGCTGGAAAGGGGTGTTGGGAGCAAACTGAGTAGCTCCCTGTGTTCTATTTTCCCATTGGAGGAAAAAAAAAAAAAAAAGAAAGAAAGAAAGAAAAATTGTATCTACTAGGAACTGTTTGAGAGAGTGATTGAAAGAGGGGATGAGAAGTCATTAACTAGTGTTGGGAACACTGCTACAGGGAGTTCAGGGGTGAATGGTCATACAGGGAGTATGTTTGCCATTACAGAACATGGACTGTTTGTTAAGCAAGGAGGAGGTGATGATTTTGGGGGCCACTGAGAAGCAGACAAGCCATCTGAATGGAGCTGTTTGGGTGACTCAGAAGTTTCAATGAACAGTGGCGGCTTGAAGTTGTAGGGTGTAATTACACAGATGGGGTAGAAGATGCCCTAGGGGCAGGGCTGATAACAGGTTGCACTGGATGGATAAAGGGGCTTGAAAACTTAAGATAGTATTCATAGTTACAGGGCCGTGTATGGAATTTTCATTGCTTGTGTAATAGATGAGGCTGGAAATGTAAGAATGTAAAAGGTGAATTGCACGTCCTGTTAGGGTATTATTGGTCCTATCAGAGATGGGGAAGTCAGCTAATGATTGCAAATTTAGAAGTCAAAAGGGTCCTTTCCTTCATAACGAGAATGGTAGGTTAAGTTGGTAAAGACCCAATTTTTTGAAGGAGTAGGAGTGACAATATAAGCAGAGGTTGATAGAGAGATGAAAATCCAACAGTCATTTGCCAGGGAAGGATTGGACTGGTTTAACAGAGAGTGGGTTAAGTTGAGAGTCTTGTGAAGGTAATTAGGAGCTAGTGGAATGGGAGGGGTGATTGTATGAGGTATCCAAGGAAGCAGGAGGGATAGATAGGCAAAGAGTAAATAGGAAGGTAAAGAGGGTGCTCTGGAAGATTAGATCATTATATGCAGGCTGAGTTAAAGGTAGGAGTAAATTGCTGTCAGAAGGAAGATAGAGAGGAGGTTGATGTGATTAGGATTTACATCCCAGCAGGAGCTACAGTGTGTAGTCCTATTGCAAAGAGTATGGTTTGTATGCTGCTTAACAATATGATGAAATAGTAAGAGGATTCCATTAAAGGGGCAAGGAGAGGTGTTAAAGATAAGGATTATGTAGGTTTTCACTTATCTTTTTTAAGTAGGAAGGAGTTTTTCTTCAGAATCAGTGGTAAGAGTCTTTTTTAGGCTGGGATGTTTCTTTCCAAAATAGGAGATGCAAGTCCTCCAGCAGTTCGCAGGTGTATCGAGGCTGGTCTGCCTGATCTTGGGACTCCTGAGCTGATGGTCCCGCAGGTTCCTCAGGGGGTGTCCAAAATTTAACTCAGGTGTGGTGAATCCAAGATTCCACTCCTGCCACCTTAACTGCAGTGGAAGTAGAGAGGATTACTGATTATCGTCCTTCCCACAAAGAGTCCATAGATGGGGAGGTAGAGGAGAGAGATTTGACCAACTGGTTGAAATCAATCTGGTTGATCTCCTGGTAGATCTCCTGGTTGAAACAACTCTGTTCCCTTTCTTCTGTGACATCATTCAGGTAGGTTTTCAAGGTTTTGTTGATATTCTGCCAAAGAAGTTATATCTTTGACCAATTTGGCCATTTCCTGATCAAGTAGGAGGTGATTTTTGAGAAAATGTCATCCATACTGCATTTCATATGGACTGAGCCCTATTTTGTGAGGAGAATTTTGGATTCTCAACAAGGTCATGGGCAAAAGAGTAGGCCATAGGAGGTGAATTTCTTGTGTTAGTTTCCTTAAGTGCCTCTTGAGTGTTTCATTTGCCTTCTTGACCTTCCCTGAGGATTGTGGCCTCCAGGCACAGTGAAGGTGATATTGTATCCCTAGCCCCCTGGAAATTCCCTGAGTTATAGTGGCTTTAAAAGCCTGACCATTGTCACTCTGTAAGCTTTGGGGAAGCCCAAATCTAGGAATTATTTCATGAGTTAAGACTTTTATCATTCCTGAGCCTTCTCTGTCTTGCAGGGGAAAGCTTCTATCCAATTTGTAAGGGTATCAACATAGACCAACAAGTATGGAAATCCCTTTGACTTAGGCATATGGGTGAAGTCTAACTGCCACTCCTCTCGAGGATAGTAACCTACTCTTTGCTCCCCCAAAGGGGCCTTATGATAGACCAAGGGATTATTCTTTGGCACACCTCACAGGTTTTGACTACCTGTCAGATGGTCCGGAGGAAATTTGGCCCTGTGATGAGTGTTTTCAATACCCATATGAAACGTTTGGTGGAGGGTTTTAAGTATTTTCCACTGGCTGGCTGCGGGTATAAGTACTTTTCCTTTTTCTGTCATTAACCACCTCAAGGGGAGAAAACTATGCCCCCATGAAAGTCCCCAATCTGTTTCAGTTGGGGAATACTAGAGCTTAATCTCTTGGAGGGGGTTGTTCCATAGTAAGGTCCTTCTATAGGTATTTCTTATGGGAGGTTCTGCCTAGCAGCAATTTTGGCCTCAGCATCTGTCCGATGGTTTCCTTCTGCCTTTTCTCCTTCACCTTTCTGATGGCTTTGGCAGTGTAAGACTGCCACCTCTTTGGGTTTTTACACTGTGTGCAATAACTCCATAATTTCCTTGTGGTATTTCATGGGGGTTCCCCTAGAGGTTAGGAACTCCCTTTCTTTCCATATTGCAGCATGGGCTTGTAGGATTAGATAAGCATACTTGCTATCTGTATACACATTTATTCTTTTTCCCTTTCCCAGTTCTAAGGCTAGGGTAAGTGCCACTAGTTCTGCTAACTGGGCGCTTGTCCCCAGGGGAAGAGGCTTACTTTCAAGTACAGTTATATCACTAGCTATGACATAACCTGCCCTTCATATACCTTTCTCCACAAATGAACTTCCATCAGTATATAGATTAAGGTCAAAATTAGCTAATAGGACTTCCAAGAGATCATCTTTGGCGGCATAAGTCCAGACAATAATTTGTTGGCAGTCATGCTCGATTGGTTCCCAATCCTCTGGGAGAAAAATGGCAGGGTTGAGGGTCACATACGTACATATTTGAAGCATTGGTCCCTCAAGGAGTAGTGTTTGATATCAAGTAGGCAGTTGTCTGATAGCCATAAACTTCCTTTGGCATCTAGTATGCCATTTACACCATGAGTAGTCCAGATAGTGAGATCCTTTCCTTGTATTATTTTGATAGCCTCTGACACTAAGATGGCCACTGCTGAAACTACCCATAAACATGAGGCTAGCCTTTTGCTACTACATTAATTTCCTTACTTAGGTATGCCACTGGTTGTGGGATTGTCCCACAAGTCTGAGTAAGAACTCCAAGAGCTATCCCTACTCTCTCAGTGACATATAAAGAGAAATTTTGTCCTGTGGGAAGGTTTAAAGCTGGAGCTTGTACTAGGGCCTGCCTTAAGGTTTTGAAGGCTATTTCTTCCCCTGGTTCCCATTCTACTAGATGAATATTTGCCCTCTGGGTCTCCTTGATTAGAGTATAGAGTGGACTAGCCATCTCGCTGTATCTGGGGATCCATAGTCAGCAAAAGCCGGTGATTACCGCAACTGTTTTAAAGTCTTAGAATGGTGATAATCCAATATAGGCTCTATTCATTCCTTGCTGAGGGCCCTGGTCCCTCTGGCTAAGATTAGGCCTAGATATTTGACCTGCTGTAGGCAAAACTGGGCCTTCGACCTAGACTCCTTGTACTCTTGATTAGCTAGAAAGTTCAAGAGATCTAGAGTAACCTGCTGGCATGAGGCTTCCGAACTGGTAGCCAAAAGTAAATCATCCACATACTGAAGGACCAGAGTGCCTGGACTTGAGAAGGGGCCTGGATCTTGGGCCAGTGCCTGATCAAACAGATGAGGGCTATCCCTAAACCCTTGGGGCATGACTGTCCACGTAAGTTGGGACATGTGGTCTGTGGGACCTTCAAAGGCAAAGAGAAACGGAGTCAGAGTGCAGGGAATACAGAAGAAGGCATCCTTGAAGTTCAGAAGAGTGAACCATTCTGCTTCCTCTGGTATTTGAGACAGCAGGGTATAGGGGTTTTGTACAACTAGATATAGAGGAATTACTGCCTCATCGATGAGTCTATTCTCTACTGACCATTCGGTTTTTGTACTCCTAGAATTGGGGTGTTGCAGGGACTGCTGAATTTCCTTACTAAGTCTTGAGCTTTTAAATGTTGAACAATATCCTGTAATCCTTCATGACCTTCAGGCCTTAAGGGATATTGCCTGTGGTAAGGAAAATTGGTGGGGTCTTTTAGCCTGACTTGGACTGGGTGGGCGTTTTTTGCCTTTCCATATTGTCCTTCCAATGCCCAAACTTCAGGCTTGATTCCCTCCTCAAGTAGGGGACAACAAATGAGTAACTTGTTCCCCTTATTCATGTGGATAGTAGCTCCAGCTTTGACTAATATATCCCTCCCTAATAAGGGTGTGAGACTTTCAGGCAAAACAAGAAAGGCATGTGAAAAGAGCAAAATCTCCCAATTACAACTGAGGAAGTGGGAGAAATACCTCATTACAGACTGTCCCAGGATTCCAGGATGGTAGCAGACCTTGAGGACAGTCATCCAGGGCAGGAGATTAGCACTGAGAAGGCCATGCCAGTGTCCAGGGGGAAGTCAATTTCCTGGCCCTCAATGGTTAAGCATGCCCGGGGCTCAGTGAGGGTGATGACATAAGATGGAGTTTACCCCGGGCACCCTCAGTCCTGTTGTTGGATCATTTGGTTGGGGGCTTCTGGCCCAGAGAACCTTTGCCCTCTGGGGCAGTGTGCCTTCCAGTGATTGCCTCAGCATAGTGGACATGGATGAGAGGCTGGCTTGTTTTTCATTGGACACTCTTTTTTAAAGTGTCCTTGTAAACCACACTGATAACAAGCCCTACTGGATGATTGGCCTGCTCCATTTTCTGTCCTCTCTGAACCACCAAGGTTTGTTTGTCTGAGGGCCAGGACTAAGGCTGTAGCCTTTCTCTGATCTTGTTTTTCCTTTTGGGCCTGTTCCTCTTGGTCCCTATTGTAGAACACTGAGGTTGCTAGGTTTAATAATGCCTCCAGATTTTGTTCAGGGCCCAGGGCTTGCTTTTGGAGCTTCTCCTGGTATCTGAAGATGATTGGGTAATAAACTTATCTTTTAGAATCAACTTACCCTCATGTGAGCCAGGTGACAGGGGAGTATATTTTCTTAAGGCCTCCCGTAGCTGCTCAAGGAAAGCAGGAGGAGTTTCTTCCTTTCCCTGAGTTATGGTGGACACCATTGAATAATTCATTGGCTTTTTCCCAATTCTCCTTAGTCCTTCTAGAACACAGGTCAACAGATGTTTATGACTATATTTCCTATATCTGAGTCAAAATCCCAGTAGGGATTCATACTGGGGATGGCTTGCTGACCAGTAGGGAATTTGTCCCTTTCTTCGACTGTCATTCTATCATTTACTTGACTAAAATACCAGGTATCTCCAAACTCTCAGGCTGCAGCAAAAGCCACATTCTTTTTATTAAAGGTCAGGGTTTGATCTAACAGTAGCATGACATCTCTCCAAGTGAAGTTGAAGGTTTGCTCTAGACCCTGTAAGACATCTATGTACCTATCAGGATTACCTGAAAAGTTCCTCAGGTCTGCCTTGATCTGCTTTAAATCAAAGAGGGAGAAGGGGACATGGACCCAGGTTGGGCCAAATTCCCCTCCCACTACAGCTTGAAGGGGACATAACAGATAGCCCGAGGGTTTTTGTGATCCCTTGGAGATTTCTTTGCTTATTTCCTTCTGGGCAGGGGAGATTAGAGGTGGCTTATCATGAATAGGAAGGGGAGTTATAGGGAGGCTAGGATATGGGGGTAAGTTGAAAGGTCCTCCTGTGGGATGTAAATTGCAAGCTTTGCATAGTTGTGTATTCTACTTCAATGAAAAGAAACTTGGACATAAGGTATTTCACTCCATTTGCCTTCCCTCTTACGGAAAAGGTCAAGCTGCAGGATAGCATTGTAATTTATACTTCCCTCAGGCGGCCATTTTTCTCCATCAGAGAGAGGATATTGGGGCCAGGCTGTAGTGCAGAAAAAAAAAAAAAAAAATGAGCTACCTCTTTTTCAGGGTCTGTAGGTCAAATTGGTCCCAATGGCTTAGGATGCATTTCAAGGGTGAGCCTGTTGATGCCTGAATGTTTCTCATATGAAAGACAAAACTGCCCATAGTTTTGGCATATTTGTTTCTCCCCCCTGCCCAAGGACCCACAACAGTCCCTGGACCCTGCTGATCAGAATAGTTGTGCTCACTAATGCAGCAGCAGAAACACTAGTTTTCCTCCTAGACCACAAGGAAGACCAAGGAAGTTCGGATTTAGTGGCTCTTACTGACACTTGCTCGAAAACTTGCACTCTTGTCTGTCCTCTTAGACCACAAAGAGGACCAAGAAAAATTTGATTTAGTGGCCCTTACTGATGCATTCTTGAAAACCCGTTAGAGTCATAAGCATTCTCCTGTTAGTATTGGGACTTTACTCACGTCCTATAAAGATGTTATGCCCCAAAAATGCAGTGGAGGGTCATACCCTGAGGGAGGGAAGGGATCTCCAGAGTTGGAAGAGTGATGCCTTTTGTCCTCACTTAAATAAAGAGGAAGGATACAATTTCTGACGCTCCCCATATCCTAGCTTCAGGAATAGCTTTTGTTAGACCTGCTTGTCTGAGACGGGATCCTAAAATTCCAGATAGTCCCCCCTATGATGGGGCTTTGGGCAAAAATTATATCTTTCTGATTGGTGAGCCCAGATGCCTAAAGAAGGGAATAGAGTCCTGGAGTTTATACTAGAAATCATTCTTATAGGAGAAACTAGAAAGGGAGTGGTTTTTAAAAGGAGGACTAGCCTCAGAGAAGAGAGGTGAGAGGAAGTTTGCCTGACAGGCATTAAGACCCAGGAGGCAAGGGCCAGGACAAATAGGATAGATGGGTGAGTCTCGCTTGGGTGATATGATTTTGAGAGTTCCGTTCATGGCTGGGGGGTCAACCAACTTATTTTCAGGCCCCTGGAGCTGGATGGCTTTCCTCTCTGTTGACCCTCAGCTCAGCCCAGAAGTACAGGAAAAGAGGAAGCTGGTTCCAGGCAAACCAACGTTCCCAACTCCAAAGAGTTGGAGGTTGTTAGAGAGCCCTTTCCCTGAAAGCCTGACACCCTTGTCTTTAGTCTGGCAGCTGTGCTAATCACTTTTAATTGGCTGACAGGTGCCCGATATTTAGCCCCTGAATTCTAAGGAAAAATACGACAAGTTAGTAAATGAAAGGTGTCTGAGAGTACTCACTGCTTGGAGATAAGCAATAGTCCCATCGGGGTCGCCAAAATGTGTCCAGAATTGGTTCCTTCTGGTGGGTTCTTGGTCTTGCTGACCTCAAGAATGAAGTCACAGACCCTCACAGTTAGTGTTACAGTTCTTAAAGATGGTATATCCGGAGTTTGTTCCTTCAGATGTTTAGATGTGTTCAGAGTTTCTTCCTTCCAGTGGGTTCATGATCTCACTTGACTTCAGGAGTGAAGTTGCAGACCTCCACAGTGAGTGTTACAGATCTTAAAGGTGGTGTGTCTGGAATTGTTTGTTCCTTCTGATGGGTTCATGGTCTCGCTTGACTTCAGGAGTGAAGCCGCAGATCTTTGCAGCTCATAAAGCTAGTGTGGACCCAAAGAGTGAACAGCAGCAAGATTTATTGTGAAGAAAGAAAGAACAAAACTTCCACAGAGTGAAAGGGGAGCCAAGCAGGTTGCTACTGCTGGCTCGGGTGGCCAACTTTTATTCCCTTGTTTGTCCCCACCCACATCCTGATGATTGGCCCATTTTACAGAGTGCTGATTGGTCGATTTTTTAGAGCACTGATTGGTGTGTTTTATAGAGTGTCGAATGGTGTGTTTACAAACCTTTAGCTAGACACAGAGTGTTGATTGGTGTGTTTTTATAGAGTGCTGATTGGTGTGTTTACAAACCTTTAGTTAGTCACAGAGCACTGATTGGTGCATTTACAATCCTTTAGCTAGACAGAAAAGTTATCCAAGTCCCCACCTGACCCAGAGGCCCAACTGGCTTCACCTCTCAATACTAAATTGAATAAGAGTGGTGAGAATCCATCCTTGTCTTGTGCCAGTTTTCAAAGGGAATGGTTCCAGTTTTTGCCCATTCACTATGATATTGGCTGCGGGTTTGTCATAAATAGCTCTTATTATTTTGAGATACATATTCTCTTTGTTTCCTGACATCAAGTGTTGTCAGAGATTGGTTTAACAGAAGAAAATAGCTCAATATAGATTAAAAAATTAAAATACAGAATTCATCTGAAATAAACAAAATGCTAATATTCACACTCCAGGTAAGTTGAACTGATGTAGGACCAATTCCGAGAGTCAAATCCAAGCAAATAAATCCTTGTAGTGGAAGAGCACACAATAATTTTAAATCCCTAATAATCAGAAAAGGTCAACTTTTTTCATAATTTTTTTAAATTTTGCCAACATCTGTTTTCCCAAAATTAACAGTAGAATGCTTAGCTCTTTTTTTCTTTAGGTAATACTATTACTCTAAGGAAAGCAGGACAACTTATAACTCATTTTCTCATTTTATTCTCTTTCCACAGTTGGTTGGGACAAGTATTAATTCTATTGGTTTTCATGGAAATAAATTTAGGGAGGATTTTAGTTGATTGGTGAGATTTTGAGCACTGTAATATGAACATGAACAGAGAGAATCCAGCGGATTTGCAAGGTTAAAAAGATGTGAAACCAGTAGACTCTTCTAATCCATAGCTATGGGTTAGAAACCAAGGTTATAAAATGAAAAAATATACTTTTTGCAAAGGTTCCCTTTTAAAGAAATATAAAACCATAGAATTAAATTATTTGAACCCTATCACAAGATCAAGGATGCAGCAGGGTTTGATTTCTGTTGAGGGCTCTCATCTTTACTTACAAATAGTCATTTTTTTGCTCTATCTTCACATGGCAGAGGGATATAGAGATCTCTAGTGTCTCTTCTTTTTTACTACAGGCATTAGTCCATAGGATCAGTGTTCCACCTTTCTGACCTTATTTAATCTCAAGCATCTCCTTAAAGGCCCTATCTCCAATACAGTCACATGGCATTTAGGGCCTCATTATACGAATTTGAGAGGCTCACAATTAATTCCATAGGATGCTCCAAATCTTCATGTGTGGATAACTATATCATTCATATAAAGTTTATGATAACATGCTCTGTAGAATGATGCATATAATAATTTGGAGTTTGATACTTAGGGTCTGGTATCACTTTTTTCATTTACTAGAACCACTTTTGTATGAAAACAAGTGAATATAACCATTATTTGCATGTGAACTTGGTAAAGGCCATACTAGTCTATGCATGCTTGATGGGCATTCCAGCATGAACAAGGCTTTATATAATAGGGGAAGTTGGTAAAGAGAAATACTAGAGTTGGATAAATACACCATTTTGGGTCTTACACTCAGTAAAGAATGACTAGAAAATTGAAATCCAGTAGTTAGAGAGCTGTTAGCATTAAAAACTTTTTATCTGCTGGCTGAATTAATGTATAGTGAGTAGAGCAAATTGAATTTCCTCTAGTCACAGAATAACACGGAACCAGGTGGATTGCCATGTCGTGGTGTAAGGAGGACACTGCTGTTTCAAATAAAACCCTTGCCACTATGACAGATACTGAAGCTAGATCTGACTCCTGGGGTTGTGGGTGGAAGCACTGATAATGGTTGCCCAAATGCTTTGGACACAATCAAGCCAGACAACAACTTTACTCACACGCGTTAGAGAAGCACAATAAGTTTTAGCTAGGAAAGGAGCAGTTTGGAGGAGACAAATGTGGCAAGGCTTTTAGATCACTTAGAAGGTTTCAGACAGAAGAAGAATTTGTTCAACATAGATGGAAGTAGATAGAATCCCTTTCTTCTCTCTAATCACTGCCAAGTGATGAGGAGTGTGGGGCCACTTGGAGTCACAAGATTGAAAATTTTTTTGTTGTTTGCTTTAATAAAAAAAAAAAAAATCAAGCTTTCTACTTTTTAACAAGTCCTTTTTGTTTTATAAACTTTGTTGTCTTCTTTTTTTCTCTTTTTTTCTGATAATTTGTATTCATTCTCTAAATCTGAGATTAAACATCATATTTTCAGGAAAGCAAGTTAGATTTTAAAAAAAACTTTTGTAAGAATAAAATTATTTGTGAAAACACTTGTTAATTACAGATCTCTTTTAGATTTCACAATGTGCTTTTTCCATAATCTACTTCTAAACACAGTGCCTGACAAAGAATAGCATTTCAGTAGTAGTTTTCCTGCTGATGAATAAATGAAGCTGCATTGTTGTTGCACCTGAAGGGGCAAGAGACATTTCAATATGAGTAACATTCACTATGTTATACCTAAAATCTTCACCTCTTCCTTGTTGTTATTTTATTGTAAGTAGACAATTATTACGAATACTGTACTCTGATAGCTTTCTTCAACTGCTTTCAATTGGTTATATCTCAATGGGAATGGAACACTTTTAGTCTTAAAAAATTGCAAATTTGATTGAGAATATATTCTGGGGAAAATTAGCCAAGTCCCACAATTTTAGCAGAAACAAATTACTTTTTAAAATTGCGACTGATCTGTAAGGTGATGTTAAATGGCTACTTTGACAGTGATAACATAGAGCAAATATTAGTAATTGATTTGTGTGAAACAGTAGAATAGATTTTCACACAAATACAATATTGCCATGAGGGAAAATAAAAATTTTATTCCAAAAAGGATTGAGAGTGACATGTTTTATTTTCATAGTGGTATACAATATTTTCCTTGGGAATAACATTATTTGTCCTATATAATAGAATATTTATAACACATAATTAATTATTTCAAATTTTGCTTATTGTTTTTTATGGAGTTGTATTTCAGAAATAGACAAGTGAAGTATGGATTTAAAAATATGTGGTGTCCAAGCATTCGAAAGCCTGGAGATCATCAAACTAATCTTATATTTATAGTTCACTTGAAAAGAATGAGGGTTCAGATATTTTCCCTAGTTTTAATTAGACCCTGTTCTCTCATAGTTGATTGCAAAATGAGTGTTTTTAAGATTCACTTGGGACTATCTAAATATTCACAAGAGATTCTGATTCAGTAGACCTCAGTGGAGGCCAGAGCTTTATATTTTGTGCAAGAACAGAGTTAATTTTGATGAAGGATGTCTGGCAGGTACATATTGAGGAAAGCTGGTTTTAAAGCTTACTCTAGTATCTGAATAATCTGATAACAACTGAATTAGATATACAGTATGTATTATATATTTTGATTTTTAAATGTATGCTATTTTAGAGATGAGGCCTTGCTCTGTCACCCAGGCTGGAGTGTAGTGGCACCATCCTAGCTCACCAAAGCCTCAAACTCTCAAGTGCAAGCTATCCTTCCACCTTGGCCTCCCAAAGTGCTGGGATTATGGGTGTAAGCCACTGTGCCTGCCTTGTTATATTTTTAATATTACATTTTCTTACGATATAACACAGTGTGAAAATTTCAATGGATTTGTGGAAGACGGATGACTACCAAAAGAAAATAAGTCACACAAACTTTTTTATATAAAATCAATTTTTACAGGAAAATTGTTTTTAACATATGCCAAGAAATGGGCCACATTTCAAGTTGTATAATTAAATATTTTTCATGAAATGACATTCAAACCTATAGTTGTGATCAGTGTATTCAGTGTATACATTTTGTGGAAAATGTATCTGTTAAGTTGCTCTCATCAGCAAAAATCTTTGCCACTTAGATTTATCTGTGTTAAATTAAATTTTTAAACTTCAAAATCCAAACCAAGAATATCTCCTGATATCTCTGTGGGTGCAATTCCTCTTTGCAGAGGGGGAGCTATCATAAATAAAGCAAGTGATCCCTATTCTACCAGTGAAAATCAAACGAATCTAACAACTAGTAATTTGCACCCTCCTTTTAAGAAATTCCAGGAGAAGACGTATGTTTCACCTTCCTGGATATAATATTATTTAGCATGTTATAAATTAGAGCAAAGAGTTTAGAAAATACATATTTCTCATGATTTGGAGATTTTTAATTGTATCCTTTCATCTTATCATGGTCCCTTATGTACAAATATCATTACTATAGAGGTATTTCAGGATTCAAAGTTATGATTCATCTTATAGATAAGATAAAATTTTGGGCACTTGATTTAGCTTTGATTTTTTTTTTTTTTTTTTTGGAAGGCAGCAGTTTCTTGGACAGATGATATATTTGAATGAGTTACATTAGAGATCAAATTGAAGTTATATTATTGTGTCCAGAATTGGTTCCTTCTAGTGGGTTCTTGGTCTTGCTGACTTCAAGGATGAAGCTGCGAGCCCTCGCAGTGAGTGTTACAGTTCTTAAAGATGGTGTGTCTGGAGTTGCTCATTCTTCCCAGTAGGTTTGTGGTCTCGCTGGCTTCAGGAGTGAAGCCGCAGACCTTTGTGGTGAGTGTTAGAGCTCATAAAGGTACTGTGGACCCAAAGAGTGAGTAGAATCAAGATTTAATGCGAAGAGCAAAAGAACAAAAAGAACAAAGCTTCTACGGCATGAAACGGGACATGCAGGGGGACATGCGGGTTGCCACTGCTGGCTCTAGTGGCCAGCTTTTATTCTCTTATTTGGCCCTGCCCACATTCTGCTGATTGGTCCATTTTACAGAGTGCTGATTGGTCCATTTTACAGAGTACTGATTGGTCCGTTTTTATAGAGTACTGATTGGTGAGTTTACAAACCATTAGCTAGACACAGAGTGCTTATTGGTGTGTTTTTACAGAGTGCTGATTGGTGTGTTTATAAACCTTTAGCTAGACACAGAGCACTGATTGGTGCATTTACAATCCTTTAGCTAGACAGAAAAGTTCTCCAAGTCCCCACCAGACCCAGAAGCCAAGCTGGCTTCACCTCTCATTATTTATTGGATTTATGGTCAAGGCTTATTGAGATTTAATTTCAAACATCAAAAATAGGAATGATAATAATTACCTTTCATGATTACTAAGAACAATAAAGATAATGTGCCTAATATCTGGCCATAACAAATGTGTAATGAGACAGTGTTACAGCATTACTGGCCAAAAAAAAGTGGATTACAGGCCTGTGGCTCAGGCCTGTAATCTCAGCACTTTGTAAGGCCGAGATGGGCTGATTGCTTGAGCTCAGGAGTTCGAGACCATCCTCGGCAACATGGAGAAAACTTGTCTCTGAAAAATACAACAAAAAAGTAGCCAGACATGGTGGCATGCATCTGTGGAGCTACTAGGGAGGGTGAGGCAGGAGGATCATTTGAGACCAGGAGGTGGAGGTTGCAGTGCACTCCATCCTGGGTGAAAGAGTGAGACCCCTTCTCAAAAAACAAAATTTTACAGATTGACTACAATCAATTTTTCAGGTTGCCCCACACCTCAAATAAATTAGTTCCTTTGAAACCAACCCAATTGCCCCATAGAATGTTCTTTTAGATAAACATAAAAATTGACCCTTCTGGTCTTAAAAAGCTTGAAACATTTTTTTTTTTTTTTTTTTTTTTTTTAAATCTGAGTTCCTTCCTCAGGAAATGACCTTTAGACCTCTCACGAAAAGTATACAAACCTGGAACCAGATTGCCACACCAGATGCTGGACTCCTCATCTGCCATGATTGCTTCCTTGCCCCTCCTATGTTCCTGATTTCTTACACGTTGTTACATTTCTTGCTTGCTATATAAACCCCTGGTTTTAGTCAGTCAGGGAGATGGATTTGAGACTGAGCTCCCATCTGCTCAACTACAACACCCAATTAAAGCCTTCTTCCTTGGCAATACTTGTCACCTTAGTGATCGACTTTCTGTGCAGCATTAACCAAAAACTACACAGTATAACTTGGCTTATTATGGTTTATCTTTAAAATACACCAATTTACATTATGTAACACAACATGTGATTACTTATAAATATTATACAAAGGAAAACGCTTGCAGAAAATCCAGTAAGAAAAATGGACTATATATTAAGTTTAAATAATTTATTTATAATATTTCCTTTTATTTTGTTAATAGCATTGAACTATATTTTGCTAAAATTTGAGAATTTTATGTCATTGAATATTATTAGATTATAAAGGAAATTTCTTAATTTTGTCATCATAGGTTTTTTTCAAGTAAGAGCTTCCTGTAATTGTAATAAATTATATACCATCATTTTTTAATCCATGACAGAAAATGTCATGAAATAAAATATGCTTTACGTATCCCACATTTTACACATATATTCTGAAATTATAGCACATTTCCCTTATTCGGATCAATTGTAGGCAGCCATAATTGATAATATTCTGTTGCTTACTCTGAGTTTTAACTGGAAACATGGCAATTGTAACCTCTGCTATTTTCTTTCAACTTCTAACCCCACCTCTAAACAATAATATGTTTTATATGTAATAAGAGAGACATTATCTGTCGGTGACACAAACAAGCAATATGCCCCTTGAGAAGAGAAGCAGCACTTTGCACCTAGAACTTAGTTTCTAATACCATTCTCCAATGAAAGGATGCAGGGTTCCTTGCCAGAATGGCCGATTCTATTATATTAATATATACAAGATAAGCCTGGAGATTCTTTTACTGTCAGAAAGTAAGAAAAAAAAAAAACACTAAAAAGAAAAAGTAATCAACTGAAGGATCTTCCAATGCAATGACATGGACTAAACACTTTGAGTGACAAAATAAAATAGTGTGGATAACCCAAATTGTAAGCTAAATATCTATGAGCCCATGCTAATATAAACAAACAATTCATTAAATACATAGATGAATGTGAAAAGATAAATCTTCCATAGAGAATTACAAATAAATTAGATACATACTTTGGTTAACATTAACACTGATAAATCATGTTAATGATATTCATACTTGATATGATATAATGAAAATGGGCACTTTACCTCTGTTGTCTTCCTTCTAGAAACATATAACTACAGCCTAATCATTAAAATAAATTTGACAAAACCCAACTGAGGAACATTCTACAAAATATCTGACCAAAATGTCTCAAAACTGTTCAGGTCATCAAAAACAAGGAACGTCTCAGAAACTGTCACAGGCAAGGGGAGACTGAGAAGACATAAGCGATAAATGTAATGTGAGATCCTGGGATAGGAAAAGGCCATTCTTTATTAAGAATTCACTAAGGTATTCTTAATAAAGCATGTACTTTAATTAATAATAATATATCAAACTGGTTAATTAAGTATAACAAATGTACCACATTAATGTAAAATGTTAGTAATAGGAGAAATTGGTGGGAGGACGTGGGTGAACTCTGTAAGTCTTTGTCATTTTTCTGTTAATTGAAACTATTCTAGAATAGTTTGAAAAAAACTATTTCTAACATAATTTAAAATAGTTGTTTTTAAAAGGAAATAAAATATAACATATTATTTAGCAAGCAAGAGAGAGAAGGAAACAGAAAAAGACAGAAATAGATGGAGAGGCAGAGCATGGTGGCTCACACATGTAATCCCAGCACTTTGGGGGCCAATGTGGACTGATCACTTGAGACCATGAATTTGAGATCAGCCTAGAAAACATGATTAAGCCTGTCTCTGCTAAAAACACAAAAATTAGCCAGGCATTGTGGCGTGTGCCTGTAATCCCAGCTACCAAGGAAGCTGAAGCACAAGAAATGCTTGAATCCAGAGGCAGAGGTTGCAGTGAGCTGAGATTGTACCACTGCACTCCAGCCTGGGCTCTATGTGACAGAATGAGACCCTATCCCCCCCCAAAAAAAAAATTTAAAAAAAAAAAAAAAAAAAAAAGGAAATAGAAACAGAGATAGATAGAGGCAAGCAGGAAATAATATTTTTATGCTTCCTCTCTATGTAATTTATTTATTTGTTCAAGTAGCATTTAATGAATATGTGTCATGCATTCTGCATTGGGGCAAGCAACAGAAATACACAAATAAATGAGTTGATATGCTTAATTCAGTTATCTCAGGAACAGGGGACTCTGTATACGACTCCAATCACATATCTTTCTTCAGTCATCTACACTGGCCGCCTCTGAGTCACGTAAAACACTTAAGTCTTTCCTGCTTTAGGATCTATCTTTTGCCTTGAACAGTCTTTGACCCGCTTGCATGGTGGACTGTTTCTCAGATCTCAAGTTAAATGTCACTTTGGCAGTGAGGCTGTTTCCTACTCTGTATCTACAGATGTCCCCTGTTATTTTCTATCATGAAGCAGTGTTTTTTACATTAATGGCATTTGTTGTAGTTATATATTTGTATTTATAGCGATTTTGAAGTGTATCTCACTTATTTGGTTCCATATGTGTGTTGAACCGTTGTCACTTTATTGATAGCAGTTTTGTTAATATTCAGTAAAATAAGATGAATTCATGCCTGAATAAATGAATCTAATAAACAGGTCAGGCCAAGTGTTTTCTGCTCTCTTATTTTTCATATAACGAGGAAGATGACCCAATTAGACATCATAATGAACATATGATCCTTATTATAGTTATTGTATTCTGTATATTTAGATTTGTTCAATATCCTATGTTATAATTTATGAATGTAAAATTACAGAGGAATAAATAAACCCCTATTGTTTTTTTGTTTTTGTTTTTTCCTGCGGTTTATATTTTATAATAGATCATCTTATTTGAATACTCTACAAATGTGAGAGGTAAAAACAATGTTGTCAATTTTATGAAACAGAGTACTTAGAGATATTAACCAACATGGCCCTCACAGCAGCTAGTAATTGGAAGAGTAATTTGCTCTTCTCTCTGACTAGAATTCTACATTTCTAACTCTATAAATGGCAAAAATTGTGCCCAGCATATCTAACTCCGACTTGCAGAGATTCATGGATTTACAACACATTTCATCTCAGAGATTTTAATAATCCCAACAATAAACATTTACTCAACATTATACCTTAAAAACTTCCCTTTGTTTCAAAAACATAGGCATGATGGAAAGAGAGAGAGTGAGAGGGACATCCATAGGATAGCATATGTCTTTTAATTCTCTTTGTCTCAAAAAAAAAAAAAAAAAAAAAAATGCCTTTGAAGACCAAAAAAAGAAGAGAACATATACTAAAGAATGGAAGCTAAAGTTATAGGCTTTCTGAGCTCCATAACCCAGAACAAGCAGAACAGGTCATTTAAACTGAAATTTAGCCTTCTTCATAGGGTCCCTAAAGGGCATCTTGTGAAATGAAGGTAAAGAAGGTGTGTGAATTTCACTTTTATAGATGTAATAAGAAAATAGATGCTTCCCAGCCAATAGAAGCTAAACTTTTTCTGAAATTGTGAACTACAAAGACAAGATAAAAATAAATGACATACTCAAAACCAGAAAGTGAGCTACCATAATTAGATTAGCCACTAACATAATACACTCAGAAGATACAAGATGAAACTGTAGAATCATTACAATGTGACTAATGCAAATGGAGAGAGAAGAAGAAAGAGAGTAACAGATACTTCAAGTTAAGAAGAGTTTGAAAACGATAATAAAAAGTGACGATATTAAGAACTGGAAAAATAACCAAAAATTAACAAAGTGATTAGAATTTTACTCCAGAAGCAATTTATTTTCTATAAAAGCTCTCAGATATTTAAATTAATCATATAGCAGATATTTAAAATGCTTAATTAAAACCTAAGTTTTCTTTTAAAATACACTTTTTAGAAGCAAAATTTTAAAATATCAGATGACATATGGAAAGAAATTATTTGAAATATGAAGTCTTTCAAATAAAATCATATAGATATAATCTTTATAGTCAATCAAATAATAAATTAGAGAATATTAAAAAGGTAGCAAACAATGGTATTGGAATAAGTAACAAGAGAAGAAGAATTAATAGGGCATGGCCAAGATGGTCACCTAGAAGTAGCTGTTGTGTGCCACTCTAAAATACAACAACTTCAACTGAAACATTCAGGTACATGCATTGGGACCAATCAAGGAAACAACTTGATCCACAGAGAATAGACAAAATCAAGGCAGGCTGACCGATATGGTTTGGATCTGTTTCTCCACCAAATCTCATGTCAAATTATAATCTACAGTGATGGAGGTGTGGGGCCTGGTAAGGGATTATTTGATTATAAAGGTGCAGTTTTCATGAACGGTTTAACACTATCTCCCCTTGGCGCTGTATAGTGAATGAGTTCTCATGAGATCTGGTTGTTCAAAAGTGTGCAGGACTCCCCTCACACAGCCCTTTCTCCTGCTGCTGCCATGTAAGGCATAAGCTCCTGCTTTTCTTCCCACCATGAGTATAAGTTTCCTGATACCTCCCCAGAAGCAGAAGCTGCCATGCTTCTTGTACAGAGTGTGGAACATTGAGCTAACTAAACCTCTCTTCTTTATAAATTACTGAGTCTCAGAATTTTTATAGCAATGCAGAATGAACTAATACCGAAATTTGTACCAAGCAGCAGGGCATTGCTATAAAAATACCTAAAAGTGTAGAAGCAACTTTGGAACGTGGTAACAGGCAGAGGTTGGAAGATTGTAGAGGGCTCAGAAGAAGACCGGAAGATGAGGGAAGGCTGGAACTTCCTAGAAATTTGATGAATGGTTGTGACCAAAATGCTGAGAGTGATATGGACAATAAAGTCTAGGCCGATGAGGTCTCAGATGGAGATGAGAAACTTGTTGAAAATGGGAGCAAAGGTAACTTTTGTTATGTATTAGCAAAGTGGTTGGCTGCATTGTTCTCCTGTGCTAGGGATCTGTGGAACTTTGAACTTGAGAATGATGACTTACCTATCTGGAGGAAGAAATTTCTAAGCAGCAAGGCATTCATGAAGTAACCTGGTTGCTTCTAACAACCTATTCTCATATGCATAAGCAAACAAATTATGTAAAACTTGAACTTATATTTAAAAGGGAAGCAAAGCATAAAAGCTTGAGAAATTTGCAGCTTGACTATATGGTAGAAAAGAAAATCCAATTTTCAGGGGAGCAATTCAAAGTAGTTGCAGAAATTTACATAACTAAGAGGAAAACAAGTGCTGATAGACAAGACAATGGAGAAAAGGTCTCAAAGGCATTTCAGAGACCAAAACAGCTGCTCCAAACACAGACCTGGAGGTCTAGACCAAAGCATGGCTTCATGGGCCAGGTCCAGGGCAGCTTTGGGACACTGCTCTCTACATCCCAGCCACTCCAGCTTCAGCAGTGGCTTAAAGGGGCCCAGGTAAAACTCAAGTTGCTCCTCCAGAGGGTTCAAGCTGCAAGTCTTTATGACTTCCATGTGATGTTAAGCCTGCAGGTGCACAGAGTGCAAGAGTTGAGGCTTAACAGCCCCCGCCTAGATTTCAGAGGATGTATGGAAAAGATAGGCAGAAGTCTACTTCAGAGGCAGAACCCTGAGGGAGAACCTCTACTATGGCCATGTAGAGGGAAAATGTGGTGTTGGAAGCTCTACACCGAGTCCCCACTGGGGCTCTGCCTAGTGGAGCTGTGAGAAGATATCTACCATCGTCCAGACCCCAGAATTGTAGATCCATTTACAGCTTGCACTGTACATCGGGAAAAGCCACAGGCACTCAGTGCTAACCCGTGAGAGCAGCCACAGAGTCTGAACCCCTCAAAGCCATAGGAGAAGAGCTGTCCAAGACCTTTGGAGCCCACCAGTGTGCCCTGGATGTGGAACATGAAGTCAAAGGGGATTATTTTTTAGTGTTAAGATTGAGTAACTGCCCTGTTGTATTATGGACTTGCATGGGGCCTGTAGCCTCTTTCTTTCATCTGATTTATTTCATTTGGAATGAGAATATTTAGTCAATGCCTATCCTTCCATTGTATCTTGGAAGTAACTAACACGTTTATGATTTTTCAGGCTCTTAGGCAAAAAGAACTAGCCTTGTCTTAGATGAGACTTTGAACTTTGCACTTTTGAGTTAATGTTGGAATCAATTAAGATTTTGGGGGACTGTGAGAAGAGTGATTGTATTTTTCAATGTGAGAAGAACATGAAATTTGGAGGGGCAAGTGTTGGAATAATATGATTTGGAACTGTGTCTCAAACAAATCTCATGTCAAATTGTAATCTTCAGTGTTGGAGGTGGGCCCTGGTAGTAGGTGATTGGATCATGGGGGTGGAGTTCTTATAAATGATTTAGCACCATCCCCCCTTGGTACTGTATAGTGAGTGAATTCTCAAGAGACCTAGCTGTTTAAAAGTATATAGCACCTCCACCCTTTCTCTTGGTTCTCCTCCTGTCATTTAAGATGCCTGATCCTGCTTTGCTTTTTGCTATGAGTAAAAGTTTCCTGAACCTCTCCAGTAGCAGATGTAGCCATGCTTTCTGTACAGGCTGTGGAGGTGTCAGCCAATTAAACTTCTTTTCTTCATAAGTTACCAGTTTCAGGTAATTCTTTATAGCAATGCAAGAATGGACTAATGCAATGACTGCCAATCTGGGAATGACATAGGGCCAGGGGATCCTCCCCTGTACAGGGAAGTAGTGAGAGCATGAGTCATCAAGAAACTCATGCTTCTCCCATGGATCCATGCAACCTTTGGGTAAAGAGATCCACTTATGAGCCCACTCCATCAGGGCCTTCATTCAGACACTCTGAGCTATGTGGAGTTTTGGCAGGGCAGCAGTTCAGCCACATGTGGTGCCCTGGGAGCATTAGATATCTGGACTTCCCAGCAATAGTGAATGCAACTCTGGCAATGTGGGAGGTTAGACCCCCATACATACCACTAGGAAAGGGGTTGAATCTATGGGGATGAGCAGCAATGGTCTGCAGGCCCCACTTACAAGGCACTTGCAGGATAAGACCTACTGTCTTGGAACACAAGTCAGCTACCAGTAGCAGTATTAGTCTTCCCTGAGATGAAGCTCCCAGGGGCAGGAATGGGCCACCATCTTTGCTGTTCCACAGCACTAGCAATTTTTGCCTTAGGACTCTAAGGAGTCTGAGGCAAGTAGGGACTGGAGTAGTCACCTGGCACAGTCCAGCAGGTTTACAAAGACGTGATCAGGCTGCTTATTCACCCACATACCGAATCTTGTTTCTCTTCACTGTGTAAAATCTTCCCACTGGGGTCTCCAGTATTCCTACCAGTGTTTTCCGGCAGTTTCAAACCTCCCTGGGAGAGAGCTGCCAGAGAGAGGGGCAGGCCTTCACTATTCCTGTTTGGGCATCTTAGCTGTTCCTGCCTTCAGGCCTTGCAGAGTCTGATGTGACTGGGGTCTGGAGTGAACCCTCAGCACAGAACATCTATTATACAAAAACATGGCCAGAATGACTTTTTAAAGCAGGTCTCTGATCCCATTTCTTCTCACTGGGAGAGAGATTCTGATCAGGATCTCCAGCTACTGCTGCTGGTGTTTTCCGTTCAGCAGAAGCTTCAAACCTCCCTGAAATATAGCTTCCAGAGGAAGAAGCAGGCCACCGTCTTCGCTGTTTGGCAGCCTTGCTGTTCTTGCCTTCAGGCTTTGGAGAAACTGAGGTGACTGGGGGCTGGAGCAAACCCCCCAGCACAGCATAGCTGCTCTATGAAAAAGTGGCCACACTACGTTTTTACATGGGTCCCTGATTCTATTCCTGTTCACTGGGTAAGATCTCCCAATAGAGTTTCCAGCCACCTCCTGCAGGTGTGTTCAGGCCAGCAACAGGTCCATACCTCCTGGTAGGATCTCCCAGAAAGCAGGGAAGCTGCCATCTTTTTGCTATTTCTCAGCCTTTACTGCTGATACCTTCACGTACTAGAAAATGTGAGGTGACTAGTGACTGAAGCAGACCCCCAGCATACCACAGAAGCCCTATAAAAAGTGGCCAGTTTGTTACATGTGTGCCCATTATTGTATCTTCTCACCAGGTGGGTCCTCCAGGCCTGGCTGTCCAGGTCTCTCCCTGCTAGAACTATTGAGTCTGGCATCCAGTGGGAGCTCTTGCCTTTGCCTGAAAACAGCAAAGTCAAGGGCTGTGAGACAGAAAAGATGGCAAGCCAAAGGGTGGGTTGCCCCAGGGTTGGGTTACCATCTTTTCTGTCTCAAAGTCCTTGCCCTTTGTGTCTCCAGACTCTAGAGAGTCTGGACAAACTAGGGTCTGGTCTGCATCGCTAGCACACAACAATCACTTTACAGAAAAGGGACCAGATTGTTCTCCATGCAGATCCCAGTCCTCACTTCTCCTCATTGGGCAGGGTCACCCAAACTGGGTCTCCAGCACAACAAGCCTGCCTCAACCTGATCACTGCAATCAGAGGTAGCCCAGCACTTCTCTGAGTAGGAAATCCCAGAGCCAACCCACAACCCTTCCATCACTACAGGTGAAGTGATACAATTCTAACAGACTTTAGGTTGGGGAAGGAACAAAGGGCCTAGTCACTACACTGTTGCCTATAGAACACCATGGCCACTACATGAAGATGAACCTAGTCCCTCTTCCCTGGGAACCCTCAAACCTCACTCTTAACCAGGCAGGGTCCCTGGTTCATGAACACAGAACAATTGCCCCACACATGAATGAGCATAACCACTGGTAGTGGCCCAAACTTTCCCGGGGGAGAGGCTCCCAGAGGCATATGACAGCCCCTTGCCACTGTCACAGCAACAGTTCTATTCCTGCTGCCCTTGGTCTGGGGAAGAAACAAAGAGCCTAAGGGCTACACCTGAACTTACAGCATGTCACAGCTACCATATGGAGAGAAGACCAGTCTCTTCTCTTGGTGAACCCTCTATCCCTTGCACCCAACAAGTGAAGCCCGAAGCTCACACCAACAGTGCAGCCAACCCACCCCAAAAGCTGAACACTCCCAGTAATAGCTGCTCCATGTTTCTCAGAGGTTTATCTTCAGGGACAAACAAAATCTTCTCTGCCACTGCCTCTGCCGTGGTACTGCCCTTGCTATCCTCAGACTAATGAAGGAGCAAAGACCCTAAGTGCCTTATCCACACCTCCAACAAACTGTAGTTGACCCAAGGAGAGGAGGCCAGTCCATCTCCCATGAGTTTCACCCACATCCCCTGCTTATCACCCGGCAGTGAACTGCTTGCTTGGACTCGCAGCGAACTGCTTGCTTGGACCCACAGCATGGACTTTCCATCCTGGGCTGATTGCACAGAGCAATTGTTGATTTACATCTCTCTAGGCTTGAGACCCCAAGAAACAAGCAAAAGACCCATGGCTACGATGACTATGAAGGTCCCTTCCTCTGCTGCCTCCAAGTTGGGGAGGAAACATAAAACCCAAGATTACCCTTGGCTCTAAGCTTTGATGAGCAGCCCCGCAGTGTCAAGCCATGACCTATAGCCAGCACTCAATTGGGAAAGAATCCCACACTTTCAGGACATTAAGAGGGAGCACAGTTGCAACCGTGAAGATCTATAGGGCAGAGCAACACAACTGATCAAGAACTTACCAACCTGATCACTATGCTGAAGCATCACTTACTGGATCACACCCCAAATCTTCAACACCAAAAATACCATGCTAACATCCTCCACTGTGAAACCAAAGACAATAAGTCAGATACAAATAAAGACCTTGCACAAAGCCTCAGCCCTGAATAAAATGAACAAAAAAACCAGAAAAGAAGTCCACTAATTGAAGTCAATCTACTGATTACTACCAGACCTGTCTTATAAGATATCTTTAAAGGGGTCCTAAATATAGAAAGGAAAGACTGTTACCAGTCAATACAAAAATATACTTAAGTGTATAAACCTGTGACAATATAAAGCAACCTAACAAACAAGTTGGCACAATAACCAGCTAACAACACGATCAGCCAGGCATGGTGGCTCGTGCCTGTAATCCCAGCACTTTGGGAAGACGAGGTGGGTGGATCACTTGAGGTCAGGAGTTCGAGAACAGCCTGGACAACATGGTGAAACCCTATCTCTACTAAAAATGCAAAAATTTCAGGTAAGGTGGCACACACCTTTAATCTCAGCTACTCAAGAGGCTGAAACAGGAGAATCGCATGAACCCAGGAGGCAGAGGTTGCAGCAAGCCAAGATCGAGCCACTGCACTCCAGCCTGGGCAACAGTGAGATTCCGTCACACATACACACATTAAAAAAATAATAATAATAATGGCAGAATCAGATCCACACATATCAATACTAACCTTGAATGTTAAAGGACTAAATAATCCACATAAAAGGCACAAAGCTGGAAGGTAAATAAAAAAGCAAGACTCAATAGTATGCTGTCTTCAAGAGATACATCATGTAATATATGAAATCCCTCAAAATAAAGGAAGGGAGGAAAATCTACATAGCAAATAAAAGTCAGAAAAAAGCAGAGATTTCAATCCTAATTTCTAACGAAAGAAACTTTGAACTAACAAAGATCAAAAAAGACAAAGAAGGGTATTACATAATGGTAAATGGCTCAATTCAACAAGAAGTCCTAACTATCTTTAATATATATGCAGGCAACACAAGAGCACCCAGATTCATAAAATAAGTTCTTACAGACATACAAAGAGACTGAGACTCTGACACAATAATATTGGGAGATGTCCACACTCCACTGACAGTATTAGACAGATCATTGAAGCACAAAATTAATAAAGATGTTCAGGACCTCAACTCAATGTTGGACTAGATAGATGTGATAGACGTTTATAGAATTCTCCATCTGAAAAGAACAGAATATACATATACATTCTTCTCATCACTACATAGCACATACTCTAAAACTGACCACAAAGTCAGACATAAAACAAACTTCAGAAAATGCAAAAGAACTGAAATTGTACCAAACACACTCCCAAACTACAGAGCAACAAAAATAGAAAAGAAGAATGAAAAAAAAAAAAAAAAATCACTCAAAATCAGGCAATTACATGGAAATTAAACAACATGCTCCCAAATAACTTTTGGGTAAATAGTGAAATCAAGGCAGAAATCAACAAGTTCTTTGAAACTAAAGAGAATGAAGATACAACACACCAGAATCTCTGAGACAGAAGTAACACAGTGTTAAAAGCAAAATTTATAGCACTGAATACTCAAAAAGAAAGATCTCAAATAACAACCTAACATCACAACTGAAAGAATTAGAGAAGCAAGTGCATACCAACCCCAAAGGTAGCAGAAAACAAAAATAACCAAATTCATAGCTGAATTGAAGGAAACAAAGGCACAAACAAAAAACATTCAAAAGATGAACAAACCCAGGAGTTGATGTTTTGAAACAATTAAGATAAGCTACTAGCTAGACTAATAAAGAAAAAAGAGAGGAGATCCAAATAAACACAACTAGAAATGACAAATGGGATGTTACCACTGACCCCACAGAAATAAAAATAACTACCAGTAACTACTATAAACACCTCTATGATCACAAGCTAGAAAATCTATAAGAAATGTGTTAACTCCTGGACACACACACCCTCTCAACACTGAACCAGGAAGAAACTGATTTTCAAAACAGACTAATACAAACTACAAAATTGAATTAGTAATAAATAGCCTACCAATAAAAACAAGCCCACGAACAGATATATTCACAGCTGAATTCTACCAGATGTACAAAGAAAAGTCGGTATCATTTCCCCTGAAACTATTCCAAAAAATAGATGAGGAGAGACTCCTCCCCCACTCATTTTATGAGATCAGTATCAAGCTGATACCAACACCTAGCAGAGACACAATAAAAAAGAAAACTTCAGGCCAGTATCCTTGATGAACATTGATGCAAAAATCCTCAAAAAAACACTTGCAAACTGAAGCCAGCAGCACATCAAAAAACTAATACACCATGATCAAGTAGGCTTCATCCGTGTGATGCAAGTTTGGTTCATCATATACAAATTAATAAATGTGATTCATCATGTAAACAGAACTAAAGACACAAAAACACACGATCATCTCAATAGATTCTGTAAAGGCTTTTGATATAATTCAGTATCTCTCCATGTTAAAAACTCTCAATAAACTAGGTATTGAAGGAACGTACCTAAAAATAATAAGAGCCATCTGTTACAAAGCCACAGTCAACATCCTACTTAATGGACAAAAACTGGATGCTTTCCCAAGAGCTCCTTCAGCTGATAAACAACTTCAACAAAGTTTCCGGATACAAAATCAACATACAAAAATTACTAATATTCCTGTACATCAAAATTAGCAAAGCCAAGAGCCAAATCAAGAATGCAAGCCCATTCACAACTGCCACAAAAATAATACAATGCCTAGGAATACAGTACACAAGAAAGGTGAAAGGTCTCTACAATGAGAATTACAAAACATTGCTCAAAGAAATAAAACATTATACAGACAAATGGAAAAACATTCCATGCTTATGAATAGCAAGAATCAATATCATTAAAATGGCCACACCATCCAAAGCAATTTACCGATTCAATGCTATCACTATCAAACTGCAGATGACATTCTTCACAGAACTAGAAAAAACTATATTTAAATCTATATACAACCAAAAAAGAGCCTGAACAGCCAAGGCAATTCTAAGCAATAAGAATGAAGCTGGAGGCAATGTGTTACCCAACTGCAAAATATACTACAAGGCTAGAGTCACCAAAACAGCATGGTAGTGGTATAAAAACAGACACATAGACGAATGAAACAGAATAGAAAGCCCAGAGAGAAGGCCACACACCTACAACCATCTAATCAACAGGGTTGACAAAAATAACCAATGAATAAAGAATTCCCTATTCAGTAAATGGTGCTGGGATAACTGGCAGGTAAGATGCAGAAAACTGAAACTGGAACCCGTCCTTATGCCATATACAAAAATCAACTCAAAACAGATAAAAGACTCAAATGTAAAACCTGAAACTATAAAAACCCTGGAAGGCAATCTAAGCAATACCATTCTGGACATAGGAATGCACAAAGATTTCATGACAAAGATGCCAAAAGCAATTGCAACAAAAGCAGAAATGACAAATGAGATCTAATTAAATTTAAGGGCTTCTGTGCAGCAAAAGAAAATAACAACAGTGTAAATAGATAACCTACAGATTGGGAGAAAATTTTTGCAAACTTGGCAACTGACACATTTCTAATATTCAGCATCTATATGGAACTTAAACAAATTTACAAGAAAAAAATAGACAACCACATTAAAAAGTGGGCAAAGGACATAAACAGATACTTTCAAACAAAGGCATACAAGTGGCCAACAAGCATCAGAAAAATAGCTTAACATCACTGATTATTAGATAAATGCAAATCAAAACCACAATGAGATACCATCTCACATTAGAACAGTTGTGATTAAAAAGTCAAAAAATAACACATACTGGTGAGATTGTGGAGAAAAGGGAACATATACACTATTGATGGGAGTGCAAATTAGTTCAACCATTGTGGAAAGCAGTGTGATGATTGCTCAAGCACTAACACTAGAACTATAATTTAGCCTAACAATTCCATTACTAGGTATATTCCCAGAGGAATATGTCATTCTACCATAAAGACATGCATGTGAATGTTCATTGCAGTAGTATTCACAATAACAAAGATACAGAATCAACTTAAATGCCCGTAAATGAAAGACTGGATAAAGAAAATGTGGCACATATACAACATAGAATATTATGGAGCCATACAAAACAATGAGAGCATATCTTTTGGGGAAAAATATGGATGGAGCTGGAGGCTATTATCCTCCTCAAATTAACGCAGAAACACAAAACCATATGCCACATGTTCTGACTTACAAGTGGAAGCTAAATGATAAGAACTCAGGGACACAAAGAAAAGAACAACAAACACCGGTTGAGAGTGGAGGATAGGAGGAGCGAGAGGGTCAGAAAAAATAACTATTGGTTACAAAGTTTAGCATCTGGGTGCCATAATAATCTGTACAACAACTCTTCATGACACAAGTTTACCTATATAACAAACCTGCATATGGTATCCCTCAACCTCAAAATGAAAGTTAGAAAAAGAAAATATTTTATATGTTTATTATATTGTATTATATTTCTGTGAGTTGCTTATTGATAGTCCTTGCCCATTTTTCTATCAGGTTGTTTATATTTTGCTTATGACTTCATATAAAATCTGTAAATATTCGGAGTGAGCATATTTTGTAGGTTAACATGTTGCAAACATTTCTTCGAATTTGTCCTTAGTCTTTATTTACAAATGCTTTGCCCACATTCACATAGCTTTGATTACAGTACATTGTTACAATTGTTCTTGTTCTTTTTTTATTTGTATTTATCGTTGTTAATTTCTGTGTATAATTTCGAAATTAAAACATTATCATAGATTAAAAATAAAAATATAATAAATAAAAAAGCAGTTGGGAGATTTAAAAGACAGATTGAGAGGTTTAAATAATTGTCGAACAGGAGTTTCAGAAGAAGAAAAAAGCATGGCTTAAAAATAATATTTGAAGAGATAATTGCTGGAAATTTGTATTAGTAAGAATGACTTCAAAATAAATAACAGTAATCAATTCAGATATGGACACATCCATAAAATTAGAACACAGTATGGCTAGAAGGGGTATCGATATGCTTTCCACAGGAAAAAAAGATCTCTTATAATAAAGTTATTGTGACACCAAATTTCTCAGCGACAATATAAGAAGAGATCAGGATGCTGAAAGAAAATAACTGTTAATCTAGAGATTTATACTCTGACACCATTTAAAATCAAGAGAATAACCAAATTATTTGAGTCATGTTGACTACAAGAGTTTAGAGTTTAAGTCTATCACTAATAAAATAAATACTTATTAAGAAAAAATTACCCACAGAGGGAAAGTTTGGAATGCAAGACAATAAAATGTACAAACATTGATAAAACATGATAGTGGATATTGTTAACTATTTACTTAAGGAAAGCAATGCTGGTTTTCCTGAAATAACAGGTAAAATTAAACTTCAAAAATAATAAATAAATGAGTAGGAGTATTTAGTGAGTAAAGTACTTTAGGCCTTATTTTGCTTAGAAATTGTATAGAAAATATAAATAACATAATTTATTATTATGTTAAAATAATATAATTTATTATGTTAATATAATAAGTTAAATATCATATATTATAATATATAATTATGTATAAAGCAATATAAATATAACAATGCAAATATAACCAATAATCAAACAGAAAATCTTATTTCAAATTCAACAGAGAAATAAAAAAATTGACAAATGGGATCTAATTAAATTAAAGAGCTTCTGCACAGCACAAAAAAAAACTACCATCAGAGTGAACAGGCAACCTACAGAATGGGAGACAATTTTTGCAATCTACTCATCTGACAAAGGACTAATATCCAGAACCTACAAAGAACTCAAACAAATTTACGAGAAAAAAACAAACAACCCCATCAAAAAGTGGGCAAAGGATATGAATAGACATTTCTCAAAAGCAGACATGCATACAGCCAACAGGCACATGAAAAAATGCTCATCATCACTGGCCATCAGAGAAATGCAAATCAAAACCACAATGAGATACCATCTCACACCAGTTAGAATAGCAATCATTAAAAACTCAGGAAACAACAGGTGCTGGAGAGGATGTGGAGAAATAGGAACACTTTTACACTGTTGGTGGGATTGTAAACTGGTTCAACCATTGTGGAAAACAGTATGGCGATTCCTCAAAGATCTAGAACTAGAAATACCATATGACCCAGCCATCCCATTACTGGGTATATACCCAAAGGATTATAAATCATGCTGCTATAAAGACACATGCACATGTATGTTTATTGCGGCACTATTCACAATAGCAAAGACTTGGAATCAACCCAAATGTCCATCAGTGACAGACTGGATTACGAAAATGTGGTACATATACACCATGGAATACTATGCAGCCATAAAAAAGGATGAGTTCATGTCCTTTGTAGGGATATGGATGCAGCTGGAAACCATCATTCTCAGCAAACTATCACAAGAATAGAAAACCAAACACCGCATGTTCTCACTCATAGATGGGAACTGAACAATGAGATCACTCAGACTCTGGAAGAGGAACATCTCACACTGGGGCCTATTATGGAGGGGGAGGGGGGAGAGATGGCATTGGGTGTTATACCTTATATAAATGATGAGTTGATGAGTGCTGAGGAGTTGATGGGTGCAGCACAGCAACATGGCACAAGTGTACATATGTAACAAACTTGCACATTGTGCACATGTAATCCAGATACATGTTGCTTAAAATATATATACCTCAAATAAGAAGAAACATTTTAAAATTTGTAATGGCCAAAAAAGAAAATCAATATGAAAATAATATGAACAAACACAAAAAGCTGGTAGAGTAACATTTTTTAATAAAAGAAAATTTAAATGAATCCCCCAAATTACTTATAGACATAAACTTGATAACACACCCTTAGTATTTTCTTTTAAACACGGTTTCTCACTGTTTACATGGCCAGGCTGGAAAGTTTCCAAATCTTTTCCTTCTGCTTTACTTTTAATTATAAATTCCATCTGTAAGTTACTTCTTTGCTGTTATATCTCACATATACAGTTAAATGTAATCAGGCAGCAGACTGAATACTTTTCTGTTTAGATATTTCTTTCACCAGATATCCTAGTTTATAACTCTTAAGTTTTGCATACCATAAAATACAGGACAAAGACACAATTTAGCCAAAGTTTTTGCTATTTGATAACAAGTATGGTCTTTGCTCCAGGGCAATGCCAACTGGCTTTATGGACACTGCTGAGGCTCCAAAAATGTAGAGCTACTAGTGTGCAACTGCAGCCTGGGAGATCTACAGGCCCACGATTACAACTTGTGAGAGCTGCTTCATGGACTGAGCCTAGCAGAGCTATGAAGCAGAGTGGCCAGAGACTTTCAGGGCTCATTCTCTACTCCAGTGCATCTGGGAAGTGGCACACAGAGTCAAAAAAGTTTATTCTCAGCTTTAAGACTGAATGTTGTTGTTCTCTCTTAGGTTTTGGATTTAATTGGGACCAGTAACACCTGGTGTCTTACCTATTTCCCCACTTTGAAATGGGAATGTCTATCCTATTCCTTTTTGCAGCATTGTATTGTGCAAGTAAATAACATTTCACAGGCTTACACTTACAAGATACTTACCCCAAGGTAAATCATGCCTCAACTCTCACCCATATATGATTTAGATGAGACTCTAGACTTTGCACTTTAGAGTTGGCACTGGACTATATTAAGACTTTTGAGAGTATTGAGATGGAATACATGTATTTTGTATGTTAAGAAGGCTATACATTTTGTGGGGTCAGTGTCAGAACACTATGGTTTAAATATTCCTTCCAAAACATGTTGAAATGAATGCTGTTGCAACAGTATTAAAAGATGGGACCTTTACGATGTCATATACTGTTTCATGTTTTTTTTAGATTGTGGGAACTCTGCCATCATGAATAGATTAATATTGATATCATAGGATTGGACTTGTTTTAAAAGCCATCTCTTTCACACACAAATATAATGTTACCATTCTGCTCTTCTTCTTCACCATGGGATTATGAACTCCCATCTCTTGAACTTCCCAGCCTCCAGAACACTGAGCTGAATAATTCCTTTAAAAATTACCCAGTCTGCAGTATCTGTTACAGCAACAGAAAATGCCCTAACACACTTAGATATTTTGGATTATCTTTTTCAGTTAAGTTTATTTATGTGGTGATTAAATTTCTGCTATACTTAATCATTTGCAAAAACAATAACAATTTTCCTAGTAAAATCCACAAACTCCAAACCTTATCCCCACAGTGATCATTTCAATTGGTTAAAGTTTTACTGAATTTTGTGAATGAAAACACTAATGTGGGAATGTTTACTGCATGTGACCTCCTAAAACTATTTTGCAAATTGCTAATGCCTGTCATTGACAATAATTGATTTGTGGCTTCAAATCAATAATTTAAATGCTGTTTCTTTCATGCAAGTATAAAAGAAATCATTTTGTTGTTACTTGATTTCAGAAAAGCAGATCACAACTAGGGTCTGGAAGAAACATTAAGTTTAAATATTTTGCACGTACTCCTTTTCCAAAACTGTGCCTGTTAAAAAATTTAAATATAATTGATCTTTTTTCTATTTTTTCATTTTAAAAAAGAAGTCAACTTTTGCCAATTGCAAAAAGGGACCATGGTTAAAAAAGGAAAACAAAAGTGAATACATGAATGTATAATAATAAGTTTTATGTTTAACTCGATAATTGAATAAAGTTTCCTTATTTGTATCTTTAATTTTTTATTAAACCACTTTAAAATTTATAAACTTTTAGAAACTAATTTATTTCTTTAGCTGTAAAATGATTAGTTGTAGTGATTCCTCTGCAGCAAATGCTTTCTAGTATACTCTGACATGAGACATAAAGATCTGTGTAGTTTAATGACATTCCCACAACTCTGTCTATAGCCATTTCCACAAACCTCCTTGTCTCTGACTCATTTATTTCCTTCTAGGCACTAACCATTAACAAAACCATCTAATAATCTTCCTGATTTTATGCATTCTTTACCTCAGTCCTTTTCTATTCATACAGAGGAGATAATCAATTGTACTACCTAAAATTCTGCTTGAGAGAATGTTTTCTCATCACTATCCTTTAGCCCACACTGGGTGGGGCTATAATATAATACAATGCCTTGCACAAACATACTAAACTGACCCATTTGTGAATCAGGCCCTGTTTTTTTTTCATTTTCTCTTTCATCAGCTAATCAAATTAGGTGTAAGTCCTGTGAAATGAAACAGTAAATAAAACCCCAAACTTACCAGATGAGATGGACACCCTGTGGTTAATAGAGATGACAAAATTTAGATAACAGATCCAAGCAGTTATAGCAAAGCAGGCTTTTGAAACATTCTACTTTATGCTTGGGAAGCCATCCATCAGGGCTCCACTATCTCCACCAATCAGAACTAAACAAGCTTGAATTATTTATTTGCATAAATGGACATAATTGAGAACCAAGGCTGGAACTTTCCCTACTTGAACCAAACTCTTCCTTTGCTCTTTGGAGAGCACACTTTCATTTTCACTTGAGAGGCTATGCCTCCCCAATCTGCATATTATTTTGTTTATATACAGGAAATAAAGCTCTCCCCCTTTCCTTTGCAGATCTCATGGTATTTTTTACACATTTGGTGACATGGATGGAATCTGAAGTGTCCCCCAAGCACCTTCCCAGTGCTGTCTAGACAAACGCATCAGGCCTGCAAGAGTCCCTTGAGCTCAGTGATCTTCTCAGCTGTGCTGAGGAGGAATCAAGGAAGCCCTCTTGGAGCCAAGGTCTCCCATTTTTGGGTTGAAATCTTGGAGACTTTAATTTCTTCAGGGAGCCCATCCATGTCCATGTGGCTCCGTGTGCCCCATGGATGGGGGTAGGCTCACACCTTGTGGGATATGCCCACATTTTGCAGGAAACACTTGTGCTTCATGGGGTATGCTCACATTTGAAATTTCTTGGGGATGCTCACACTGACTGTATTTGAAGGGATGCCTTCATTAGGTGAGTGCTATGTATGGGTAACCCTTGTTCTAAAGAGAGGGGTTTCTGACCAACTGCCTTCTGGTACTCCAGCAGCCTTCATATTTAAAATTATGGGGAAAATCCCTGTGCCTATTTAAGACTTTGGATAAAATTAACCCAGGAAACTTCAAAGGCATGCCAAGATATTTTCTGAGACTCCAGCTGGTAACATGTTCAGACGTTATCAGGGTATTTCAAACAGTCTGTTGTCCTTAAAACTAAATTAAAAGACCATGGCTATAAAATCATACATTCCAAATATATATATATTTATATATTTATATATATATATTTGATATCTTTAGGCTAAAAAAAAGAAGAACCATTTGAGACTGAAAGATTGCCTTCCTATAAAATAATGTCCCAAAGCTAGCTGAAACTCTTTTCTCTTTGGAACTCTTTCCTTCCCTTTTGACAATTCTTTCCCTTTGTCTTCTCTTAGCTAAGCTCCCTTTGTGCAAAACTCCTCCAAAATTCCTTTGCTATTCTGACATACTATTTGTAAAAACACTTGAAAGCCAGAAAAGAAGAAATTCCCTTGGAAAGGACTTCCTGCCTGTACTAAAATAAATGGTGGCATTTTTGTATTCAAGGACAAAAAATTGAGATCAAGAAAAATCCATACAAAACCTTTAGCATAAATTATCTTTTGGGCCTCCTCACATAATTCAGTCACATTTTTACACTTAACTATTCTTTGTCCAATTTAGTATATTGTTTACTGACTGAAAATACTATACTTCAATCTGGTTCTGAGCCTTTATAAGATTGCCCAATTAAAAAAAAAAATCTTAAAGGTTGGCCTTATTGCATTTTGTCAGGAAAAAAGTTTGAATCCAATTGTCTTTTATAAACTGGCGAGTTTATATTATTAAATCATGACTAGCCAACTGATTTTGTATACTGGTTAAGACATTAACTAAAAGACTTCCTCAGACCCTATTGGAAGAATCCTTTCCAAGTACTGTTAACCAACCTTCACACTGCCAAGTTACAGAGTGTTGACTCTTGGATACATATATTCCACCTAAAGAAAGCATCAACACTTAATGAATTTTGGACATCAACACCAGTATCTTACACCAAACTCGAGTTGATCAAAGTCCTGTCTCTGGGCCAAGAAGAAGATGGCACCTGTAGCTGACAGCCGACACATCAGACCAGACCTGTAAAAATACCTCTTTTTTTAGGTGTAAGATTAATGCGCATGCTCAGCTCTCATCTTTACCTTATTATTGCCTTGGTTGTCATAGCTTTAGGGATCTTTTATATTCTAGATGCTCTGTGTCATGCTAGAGTAGCCCCCTGTATTCCCATATGTAGACAATTCTAAGCAGTGCAAAGCTATAAATACTCATTCTGATTGCACCTTTTCTCCCCACACTCATGCTCTTCCAGCATTGGCTTCTGTCTTTATTCCATTCTTCAGTTTTTAATGGTTTTATTTATGTTGAGTCTAAGTATTCGGGTCTATTTAAAATTGATTCTTGTTTATTTAGCCAGATGCCTTAGCCAGTCCCCAACCCAAATTATGATAGCTCAACACCTGCGGGTTTTGTCCAGTTTCTGATGCCTCCACAAACCTCCAGCAAGAAAAGTTCTTAGACATTTAACAGGTACCTTCTGACCTTTTCTACCTTGTCTAGCCCAGGTTGTTAAAAAGTGGGTGTAAATATCAGCCACATAAGTCCCACTAAGGGACTAGATGGACCCAGGGAAAGTAGCTACACCAGTCCTGACAATGATGTGGAACAAAATGCAACATCATAAATTGGTAATTAATGCTGCCTATTGCAGGTTTGGACCAGAAGAGAGAAATGAAACTGTCAATAAGACCACAAGCTCTTCAGACAAGATGAACTCCTTGTGGCTAATAGAGATACTTAAATTTAGATAACAGAACCAAGCAGCTATATGGTAGGGTGAGAAAAAGTGATTATGTCCTCTTTGTTCCTAGAAAAGGCAACTCCTGATAAACCTTCTGCTTTAAGCCCTTGAGCCAGAACAGTTCCTATGACTGCAGCAAAGAGCTGAAGTCAGGGACACCTGTTGAACGGCCGTTTGGGAAAAACGTCCATCTGACAGAGACTTCTGGTTTTGAACTTGGGAAGGCATCCAATTATGGTTCAGCTGTTGTGATCAATCAGAATTGAACAAGCTTGACTCTTTGGTTGCTTAAACGAATTTGATTGGGAACCTGTACCAGAATTTTCCTTTCTTAAATCAAACCTTTCCTTTGTTCTTTGGAGAGCACACTTTTACTCATACTGAAGGCTGTGCCTCCCTGATCTGAAGATATATATTTTTAAAACATAAATAAAGCTCTCCCTTTTTCCTCTGCAGATCACACAGTCTTTTGTTAACAGGACATAGATGTAAGCTCTGAAACAGGCAATGTTGCATCAAAGATAAGTATAATGGGACTCGTTGCCACCTTTTGTGAAGCATTTAGTGTGCCCTCTGGATCTGTTCAGGTCCACATATATCATTTTCATAGAACAACAGATTGTTACTGCATTGCCCTGACCTTAAGGTTTGATTGTTCTGACAACACCAAGCTTCTGATAGACAATTCTAATTACACAGTCACTTATCTCCCATGGTCAGGCATTTAGTATCTACTAGGAGTTAGTATCAAGCTAGCAGCTGCTTTTCCAATGATGAGTCATTTTCAGCTACAGAAAGCATGGCATTTCTCCAGAACCCAGAGCTCGCCTTTGGGGCTTCCCAGGAACAGAATATTTATATTTAGTTCAGTGGCTATCTCACCACCGCTGGATTTAATAGTTCATATTGCCCTGGGGGCAGGATAGACTAACCAAAGCCTAGGCCTGTGGCAGAGTCCTCTTTTATTGTATTCTCTTTTCAAAGCTGGCAGTTTTTTGAGTCTTCATTAGACAATGCATTAGAGAAGTATTTCCAAATGTGGTATATATTCTCTCCTAAATGCAGGGGGAAAAAAGCCCAGTGAGTGGCGTGCCACTATTTTAATGGTGGAGGAATAAGGCACTATAATTATTCTCTACCTTATTAGAATGTCTCATCATGTTCTAAATTTTAACCCTAAAACCTACACTGATGTGGCATACATGTAAAATTTAGACTTTTTCTCTCGCCTTCTCATATTCATGTGCCAAGGGCATCAGGATTGCTTGGGGCTCCCTGCTTAGCAGGTCTGATTAGCATGATGTCTTCACTGTAGTCGGCCACCTGAATATGCTGTGAAATATTCAGGTGATCAGGAATTCTGGAGCTTGTTTTATGATAGCATGAATGTTAACACAGCTCTGTGGCAAATTGTGAACATAAATTGCTGTCATACCCAAGTGAATGTGAACTGGTTTTGATCACCTTTCCTGATCGAGATTCAAGAGAACTGAACATATCAAGTTCCAGAAACTGTGTTGATCTGCTCTAGTAAAACACTAGGTGTAGCATAATGACTGATTTTGAGGCTTTTATTTTGTTCATTTAATGTTAGCCCACTAACACCTACCCCATTCTGACTGTATGTTGGGTAATTTTGGATGATATCTTGGACATATACATGCCAAATTGTGGGAACTCTGAATCCTACTACGTTCAGGCAATGAGTGTTATTTTTATTTATTGTAGCAGGTACACTAAGGTACACTAACTTCTTCACTAAGTTTAACCTGAAAACTCATTTGAGGCAGCAACTCTGCTTCAGTTCAGAACTTTTTAAAATTTTTCCTTTCCAGCTGAGTTGCTTTGTGTCTATTTTGCATATTCATTGTTTGAGTGTCTGCCAGGACGTGGACTGACGGAGATGAATAATGCCCTTTTCAGTTTCTATTCTCTGGGACATCTCAATAGTTTTCCAGCACTTGTGGTGAACTGGCTAGAGTTTTGTGATTCTCCAGACCAGGATATCTGTTGGTTTTTCCACCTTTATACTGAGACTATGGTGCTTGCTACATAAACTTTACTTAACCCCATACTAAAAGCTGTGTAGTCAGGGACATATTTGTAGAGCTCCGTGTTTAACTTCCTCCAAGCCAGGTATACACTTCACCACATTTGGCCTACTTTTGTCCATTTTCTAGCATGTTCAGTGTAGCAACTTCTATCTCAGTTGATCTTTCATTGTTAGTTGAGTGTTTTTGAGTCTTTTCTGCATATGCAGAATTCTGGAGTCTATCAGAAAAAATAAGTAGAGAGTTTTGATACCTTCTTTTCTTTTCTTTTTCTTTTACTATTTTTTTTTTTGTGTGTGTGTGTGTGTTTGTTGTTGTTGTTGTTGAGAGAGAGTCTCGCTCTGTCACCCAGGCTAGAGTGCAGTGGTGCAATCTCAGCTCAGTGCAAGCTCCGCCTCCCGGGTTCATGCTATTCTCCTGCCTCAGCCTCCAGAGTAACTGGGACTGCAGGTGCCTGCCACTACGCCTGGCTAATTTTTTTGTATCTTTAGTAGAGACAGGGTTTCACTGTGTTAGCAAGGATGGTCTTGATCTCCTGACCTTGTGATCTGCCGCCCTCGGCCTCCCAAATTGCTGGGATTACAGGCGTGAGATCCCTTCTTTTTTTCTTTTCAAAAATAGCCGCTGTATATAGAATTCTAGATTAGCAGTTTTTCTTCTATCAGTATCTGAAAGATAGAGGGAGAGTTTTAACTAGTTTGAAATTGCAACAGAAGTCTTACCTGAACCCATGTACAACACTGGAGCTGATATCCCTTTAGTATTATTCTATTTGAGGCAAGCAGCCCAGTTTTTCTACCCACTTATCCTCTTCAGTCCAGCATGGCCTTCTGGAAGCCCTGGATCACCTTCCTGAATTCTCATTAACAGTTTCTTTACTGCTCTCCTCATTAATTAATGGCTTTTACCCTTTTGACTGTAGAAAAAAGCTTTTTTGTCTCTTTATCAGGACTCTCTCTCTCTCTCCTCTCTCTACACACACACTCACACGCACACACACACGCACATTTAAGTGCCTCTTTTTGATGCTTCACAGTGAAATGTCATTGTTTTCTCAATGTGAGAGTTTGAATCAGAAGAAAATCTTTTAAGGCCTTTCTATGTGATTTGTTAGTACAAATAAAATTGAAAAGATTATATAACATCACTTTCTTAGTATTCAAATTGTCAACAATCTCAAATACAAAACACAACTAGGAAACTAGAAGTAAGAAACACAAGTAAATAGTTTTAAGGAAAATGTTCTCCTTGTCAAAACTCTGACCTATTTCAACTATTTAAACTTAGAGTCTTTTTTGTCTGTTTGGTTTTGTGTGTCCACTTTGTATCAGCACATTTTAAGTAGAATTCTCAATTGACTGAGAATGAATGTAGAGACACAACAGGACAAGTGACAAACATTGAAAAAAAACTATAAGAAGGTAAGATAATTGGCAAAGAAGACACGCAAGAAACATTAGAATTCTGTACACTTTAAACCAGGGTTATAGCTCTCTTTTATGACATGATACAGCCAATGGTGTTTTTACTAGTGGAGATGGAACATCAGGAGAAAGTTAATATCCCCTTAATATTCCCTTTTTGTTGCTCACCTTAATTGATTTTCCCAATCATTTTTTTTTTCGTTTCATTCCTTCACTTTAAAATTGTAGATGTATTATGTTACATGCCTTGGCATGAAGAATGTATGCAAATATCTTTCTAATAAATCTACTTTTACTGTGTTAACCAGTTTTGTTCCAGTTGATTACAACTAAAATAATGTTAATTATATATGATAGCATAATTAAAATAGGTACCAGAAGCAAAAGTGAACTTAAAAATGTGAAGAAATTCAAAGACATAAACTGCCTAGGGATATTTAAAGAAAAAATAAACCTAAAAAGAAGAAAGGTGACAGCTAGGGAATACAGTGATTCACCATAGAACTGACAATCAACACTACAAACAGCTATAGTTAATTAAATAAGAAATAGTTATCAATATTAAAATTAAAGAATGATTTTGGAGTAGAGCATGAGTTGAGTATAGAGAGTGAATAAATTTGGTTAAGAGAAAAATAGTGAAATAATCCAAATAAACACATCAATTATAGACAATAAATTACTTGAAAGGATAAAAATATTAGAAGGTTATAGATAGGAATAGAAGTTACATAAAAATCAGAAAAGAAGCATGCCACCTGCATCTGCTTCTAGTGAGGGCTTTAGGCTGCTGCTTCTCACAGTAGACAGTGAATGGTAATAGGCATGTGCAGAGAACATGTGGCGAGAGAGGAAGCAAGAGAGAGAAGGTTGAGGTGCCCGGTTCTTTTAGTAACTGGCTCTTACATGAACTAATATAACAATAACTCACTAATTACCAAGAGGATGGCACTTAACTATTCTGGAAGGATTGCCCCCATTACAAAAACACCTCCCATTGGGCCCCACCTTCAACACTGGGGATTAAATTTCAACATGAAATTTGGGGGTACAAACTTCCAAGCTATAGCAACTTGATTTGCAAAAAATAAGACTCCTGAAAGGAAATGAAAGAATATTAAATATATGCTATCAGAAAATTTAAAATTCTGGAAAGAATGTTGTTAACTGATCATCACATCTCATACAACTCTAGCCACTTTCCCATCATGTGAAGCAATGTATGATTAATTCAATAATCTGTTCTATTCAGAGAGAAATATTTGAGACAACATTTTACTTTTTTCATATATAATTTACCATTTAATGACTGTTCCATATTATTTGTTGAGATTCCCCGATTCATAAGTAATAAAAATACTTAACTGGTCATGTTATTGTTTACCAAGCACTTGTACAAATATTAAATCATTTTTCTTCTCAGTACAAAAGGAAAGGAGTAAAAGTGTGAAATATATTAGTAGATTTTTTTTATTGCTTCTTTGATACTTTCTACTGAAATTTTTAGAAATATAAAAGCTTTTTTGCATGATATATGAGTTTACTTAGCGACAAGCTGCATTCCTAATTTATTGTTATATGCTATTTTCTAGCATGCATTATAAGAACAATAAATATTTTTGTCAAATAAGGATTTTCACAGTTCATAGTAATTATTCTTTAGAGACATTAAAAGATGGATAAAATGCAGTTTCTTTCATAAGGCAGTTTTAAGAAATTTGGAAGTTTTGTTTAGGGTATAAATTATCCTGCTTTCTATTATGCCAGAATAATAAGATAACAGAAAAGGAAGATATAATTCCAATTATACCAATCTACCAATACTGCTTTTTTAAAGTATATATATATATATATAAAATATATAAGTCAGTTTGTATTGACTTATGCTCAAATATACTGATAATTGTTGTGTACCATGTATTCTAGTTACAGAATTTCTTGATTTACGTCCAGTTTTGAAGTTAAGTTCTGAGACTACCACAGGAAAAATGACTTCACATTAAGCTGAAGAGATAGTTAAGAGTTTTCATTTGACAATGGGATGTTGATAGAAAGAAAATTGGTATGGATTGTGTAAAGCAAAATCCAGGATAAACCAGCCTTTCTTTCTCTCTGTTTACTTTGCCTGAGTTTTCCTCTGGTAACCACACAGAAGAGGACAAAAACGACTTAATTTTGGTTTGTTTAAGCAGTTATGTATAATTGCTGTGCTTCATTCAAATCAAGGTGTCATTTATAATCTCAGGCAAAGTTTAGAAACCATTTGTTGCTACTGCATAGAAACTTTCCTATGAATCCATTCAAATTACTTTCTGATCCATTTTCTGCCTAACTCCTATTTTTAAAAAGATAGAAGAGTCACAGAGTTGTGATGATGAAAATATTGAAACTCTGCTGTTTCTTGAAATCATACTGCTTTGTTTTATTTTGCTATCATCTTTTTTTTTAGTTGTTAAGATGTAGAAGTGAAATTGATTGCCTCAATGTAGTCAGTAAAACTTTGTAAGATGGACAAAAAAGATGTATTATGCAATATAATTGTTTAATTTTCTCTGATCACCTCAAGTGTCCTCATTACACAACACTGATTGTGTCTAGAGTATCTGGTCATTGACTTGATCGCTTACAGCGAAATAAGTGAAGTATTAGGTTATTTGTGAGTAAGAAATGAGCATTGATATGTTTTGTTTTCCCAATTGGTCTAAATGAAATGCTTGGTAAAGCAATAAAAATTAGAAAATGTTGATTTGGGTTAGAAAGGAAGAATAAATAACATACAGTCAAAATGACATTATATATTATGAAATATTGTATAATTCCACTAAATGCATTTAAAATTGACTAATTTTATTTGTGGAGTTAGTGAACCATTTGATGATAAATTAGGGGATCTGATTCTTGAAGTTATGAATTGATTCAACTCCACTTCATGTGTGCTTGAAAATTTGCAACTTACAATGGGCTTACACCTATGCTGTAGTTAACATTGTGGCACCAAGCCATGAATAGGGCAGTTTTTGTTACAGTACTAATTCATAGCAGAGAAAAGTACATAAGTTAAATGTCTTAATCAATGACATTCGACTAGTGGTTGATAGAACAGCTGCAGGATTCCAAGTCCTGTGCTTTTTATTAAAGTAACATTTCCAGCATGTCCCTCTTTCTCCGTCTCTTAGTACTTCTGGGTATACATGAAACAGAATCCAAAACAAGGCACTGAGAGGATTTAAAACTAAGAAGCTAATTTGTAAACTACAGTATCCACAAAGGACACTCAAATACTAATCATATTGATTAGTATTTAAGTATCAAAGACTCCAGCTTATCCCATTTTATAAAGGAAAATAATGACATGTATAATAAAAATATAGTTTATATTTCAGAACGTAATTTACATATAACTTTGGAATATGCATTTCTGATGCATATTTGAATAAGCTAACTTTAATTATCTCATACTCCAGATCGTAATGAGCATGTTTGGCACTTTCACGTGGATTATCCAGAATCATCTCCTCTGCACAGACGGATTACAAAGAGTAAGTCAATTTTGCCATGGACTCTGTGGAATATAGCCATTAAATTGGATTACTTCATTCCATGCAAAGTTGTATCCATTCTTAATCCTTACATTCTGAGAAAATAAAGTTCATTTGTTTCAAAATTTTAAAAAATATTCTATTTCAATTTGGCTAGAATAAATATGCATCTCTTGAAGTTAATTAGATAAATTGGCATGTGGATCAGTTATGACTGTTTCTAGTAAGTCAAATGGTTATTACAGTGAGGAAATTATGGTGGTGCAGCCACAAAAGCTAGAGTTGGTTTATATGCAGGACGAGTAAAACCTGTGGCTCAATAATATCAGAGTTTCCATTTTTAAAATAAATTTGTTTTTGAGATGGGGTCTCACTCTCTCACTCAGGCTGAAGTGCAGATCTTAGCTCACTGCCGTCTTGACCTCCCAGGCTAAAGTGATCCTCCCACCGCTGTCTCCTGAGTAACACAGGCACATGCCACCACACCCAGATAATTTTTGTATTTTTTATAAAAATGGGGTTTCACCGTGTTGCCCAGGCTGATCTCAAACCCCTCGATTCATATTATCCATCCACCTAGGCCTCTCAAGTTACTGGGAACACAGTCATGAGTCACTGTGCCAGGCCTCAAAGTTTTCATTTCTTTCTGGCTTGGAAACCACATTATTTTGTTCTAAGGTTGTTTGCCCTCACAGTACTAGATGGCTACCAACTGCAATCTGAGGACATAAGTCCTCATTTACACCTAGCCAAGAAAAGAAGACCAGGTTCATAGTTCATTAAAAGAATCTCCACTGTTCATTGATCAGAAAAAATGTCTACAACTAGGTCCATGAGGGTCTGTCATTCCAGAGAGTCACTCAAAATTTATATGCCACCTGTTAAAGATGATTGTGATAAAACATACAATGAATTTTAATGTTCCCTAGGCAAATACTGCCTGTAAGTATATATATATATATATTACCTAACCATGTGTCAAGAATAGTAAAATGCTTTGATATTGATGACTTTAGATCTCGTCTGACTATATGTAATAATAGAGATTGCATTAACCTCATTCATGTATATCAATTAGAACTCTACTTAGTGGAAAGCATTAATCTATCCAGATGAATGACTTCTGCAAAATAGAGAGGACTAAGGGATGCTTGGAAGACTAGTAAAATATTCACTGTTGAATTTGAGTGGTATGTTAGGAAAATAACTCCTCTCACTACAAATTAGATAACCTAAGCAAATCCACTCATTTGTCGTACCTAATTTGGTCAATTTTTGTTGTGTTTTACACACAAAGGAATAGCTAATGTCTACATTTTTACTAAGAATCAGAGGTGGAAACTTCCTGTGTAGTATATTGCCATCATAAAAACGTGGGTCTAGGACTGGATCCTCAGGGCTCAGGGCACAGCTCCAGCTTTTTTATGTGATGTGACCTGGAGCAAGTTGCAGACATTATTTCTTTTTCCTCATTTTTCATTCCTGGAACAGAGAATATTAAAACAAGGCTGTGAGGACTTACCTCCTAGGGAAGTTCTAAAGTTTATAACAATTAATATACTTCAAACACTTAGAAAAGTACATGGTATGTATTAAAGGTTAAGTAAATATATGCTATTATGCTTTATACATTGAAGTTAAGCAGCTAACATTATAAATTCATTACCATGAGGAAAACAAACAAAAATCTCTACAGACATACAGCAGGTGTTAAGTCCTACATTAAAAGAAAATAGGCTCAGGTAGTTATTATGTTAATCTGTGTGTGTATGTGTATGTAATGAAAGTTATCAGGTAATCTAGTAATCTGAGATAGAGTTTTATTTTCTTTCATTTCCTTAAAACATTCAGAATTATCAAATCAAAATACCATCATTATGTACAACTAGTAGAAAGATATATGAATTGTTGTGTGAAAACACAATGTACTTACATTCTGCTAGCAACCTCTTTCAGTGCAGTAGTTTTTTGTAACGGGGAGTGGCAATGTGGGCTCCTATAGCAATCTGAGATCAAACCTGTGACCACATTTATTAACACCTTGATCTAATCCATTGCACTAATCACATGGAGCAGCATTTGAATTAGCTTAAATATATTTAATGATCTGAATAGCAATTTTCATATTAGAATTTGCAGTAATAAGAAAAGGAATGTTATTTAGCCTTGAAATGGCAGAATACTATCAGTATAACAGATCTTATCTATTTATCTACACCTAATGCAATTTCTCTCAATATTTAAATAACTAGGTTTTAATGAGTTTTACTAAACTTGAAAATTGCCCTAAAATTTTAGTTCATACATTTTTATACACTGCTGAATATTTATGACTTTGTAAGGTAAATATAGAAGCTCTATGTGACCATCATGTGTACCCCTTTTGAAGGGACATTTGCCATGAAGACAAACTGATATGTCACCACTTAACTAAGGATAAATGCACATTCTTTTCATTTTACATTCAGTATAAGTTTTGTTATTGGTTAAAGATATTGAACAGAGAAAATATTCCTTATTGATATAATATTCATAGTTCTTACTGTGAGGTCTTCCCTGGCATTTCTATTTCAAGGACTCCAAAGCTATCCTTCTCTGTCTCTGACAGTTTACAAAACCTGTAACTGTATTATTTGATTTCATTTTTTTTTTTGCTACTAATGTATTGAAATTGTTTCCTACTATATTTTCAGTTTGGCACAAAATAATTGCTCACTAAATTCAGATACACCTCCACAATTCCTTATCTATAGTCCTGAGGGTTACGTGTATTAATAAGCAAAATATATATATTTTTAATTTTAGAGACACAAAAGCAAACATTTACCAAATATCACATCCCAGCAGAGTCTGGAGGAATTCCCTCTAATCAAACGCAATAGTATTCCTTCAGCAAAACATATGAGTACTCACAAGAGTGAGATCAATAAGAAACCTAGCTATCCTCATGTCAGTTCAGGTAAGACCAGGTTTTGCTACCAAAATCTATCTCGGAAAACTTCATGTTGTCAAAATTTCGTAGTTTTATCAGTAATGGCTAATAGCTTTAAAAAAGGAAGAATTAAATACAAAGTGTTTAGAATTTTACAAAAGTGTCATATGAAGCCTTATTAAGTGGAGATGATGAAAATGTTGAATAAAAGAAGTTAGATAGGTTGTGAGCAAGAGGTCGTTCATTGAGTCTTTTTGAATTTGAGAGCATAGTAAAAGGCCAGCACATAGATAAAATCCAGTAAGTAGTTGCAGAATAAACAATGAAAATAACTCATATCCTGCGCCCATACTTTGCAATACACTCTTCTCTACATGTATCAATTCGTTTAATCCTCATAACCACATGCACACGTATGTTTATTGCAGCACTATTCACAATAGCAAAGACTTGGAATCAACCCAAATGTCCATCAGTGACAGACTGCATTAAGAAAATGTGGCACATATACACCATGGAATGCTATGCAGCCATAAAAAAGGATGAGTTCATGTCCTTTGTAGAGATATGGATGCAGCTGGAAACCATCATTCTCAGCAAGCTATCACAAGAATAGAAAACCAAACACCGCATGTTCTCACTCATAGGTGGGAACTGAACAATGAGATCACTTGGACTCAGGAAGGGGAACATCATACACTGGGGCCTATCATGGGGAGGGGGGAGGGGGGAGGGATTGCATTTGGGAGTTATACCTGATGTAAATGATGAGTTGATGGATGCTGACGAGTTGATGTGTGCAGCACGCCAACATGGCACAAGTATACATATGTAAGAAACTTGCATGTTATGCACATGTACCCTAGAACTTAAAGCATAATAATAAAAAATAATAATAAAAAATAAAAAAATAAAAGAAATTCAGAGCCTTGGGAAGAGCAGAGAACAAGACTAAAATAATCCACAATATTTTAAACTTAAAATGAAGATTATCTTGGTTAAATCAAGGTGTCATTGATGAAGTCTACTGATACTAAAAAAGGAAAGAGGAAATGTATATCTGGGATGGTTAGCTGGATTAAAACAAGTGTCTTGAAGCAAGTACTATCAAAAACAAGTTTTATCAGAAGTGGGCCAGTATCTGAATAGAGTATTGGAAGAGAATATGAATGAAGCTAAAATGCTTTTGAAACCAAACCACCCTGGCATGTCATGTAATAAGAAATAATGGATGAGCAAGTATCAGCTAACACAGTTCACTATAGGAACATTTAAATTGCAACCTGAGATGTAGACTTATGAGATAACAGATTCTAAGAAAGGAAGAGAAAAAACTACTATTTAGACAAATATAAAAAAAAGTAACTTACCAAAAAAAAAAAAAAAGATATGCCATAGTCTTCTCAAAATAATGAATCACAAAGAAGAATTGTACAGACATCTATAAAGACTTCAGAAGAATACAGTTTAAGTCAGGAATTATCTTGTCAGGAAAGTTTAATTAAAAATATTTTTAAATTAACTGGAAGTCATGGAATATAGAATAATCTCTTATTAGAAATATACATCCAGTCAAGAAGAAGACAAGGTATAAGAATCATCATTGAGTACTTTGTCCATTTAGGTTTACTAATGGGCCAAGGTGTAAGTGAGGAACAGTGGAAAAAATAAGATTGCAGATAAATGTGATTGACTCACCTTTTTCTTAATGTAAAGGTAAAATAATCAGATAATAAATTATTAATTCAAAAATGGTATTAAGAAAAGTATTGATCAGGTGTGATGGCTCACTCCTGTAATCCCAGAACTTTGGGAAGCCAAGGTGGGTGGATCACTTGAGCCCAGGAGATCAAGATGAGCCTGGTAATATGGCAAAACCCTGTCTCTATGAAAAAAAAAGAAATTAGCCAGGTATGGTGGTACATACCTGTAGTCTCAGGTACTCTGGAGGCTGAAGTAGGAGGATCATCGAAGCCTGGGAGGTCAAGGTCGCAGTGAGCTGTGATTGCACCACTACAATTCATCCTAGTTGAGAGAGTGAGAGTCTGTCTCAAAAAAAATAAATAAATAAAAATAAAATAAAAGATATTTGTTAGATTGTTGAGCAATCTTTACTCACAATATTCAAATAAATAAATACAATCATTGAAAGAATGAAAAGACAAAACAAAATAAACCTAGACCATGGAAGAAAAAAGTAGAATAAAAGGAAAAATACCTTGTAGAAATAAAAAGCATGAGATTATATTCTTTTTTATTTTTATTTTTTGAGACAGAGTCTCACTCTATCACCCAGGCTGGAGTGCAGTGTCATGATCTCGGCTCACTGCAACCTCCACCTCTGAAGTTCAAGCGATTCTCCTACCTCAGCCTCCTGAGTAGCTGGGGTTACAGGTGTGCACCACCACGCCTGGCTCATTTTTGTATTTTTAGTACAGACAGGGTTTCACCATGTTGGTCAGGCTGGACTTGAACTCCTAATCTCGTGATCCACCCGCCTTGGCCTCCCCAAGGAATAGGATGACAGGCATGAGCCACCACACCTGGCCTATAAATGTTTTTGAATGATACGTGAAGATACATTCTAGGTAACAATGAAGGAAACAGAAAATACACAACAAGGAATGTTTAAAATAGTGATTGAGATAATCATAGTATAATTGACACAGCTGGAAGAGTAATGATTATAAATCACAATAAATTAAGGGAAATTAGAAAATGCAAGAACCACCTGAAGCCTTCATTAATGATATATCTTGTTTCAGCAACAAAGAAAGATTTTCTCAGAAACCAGAATTAGGACCCTATGTAGGGTTACTGTATATTGTAACTGGTTAGAGACAATCACATTTACCCTTGTTTTCCCAAGGACATTTTAATAGCTCCCCTTTCCTATTTATTTTGAGAAAAAAAAAAAAACAGTTTGGATGATAAATTTGATTGTTACACTATCCCTAAAGGGCACTGAAAAATAGTTATCCTCCTAGAAAGAAGTTACAGAGATTGTCAGATGGTTTACAGAAGCTCTCCAATTATTGCAAGTATAAAAATTACTTGCTTTTATTTATTAGAGAATGTAATAAGTAGTATAGAATAGCAAACATTGAATGTATTTCATTATTCAGTTTTCCAAAAGATATTTATTTTATTAAAGTTTTCTTCTCTCTCCATCATTAAACATTTACAGTTTTTTAGATGAATACTTTTTGTTGTTTTTGTAGTTTTTTGACACAGAATCTCACTCTGTCTCCCAGGCTGGAGTACAGTGGTGTGATCAGAGCTCACTTCAGCCTTGACCTCCTGGGCCGAGGTGATCTTTGCACCTCAACCTCCCAAGTAGTTGGGACCACAGGCACATACCACCATACCCTGTTTTTTTTTTGTTTTGTTTTGTTTTGTTTTGTTTTGGTATTGTTTAGTAGAGGTGACACGTTGCCCAGGCTGGTCTCGAACTCCTTGATTCAAGCAATCCTCCCATCTCAGCTTCCCAAACTGCTGGGATTACACACAATAGCTAATGTCATTTACTTAAATTCATCAAACTCTGGGACACTATTACATATGACCCAGTCATTCTGGCTTTGATGTTGAATGCAGTAACTTCAGAACTTCTAAGGTAAGGTTAGGTTCTGGGGAGAGTATACATATATTCTCTACAGGACTGGGCATTTTTGAAATTGTACCAATAATAAAAAGTACATCTATGGAATGGAGTTGCTAAAACATGTGACTGTGTTTTGCACCAGTATTTCCTTTGATTTGCACAATTTCATTACCAATTCTTGTGGTGGAGGGAAAGATGACTCAACCACTTTCTCCAGTGTCTATCCACCAGGGAAGTTAGTGATCATGTTGAATACATGATCTAACACTCTTAAACAAAGTCAATTATTTCAGGCTTGATGTTTCTTTGGCCACTGTGTTAGTCAGAGTTCTTCAGAGAAACGGAACAATAAAATACATGGATGAATATCTATATATGAAACCATTTATTATAAAAATTGACTGAAGAGATTATGGAGGCCCAGAATTCCCAGTCTGCCATGGTATGATCTAGTCTAACTCCAAAGAGAGTGGTACAATTTAGTACAAGTCTGAAGGCCTGAGAACCATAGGAACTCACATGCAAGGACTGGAGAATGGATATCCTATCCACAGGAGAGAAAGCAAATTCACCCTTCTTCAGCCTTTTTTTTTAAAATCTATTCTGGCCCTGAATTGTATGATGCCCACTCACACTGGCAAAGGCACTCTTTAGGGTCCTAATTCTAGTTTCTGAGAAAATTTTTCTTTGTTGCCGAAACGAGATATATCATTAATGGAGGCTTCAGGTGGTTCTTGCATTTTCTAATTTCCCTTAATTTATTGTGATTTATAATCATTACTCTTCCAGCTGTGTCAATTATACTATGAAACAATGGTGGTGAATACATAGAATTTATCACCACAGCAACTATGTTACCATTTGCATCAAGTTATTTTCCTACAATGAGGAAAGTTGTCCTCAATAGGATGCTGACCACAGAAGAGAGCAGAGCCAGAGATAGCAAAGGGATTTGGAATCTTTTTCTTTCTTTTTTTCTTTTCTTTTTTTTTTTTTTTTTTGAGGCAGGGTCTTGCTCTGTCGCCCAGGCTGGAGTGCAGTGATGCGATCTTGGCTCACTGCAACCTCTGCCTCTCAGGTTCAAGTGGTTCTTTGGCCTCAGCCTCCCGAGTAACTGGGATTACAGGAATATACCACCATGCCCTGCTAATTTTTGTATTTTTTGATAGAGACGGGGTTTCACTATGTTGGTCAGTCTGGTCTCCAACTCCTGAACTCAAGTGATCTGCCTGCCTTGGCCTACCAAAGCACTGGGATTACAGACCTGCGCCCCCGTGCCTGACCTGGAGTGTTTTCAAAATAAATGTGAAGATCATCTTGCCCTAAGTCTTTTTATCATTTTGCAAACCAATATATTCCCCCAAGTTTGAAAAATAAAAAAAAAAAAAAATAGATTTTCTGCTACTTCCAAGTATGAGCATCCTAAAAGAGATACTAGAAATGCCAGAAAATGTTATTTACATTTTGTTAGAGTGGAGTTAAAGATTTTATAAATATTGTGATCTAGTAAGAGAAATCATAACAAGTCTGCACATGTACCCCTCAAACTCAAAGTTGAAAAAAGAAGTTCTGGCCAACTTTATAACAGAGTTGTTATAATTTACCACTTTTACTTTGATCAATTTTTTTTGTTTTTTTAATATTTTGAATCTATATTCTTACATACCCACAGATTAATGTTTTATATTTTCTTAACAAATGTTCCCTTTCTGCTCAATGTGAGCCATTTGATCACCTGTTTATATGTGCATGTGTGTGAGCATGTGCCAAAAGATATTTTTAATTTAATTATAAAACACATATAGATCTACTAGCTTTCAATTTTTAATATTCACCAGGGACATCTTACTTGTACACTTATTGTATAACCTAATAAAATTATATTTGCTTCTTAAAAAACAGCAAATATATTTTGAAATTGAGATTTATCCTACATAAAACAAAACACACTCACTTTAAGTTCAATGCATTACAAAAAAATGTCATGCCGTATAATTACTTCCACAGTTAAGTATAGGAAAGTGCATTACACTAAGTACTCCATTGTTTTTCTTACAATGACAGCAGAAAGTTACTTATATTATTTCTGTGGATAGAGATTATTTTTGTGTGTTCAAAATTTCATTAACCAGAAGTATACAGTGTGTATTTTCTTATTTATATTCTTCATTCTGTCTAACATTTTTGAGATTGACTTCTATGATCACACACATCAGTAGATCACTGTTTTACTGATCAATAATATTTCATGGTTTGGCTATCCCATATTTTTTAAATTTATTCACCTGTGATGAATATTCAAGTTGCTTCTGGTTTGGAGCTGTTATAAATAAAGAGGCTATGAACATTTATAAAAATGTTTTTCTATAGACATATAATTTTGATTCTCTTGTACACATACTAAAGAGTGAAATCAATGAGATATGCTGTAAATATATATTTATCTTTAAAAGTAACTGACTGTTTTTCAAATTAGTTATATCTCTATGAGCAAACTGTGAGAATATAGTTGCTGTACATCTTTTTCAACATTTAGAGTTGGATTGTAATTTTAAATTAAGTTATTCTAGTGAGTGTGAAATGGTATCTCACTGATTTTTAAGTTTTTCATTTCCTGAATAATGATGATATAATTACAATTAATGTGCTTATTATCCACTTGTACATTGTTTTTGTGAAGTGATTTCTGAAATCTCTTGCCCATACCATGTTGCTTCTTTCTTAATACTGACTTCTGAGGGTTCTTTATATAATGTGAACAGACATGTTATGCCACAGATATTGCAAATACTTTCCCCTTATTGTTAGATTGTTTTTAAAACTGATTTCATACTATCTTACAAAAAGCAAGAATTTTAACATTGCTGAAGTCAATTTTATCATTTTATGATAAATGATGTTTATGTCCTATTCCAGTAATCTTTGCCCTCTGCACGTTCATGAAGATTTCTCTTATGTGTTCTCGGAACAGCAAATAAAGTTATTTTGCATATTACTATTATCTAATTTGAGTAAGTTATTATGTATTGTGTAAATATAGTCTGAAATTCTTTTATATCTATATACATTTATTTCAGCATGCATTTTGATGGACTGCCTCCCCAATTGAATTATCTTGGGATTCTTTCAAAAATTAATTGAACGTATTTGTGTAAGACTACTTTTGGACTCTCTTTTTAATTACTATTTTTTAATTATTAGAAAGGTAATGTGGCCAGCCATTAAATCTTTGGAAACATCAGCAACAAAAATTGGTGAAATATAGCAGAAGTGGAATTTTTCCTTTTTATAATATTTTAGATTCAACAAGGTAGTACTGGAATTCACTAGTTATTGCTATCCTGGTAAGTGGTACCAGATTTGATACTACTACTAACAGGGAGTTGTTCTTCTTAATCAGTAACATATTTCAAAGTTTTTAAATCTTTGCATCATTTTTTTTTTTTTTAATTGTGTCTCAGAACCTGATGTGAGAGCTCTTTCAGAATTCAACATTGTTACCAGTGGTGGCAGAGCAGGTCTTTATATTTGCCCAGGTCTTTATTTATAGGACTTGCTTTGCTCTTCTTTCTTGTTTGCCTTCAGCTTTTATTTTAGGTTCAGGGGTACTTGTTATATAGGTAAATTGCCTGTCACAGCGGTCTGGTGTACAGATAATTGTGCTACCCAGGTAATCAGCATAATTCCCAATAGACTGTGTTTCAATCATGCTTCTTCCACCCCAGACCCTCAAAAAGGCCCCAGTGTCTTTGTGTTCATGTGTACTCGATGTTTTGCTCCCACTTATGAAGAAGAACATGTGGTAATTGGTTTTCTGTGTATTAATTTGCTTAGGATAATGGCCTCTGGCTCTAACCATCATTGCTGCAAAGGACACCACCTTATGTTTTATAGCTTCAGAGTATTCCATGGTGCATATGTACCACATTTTAAAAAATTCAGTCTACAGTTGATGGGCATCAAGAAGTTTCTATGTAAAGTGTCATCACATTGTTAATAGCTAAAATGTGTCTCCCACAAATCATATGTTGATGCTTTAACTGCTAATGAAACTGCATTTGGAAGTCAGATCTTCAGAGAGGTAATTAAGGTTAAATGAGCTCAAAAGGTGATCTAATCTAATAGATTTGGAGTCCTTTTAAGAAGAAAAAAATACATCAGATCTCTCCTTCCCCACCTCACCCCTCTCTCTTTCTCTCTATGCACACACAGATGAATGGTCATGTGAGGACACAGCCAGAAGACAGCCCTCTACAAATCAGGAAAATAAGTAATAATCATTCTTTGCTTGACTAAACTTTAGTTGGGTTCCTAAGTCTTCTCATAGGCCTATCTGTGCACTTGAAAAATTCACTTTTAGCAAGAATCCTGCTACATCCGTTTACTCAAAATTCCCATTAATCTGATGTTATTATACTCCTAAATAATTTTCCATTTGCTGACCTCCACCTTGATCCTTGGCAATAAATTACCATTTGCCCATGTTATATTTGGAGTTCAGCTCAATCTCTCTCCCCCACTGCAAAAATCGCTTTGCAGTAGTCTCTATCCCTATCACGATGGTCCTGAATAAAGGCTCCCTTACCAAGGTTTAGCAAGTATCACTGAATATTTTTTTATTTAACAAAAGCCTCACCAGAATATAACCCTGAAGGCCCATTGATCTTGGATTTCTAGCCTCCTGAACCGTGAGAAAATAAATTACTGTGTCAGCCAAATTATTGCTCCATCCTCAGTGCTGCCACATTACCAACCTACACATTTACCCCTGCACATTTGATTCATTCTGTGTTTCTGGCACTTGGATGTTTTCTATTCTGTCTTATGAAATCAGCTATCAAATTGATTCTGTGTCTGTTTTTAGTATATCTGTTATTTATAGTGTTTATATTATGAAGGTTTTATGTTGGCTATTTTTGTCATATTACTAGACTTAACCTGGTGGTATTATTTATTTATTTTTCAACAGAACCTGTTGCATCTTCATCTCATTTTTTTACAGAGCTCAAAGGCAATGATGCTTCTTCCACAAAGCTCCATTAATATATATGGGACTTTTAAAACTGTTGATTTAGTTGCCATGAAATTACATAGACTTACATCTGCTTAGAGAACAATTATGAAACATTTTCCCAACACAGTTGATGTGTTCATTGTAAATAGCTCTTTCATCGAGAAATGTGCTGAAGAACTAGATAAGTAATGTTGGGAGACATTTTCTTCATATTTGAAAGAAACATTTCTGTTATTAAAACATTAAAAAATAATTTTAGCATTGCCACTTTCTGATGTAAAGATTCATTACTTAGTCATTTTCTTAATTTAAAAAATTGAGCATTTTCAGCAATGCAGAACATTCTGACCTCAGAGAACAGAGCTAGTGAAAGAAAAAAAAAGATTACATGAAAAATAATGACAGTCTATTAAGATACAAAAAAGCAAAAAATATTATTAAAATGTTCAATATTAAACACCGAGCTTCAGATATTGTCAGAGGCATTGGGAAATTGGTGTTTATTTTTCTTGAGGTATATTGCTAATTATGGGATACTAAATGAAATTTATTTTAATTTAACTTTTAAAATACTATCTTTCAATAATATGTTTTGATCAATCACAATTTTATACAAAGTTATTTCATCAGGAAGATAACTGTTGGCCACTCTATTTTCTTTCCTGCTACCAACACTTAGTCTTCTTTCTGTTTTGGGGGGGAAAAAAAAAACTTTCTTTTTAGATATTTATTTATTTAAAAAATAATTTTAGAGGCAGAGTCTTGCTATATGTTTATGCTAGTGAACACATAACACGGCTCTTCTTTCAAATTCAGAAGATCTTATCACTGCGACACCTTAATTCATAGTTATCTACTTAAAAGTGGTTTCTAAACAAGTACTACACAGTTGTTATAAAATTGTCAAGTGCTAGATAATGCCTTATTTGTTCACAATAATGTCTTTTAAAGTTTGCAACAGAATTTTAAGAATGTACATTTAAATTTTTAAAACAAACAGTATTAGCTTAGTTTTACAGTATAGTCACATTAAAATAGTGAGAATGGCAGTACATAAAATTAAAAACAAGCAACTTTGTCATTTTTTTCTTCTAGGAATATGATAGAGCAGTTATTTTTTTAAAAAAGGCAAGAAAAACCCTACTGTCTCTCAATTACTGACTTTACAATAATCTGATTATCAATATACTCTCTTATCTTTATTGACTTTAAACTTAATGTGTGTTGATTATAAAGCATTTTAAAAAGGCAAAACTTTGAAAAATATATTAAATTTCACCCAATATCAAATAGAGATAACCTCTCTTATAAAAATTTGATGCATTTTTACAAAGTCTTATATGAAAGTGCATGTGTACCAAAAACAATATGTGTAGGAATACATATTCTATATGTATATATTGCATTTATATGTGTCTGTGTATATGCATATGTGTGTATGTATGTGTGTTAACACATGTGCACATTTTTCTCCAAGTCTAACTACCACTCATCAAATAAATTTTATTTATACCATTTCATCTGTGTGTTGATGCATTTTGTATATCCACCAATAAGTTTTCATAACTCAAAAGGAAATAGAAATAATTTAATAAACACATTATATGAACAACGGGTTAATAATTTTAGAAACTCTTTTATTCTCTTTTAAAAAAAGAAAATGAATTTTTTTAATTTAAAACATATATCAATTATTATGGACATTGCAATAAGGGATTTATAAATACTCATTTATAAATGAGTTTGTTCATCATAATACCACATTCGTATAGATACCCATTTTATACATTATAAAACTGAGGCAGGGAGAAGTTAAATATTTTTTCATAGATCACGAGCTAGTAAATGAAGGAACCTGGATTTGAACCTAAGCAGTCTAACTCTAGAGCCAATGCTTTCAATTGCTACAGTTGGAAGAAAGCTGAAGATTTATTGAACATCAACATTATGAATAATCAAATGCAAAAAACTCACACAACTGTAGGGGCTGAGAATTCTGAAATTTTTAGGGCAGGGTAAAAGTTGGAAATTCAGGTAGGAGTTGATGCAGTCTTGAATGTGAAATTTACTCAATCCACAGATCAGTTCAATGGATTGAAAACATAATATGAATTTCTGTATTTCAGTCTTGAGGCAGAATTTCTTCCTTTGTTTTCAGAAAACCTAATTTTTAGTTAAAGGCCTTAAACTGATTGGTTCAGGTCCATCCACATTATGGAGGGTGATATGCATTAATCAAAAGCTATTTGTTGTGTTAATCACATCTAAAACATACCTGCACAACATCATTTAGATTAGTGTTAAAATAACTGATCACCATAGCCTAGCCAAGTGACACCATTACAGACCTCACTGTACCTATCTGTACACACAAAAATTTACTCTAAATGAACAGTCAAAATATAAAGGCAAAAGCTATAAAACATTTATATAAAACATAGGGGCAAATCTTCATGATCTCAGATTTGGCAATAGATTCTTAGATTTGGAACCAAAAGCAAGAAGAACAAAAAAAAAAACAAAGACGTATTGGACTTCACAAAAAAAAAAAAAACAAAAAAAAAACAAAAAAAAAAACTTTTGTACATCAAAAGATATAATCAAGAATGTGAAAAGGCAAAATGCAGTATGGAAGAAAATATTTTCAAATCGTTATCTGATAAGCATTCAATGAAATACATAAAAGGCTCTTAAAACTCAGCAACAACAACAAAAAAACCCAAACAACCCATCTTAAAAGTGGTCAAAGATCTTGCATAAACATTCTAGTCAAGATGAGGACAATATATTATTGGCCAACAACTACATGAATAGATATTCAATGTTATTGGTCTTTAAGAAAATGAAAATCAAAACTATGAGCTAACACTTTATACTCACTAGTTGGCTTTAAGAAAGAAAGCATAAAATAACAAGTGTTGATGAGTATGTGAAGAAATAGGAACCTTTGTACATTGCAGACAGGAATGTACAATGATGCAGCATTTGTGGAAAACAGTTTGGTTGTTTATCAAAAAGTTAAACATAGAATTACTATATAACCCAATACTTCTAGGTATATACCAAGTTAAATAAAAACATCTATCAACATAGAAATGTGTACATGTATTTTTATAACAAGTCTCATTCATATAGCCAAAAGGCAAAAAACTCTAATGAACATAAGTATGTGAATGGGTAAATATATTGTGCTATGTGCATACAATGTAATATTATTGTGTCATAAAAAGAAACAAAATACTGATCATGCTACAACTAGATGAACCTGGAAAATAGTATGTTAGTAAAAAGCCACCAGAGACATGAGGTCATATACAGTATGTTTCATTTTATATGATGTATTCTGAATAGGCAAATCCATAGCGACAGAAGCAAGTTAGAAGCTACCAGGGAATGGGAAAAGGATTGAGTGGGAATTGATTGCATAATGTGCTCTGGGTGTTTTTATGAAGTGATAAAAAGGTTTTAGAACAAGAGAGACCTGGTGGTTGAACAACGTTGTGAATATACTGAATACTTAATTAGACACTAAACATCACTGAATTGTACAGTTTGAAATCATTAACAGCATATTCTGTAAATTTTACCTTCATAAAAAATAAAGCAAAGAGAAAATAAGTGGATGGAATTCCATGACTAACAATGTAGTACAAAAGCAAAGAGGAAGAAGTAGGATTCCAAGGAAAGAGAGAAAAAACATTTAATGGATCCACAGTAGCACCCAGGCAGAAAGAGGTGAATAAGGAAGTCCTCAGAAGAGCAAACCTCCACAAAGCACCTGCTGGAAGCCACCAGAAATGTGGAGAAGATGGTGCTAGTTGAATAAGGTGGGCACACTCTTTCCCATGTCCTATCTATGATGATCACTGCTTTCCATATTTTTCTGACACCTGTGTTTGCAATTATTTCAGGAACTGGGCTCCTTACCTGCCCCTAGGGAAGGAAGAGAGTAAACTTAGGGAAATGAAAATAAGACAAGTGGCCCCATGGAGATCTTTCTGAGTTCAGGACAGCCTGGTTACCACCATCAGAAGAGCCCATCTACAGAGCATCAGAGAAATAAATGTCAGATCACCTGGAGGACACTGGTGAAGTATATATCTGTTTCCTGGTTTTACCTTTACCATTATATGCACAGGTAGAAAGAGGTTATATATCATTACAAAAAGTTTGAGGAAACCTAGAGAGTTTCAATTCTTATTTCACTATGGTAGGGTCCTATCTTTCAGGAAACTGCTTTATACCTTTCGTTCACTTGAAAAGAGTCTGAAGATAAAAATATTTTCCCAAACGATTTTAACAGGCTCTAAAGAGCAAATTCAACTTCAAAAATCAACAAAAGGAGCATAAATATGCACAAAGTTGACTCTGTCATTTCATGACCAAATTATAGAAGGAAACTTATTTTAGTTATGTAATATTTTTCATGCAATAGTAGAAGGTGATAAAATGGATTACCTTTTACCCAGTAAGAGAAATAGAAGCCTAACACCATTTCAGGATTTCCCATGCTTTCTTTTCTCAAATCTCATTCAGAAGAAAAACATTTTGCACACTTGTGGTGAAAGAAAAAAATAAGTGCCATTTCAATCATTTAATATAACTTAATCTTTCTTTTTTTTTTTTTTTTTTTTTTTTTGAGACGGAGTCTTGCTCTGTCGTCAGCCTGGAGTGCAGTGGCACGATCTTGGCTCACTGCAACCTCTGCCTCCTGGGTTCAAGCGATAGTTTTTGTATTTTTAGTAGAGACGGGGTTTCACCATGTTGTCTAGGCTGGTCTCAAACTCCTGACCTCAGAATCTGCCTACCTTTGTGATCCACCTACCTCTGCCTCCCAAAGTGCTGGGATTACAGGCGTGAGGCACCATGCCCAGCCTATTTGTATTAATTTTCTTCCAAATGCCAAAAAACTACAAAGTATTTCACCTCTGATACAGCAAAAGTTCACTTTAACTTAGTTCTTTAGATATTGTCTTAGTACATTTGGGTGATGTTACAAAATTCCTTAAACGGGGTAGCTTATAAACAACAGACATTTATTTTGTTATGGGGACTGGAAAGTCCAAGATGAAGTCAGACTTGGTATGTGGTGAAGGCCAACTTTCTGGCTCATAGATAGCGACTTCTTGCCATGTCTTCACGTGATGGAAGAAACGAAAAAGCTTCCTTGGGCCTCCTTGATGAGGGTACTAATCCCCAAGGATTAGTACATGAAGGAATATGGCAGATATAAGAATTAACCAGTAAACACATGATTTGTATCTAGATGTGGAACTACCTAAATGGAAATTCAAGTATTTTTGTTTGTTTGTTTTGTTTGTTTTTAATCCAAGTTGGGCTTTAAAATGGAAATATATTGTTAAAAAAACTCACAGGTTGAGTGTTTTAAAAGACACCCCACTTCATCAATGACAAAGGAAATGGGCTTAGCATTTTTATTTCTGGGGTGAAAAGAATAATTCCCAGGCTCTCATCTCCAGCTGAAATTTCTAATCAGAAGCCCAGTGGTCAGAATATTTTCTACAAATAGTCATATAACAACTATTTTCACCTTTGCAAGTCATTCAATCTTTGTCACAACTACTCAACTCTGCTATTGTAGTTCCAATCAGTAATTGATAACACATGCAGAGATGTTTACTAAAACTTTATTTATGAATGCTAAAATTTAAATTGCGTATAAATTTTTTAATGCTATAAAAATGTTTCCCAATTATTAAAAAACTTTAGATAAACCCTCTTATCTTGTGGGGAATACAAAACCATGTTGTTGGTTGGATTTGACACATGAGCCTGTATTTGAATCCCTGCACCATAAAATGAAATCCATTTGAGATTGAAACACATTTATAACTTAAACAGGCATGAAATAAAAACAAAACAAAACAAACAACAGATAAGCAAACAAAAAACTTATTTTTTTTCACAACTAAATGTTTTCCTAAATCCAAATTGAATTAGAATTATTCCATGATATTAACATCTGTGGCAAGTTTAAAGATATATATTTAATTCCTAGGACAATCTGTACTTACTTGATGTTTAAAATATTTGTGATATCTATTATCTAACATTTGGCCTTTTGATTAAAAATGCATAGTTTTAGACACATGATTTCATTTACAAGATATAAAACATACAGTAAATTTTAATAGTACCAAATATTTGACAGCACTTGATTTTTTACAAACATAACATCAGTATTAATTCACAGGAATAATTAAGTTGCTAGGAAAAATATTTTGATTAGTAATTACCTTGATAGTCCTTAAAAAATAATAAAAATTAAATACATTTAATATCCAAATGTATTTAATATCCAAATATCTTTAAGTGTTTAAGGAAATTTAATTAAGTTGTAAAATGAACCAAATATTTTAAAAATTGTAATCACTTCAAATGATTGATCTAGTAGTTTAAGATCTCTACTTTATTTCTTTTAATTTTTTAAATTAAAAAATGTAAATAGGCCAGGAGCAGTAGCTCACTCCTGTAATTCCAGCGCTTTGGGAGGCCGAGGCAGGCAGATTATGAGGTCAGGAGATCAAGACCATCCTGGCCAACACAGTGAAAGCCCGTCTCTACTAAAAATACAAAAATGGTGACGGGCGCCTGTAGTCCCAGCTACTCGAGAGGCTGAGGCAGGAGAATGGCATGAACCCAGGAGGCAGAGCTTGCAGTGAGCTGAGATTGCACCACTGCACTCCAGTCTGGGCGACAGAGCTGGACTCTGTCTCAAAAAAAATAAAAATAAATAAATAAACATTTAGAACATGAACATAAAACACTTAAGGAAAACTACATTTTGCATTCATGATTTTAATGAATTGAGTAACTTAAAATCTTCATATGAGGAAATAAACACCTATTGTTTTCTCTGTGCTCCAAAAACCACTTTTCATGGAGAAAATAATTCATTTGGCAACCTTAATATGTTTTCCATAAAATCCTGCTAAAAAGCATTATTAATACTTATTAACTTTGAATATGCTGTATTTGCTATTATGGCTATTAACATTAAATCGACTAAATTAGAAATAATTACATATAGGAGAATAAGTAAGTAAAGTCAATAAGATCCATTACAAAGGAAATATTTAAATATTTTCCTAAGTACAGACTGGATACTGTATGTATTTTATGATTATGAGAGAAAGATATATTCATAAATATAGTTTCAAAAATCAATAAAACATTTAAAACATATACATATCACATAAATAGAAATAGGCACAGTCACACATACATACTGGAATATGTCTTTCCAAATTTTCTGTACTAATATATTTTGCTTACATAGTTTAGTTCAGATTCTATACACAATTAGGCATCAACATTGTATTTATTTAATATTTTATTAAATTTCATATACATTGAATAAAATTTCAAAATTTAAAAATAAAATGAATATATCCTAAATGAAAATAATAAAATTAAACCACTTTTTAAAAATCTTCATTATTATTGAAATAAAACCAGCAAAATGTTATTTGTTTATATATATATATTCTTTTTCTCCCACTTTATACTTTGGATCTGTAATGATTAAAAACTCAATTTTTCTAACCTTACAAGTCTCTGCTTTATTATATCCACAGTTTTGAGTATGATTAATTGACAGTCCCAAAAAGAGTATCTGTTTTAGGAAGGCTTAATTTTCCTTTTGTCTGTGCTTTTATTTTTTATTTATTTATTTATTTATTTATTTATTTTAGAAACTGATGTTTATTTTCTATCAACTATTTTTCCATGTTGCTTAAGAGCCCGTGTAAGAACAGCTTAAGACCATTCAGTGGTTGCTCCTGGCCATTCAGTGGCCTGAGCAGTGGCAGCTGTAGACCAGTCTTCCGTGGCAGGCTGAGCACTCCAGTCTTCAGTAGGGAACTGCTGAATAGGCACAGAGGACACCTGCACACCTTCAGACCAGTCTGCAACCTCAGGCTGAGTAGCAGTGAACTCAGGAGCTGGAGCAGTCCATTCACCCTGAAATTCCTCCTTGGTCACTGCCTTTTCAGCAGTAGCCTGCTCTTCTTTTTCAATCTCTTCAGGATCTCTGTAGAAGTAGAGATCAGGCATGACCTCCCACGGGCGTTCATGGGAAATGGTGCCACGCATGCGCAGAACTTCCCGAGCCAGCATCCACTACATCAAACCCACTGAGTGAGCTACCTTGTTGTTGCATGGGATGGCAATGTGCTTTTAAACAACAAGTTTGAAAGCAAGTATTGTGTTTACACTGAAGGCTGCAACAAAGTGAACCACTTTAGCATTTCTTTTTTTTTTTTTTTTTCCAGCTTGGTCTTCTAATGCTTTAGCCACCCTCGGCATGTGAGATAACCAACTCTTTCTCTATCATTGTACAAGGGGCAACAACTACCGGTTGCAAGCCACCAAAAACATGGTGTGATTAGTGTGCTATCATTAATTTCACGGATTCTCTGACTTGTTCCTCCTTGACATAGGGGCTTTTTATTTCAGGCTGGCTTCTCTTATGGTAGCTTAATGTATGCAGCAATGGCAGTTCTGATTTCTGTTTAACATTCCATCAACAGTAAGAGAAAGAAAGTCCCTGTGAATCCAAATTCCTAGCAAGACTCCTGAAAGTCAGTATCATTGAATCAATCAATATTGGTGCCCCGTAGGATGAAATGATCTGTTTTTTGTTTGTTTGTTTGTTTACAAAATATGCTATGAATTTTACTTTACTTGGATCTCCAAAAGATGTTGGAAACTATTGATTGATGTCCTCTATAGCAATTGATTGGTATCCAATATAGTCATCATTTTTACATGTTACCCGTGAAAACTCCAAAGCTTAGTTACTGCCTCTGTGAGGTTATAAAATGAGTACTGATATTCAAACCAATTAAAGTTAAGATAATTTTAAGAAGCCATTGTTGAAAAAAAAATGTGAACTTGAAGGAAAGTTTTAAAATGCATAAGTTAAATTTCTATTTTAACATTATCAGGAATAGTTTTGCTTTTCTATTAAGCTTTTCCATATTTATCTCATTTTGTCATGCCTATAGTTCAAAAACAATTTCTGTTGACAAGTTTGGGGGAAATTTGGAAGAAAATCTTCTTGTCAGCTAAAACCTAGGACAAGTCTTCTTCCAGATAGAAAGTACTAATAAGTTTTAACCATTTATTTTCCTAAAGCAAGTTACTCAAACCAAATTACTGAACTCTTTCTTTATCTACATACCTACTATAAAGAATAAATAAAGTAAAACCTTGGCTTTAGATCTCTTCAATCATCTCACTCTCCAACTTCTAAAACATATTCAGGGGTTATCAGTAATGTTCTATATCCATTCAAAATGTATGCCTTTGGAAATATCAAAGACATTATCCCCTTCAGTCCTATTTGCTTAAACAGTGCCTCCAGGATGCCTACCAAAGTCTTCCTTTAGACCTGTCAGGCACTTTCTCAAAGTTGATTGCCACCACTTCTACTTCCACATCATAGGATCATGTGGACTGCTCATGTCTCTCACCTTTAAGTAGAGAGCTCAGGTACCGTGGAAAATAATTTGGTTATTGTACCTCAGAGCTGTAATGAAGTGGCTGACTCCACTTTGAGGTGTTTGACTGCTCACAGTTTTCAAGCACATTTCCTCTTCTCCTTGTGCCTAACATCTCGGTAAGTGGATGAGAAAGTCCAGGTTCTCTCTCCTTTTGCACTGGCAAGAAGTTCAAATCATGCAATTTCAGGCCCTTGTAGGAACCCTCATTCCAGCTCTGCCTTTTAAATACATTAAAACTCCAAATCACTTTTTAACTGGATCTCTCAAGTCCTTTTCACACCTCTTTGGGAAGCCAGCTCTGCATCCCATGTAAGTCTCATTATGAGAGCCTTTTATAACCTTTTTGTGCACCTGTAGCATCATCAGTGTCAATATCCAAACAAAATTTTGAAGAAGCAGTCATGTAAAGAGTTGGTGACCAGATGCTATGGCTCATTCCTGCAATCCTAGCTAACTAGGAAAATGAGGTGGGATGATTACTTGAGTTTAGGAGTTAGAAGCTGCAGTAAAATATGATTGCACCACCGCACTCAAGCCTGGGCAACAGAGTGAGATCTTGTCTCAAAAATTGAAAAATAAAAAGCTAGGCTGTGTGAAACTGTTTGACTATCTCTGATTTTTTTTTTTTTTCTTGCAGGGGATAGGGAAGCACACTGAGTTTTGAATACCTTCCAATGGAGCACCATAAAACTCACAATATTTTTGGAGCTCTATAGCATGTTCTCTCTGAACCAAATATTAAATGCTACATTATATTAAAAGAAAAAAACTTTAGACAAATTAAATTTAAAATAATTTAGCAAATGTAAAATTCTCCCCAGGACCTGAAAGCTTACGGAGATGAATAACTCCTCCCTTCTCAGGCCCAGTTCCAAGGAGCAAGGGCACTTGCATCAGCAGCGTGCGTCAGCAAGATAGAAGAAGCAGGAAGAGAGGCAGCCCAAGACACCTACCCTGGCCAGAAGACAGGTACCCCTGAAGATCGAGAAAGAGGCCATCTATGTACAATGTAGCAGTTATGTCAGACCAGGACACTTCCTGTTTACAGGAGACTATAAAACCTTTGCCCGGTCCTCACTTGGGGCCGACTCCATTTTAGGCCTCAGCCTGCCTGCACCCAGGCGCTCATTGAAACAGCATGTTGCTTCACACTACCTTGTGTTGCCTGTTGGCGCATCCTTGGGGTTCAAACTAATACAAGAGCCTTACATCTGGCGCCAAAACCTGGGAGAGACTCAGGTTTGTGTCCCTCATGGACCCACCCCTCCACCCCAGAGAGCAGGCCACAGCAGCTGGATAAAGTAAGCTCCTCAGCCTCCAGTCGCCATTCCGTGCATGCATGTTGGTCACTGACCTTGCCTACTGGTAAGTTTCCCCAGGAGCCTGGTTAACAGGGAAAATTCTGCATGGCCTCTCTTGGTTTCTCCAGTCCGAAAACCTAACGTTGGTCCAAGAAGGCTCCGGCGTGTGCCAGGCACTCGCTGATCCATTTGTTCTTATTCTCTAAGCCATTTGATCCTGTTCCGGGAACAAAAAAGGCAGCGGTGATGATTGCACCTTTTATCATCTCCCTCCGGCCATCCACCAGGGTCTCCTTTTCCCTATTATTCCAAGCCTACCCTTTGTTACGGGAAACTCCTAATCCTTCATTCCAAAAACCAGGCCTCTAGACTGCCTCATAAAAAACCTGCAAACCTTAGGCTTCAGGCAAATTATCCACCCTAAGCTCCTTGTCTTTTTTTTTTTGCAATTCAGTCTGGACACAATACAAATTGGATAATGGGTCCAAATGGCCTGCAAATGGAAGAACATTCGACTTTACAATTTTAACTCATTTAAGATATTATTGCCCAAGACTGGAGAAATGGAGATAAATTCCTTCTGTCCATGCCTTTTCGCACTCAGATCACAACCCGACCTCTGCAGTTCTCACCTGTTCAAATTCTTCTCATCCATTCTCGCTGCCCTGATCGCCTTTCTCCTCCAGACCCTCCCTCCTTTTCCTTGTTAGATCCAGCAGACTGCTGTCCACCCCTCCCAGCACCTACCTCTCCCTCTCAACCATCTTCTTTAACCCCCTAAGCCTCCTCTTTATCTTGTCAGCCACCATCTTCCCAGACGCCATCTTCTCAGCCGCCACCTTCCCAGCCACCAGTTTCCCACCTACCATCTTCTCAGCTGCCATCTTCCCAGTCAGCTGTATACACTTCTTTTCCTACACTTTCCCCTCCTCAGGACAATTCTAGTATTCCCAGTACCTATTCTCCTCCCTCACCACCCTCTCCTGAGGCTTGTAAACCCATCCTGCCACCTTATGCCCCTATCTATCCTCCATTGCCTGTTAACCCCACTTCCCCATTCAAACCCACAGCAGGAACCACTTCCAGGTTTTTCCTTCTCTCCTACCCATACTCACTCAGGAGCCATCTTTGGCCCATGCCCCACCCTTACTTCAGCACCAGTGCTAGAATGCCTCCTTTGGGAAGTGGCAGGAGCTGAAGGTATTGTTAGCGTTCATGTTCCCTTGTCCCTCACTGATCTCCCTCAAATTAGCAAAAGACTCTGTTCATTTCCAGAAGACCCTACCTCTTAAATTAGGGAGTTTCAATACCTTACCAAGCTGTATGAACTACCCTGACATGACTTCTACATAATGCTCTCTTCTACCCTCACCACAGAAGACTGAGACCATATCTGAACCCTAGCTCAGGCACATGCTGATACCATTCATCACCAGGCTCCTGCCCAGCTTACTGGCACAGAGGCAGTCCCCAAATAGGACCCCCATTGGGATTATCAATATGGGGCCTCTGGAGGCCACCATCGAGACCACATGATTGTGTGTCTCCTTGCAGGACTCAAAAAGGGTACCCATAAATTGGTAAACTATGAAAAACTTTCAGAAATCACTCAAGGTCCTGTTGAAAACCCAGCCCTTTTCCTCTCTCATTTAACTGAAGCCATGAGAAAGTATACCAACCTAGACCCAGTCAGCCTAGAAGGAACCACTACCTTAAACCTTTGGTTCATCTCCCAATCCACCCCTGATATTCGGCACAAGTTTCAGAAGCTTGACAATGGTCCTCAAACCCCACAATGAGACCTTCTTAATTTAGCCTTCAAAATCTTTAACAATCTTAATGAGGAAAGTAAAAGGCAAAAAGAGGCAGAGTTTCAAATACTTGCCTCCACCCTCAGGGGCCCTGCAGGCCCACAGGGCCACAGCTCCACATGGAAGCCTCCTAACAATCCATCTCCACCTGGCACCTACTTCAAGTGCGGCAGTGAAGGCCCCTGGTCCAGACAATGCTCAAACCCAAGTAAGCCCACCAGGCTGTGCCCCTTCTGTGGAAGACCCCAGTGGAAGTGGGACTGTGAGCAGCCCCCACAAGGACCGCCCCCATCCCTTCCCAAGTGAGCCAAAACCTGCCACTCAGATCTCATTGGCCTTGCTGCTGAAGGATGGAAGCCCCGGCAACTATCATCACTTCATCCAAGCCAAGGGTAACCCTGATGGTGGGAGATAGGCCAGTATGTTTTTTCATTAATACCAGGCCAACCTACTCTGCTTTACCTAATTTTTCAGGACCCACCCAGCCCTCCCAAGTCTCTGTTGTGGGAATTGATGGACAAGTCTCCAAGCCCCAAGTCCCCCTCTACTTTTCTGCTCCCTTCACACCTTTTCCTTCACTCACTCTTTCTTAATCCTGCCCTCATGTCCAACTCCACTCCTAGGCAGAGACATCCTTCCAAAACTCCATGCTATTCTCCACTTCCACATTCCCCATGGTACCCAACACATCAACCCAGACTCCTCCGGGGCTTCTAACTTTCTTCTACCCCTCCAACTTCCCACCTTAAAACTTGCAACTTTTCCTTATCCCCCATCCGTAGTTATGCCCGCTATTTAGGATACTTCCACACCTTCAGTTGCAGAACACCACACCCCATCCACATTACCCTTAAAGAGCCCATCCAGTTCCTATCACAGAAGCAGTGTCCCATCCCCCAAGCAGCTCTCATAGGCCTAAAGCCTATCATTTCTCGCCTCCTCACCAGTCACCTACTCCGCCCAACAAACTCCCCTTTTTAACACACCAGTTCTACCTGCTAAAAAGCCAGATGGAACTTATCGCTTAGTTCAGGACCTCAGGCACATTAACCAAGCTTCCAGTAAGTCCTAACCCATATACTTTACTTTCCACATTTCCCTCCAATACCACCCATTTTTCTGTTACAAACTTAAAGAATACTTTTTTCACAATTCCTTTACACCCTAATTCCTGAAAACTCTTTGCTTTAAGTAGGAAAACCCCAACACCCACGTCAGCTCACCTCGTACATACTACCTCAAGGTTTCAGAGACAGCACCCACCTTTTTGGACAGGCCCTTGCTCTGTACTTTATCCCTAAAACCGTCCACTCTTTTTCAACGTGTTAATGATTTCCTGTGTAGCCCTTCTCAAAGAGACTGCAACACCCATACTATCTCTCTCTTTTAAACTTCTTGGCAGAATGGGGGTATTGGGTCTCCCCGAAGAAAGCACAAATATGCACCACCTCAGTCACCTATCTAGGTCTAGCCCTTACCCCGTGAATACGAGGGCTCACAGCTGACCGCATATCCCTCCACCAGTCCCTCCTGCCTCCACAGACTAAGCAAGAAATTCTCTCTTTTCTAGGACTAGTGGGATATTTTAGGCTCTGAGTTCCCTCCTTCACTTTACTTGCCAACCTGTTACACAAGCTGCTAAATGCTCTCTCCATGAGCCTTTAAAACCTGCACAGCCTGTTACCCAAACTTTCTGTCCACTCCAAAAGGCTCTCATCTCAGCCCCCATCCTCACTCTCCCAGACTTCACCAAAACGTTCTCCCTCTATACCAACAAACAGCATGGAGTTTCACTAGGTCCTCTAACCCAGTCTGAGGGGCCCACCCTTCAGGTTATCAACTACCTCTCTGAACAACTTTAAACCACAGTTCTCAGATGGCCTGCCTGCCTCCAAATCACTATGCTAACCAGCTCCCATATAAACTCAGCCATGCTCTTACCTGAGGCTACAACCACCCAAGACCCTACATACTTCTGTGTGAACACTGTTCAAATCTTTCTTATACATTTTCCAAACCTAACAGACCAATCCCTTCCAGATGCCTCCTTTACTTCGTTTGTAGATGGCAGCTCCTTCCTACATCAAGGATGCTGGAATGCTGGTTGTGCTATAGTGTCACCCCCACACACACGCTATTGAAACCAATCAGCTCCCCCTAGGCACCACCTTCCAAAAAGCTGAACTCATTGCTCTCACTCGAGCTGCCAGACAACAAATTAACGTATATTCAGATTCTCATTATTCATTCCATATAGTACACTCACATTCGTCTATCTGGAAAAAGCAAAGTTTCCTAACTACAAAAAATAAATAAATAAATAACTTCCTGTCATAAATGGCTACCTCATCAGAAAGCTCCTTCAAGCTGCCAGACTGCTACAGAAAGTTTCCATCATTCATTGCAGGGGCCACCAAACCCCAGACATTCCTGTATCAGCTAGAAATGCACTAGCAGATCAGGTAGCCAAACAAGTAGCCCTACAACCTGTTCAAAGCCAGTTTCTGTCCCTGCAGTTGTTCTCACGTCTTTACTCCTCAGAATAAAAGGAGGACTTCCGAGCCCAAAACCTTCAAAAGCAAGGACAATGGTATGTCAAGAAAGGGTGCTTCATTCTTCCTCACTCTCAAGGCCTTCCACATCTCCAAAGCCTCCACAACTCTTTACATGTTGGTCAAAAACCTCTCTTGCAACTTCTCCGCCCTATTCCACTTGTCCTCACCTTTCCAGCCATGTTTGAGAAATCAGCCAGTCCTGCTCTATCTGCCACTCAGTGTTAAACTCCAGCACTTCCTCCGGCTGCCACCTTTTCCTACCCACCAAGCCCGGGCCCAGGTACCTGGGGAAGATTGGCAAGTAGACTTCACTCACATGCCTCCCGATAAATGGGTCTGCTATCTTCTAGTCTTTGTCTGTGCTTTCTCCGGGTAGGTAGAAGCATTCCCAACAACTTTAGAAGGTGCAAATATCTTCACATAAACTCTCATCATGCATGTAATTCCCCATTTCTGAATCCCAGTGTCCATCCAGTCCCATAATGGACCCGCGTTCATCAGCCAAATTACTCAAGGTGTCTCTACATCCTTAAGAATAAAGTAGGTTCTCCACACACTCTACAGGCCTCAATCTTCAGGCAAACTTGAAAAAAGGAACTCTGTCCTTAAAGCCCAACTTACCAAGCTGGCTCTAGAAACCCGCCAGTTGTGGAGATAAAATCTCCCTTTCACCCTCATGACACTCCATGCAACACCAAAGGCATCATGTTTTTATAGTCCCTTTGAAATCAAGTATGGCCAAACTTTTGTCTTGGGGCCTCCACACTTACCAGACTCTGAGCCACTCAGGAATTACCTCCCCTCCTTAATCCAGACACAATTTTTCATTCATGAAGTAAGAGATGAGGCCATGCCCATCCCTGTTGACACTTCCTTGTCCTCTCAACATAACTGTCTTGTAGGCACAGACGTGTTTATCTGCCCGACCCTCACCCAAAAACTACAACCAAAGAGGACAGGCCCCTACACTGTGATACTCAGCACGCCAACTACAGTGAGAGTCCAACGACCCCCCAACTGGGTCCATCACACCAGGGTCAAGCTCATCCCCAGCTACGCCTTCCTCCAAAACACTAGCAGTGGGCAACACACTTGGAGTCCCTGTGTATAATAACCTAAGCAAAGAAAAATGGTCCTTAAACATAGGAGGAAGCCAAAGATGGCAAGGGGATGAATGGCCTCTGGAAGAGATCATCGAATAGAATGATCCTGCCACTTTGGCTGAGGGTGGTTCATGGAGTTATTGCACTCCTATATATATGCTAAATAGAATAATTAGACTACAGGCTATTCTAGAGATAATCACTAACCAAACCACCTCAGCCCTGGAAATGCTCGCAAAATAACAAAACCAAATGCGTACAGCAATTTATCAAAACAGGCTAGCACTAGACTACTTATTAGCAGAAGAGGGTGGAATCTGTGGTAAGTTTAATATCTCTAATTGCTGTCTTAATGTTAGACAATAATGAAAAAGTGGTTCTGGAAATCACTTCAAACATCAGAAAATAGCCCACTTACCAGTCCAAACCTGGAAGGGATGGGACGCAAGAAACCTTCTAGGAGGGTGGTTCTCCAATTTAGGAGGATTTAAAATGCTTGTAGGGACAGTAATCTTGATCAATGGGCTCCTCCTGTTTCTCCCCTCTGTTATTCCACTGATAATAAAAGCCATTACCACTCTTGTTGAACCTACACTTAATCAGCAGGCAGTCCAGATGATGCTCCTGCTACAACACCACAATGGATACAAACCCGTCTCTCAAGAATACACCAAAAGTTAAGCTTTTCTTTTTCCAAGATGCCCATGCCACCCCAGTGTCACCCATGAAGTAGTTATTGAGAAAGTCGTCCCTTTTCCCTTTTTCTATAACCAAATAGACAGGAATGTAAGATTCTCCCTGGGATCTGGAAGCTTAAGGAGAAGAATAACTCCTCCTTTCTCAGGCCCAGTCCCAAGGTGCAAGGCCACTTGATGCGTCAGCAGCGTGCGTCAGCAGCGTGCGTCAGCAAGATAGAAGAAGCAGGAAGAGAGTCAGTCAGAAGACACCACCCTGGCCGGGGGAAGGGTACCCCTGAAGATCAAGAAGACAGGTACCCCTGAAGGCCATCTCGTTACAATGTAGCAGTTACGTCAGAGTAGGACACTTGTTGTTTGCAGGAAACTGTAAACCCTTTCCCCATCCTCACTTGGAGATGACGCCATTTTAGGCCTCAGCCCGCCTGCACCCAGGCACTCATCAAAACAGCATGTTGCTCCACACCACCTCATGTTGTCTGTTGGCATGTTCTTTGGGTTCTAACCAATGCGAGAATACTACAGCAAAGAACTACTCATGAATCAGACAACCCTCAGAACCAGAAGAGGTTCATAGAGCTCTGTTTTGCAGTGGGCAGGCAACATTTGTGGAGAGAAAATGGAAGTGAGTTACAGAAACAATTTGATTGATTACAGCTTGGGGTTTGCCTTATTTGAACATTGTATGATCAGTTGGCTGCCTATGATTGATTAAAGCTCAACTGGTATTACTGGCTGAGACAGCTATTTGTTACAAAAGTATACTCCTCATTTAGGTTTTTAGTTAGTTTATGTACTGGGTTAGATGCAGTTCATGACATAAGGACTCCGAATCACTATGAACTGGAGCCTCAGGTCAGATTTAATTTAATTTAACAATTTATTATTAAATACTGTTAAATTTGTTACTGTTTTTTATATAGCTTTTCTGTTTTAAATACTCTCTTCTTTAGTTCAAGAACATTATCTTGGCTTTTTTTTTCCCCTACCCTTCCCCCACCATATAGGACTTAGTGCAGTAATAAGCACACATTTATTTATTTTTGTATATTAGGATATTTTCACATCCTTTAAGGCAATATATAAAAGAAGGGTTGATGATGTATTTTATATAAAACAGTCAGATGTAGGCCGGGCGCGGTGGCTCAAGCCTGTAATCCCAGCACTTTGGGAGGCCGAGGCGGGCGGATCACAAGGTCAGGAGATCGAGACCACAGTGAAACCCCGTCTGTACTAAAAATACAAAAAATTAGCCGGGCGCGATGGCGGGCGCCTGTAGTCCCAGCTACTCAGGAGGCTGAGGCAGGAGAATGGCGGGAACCCAGGAGGCGGAGCTTGCAGTGAGCCGAGATCGCCCCACTGCACTCCAGCCTGGGCAACAGCGTGAGACTCCGTCTCAAAAAAAAATAAAAAAAATAAAATAAAATAAAAAATAAAAAATAAAACAGTCAGATGTTTGCTTGAATAAACAATTTAACATCTTATAGTACGGTAGGTTAATATGAGATTGTGTTATACAAAAAACAAGCAGAAATAACTTATAATTACAATGTACCATTATGTGGAGTTGTTGATTCTGCAGCACTAAATACATAAACATTTACTGAACATTTATTATATTCACACCCCTGCATTAGTTTCTTTTGTTTAGTTTTGAACAGCTTTATTAAAATACAACTCATGTATCATACTTTCATCTTCGTAAATTGTGAAATTCTATGTTTCCAATTATATTCACAGGTTTGAGTAAGCATCATCATGATCTCATTTTAAAATATTATCCCCCTAAAAAATTAACCATTAGCTGTTACTCCCTATTCTCTCACATAGGCAATCTCATAACTCCTAATCTAAGCAACCATATTTACTGTATCTCTATAGATTTGCCTATTTTTTTCATTTCATAGAAATGAAAACATAACATATGAAGCACATATGAGTTTGTAATGGGTTTAGCTTAAGATATTGATTAATTGTTTTATATATTTCTGTAGATGATTTCCAATTTCTCCATTCTCTTCAAATACCTAAACCTTTTCACTTTCAGCAGATGTCCTTGATTCCACCTTTAAGAAGGAAATAGAAACATCAGAAGAGGGTTTTCCAACTTCCTTCCACCAAACTTAGCAACCTACAAGCAGTGATACAATTTTTTCTCATTCTTTTTTGTTGTAATGTACATTTTCCTTCTATTGTCCTTAAATGTTGTGGTTCCTGAATGTTAGATTTGTTTTTCTCATTCTGTTCTTTGACTTTATTTCTTTTATAGTACAGTAACTTCAAAATGTATGTATTATATATTAGGTTTTATCTATCGTAGCAACTCCACTTACAACACAGTTAAAACTCAATTCAAAATCTATTCCATGTATACTGTATCTATTTTTCCACAATTATTAAATAATAACTATCCACACAGTGGCACAGAGTCAAAATCTACCTTTTAAAGTAGATTTTAAAGTATATTTTAAAGTCCAGGATATAAAAGCCCAGGAATAATTATAGAGAAACAAAACCTCTGCCTCTAACTAAATTACATTCTGGAACAGATGGTATTTATTAACCAAATATTTATGTGCATAAATATATTTAAAGTTTGTATTAAGCTCTATGTAGGAAAGTACTAGAGTGCCATGAATGCAAATCAAGGGACGTGACCTAGTCAAGGCAATCAGGGAAAGTTTCCCTGAGGGAATGATATTAAGTCAAGGCCTAAAAGGGAAGATGACAAAAAAATAGCAGATGAGTAGGGGCTTTGCATAATATCACGTACCCTTAGGTCAAGGGAATTGAACTCATTGAGCCTTGTGGATTAATAATGGGGATTCATAAATGAAAACTGTGGCAGTTGCCAGAATTATGGAGAACAGACCATGGGCAGCCAACAGTGAATAAATATCAGATTATATTGTCCTATTGCTCCCTGAAAAAAAAAAAAAATGATATTCAACATGGCATAAGAATGTCATGACCAAACTGGCCTTTCCTTTAGTCTCCAGACACTGTATTTTTTCATCTACGTAATATACCCCTACTCGTCTGTTATTTTTTTGTCATCTTCCTTTTAGGTCTTAACCTCATATGACTCCCTCAGGGAAACTTTCCCTGATTGCCTTGGCTAGGTCAAGTTCCTTTATTTGCATTCATGGCACTCTACTCTTTAACTACATAGTGCTTAATACAGTCATGAAATATATTTACACACATAAATATGTGGTTAATAAATACCATCTGCACCAGAATGTAATTTAGTTAGAGGCAGAGATTTTGTCTCTCTATAATTATTCATTTGTCAGACATATTACATGTATAATACGTATTTTTGAAATGGATTCATTAATGAATAGCTACAAAATTATGGTTTGAATCCATTGAATTCCATCTACCAGGCGTGTGTGTGTGTGTGTGTGTGTGTGTTGTATGTTCATGTATGTGTGTGTGTGTATATGTCTGCCAACATTTTCTGTTCAGTATCATTAGTATTTTGAGGCTTAGGGCACAAGAACGCAACAATAATTGATTTGAAAAGCTGCCTAAGTTACACTATATGAATGTTCATTGCTGTTTCATTATTAGAAAAAAATATCCTACTTATTCTTTCCAGTTTCCCTGGGGTAGGAGGAGATCAGGTAAAAAGAAAAAAAAGAACAAATCTATTTTTGCATATTCTAGTTCAATAGACATGCTAAAAACAAAAGTACCTCCTGATCACTTGAAAATGTTGAATATTCATTTTGGAGTTATGTAAAATGAGACTATTAAAAAGCTGATTTTTGTTGTTGTTGTTTTTGGGATGGAATCTTGCTCTGTCGTCAAGGCTAGAGTGCTGTGGTGCGATCTTGGCTTACTGCAACCTCAGCCTCCCGGGTTCAAGCGATTCTCTTGCCTCAGCCTCTGGAGTAGCTGGGACTACAGGCATGCACTACCATGCCCGGCTAATTTTTCTTTTTTCATATTTTAGTTGAGATAGGTTTTCGCCATGCTGTCTAGGCTGGTCTCTATCTCCTGATCTCATGATCCGCCCGTCTCGGCCTCCCAAAGTGCTGGGGTTACAGGCATGAGCCACCACGCCCCGCCTAAAAAGCTGATGTTTATAATAAAAATTATTAGTAAGTCTATGAAGAAAATATAAATCAGACAAGAGTATTAAAATATTATGTTTAGATACCCACTTTTCAGAAAAAGAGTATCCAATCAGTAATTTTAAAATTAGCAATAAGTGACAAGTGATTTCCTTAATTTTAGTTACATATCAAATAGTTTCTATTACTAAAAGAAAACCTATTTTAAAAATATATTTTATTCACTTTTACATTAAAAGAATAGTACCAATTGAAAAGAATCTAAATTTTGCTAAAATTGGAAAACTTTATTTAATATTGGAGGGATATTTTCATATTTTCACAGAGAAATATTTTTTCTGTGAAATATAACCATATATATAACCTAATGTACATAAAATAACCATAAACCATGTATATAACCATATATGTTTAAAATTACCAAAATTATACACACATATATATACATATATATGTAATGTTAGAGACAGGACCTTGCTCTGTCACCCAGTCTGGGGTGCAGTGGTGCAATAATGGTTCACCACAGCCCTCCCACATCAGTTTCCCAAGTAGCTGTGACCACAGGCATGTGCCACCATGATTGGCCATTTTTTTTTTTTCCATAGAGATGAGGTCTTGTTCTCTTGGCCAGGCTGGTCTCAAACTTCACCTGAAGCAATTCTCCCATACTAGAACCCAAAGTGCTGGGATTACAGACATAAGCCACCACCCTCAGGCTGTTATATATTTAAATAGCATTTTAGCACATAAAATAAGATGACTATTGATACAAAATGGCAAAACTCACCGAATAAATGTTGCAGTTGCTGAAAGTTATTGTAAGTCTATGGCTAACATCACTTTTATAGAAAAAGCCGTTATTTAAAAATATGAAAAATCACCATAGCCTATGTAAAAGATTAGGTCCATGCTCTGTCCATATTCGCAATGCAGCCTTAAGGTTCAGGTCCTGAATTCACTGTGTTTATATCTTTTTTTTCCTACTTTATCTGTCTTCTTTCTGCCTGAAAGCTTTCTGTAAGTATTGAGTTAGATTTACTTGAGAATTTGCGGTGGAGATAAACTGCTAAGTTTATTTTGCTGTGTTTAAGATATGGTAATAGAGAATATACATCTAATTTATTTACTAAGAAAAAGAAAGCTTCCAGCTGAAAATGATGCCAGGCTGAGGTTGGAAGAGTTAATTTGACCAATGATGTGTGTTTTAGAAAAATGAGGATAAAAGGGGAAGGGAATTCCAGAAATACAATACGTGTGGTTGTGATATATATTGGAAAAACATAGACATTATAAAATATAAAATGCAAACTATGGTAAAAACCAAAACCTGCAGCATCTTGCATAACTTAGCTCAAAAACAACCAGCATGCTCTAAACAGAGAATTGATTTATGTTTTATAACACTCTATGAACAGTGTAGTCATCAGAAGTCAGGGGACAAGGTGGCAAAAAAAATCCACTTCTGAGGCATTTTTAATGATCCAAGTGTAAGCTTAAAATGAAGCAGTTATTGTGGTGTTGGAGAAAAGTAACAGCTTTTAAGATGAAAAATTGCTATGGGTTTGCATTAATTTTACCCTTGTCAAATTTATTTTCAGAATAGAACAGCAGACAATTTTTAGCTTAGGTAATTAAGTGGATAAGAACATTAAACCTAGGTGAAAGAATAGAACTCCAATTATTTAACTCCAGAGGAAATTGTAATTGTTTACCAAAATTCGGAGTTGCATGCCTTAAATGCCTTAAAGAAGGCATTTCTTTTTGGCTTATGGACTCAGACATACTTTTACAGGCACAATAGGTATTAATATTTTGAGTGACTATATTCTACATTGAATAAAAGCAAACAAAAACATTTCTAGCACTCTTTTAATTGCATTGTGTTTGCGGTTGTAATACTGTACTTTTCTTATTCAATTAGGAATAGTGGAATATATCTATTCATTTTTTGCTCTGTCTTAGATACATTACAATAGTAGACACACTCAGAGTGTGTCTATTAAAGAGTAGCAGGGAATAAATCCACAGAAAAGGAAAAAGTAAATAAACATAACAACATATGCAGAAAATTGGAATTATGTCTCAGTACCTCTAAGGCCACCAATTTTAATTTTTTTCCTGGCCAAAGCAAGAATGTTCTCTTAATTAATGGCTTTGTTATTTTTCCATACTTGGTGTGTTGTTGACGTGAACAATTCAGCACTTGCCTTTGACCCCTAAGATGGCCAGAAGAATAGATTTGAAGCCATTGCTGTGGGTCATCTCACAGAACCTTTACTATGAGTATTTTCATATCAAATGTGTAAGGTGTGCTGAAATAATCTCACCAGGGGATGTAGAGTCTTTGTGTTCTCAAAATATTCAGTTCTGTCTTTCTAAAACGATATTCTCAGAGGAGCCTGATCTCACTGCCATTGTTAGGATATGTGATTGCCTGAATATTTGAAAGTTATTTTCATGAGACACTTTGGTCCCCCATTTCAGTCTCCCAAATAAGGAAATCTTCCCCTTATGCCTCCCAAGTATCAAGGTGACTAAGAAATGATAAAAAGAACTTTGAGGAGATATATAGATGCACCTTTAAAACTTCAGGCTCTAAAGCCTCATTATCTAAAGCATAATATCATAATAACATTAAGCAACTTGTCCAAGGTCATGCATTTGTCATATAAAATAATGAAAATCATATTCAGCCTGCTCTTCCTCCAGAGCCCAAAGTCTTGCCAGTATGCTAGGCTGCCTTAAGTTTATTGCTTGTAACATTATTTTCATGAGTGGCACAAAATTAATGGGGTTAAGAGATCTTATTTGAAAGTACTAACTACCGTATCATCCTCTTGAAGATTAACATTGATGGTTATTACATTAAAATCTATCAGTCCCCTGAAGACAATGCTTATGTAACATTCCCATGTCACAGCTTTGTTTGCCTTTTCTGTATCCTTCATACCACCAGACCTGCATTGGGGTTTAAAATCCTCCTTTCTCCTCAGAGTTGCTTCCAGATCATTCTTCTTCCCTTCTCTATATAAATACAGATTTGATTTCATCATCAGTGTACATAATTCCTCCTATGCCTACATTTTGTAACCATCTTAATATTCCACCTCACACTTTCCATACATGAATTCCTATATTATGTAAGCCACATTGAGATGTATAATACTCTGAACCTACCACATTGTTACTCTCTCCCATCCTTTGTCCTCCCTTCCTTCTTATAAAACTAAGATGCCCTGGTTCATGATAATGAATGAAACACTCTTGTTCTTAACTTGTTCTGTGAATATTACCTGGCAAAACCAGAATCCTATTCATATCTTCTTCTACCTATTTTGTGCCTGAACCCACACAATAGCTGATAGTGGTTGGAGAATAATCCATAATCACATTAATTGGTCTTATTTTAAAATCATAATGATGAACTTTGTATAGGCAAACTATTCTACTTTTTAATTTTCTTCTTGAATTTTTTACTATCTCTTTTATGATTTTGACACTCAACTGGCAACTTTGCTTTCTACTGTAAAAAGTATACATGTAACGAAAATGAAATCTCAAAGAGCAATTCACCTCACCTATTTGCATCCATGTTCACAAATTCTGCCTTCATTCCTGCTACTATGATGAAATATGCCTGGTATTTGTCAACCTGTGTGCTTGGACACTAGACCCCCTTTCCCCATGTTTATTTAGGGTGATAGTTCTTGCAGTTATCCCCTGACTGCCATAATCAAAATTTCAGTATCTACTAAATCATTCCTATCAGCAAAGGTACAGTATTCTCAAAGCTCTTTTCTTTTGTATAACACAAACATCTTTTTTATCCCTTATGGCCTGTTTCTGTTTCCCTGACTAGCAAACATTTTCCAAGGTGATCTATGCTCACACAAGTCAAATCCTCTCTTGCCTACTTTCTGAATCCCATCATTTTGCAAAAGAGCTCTTTATAAGACAAAAATAAAATAAAATAAAATAAAACCTTCCAAATTAACAAATACAATGGTAAATTTAATATACTTATCTAATTTGGTCAATCTGAACAATTTGGTATAGTCAGCCACTTCCTTTTATTTGATGTACATTTATTTTTTATTGACTTCCAAGATACCATACTTTACTGGATTCATTCTGACGTCTCCTTCTCAGTTACAGTGACTGGTCACTGAACTCAAGAAGTTAAAATGTCCAGGGTCTTATTCTTGGGATCTTTCCCCATATTTGTCTATACTTACTCACGCACTTGGTGATATTGTTCAGACAAAAGTCTTTCAAATACTGTCCATATACTGATAACAATCAGGTTTAGATTTCAGGCCTAGACCCATTACCTCTGAGTTCCAAACTCAAATATTTTAACTAGTTATCTACATTAACTTACACATTTAGTATGCATTTTAATCATAAAATGACCAAAACTAAAACCACTGACAGGATTTATTCTCTTGGTTGTTTGTAGCTAACACATAAATTACTTTTTCCATCATTTAATTGCTAATGTTTAATTTCCCATGTTAAATATTTTTCTGTTATCAAATCTGTGTGTGTGTACAGATTTGTGTGCATGTATGTGTATACACACCTATATGTATTTTTATATGTACATGTAATACAAAATCTGTGGTGGAAAGAATAATGTTCACCACCCACAGTGACTTGGCACATATTAATTAAATTTCACGAGATGGGGAGATTATACTAGATTGTCTAGATCACCCAAAGTATTCATAATCGTCATGATAGTAGGCGGGCAGGAGAGTCACAGTCAGGGAAGGATATGAGACTACAAAAAAAAGTCAGAGTAATTCAGCCACAAGCTATGAAATATGAGTAACCTTTAGAGGCTGGAAATGGCAAGGATCAGATTCTTCCCTAGAGCATCCAGAGAGATTTTAGTTTTGCCAACACATTGATTTTCACTCTGTAAGATCCATTTCAGGTTTTGACCTCCAGAACTATGTGACAATAAATTTGTATGATTTTAAGCCACAAAATCATTGGTAATTTGCTGCAACAGCAGTAGAAAATTAATGCCAATTTTTTTAATCTATTTCTATTTTTCTATCATCCCTTTATAACTATTAATCTAGTCAAGATTTTTACCAACAAGCGTTTATTTATATCTTAATATATACCTTGCTCTGCTTTAAATATGTGACAATTGTTAACTTATTTTCATGTTTTGTAAAGTATTCTAACAGTCTTACCAGAGAGGCAACATTATTATGCCCATTATAGAGATGACGAAAGTAAGGCACAAGACATACAGCATCTTATCAGAGTTAAAAAATGGGTAAGTTCTTTGTTTATCTTGAATAGACTATGATTCTTTTATTCAAAGGTGCTTGCACTAGCTCTTCTGGCTGCCTGTTATAATCTTTTCTCAGACCTCTAAATTTCTGACTCCTTATAATTCTCATCTTAGTTTAGAGCTAGCCTCTGCAAAAATAACCTTTCCTGGTGAAAGTCGTTTAGCAGTCATACAGCCACACTCTTCCATTCTGTCCAATCATTGCATTTATTACTACCTGGCCTTAGTGTTACTTGCTTTTTGTTGTTGTTTTAATATTTTGTTTCCCTCCATTAGAAGATAATTGCATGAAAACAGGCTATTTTTGTATGTTATCGTTACTAACTTTGAGACTTTGGCACTCGAAAATAATAGTTTATTATTTTGTGATCATCTGACTCTCAGTTTTTGTTTTTATTTATTTACTGGCAAATGTTTATTTTTTAATATTCCCTTCCTGATTTCTCTGAAGGTAAGCAAATATGAAAAATATTTATTATCAGTTCGTATCAAGATAGATAGAGTGATAGATGTGATAGATAACCGCAAGTAAAATTAAAGGTGTTAGGATTATCTAGGCTTCATTGGGGAATTCTTGTAATTATATCTCGAAGATAAAGTTGAATATCTGGTCCTACACCCTTAATGGTAAGCCACTGCAATTTTGTATGTAGAGCTAATATGACCAGTTTTATGTTTCAAAAAACTAATCTCAGACAGTTTGTAAAATGATGTGGAATAGACAAAAAAAAATAAATTAATGCATGGATGTATCTCTATGAAGACTATGAGGCTAACATGGAACATGGCAAGCACATAGCATTTAGTGCATGAAATTTACTGTATTTCCATTTTCAGGGAATTAAATTCTGAAGATTGCCATGGATACTCATCTACAAAATACAAACTACATCTGTAAAAGATGAAGAGCATCTTCAACTCACAAGCACATGAGGGTGTTAGAAAGTTAGTAGTTGAAGTCATGAGATTTTAGCTGTAAGTAGTGTATTGATGATTTTATGCAAGAAATATTTGAAACTATGATCACATATACACATACATAAGAAATAACAGCATCTATTTATTTATACCATCAGGTAAGCAAATCTACCTTTCAATGAACTTATTGTAAATACTGACTTTCATTAAACAATTGTTAATATGGACAATTGCAACATAGCAAGAAAGTGAGTATTCAGTCACTAATTAAGTATAATGTAGGGCACAAATGTACTCATTTTCTCCCAAAACTCATTTAATAAGAACATACTATGCACTAATCAGGCACTTTACTAGTCAGTGTGGTTCTCACAGTAATATGCCAAATGCCTTCATGAAACCTATGGTTTTGTGACATATTTGGACCAACATAGGAAGCAATTACAGCACAAAATGATTTGTCTCATAAAAATTGATGTTTTAAGAGTATACAGTAGAGGCAAGTGATGTTTTCAGAAGAAAATGGTTTTCAAAGTACAGCCTAGACAAATAATAATTAAGAGTTATTATGCTGAAGATGGGGAAGTTAAAAAGAAGAGTATGTGAGAAGGAAAGTGTCCTGGCAAGAAATTAAATTATGTATTTAAAGATAGTTGGAGCTTGGTAGACAAGAAGGAACTTCCAAGAGATTGATACAGATAGTAAGCAGAAAGACAATAATGAAGGTCCACCCAAGCCATTGAAGAGTTTGTGTTTTGCCTTGGAGCGATGGTGTGCTACTGATATAATGAGAAATCAAATAATGCTATTCAGTGTGTGTTGATAAAATTGTTCTAGCTGCCATGTGCAAATTTATCTTCAACTCATTTTGTTTCCAGAAATGTTGGGTGTGCAAAGTATATAGTAATTATTTTTAAATTAATAAAATAATATATTCATTAAGCATCTCCAGTGTGTTGTGCCTGGCACTAGGAATATGTCAGAGAACAAGGCAGTCATGATCCATGTCCTTCTGAGCTTAGAATATTCTAGAGGCTGTCCAGCCAGCTGTTGACAGTTTTCAGATCTGAACTCCAGAAACAGGACTTGGCTGTTGTTAAAAGTTAGAAGGTCAGTTTTATAAATACCATAATAGAAAGAGTCAACATCGCTATCAATTAAATTATGACCCACAGATTTTACTTTTTAATTAAATTTAAAAGCAAAAAGCAATGCATCTCATGTATATACATTTACATTGACTCAATTTTTGACATATCAAATATAAATATACATCTAATTTTAACACAAACCAAATATTTATACATCTATGTTGGACATTTTCAACAACATCTCTCTAGACACATTCAAAATGACAATGTCAAATAGTTCTTGAATAAAAGTTCATGAGACAGATGGTGTTGTGCCTGGATGTAAACATCAGGAGCTCTAAAATACCATTAAAGCACATAGATGACTTTTAGCAAGCTAATATTTGATATGATTCAGATAAACAATTCAGTCCTTCTATAGCAAATAACTTCCCATATACCATTTATAACAGGAGTCCACCTACATAACAATGAAAAATAAATAACTTCAAGAGTACATAACTTGTGAGCAGGCCAAATTCTAAGTGCTAAAACATTGAGTATTTTGGATATAAATAATACTTTATAATTAGTTGCCTGAAATTTTAAGATGCTATAAAATTATTCAAAATCTAGTAAAGCCCTACAGATATGACAAAAACACAAAGTGATATGGAAAAAATGATTAGCTTTCTTACATTATTTCAGTTGAGTTATAAACCAGTTTTGTGCTTTAAAGAGAAATCCCTTATAAACAGAAAAAATATAACAGACCATATCACCCTATCATTTGCTGGGTGAATATATCAGGACAAGATGCATATCACATAAGCTACTTTGCGTGTGCCCATTTATAAAAGGTGTCTAGGATACTGTCTGATTTGTAAATGAGCATTGGTATATTGGGAAGCATAATAAATCAAATGGACTGGGAACAGAAAAGTAAATATATTAAAATTTATTTTTATTACACATGATGCCTAACAGCTTTAAGAGAATTATTTCTTGCATTGCATTCAACATCACAAGAGAGTTATTCGCATTGTGTGAAAGTGCAGATTTCTACAATGACTTGACTTTAATGTTCAATATCTGGTCCCAGAGGTAGTTATACTTCATTATTACCTGAACTGATTTAACAAGGACGAAATGAAATTTCCTGGGATCTGCTTGTCTTTTGTTTGTTTGAAATTTTCATTTCCTTTTTTGATGTCACCATTACTAGATTTTCAATGCCCTAATTCTTCCCCTGATGTTCAACAAAACTATCACTTCATTGAATTCTGTAACACTATTGAAATGTTAGTATGGTGAGGACAGTAACTGTGTTTTTATTGTTTGTTTCTTATGGTATCATGTAGCACTCAGGTGCATATTTATTACTGTCTTTATCTGTCAGTATAAACTAAGTTATGATAGGAATAAGTGACCACATAAAACTTCCTGGCTTATTATAATAAAGATTCAATTCTCGTTCATGCAACATGTTCCTAAGCAGTTGTTTCCCTAGTCCCTGTCATCATTTCTTTGGGAACTTGGATGAAGAAGAAGCCTCTAAATAAAAAAATTTCCAATCTTGTGACAGAGTTAAAAGTGACATAGCAAACTATAAGTTTACTCTTAAATATTCAACACAGAAGCTTTCACCCACATTTGATTGGTCACAGAAAATTATATGGACATTTCTGAGTTCAACACAATAGAAATATATATTTTCCTCACAAAGAGTGGTCTTATAGGAAGTAAATTATAGTTTTGATAATCAGTAATACAGTCTGCAACAATATTTACTAGAGACCTATTGAAAAATATTCATTTAGGACTATGGCTCATGAATATTATTAATCAAGTTTAAAAGTATGGCTCTGCCAACTGAACAATCAGTTTTAAAACGTAGTAAGCCACAACCTATATGTTACTCATTTGTTTTCTATGTCACTATGTCACAAACTCTCATGACCTCAAGTAGGCTTGTATCTGGACTCAGCATGCCTTGTCTTTGTTTTGATCCTGTCTAACCTGGAATTTGATATCTAACTCTCAGATTTTGAATTCCTTGTGAATGTGAGGTTTATGAAAGTCTTCTTGAGACATGTTCTTATAAACTCTGGCTTCATGACTACTCTTTCTATCAGTAAACTGGAATCCGTAAATTTAAATACAATGTTTGTCACTTTTTAATTGTGTGACCTTGAGCAGGTCACCTAATCAGTCTCTGTCACAGTTTCCTTGTCTGTAAAATGAGGTTAGTAATACTAACTAGTTTATGGTATTATTTTGATAACAAATAAGATTAATATTTGTAATATGGCAAAAAGGCGAGGTATATAATAAGGTTATGCTATTCCTTTTTTTTTTTCTAAGACGAAGTCTTGCTCTATCTCCCAGGCTGGGTGGAGTGCAGTGGTGTGATCTTGGCTTACTGCAAACTTAGCCTCCCAGGTTCAAGCGATTCTTCTGCCTCAGCCTCCTGAGTAGCTGGGACTACAGGCACGCATCACCACACCTGGCTAATTTTTGTATTTTCTGTGGAGAAGGGTTTCACCATGTTGGCCAGGCTGGTCTCGAACACTTGACCTCTTGATCCACTCTCCTCGGCCTCCCAAGTGCTGAGATTACAGGCGTGAGCCACCGTGCCCGGCCAGGTTATGCTATTCTTAATTGCCATACATTTTAAATCTGAAACATAAATTAGGATATATTTCATGTGACTATACCAAACCATATATTAATATGCAATTGGAGCATTAAGTAGATTTTTCTTTTCTATAATGAAGATTACTTAGACAACTCATATAATATATTTTCATAGCATTGTGATCCTCTATGAATGGCCCTCTTCATAGATCCTAATCACAAATATTCGTCACAGTTGTCAGCATTTGACAAGAACTTTGAAAATCAGTTACCCTTACAGATGTTATATCATCAACTGCCTTAAATAATTTCACGTAACTTGATGTCATATTTTTCCTACCTCACCATCTCTCAGTCTTATCCACTTAACAGTTAACACCCTCTCATGCTGCAGGACATGGGAGTATAACCAAAACCTTATCTTTCAGTGTTGTCTTTAATTGCATACTTATAAACTTGAAATCCAACTTTATAAACATGACTTCAACCATCTAAATGTTTAGCATTATAAATTCAACACTTCTTATCAGAGTTCTAATAAAAGTTGTTAACTCATTGATGTCTATATATTACTTCCATATGTTCTATATTGAAGAAAGCCAACCAACTTAGGATTCATCAGTTCCTTAATAAAACTAAAATCATGTCACAAAATACTAAAGAGCCACTTATAAATGTATCTTTCAGCAAATTATTTTTGTCAAAACCTTATTTTATAATATGATTACTTGATAATAGATGTAGTTTTGGTTAATTGTTTGCTACATTTACTTTTCAGTATGATTTTTTAATTTTTTAAAACTTTTTTATTTTTAACTTTATGGATATACAATAGTTGAACATATTTCTAGGATACATGTGAAATTTTAATACAACCAGACAATGTGGAATGATTAAAATAGATTAATTGAGTTATCCATCACCTGAGGTATTTTTCATTTCTTTCTGTTAGGAACATTCCAATTCCACTTTTGTAGTTATTTTCAAGTACACACTAAATTTTAATTATAGCAACCCTATTTTGCTACCAAATACTAGATCTTATTCCTTTTAACCGTATTTTTGTACCCGTTAACCAACCTCTCTTTATTTCGCCCTTCTCTCCACCCTTCCCAGCCTCTGGTAACCACCATTCTACTCTCCATCTCCATGAGATCAACTTTTTAAGCTCCCACATATGAGTGAGAACATTCAATATTTGTCTTTCTGTGCCTGGCTTGTTTTACTTAACATTATATCCTTGAGTTCCATCCCTGTTGTTGCAAATGGCAGTACTTTATTCCTTTTTATGGCTGAATAATATTTCACTGTGTATATGGACCACATTTTCTTTACCCTTTTATCCACTGATGGGCACTTTGGTTGATTCCAAATCTTCACTATTGTGAACAGTGCTGCCATAAACATAGGAGTTCAAACATCTCTTCAATATACTGATTTCTTTTCCTATGGTTAAATGCCCAGTAGTAGGACGGCTGGATCATATGGTAGTTCTATTTTTAGTTTTTTAAGGAATATCCATACTGTTCTCCATACTGGCTGTACCAATTTACATTCCCACCAGTAGTGTAGCAGGGTTCCCTTTCCTCCATATCCTTGCAAGTGTCCATAATTGCCTGACTTTATTATAAAAGCCATCTTTACTGAATGATATGATATTTCATTATGGTTTTGATTTTTTTTCTCTGATGACTGGTGATTTGAATATTTATTAATATGCATGTTGGCCATTTGTATGTCTTCCATTGAGAAATAACATACAAAAATCAAATAAAAATTGAATTAAAGACACTAAATAAGATACGAAATTATAAAACTACTAGAAAAAAGTGTCAGAGACATGCTACAGGACATTAGTCTGGGAGAAGATGTATTGAGTAAGACCTCAGAAGCACAGGCAAACAAAGCAAAAATGGACAAATAAGATCACATCAAGCTAGAAACGTTTCTGTAGAGCAAAGGAAACAATTGACAAAATGAAGGGATGACCCACAGAATAAGAGAAAATATTTGCAAACTACTCATTTGACAAAGGATTAATAACCAGAATATAGAACAAAGAGACCAAGCAAGATAGCAGAATAGAAAGCCCCACCAATCGTCCTAACACAGGAACACTCAATTCAATGACTACCCACACACACACACACACAAAAATACCTTAAGAATCAAAAATCAGGCGAGCACTCACAGTACCTGATTTTAACTGCATATTACTAAAAGAGGCACTGAATAGGGTAGAAAAGGTAGCCTTGACATGCTAATGGCATCACTCCCCAACTTTCCCATAGTAGCTACATGGCACAGAGAAATGTGTGCACTTGGGAGAGGGAGAGCTCAGCAATTGTGAGACTTTGCATGGAACTCAGTGCTGCCCTGTCACAGCAGAAAGCAAAACTGGGCTGAACTCGACGGATTCCCACCCACTGAGGGAGCGTTCAGACCAGCCCTAGCCAGAAGGGAATCATGCATCCCACTGGTCAGAATTTTCTTTCTGGAAAGGCTCACCATCATGGGCTGAAGTGCTCTGCAGCCCCAAATAAACTTGAAAGGCAATGTGGACCACAAGGATTGCAAATTCTAGTGCTGAGCTAGGCTCGGAGCCAGTAGACTTGGGGAGTATGCAATTCACTGAGACATAAGCTGGGACAGCTAAAGGAGTGCTTGCACCAGTCAATCCCAAAGCCCAGGCAACACAGCTCATGGCACCAAAATAGACCTCTTACTTCCACTTGAGGAGAGGATAGGGAAGAGTAAAGAGGACTTTTGTCTTGCGTATTGGATACCACCAGCTCAGCCATGGTAAGATAGTATACCACTGACAGTTGTGAGGCCCCTGTTCTAGGTACTAGCTCCGGAACAACATTTCTAGACATACCCTGGTCCAGAAGGCCAGAAAGTATTGTCTTTAACAGAGGGTGACAGAATCCTGCCAGAATCCATCAGCTGTTTGCTAATGAGCCCTTTGGCCCTGAATAGTCACTGGCAATCCAGGTAGTATGCCATGGGCCTGGGGTGAGACTCTGAGGCATACTAGCTTAGTTAAGACCTAGCATATTCCCAGCTGTTATGACTATAATGAGAGACTCCTTCTGTTTGAGAAAAGCAAAGGGAAAAGTAAAGGGGACTTTGTTTTTCACCCTATGTACCAGATCAGCCACAGTGGGGTAGAACACCAAGCAGAACCCTTGGGTTCACTATTCCAGACTTTGGCCCTTGTAAAGCATTGCCGGACATTCTCCGGCACTGAGGTGAGCCTGCTGTCCTGAAGGATGAGTCCCAGGTCTGGTAGCATTCACTACCAGACTACTGCTGATATTCACTTAATGCTCTAGAGCACACACAGTACCTGGTTTTAACTTCATACTACTAAAAGAGGCACTGAATAGTGTAGGAAAGATAGTCTTGAAGTGCTAATGACACCACTCCCCCACTCTCTCACAGTAGCTACATGGCAGTAGTCTGGTAGTACTCCCTGTGGGCCTATGGTGGTGGTGGCTGCTTGTGGAAAGGGGAAGGAAGAGTGGGAAGACTTTCCAATTGTTTGAGGGCCAACTCATTCACAGTAAAGTAGAACATCAGGTAGAGTTCTAAGTTTTTTCACTTTGGCCCCTAGCTCCTGGACAGCATCTCTGGACCCTCTTGGGTTCTGGAGGAACTTGCCATCCAAAGGAAAGGACACAAGCTTGACTGTCTTCACCACCTGCTGATAGTAGAACCCTAGGTACTGGAGTGAACATAGGTGCTAGCCAGGTAGTGGTTATAATGAGATTTGGGTGAGACTCATTACTGTACTGACTTTTAGGTATGACCCAGCACATTCCCAGTTGTGATGGCCACAGAGTTGCTTATGTCACACCTTCCCCAGCCCCAGGCAGCTCAGCACAGAGAGAGAGAGAGAGAGAGAGAGAGACTCTGTATATCTGGGGAAAATAAGGGAAAAGAACAGAGTCCCTGTTCTATTCAGAGTCCCTGGGAATCCAGAGAATTCGTCTAGCTCTTATACAAGACTACCAAGGCAGTACCTCCACAAGTTTGCAAGAGTCACAGCATTACTGGGCTTGGGGTATCCCCTAATGCCGATAAGGGTTATATTACAATACCCAAGTTTTTCAGAGTATGTGGAAAGCATTGCCAAGAAGGATGAAAACAAACAGGCCCAGATTGTGAAGACTGCAAATAGAAAAACAGTTGAAAAACGGGGGACAAATTTAAAGTGTACATTTTTATTATTTTTCTTTTTGCCTGTTTATTTATACAGAGTGCTAAGTTGCTATTAGCTTAAAATAGTAGATTATGAGAAGTTTGAAAGCCTGAAGGTAACCTCAAATCAAAAACATACAATGGATACACAAAAAAGAAAAAGCAAGGAATTAAATCATACCACCAGAGAAAAGAACCTTCATTAAAATAAAGACAAGAAGGAAAGAAAGAAGGAATACACGACCACAAAAGAAACAGAAAAAAAAAAAATGGCAGGAGTAAGTCCTTACTTATCAATAATAACATTGAATGTGAATGGACTAAAATCTCTAATAAAAAGACAGAGTGGCCAAATTGATAATAAAACAAGACCCAAAGATCTGTTTCCTGAAAGAAACACATTTCACCTATAAAGCTACACATAGACTGAAAAGAAAGGGATGGAAAAAGATATGTCATACCAATGGAAACAAACAAACAAAAAAGCAGGAGTAGCTATACTTATATCAGAAAAAAATAGATTACAAGACCAAAACTCTCATAAGAGACAAAGAAGGTCATCATATAATGATTAAGGGGTGAATACAACAAGAAGATGTAACAATTTAAAAGATATATTCACCTGACACAAAAGCACTAGATATAAAAAGCAAATATTATGAGAGATCAAGAAAGAGGCAGAACCCAATAAAATTATTGCTGTAGAATTCAGTACTCCATCTTCAATTTGGACAAGACTCCCAGACAGAAAATCAACAAAGCAACATTATACGTAAATTTCACTACAGACTAAAAGGACCTAGTATACATTTACAGAACATTTCACACAATGGCTGCACAATATGCTCTTCTCCTCAGCACATGGATCATTATCAAGGAAATAACATGTTAATCAACAAAAGCAATCTTAAAACATTAAAAAACTGAAATAATATCAAGCATCTTCTCTGACCTAAATGTAACAAAACTAGAAAGAATAACAAGAGGAATTTTAGAAACTATGCAAACACATGGAAATGAAGCAATATGCCTCTGAATGACCAGTGGGTCAATAAAGAAAGAGGAAAGGAAATTTAAATTTTTCTTGAAACAAATGATAATGGAAACATGACAGACCAAAAACCTATGGGATACAGAGAAAGCATTACCAAGAGGGAAGTTTATTGCTACAAGCACCTACATTAAAAAAGAAGAAAAACTTCAAATAAACAACCTGATGATGAATCTTAAATAACTAGAAAAGTGAGAGCAAACCAAACCCAAATTTAGTAGAAGAAAATAAATAATAAAGACCAGAGCAAAGATAAATGAAATTGCAACAAAGAAAACAACATAATAGAGCAATGAAACAAAAAGTTAGTTTTTTTCAAAAGATAAGCAAAATGGACAAACCATTAACCAGAATAAGAAAAACAAGAGGTAAGACTCAAATAAATAAAATCAGAAATGAAAAGAAGACATTACAATTGATACTGCAGAAATTAAAAAGATCATTAATGGCTACCATAACCAACAACATGCCAAGAAATAGGAAAATCTAGAAGAAATGGATAAATTTCTAGACACATGAAACCTAGTAAGATTGAACCATAAAGGAATTCAAAACCTGAACAGAGCAATTACAAGTAGCATGAGCAAAGTCATAATATGAAGCCTCCCAAAAAAGCAAAGCTTGAGTCCCAGTGGCTTCACTGCTGAACTCTACCAAACATTTAAGAAAAACTAATACCAGTCATATTCAAGCTACTCCAAAAAATAGAGAATGGAATACTTCCAATCTCATTATATGAGGCCAGTATTACCCTGTTACCAGAACCAGACAAATACACATTAAAAAAAAAAAATCTATGGAATAATATCACTGATTAATACTGATGCAAATATCCTAAAAAGAAAAAAAAAATAGCAAACTGAATTCAACAACGCATTAAAAAGAATATTTGTTTTAACCGAGTAGGATTAATTGCAGGTATAGAAGGATAGCTTAACATACATAAACCAATCAATGTGATTATTATACAAGCAGAATGGAGAACAAAAATCATATGACGACTTCAACTGATGCTGAAAAAGCATTTGGTAAGTTTTAGCATCCTTTTATAATAAAAGCCCTCAAAAAATGGGTGTAGAAGGAACATGCCTCAATACAATAGAAGCCATATATGAAAGACCCACAATTATGGGGAAAAACTGAAAACTTTTTCTCTAAGATTTGGAACAGGACACGTATGCCGACTTTTATGACTTATTCAACATAGTACATGATGTCCTGCCAATGTAATTAGACAAGAGAAGGGAAAAAAGGACATTTGAATTGGGAAGGAAGAAATCAACTTATCCTTGTATGCAGATAATACAATCTTACATTTGAAAAAACCTAAAAACTCTAATACAAAACACTTAGAACTGATAAACAATTGAGTAAAGTTGCAGGATACAAAGTCAACATACAAAAATCGATAGCATTTCCATATGTCAACAGTGAACAATCTGAAAAATAAAGCAAGAAAGTAATTGCATTTACAACAGCTACAAATAAAATTAAATGGCTAGGGATTAATTTAACCAAATAAATGAAATATCTTTACAATGAATACTATAAAACATTGGTGGAAGAAAGAGAAGAGGACGCAAAAAATGAAAAGACATCCCATGTTCACAAATTGGAAAAATTAATATTGTTAAAATGTCCATACTATACAGAGCAATCTACCAGTTCATTTCAATCCCTATCAAAATACCAATGACATTCTTCACAGAAATTAAAAAAAAACTAAAATTTATATTTAAAGATCCATAATAGCCAAAGTTATCTTAAGCAAAAAGAACAAAACTGGAGTAATCACATTACTTGCCTTCAGATTATAATAGAGAACTATAGTATCCCAAATGGCATGGTACTAGCATAAAAATAGACACACAGAACAGTGGAACAGACAAGAGAAAGCAGAAATAAATTCATATATCTACAGTAAACTAATTTTCCACAAAGATGCCAAGAACATACATTGAAAGGACAGTCTCTTCAATAAATTTTCATGGGAAAACTGGGTATTCATATGCAGAGGAATGAAACTAGACCCCTGTCTCTAGCCATATACAAAAACCAAATCAAAACAAAGATTTAAATCTAATATCTCAGACTATGAAAGTACTACAAGAAAACATTTGGGAAACTCTCAAGGACATTGGACTGGGCAAAGATTTGTTGAACAATACCCCACAAGCACAGGTAACCAGAACAAAAATGAATGAATGCAATCTCATCAAGATAAAAGCTCCTACACAGCTAACGAGATAATCAACAAAGTAAAAACACAGCCCACAGAATAACAAGAGATTAACAACCAGAATATATAAGGAATTCAAATAACTTATAGGAAAAAACTAGTAACCTGATTTAAAAACTTGGCAAAATATATGAATAAGTATTTCTCATAAAAAAGATGTACAAATGGCAAACAGGTGTATGAAAAGGTACTCAATATAACTGATCATCAGATAAATCAAATCAGAACTACAATGAGATATTATGTCACCCAAGTTAAAATGGCTTTTATTTAAAAGACTCAATAACAAACGCTGGTGAGGATGTGGAGAAAAGGAAACCCTCCTACACAGTTGATGGGAATGTAAATTAGTACAGCTGCTATGGAGAACAGATTGGAGAGTTCTCAGAAAACTAAAATCAAAACTACCAAATGATCCAGCCATTCCACTTCTAGGTATATACCCCTCCCAAAAGGAAATTATTATATCAAAGAGATATCTCTACTCCCATGTTTATTGGGGCACTGCACTCAATAGCCCAGATTTGGAAGCAATGTAAGCGTCCATCAAAAGATAAATGAATAAAGAAAACGTGGTATGTGTACACAATGGAGTACTATTCAGCCATGAAAAGAAAGAGGTCCTGTCATTTGCAACAACGTGGATGGAACTGAAGGTCATTATAACTGAAATGAGGCAGGTGCAGAAAGGCAAACTACATGTTCTCACATATTTGTGTGAGCTAAAAATTAAAGCAATTGAACTCAGGAGAATAGAATAAAAGGATGGTTACCAGATGCTGCAAGGTGTTGTGGAGGAGTGGTGAGGAAGCATGGATGCTTAGTATGCACCCAAACTAGAAAGAATGAATAAGACCTAGTATTTGCTAGGACAACAGGATAACTTTAGTAAAAAAAATAATAATAATTGTACATTTTAAAATAGCTACAAGAGTATAATTGGATTGCTTGAAACACAAAGGATAACTTCTTGAGGTGAGAGACAACCCATTTACCCTGATGCGATCATTATGCATCACATTCTTGTATCAGAATATCTCATGAAACCCATAAATATGTACACATGCTATGTACCCACACAGGCACCTTGCAAAAGGCATTAGTTCTAATAGTTTATATAGAGATTTTCTATAATATTGCATCACACATAATTATGTCATATGTACCTAGTCACAGTTTTATTGCTTCCTCCAAATTCTTACACCTTTTATTATTTTTTTTTGTTATTGTTTATAAGATTGAACCTTTAGGGTGTCAAACAGAAGTGTTGATAGCATACACTTTTATCTGCTGACGTTCTGAAAGAAATAGCCTTCACCATTATATAATGACATTACTTGTTATTGCTTTAAAATATCCCTTTTTCTATTTTGATGAAGGTTTTATTTATTTTTGAAACATAAGTGGATTTTTCTCCTCCAATGTTCTGATCAGATAAATGGTCTCTTTTATTCTGTTAATCTGAGAAATTAATTTAATGAATTTTCTCATACTTAGACAACATTTTATTCCTGAGTCGTCTTAAACATGCCATACTATCTCCTTAGTATGCTGTTGGATTCCTTTAGTAATAATCAGTAGAGGTGATTCTCAAATATGTTTGTGAGACTGATTTGAAATGTCTTTTGTTTGGTATGTTTTTATATCTGAAATATCATAAAATGAGTTGGAGAGTATTACCCTTTATTCTTTGAAAGAATGTAATCATTGTTTCAAATTTAAATTTTAATCATATTCATCGTAAGTAAATATGTGATGGAATATAACCATGATGCCATGCAGGTTTGGAGTTATTTTTGTGGAAAATATGCTTGCCTTATAAAATGAGTTGAGGGGTATTACCCTTTATTCTTTGAAAGAATGTAATCATTGTTTATAATTTAAATTTTAATTATATTCATCTTAAGTAAACATGTGATGGAATATAGCCATAATGCCAATGGGGTTTGGAGTTATTTTTGTGGAAAAACTTGTAATTATTGCTTAAATTTCTTTAACAGTTTATTAGATTAAATTGTGGTACCTAAAATATATATGTTCATGTCCTAGAACCTGTGAGCATGACCTTATTTAGAAAAATGTTCTTTGAGATTTAATTTAAAGATCTTGAGATGAGACAGATCATCCTGATTTAATTGGTGGGTAGATCACTGGATGTATGCTAAATCCAGTGATGTGCCTTTAAAAGAGACACAGAGATATACACACAGGAAGGAGGAGAAGGCCTCACAAAGGCAGAGACAACGATTGGAGTTAAGCAGCTACAAGCAAAAGACATGGAGTAACTAGAAGCTTGAGGAAGTTAAAAAAAAATTCTACCCTACAGCATTTGAGAGGAGCATAGTCCTGCCAACACTTTAACACTTCTGTAGTATATATACCATAAAATACTACTCAGTAATAAAAAGGAATGAAATCATGACCTTTGCAACGACATGAAGGGAACTGTAGGCTATTATACTAAGTAAAATAACTTATAAACAAAGTCAAAAACCACAAGTTCTCACTTGTAAGTGGGAGCTAAACAATGGGTCCACAAGCACATATAGAGTGGAATAATAGACATTAGAGACAACAAAAGTGAGAGGGCGGGACTGGGGTGAGAGATTAAACACTACCTATTGACTACAATGTACACTATTCAGGTGATGCACTAAAAGCCCAGACTTCCTTACTACACAATATATCCATGTTACACAACTGCACTTGTACCCCTAAATCTGTAAACATTAAAATAAAACATCTGAACTCCAGAACAGTGAAATACTAAATTTCTGGTTTTTGTTTTTGTTTTTGTTTTAAAGCCACCGCACTTGTGGTAATTCATTATAGCAGCTCTAGGAAACTGTACAAATAGATGTAGAAAGGTTCAAAATTTTCCTTTCTTCTTATATCAAATTTAGTGAATTTTATTTTCTATGAATTGGTGTGTTTTATCTCAACTTTCATTTGCATAAAGTCATTTATGACATCTTTGTCTTACTCCTGGTATTTGTAATTTGTGCATTTCCATTTGCTTTACTTCATTAGTCTTCAAATAGCTTTGCCATTTTATTACTTTTTATGAAGATCAATTATCTGTCTGTGATAATCCTCTATGTTCAGTTACTAGTTCTTTAATTTCTGTCTTTATTATTTTATTTTTTTCAATTAGCTGTTTTTAATGTTGTTTTTCTAACTTTCTGATATGAATACTTGGTTTATTTATTTTAAGGCTCTTTTATTTTCTGATGTATCAAGTCTCTAATTTTCCTAAAGTCCTAAGTCACCTATGCCTTTCCATTTTTATTATGTCATATTTTATTGTCACTGAATGAAAATTTAATGAGTTATTTTACAGCTAGATTAGGACACCTGTAAGTCAGGTATTGACTCTTAAACAAGATGTAGTTGAAATAGAAAAGCTAATCATGTATTTGCTTAAAGTTCAAAACTCCCCCAACAATATCCACAACCTGCTAGTTTATGCCGTTTAAAGATGTGTAGATTGATGGTTTACGCCTGGCTTAGCCATGTAAGCTTACTTGGCTTCCTAATCAGCTTAAATGGTTAACCATTTAAGGATAAAAGACCTCACCAGAAATTTTGCCTGAAATCTCATGTAACAAGATTTCTCACACTTATATTGCTGATTAACAACCTGGCAACAACGCACAAAAAGAGCAACTAAGAAGCTAGTGTAGGGAAGCTGTGCTTGGAAGTTCTCAGGCTCGTGATGCCTACTTGTGCTTGCTTTCTCCTTCTGGATTATCTTTTTCTGGTTGATATCCTTACAGGACTATTCTCTGTAGAGCCTTATAAATCTTTTCAGTTACCCAACTGTGCAAGTAACAATGTTATCACCGTGTTGAAATGACCTCTTACTGTATCATACATATGATGTGCAGTTATACCCTGCATTTTCTTAGATAGAGGGACAAACTCCCAACTTACGAATAATGACAGTGGTATGAATCTCATACCCCCAAAGAAGAACACTCACAACTGCACCTGAAATATTAAATGGAATGTTCTTCTGAGGTGCTGAAATGTTGATAACACAAGGACTTTCTTTCTCTAATCTACATCTTTGAATAAGTGATGGTTGATTTTGTGACAATAGAGCCCTCAATTGCTTAGTTGTTTATCCATATTTACTTTCTAATTTTGTCCTATATACTTTACCTTCATTGAAACTTTATATGAGCTTAATCAGTGGAAGCTTGTGAGTTGTTTTAATTAAACAACTTGTGTAATGACTGTACATACGCCCTTGAAAAGAATGGATATTCTTCAGATCATGGGTGTAATCTTATTAGTAGATCACTTAGGTAAATTGCTTCATACACATTAATTAAATTTCTCTATCTTTACTGATATTTTCTGCTGCTTCTCTCAGTTCCAGAGACTTCCATGTTAAAATATCATACTATTTTCAGTCCTGGAAGGTTTTTTTAATGTATTTTGAACTTTATAAGGTTTATGCAACAATAAATTAGGTTATAATATGAGTGAATTGAAATATTTTAAAAAACATTGATTAAAATAAAAAGAAAACAAAAAAATTATGGTTCTATTGCCTCATGTTGTATGTTGAATTTAAGAATTTTGATATCAGTGTCTTCCTTTTGCCCTTGTAAATTGTTTTATATTTTGTTTAGAGGTCCAGATTACTTTTGTTTGTTTTTAAAATCTAATAGATTTACTGTGTTGAATTTCCAGTTAATCTACCTGCATTAATCCTCTCAGGAACACAAGGAGTAGACCTTTTCAATATGTGGTATTTTCTTTTAATTAGGGGACTATTTTAAAAATTGCAGCATAAAAATTACTTTTAGCACATTTTATTTTTCTTGTTCAGGGATTCCAATTACAGTAATATTATAATTGATTTTCCTGTTTTTTATCCATCATTTTTTCTCTGACCTGTTTTATCTAATTGTTGTTTTCTTGGTTGTTTGCCTGCCATTTTAAAATTTGCCTTATTAAAATTTCATTTGTTTATATTCTTCTTGTATATAATCTAAAATTTAATATTCATTTACAGTATGATTTTTTTTTTTTTTTTCTGTTGGTAGAAGAGCTGAGGCAGGACTGGCTTGTCTGTCATACTATAAATCAGTCTTGAAGATGTGCGGGGTCCAGGTATGAAACCCCTCGTGGACTTTGGAACACCAAGCTCTGTGCCAAAGGGTGTAAGGCTGCCCTGCCACACCACAAATCTAAGCCCAGGGCATAAAACCCCTCATGGCTTGGATGGAATCCAGGGCTCAGAGCATAAAACCCCTTGTAGCCTCTGGAATGTGCACAGACTTGTTGGTTGCTCTCCCTGGCTGGTGAACATGATCTCCATTATCTCAAGCAGCAGAGCATATTCTGCATGCATCAAAGAAAATGCTAAACTGTCACAGCTACACTTGATGCACCACTACCTTTCTACCCCCATGTCGTCACATCCTCACCTGTTTACCCCCATGTCCTCACGTCCTCACCACCTGCTTCTTTGTTTGGTCACCAATAACTAGTGTGGGCTCCCAGAGCTTGGGGCCTTCGCAGCCTCCAACCTAGCATAGCCCCCTGGACCCACTTTATGCACTCTTCACTTGTCTTTTCTCATTCCTTTGACCCCGTAGGACTTTGTAGCCCTCATGGCTTGAGATTGGGCCTGATCACCCCAATATGTTCCATGCTCAATTCAATTAACTTTCTTTTCCTTTCAATAACTTTTAAAAATATTCTCACATTTTTATTTCTGTATATTTATTTCAATTTAGTTTGTTGTCTTTTGGTTTTCTTTCTGATTCTTTGTGTGTGCCAGGGAGTTTATTTTCATCAACTGAAGTGTAATAAATATTACCTTCTGAAATTTGTCATAATATTGTATAGATTTATTTCATTTCTGTTGCCTTGATTTTGCTCTGTGGTGACTTATATGTTGCCTTGATTATGGTACTCCATTGGACTGAAATTTATTTAATAACAATTTCCTGACATGGTGGATATGTGTGGGTTGGTGGGGGAGATTTTTTTTGGCCTTTTAGGAGGCTAATTATTATTGTTAAATTATTTTTCCTTTGCTATCCAGTTGTTAAGGGAAACTGCCCCCTTCTTTTCAGCCTTTCCTTAACAGATGCCATACTTTTCAGATTGCCACAATAAACTTTCTGCAAACCTTTTCTATGGTTAGTGCTCTGATATGCCAGGATGTGTTTTTAGTATTTGTAAACTTTTGATTACAAAAAGATCTTTGCGGTGGCTCAAGCCTGTAATCCCAGCACTTTGGGAGGCCGAGACGGGCGGATCACGAGGTCAGGAGTTCGAGACCATCCTGGCTAACACGGTGAAACCCCGTCTCTACTAAAAAATACAAAAAACTAGCCGGGCGAGGTGGCGGGCGCCTGTAGTCCCGGCTACTCGGGAGGCTGAGGCAGGAGAATGGCTTAAAAACCCGGGAGGCAGAGCTTGCAGTGAGCTGAGATCCGGCCACTGCACTCCAGCCTGGGCGACACAGTGAGACTCTGTCTCAAAAAAAAAAAAAAAAAAAAAAAAAAAAGATCTTTTTCTAGCAGTGCTTAAGGTAAAATTTATACCTATGCTGGAGGCAGTGGCTCACGCCTGTAATCCTAGCACTTTGGGAGGCCCTGACAGGTGGATTGTCTGAGCTCAGAAGTTCAAGCTAAGCTTGGGAAAAATGGTGAAACCCCATATCTACCAAAATACAAAAAAATAGCCAGGAGTGGCAGCATGTGTCTGTAATCCCCACTACTTGGGAAGCTGAGGCAGGAGAATCGCTTGAACCTAGGAGGTAGAGGTTGCAGTGAGCTGAAATCACACCATTGCCCTCCAGCCTGGGCAACAGAGCAAGATTCCATCTCAAAAATAAATAAATAAATAAACCTACTAGTAGTTACCTCCTTCCCTCTTCTCTGCAGTTTTCTTGAAATGCCCAAGTCCTCAGTAAAGCATGAGATATTACTCCGGAGTGTTGATGGTTTTCCTTCCTTCCTTCCTTTCACTACATTTTCTTTCACTATATGGTCACCTATCATTTTTGATAATAATTTTAATGAGTATCAACAGTTTTCTAAATTGCAAGTTACTTTCTCTCTACATTTTAAGATATCATCAAATGTGTTTTGGATTTAGTTATTTCCATTGAGACCAGAGTTACCAGTCATACTATTATTATGAAGAAAAGATTTTTTTTTTTTTAACCAGGGTTTAAAATTTATCTCTTTGCCTTTGTTTTCAACAATTTTAGCATGATGTGCATATTTGGTTTAAATATTCTGGCTTGGTATTAATTTTTTTTTTTTTTTTTTTTTTTTAGATGGAGTCTTTGCTCTGTCTCTAGGCTGGGGTGCAGAGGCACAATCTCTGCTCACTGCAATCTCTGCCTCCTGGGTTCAAGTGATCCTCCTGCCTCAGCCTCCAGAGTAACTGGGACTAGTCTCCTGAGTAGCTGGCGCCACCACGCCCAGCTAATTTTTGTATTTCTAGTAGAGACGGCCAGGATACTCTCGATCTCTTGACTTCGTGATCTGCCCACCTTGGCCTCCCAAAGTGCTGGGATTACAGGTGTGAGTCACTGCGCCCGGCCGGTATTACTATTTTTCACGTTTATGACTTTGTTACATTGGGAAATTTCTCAGCCACACATTTTCAAATATTTCCTCTTCCCCCTTCTCTTTCTCCTCTTTTCTGGGCTTCCATTTACATATTTGACACCTTCACACTTACCTTTTGTATATCTTACTCTTCCTTCTATTTTCTCTATGCTTCACCTGGAATTTTTTTTCCAACTCGTAGTTCACAAATTTTGTATTCAACTATGTTTAGTTGTATTAAAAATATCTATTGCATGCTTTTTTACATTATTGTATATAATATGTAGAATTTCATGTGGTTTTTCTTTTAAGTCTGTGACTAAATTTCTCAATCTTAAACGTATGTAAGATAATTATTTTAATCTTTGTTTATGATAAGTTCATGATATGAGCATCTAACAGTTTTTACTTTTTTTCTATTTCTTACTTTATTTTCACTGATAGCACCTTGTCTCATTGTCTTTCTGTATACTTTTTAATTAAATGCTGTGTGTTATATATATGCATATATAAAATATAAAAATGGAGTGAGAAGAAATATGGTATTATCTCTTTCATAGATAATTTGTGTTTGGTTTGTGACATTAAGCTCTGGGCACTCACTCTTCATGCTTCTCCTCCTTCCCTTTGTGTTCATCATTTTGGTGAATGACTAGAAGATGGTGGTTTCAGCCCAAAGAAAGACAAAATTATCTTAATTCTAATTCATGACTTGAAAGTATTCCAAATTGAGATTTAGTCCCTGAAATAGCCATTTTCTTCAGTTCAGTTTTACTCTTTAAGTTTTAGCTCTTTTGTTCCAACATATGGTTTGTATTGCTTTGCTGCCTAACCATAGTCTCCAGCTTTAAATATTAGTCTGCTGGTTTTCTAAGGCAATCAAATTTTGCCTACCAAACATTTCAGATACCATTTTGAGATTACATCTTATTATTTCTTGCTATTTCTCCAACATGTTCAAATAATTTTGTAAACATTGCTTGGTTTTCTTATTTTTTTTTTTTCAGCAGAAACTCTGTTCTGAATTATCTAGACCCCATATGCCTCTTCAAATTGTTCCTCTATAATCACTTTAATAAACTTTAAAAACTGGAATGAAAACCAGACTACCTGCTATTATTTAACCCTTTCTTTAGAATACCGAAGTTGCGTGTGAAAAATGTTAAATGACAGCAGCCCTAGCTGCTGTCATTCTAAAAATATTTGTCATTTGTTCATTATCAAAACATTTATTGTTTGCTGATATGTGCAAGGAAATATGAAGAGGATTGGATGTGCACTTTCAGAATAAACAAACATTATGTTCTGCTACCAAAGGAATTTACATTCTTGTGGGAGATATAAGCAGAACATCTATAATAAAATATAATAAGTACAAAGATAAAAGACTTTGACTTGCATATAAAAAAGGCTGCTAACCAAGACTTAGGGAAATGTGGTAAGAGGAGGAAATTTTCTTTGATAAAACTTTCTTCTCATTTATGTACCCCTAAAACAAATTCCAATACCAAAGTAGTCTATGGCATAGAATCTTCTATTATACAACGGAATTAAATATTATCAATCTACACCTATTTTCTTCCTCCTGCACTATTTTTTTTTTCAGCAGCTGCTGTTTTTACTAATATTCATTCCTTATTGAGTTACAGGAGTCCCTGCCTTTTGCTTTTCATTTGGATATAAATAACCAACACCAATATTCTTTTCCATATTCATTATGAATATGGGTTCATATTTGAATGGATAAAATGTAATATGTTATTTTATTAAACTCTTTTTGAATGGACAAATATCAACTAAGATTTTACTAGATTACTGCCATTGTTTAATTCATAGCTTTGCTTGTTAAATTATCATAAATGGAAATGAATTATATTTTTAGATGAAACTTCTAATTATAACCATCTATATTTCTATCACAGAATCTCTTAGACTAAAACAATAAATCACCATGGCAACTCAACTTTCACAAAGTTTTACTGCAGCCAGAAAAAAAATATTTTTAAGTCAACCCCATTATATAGCATCTAACTAAACAAAAGTCTGCCTTCAAAGTAAAGTACTTTTAATTAGAAGCCATGATTTCTAAAATCATTTCAGTTATAGCAAAATGTTCACATTTCTCTATGCCTTAGAAATGAGGTATTTAAAGTGATATTGGCTTGCTTCTCATTTTTTAGCATATTTTTAATGCTATGAGATTGAGATTGGATCAGTATCTTTATTTTTTTCTAGTTCAGTGTTTTTAGAACATTTTCACATTTCTTTCAGTAAAAATCCGATTTAATTTTTTTCTAAATAATATATTTAAGAATTGAAACAGTTCAGTTTGATTAAAATATGAAAAGTAGGAACTATTTTGTGTGTTTATAAATTTATAACAAGCACTGAAATTTGAAGTGATGTATTATTTAACAAATGGAGTTCACAATGCTGAGGCTGCTTATTTGTATCTTAGTACTCTAAACTACTATTGGGCCAGGTTTTGCAATATAACTGTAAATATTTATTAATAGTAAAACACTTCATTAAACAGCTCCTTTTCTCCTACAGCTGTATCTCGTCAACTAAACTGATGACACAAAATGTGTAATTTAAATTAACTTTTACATTCTTAAACAATGTACATGATTTTATAATTGAAATAATATTAAATCATATAATACAGTCATTCCTTACCACAACTTTTCCTTCCCTCCCTGTCTCTCTCTCAAGAAATAATGTTTTTCTTCGAACTTTTTTTTTTCAACTCTTATTTTAGATGCAGGAGTGACATCTTCAGATCTGTTACATAGTAATATTTCATGATGCTGAGGTTTGGAGCATGGATCCTGTCATCTGAGTAGTGAGCATAGTACCTGATAAGTAGCTTTTTAACCCACTCCTCCCGCTATCTAGTCCACAGTGTCATTGGTTCCCATACTTATGTTCATGTTTGCTTCCCACTTATAAGTGAGAATATGAGGTATTTGGTTTTCTGTTCCTGCATTAATTTTCTTAGGATTATGACCTTCAGCTTCATCCATATATTTTTCTTAAAAAAAGTATATACTGGTATTCTTTGATTAACCCATTTCATACAATATCTACTGACTTCCTATACTAATGAAAAATATTTTAGGTCTCTGATCTTTAGTCCACCCTGCTGCACAATACACACTCTTCTTCCAATAGAGTCATAGTACGTTTTGAGGCTAAATCTGCATTTAGCGATTATACTATTATGTTTATTAAAATACTCACAACTGAACATTGAAGTGTAATATGAGCACATTCCATGTCTTCTTTGTTTTTCTTTGAATTAATGCTTGTCTTTTATCTGCATTATTTATAAGTCCTTTGAAATTTGTGTCAATTTATCACACACTTTCCACAACGGCCATTATATAATGTACTCTTTTTATCACCCTTAGAGATAACAGGAGTTGAGATCTCCATTATTCTATGTAGACTGGTTAGCATCTAGGACATCTTTGTAATCTCATGAATTACATTTGTTTTTCCCTGAGTAGGGCCATGAGAAGCAATTCCTCATCCATTCAAATTGTATCCTGAGATTTCAGCAATTCAGTCACACCTTCAGGCTCCACTTCTAATTCTTCTTATCTTGTTATGTTCACCACATTTGCATTTACTTCCTCCACTAAAATCTCAACCCCTTCAAAGTCATCCATTAGGGTTGGAATCACCTTCCTCCAAACTCCCTTAACATTGATGTTTTGACATCCTTCCGCGAATCACAAATGTTTTTAATGGCATCTTCCAGAAGATTTTCAACATTCCTTGCCTTGGTCCATCACCTGAATAACCGTATATGTGAGCTAGAACCTTAAAACTTTAAACTCAAAATTACTCCTTGATCCATGGGAAGCAGCATGGACACTATATTAGCAGGTTTGAAAACAACATTAATCTCTTTTTACATCTCCAGTATAACTGTTAGGTGAAAAGGTGCAATGTCAATGAGCAGTAATATTTTGAAAGGAGTCTTTTTTTTTTTTTCCCTGAGGAGTAGATTTCAAGAGTGAGCTTAAAATATTCAGTAAACAGTGCTGTAAACTGATGTGCTGTCATCAGGGCATTGTTGTTTCATCTTTAGAACATTGAAAGAGTAGATTTAGCATAATTCTTAAGGATCTTCAGATTTTTAAAATGGTAAATGAGCATTGGCTTCATCTTGAAGTCAACAGCTGCATTAACCCCTAACACACAGTAGAGTCAATCTGTCCTCTAAAGCTGTGAAGTCAAACATATATTTTTCCTTTCTACCTACAAAAGTCCTATACGGCATCTTCTTTCAATGTAAGGTTGTTCTGTCTACACTAAATATGTGTTGTTTAGTGTAGCGACCTTCATCAATGATCTTAGCTAGATCTTCTGGATGATTTGCTGCCGCTTCTGTATCAGCACTTTTGGCTTCACCTTGCACTTTTATGTTAAAGGAGACAGCATATTTTCTTTCTTTTTTTTTTTTTTTTTTTTTTTTTTTGAGATGGAGTCTTGCTCTATCGCCCAGGCTGGTGTGCAGTGGCCGGATCTCAGCTCACTGCAAGCTCCGCCTCCCGAGTTTACGCCATTCTCCTGCCTCAGCCTCCCAAGTAGCTGAGACTACAGGCGTCACCATCTCGCCCGGCTAGTTTTTTTTTTTTTTTTGTATTTTTTTTTAGTAGAGACAGGGTTTCACCGTGTTAGCCAGGATGGTCTGGATCTCCTGACCTCGTGATCCCCCCGTCTTGGCATCCCAAAGTGCTGGGATTACAGGCTTGAGCCCCCGTGCCCAGCCGAGACAGCATATTTTCTTAAACCTCATGAATCAGTCTGTTAGCTTCCAGCTTTTCTTCTGTAGATTGCTCATTTCTCTCAGCCTTTGCAGAATTAAAAAGAGTTAGAGCCATACTCTGAATTATGTTTAACATTCGCATGTGAGAATGTTGTGTCTGACTTGATCTTCTATCCAGACCACTCAAACTTTCACCTTATTAGGAATAAGGCAGTTTTGCTTTCTCATCATTCGTATGTTCACTAAAGTAACACCATCAATTTCCTTCAAGAACGTTTCCTTTGCATTCACAACTTGGCTAATTATTTGACACAAGAGACTTTTGACCTCTCTCAATTTCTAACACTCCTTTCTCACAAAGCTTAATTATTTCTAGCTTTTGATGTAAAGTAAGAAACATCCAACTATGCTATTCTCTTGAATACTTACAGGTGGCTACAGGGTTGTTAATTGGTCTAATTTCAATCTTAGTGTGTCTCAAGGAATAAGGAGACCGGGATAGAGGAAGAAGTCTGGGGAACAGCCAGTTGGTGAAGCAATCAGAACACACACAACATTTATCAGTAACGTTTGCTATCTTACATGAAGTAAGTGGTGCTCTTAAACAATTACAATAGTAAGATTGAAGATGTCTGTCACCATAATAGATATGATAGTAAAAAAAAGTGTGAAATATTGCAAGAATTATCAAACCGTGACTCCGAGACATGAAGTGGGTACATGCTGTTGGAAAAATGGCACCAATTTCTCCAGCAGCTGGATGCAGTGTTGCTACAAACCTTCAATTTGTAAAAGCATCATATCTGTGAAGCACAATAAAGCAAAGCACAGGAAAATGAGGTATGTCTGTACAGTCCTTCATTTTTCTGTAGCACAATTATTAGAAACTTTCTGGGAAAGGATGAAAATAGTTACACTTTTGAGACATTGCAGTTCTGAATGTGTGCCTGCTTTGATCCTTTTGTTTATCCAAGGGATTAAAAGACTGTCAACATTAGCATTGCTGACAGTACTCCAAGGTAGTATACATATTATTTGCCAAAAGCACTTCTGCACTGTTTTTTTTCCCTTTTTCTGGAATATTTTTTTTATCATAGAAAGTCATGCCTTGCTCCATTACCTTCTTAATGTTCTCAATCATAGGTAACCTCAATTAGGTACCACCCACTGGCCACACAATGGAAAATCTTCACCACAACCGCCCAACTCTCTCTATTCTAATTATCTGGTTTTAATTTTCACCTACATATTGAAAGCCATTAAATATACAGTATATTTTATTTATTTATCTTTCTTATCATTTGTTTAACTTTTCTAAATGGTAAGTTCCTGGAAGGCAGAATTTTATTTTATGTTTATTTCCACTGCTACATCTCTACTGTTAGGAAGAGTCCTTAGTAGAGATGAGGTGCCCAATATAATGTACTTATTGAAGGATACACCAAATGAGTGAACAAATAATTCAAGTTTGTTTTCATTGTCTGTGCTGGATATTTGTCGTTGGTATTGTCAAGGTTTCTAGAATGATTCAGTCAATCATTTGCTCCCTTGTATCTCTGTTCTTTATTTGAATCTCCTCTCAGGTTCTTTATTGTTCTTGCTCTTTATCTCCCATAACTTTTTAAGCCTTTTAAACAAATCTCTCTCTAGATTATTTTCTCAACTTGACCTTTCTTTTACTGACTTTTTCCATTTCTGCTTACAAATTTTTGTTTCTCTGAATATCCCTTTAAATTTTTTTTCTTACTTTAAGGGCAAAGTAAATTGTCTTATCTCTATGAGATTAATAATAAATTTGTTGATATTTTATTCTTCTCTATCTTTATTTCATCCAATATGCCCTTATTCATTATATTTATTTTAGTCTTTCGATGTCTGCCAGTGCTTAAGAAAGGGAAATAAGTTGCTAACTGCAATCTTCTGGGTACCTAATTGAGTATGTCAACTTGAAATTTTCCTATAGAGTTTGTTGGGAAACTCTGATGGTGGCATCTTTAGGTCTTTTGAGCCAGTGTGTTTCTTCAGAGGGCACTCTGCCAATCTTCCGCCAGGGAAGTCAGAAATCTGAGAGATAAGTGAGGAAAGATGTCTGAAAGTCTCAGCATTCAATGTATGTAGGCCTAATTATTTTCATACAGGACTCATGCCCTCAACTTTTATTAGTGTCTCCCAGTCCAGAGACTCTCTGTATATATGGCGCCTTACAGAGAATAAACCTCCTCTCTTCCACTGGGGTGCTAGTATATCTAGATATTTAACTACTTCTGAGACATCTTTTAACTTGTTTCCCCTTATTTTAGCATGCCTTCACTGATGGTTTCTGAATCTGTTGAGGCTTCTGAGTTTATAGATCATGTAACTCTTGGCTTTCTTAACTTCCAGCTAAAGATTTGACTTCCAGGGGCTTAGTAAATTAATATTACAAGTCTACCTACTTCCTAGCTTTCAAAATTTGATTGTTATTGTATTCCTGTTCATCATCTTTGTGACTTTTTTATAATCCTTTTTAAGGGTGGGGAGGGAGAAAAATTAGATGTAGGTGTTAAGTGTATCATCTTTATCTAGAAGCTACCTATGTTTGCCTGTGTTTAGATTAAACTACCATAATTGTGTCCTGTTCAGAAAAAATAAATTCTGGATATTGAATAATGAATATTTTAAATGATAACACATGCTGTAATATCAAATAGAGTACTATTTAGCACATAAATATACAATAGCTTGTTGGTTCTTCAATTCAATACTGTTAGATAAAAAAAATAAGTAATACCATCATTCCTGTTTGAAAACATAGGGAACCAAAATCCAATAGCACTAACTAAGAGGGTCGTGCTAATTAGTTAGGCACCAAAGTCTATGATAGTTTTAATCATTTCAAATGTAATACCTTTTTTAAACCATATTGTGTAACTGAAACATTTTATCTTTTCATTTTCAGGAGACCTTTTGGAATGAATATATTTTCATCACATAAAAAAGTTGTCTAGAATAATATTGCTTTGTACACAATATTATTCAGCAATTAAACATACAGATTTTTATCCATTACTGCCTCTGTAGAGAAAGTCCCTACTGCAGAACATTAAGAACTCTCATGCACAATATTTATTTTTCTTAACAAAAAGTGCGTGGCCGCATAAAATTTTAATCTTTAGAGATTTTTGAATTAATGGCATGTAGTGATAGATATTAAAAATTATGGTCATGAACTCTGGAGATTCTTGTAGAGATATGTGTTCAGAGTTCAATATCATTTCGTCAAAGAAACTAATTCAGTGGAGTACAGAAAAATATCAGTATGTTAGGTTGTATTTTATTTTGTCTTTACAAACCCTTCTATTATAATCATCCTATTCTGTCGCCAGATCTATGTGTTTATGTGTGCATGTGTTGAAGTTTAACCTTAGTAATCTCTCATATTCTCATAAGGATATAATTCAGAAGAATATTTTAATCAAGATCTTGCTGTGCCATCTGTCTGTGTCTTATTAGTTTATTCAGTTTTTAGTCCTTTATATAAGATTAGATTTCTGATGAAGGATATTACATGAATGAATCATGAAACAATAATCAGAGAGTATAGATTTTGAATTCCTGCATGAACAAGGGTGGGAGGAGTTGGTGGTGATGATCATAAAGATTGTGGCATATTTTTTCAATAAACTATAATGCGCCATAAAGAGGATAATAAAATTTTTAAAACTTTGATATAAGGCAAGGCACAGTGGCTCTCACCTGTAATTTCAGCACTTAGGGCAGCAGAGGCAGGAGGGTAACTTGAGCCTAGGAGTTCAAGACCTGCCTTGGCAATATAGTGAGACACTATTTTTCACAAAATGAAAAAATAAAAGAAAAAAAAAAAAACCCTTGATATTTTTATTTAGTATAAAGTTAATTCCGATGTTTAGACAAAATTAAGTGATAGTTTAATTTTGGTATATCAAAAAATACAATCAATAATATGCCCAAGCATTAGCAATAACTAATAGCACAAGAGAAAACAAAGAATATTTATAAAAGCTTTAAAATCAGTGATCAGTATAGGAATAACCCAATATATGTGCTGGATCATTGTAGAGAGCACTGTTAAATAACACTATTTAGTTAAAAGAGTAAGGCCTAGAAATGAAACTATATCCAATATTCACTAATTACTATACAAACTATCAAAACAGAAATTTTTGATAATTTTAAAGAAAATTTATTAATTAACAAAGTTGATAAATTGACCAGAATAGAAGACATAGAGCCAAATATTGTTTGTTGGAAGTTTTTTAGAGGATAAAAATATTTTAAGTACTCACAGGAAACACGATGTATTACTTAATGCATTCTTCTTCAAAAATAGGCTTTCCATATAGAGAACAAGTAAAAATAGATTCTTACTCATTCTCTTTACAACAACTAATTCTTTGTGATTTGAATCAAAATATATTGAAAATTTTAAAACAATTAAGAATAGTAAAACAGTACTTATGTACTTGTTTTATGTGACTTGCTATTTATTGAAAAAAGCACTGACAACAAAGGAAAAAGCATAAATTTGCATATAAATCTATGTATAATTTCTTAAAAACAAAATATTCTCTACAGAAAACAAAAAAAGCCTCCCTAAAATCAAAGTTAAAAATAATAATAGCAGAAAAGGAGAAATTATGATGCACAAAACTGAAAAAGGATTAGTTTCGAGATTATATTCAGGTATTTAAAACCTAAAATGAATTTTAAAAATCCAGATAAGCCAGTAAAAATAGTGGAATAGTTATCTGAGAAAGATTTACAGACTTTAATTCTGAATCATCACTGTATATATTGAAAGGTGAAAAATATGTAATCCTGTTCATAATCAAAAAATTAAAACATGTACAGTAGGCTGCCACACCCACTGGAGTGTCCAAAAATAATGAAGTCTGATAACATGAATTATGAGTAGGAATGTAGATTGGCTCTGCCACACTGCAGTGCAACTTAATATTGTCTAGCAAAGTGAAAAATATCAGTAAACAACAGTTTAAAATTGTCATTTGGCTATTTATCTATAAAATAATATTTCAAATGTTTTGTAAAAAATAAGATCTTGAAGAACATTAGAGGTAGCATTTTCTGCAACAGTCAAACAGAAAATTAAATGTTCTCAAATACAATGTAGGGAATAAGTAAATTATGCATTATTCACATCACAGCATATTGAATAGAAGTTTAAATGAATAAATCATCACATCTATATCGGCACTCACTGCTTTCAAAATCATATCTCTGAATTTCACAATAATGAGATAATAAATTGATGTAAAGTTTAATACATAAGTGCAACTATGTTTGATATTAATTATCATTACTCAATTATGACCTAAAATTGCAACAATATGCATGAGAATTTAGAAAACAAATTAATCATAGTGGCTATCACTGTGAGAAAGAAAGGTAAATGAAAATAAGCAGGCATAAAAAAGTGAACATTTCATATATTTTTAAAGGAACTACTTTAATATATAATTCATTATAAAAAATAATACTGGCATTATTTTATAATGTTGGACATGTGCATACCCCATGATACAGTATTCCATCACTTAATTATGCACTGCAGATAGATGTATACACATATACCTTAGGAGATATGTACACAATGTTTACATCATCTCTGTTCAAAATATCAAAAAGTCAGGAATCATCCAAATGCCAACTTGAAAGAGTATAAATATATATATATAGGTGTGTGCTATAGACTGAATGTTTGTTTTCTTTAAAACTCATATTTTGAAGTCCTAACCCCAATGTGATGGTATTAGGTGGCAGAACTTTTGGAGGTGATTAATTTAGGATGGTGGAACCCACATGAATGGAATTAATGGTCTTAGAACTGAGGGTCAGTGCTTCCTCACCCCTTACATCATGGGAGTGTACAATGAAAAGTTGGCAGTTTGTAAACTCAAAGGAATCCGTCAGCAGAACCCAATTATGCTGCCACTCTGATCTTGAACTTCCGGCCTCCAGAACTGTGAGAAATAAATTTCCGTTGTTTATAACCACCAGTTTATGGTATTTTGTTATGGTATCCCAAGTAGAATAAGTATATTATCTCAATGGATTTTATACAGCAGCAAAATGAATAAACTACAACCACACAAAGCAACATAGATAATTTTCAAAACAATAATGATAACAGATAAAGATAGGCCCATAAGACTCTATTAGTGTGATGTCATTTCTATAAATCTTGAATATAAACATATATCAACAGCACTTTGTTTAGGAATATATGTATACAAAAATATTTCATAACACTCAAGGCAATGATGAAGACATAATTTAGGCTGGCATGATCTCTGTTGAGGGAAAGGCAAGAGGTAGGTGGTAAAGACACATACCTAAGTGGACACGAGTTGATGGCAGCATTCCAGTCCTTGTATGTGATGATGATGTCACATGTTTATTATAGTATTGAGCCTTAGACTTGCATAAATATTATGTTTTTATTTATCAATTATAATAAGAGGATACATATATATATAAATATATGAAGAAATAAGTATGAAAAAGTGTTAACATTAAAAATTTGTTTAGCAAGAATGTGGATATTTCTTGAATTTATCTTTTATTCCAAGTCATTCCCATTTTCTTTCTATAACAGGTTCTTCAAAAATCCCCCTGGCATACACCCACTGCCCAGTTCCAAAGCCAACCTTATATTTTTATGTGTTTGTTAAGAAAGTACCCTGCTTCTGGTACCAAAATCTACATCATTATCTATAGTGTGTGACAAAATTCCCCAAAACTTAGCAGCTTATACCACTAACATTTATTTTCCCAGTTTCTGTGGGTCAGAATCTTTTTTTTTTTTTTTTTTTTTTTTTTTTTTTTTTTTTTTTTTTTGTGGATAGAATGAAAAAATTGCCTTAAATAGATCATTAGTAGAAATCTGGAATTTGAGGATGCTGCTGGTGAATGCTCAAAAGGAAATAAGGAAATTATTATTGGAACTTGGAGGAAGGGTGACCCTTTATCTATAGAAAACATAAATCGTATCAACAATATCACCTGCAGACATGTGGAAAGTAGAAAATGTGCATCGAAAACTGATTAAGTTAGCTAAGTAAATTTTCAAAGTGTTAAATGTCCCATCTGGTTAAATCTTGCTGCTTATAGTAAAATGTGAAAGAATTGAGATAAATTGCAGAAAGGATTGCTAAACAAAAGGAGACAGTACTCGATGGTTTTAAAAATTTTAAGTCTTTCCAGATTGTAAACCACGCTAAAATTAAGAAGTAACATGCAAGAAAATATCTATTTTAGGAAACTGCAAGTAAAATGTGGTCGGAGAAGAAGCTGAAGGTGTGGCTGTGAAGATTTTTGTCAAGAATTCAGAGATCAAAGAGGTTCCTCAGGGTACTATTCAGTCAAACTAAAAGAACTTTAATGAGATTAAAGGATTGGCTCAGAGATCCTTTCAATCAAACAGTAAGACCTGCAAAAAGTTTAAGAGCTTATTTCAAAGAAATTAGTGGGTATGTCTTTTGTTTAAAAAGTAAAACCAAATGAGATTCACAGAAAGTCTACAGAGATTTTGAGAGAATTGTATTTGCAGACAACCTGTCTTTGTGGACTCAAAGACTTGGAGACAGAGCAAACATTTTTAAAAAGACATTCAATCTTCAAAATTCTTCTGGCAGGAAGCAGGTGGAATCCACTCATCTGTACTACCTTTCCAAAAAAAAAAAAAAAAGGGAAAAAATGAGTCAGAGGGTGGAATCAAGGACCTCAACATAACTTAGTATAGACTCAAGAAATGTGGAGGATTGTTCATAAGAAAATGAAGAATATGTCATTCTTTTTTTAGCTGGATACCAGAATTACTCTGGACTCCTTTGTGTCTCTCATTTTGCCCATTTTTTTTTTTTAAATAGGAGCATCTCTTGCATTATCTATGTTTGTCCCATCATTGTATGCTAGATGTGTGAGAACAATATCTGTCTCTTTAATTCTACAGCTCAAGAGAAACTATACCCAGGAGTTCTATTTAAGGAACTACACTTGACGAGCTACATCCACACTAGACCTGATTTAGGAAATGAGATTCTTGACTTTTAGTGAATGCTTAAATGGGATGAGCCTTTTGGGGACCTTAAGAATGAGTGAGAATACTATACATATGGTAAGGGTGATGGGGACCAGAAGAAACACTGTAATAGTCTCTAAAATGACTCCCAGTCACCATCCCCTGCTATTTATGACTTTGTATAAGAATTGGATTTCTCATTTCCCTCCTGGCAAATGGGAGTTGGACCTGAGGACTCATTTCTAAATAGTAGAGTATAGCAAAATTTTAGATGTCTCTTTTGGAGACACCAAGCTAAATTAAACCCAGATTGCTGAACCAGAGAAGCTGTGAGATAATAAATGTTTGCTGTTTTAAAGTACGTGTTGGCATAATTTGTTACATACGAGAGAAAATTCATACAGATACAAAAGATAAAATGCTTATGTCAAGTCCTTATGTAGAAACAGAGAAAATTAGAGAAATAAAATAAATTGGCTTTGGAGGAAGAGACATGAATCTTCAGATTGACAAGACCCACGAATTGTCAAGAAAAAAGGGTAAAGACCACACTTAGTCAGATGCTGAAAACTTTTGATAACCAATGTAAGGTTTTTTTTAAATTTCTACTAAGTTATAAGAACTTTTTTTAAAAAATGCAAATTTCTAGGGCTTGGAAGTTATACTTACCATATTCTTCCAAGAAAATAGTGGGTTAAAACAATGTACAAACCCAGGGGTAAGTGAACTGCATTCCAACATGATAGCGGAAGAGCAAGCCCATAAGGTAGTTAGTATAACTGAGAACAGAGAGAGTAAGATATCCTCAGGAAGATAAAGACAGGATATTAAATACACAGTGTGAATATATGAAAGAGCTTAAAAATAAATGTAAAGAAATATTTCTTCAACTGGAATAAGGAAAGGGAAATAGATGCTCTGAGACAATTAAAAAATGTTATGCAAGAAAATAATGTTTTCAGTGTTAATCTGAAATGTGGCATGATTTAAAATTGATCAAGTGTAAAAAAAATGGTGGTTTCTAAAACAGGGAAGCCAGATCTTCATTGATTTAATAATTTAGCAAAGATTATATACTTTCAGTAATAATTTCTTTATGTATAATGCTTCAAAGTTTATAACACTAACTTGTTATAGTAATTTTACTATGATCTGGATTTGTTTTCCTGTGATTTCTACAAGATACTAAGTTTATGAGTCAATTTTTTCCTAATAATGTCTCTTAGAACATCATGATAAAACTCAACTAAGGTTTTATAATATAAAGTTAGGAAACAAAATCGGAGACTCTACATTATTGTTTCATTTTAGGCTATAGTGTCCATTTTGCTTTGCATTTCTTTTCTCTGTGAGTATTTAAACCACATTTTTTTTTCTTTTTTGATACTTTATGTGGATTACATGGTTATGACATGGGCAGTTAAATAATACATTAAAAATTTTTTAATAATATTAAATATACTGTGCACAGGTATATATTCTAAACCCAAGGCTGCATAATGTCTAGATAGAGCCCTGAGAACCAAATACTTAGTTCAAGCCATATTGGCAGTTACCAATGTGGCTTATTTTTATGAACGCACTAATTAAATTTCTTTATGTAGCAAATTTTTCTTAAACTTCTATAGAAATAGGTTAAAAATAAACACAGATAATGATATTAATTTCTAAATACATAATATAAACTTCCAAGGCATTTTAAAAAAGCACTTTCTCTTTATGAAGTAATTATATTTTTTCCTAAAGCCTGAATTTTTTTCTAGTTTTAATTCAGTCCTTTCCATGTAAAATTAAATTAAAATTAAATTGTGCTATTTTGTGTTAATAATAACAATTTCTGGGTAAGTCTCAGGTACTTTTGTTTTAAATCAAAAACTTTTTCCAGCCGGGCCAACATAGTGAAACCTGGTCTCTACTAAAAATACAAAAATTAACCGGGCATGGTGGCTTGTGCCTGTAATCCCAGCTACTTGGGAGTCTGAGGCAAGAGAATTGCCTGAACCCGGGAGGTAAAGGTTGCTGTGAGCTGAGTTCACGCCACTGCACTCCAGCCTGGGTGACAGAGCAAGACTCTGTCTCATAAACAACAATAACAACAAAAAAACAAAACAAAACAAAAACAAATGTGTTCATTTGCTTTATATGTTCACAATCATTATTTTGGCCATGCATTTGTACTGCTTGTAAAATTAGAAAAGTGAGCAACATTTTTAATCAAAACTTTAATTATATGAGTACTTTAACCAAATAAGTATTTGTTCTCAGGGCTTCATCTCTTATATTATATATCCTTGGGTTTAGGTTATTAATATGACTAAGAATTAGGTTTTAACCCATATATATTTATTTCACTCATTTGAATCTGTACACAAAATATTTAGTATTATTAAAACTTTAAAAATTACTATTTAACTGTCCATGTCATAGCCAAGGAATCTATGTAAAATAAAATTAAAAAAATGTAGTTTAAAGATTCCACAGGGAAAAGAAATACAAAGCAAAATGGTGACTGTGGATTAAAATGAAACAAAAATAATATAATTAAACGGGCTTCTGAATATATTCTATTTTAATTATTAGCATACTATTTTATTCATTATGCTCACATTTGTCTCATATTCATTTACCAAGACTTCATCAATCTTATGCATCCTCTTATCTATTTCTGCCCTTGTGAGTATACTTTATCACCCTAAAATACGCAAATATTTATATAAGACAGTAATTAACAGGTGGCTCAGCATTATTTAAAATCTCATCATCCTGCAGGTTGACAATGGTTTTTTTCTTGACCCATTCAGTTATGTCCTTTAGGAAAGTCTACTTGCTTCTGTGCTTGTTGTGCATGGTCCCTCCAAAATGCCCTTGATTATTATATAATCAGAAAAGGATTACTTGTGTTCGTTACAATGAGATCATTCTTTCATCCTGTGCATATCACTACCATGAATTCCTCTTTAAAAGCAGAAATCTAAGTACACTCAGTTTTATTAACCTGTCCAATTAATGTCACTTTCTGCCTACAACTTCATTTCAGAAACATCTACATACAACTGTCTATAATGCACGTTCCCATCCATCTATCTATTGAACCAGCTGATTTTTAAATGCCAAACATGTCAACCTCCTTCAAATTTTCTACTGTTTTCTACCATCTTTGAAATTATCCAGTATGTCAAAATACTATAATTTATTCTCTTTAATTCTTTTTCCTTTTTTAAAAAAAGGTTTATATTTTAAATACTTGACTTGAGCTGTGTGTGTACATGTGCATGTGTGTGTATATAGAGAGAGATATATGCCTGTAATTAATATTGAGGTTCCTGTGATAAATATTAATGTTTTAAAGACTTTATGACATCTAGATATTGCACAAGCTTGCAGTTATGTAGGTTTGGGTTAATAGCATAGGCTTTTAGGAAAGTGGTATTAGAAAAGTTAATTAACCTCACTGCTTGTCTCAGATATTTTTCAGAAAAAAAATGTTTTAAGAAATACAAACCTTTAATTTATATTATTATTCTAATAACATTAGCATTTGATGTTTTTTAAAACTTTATATGTATCAAAATTATTATTTTTTTACTATATGGGACATATAAAAAACGTAGATTTACAACATGAACATTTTTATTTCATTGGATTATATGCCTGTAACTATACCCAAGATTTGTTTTAATACTGAATATGAATTAACACCCTCTAATTTTAAAATTATTCTTATAAATCACAATGCATAGCTCACAATAGGTACTGTAAAAATTACAGCTATTGCTATTACAAGTGATATAAATGTGAAGCTAATGAGAGGAAGCTTAGTAGATGGGATATAAGCATAAACAGAAAGAAAGAGTACGAAACCAAAATTCTGTTTAACAGTCCTTCAGCATTAATTCTATTGGGAAGTAAGAATGGAAAATAAATTGTCATTTAAAATGTTATCTATTTAATATAGTTTTATTCAGATACTGCTTTTTTAAAATTCCTTTGTTTTTCCTGCAATTAAAATTAATCAGACCTCTGAACTTTCTTTGAATTAAGTAAAAATAAATAGCATGTTCAAGGTAATACATATGGCTAGAGGATTGTTTAGATATTGGCATATGACCAAACATTCCAGAACTCAGTTTGGCCCTGGTCCCAGGAATCCTGCTGCTTTCAATAGAAGAGGCGGCCAGATACTATAGAATAATACTCATCGCCTAGCAACTAATTAAAGCAACAGTGTGCTAGGAACCAAGCTGTCTAACCAAGATTAGAGACAAAGAGAGAAAGAGCTTTAAGTGTTATTCTTCTTTTAGTGCTGTCAAAAATACGGTCTCTTACCAAGATATAGAGTGATCTCTATCTATAGACAATAAGCAACCTGGGTGAAAAATTCAGAGAAATTAATCAGGATAATTACATTTATATTCCTAATTCCATTCAGAAAGAAACCTCTATTGTGTAGATTTTCAAAACTTACATTTATTCAGTTGTTTGTTTATCTAGTAGCCTATTTACTTGTGCATATATTTAAATAACTTCAAATTTGAATGCAAGCTTTATAAAAACTATGCAAGACATATATAGCAAAGTAAGTTTCTGTATCTGACACTTTTTGTGTTCTACCGCTTCTTTGCTTGGCATCAGCCACTTATTTGAAAAGCAGCTGACAGCTCTGTGCAGGATTCAACATAGCTTATGTTACAAGTGTCTAGCCTTAAGCTAACAGTAGGTCTCTTTCACCGTAGATATGCCAGCTTGAACCTCAATAGCCCAGGATGCCTGGTAATAATGCCCCAATTGCCAATGCTCAACTAATGTGGGATGAAGGCAGGAGCTAAAGAAAAAATGCCCTCCTCAGTCAATCCATTGTCGAGCAATTCTGAGAGTCATTCTCTAGGCTCCCTTACAGGTCTAGCGAGGAACCCAGTGCCAGGTGCCTGCAGTTATGGCCTCGATATTGTACCCTTGTAGCAGTTTTCCCTCCTTCAGTTGCCTTTGCAAAGTCAGGGGGTAGGTAGTGCCAAGAACTCAAGTTAAGACTCTTGGCACTGGTACTAGTCCTGGAAACAGATCCTCAGGGTGGGCCTCTGGAAATAAAACAAATACTGATCAGACAAAAACAAGGACCTGACCCCATTTCTGGTGGTAAATGAAGTGGTGATAACACCTGGCATATGGCAGTGTCACAATTACTAAATCTCATGCAGTTGAGAACATGGAAGATAGTGAAAGATAGAGCTGATAAAGTTTTGGGCTATGAGATAACTAAGGTAGTGGTACGTTATTTAAACGTGGGAAATTAGCTGATTTTTGTTAACTACTTTCGAAGTCTTGGAAAAATGAAATGGCAGGCTCGAGTCCGTTAACTATGAATTCAAAGTATTCAGAGGTCTTCTAGGATAACTTTCAAACTACCCTAATCTCTTGCAGTCATAGTGCAATTTGGGCTACAAATCAGTCCCAGAATTTAAATATACATGTGGCAGAGTGGCAAAAAAGATTTATTGTTCAGCATCAATAGATCCCCTATGCAAAACTCCAAGTCCTAATGAGAATGGAGTGGAAACGTGTGTTGTGGAATGAGGAAAGCGGTCTAGATGATCTTAAAAATCTTGAAACCACAGTTTCCTTTGAGCACTATTGACACAGAGAAGACCTCTTACACTTGTCAGATGACTACAACCTCGCTCATGCGGAGACCTGGCAAAAATGACACTTGAGGCAGATGCTTTCCAACATGCTGCTGTTCTCCTCTGAATCATCTGCTTCATCTACTCATTGTTTTTATACCATTAACAAGAGAGAGATAATTCCACCTGTGTTTCAGAGGAAAATGGTAATTACTCCAAACTCATTGCAAGACTTCATCATTATTATACATGATAACATAATTATAAATTTCATAAATTATACTTTATACATAAAGTCAAAGATTAAAGGAAGACATATGGGTTGAATCATGAGGTTTATGAACCAAGGTAGGGGTTTAGAATATAAAACTGGATAGAGAAGAATTTATTAATATGGAGCAATTTCTCATGTTTCAGGGATTAACTTCTGGCAAGCATAACTGGAACTTCTGATACACCACTGGAATGGATTATTAATACTAGGGTGCAAAATTGCCTAGAGCTAATGAGGTGGGAATGATATAACTGTCTTGGAGGAGTACTGTGGAAGGATTTATTAGTTCACTATTGGTAGTAGACGCCTTTCCACCTGAATAGGAACCCTGGCAGATCCCCCAAGGAGATCACAAAGGCAATGGGGGAAGTACTCATTCCACTGTCGTTTTCAGTAACTTTTTTGGGGTTGTCCACTGTTATGTAGATGGAATCAAGGGTAGGAAAGGCACTATTAACTGGGATCAATATCTTCAGTGGGGATGATAGGGTTTAGGAATAGGCAAGACTTTGTGATGACAATTATATATCAGAGATGAAATAGATATAGTACTTGGAAAGGTCCTAAGTCATAAATATGTAGCAATGAACAATAAATGGATACCCCATTTATAAGTAGCAGCTACATCCGTGAAATAAAAATAATCTGGAATAGCCATCTCTGTAAAATATTATTACTCTAAATATACACGTGTAATTTATATTTCAGAAATATCTAATATAATAATTTTGAATTAGTTTTATGCATTTAATCTCAATGTAGAGACACAGATTTTAGCTATGCAATTTACCTATTTTACATGTTTAAAATCTCATTGTAAATTATGTGAATTATGTAAATTATATGATTAGGACATTCCACAGTAAAAATAAAAACCTGAATAACTTAGAGACTCATTTCAGTTAAGAGAGGGGGTGTGTTCAAGTAGGTAGACAGGTTGACTAAGGCTTTATTTTGACAATTCTTCCATGATCAGTGGCGCAGCAAAAGAACACAGTGTATGATAGCCAGCTTTATAAATTTCCACCCAAAAGTTATCCTTGAAACGTCTCACATTTCATTGGCCAAAGCATGTCACGTGACTGTGCTTGAGATCAGCAGAGTGGAAATGTATAATCTTTGTCACCAGAGAAAAGGTGACTACCAAAATGATATTATGTACAGTCATGCAATCTATTATTTTTATTTTCAAAAGATTTAAGACCAAAATACACACACATATACACACATGTATCCTGAATAAAATCCCTTTTGGTTTGCAAATACCAGATTCTTTCGTTTTTTGTTTTGAGACAGAGTCTTGCTTTGTCTCCCAGCTAGAGTGCAGTGGTGCAATCTTGGCTCACTGCAACCTTCACCTCCTGAGTTCAAGTGATTCTCCTGCCTCAGTCTCCCGAGTAGCTGAGATTACATACACGTGCCACCATAATTTTTGTATATTTAGTACAGAAGGGGTTTCACCATGTTGTCCAGGCTGGTCTCGAACTCTTGACCTCGTGATCCGCCCACCTTGGCCTCCCAAGGTGCTGGGATTATAGGCTTGAGCCACCATGCCTGGCCCCAGATTTCTTTAAGCAAAAAATCAACCAGAGTTTGAAAGACTGAAACAGGTCCAATTACATAGAAATAAGATATAAAATGAGTCAGCTCTTGAAGGTCCTAAGAGAAGTTTATGTGAAGATTAGATAAAGGGCAAAGGCTCAGAAACTACAAGTATGCAGTCTCTTCACACTTCTAAACACAAAGGGCTCTGACAACCACTTGGTATGAACATTCATATATTTCCTTGCAGAAATAGTAGTGTGCTTGATTAAAGAGCATTGTTTAATACCACCCAAAATCCGAATTCCAAAATGTAGTTTTCCTTCAAAATTTTTGGATAAGGTACAGAGAACTTCTGCTATCCTGGGTCAAAATTGTCTTTAGGGTAGTGCTGAAAGAGTAATGTGAGAACATGGTAACTGATGCCTTTTTCGTATGGTTTAAACTCAAGAAGAGTGTGTATAACTGAAGTTGCACAGTTGTCATGGTAAAATGCTGTAACAAATATCTGGTGCTTGAAAGCAACTTTGTCTCTTCCTGCAGTTGACAGTATGGAATGGATTCAGCCTGGAATATTTTCTAATCACAGAGAGATACTGAGAGGATTACTGATGAGGGATATATTTGTAAAGGTCAATGTAGGCCCAAGATATAATCTAATGAGCAGAGAGTTATCTGCCTCCCTGGTGAAGATTATGAAAATAAATAAGATGATGATGCTTTTTTCTGATACTTAGATGGTAATTTGGAAAGAGGTATTGGGAAGGACAAACTCTTGGATGGGGTAATGACAGATATTCACAATTCATCTTTTGCAACGGCTACTTTACCTGAAATAAATGGAAGTAACAAATGTATACATTTTTGTTTTAGCTTTTTTTTTTTTTTTTTTTTGCCACCATGAAATAAATGATATTTTTTCAACTCTGAACAAAGGTACACTAAGTTATAGATTTAAAAACTACAAGAGAAGCTGAGTGTGGTGGCTCACACCTGTGATCCCAGTACTTTGAGAGGTTAAGGCAAGAGGATTCTTTGATCCCAGGAGTTTGAGAAAAGCCTGGGAAACATAGCAAGACCTCATCTCTACAAAAAAAATAAAATAAATAAAATAAATAAAAATAAAAATAAAATTAGCTGGGCATGGTGGCATAAGCCTATAGTCCCAACTCATAGGAAGGCTGAGGCAGGAGAATCGCTTGACCCTAGGAGTTGCAGGCTGCAGTGAGTTATGATCATGCCACTGCACTCCAGCCTGGGTGACAGAGAAAAACCCTGCCTCTAATAAATAAATTAATAAACAAACAAATAAATAAATACATATAACTCAGTTTCAAGGCAAAATGGAGACCATGAGCTTAAAAAAACAAGAGATTTAAATATTTATTTGACTGTGTGTATATAAAAATTGTATATAATTACAGGTATGAATATACAAATTCATATGTAATATATATGATTATATATTAGAATCAACCCTGATATACATATTTCATATTTTCTAATAAGTATTGATTTTAGTTATAATTACATTGCTTATTTAAGTAATCTGCTAAATTTATAAATAGCATTGGCAATCAATAGGTTTAAAAAAGCTCAATGTTTAAAAAAATTATATTAAAGGCTCAAAATATCAATGTTTCCATGTTTGGTTTATATATTTATAAACTTCCAACATCTTGCCTCTCCTGTTTCACCTGACATATTTGTCATAATTGAGTTTTCAATTAGAAATTGACTCCATAAAATAACAGAAAAGACCCAGAAATATTTAGCCCCTACAGAATTCCCATGACCCATTTTTGTTGCAGATAGTCTGATGACTGAGAGTATGTAACCAAGACTTCACTTTATTCTCTTGAGAGTGACACTGCTGACAGGTCTGTGTTTGTGTGCAGACATGTGAGGTGTCAGCTCTTTTCCATGTAATAGTTTAAGTAGTTTTTATAGAGCCTTGGCTCCCACTGGTACTCAAATTCCTATTCTTCAGCTGTAGTGGCAGGCGAGCTGTGGGAAGTCTCCAGCATGACACACTGGATGGCTGTGAAAGGAAAACAATGTTTTTAAAATGGAAATCAACCAAGGAGAAATACTTCGGGGGGTGATAGACTTGTTGATACTTTAAGACCACCCTATAAGTTTCCCAAAGTAATATCGTTCCATTAAAGTTGTTCATCAGTAAATTCTCTAATGGGTTAGTTCAAGACACAAAAATGTGTCTCTGACATGACCCCTGAAGCAATATTTTTGGTGTTTTTATTTAAGTAAAGCAAAGTGTGTTCATTTCCTATTGCTACTCTAGCAAATTATCATAAATTTTTTAACTTAACAAATTACCTTACTCTTCTGGAGATCTGAAGTCCGAATTATGTCTCTTTGATCTAATGCCAAGGTTCAGCATAGCTGACTGTGTAGAGGCTCTAAGGGGAGAATCTACATCCTTGCCCTTTTTGGCTTCTAGAAGTTACCTGCATCATTAGTTCATTTAATCATTTCAATCTCTTACTTCTGTCATTACATCTACTGCTACCTTCTAATCTCATCTCTCTCAATAAGGGCCTTTAGACTGCACCCAGTCCATCAGTTAACACAGAATATCTTCTCATCTCAGGATCTTTAATCCAATTATGTCACAAGCTGCAAGGATTAGGATATGGATATCTTTGAGGGGCTGTCATCCAGCCTACCACACTAACCAATGATAAAATGTGATAGCAGCATTTTAAAAAAAAAAAAAAAGAATGACAAAAACAAAAGCTGTCCTTGTAATCACATTTTTTTTTTTTTGTCAGATGGATTTGTGTTTGAATGTAAGTATTCTCACTTACTAGCCATGTGACTAAGGAAATGTAATCAACACATCTGAGTTTCAGAGTGTCTTCTCCCCTCTGAAGAGCTTGCCTTTTCCAATCCCTCTATCTACAGAAATTGCCTTCAAAGTATCAAGAAAACCTTCAACATCTTTAGCTTTCTACAACTTTAGTTATTTAAGTTTATGCATACATTTCTTGTGGAAGTATCAATCCACACAACCTTTTTGTAATGCAACTTAAGATGATATAGTGAAGCGGAACATATGAATATATTATGATCCAACAGTCTTGACTCTAGTTTTATATCCTACTACAACTCTTGAAAAATGTGTTGGCAATGCGGGCTCTTTTTTGGTTCCATATGAACTTTAAAGTAGTTTTTTCCAATTCTTTGACGAAACTCATTGGTAGCTTGATGGGGATGGCATTGAATCTATAAATTACCTTGGGCAGTATGGCCATTTTCACGATATTGATTCTTCCTATCCATGAGCATGGTATGTTCTTCCATTTGTTTGTGTCCTCTTTTATTTCACTGAGCAGTGGTTTGTAGTTCTCCTTGAAGAGGTCCTTTACATCCCTTGTAAGTTGGATTCCTAGGTATTTCATTCTCTTTGAAGCAATTGTGAATGGAAGTTCATTCATGATTTGGCTCTCTGTCTGTTACTGGTGTATAAGAATGCTTGTGATTTTTTCACATTAATTTTGTATCCTGAGACTTTGCTGAAGTTTCTTATCAGCTTAAGGAGATTTTGGGCTGAGACAATGGGGTTTTCTAAATATACAATCATGTCATCTGCAAACAGGGACAATTTGACTTCTTCTTTTCCTAACTGAATACCCTTGATTTCTTTCTCTTGCCTGATTGCCCTAGCCAGAACTTCCAACACTATGTTGAATAGGAGTGGTGAGAGAGGGCATCCCCGTCTTGTGCCAGTTTTCAAAGGGAATTTTTCCACTTTTTGCCCATTCAGTATGATATTGGCTGTGGGTTTGTCATAAATAGCTCTTATGATTTTGAGATACGTTCCATCAATACCGAATTTATTGACCGTTTTTAGCAAGAAGGGCTGATGAATTCTGTCAAAGGCCTTTTCTGCATCTATTGAGATAATCATGTGGTTTTTGTCTTGGGTTCTGTTTAAATGCAGGATTACGTTTATTGCTTTGCATATGTTGAACCAGCCTTGCATCCCAGGGATGAAGCCCACTTGATCATGGTGGATAATCTTTTTGATGTGCTGCTGGATCCGGTTTGCCAGTATTTTATTATGGAACCAAAAAAGAGCCCGTATTGCCAAGACAATCCTAAGTCAAAAGAACAAAGCTGGAGGCATCACACTACCTGACTTCAAACTATACTACAAGGCTACAGTAACCAAAACAGCATGGTACTGGTAGCAAAACAGAGATATAGACCAATGGAACAGAACAGAGTCCTCAGAAATAATACCACACATCTACAGCCATCTGGTCTTTGACAAACCTCAGAAAAACAAGAAATTGGGAAAGGACTCCCTATTTAATAAATGGTGCTGGGAAAATTGGCTAGCCGTAAGTAGAAAGCTGAAACTGGATCCTTTTCTTACTCCTTATACAAAAATTAATTCAAGATGGATTACAGACTTAAATGTTAGACCTAATACCATAAAAACCCTAGAAGAAAACCTAGGTAATATCATTCAGGACATAGGCATGGGTAAGGACTTCATGTCTAAAACACCAAAAGCAATTGCAACAAAAGCCAAAATTGACAAATGGTATCTAATTAAACTAAAGAGCTTCTGCACAGCAAAAGAAACTACCATCAGAGTGAACAGGCAACCTACAGAATGGGAGAAAATTTTTGCAATCTACTCATCTGACAAAGGGCTAATATCCAGAACCTACAAAGAACTCAGACAAATTTACAAGAAAAAAACAAACAACCCCATCAAAAAGTGGGCAAAAGATATGAACAGACAGTTCTCAAAAGAAGACATTCATACAGCCAACAGACACATGAAAATATGCTTATCATCACTGGCCATCAGAGAAATGCAAATCAAAACCACAATGAGATACCATCTCACACCAGTTAGAATGGCAATCATTAAAAAGTCAGGAAACAACAGGTGCTGGAGAGGATGTGGAGAAATAGGAACACTTTTATACTGTTGGTTGGATTGTAAACTAGTTCAACCATTATGGAAAACAGTATGGTGATTCCTCAAGGATCTAGAACTAGATGTACCATATGACCCAGCCATCCCATTACTGGGTATATACCCAAAGGATTATAAATCATGCTGCTATAAAGACACATGCACACGTATGTTTATTGCAGCACTATTCACAATAGCAAAGACTTGGAATCAACCCAAATGTCCATCAGTGACAGACTGGATTAAGAAAATGTGGCACATATACACCATGGAATACTATGCAGCCATAAAAAAGGATGAGTTTGAGTCCTTTGTAGGGACATGGATGCAGCTGGAAACCATCATTCTCAGCAAACTATCACAACAACAGAAAACCAAACACCGCATGTTCTCACTCATAGGTGGGAACTGAACAATGAGATCACTTGGACTCGGGAAGGGGAACATCATACACTGGGGCCTATCATGGGGAGGGGGGAGGGGGGAAGGATTGCATTGGGAGTTATGCCTGATGTAAATGACGAGTTGATGGGTGCTGACGAGTTGATGGGTGCAGGACGCCAACATGGCACAAGTATACATATGTAACAAACCTGCACGTTATGCACATGTACCCTAGAACTTAAAGTATAATAATTAAAAAAAAAAAAAAAAGAAAAAGAAAAATGTGTGTCAGGAGAAACACATACAATTCATAGCAATATTATTCACAATAATAACAAATATTTAAACAGAGTAAGTGACCTTTTACTGTATAATAAACTAGTAAATTATGATAAACTTACAAGATGGAATATCATAAGCACTGAGAATGAATAAACTACTACTACACTAGGCAGCATAGACAAATCTTAGAAAAATTGTATAAATTGAAGAAAAATAAAATTGTAGAAACTAAAGATGATTATTCTTTTTCAATAAGAAATGTGTATAAAGATGATTATTCTATTATGCTGTTTAACCTAGATGTTTATTCAATATGTTTTTCCACATCAAGTATTAGATAAATGTTTCAAAATATAATGTCTTTTAGCCTAGTAATCAATTTATTTGTATCTACATTTAAGAAATACTCTGAAATATAAACATTTTGAACAAACATAATTGTAGTATTACTTCATTTTGAAAAAAAAGAACCCCTAAAGAGCTTACAAAAGGAAAATCTTAAAGCAATCATGAAGTTATAGCACTTCAAAAAATCTTAAGTTACAAAAAGTGAAGTCATTTTAATTATTTGAGAAACTTTAGAAATAAATCAGTACACAAAATTAAATATTTAGTGTATTCTGAGCTATGCAATACAGAATAAAAAAGTTGGGAGAAACAATAACAATACAATTTATATTAATAATAAAATAAAATAAAATACCATTATACCACTTAGGATGCAATAGATCCTAATTCAGGGTCTAGCTCTATGCAGATTAAATCTGGTAGTCACCACAATAACGTAATGTTAAAACTATAATTTATCTTTTCTTTTTGAAATAATGAATATGAGACACAAATGAGTCATTTAACTTGCCTAATGTTACACAGTTAGCAAGAATGATTTGGAATGAAAATCCTGGAATTCTGGTTCTTAACTTCAAAGGGTTAAAACTGATACTAAGATATACAGTTATTTCATTTTCTTTTTACAAAATTTTAGGTGTGTGTGAAGTGGGTGGTGAGGGGACATGTATGCACCATGAATATTCAATGTAGTTTATGTGATCTACACAAGTATTTAGAAAGAAAAATATAATAACATCACAGAACAGTTGAGTGTAGCAAAAAAAAAAAAAAAAAAAAAAGGAGGCAATGATTGTGATAGAAAGAAGACGAAATACTTTCAGAATGCGAACATGTAACTGGAGACAATAAAGCATAACTGCAGACAAAAAGCAGCCTAGCAGAAATATAAATGATGAGGGAAAGTCTTGGCGTCTCAGGCAAACAGTTTGGGTTGATAGAAAGTTCAGGGCATGGGCTGGCATGGTGGCTGATGCCTGTAATCCCAGCACTTTGAAAAGCCGTAGCAGGCAGATCATTTGAGGTCAGGATCTTGAGACAAGTCTGGTCAACATGGTGAGACTCCGTCTCCACTAAAAATAGAAAAACTAGCTGGATGTGGTGGTGTGCACCTGTAGTCCCAGCTACTCAGGAGGCTGAGGAAGGAGAATTGCTTAAACCCGGGTGGCAGAGATTGCAGTGAGCTGAGATCACACCACTGCACTCCAACCTGGGTGACAGAGACTCCTAATAAAAAAAAAAAAAAAAAAAAAAAAGGAGCACATTTTACTTTATTAATTTTTTGCAGATGATTTCTATTTTTTAACTTTTATTTTAATTTTAGGGATACCCAAGCAGGTTTGTTTGTTACATGGGTAAACTTGTGTCATTTGTTGTAGAGATTATTTTACCAACCAGGTATTAAGCCTAGTACTAATTAGTTATTTTTTCCTTATCCTTTCTCTCCTCCCAACCTGCAGCCCCCAATAGGCCCTAGTGTGTGTTGTTCTCTGTATGTTTCCATGTATTCTGAACATCTAGCTTCTACTTATACGTGAGAACATGTACTATTTGATTTTCTGTCCCTGAGTTAGTCTGCTAAGGATAACAGCCTCCAGCTCTATCCATTTTCCTGCAAAGTACATGACCTTATTCTTTTTATGGCTGCAGAGTATTCCATGGTGAAAACTGGTACAAGACAAAGATGGCCTCTCTCACCATTCCTAATCCACATAACATTAGAAGTCCTGGTCAGGGCAATCAGGCGAGAGAAAGAAATAAAGGGAATCCAAATAGGAAGTTCAACTAACCCTGTTTTCAGATGGCGTGATCCTATATCTAGAAAATCCCAGAGTCTCAGCCCAAAAGCTTCTTAAGCTGATTAAAAACTTCAGCAACGTCTCAGGATACAAAATAAATGTGCAAAAATCACTAACATCCAATACACCAACAGTCAAGCTGAAAGACAAATCAGGAACGCAATCCCATTCACAACTGCCACAAAAATAATAAAATACCTAGGAATACAGCTACCTAGGGAGGTGAAAGATGTCTACAAGGAAACTACAAAACTCTGTTCAAAGAAATTAGAGACAACACAAACAAATGGAAAAAATAATACATGCTCATGGATAGGAAGAATCAATAATGTAAAAATAGTAATAATGTCCAAAGCTATTTACAGATTCAATGCCATTCCTATTAAACTACCAGTGAAATTCCTCACAGAACTAGAAAAAGCTATTTGAAAATTTGTATGTAACCAAAAAAGGGCCCGGATAGCCAAGGCAATCCTAAGCAAAAAGGACGAAGCTGAAGTCATCAAGCTACCTGACTTCAAACAATACTACATGGCTACGGTAACCAAAACAGCTTGGTACCAGAACAATAACAGAAACATAGACCAATGGAACAGAATAGAGAACCCAGAAATAAGGCTGCACATCTACAACTATCTGATCTTTGACAAAGCTGACACAAACAAGTAGTGGGGAATGGATTCCCTGTTCAATAAATGATGCTGGGATAACTGGCTGGCCATATGCAGAAAACTGAAACCGGACCCCTTCCTTATGCCTTATACAAAAATTAACTCAAGATGAATTAAAGACCTAGATATAAAACCCAAAACAATAAAAACCCTGGAAGACAACCTAGGCAATACCAGTCAGGACATAGGGACAGGTGAGGATTTCTTGATGAAGATGCCAAAAGCAATTGCAACAAAAGCAACCAGGGTCTAATTAAACTAAAGAGCTTCTGCACAGCAAAATAAACTATCAATAGACTGGACAACCTACAGGATGGGAGAACATTTTTGCAAACTATGATCTGACAAAGATGTAATATCCAACATCTATAAGAATCTTCAAGAAATTTACAGAAAACAAAATCCCATTAAAAAATAAGCAACGGATATGAATAGACATTTTTCAAAAGAAGACATACATGTGCTAACAATTATATGTAAAAAAGTTTTACATATGCAAATGCAAATCAAAACCACAATTAGATACCATCTCACACCAGTCAGAATGCCTATTACTAAAAAGTCAAAAAATAACAGATGCTGGTAAATTTCCAGAGTAAAAGGAATGCTTATACGCTGTTGGTAGGAGAGTAAATTAGTTCATCCATTGTGGAAGACAGTGTGGCAATTCCTCAAAACCTAAAAGAAAGAAATATCATTTGACCCACTGATTCCATTACTGGATATATAACCATAGGAATATAAATAATTCTGTTATAAAGACACATGCATGTGTATGTTCTTTGCAGCACTACTCACAATAGTCAAAAACATGGAATCAACCTACAAGGATATCTATGATGGACTGGATAAAGAAAATGTAGCCCAAGGCACATTTTAAATATATAAACTTCATTACGTCCTGAAATCAGTGATCATAATGAGAAGTTTTATATATGTTATATATTGAACTTTCGTTATGTCTTTCTATCAAACTATTCACAGTAGAATAATTGTAACAAAAAAGAAATTCCAGTAAAAGTTCTTTTTATTGAGATATGAATTTTGGAGTAAATAACCATGATTAGCCACCACACATAATTTCTCTTATCCTGATCTCCCACATGTTCCTGTTTAAATGACACATTAAAATAATTATATTCTTTTTAAGTTCATTTATGTTACAGAACATGGAAATTTCAATTTGAACGTCTAAACCTAAATAAGTTAAGAACAACTTATAGTGTATAATTCACATATAATATTCTACATTTCTCTTTTTTCTTTTATGTGAGGGTGTATATATTCTTTCAATGTTTCTTTTATTTTCTAGTTCTAGAACCCATGATTAACAATTTTCACACATTCGCAGTCATCCTAAATTCTCTTTTCTTTTTTAATCTTTATTGAAATACACCACAAAAAAGTGAAAAAAAGCATAAATGTCAGTTTAATGAAGTTCAACAAATAGAGCATGCTACATGACTACAACCCAAATAAAGACTATTTTAGCAAAAAAGGCCTTTTTCAGTTACCATTGATACTTCACCATAGGTAATAACTATAATAATATTCTTTTACCTATATTTGAAATTTATAGGAATGGAATCACAAAATTTGTACTTTTTTTGTGGCTGCCTAATTTTGTTTAATATTCTGGTCATTATGGTCAATATTTTGTTGCATATAACATCCGTTTGTTTATTCTAATTCCTGTGTAGTATTAGACTGTGTGAATGCACTATTTATCCACTCTAATTTGGATGGTTATTTGGGGAATATCTAATTTTTTACTATTATAAGGAGCACTATTATAAAAATTCATTTATATGAATTTAGAGACTGTACATATGCATTTTTGATTAATATAATCCTTGGAGTAAAATTCCAAGTTGATAGGGTACACATATGCTTGGCTTCAACAGATGCCGAAAGAAAAGTATCCAAAGAAGTAATAGTGGCTTAGATGTCCATCAGTCGTGGGTGATAGTTGTAAGTGCTCCACATTTTGCCAACATTTCATATTACATTGGTTTTTGATTTACATTTTCCCTGTACCCAGTAAAACTGAGCACCTATTCATATGTTTATTATGTATTGTATATACTTGTATATGTAGTACCTGATTTAGACTTTTGCTTTTTCTTTTTTCAATTGGGTTTTTCATTTTTTTCTGCTTTTCAATTGATACATAATAGTTATACATATTTATGGAGTACATGCCATTTTTGGTCATTCATATCAAATCACAGTAATTGTGATACCTGTCACCAAAAACATTAATCATTTCTTTGTGCCGAAAACATTACAAATCTTCCTTCCTATCTATTTTGACATATACAATAAATTGTTGTTAACTGTAGTCATCCTAACATATGATAAAATACTGGAACTTGTTCCTTTTATCTAACTATATGAATTTATCCATTAACTAACTTCTCTAACTAGCCCCTCATCCTTTCCTAATAAATTTTTACTATCATTCTACTCTCTTCCTCCCGTGATCAATTTGTTTCTTAGTTCCCACATTAGAGTGACAATGTATGATACTTATCTTTCGGTGCCTGGCTTACTTCGCTTAACATAATGTCCACTAGTTCCACACATGATGCTGCATATGACAGCATTTTATTCTTTTTATGGCTGAATAATATTTCATTGTGTATCTGTACTATATTTTCTTTATCCATTTATCCATCGATTGATGCTTAGGTTGATTTCTTATCTTGGTTTCTGTGAATAATGCTGCAATAAACATGGGAATGCAGCTATCTCTTCAATATTCTGATTTCTTTTCTTTTGGATACATTCCAAGTGAAAGGATTGCTGGACCATATGGTCGACCTATTTTTAGAATTTTGAGAAATCTTCCTATGGTTTTCCATAGTTGCTATACCAATTTACATTTCCATCAGCAGTGTAGGAGGGTTCTTCTTTCTCTGTATCCTTGCCAGTGTCTGTTATTGTCTGTCTTTTTGATAACAGCCACTCTAACCCAGGTGAGATGATATCTCATTGTGGTTTTGATTTGCATTTCTCTGATGATTAATAATGTTGAACATTTTTTCATATACCTTTTGGCCATCTGTATGCCTTGTTTTGAGAAATGTTTATTCAGATATTTTGTTCATTTTTAAAAGATTATTTGGGGTATTTTTATTGAATTGTTTGAGTTTCTTGTGTATTCTGGTTATTAATTCCTTCTCAAATTGATAGCTCACAAATTATTATTTTTTCCATTCTGTGGGTTGTATCTTCACTCTGTTGATTTGTTTTGCTATGCAGAAGGTTTTTAACTTAATGTAGTTCCATTTGAGAATTTTTGTTTTCTATGATATATGAAATCTCACTCAAAATAATCTTTGCTCAGACCAATATCCTGAACAATTCCCCATTGTTTTTCTCTAGTAGTTTTGTAGTTTGAGGACTTCATTAAAGCATTCAATCAAGTTTGATTTGATTTTTGTGCATATTGAGAGATAGGGGCTTAGTATCACTCTTCTGCATTAAGGGTATCACATTTTCCCAGCAGCATTTACTGAAGAAATTGTCATGTTCTCTTCAAAGTGTGTTCTTGGAATCTTGGTTGAAATGAGCTTGCTGAAAATGCCTCGATTTATTTCTGGGTTATCTATCCTGGTCCATTGGTCTATATGTCTGTTTTTATGTTAGTACCATGCTGTTTGGTTTAATATCACTTTTTAGCATATTTTGAAAGCAGGCCATGCAATGCTTCCAGCTTTGTTCTTTTGTTCAGAATTGTTTTGACTACTCAAGGTCTCTTTTGGTTCCATATACATTTTAGAACATTTTTTTTCCTTTCTTCTTTTTTTTTTTTTTTTTTTTAACTTCTGAGAAGAATGTCCTGTGTATTCTTGATAGGGATTGCATTGATTCTACAGAACTCTGTTGGAAGTATGGACACTATAACAATGTTAATTCTTTCAATCCATGAACATGGAATATACTTCCACATTTTTCCATCAATTTTTCAGTTTTTCAGTCTCTTTTCTATTGATACATAGTTATTTTATAAATATTTTATGTATATGTTTTGTTTAGCAGGTATATGTATTATACACAGACACACACATACACACATCATCATCATCATCATCATCATCTTCCACTTTGTGACTTGTCTTTTAACTCTCTTCTTGTTGGTGTTTTGATAAACATCAGATCCTACTCTATAGTCTAAATTATCATTTTTAAATATAAATCCTTGTCTTCTCCAAGTCAATAATTTGTTCTTATATATTTTCTTCTAAAAGTTTTCTTGTTTTCCTATTCATATTTAGATTTGAAATCCATCTAGAGGTAACTTTTCCTTATACTGAAAGTCTTATTGACAATAAATACCCTCAGTTTTCACTTATTTGAAAATGTCTTTTGTTTCATCTTTGTAAAAGGATATTTTTACTAAGTATACAATTCTACATTGGCAATTACATTCTTTTAGTGATTTAATAACTCATTTCATGTTTTCCAGCTGTCATAGTTTTTGATGTAAAACTAGCTCTTCCTCTTGTGCTCGATCCTAGAATATATTGTCTTTTTCCTTACTTTTAACATTTCACTTTGGTTTTAATCTTCAGTAGTTTATATCCAGCACCAGAATATAACTTAATGTGGCTTTCTTTGAATTTATTTCATGTGGGGTTTGCTGAGCATCCTCAGTCATTTGGTATTTTTTTGTTTGTGTGTTTTAAAAAGTCTCAGACATTATAACTTCAAATATTGCTTTCTTTGTAATCGGTTCTTTTCCTGTTACTCCAATTACACTCCAGTTACATTTTAAATATGCCTTGATTTCTTCTCATGCATTTATTTTGCTTTCCTTTCTTGTCTACTTTTGTGTTTTCATTTATTTATTTTCTATTTATGTGAATTCCAGGTTACTAAATCAATACTTTGCAGTGGCAAAAGTATAATGAACTGTGTAATGAACACAAAATGCAGCTACCAGATTCTCTTCCAATGACTTGCTGCCTATTAACAGTACTTTCTGGCTTGACTTAGTTGCAAAAGGCTGCTCCAGTGCAGGTGATCCCTTGGACTGCCTCAGTAGAACTGCTCCACTGAAGGGAACACCTGTACTAGGACAGACTATTATCAATGATTGATGGAGATATAACGACCCATCTATTTTGTCCCAAAATGGGACAACACTGATGAGGTCTATTTAATGCTGACTTGTTTCTCGATTTGCCCAGTGTCTTTTCTGGGTCTACATGGCATGTTGATCTTTCACCATTTCTAATCCTATTTCTCCCCCTGTATTCCACCTGTGTGAATTCTTAGTAAATACTGTGCACACACACACACACACACACACACAAAAAAAAAAAAAAAAAAAAAAAAAAAAACCTCAATACATCTTTCTTTAGAAACCAGCCTGTGATGAGCGACACTGAGAGAGATCAGAAAAATAAGATTAAAAAGTGGCATTTTAGAGCTGGATCACTCACAAATAATTTGGCAATGAGGATTATATCCATTGTAATAGAGGAAATTCAGAAAGCCCTTGTCACAATAAGGTAATCCAATTGTTTAAATCCTACTGGTATGAATTAGGATGATATACATTTAGCAGAGAATGCACCAGCTCTCTTGATATATTGAATGTTTCAAAAGTACAGGTGGAGCAACAATTAAAAAGGAAATGATATTGGATGGATATTACTAATCATTACACTGTGGAAAAAAATATGGAAAGCTGTAGGCAGTTAACAGATTACTGAAAGCCAGGTGTAAAAACCACAGGGAAATGAGAAAATTTCCCTTGTCTCCCTCGCAGGGCATGTGATGGGGATGTGGCTCGCTTCTTCAGTGCCACACTGCTCAAACCTCTAGGGGAGCATACAGACTGGTAGGCTGTGGGGCTCCGACTCTGTGGCAGTGTCTAAGGGTGAATATTTATAACTCCTGATGCCTGAGTGGGCATATGTTACACGGTGCTCCTTTAGTTTAGCCATCCACAGCCAGCTTGTGTTAGTTAGCTCAAATAGACTCCTGTCTTATCACAAGACAGAGAACTTTCTGTACCCCGGGGTTATGGAACTTTATGTACCAGAAGAATCAAATACAACGTGGGCTTGGAATTTAGTGCAAGGTTTTAAGTGGCAGCGGCTCTCAGCAGATGGGGAAGCCAGAAGCGAGATGATTTTCCCCTGGAGTCAAGCCTTGCAGCCAAATGCCACATGGCTCTACTGGTCAATGGCTTGACAGTGTGCTCTTCACGTCCTCTCGATGTCCAGCCACTTGTGTCTTCTTCTGCTGGTCCACTCCTTTCGACATCCAGCCGCTTGCTTTTCTGCCTGCTAGGGTCATGGAGTTTTTATAGGAACAAGATGGGGACATGGCAGGCCAGGGTGGTCTTGGAAAATGCAACGTTTCAGCATGAAAGGTAGGAGTGCCTGTCTTCACCAAGGTCCATGGGCACAGGCCCGTGGGTGGAGATGCAGCTCGGGACCTCCTCTTCCTTCCCAGCACTTTCTTTCCATCCTCTCGTATCAATAGGGCCTGCCTGATAGGTTAGAAAGAGACTTTCATCTTCTGTAACACAAGAACATACAGATCTAATGACTAGATCCAGGACTTAATCAAGTGTTAGAATGCCACAGATGGTTCAATATGTAATCAAATTGGTCTTTCTCTTCGCATCAGCGTCCAGCTTTAGAAAAAACAGGACCTTGACAGTTGAAATGGGATATCAGGTAAATTCCTCTGGATATTGTCAAATTTCAGTTGATTATAATCATTCTTCGTATTTTCAAATTGCTCTTAACTCTGACCTAGGCAGTTTTATCTCACTCCTTCCACGTAGAGTAAGTACTCCCAATTTGCTGTGAGACACTGCATAAGCCTCTCAATTGCGTCTCAATGTCTGTCATTTTCAGAATATGCTCATGATTCCTCTCCCAGCCACTAATCCATAACTGTGGCAAATTTCCAGCATAACCCAGACAGCATTCTGCCAACTGCTGATCCCAATAAGAGAAGAAAAGGATTATACCTCAAAAGAGCTGAGGACTTGGCGAAAATATATTTTAAGGGACTGGGAAAGTACATGCATGAGTTGATATAGTTTGGATGTTTGTTCCCTCCATCCAAATCTCATGTTGAAATGTGATCCCCAATGTTGAAGGTGAGACCTAGTGGGAGGTGTTGGATCAAAGGGACAGATCCCTCAAGAGTAGCTTTGTGCCATCCCCTTGGTGATGGGTGATTCTTGCTATTAGTTCATGTACAATCTGTTTGTTTAAAAGAGTCTGCTCTCTCTCTTGCTGACCCCCTCTCCATGTAATATGTCTGATCACTCTTTGCCTTCACCATGAATGGAGGCTTCCTGGGGCCCTACCCAGGAGCAGATGCCAACACTGTGCTTTCAGTGCAGCCTGCAGAACTGTGAGCCAAAATATGTCTATTTTTTTTTTTTATAATTTACCCAACATCAAGTATTTCTTTATAGCAACACAAATGGACTAGCATTGAAATAGATTTCAAAAACAAAATTGGGAGGTGAAAGGACAAAACCTACATTTGAATGAGGAAGAGTTTATTGATTTGAGAACACCCAACTGAAGTATGACATTAGCACCTGGTGAGGACCTCAGGAGATGACACAAACTGGCTACTAGGAAGGCTCTAACTTTTTTTTTTTTTTTTTTTTTTTTTAAGACAGAGCCTTGCTCTGTCACCCAGGCTGGAGTAGAGTGGCACAATCTCGGCTCACTGCAAACTCCGCCTCCCAGGTTCAAACCATTCTCCTGCCTCAGCCTCCCGAGTAGCTGGGATTATAGGCACACGCCATCAAGCCTGGCTAATTTTTGTATTTTTAGTAGAGATGAGGTTTCACTATGTTGGCCATGGTTGGTTTTGAACTGCAGACCTCAAGTGATTCGCCTGCCTCGGCCTCCCAAAGTGCTGAGATTACAGGCATGAGCCACTGCACCCGGCTGGCTCCTAAAACTTGAAAAGAGAGCTGGCCCTTACTGATTAAAGGTGAAAAGGTAGAATTTCTGTGGCAGACAGTGAAGGAAGAAATTAAAAGTCCCAAGAAAGTGGACATCTAGGAATAGACATATAATGTATGGCCAGGAGATCCAATAGTAGATTATGTTCCACAGGAAGACTTAGAGGTTAAGCTATATTCAACAAAGCTATAAGGCATGTGCTGGTAAGAGAAACAACAATATTACTAAAACTGTTTATAGTCAGTGGTTGTCCTGGTAAGTCAGAGCCAAAGATAGGAGAGGCCATAATAATCTAAGCTTACTGATAACAATAGAAATAAAAAGAACCCTAAAACTATAAAGAACAGTGGTGGTACTTAACTGCCAAGAGCCAAAAGAAAACAATATTCATAGGTCATAGGGTCAGAATGGCATCCAAGGGAAAATGACCAACAGAGATGGTTAATACAAAATGGTATCACAAAGGCCAGTCAGAAAGGGTATTTCTTAGCTTTTACTACCAGAAAAAATAACAATTGATGATCAGAAGACTGAGGAAAATTGTCTCAAACAAAAAGTTGACATCCCTTGCCCAGTTTTCATATGTGAGCCAGTTTTCAGAAGAGAAGTCCCTAAACTAGAGAAAATACCGGGACTTAGATCAAGTATACCAGCCTTTTTGTTGTTGTTGTTTTTGAGACGGAATCTTGCTCTGTTGCCCAGGCTGGAGTACAGTGATGAGATCTTGGCTCACTGCAAGCTCCGCCTCCCGGGTTCACGCCATTCTCCGGCCTCAGCCTCCTGAGTAGCTGGAAATACAGGTGCCCGCCACCACGCCTGGCTTTTTTTTTTTTTTTTTTTTTTGTATTTTTAGTAGAGACAGGGTTTCACTGTATTGGCCAGGATGGTCTCGATCTCCTGACCTTGTGATCCGCCCACTTCGGCCTCCCAAAGTGCTGGGATTACAGGCGTGAGCCACTGCGCCTGGCCCGACGACTTTTTATCTGATTGTATGCACTGGTCAAAATTGATGGGTCTGCATACTTTATAAAGGCACATTGTACTATATACTATATACGTAAATTATATCACAATAAAATTACTTAAAAAAAGAAAAATTAGTTCAAATTATGCCCCATCTCTACTATCATTATTTTTGACATTTTTCATTGGCTACCCATTACTACTAGTCTACTTAATTGCTTTTTCTGGACTCTTCTTTAACTCTCTTAGCTAGCCTTGTACCACTTTCTCCATTTTTCTCTGGGTTCCTGTCACTCTGGTTCTTTGTCATTTCTTCACATTGTCTGTCCTTCACCCCAGGGGCTATGTATTTGGTAATTAACTCTTACATATCTATGGTGTATCAACTTAAACATCACATACTTTAAAGAAGACTTTTCTAAAATCAAAGATCTAGATAAATTTCTTCTGAAAGGTTTCAGTGAATCATACATCTTTTCTACAGAGTACTTACCTCAGTGTATATTTAACTATTCATAAGTAGGATTGTGTGATTGATAATTTTCTCCTCAAAGTAATCTATAAAATTATGTACTGTGAAGCCCATTTGCTTTTCTATACCCTTTCTCTTCCATTACTTAGGAGAATGCCTGACACAATCCATATTTTGAATAAGTATATCTCACATTACAGTATAAATGAATAAATACATATTTTCAGGATATGATTTTCTATCTTCCTCTTTAGAAGGTATTAGTTAGTGGTTATTCATATTTGTATCTGTACATCCATGGATATTTTAATGATGAATATCAAATTTACCAGCTATTTCTCTATCTTATTATGTTAAACACTCAGTAAAAGTGATTTTTTAAAATAAATTTATTTATAACAACCAGAAATTCCCTTTGCAGTATTTCATAAGAATTGCAGGGTCAAATAAAATGTCAAGTTGATATTCAATCTAATTTGAGTTTTAAAGCAATACTTGATATAAACTATAAGTAATTGCCATTTAAAATATTCATTAAAGTCACTCACTTTAGATGTAGTTATGACCAAACTAGGTATATTTCTGGGACAGAATTACATGGCTTAGATAAGCCTTAAAAAAACAAAAACAAAAACAAAAACAAAAAAACAAAACCTAGTAAATAGTATTTCCTGTACATATTCACTATTATTTGTTTTCAGACCCTTCACTTTGTTTAGTAAATTTTTCATCTTATGTATTCTTCAGAGCATAAAATCTAGTTGGGGCAAATGAGCCTCTACTACATTCCATGAAATGTTTTTATGCCCACTGTTATCACTATCCCTGCAGATCTGGTTGCATTTTAATTGATACAAATACAATACTCTAATTTATTCTCCTCATATGAACCTTTAAAAGTAAGCAAGGCAATGAATGAAGGACAGAATAGACATAGATTTCCAGTGAATAAATGATTGGTTATCTAAATTTGAGAGCAGCAATCTGGATTTAATTTATCACATTATTCACAGATCTTTAATCACTGCTAAATCATATTTGAGATATGTATAATATAAAATTTATATTCAAAGGAGTGAGAAGAAAAACTTCCTTTCAGAGTTTTCAATTTGGCTAGTTATTTTATTTTATTTTTAAAGAGATATGGTCTCACTATGCTGTCCATGCTGGACTCAATATCCTGGACTCAAGTAATCCTCCCACTCCAGTCTTCCAAGTAGCTGGGACTACCAGTGCATTACACTGCACACAGATAAATCCACTTATTTTATAGTGACTATCATATCAATCAAAGTGTGTGTGTGTGTATGTGTGTGTGTGTGTGTGTGTGTAATTTTAAAGCCTTAGTGGGAAAAAATACTATATAAGTGATGATTTCTGTCATTATCCTTAGCGTATCTTCTCACTGTCTGATTTTTGATGCTAACAGCTTGATAGATCAACAAATTTAGATGTAGACTGAAAAGAAATAAGTATTTAATTAAGATGTCGATTATAAAAACTCCATTGAACAGATGACGATCACCCTAAAGAAACAAGCAGGCATACCCAACAATTGGCAAATCCACTGACTTAATGTTATTTAGAAAGAAAATTAAATTATATGGCATATCATTTCCCAAACACATGTGGATGTCTGGATCAATAGTTAACATATCAAGTGTTTTATTTTTCTCATAAACATTATTTAGTACATTTGAAATTGTTGCCTTGAAGTGGTAGATTCAATTGTTTTGGATAAAATGATGAATTAAAATGAATTGAGATAATTAGATTCATAGGGCAAGATATTGGAGTAATTAAGTTTCCACACCCACATCACCGCCATGCTACGTTGCACAATATCCAAATTTGTTTAAGGCCAGTGGACTGATTCTGGCAAGCTTTCATCTACATCGTTTTTTCAAGAGAGGTAGATTTTAGCTTCATTATTAAAGGAAACTGCTTTACCTCTGTCTTATCTCTGTATCTCAAATGCTTTACATAGTGGCTAGTATAGTAAACTTGCAATAATGACTTGTTAAATTGATCAGTAAAAATGAGTGAGTAATAAGTGACACAACCAAAATCGTGACTGAATGACTGAGAGGCTTGATGACAAAATGAAGAAAAGCAAGAGCTGCAATGGAAAATAACACACAGTGAAGAAGAATTATGAGACCTTTTAGAAAATCTGCTATTTTAAATCTTTTAGTCAGAAAGAAGTATCAAGGAAAAATTATCTCATAGGAATTACTCCAAATCAAGGGGAGGTTGCTATGCTACATTGTTTGTAGAACCTAGAATAGAGCTTCTAGCTATCTAACTGGATAATTAAGGGAAAGAGAAAACCTGAAGTGGAGAAATTTGGAAACGTTTAGGTTACAATGTCTTATTAACGTACTACTATTTATTATTCTTACTATCTATATAAAAATAAAAATATTTGGAGAAAGAAAGCAAAATAATGGTGTGTATATCTAGGAGATGAGATTATGATTATTATTTATCTAATTATACAATTTGTTACTTTCCAAAGTATATAACATTAAAAATATTTCTTTATAATCATAAAAAGTGTTCATGGTTACTCAGACAAAATAAATCAATGGTTGTTACATTTAGAAAAATTATACTTTTTTATATGATATGGCCAAAAAAGCAGCCATATGATGTGAGATAAACAAACCCCAGGAATACTTGGTAAGATGATAATCAGAATCTCACAAAATGAAACCGAGAAGTCACATATGATTTTGCTATTATTAATGAATTATTAGTGTTGTATTATTTTTCAAACTAATAACAAAATTATTTCCTAAAATATGTAGCCTGTATGGAAAAATAAAGTCAGTATGAACTTTATGTCTAGGGATATACCTGCATAGCTCACTGGCAGAACTTAGCATGGGAAAATAAGCTTAGAAATTAGTCTTATCATATAGGGTAAAGAAAATGTGGTACACTGCTCAAGGAAAAGAGGACAGAGAGGACACAAGCAAATGGAAAAACATTCCATGCTCATGGGTAGGAAGAATCTATATTGTGAAAATGGTCATACTGTCTAAGTAATTTAGAGATTCAATGCTACTTTCATTAAACTACAATTTACAGGTCAGGCATGGTGGCTCACAGCACTTTGGGAGGCTGAAGTGGGTGGATCACGAGTTCAGGAGATCGAGACCACCCTGGCTAACACAGTAAAACCCCATCTCTACTAAAAATACAAAAAAGTTAGCTGGGCATGGTAGCAGGCACCTGTAGTTCCAGCTACTTCGGAGGCTGAGGCAGGAGAATGATGTGAACCCAGGAGGTGGAACTTGCAGTAAGCCGAGCTCATGTCACTGCACTCCAGCCTGGGCAACATAGCAAGAGTCAGTCTCAAAAAAACCAAAAAAACAAAACAAACAAACAAACCAAAAAAAAAAAAAACAACTACCATTTACATTCTTCACAGAATTAGAAAAAAATTTTTTTTAATTAATATGGAACCAAAAAAGAGCCCAAATAACCAAGGCAATCCTAAGCAAAAAGAACAAAGCTGGAGGCATCACACTACCCAACTTCAAACTATACCACAAGGCTACAGTAACAAAAACAGCATGGTACTGGTACAAAAACAGACCCTGGAACAGAATGGAAATCTGATAAATAAGACCTCATATTCACAACCATCTGATTTTGCCAAACATGAGAAAAACAAGCAATGGGAAAAGGACTCCCTAATTAATAAATGGTACTGGAAAAACTGGCTGACCATATGCAGAAAATTTAAACCGGATCCCTTCCTTACAACATGGAATACTATGCAGCCATTAAAAAGACAAGTTAATGTCCTTTGCAGGGACATGGATGAAGCTGGAAACCATCATCCTCAGCAAACTATCACAAGAACAATAAAACGCCACATGTTCTCACTCATAAGTGGGAGTTGAAAAATGAGAACACATGGACACAGGAAGGGGAACATCACGCATTGGGGCCTATTGGTGGGTGGGGATCTAGGGGAAGGATAATATTAGGAGAAATACTTAATGTAGGTGACAGGTTGATGGGTGCACTTTTAAACCATCATGGAACGTGTAAACCTATATAACAAAACTGCACGTTCTGCACATGTACCGTAGAACTTAAAGTATAATAAAAAAAGAAAAAAAAAAGTGCTGGCAAACTAAATGTTTTTGGCTTGAATTAGACACTTCCTTTTATGAACAGTAACTACAGTCATGGAATTGCTAGCTCTGTTTGACCGAATTTAAGTCCTTTGATCTGGGTTACTGTGTCCCAAACATAAACTGACAGGGCAGTAATGGACAAGTCCCCAGAAGAATTTATTTATTTATATGATACATTTATTAAGTGCCCTCTATATTCCAAACAAGTTACGTGTGGGAAAGATGACCTGAAAAATAAAAGTGATAAAAAGTGTCTGCATTTATAGAACATATATTCTATTAAAAAGGTGAGTAAATTAGATAAGCAAGTAAACTATGTTGATAAGTGATGAGGATTATGGGGAAAAAAGTACAAGGACTTGGAATAAAGATTGGTGGAGGGAAAGGGTTGCAAGGTTAAATAGGGTGGCAAGAGAAACGCTTACTGAGAAGGTGACGCTCAAATAAATACTTGAGGTGAAGAGGCTGCCACGTGCATAAGTAGGGACACTTCAGTTCAGTTACCAGAGATAGAGGAAGAAATTCTGGGCGACAAAAGAAACAATTTTCAACCACAAGCATTTCCTTACTAAGACTCAGGAATACTTATTCAGGAAGTGATTACCTGCTCAAGTTTATTTAGATTGCTTAATATCAGCACTGAAGATGGAGATACATAAACTAGAATCACCATGACTTGGACAGAAAGGCTCGCTTCCCCTCCGAAGTGAAACTCCCTGCGTACTATTTAACTAATTCTCAAATTTATGAGGTATTTTGCCTGAACTGCTCCTGGGACGATCACTGTCACAGGATGGGTGCTCTGAAAACAGACACTGAGAAGGTATTTGGGATGTCAGCTGTTGATTAGGGATCCACATCTGTGGAGGAAGGCAAGAGAAGCAGGACTGCGCAAAAGAGAGTGTCAAACTACGATACAGGCCTGAAAATGCCTGTCTCCAAACACTTTAGAAAGGAGATTGGTTGGGAGGCCGAAGTGGGTGAGTCACGAGGTCAGGAGTTCCAGACCAGCCTGGCCAAAATGGTGAAACCCCGGCTCTACTAAAAATATTAAAATTGGCTGGGCATGGTAGCCCAGAGGTAACTTACAATGCTTAGTGTGTCTTGTGACTTTGTAGGTCCCATAAAGATCCTTTCATAATGGAGAATTTTGGATATCTGGTGTTCCATCATTAGGCATGATGTCTCTATTAGGAGCAAGCAGTATGATAGGAATATTTTGTTATTCTCAAAAGACATTGAATTATATGCAATGGCTATGATAGCCTTGATTTATCACCCCAGGGCTCTGCATTAGGATTTCCCCACAAATTTTGCCTCACGGTTTTCAGGGTCTTTTTTCACTGTTGATACCACCATAATTGAAGGGACTGCCAGATACAATGATCCAAGAGATAGGGTTTCTTGCAACGCAGCCTGGACCTGCTGTTGAGAAAATTCCTGCCCAGGGCTCAATGCACAGCTGCCAGTCATTTATAACACCCATTACCCTGACCAGAACATTTCCCCTAGGTGTATAATATACTGTCTCCAGATCTCACAGAGGCCCACCAGGAACTGAAGTTCTGTCACTGTGATAGGAAACATGAAATGCAATAATTTGTCCTACAATTAGAGGAGATGTCCTAGCATGCCTTTGACAATTAGTTCACTAAATATTTTATGACTATGATTCCATTTACCATTGTGTTTTGGTGGAAGAATCAGACAATTTGTCATTTTGTTCACAGGTCTCTAGATTGAAAGAAAATATACTTGGCAACAGCACTTAAAGAAGTATACTTGAAAAAGTGACATCTGTACTTGGAACTGATTTATATGAGGAGATTCTAGACTTTGATCTGATGCGAAAATGGGAAGGAATTATTGTGGTCTAAAGGACTGTGGGGAGATACATTTTGTATGTAACGGAGAACATGAATCATCTTTGGTAATCTGAGGGCAGAGTATGGTGTTCATGCTCCAGCATGACCCTCAATGATTCCTCTGTCCTGTTTTTCATCACTTTGTGTGGTCCCTTATCACATTAAGTTGGGCTGACCAATGTGACTACTAGGATATTGCAGAAATAATGGAGTGTAACTTCTATGACTGGGTCATAAAAGATATCGTGGTTTTCATTTTGCCTATTATTGGATCTGAGATATCTTGCCAATAGCCAGAGATAAATTAAAGCCCTCTGGCAATGGCTACCATGAGTGACACATCTTAGCAGCAGAGTTTTAAGCCCCACTCAAGCTTTCAGATGACAGCAGCTCTGGCCAACACCCACAGGCAACTTTTGATAGACTCTGAGTCAGAACCACCCACCTGAGCCTCTCCTCAATTTCTAATCCACAGAAACTTGGAAATAATGAATGTATATTGTTCAAAGCTGCTATGTTTAATGATAATGTGTTAAACAGCGATAGTTAAATAATATCTCCACTTATACCTAGCCTGAAAAGAAAATCAGTGGACTTTGCATTCACATGGATCATCTATAATGTTTGGCCACACATCTTATTGGAAAAAAGAAAAATCTAGAACTTACCAAGACTGACTACTTATACATCAATATATATTGATTGAAGACTCTTTCAATAGTTCTGTGAGTTACCCGATCTACTGTCCTTACAGATGCTAATTAAATCAGAGCTAGAACTGAAATCATTTTTTAAGGTAAGGTAAAATGAAACAGGGTTAGGAAATAAAGTTCCTTTTTTCTTTTTCTTTTTTTTTTTTTTTTTCCTTCACAGAATTTCCAGGAACTAGAATTAAAAACAAGTTGAATTTTGAGTTAGATTCCTTTTTTCTGTCCAGAGAGAGAGAGAAAAAAACTCACTCCCAACCAATTCATGGGAAGGATATAGTATGTTTTACACAATAAAAAAGATTTTTACTGTATTAATAATAAAAGCTTTTTATATAAGGCCTTACTAATAATGCCTATATGCTACTATGATATTATAAATTTTTGCCCAAAATTATCAAAAGGAGAGTAGAAGAGAGATAATTATGCAGATACCCCCTTAGGGAAGATAATATTGCTTCAAGCTAGAGTTTAGAGTCACAGTCTTGCAATTTCCATGTAGATAGAAATGTAAAGCAAGTTCAAAACTTGCCAAACTCCTTTGAAGATTAATTCTGCCCTAAGTGCCTGACAGTTTTCTTTTTATTTCTGACAGAATGGCGCAGACCTTACAAAAAAATGACTTATTGCATTTGAAGACAAAATAAATGATACAACTAAAATTCCATTTAAAGCATCTTGGGAATAATTTGAGATTTTTAAATAAGCACATCATCACCAAGACTAGAAACCTGACAGGATGCACTCCAGTACTTTCACCCTTGAGAGACAGGACTAGCTGGATTTCCTAGGCCGACTAAGAATCCCTAAGCCTAGCTGTGAAGGTGACCACATCCACCTTTAAAACAGGGGGCTTGCAACTTATCCCACACCCAACCAATCAGAGAGCTCACTAAAATGCTAAATAGGCAAAAGAGGAGGTAAAAAAATACCCAATCATCTATTGCCTGAGAGCACAGTGGGAGGGACAAGGATCAGGATATAAACCCAGGCATTCCAGTTGGCTAGGGCAACCCCCTTTGGGTCCCCTCCCCTTATGTGGTAGCTCTCTATCTTCACTCTATTTCACTCTATTAAATCCTGCAACTGCACTCTTCTGGTCCGTGTTTTGTTACCGCTGGAGTTGAGCTTTCCCTCACTATCCACCAATGCTGTTTGCCACCGTGGCAGACCTGCCGCTGATTTCCATCCCTCCAGATCCATCAGGGTGTCCGCTGTGCTCCTGATCCAGTGAGGTGCCCATTGCCACTCCCGATCGGGCTAAAGGCTTGCCATTGTTCCTGCATGGCTAAGTGCCTGGGTTCATCCTAATCGAGCTGAACCCTAGTCACTGGGTTCCACAGTTCTCTTCAGTGACCCAGGGCATCTAATTGAGCTATAACACTCAGGGCGTGGCCCAAGATTCCATTCCTTGGAATCCGTGAAACCAAGAACCCCAGGTCAGAGAAAAGGAGGCTTGCCACCATCTGGGAAGCAGCCCGCCATCATTTTGGAAGTGGCCCGCCACAATCTTGGGAGCTCTGGGAGCAAGGACCACCACCCCGATAACACCCTGATGAATTCTTTACTTTTCTTTACTTTTATACTCACTCTTTATTCTTGTTCTCATTCTTATGCCACCCTCCACCTCTCCCCAGCTATCTCCACACTATCAATCTCACCCACTCTCTCCTAGCGGTTTCTAATCCTTCTTTAACAAACAATTGCTGGCTTTGCATTTCTCTTTCCTCCAAAACCTCTGAGACCTCAACTTACTCACTACTAAAAAAAAAAAAAAAAAAAAAAAAAGACTAGATATTTTTAAATGAAAAGTATTGTTTTTACCTAAATCAGTCTGGCCTGGTATATGACAACATAAAAACACTCAAGGATATAGCCTTCACTTGCCAACCAAGCAAGTAATTAAGCTGAACCCCCTTGGGCGTTCTCTAATTGGATGTGCTGGGTCCTCTCAATTCTTAGTCCTTCAACATCTGTTTTTCTCCTTCTCTTATTTGGACCTTTTAGTTTCTCAATTCATCCAAAACCATATCCAGGCTATCACCAATCATTCTATACAACAAATGCTCCCTCCAACAACCCCACAATATCACCCCTTACCACAAAATCTTCCTTCAGCTTAATCTCTCCCACTCTAGGTTCCCACGCCCCCCTAATCCCACTAGAAGCAGCCCTGAGAAACATTGAGCATTAACTCTCCATAACACTCCCCAAAAGTTATCGCTGCCCTAACACTTCAACATTATTTTGTTTTGTTTTTCTTATTAATATAAGAAGACAGGAATGTCAGGCCTCAGCGCCCAAACCTGCAGGTATACATCCAGATGGCCTGAAGCAAGTGAAGAATCACAAAAGAAGTGAAAATGGCCGGTTCCTGCCTTAACTGATGACATTACCTTGTGAAATTCCTTCTCCTGGCTCAGAAGCTCCCCCACTGAGCACCTTGTGACCCCCGCCCCTGCCTCGCACAGAACAACCCCTTTGACTGCAATTTTCCACTACCTACCCAAATCTTATAAAATAGCCCCACCTTGTCTCCTTTCGCTGACTCTCTTTTTGGACTCAGTCTGCCTGCACCCACGTGAAATAAACAGCCTTGTTGCTCAAAAAAATAAAAAGTAAATAAAAAACAAAGCACATCATCACCAACCTAGAAAGCATGAGAAACAAATGTTGTTTGTTTATGTATGTATAACTAAAAGCTACAAGTTATCTTCTCTCTTTCCCTCATTTTCAGTTTAAGTCACACAGCCTGATAATGCACATTGTCCACATCCCTTGCATTGCAAATTGATTAGCTAGGCCACCCATGTGGTGCAGCACAGTCATTACTACCTCACATAGAAGGCCTACATCAAGTATGTAAGAAGGCCATAGCTACACAGAAAGGAATTTTTTAGGACTAGGTTATTTGTGGGGTGGTCATGAGTCGTCTAACACATTTTTGAGTATGAGAAGTATAAAGCATTAGAGCTGCAGATGGAGCTGTTGGCTTGGTGGAAGAGTGCAGAAGGGTGGCTTTGCTGGAAGGAGGCTGTGCTTCCTTCCACTGATGAAAGTGTTGATTTCTCACATATGCTGTGAGTCACATGAGTCACACTGGGGTCCTTTTAAATTAACTCCCTCCATGAGTAATTTATGCCTTGCATAAGGTAACCTCAGAAACAAAAGGCAAGATGCCTGTTACAGGTCATTATATGCGTGTGTGTGTGTGTGTGTGTGTGTGTGTGTGTGTATGTGTGTATCAGGGGAGACAGTTGTGTGAAGTAGCCAGCTAGAAAAGGAGCATGGAACTATTAAGAAGGCTACAAAAAGAGGTACCAAGAAAGGGTACCTCTAAGGAAAAAATAGAATCTCCAAATTACAAAACAGATTGCCTTTCAGACTGTGCTATACCTAAAGAGTATCTGAGCAAATTATTTTGGGTAATTAATAAAGACCTTTCCTTAATTTTCATCTTCTCTGCATCAGTTCCAATCCTGGGATATAAGATACTGCCTAGGAAGGAGGAAGTATGAGTAGAAGATATCTAAGAAGAAGAAATGAGAATCAATCACAACACCCTTTCTCACTGTAGGCCTCACAGCCTAAATGAATTTTAAACTAGCAAAGGGAAGAAGCCTCAATAAATGAACTTGAGTGTTGAGATTAGTAAACTGGTCTAGATATTTCAATCTTGTCCTCCACATACCAAACTTGGTGCACACCCAGTGCATTTCAGTGTCTGGAGGAGCTTACGTCAAGGACTCAGGCCCTCCAAGGCAAACTATGCTCATAAGAATATTTGCATTCCTAGCCCAGGAACCTCCATTTTGAGGCCCCCTTATCAGAAGACCTTGGCTAAGTCACTCTTCTCCATTCACGCTCTCTGCTTTTCCATTGTTAGCCAATCCTCATTTTTCTTCCTGGGTTCTTAGGTCCACAAGAATGAAGGAGCCTTTGTTTAGGTCTCCTCAGCATTGAGATCATTTCCCCGACCTATGCTGCTTTGTCTTCAGACTCTCTCCTATTGCCATCCTGCAGGAGGAAATGGAACACTGGGAGTTGATGCCTTTCTTTTTGTCTAATTGCTTATATTATCACAGTAAATAAATAAAGTCTTGATTGTTAGTTTCAGTTTAGCTCATTTTCCAAATGGCCTCCTGGACACCTGGCAAGCTCAATATATACAGTTTTCAAGAGGTTCTCAAAAGGGACTCTTTTCTAACCATATTTAATTAACTTGCTTGGTGAGTCCCAACTCATCTAGGAGTTTAGTTGTGTGACTAAAAATAAGAATGGTCTAGATTAAATCTGTCTCAACCATAACACAGTATGCTTCTTAAGATTCTTCTGGAAAGAGTCAAGGAAGTCACAGACATAATGAAGCATGTTAAGCAGCAGCAGAAGTAATAAAGGCTATGTTTCACCAAATGTTGAATATGTACAAAGCACAGAACTCTGCTCTTTACATTTTGTTTTGTCTTATTCAGGCAACAAAATAAACCTATGAAGTAAAGACTATTATTATTCCCATCTTATGTTAGGTGAGTACAAAGTAATTGCGTTTTTGCATTGTTGGAATTTGCCAGTTGATAGTAGGATACTTTCTTAAATAAATGTGGTTATGTTATATATCATTTCATTGGACATTTCTTGCTTTTGTTTTTTGCTAATGATTTATTATTTGCTGTTTATTTTATATTTATTTTAGACTATGGAAATGATGTTAGACAAAAATAAAATTCTAGCAATTTCCTAATTTGAGTCCAAAATGGATTGTAAAGCAACAGAGACAACTTGTAACAGCAATACGTTTGGCCCAGGAACTGCAAACGAATAGCGCAGTGGTAATTCAAGAAGTTTTGCAAAGGAGACAAGAGTCTTGAAGATGAGGAGCATAGTGGCTGGCCATCAGAAGCTGACAAAAACCAATTGAGAGCAATCGTCGAGGCTGATCCTCTTACAACTACACGAGAAGTTGCCAAAGAACTCAACGTTGACCATTCTATGGTTGTTCGGCATTTGAAGTAAATTGGAAAGGTGAAAAAGCTCAATAAGTGGATGCCTCGTCAGTTGAGTGAAAATTTAAAAAAAAAAAAATTGTCATTTTGAAGTGTCGTTTTCTCTTATTCTAGGCAACAACAATGAACAATTTCTCAACTAGATTGTGACGTGAGATAAAAATTGGATTTTGTATGACAACCGGTGATGACCAGCCCAGTGGTTGGACCAAAAAGAAGCTCCAAAGCACTTCCCAACACCAAAATTGCACCAAAAAAAGTCATGATCACTGTTTGGTGGTCTGCTGCCAATGTGATCCACTACAGCTTTCTGAATCATGGCAAAACCATTACATCTGAGAACTATGCTCACCAAATCTATAAGATGCACTGAAAAGTGGAATGCCTGCAGCCAGCACTGGTCAACAAAAAGGCATGATTCTTCTGCATAACAACACCTAGCCAGACCTCGCACGACCAATGCTTCAAAGCTACAAAGTCTTGTCTCATCCACCTTATTCACCTGACCTCTTGCCTACCAACTACCACTTCTTCAGGCATCTCGACAGTTTTTTGCAGCGAAAATGATTCCACAGGCAACAGGATGCAGAAAATGCTTTCCAACAGTTTGTCAAATCCCAAAGCATGGATTTTTATGCTATAAAAATAAACAAACTGATTTCTCATTGGCAAAATTGCATTGATTGTAATTGTTCCTATTTTGATTAATAAAGATGTGTTTGGACCTAGTTATAATGATATAAAATTCATGGTCCAAACCCACAAGTACCTTTGTACCAACATAATATTTAAAAAAAAATTGAGGCAAAGAGTGATTAGATAATGTTACCAATATTAGAAAAAGCATCAGTAAGTTGCTGGACTCCGAAGTCTGCTTTCCTAACCATGCTATTACCTCCTATGGGTGATGGAGGGAGAACTTTCCCTATTCTTGTGTCTTTAGGAAATTTTTTATGCTATAAGATATAACTCAGTCAACATATATCATTTGACTTACCATTTAGGTCATAATAAACACTTATCTATATCCAAACATTCCTTACAGTTTTTGTTTCCTTAATTATCACCCATTCAACTGCTATTGATCTTATAACCATTTACATACTTTTCTGCTAGTCCTAATGATCAGCTTCGAACTCCCCATGCATTTTTGTTAGGTCTATCATGTTCTCTAGGGAAGTATGTCACTTTTCTTGCTCATTAAGTCAGACAATTTGTTCTCCTGACATCAAGTAATATTGTATACCCAAGATATTAATTATCTTCAAAATCACAGAGTGACATATGTCTATTCCCACATTCTGCTATAGTTACACGCGAATTTTAAAATTCCCCCGCTAGTAGATGTGCTACATCCACTTAACAAATTCTCTGTGTTTTTCAAAACCGCTCTCCAAAAACCATTTTTTTCTTTCCTTTTGTGTTGTTATTTCTTAACATTGCAATCTAAAAGTCAACTTCTTTACTTTTTTTTCTTTCCCAAAATAAACTGATACAGTTTGGAAATTTGTTCCCTCAAAATCTCATGTTAACACCTGATTCCCAGTTTTGGAAGTGCGCCTAGTGAGAGGTGTTCTAGTCATGGAGGCAGGTCCCTCATAAACGGTTTGGTGTCCTCCTCATGTCCTAACATCTTCATAGTAATGAGTGAGCTCACAAGAGAGCTGATTGTTTAAAAGAACCTGGCACCTTTCTCTGCCCTCCTTGTTCTCTTTCTTGCAATATGACATGCCTACTTCCCCTTCACCTTCCACCATGGTTAAAAGCTTCCTGAGGTCTTTACCACAAACAAATGCCACCCCATGCTTCTTGTATAACCTGCAGAATTGTGAGCCAAATAATCTCTTTCTCTTATCAACAATTCAGCCTCAAGTATTCCTTTACTGCTATGCAAAATGACTAACACAGAGATCTAGCATCCTTGAGGAAGGCGACCATTTATTTTCAACTTCTAAATTTTGTGTCACTTACTTATAGCAGAATCTCACTGAAAACTTAATTGAATAAATACATCTTATTACATTTATTTACATTTTATGCCACACAATTCGTATTATTTGGTTATATCAATCAATAAGGCAAACCAATGTATTGTATATTTATTTTATGTGAAAAAAATCATATAACACTTCATGTAGTATGAATTCATTCATATATAGTATATATTTAAGTGTGTATATATATGCAAAAATAAAATATAGACAAACTAAAATATCAAAGGTAATAACATGAAATATAAGATTCTGGGTGATTGTGGGTCACTTTTTCTCATAAATATTTATTACATTTTTTTTACCACTCGCAATTCTATAATAAAGGTAACTATTCAATTCTAGGTTTTTTAAAAAATGGTAATAGTCACCATTTTAATGAAGGACACAAAACAACTAGACTCAGAGTTTCAATCCCATATGGTGATAGTTCAGATTATATGTCAGGTTTACAATACTTTGAGTGTTTTCCAATAAAACTGTATTTAGTCTCTCATCATTTTATGCTTTTGGAAAATAAAGGAGAAATAACTACAAATAAATAATTTTTGTTATATAAGATACGCATTAGGATAAAAGAGGAAAACCACATCTGTTATTTGAGAATTACTTCTAGAATGGACACTTTGAGACTGATGCCACTGGATGTTAGTTTAAATTATTTAATGCTTTTAAAATTTATTTTTGTAGGTATATAAGACAGATAACCAATAATTTAAAATATTGATAATTAAATAAACCCAAATTAATCCATTTTAAAAGCAATTCAAACATTAACATATATTTTCTGTTTTCACTATATAAGATAATTTTAAAGAATATGTAAGTACACAAAAATACTCAGGACACTTATCACACCATTTGTAGATAATTTAAATTATTAATTTAATGTAGAGAGAAAATATATTATGTTGGATAAGAACACAGAATCTAATACATATCTAACAATAAATAATATTAAATAAAACATTTGTTTACTTTGTGGCATTGAGCAAAGATTTTGTTCAATTTATTTTATTTTTTTTAAATTTCTTACTTGTTTGCTTTACTAAACAAGCTATTCAATTTCTCTCTAACTCAGCTTCCTCACTGTGAACTGTATATAATGATACCTCATTGATGATATTAAATGATTAAACATGTTTGAATATGAAAGCAGTTAAAATAGTAAATAGTGGGACCTATGTATGTATCAGCTATCTTTATTATAAATTTATATCTGTTTACTTAAATCTGGTGTTTAACCTTTTATTTTTTCTCCATTTTCTTCATTTTGTAATTTTTTTATGCTTGACTCTGAATCTTCATACTAATAACACCAGACATATTCTGTTGCTGTCCCTTTGGTGCTTTACTATTAAAGACTGGTATCAGTGTATGGTTCATGTACGTGCTACTGAATTGAGGCTTATGATCCACTTTGTTAATCTTATTGAAATCATATCAATTCCTCTGCCTACAAACATTTTTATTTGTAATTGATGGCTGATTGATTAATATCATCTTTACTTTTATTTTCCTGTGATTTGCTGCAAATGAACTATAGCCTTAAAGAAAATACCATACAAATTTAACATTTTCTCTGTGATTATTCTCTTCACTCCTCTTCAACATGATAAGAAACATTAAACCTTTTTCTCTCATAAATATTTCTCAGTACTTCTCTCCCTACCATGTGGTATTTATTCAGCTACCCTTTAATAGAGTATTCTGTGGCATTAAATATGTCTTGGGTGGCAGGATGAAGGCACCATAAATGAATACATAATACACACAAACATATCTAATCTTAAAGTATACTTTTCTCTGAACTTGCAGTTCCCTGTTTCCTGTTGTTTTTCTGAATGTTCTTATTCTTCATACATCCCTTGATGACTTTCTTCCCAACCAACACTTGTGGCATTGATCAAGATTTTTTGCTTATTTTATTTTACATTTGTATTTGTTTGTTTGCTTTGCTTAGCAAGTTATTTAATTTCTAACTCAGCTTCCTTATCTGTGAACTGGAGGTGATAATATTTATTGGGTGAGATTCAATAAGTAAGCATGTTTGAATACGAAAACAGTTAAAACTGTAAATAGTGAAACCTGTATTACTTGTTTTATGAAAGTGCAGATGTTTCAACTACTCTGCGCAGACTTTTTCTTTCTCTAGGTGTTTTAGTTGCCTTTTTTTTCTTGTGTTTAGTTCTTTAGTCCATAACCTTATTTTAACACATGTTTTCACAATTACATTTCTAAGTAGATATGTTTTAACAACAATTCAGTTACACCCAAGTGCACATGTTGAATTGTACACATTCTTATCCTCTCATGGCTTTGTGAATGTCAAAGAATTCTGAAATAATTTCACTATTTGTTTGGGAAGTTTTTTCGAAAAAAAATTGAATGGACAGAAGAGTTTGACTAGACTGGCATTTCTTTCAAAATAGTTTTTGCTTCTTCTAGAGAGTTAGAACTAACTTGACTTATCTGCAAGCCTGATACTTGTTTGAATGGTGCACAATAGCTCAGCATCTACAAGGCTCCTTAAGTCTGCCTCAAAACAGTGCTTGCTCATCTCTACTCCCTCAGGACCCCTCATCTTCAGCTTTTCTGAGTTCGTTTCCACCCAAGATATATCTCATAGCCTGGATTCACTTATGCATTCCTTTATTGTACCAAATAGCCAATATTTGAAGTAAAATACACACAAATATAAACTAAGTATTGTCCTTGTTCTTCTCAGCATCATCTATCAAAATATTAATTTTCCTCAAGGGATAATGGATGACTATGAAGGATTGGAAAATAGTTAAATAGACAAAAAGAAAGAATGAAAAGTTTGGCCGAGCACGGTGGCTCATGCCTGTAATCCCAGCACTTGGGGAGGCCAAGGTGGGTAAACCACAAGTCAAGAGATCGAGACCATCCTGGCCAACATGGTGAAACCCCGTCTCTACTGAAAATACAAAAATTAGCTGGATGTGGTGGCACATGCCTGTAGTCCTAGCTGCTTGGAAGGCTGAGGAAGGAGAATCACTTGAACCTGGGAGCCGGAGGTTGCAGTGAGCAGATGTCATGTGCCACTGCACTCCAGCCTAGCAACAGAGTGAGACTCCATCTCAAAGAAAAAAAAAAAAGTTCAGTGATCAATATTTCAACTTATTACTTGTTATATAATTATTCATATATCCATCATCACGCCTATACTATGATCTGCAGATCAGAAACTTTATCATGTAGATTCATGTAGCACAACTAGCACAATGCCTCACTGGCTCAGAGAAGACCCAGAAATGTCTATATTCCCTAAAGAAATTTAATTTACATTTCTTAATTTTATACTTAACTATATAGTCATGGTTTTATTTGCACTTTATAACATTTTTAAATCTTTAACATATAAAACAGAGTCTAAAGGCGTATGTAATATCTTACCTACATCTTCGTGGCCTTATGTTTCAATGACAAGGGACATTTTCATCAATTACATAACTGAAGCTCAGGGGAAAAGTTGTTACATCCTGTCCTCTCCTGCTTTTGCAGTCAGCCAAAAGATTTAATTAGTGAAATAATTTGGCAGCCTTTCTTCTCCATGTTTTTTTTTTTTCTCTTTGTGATGTCTAATTTTCTTTTCCTCTTATGTTCAGCTGACAGTGATGGTCATTATGTCCACAGACGTAGAGCTCCCACTGGAGACTTCCTCTGCACCTAATTTGCTCATTTGTCTTTCTCTCTCTTTCTGTCTCTCTCTCTCTCTCTCTCTCAATGTAGGAAAACAATGACTATGGCCAATCAAAAACATCAGAAGCTAGGCTACCCAAATAGTAGGTAGAAAATATCTAGTAGAAAAAGATAGCTGCCGGGCGTGGTGGCTCAAGCCTGTAATCCCAGCACTTTGGGAGGCCGAGACGGGCGGATCACGAGGTCAGGAGATCGAGACCATCCTGGCTAACACAGTGAAACCCCGTCTCTACTACAAAATACAAAAAACTAGCCGGGCGAGGTGGCGGGCGCTTGTAGTCCCAGCTACTCCGGAGGCTGAGGCAGGAGAATGGCGTAAACCCGGGAGGCGGAGCTTGCAGTGAGCTGAGGTCCGGCCACTGCACTCCAGCCTGGGTGACAGAGCGAGACTCCGTCTCAAAAAAAAAAAAAAAAAAAAAAAAGAAAAAGAAAAAGATCGTGCTTGAGTGTTTACATTTCATTAAAAAGGGGGACTTAATAACTAGGGGAAATTAACATGTATGGATATAACAATAATTGTAAATAAATGAGAGAAAAAATGAAATTATAAAATGTACTATCACTTTAATTTCTTTTAATTTATTACATAAAAAGAAAATAAATATATTATTTTTTGTTTTTCTTACAATGAATTTGATTAAGGTAAATATACAGATAATAATTTATTACATACATTTTAGGTGAAATGTTTGACAAATGTATACACACATTTAATAATCACCTCAGTCAAGATAGAAAAAACAGTTTCCTTACTCCTCTGTAGTCAATCTTACCCAACCCTCTTCCCCTGGGAAGCATTAATCTTACGTCAAACACTATAGATTTGTTATGCCTGTTCTAGGTATTCATATAAATGGAACCACGCAGTATGTACTCCTTTGTGACTGTCTCCTTTCAATCAGCATAATGTACGTGAGATTCATTCATGTTGTTGTGCATGTAAGTAGTTTCTTTCGTCTTATCCCTGAACAGTGTTCCTTCAGATGAACTTGGCAAATTTATGTATTCACCTGTATTTGTTCATGTATTTACCTGTTGATAAAATTTGAGTTACTTATAGTTTTAGGATACTAAAAATTTAAATTGTTATATATATTCAGGTAGAAGAATTTTTGTGGACAAATGTTTATGTCTTTTAGGTAGATATCTGGCAGTGAAATGGCTGAGATATATGGTAACTCCATGGTTCATTTTGCAATAAACTTCCAAACTGGTTTCCTAAGTAGTTGTACCGTTTTTACTCTCTAATCAGCAATGTAGGACAGATCAAATTGCTCCATGTCCTTTCCAACACTTTAAAATTTTAGTCATTTTAATAAGTGTGAAATGAGGATTGCATTGGGGTTTAGTTTTATTTTCCTAACATCTAATGATGCTGAACGTATTTTCATCTTATTGACCATTGATTTGTCTTTCTTTTTCTATTCTGAGAAGTAGTCTCACTCTGTTGCCCAGGCTGGAGTGCAATGGCGTGATCTCAGCTCACTGCAAGGTCCGCCTCCCCGGTTCACGCCTTTCTCCTGCCTCAGCCTCCCAAGTAACTGGGACTACAGGCGCCCACCACCACACCCGACTAATTATTTGTATTTTTAGTAGAGATGGGGTTTCACCGTGTTATCCAGGATGGTCTCTATCTCCTGACTTCGTGATTCACCCACCTCGGTCTCCCAAAGTGCTGGGATTACAGGCATGAGCCACTGTGCCCTGCCGATTTGTCTGCTTTAGTGTAGTTTCTGTACAAGTTACCTACCCATTGTTTATTAGATTGTTTGTGTTTTATTAGTAATCTGTAGGAGCTCATTATGTATTTTAGACACATGTGCTTTGTCTGCAAATTGAATTTCGAATATTTACTCATTGGTAGCTTGCATTTATAATTCTTCATTATTATTTTTCAGGAAGATGATTTTTTATTTTTACGATGTTTAATTCATTACTTTTTAAAATAGGTACTTTTTGAGCTAAGAATTACTTGCCTATCCCACTTTTGTAAAGGTTTTCTCTTCTGTATCCTTCTGGAAATATTTTAGCTTTCAATTTGACATTTATGTCTATTATCAATTTAGAGTTAATTTTTTAGTATGGTATGAAATTAGGATAGATTTTATTATTATTATTTTTATGGATATGCAATTCTTTCTTCACCATTTTCTAAAAAGTATATAATTTCCTTTGAATTGCCTTTAGGACTTTTTTTTTTTTTTTTTTTTGAAATCAATAAATGTGTGACTGTAGCTCAAAGTGCACTATTCTCGTTTATTTATCCTCAAGTCCTTTCACCATCACATTACTCTCTGGACGTCTGTAGTTCCACAGTCTTGAAATCAGGTTGTGCAAGTTCTTCAACTTTCTTCATTTTAAGTCCACTTCAGCTACTCTAGGTCCATTGAATTTTCATATGAATCTTGGTATCAACTTATCTATTTCTCCGAAAATAATATTTTGTGGTTGAATTGGTTTTATAGATCAATTTGTGGAGAATTGACATTAAGACGTCAATTGAGTTTTCCAACGCATGAGGATGACAGAAAATTTTCAATACCTCTTCCTTAATGGGATATTATCTGATAATTTTGACAGATGTTCCTTATGCAACCGAGGTTATCTTCTCTTCTAATTATCTTAGGGATTTTATCATGAATGTTGAATTGATGTTGAGTTTTATCATAGATGTGTTGAATTTTGTTGTAGCCATTAAGAGAATGATAATTTTTTTTTCATTTTGTTAAAATGCTGAAACACATTGATTAATATTCAAATGCTAACTAATCATTTATTCTTGAAATAAAGCCCACTAGATCATAATATCAATTTTATTTAACAAACTTTTGTTGAGGAATTTTGCTTTCATGTTCTTTAGGTATATAGATCTCAATTTAATTTTTATATATGTATCAAGCTTTAGTGTCAGATTTATTTATTTATTTATTTATTTATTTATTTATTTATTTATTTTGAGATGGAGTCTCGCTCTGTCGCCCAGGCTGGAGTGCAGTGGCGCCATCTCAGCTCACTGCAAGCTCCGCCACCTGAGTTCATGCCATTCTCCTGCCTCAGCCTCCTGAGCAGCTGGGATTACAGGCGCCCACCACACGCCCGGCTAATTTTTTGTATTTTTAGTAGAGACAGGGTTTCACCATGTTAGCCAGGATGGTCTCGATCTCCTGACCTCGTGATCCGCCCGACTCGGCCTCCCAAAGTGCTGGGATTACAGGCGTAAGCCACTGCGCCCGGCCTAGTGTCAGATTTATTCTGACTTCACAATGAGTTACAGATTATTCCCTCCTGTGTTTTATGAAAAAATGTGAATATCCACTTCATGAAATTTCTCCCCGATTTTTCTTTTAATATTCACATATGAAAATATCTGTGTCATGCTTTTCTTGTGTGGAGGTTTTGTTATTTTTTATTCTTTAAATAAAATTCTGTTTTCAACAGACATAGAAATACTCATATTTAAAATGTGTCCTTAAATTTTATTTCCTAGATTTTGTTTTATAACTGTGTCCTTTTCAACTATGTTGCACATATTTTCATAAATTGTTCATAATATTTTTAAAATTTCTATAGCATCTGTAGAAATAACTGTTATTCAATTCCTGATGTTGGTAATATGTGATTTGCTCCTTTTATCTTGGTTATAATCTGCAGATATTTATCCATTTTGTTAATTTATTCATTAAAAAACTTCGCTTTATAACATTTTCCTTACTTTGTGTTTTCTATTTTATTGATTTCTGTACCTCTCACTATTATGTCAGAAAAGACAGCCTAGTTGGTGGTGTTTTTCTCTTTATTTCTGTCATTTTAAAATTTTTCTGTATTTTGAGGTTCTTATATTAGGTATAAAAAATTTAGGATAATTGTATCTTCCTGAAGAATTGGTCCATTAACTTCATAAGACATTACTCTGTATCACTTCAAGTCTACCTTTTATTATTTTACTGCAGTTACACAAACTTCCATGTGGTTTTTGTTTGCACTTTATATATCTTTTCACTTTTTCCTTGATTCTGCTTTTGCTTTTATATTTTGAAGTGCACCTGACAGTGTAGGCACAGTGGCTCACGTAATCCCAGCACTTTGGGAGACTGAGGTGGGGTGGATCACTTGGGGTCAGTAGTTGGTCAACATGGCAGCAACCCATCTGAACTAAAAATATACAAATTAATGATGCATGGTGGTGCCTGTAATCCCAGCCATTCATGAGGCTGAGGCACAAGAATTGCTTGAATCTGGGAGGCAGAGGCTGCGGTGAGCTGAGATTGCACCACTGCACTCCAGAGCGACAGAGCAAGATTCCGTCTCAAAAAATAACAATAATAAAATGAAATGTAAAAATAAAATAAAATGCACACAGGCAAAGACTTCCTCCTTGATCAAACATTAGTCATGCTCCTCTGGGTCTTCTCTTCAACTAGATCCAGACTTGGGCTGGCTTCTCTGCCTTTGGACTGCCACCCTATCCCTGGCATAGTGAGCCCAGTTTTAGAAAAGAATCTTACTAAGTCAGTGTGGCCAGAATCTTCCCACTCTTGATATCTGCTTAAATTTGTTGTCTCTACCCTAATGTCTAATTCTTTGGCTTGCATTTAGCAAGAGTCCTGTGAAGTCAGTTTAGCAAGAATCCCCATACCCTTGCTGTTTCTTCTTAGTAATTTTCTATCAACTGACCCTTTCACTCTGCTCTTTGGCCATCCAAAGGGTGACCAACTTTTGATTTTTCAAGTTAATGTGAAAGCAATACGCAGCCAGTAGAAATCATGCTTTGAATAGCCAATCTATTCTGTTTTTCACTTTCAGCCCATTATTCAATAAAGTCTATACAACATTCAACACGTTACTATGAATGGACTTTGTGTTAGATGAGTTTGCCCTACTATAGGCTAATGTCAGTGTTCTGAGCACATTTAAGGTAGATTAGCTAAGCTGTGATGTTTGGTAGGTTAGGTATATTAAATGCATTTTTGACTTACAATAATTTCAATTTATATTGGGTTTTAAGGATGTAACCCTATCATAAATTAAGGAGGGTTTGTAAATCCCTAGCTGTCTTTGCTGTATTCAGAGTTGACCTCAGTTCTATACTCAAGTCTCTCTTTCTTACTACTGTAGCTCAAATAAAATCTGTCATGCCATTTTTAAAAATGTCTCATGTAAAACTTTTCTTTTACACACCTGTTGTAGAAAGTTTTTAGTAGGGTCTTGCTTTGATGTCTAATCTGATACTCGTGGTCTTTTAATTGAAGAATTTAGTCCGTTTGTAATGTAATTATTCCTATAATTACATCTTTCTATTGTTTTTTCCCATTTGTCTGTTCTGCTTTTGTTTCACAGTGCTATTTGCCTTCTGTTTTTATATTTTATTTTATTTTACATTCAGAGAGTACATATGTATGTACATTTGTTACATGGATATATTGCATTTTGGTGGGGTTGGGACTTCTAGTGTACTCATCACCCAAATAGCGAAAATTGTACCCAACAGATAATTTTTCACTCTTTATCCTCTCCCCTCTCCTTGCTTTTGAAGATTCCAAATGTCTATTATTTCCCTCTGTATGTCCATGTGTACCCACTGTTTAGCTCCCACTTATAAGTGAGAACATGTGGCATTTGATTTTCCGTTTCTGAGTTATTTCACGTAGAATAATGACCTCCAGCTCCATTCATGTTGCTTCAAAAGACATGGTTTTATTTTTATTTTTTTATGGCTGCTTAGATTTCATTGTGTATATATACCACATTTTCTTTATTCAATCAACTGTTGATAGACATGTGGTTGATTCCATGCCTTTGCCATTGTGAATAGTGCCATGATAAGCATACAAAATGAAGATGTCTTTCACCTTCTGGATATTCTGACTGGTACACAATGATATTTTATTCTGGTTTTAATTTCCATTTCTCTGAAGATTAGCGATATTGAGCACTTTTTAAAAGTTTGTTTGTTGGCAGCTTGTATGTCTTCTTTAGAGAAATGATTGTTTACGTCCTTTGCCCACTCTTTTATAGGTTATTTGTATTTTTCTTGTTGAGTTGTTTGAGTTCTTTGTAGATTCTGGATGTTAGACTTTTGTCAAAGGCATAATTTGCCAATATTTTTTCCTGTTGTGTTAGTTGTCTGTTTATTCTGTTGATTATTTCTTTTGCTGTTAAGAAGCTTTTCAGTTTAATTAAGTTTCATTTGTCTATTTTTCTTTTTGTTGCATTTACTTTTGAGGTCTTAGCCATAAATTCTTTCCCTAGGCCAATGTCCAGAAGAGTTCAAACCAGATTTTCTCCTAGGATTTTAATAGTTTCAGGTGTTATATTTAAGTCTTTAATTCATCTTGAGATAATTTTTGTATAGGGTGGGATATCAGGGTCCAGCTTTATTCTCTTGCATATGAATAGTCAGTCTTCAGTATTTCATTGCATTTTCTATATTGGATTCTACATTGGCTTTTTTATATCTGTAATCTATCCATTTTTTCTGATTACTCTGGGTATTAATGTTATGCATTCTTTACATACTAAAATTAACTTAGAATTAATATGTACCATTTTATTCCACTTCCCACTTCACTTAAGAAATCACACTCCTTATTTTCCAAATTATATTATGTGCTTTATATTTGTAGCCCTATAAGACTACAGTTTCATCGATCTTCACACTCTTTTTGCTTATGTAATCATATGTTTTATTTGCACTTATGTTGTAAACCTCAATTTATAATGCTATTTTTTCTTTATAATTTAATTATCATTTCAAGAAAGTACATAGAGAAAAACAAACTTTTTATTTGTCAGTCTTATAAACACTTGCAATCCATTCCTGATATCTTTCTTTCCTTCTTTAGATCCATTTCATTTTGTATTATATCTTCAGAATTTTTCTTAGTGAACTTCTCCTGGTTACAAATTCACATATCTGATATCTCTATTTGAAACTTATTTTTACAGAATATTCTTACTGGGTATAAAATTTTGCATTTACTTTTTCTAAGCTCTTTACAGATTTTTTTTGTTGTCCTCTTTTTATTCTCTCTTTCATGATTTTCTCTTTATTAGTTTTAAGCAGTTTGACAAAAAAAGTACCTATTTCTGGTATTCTTATTTGTGGTATTTTTTCATTTATTTCTCCTTGGGGTAAGTTGAGCTTCTTGGATGGTTAGATATTCTTATATAGGTGAGAATTCTCACTATTTGTAAATGGGACATCAGATTTCGTTATGCCACAATTATTTGGTAAGGTGAAAATGTTCTGCTCTTGTTTTCTAAAACTAATTAACTTATCTAAAGCATAACTATGATTATCACAATAAATATTAACACTTTAAAAAGCAGTGGTTTCATAATAGTCTAGATTTCAAAGTAATTTTAATATAAAATTGTTTAAGCCAAATAAATATGAATAGTCTTCAGAAATGGGTTATCATTCATCCCTCCTATATGCTCTAATAGCATTGTGTATTAAACTGGTCACATCACTTATGTGAAAATACATTTTTTGAAGTTGTCTCCCCATCCAATTCTACCCCAAAATAGTGGTGTTCAGGAATTGTCATTGTTCTTGTTATACTTTTAGAATATAGAATCAAAGGAAACATTAGGCATTCAATAACAGGTTGATTAAACAAATAAGTAATTAAACAGGATATCATAACTCTCTAACTTATAACTCTATCACCTAAGGGTGTGACACTGTCATTGTGGTAAAATGTACACACACACACACTCTTATATATATTTATTGGTGTATATATACACATATACATATATGTATGTATGTACATATAAATGCATGTGTGTGTGTGTGAGTGTGTGTGTATATATATACAAGAAAACAAGACATGGTCCCTATTTCACAAAAGTTTTTATATTTTACCTTTCTATCAAGGCTACTATACTTTTATGTTGCTTGCCAACTTTGCAGAATATTTTATCTTTCTTTTCTAATTTAGCTGTGTGCAGGAGAAATGACTTGGTGCCTGACTATATTTCTCTTCCTATGAAGCTAAAAAATAGTAACTTTTTATAATTGTCCTTGAAGACTATCCTTTGGGACTTTGGAAAGGAACTGGTAGCACTGTCAACAGGTAGCTTGTGGAGTGGGACCTCTCTAAGTCTTCAAGTTATTAGTAATCCACACAATCGTTAAACAATTCACAAATATCTTATTCTCACATGAAGTAGTATGGGGCTGCATCTGTAAACAGTGTAGCATAACCATGTTCCCAACCACAATGCTGACCTAAAGTCTTCTTTAACCTCCAACTAATAAATAAATAAATAATTTCTAGAGCAGCCTCTGGCAGAAAATGATCCCCTTCTTATATGCTCAAATTTCTAAGACACAACAAAACTGCTCTTTCTCTACCCATACCCCAATCATTTTCTGACACCTTTGGAAGGGATATGGGTCAATTTCAGAATGAAATATAAAAGTCTAACAGTAGCTCAAAATTTTGGCTAAACTGACTTTGTTATGAAAGTGCACTAAATTAATATACAACTGAACCATATTAAATACGTTACTGTTTTCTACTAAAAAGGTATGCAATTAGTGATTATTATTTATCTTATTAATTACTTAGTAACTTATTAATATTGACTAATATTATCTAATAAGTTATTTTTTACTAAATGGATATGCAATTAGTGATGAAATTTGTTATGGTGTATTTTGAGTTTTTAATATATTTTTAAAAATGATTAGTAGAGAAAACCTTTTTTCTAAAAGAATACAGATAATAGGTCTTTATGGAAAATAGTACAGTGTTGCAGCATTAAATTAAAAAGTGAATTAGCTCAAAGAGAAATTCTCAAATGATAATATCTGCTTTGTATTTATATATAGATAATGATATTCAGGGAAAAAAGCTTCATACATATGAGGAAATAGAAAAATGTTAAAAAATTTCTTACATAAAGTATGGAATTACCCAAAACCAAACTGAAATTAAAATTTTAAATAAATGGCTAGATCCTAAACATCAACTTTATTTTATTTTCACAAATTTAAGACAGATCACATCTTAGAAATAAATATGCAGCATTGTGTGGCAGATGGTTTAGGAAAATTGATTAGGCAAATATCACTCATTTTAGCCATAATTAAATTGCAAACACCTTAAAAATCAGGTTAAATAAAGTCCTGCAATATCAGCTACATGTAGTTACAAGAAAGATATGGCTAAATAATTTTTTCTTGTACATTTTTGAATATAGCTTACTAATATTTCTCTATTTGTCTAAATAGCCTGAGGTGCATCCTTACAGTTCTTTTTAAAATGCTCAAACTGAAATACAATTTTTGGAAAATAAACTTTAAAAAATATAATTTTAAAAAGACATATTGAAGCTACTACCCTTTCAAATAAAATGCTTTGGAATAGGTCAATTTAATATGTAGATTTATTCTGCAAAGTTTTTATTTTCCATCCTAAAAGTCACAAGAACTCAGAATAAAGTGTGTGGATATTCAGAAAAAGTAATAATCAGCCCACATCTCACAAAAGAAAGTCATTATTACTTTTTAAATCTCTTTACTCTGTTGTCATAGTATATCCCTGACATATTATAAAACTGCTTTGTAGCTTTTCATTTATTTATCACTACAAAATGCATTTTATATGATTTATAAATTATTTCAAAACATTATTTTAATGATAAAACCTGTTAATGGGCAATATTTAGTATGTATAAATGCACAGACACATACACACACACACACACACACGTATTTACTTCCATTTTGCAACACTCATTCAGTTTTTGTGAAAGGAAAGAATATTGCATTGTTTAGGAAAAAGCTGTAAAATGAGAATAGAAAAATTAAAACCCCACACTTTGCACAGTGATGGGTAGAGACCTCGTTTTATGCAGAGAATGTATATGATATAAATTTGAGAGATTTTAAGAAAGGCTCCTGTACACATTATCCAGAACTAACTAGAGCTGGGAATGAGCAATATGGCATATTGCTCTATTTTGGATACTGGGACCTTTCATCTCTTGTCTCCCATTATGTGTTCTTTTAGGCTTATAATGTGTTTTTGTTTGCTTGTTTGTTTGGCATTTATTGACTGGATTTAACACAGAGCTTCCCAGATTCCTGAAAAAAATCTTTAAATATGAAGTTATTGATCAGTTATACCTACCTGGTATGTTTTATATCTTATGTTACAGGTTTTGTTGATGCTATTAATGCTATCTGAATTTTAACATGTAGTTAATAAAAGTAATGATGATGAAAAACAATTTAACTCCACATAACTCTTTTAACTCTCCATGGCATATTTACATGAAATTTTTATTTTATTCAATGGAAAATGCTAAATTTCTTTCATCTTTGTATTTAGTCTGGTGGCCTAGCATGTTGACTGTCACATTGTAAGTTTACAGGAAATGTGTGAGAAAGCATTACTCAGAGGAATACTGTCGGATAGGGAGGACATATGTGGATTATGTTGATTAGACAAAAGAAGAAACAGTACAGATATATGTAGTTGATTCTCTTAAAACCACGCTATTTGTGAGTGGCAGAGTTCAGACAAAAGATACTAAAGTTCTATCTGCTAACCTGGGAATACTTTCAGTATAATATAATTTAGCCTTCTAGTTGATAGAATTTTATGCAACAATAGAATTATAGATAAAATGTATGTTGTTATCCAGCATTTCTACACATTTTTTTTTCAAGAATGGGTAATGCTATTTTGGTCCTAGTTCTGCCAGTGTTAATACTGACAGGTTCATTTATAGCAGTAAAGTGAATGTATATTTTAAAATATACTCTAATTTTGTTTCAATCACATATGGTAAGATGACAGATGCAAAAACAAAAGCCTTGAAATGGAATAGTTTACTAGTTTTGGTTCCCAACAAGAGAGGGCTTAGTTCCCACACAGGGGGACACATGAGAGAGCACCTAGTTCAGTCAGAAGGCAGAAAAAGCACAGGGAAAGCATGGGCCAAAGCCATTATTGTGGTTCTCACAGGAAGGAGTGAGAGAGACAGCGTAGGCATGCTGAGTAAATTTAGGATTAGATAATTTGAGTAATTTCAGTGGGTTCTGGCTAAAGGTTAGTCTGTAGGGTGATTCAGGGCAGGAAGATCATTGACTTGGTGTGTAACAGTTTGAAAAAAGAAGATATTGGGGTTTGGACTCTCCAGGTTGGTTGGTTTGCAAATCAAAGCCAACTTGCTTGCTATCTCTAGAAATTAACTAAGCCTCGGAGGAGCCTGGGACCAAAAGACCTCAGGATGTCAAAGCATCATGAAATATAGAAAATGTTTTAAAAATGATTAATGCAATGTATTTATGCAAAATATATTATCTAAATTTTTACTCATCTAGAAAATTAAGATTATTTCTCTCTTACATAAACTCTTTAGATCTATGGGCACTGAAAAGACAGTGGGCAATGTATTGATTTCCTAGGGCTGACAACACAAAACAATGAACTAGGTGTCTTAAAACAACAGAAATATATTGTCTCACAGTCTTGGAGACTAGAAGTTCAAAATTAAGCTGTTGGCAGGTCAAACTCCTTCTGAATCCCATAGTGAAGAATTCTTCTTTTCCTCTTCCTATAGCTCCTGGTGGTTTGCTGCCAATTCCTAGTTCCTTAGCTGGCATACAGTTTGATCTCTGACTCCCTTGTGTCATAGTGTTCTCCCCTCATGTGTTTCTATGTGTGACTTCTCTTCTTCTTATAAGGACATCAATCATGTTGGACTAAAGACCCAACCTATTCCAGTATGTTCTTATGACAACTAATCACATCTGTAACAATCATATCTCCAAACGAGATTACATTCTAAGGTACTGGGGGTTATGACATCAACATATCTTTTTGGTGGGCACAATCAACTCATCAGAAGCATCATTCATTTTTTTTCCATTTTGCTGTTATAGAAACATAATTAAATTGCAACTAGAGATATGTTATGCTTTATAATAGGCCCTTTCCCAAAATAACACTGATAGCCACATATGATTTATGAACGAACAAAAATTAAGGTTACATTCAATGATAACAATGTTATTGGGGTGGACATATAGACTTTATATAAATTACTGTCTTACCCATATTTACTTTATTTTTAAATTTTAATGTAAAGCCAAGTCCTCTAAAACTTCAAAAATCTTATACTTTTCATTACCTACCCTCTGTACAATAGAGGAAAATAGAATGACTTTAAATAACTAATGTCAATACTTAGTTTGAAAACCATTATTTAGCAATATGAAGACACTGTTGCTTTTCCTAAGACAAGACTTCATGTGAATGGTATACTCAGTCAATCACCACAAATGTATATAAACTTGTAATCTGATGATAATATCCTTCAAGGAACTAGAACAAATAAGCAACAAATACTAGAGCAAGCTCCCCACTATGAAAGAGACAATACAGGGGGTGCTTTTGCCGTTTTACATGAGTTCAGTAATGAAATGGTATCTCTCTTCACTCTACAGTAATATGTGAAATGAATGTGAGCTGACTGTGGAAACTAGATCAAGTGATTTGCTCAACATTCCATAATGTGATTCATTAAAATTCCTAATTTTCTTATAAGGACTGCTTTTATAATAATTATTATTTCCTGAAAGTATCCTGCTCCCTTTCACCAAACTTCCTGTAATTCAACTAGGATATATTTCCTATAAATACATAAAAGAACATAGGTGACAGACCTGCAAATTGATTAATCTTAAGTTTTATTACAAATGCCATGACTCTTTTCACATTCTCAGGAGAACATTGGTTCCCAGCACCAAGATAATTGCATATGAGTAAAAAAAGAGTATTGGTCTGAATCAGAGAACTCAGGATGTAGTTCTGACTCTTTCTCAACTAAGTACCTAGATAACAGCAAATGAATCATGTAACTTTATGGACTTTGATTTCCTTAAGTATCAGTTAGGAATATTAGGCCAATAATCTGGAATTTCATATAGTGCCTATATTCTACACTTGTGTGTTCTTTGATTACTATCAAATATAATTTCTCATGTAAGTTGACTTGAAATTATAACCTAAATATAATTTTTTACTTTTGTCAACTCTTAGAGCTATTTTAAGCTAAACTACTTTCAATAACTGCTGCTTATGTATTTGGTGAGGTGTGGGATAGGAAGAAAGAGTCAAGAAAGTTCCCTGGAAGAGTCTTGATGTTTATAAAAATAAGCCTTTTTTTCTTAGATTTCAAAGGAAATCACCACTACAATAATATCTTAGAAGTCTAGAAGTGTTTAAATAGTACATGAATGAATTTTTTAAATTATCACTTTAAAGTAACTCTTTTATTGTATTAAAATAAGTTTACACCATAATTGAAGTGATCAAAAATTAAGCTCTGGAGTCAAACAGGCTGGACTGGATCTCCATAGCCACCACTTTTTGATCTTGGGCTATATTAGAAACACTTTTGAATCTCATTAAATATTTTATCTTTTGTAAGTGAGTTTTTTGAGGTAAAATTATCACAAAATAAAATTTATTCTTTTTAGATGTACATTTCTATGAATTTTGACAAATACCTTAGTTCCGTAAATTCTATTTCAATCAAAATAAAGAATACTCTCTTCATCCCATAAATTTTCCCTATGAAATATTTCATTCATTCATAATTCAAAAATTGCAAACTAACCATATAGTGACAAAGAACAATTCAGTCATAGCCTAGGGATGGGAGGTAGTGGTGGGGCAGGGTTGGTTTGCATAAGGGAATAAAGAAACTTAGATATAATGGGTATGTTTATTATCTTGATTCTGGTGGTGGATTCACAAGTGTATGTATATGTCAAAAAGCATCAAATTGTATACTTTAAAATATGTGATTAGACATAAATTTAAATTTAAATTTAAAAGTGTGGGTTTTTTTTTGTTTTGTTTTGTTTTTGCTTTTTTTTTAAGACTTAGATAAAGGAGCATGTGGTAATGGATATAGTATATGTGGTGGTTAATTTTACATGTCAATTTGACCGAACCATGGGATAACCAAATATTTGATTAAACATTATTTCTAGATGTGTCTGTGAGTGTGTCTTGAGAAGGGATTAACTTTTGAATTGGTGAGCTGAATAAAGCAGATGGCCCTCCTCAGTGGGAGTAAGCACTGTTCAAGCCATCAAGGGCCTGAATATAACACAAAGGGAGAGGGAGGTTGAATGAGGTCTTTCTGCCCAATTGTTCAGCTGAGACACAGATCTGACCTCTTCACTCCTGGTTCTCAGGCCTTCAGGCTCAGACTGGCATCTATACCAATAGCTTTTTGGCTGTCATGCCTTCAAACTGCACTACTGGCTTTCCTGGTTCTCCAGGTTGCAGGTTGTAGATTGTGGGACATCTCAGTCTCTATAATTGTGTAAACCAACATCATCTAATAACCTCTTATTATAGAAATACATAAATTCTCCCATTGATTCTGTTTCTCTGGAGAACCCTGACTGATATACAGCATAATGCTAGAAAATTCAAAACCTGCCTATGTTTCATACAAAGGCCAAAAAGTTAAGAAACTTGTTTCTGAGAGAGACACCATCACAAGTGGGAAATTCAGTGGTGGTTGTCCTCTCTAAGCTGGTGATGATGATAGGAGGTGTTACAGACTGAGCCCCCTGATAGTTATGAGTATGACAGGATCCAGAAACCAGAGAGGCAAGATGGTGGCAGTTAACCATCAGAGGAAAGGTCGCTGAGTGAGAGGTAAAAGTGAGTTCTAACTCACAGAGACATATGAAAGTTGTTTGTTTGTTTGTTAACAAAAATGGTATGTTCAGAGGCCGTCAGCAAGGGTGGTGTTCAATCTATAAAATCAAAGAAATTCAAGAATGGATAATCAGGGAGATGAGAGCAACTTCCCCCAAATGTCACATTCTATTGCCCAGTTTCCAGACCGAGCTGATTTTCCCAAACAAAACTATCAACCGGAAGTTCCCCAAGACCCTACGATTTTATTGCACGTGTGTATAGTAATGGATTTCAACCTACAGCCATTTGCTTAGCTAAGTATACATAAGGGCAAAGAGATAGCACCATTTTATGTATTTCTGTACTGATTACATTGATACATAGGACTCAAAGCATATCATGGTCTTCTGTTAACATTGGGATAGGGGTCAAGTAAATGGAGTCATCCAAAAAGTCTGGCACACTGTACATACAACTGGTTCCATAGACTTACCAGTCTAGGAATGTATAATAAGGGATAAAATACTTGGAATTTCACAGAAATCCCATTTTGGCTTATTTACCTGTGCTTGGTATTTCACTGAAACTCCATTGTGGTTTATTTACCTTTATTTATTTAAAACCACTGCAGTCAGGCAGCCTAAGTGAGAGCCTCTAAAACTAATTCATTCCTCTGACTGAGAAAGCAAGTTTAAAAAAATAAAATGAAACCATGAGGGAACTACCAAAATTAATAACACCTACAAAAACATAAAGAATGAGGATGCAGCAGTAGTGACTGTCATCATATTCAATTTAATTTACTAGTCTGGCCCCTTCACAAGCAAGATGGAACTGGAAAATGATGTTTTACTGCTATAAACATAAACTAATATTTCTTGTAAAAGAGACGATCATAGTTTTAGTATGTTGCATTATCCACACATTATAGACAGCAATATTTATTTACTGTCCCGAGACTATATAAACTCTCCCACCTTCATTATAGTTTAAGCTAAAATTACTGGAACCACCTGGATTTTCCACAGAACAACATATAGATCCTCTGTCTCAATAATATTGAGCCATTTGCACCAAACAAGCAAAAAGCATGGGATATTAACTCTACAAATATTCAAATGTACACTATATTAACGAAGATTTTGATGTGGTCTGGAGCCTGTGAGAAACTCTTCCTCTAAAATCAAGGATAAATTATTTCATACTACTCATCATATCGCTAAGAATGAAACACAATACCTACTAGACTTCTTCAAGGTTTAGAAGTACATTCTACACTTGGAAATACAGCTCCAAGTCATTAATTAAGTGACATGAAAGATTCTTACTTGCTGTAGAGATCAAATCAGAAAAAGTGCTGTCCAGCAGCTCTATCCTCTGGTGTAATCAATTCTGACTCTTTTTATCATAAAACCTACTGGGCACAATGATACTAGAGCTACAAGAAATAGGAAACATTGTCAGGTGGATTTTATGGGTAGCACCAAGAGGAAAAGCAAAATGTAGATTCCTAAGATGCCAGAGCAAACTCATGTTATTTGTAGTATAGAAGTATACATTATTTTTTCAAAGTCCTGACCTGCCACTGGGCACTAGTAACTATGGAGTCTTGATCATGACACATAACAATGAGGTCCAAATTTTCCCTAATGCACTGGGTTCTGTCAGATCCAACAAATCATAAGTGAAGATAAGACCACAACAAATAAATTATAAAAATAGAAAATAATGCATCCAAAATTATGGATGAACAGAGCCAGAGGTCATAACAAACTACACAAGAAGATGACTAAGACATCCGTGTCATCTACCACTTTGGCTATGATTATTTTGTGGGTGAGGCTGCTCCTTAATGCTCACCTGATGGAGGAAAATTCTAAGTTCTGTTCAGAGATGGGTGACATGGTATGTTGAAATAACCTTAAAGATGTACGAATGCCCCACTCGGGACTATCAGTGAAAGAGATAGTTGTGAGAAAATCCTCCCAGTTGGAAGATCTTCAGGAGAAATTTTTGGTCACTCACTTTGTGTGAAAGGGAAATTGTTAAAGGCTATTACTCATGGAAAGCAGTGAACAACTTAGCTAGTTAGGAAACTGTAGGAAAAGTAGACCTGATAATTGGAAGGAGGTCTGAGGCAGAGGATTTTGGGTGGACCTATTACAGTGGGAATAAAATGTGTATTGCATGTTAATTTCCACAAGAGAGCATCCAGCATGGAAGAAGCACTAAAAAGCCAATTAGAGAAAATAATTCTACCAATTCATATTATCCAGCTTCCATCATTTGCCACCTAGTGCTGGCACAATGGGTTGATGTGGGAATGGTGGCAGAGATGAAAGTCATGCATCATTCCAACAGTGTAGGATCACATTCAGCACACTTGATTTAAGTACTATTTTTACTGAGTGTTAGAGAGACAAATATGATCCGTGAATTGACTACACCACCCCTTCCCCAAACGCAGCAGTGCTGCCTGTCATGGAGACAATCTGTGTGCTTAAGGGAGGGAAAGTGAAGTGATTGTGGAATGTTGCATTGGAATGCGGAGCTGCCCTGTCACCATGGAAAGCAATACAGAGCAGAATTCAGCCAGTGCCCATGGAGAAAGCATTTAGACCAGCCCTAGCAGAGCAGAATATCTATCTGAGAGGCCTAACATGAGTTCCAGCTGGGCCTACCATCATGGACTAAAGCACTTTGAGGTCCTAAATAAATTTGAAAGGTAGTCTAGACCACAAGGATGGAAAAGCCTAGGCAAGTACTGGTGGTTTGCTGGGCTTGGAATCAGCAGGCTCAGGGTGCATGTGACCCAGTAAGACACCAACTGGGACAACCAAGGGAGCGCTTGTGTCACTCCTCCTCCAACTGCAGGTAGCACAACTTGCAACTCTTGGAGAGACTCCTTCCTCTTCAGGAGAGGAGAGTGAAACAACAAGATAATTTTGTTTGTAACTTGGATAACAGCTTAGCCAGAGCAAAACAAAGCACCAGACTCCTCAAGCCCACATTTCAGGGCCTAGCTCCCAGATTACATCTCTAGATCCACCCTGAGCCATAAGGGAAAGACTCAGTCCTGGAATAATTCATTACCTGCTGACTAAAGAGACCTTGGGCATTGAAAAACGTAAGTGGTAGCCAGGCGGTAGTCACCATGTGCCTTGGAAAAGACCCAGTACCATGCTGGCTTTAGGTGTGACCCAGAAAGTTGTCAGGTGTGTTGGCCATGGGAAGAGACTCCTGCTGCTTCAAAAAGGAAAGAGGAAGAGTAACAGGGCTTTGTATTACAACTTGGGCACTAGTTCAGGCACAGAAAAATAAAGCACCAGGTAGATTCCTAAAGTTCCTGATTCTAGGTCTAGCTCCCAGACAGCAATTCTAGACAATCCTTGGACCAGAATTTAATGCTTCAGGGAAAGACACAAACTGGTAGGATTCATCAACTGCTGACTAAAGAGGACTTGAGCCTAGAGTAAACATTAGCAGTAGCCAAAAAGTAGTTGCCACAGGCTTTCGGTGAGACCTAGTACTGTGCTGGCTTCATGTGTAACTGAGCATACTCCCAGTGGTGGAAGCAATAAGAGTACTTACATTACCCCTCCCACAACTCCAGGTAGCTCAGTACATACAGACTTCCTATGCTTGGGGAAAATTAAAGGGAAAGAGAAAGAGTCACTGCTTCATAATCCAGGGAATTCTCCTGGATCTTATGCCAGAGCACTAAGGTGGTATTTCTATGACTCTACAAGAGTCACAGCATTACTGGGCGTAGGGTGTCCCCGAATGCAGATATGGCTGTGGTGAACAAAGACAGACCAAAACACTCAATTCCATTTGAATACTTGGAGAGCCTTATCAAGAGGGATGGCTACAAACAAGCCCAGACTACAAATATTAAAATAAATATCTAATTATTCAACACCCAGATGTTGATGAACATCCACAAGCATCAAGACCATGCAGGAAACAGGACCTCAGCAAATGAACTAATTAAAACACCAATGCCCATACCAAAGTGAAAGAAATAAGTAACCTCCTTTCAGAGAGATAATTGAAAATAGATGTGTTGAAGAAGCCCAGTGAAATTCAATATAATTCATGTAAGGAATTTAGAATACTATCAGATAAATTTGGCAAAGAGATTAAAACATTTTTAAGAAAACAATCAGAAATTCTGGAGCTACAAAATTAATTAACAACCTGAAGAAAGGATCTCAGTATCTCAATAGCAGAATTGATCAAGCAGAAGAAAGAATTAGTGAGCTTGAAGACAGGGCATTTGAAAATACAGAGCCAGAGGAGACAAAAGAAAAACTAATACGAAAGAATAAAGCATACCTATGAGATCTAGAAAATAGCTTCAAAGGGACAAATCTAAGAGTTATTGGCCTTAAAGAGAAGATAAAGAGAAAGATCAAGGTAGAAAGCTTATTCCGATAAATAGTAATAGATAATATTCCAAACCTAGAGAAAGATTCCAATATTTAAGTACAAGAAGGTTATAGAACAGCAAGCAGATTTAACCAAATAAGACTTCTTCAGGGAATTTAATACTCAAACTCCAAAAGGTCAAGGATAAATAAAGGATCCTAAAAACAGTAAGAGAAAATTTAAAAAATCACGTATGAAGGAGCTCCAAAATGATTGGCAGCAAACTTCTCAGTGGAAATTTTAGGAGAGAGTATCATGCCATATGTAAAGTCCTGAAGGAAAAACAAACAAACAAACAAACAAACAAAAACAAACAAACAAAAAACCCTTCTATACTAGAATATTATATCCAGTATAAATATCCTTCAATATGCCTCATACATGGAGAAATAAAGACTTTTCCAGGCCAACAAAAACTGGCTGATGGATTCCATCAACACCAGACCTGTCCTATAAGGAATACTAAAGGGACTTCTTTAATTTAAAAAAAAAAAAAATGTCTGTTACTGAGCAACAGGAAATCATCTGAAGGCACAAAACTCACTGCTAATAGTAAGTGCATGAAAAAATACAGAATGTTATAACACAGTAATAGTTTTCTACTCATATCTTAAGTAGAAAGACCAAAAGAAGGCACAATAAAAAATAATAATAATAACAACTTTTCAAGACACAGATAATATAATCAGATACAAATAGAAACACTAGAAAGTTAAAATGCATGGGGAATGAAGATAAAGTGCAGAGTTTATAATAAATTTTCTCTTTGCTTGTTTACTAGTTTGTTTTTGCAATCCAAGTTAGTTTGTTATTAGTTTAAAATAATGATTTATATAATGGCTTATAATAATGCCATATCATAACTGCAAATAAAAAACCCAACATCTGCTACACAAAAATAGAAATCAAAACACAGCACCAGAGAAAATCCTTTTCACAAAAGGAAGATAGGAAGGAAGGAAGAAAGGAAGAGAACACAAAACAAGCAGAAAACAAATAACTGCAGTAGTAAGTCCTTACTTATCAACAATGACTTTGAATATAAATAGATTAAACAATCTAATAAAAAGGTATGGAACAGCTGAATTCGTTTTTTCAAAAGACCCAATGATCAATTACCTATAAGAAACAACACTTCACTATAAACACACACATAGACTAAAAATAAAGGGATGAAAACAGACATTCTATGTCAATGGAAACCAAAAAAAAAAAGAAGAAAGAAAGAAAGAAAAAGTGGCCGTACTTATATTAGATAAAATAGATTCTAAGACGAAAACTATTAAAAGAGATGAGAAAGTCATGATATGTTAAAGGAGTCATTTTAGCAAGAGGATGTAACAATTATGAATATATATGCATTCAACACTTGAGCACCCAAATATATAAACCAAATATTATTAGAGCTAAAGAGACAGACCCCAATACAATAATAGTTGGACACTTGAACACCCCACTTTCGGCACTGGACAGAACTTCCAGACAAAATTTAGCAAAGAAACATGAGACTTACTTGGCACTACAGATTGAATTGACCTAATAAATATTTACAGAACATTCATCCAATGTTACAGAATACACATTCTTCTCCTCAGCACATGGATCATTCTTAAGAATAAACCCTATGTTAGGCTACAAAATGAGTCTTAAAAATTCAAAAAATAATGAAATTAGATCACATGTGTTCTCCAGCCACAATGGAATAAAACTAGAAATCAATAGCAAGAAGAATTTTGAAAACTATACAAACACTTAGAAATTAAACAATATGCTCCTGAATGCCCAGTGGGTCAATGAAGACATTCAAAAAAGAAATTTAAAATTGCATTTAAACAAATGAACATGTAAACACATTACAAAACCTGTGGGATACAGCAAAAGCACTAATAGGAAAACTTATAGAAATAAGCATATATATTCAAAAAGTGGTAGAACTTCAAATAAGCAACCTAATGATGAATTATAAAGAATTGGGAGAGCAAGAGCAAACCACGAACAAACCAAACACAAAATTAGTACAACAGAATAAATGACAAAGATCAGAGAAGAAATAAATAAAATTAAAAGAAAAGATCAACAAAATGAAAAAATCGTTTTTGGAAAAGATAAACAAAATTGACAAACTTTTAGCCAGACTAAGAAAAAAGAGAAGACAAATAAATAAATTAGAGATATAAAAAGGATGTGTTACAACTATAATGATACCACAAAAATTCAAAGGAACATTAGAGGATACCGTAAGCAATTGTATACCAATAACTTGGAAAACCTAGAAGAAATGGATGAATTCCTAGACACATACAAGATACCAAGATTGAACCATGACAATACCCAAAACCTGAAGAGACCAACATCAAGGAATGAGTTCAACGCCATAATAAAAAGTCTCTCAGCAAGTAAACGGTCAGGACTTGATGTTGATGTTAAAACACAGTAATAGTTATAACACAGCAGTAATACTGCTGAACCTACCAAACATTTAAAAAACTAATACCAATACTACCCAAACTATTCCAAAAAAATAGAGAGTGGAATACTTCCAAACTCATTCTAAAAGACCAGTATTATGCAGATACCAAAACCAAATATATCAAAAAATACCAACAACAAAAACTTTAGGTCAATATCTTTGATACACTGATGCAAAAATCCACAATAAAATATTAACAAACAGTTCAAAAACACATTGAGAAGATCATTCATCATAAATCAAGTGGGATTTATCCCAGAGATGCTAAGAAGGTCAAACATACACCAAGCAAAAATGTGATATATCTCATCAACAGAATGAAGGACAAAAACATGATGATTTCAACTGATGCTGAAAATGCACTTGATGAAATTCAACATCCCTTTATGATAAAAATTCGCAAAAAACTAAATATGGAAGAAACATACTTCAACACAATAAAAGACATATATGATAGAATCACAGCTAGTATCATACTGTATGGGGAAAACTGAAAGCCTTTCCTCGAATATCTGGAACATGACAAGGATGTCCACTTTCACCAGTGTTATTTAACCTAGTATTGAAAATTCTACCTACAGCAAGTGGTACAAGAGAAAGAAATAGAAGACACCCAAACAGAAAAGGAAGAAGTCAAATCATCCTTGTTTTCAGATGATATCTTATGTTTGAAAAAAAAAAAAAAAAAAACTAAAGAACCCACCAAAAAACTGTTAGAATTGACAAATTAAATAAAGTGCCAGGATAAAAAAAATCAACATACAAGTCAGTAGCATTTCTATATGCCAACAGCAAACAATCTGAAAATGAAATCAAGAAAGCAACCCATGTATGGTAACTACAAATAAAAAATACCTAGAAATAAACTTAGCCAAAAAAGTGAAAGATCAATACAATAAAAACTATAAAACATTGATAAAAGAAATGAAGAAGATGTAAAAATTGAAAGATATTCCAAGTTCATAGATTTTGGAAGAATATTGTTAAAATCTCCATACTACCCACAGCAATATATAGATTCAATGCAATATTTTTCAAATTACCAATGATATCCTTCATAGAAATAAAAATAATAATCCAAAAATTTATATGGAACCACAAAAAAGACAGAGTAGCCAAAGCTTTCCTAAACAAAAAGAACAAAACTGGAGGAATCACATGACCTGACTTGCAATTGTACTACAAAACTATAGTAACTAAAACAGCCCATTACTAGCATAAAAACAGACATATAGACAAGTGGAATAGAATAGAGAACTCAGAAATAAATTGACACATTTACAGTGAACTAATTTTTGACAAAGGTGACAAGAATGCATACTACATAAAAGGTAGTCTCTTCAATAATATGTTCACTAAAACATACCTGCACATTGTGCACATGTACCCTAGAACTTAAAGTATAATACTAATAATAAAGGAATATTCATAATAATCTTTTTTATAAGAACCTAAAACTGAAAATAATTCATGTGTCCATCAAATTGAGAATAGATAAACAAATTGTAATATGTTCTTACAATTGATTTCATGAATAGAAATGGAATAAACTACTTACTGTTGCAACAAAATGAGTGGGAAAAAATATTATGTTGAGCATACACAAATACATACATACACACAAAACATAGAGTTACTCCATTTATATAAAGTGAAGAGCAAGAATAAAATCTATGATTATATAAGTTCAAAAGTGCTATGTGAAGACATTTTTGGTTTGATGGAAATGTTCTATGTCTTGTTTAGGCAATGGTAAACACTATTACACTGGCATATAAAATTACTGAATCTCATGGATTGAAAAATTAAGAAAATAAATTTTATTGAACATAACTTTTACCTCCTTTAAAATAAGCCTTGAAGAGAGTGGTTAGTAGGGAACAAAGTAGAGATTTGTTGGGACTGGGTAATCTGTTTCTTGTTTAGCAAAAGTTACACTGTGTTTAATTTTGTAAAAATCTTCTATTTGTTCACTTAGACTTTGTGCCATTTTTGTATATATGCTATTCCTCAATTTATTTTTAAAAACTTTATTAACATTAAATTAGGCAGAAGTTAAATATAATTTTTAAAACCTTAAAACACTCTCAAATAAAATGCAGACTATTATTATTGCACCACTAAAAATATATTTAGGATGGTTACAAAGAAACCAACCTAGTCAAAGATTTTATATCCAGATTTTACTTGCAAGTCCAATATTTTGCAAAATGGTAAAATACACATCAACAACCAGATGAGTTTCTTATTAAATGAAAATAATTTGGAAAAGAACTATGCATAATTTAGCATAGGGTGAGGTCAAGTGAAATAACACTTACACATAGTATTTGAAAATTGTAGAGCACAATATAAATGTACGATATTTCTGTCTACCTCATCAATCATACATTGATAATCTTTAATAGTAAACTTCATTAATTTTTCTCACAATACCAACCAAGTTTGTCACTGAAAATTGCACCAGCCATGGTGATCTATTCCTCAGCGGCCTGAGGAAAAGAAGGATTTGAAACTCTGGATATAGTATGAGACAAATATTTGAGTTAGACTGACAGAGGACATCGAGTTTTCTAAGAGCAATAGGACTTTATAGCCAAGTCATATCTACCAGTTGAAATAAGACCTCCCCAGTGTCTGTGAGTATAGAAGAAGCCTTTAGTAAACTCATAGCCACTCTTCTTCACTCTCATATTTTCTTCCTGTATATACAACTGTCATCATCATCATCATGCACATCATTAGTGATATTACTTTTTTATCACTATCATTCATTAAACACCTAACCTTATAAATTCTTTACATAGATAATAATTTTTTTTCCATATTTCCAGGGTCCTTACATGCCAATTTTCTTAAAGTTGCTCTTTTTCAGTGCATTTGTGTTGATTAGACTGCCTCATCCTGGACAATACTGACATTTTGGAGTGGATTATTCTTTACTGTTAGGAAAAGAATTAAGTATATGAATGTTTAGCAGCATCTCTGACCCATTAGATGCTAGAAATACCTCTGATTGTGACAACGAATGTCCACAGACATTGCCAGATGTTTCCAAGGAAAAGAGGAGGCAAAATCACCCCCAATTGGAAACTACTGATGCACATTAAAGTAGCCAGAATCTAATATTATCTTTGACTTGTAGTCAAAAGATGTGGGCTTGGATCTCAATGTTGCCATGATAGTAGCTATATGATCTGAAACAAAATATTTAATTAGATTTTTACTTCATTTGACTATCAAGCAATAGTAATAATCAGATTTTCCCATGAATTACTATCATTCCCTAGTTTTAGTATAAAATACATAGTTGGATATGTTCCTGTTATACTTAAAGTAAACCTTAACTTATTGTTTTATAATAAATCACAATGTCAATTTTCCTTGTAAAACATTTCTAAATAATGATTTTCTTTTGGCCGGGCGCGGTGGCTCAAGCCTGTAATCCCAGCACTTTGGGAGGCCGAGACGGGTGGATCACGAGGTCAGGAGATTGAGACCATCCTGGCTAACACGGTGAAACCCCGTCTCTACTAAAAATACAAAAAACTAGCCGGGCGAGGTGGCGGGCGCCTGTAGTCCCAGCTACTCGGGAGGCTGAGGCAGGAGAATGGCGTAAACCCGGGAGGCGGAGCTTGCAGTGAGCTGAGATCTGGCCACTGCACTCCAGCCTGGGCGACAGAGCGAGACTCCGCCTAAAAAAAAAAAAAAAAAAAAAAAAAAAAAAAGATTTTCTTTTTTGCTCATTTGTATCTATTAACATCAAACACATTATAATTTTAAAAGCATGAGAATGCATACCCTAACTCTCTAGGTAACCTGTTTGTAACTACTTAACACATGGAAAGGTGGTTACATAAAAAAAATGTTCAATATATAGTATGCAGTGGTTTACTGTAATAAATTATGGGAAATTATCAGAGTACAACTGACCCTTGAACAACATGTATTTGAACCATCCACTTGCATGTGGAGTTTTAAAAACAAATATATTGAACAATTTTTGGAGATTTGTGAAATTTTAAAACTCTCATGTGAACCACTCAGCCTAGAAATACTAAATTACAAAAAAATTTGTATGTCATGAATGCATAAAATATATGTAGATACTAGTCTATTTTATCATTTACTACCAACAAAATATATAAATCTATTATAAAAAGTTAAAATTTATTAAAACTTATGCACAGTCTTGTAGACCTTACATGTCCCCATTGGTAGTTAAGATAAATGTAAACAAACATAAAGATGCAGTATTAAATAATAACGGCATAAAATTTACTCTAGTACATATTGTCCTATTGTAATAATTGTTTAGCCACCTCCTGTTAGTATTGCCCTGAGCTCAAGTGTTGTAGGTATCCACTTAAAACCCTATGTGAATCTCATCTCCACATGTTCAGTTCATCTTTTCAGTATATTGCATATTCCTCTAACGATCCCCCTGTATTTTTCATCATGTTTAATACAATATGGTAAACCTTGAATAACATCATGAGAGCCATACACAGAGCCACTAGTCATGCTAGAAGTGCTCCCAAGAAGCAAAGTTGTGATATTACAAGAAAAAGTTGAATTGCTTGATATGTATAGTAGATTGAGGTCTGCAGGTATGACTGTCCACCATCTCAGAAAGATGATTCATCTTGTAAACAGAGGATGTAAACTGTTCGTATCAATAAGCACAGTACAGTACTTTAAATGCATTTTTTCTTTATGATTAACTATTTTCTGTAGCTTACTTTATTGTGAGTATATCATATATAATATATATAACATACAGAATATGTGTTAATCAACTATTTATGTTGTTAGTAAAACTTCCAAATCAACAGTAGGATATACTAGTTAAGATTTTAGCAAGTCAAAAGTTATATATGAATTTTCAATTTCATGGGGAGGTCAGTTCCTCTATCCCCTGTGTTGTTCAAATGGCAACTGTAGTTCCTATTACCTTGTTCATGTTATGTTTCTGGTGCTCATTTAGTGGCATTTTCTTCTTCCCTTCTGTTACAAAAAGTAAGGTGTCCCCAAATTATTTCCTTGCTAAAGAAACACTATGTCACAACTTGGAATCGCATATGTGATAGGCAGAATAATGACTCTTTGAAGAAGTCCATGTCCTCATCCCTGGAAGCTCTGAATATGCTCCCTTACATGGCAAAAAGTACTCACTTTGCAGATGTAATTAGATTAAGGATCTTGGGATAGGGAGGATATATTATGTTATCAGGGTTAAGTTCAATCTAATCACAAGGGTCTTAAATAATTAGAAAAGGAAAGTGGAAGAGGAAGGCAGAAGAGTGGAAATCCAGACAGATGGCAGCATGAGAAAGAGACTAAATTTCTTAGTTTTGAAATTGTAAAATGAGTACTATGAGCTAAGGGATGTAAATTAGGCTTGAGAAGCTGGAAAAGGCAAGGGAAATGATCCTTCCTAGAGCCTCCAGAAAGGAACTGAGACCTATTAACAGCTTCATGGTATCCCGGTGGACCCATGTTGCACTTCTGCCCTCCAGAACTGTAACTAAATAAACTTCTGATGTTTTAAACTGCCAAGTTTGTGGTAATTTGTTGCAGCAACAATACAAAACAAATACAGAAAGATTCCCTGCATATTTGTCTCTGGCTTCTCTTTTCTCCTCATCTCTTTAACAGAAAACAACATAAGCTTTTCGTGTTTCTTGTTCGTTATTCCTTTGCTTCTGTGTAATACTGCCTTCTTAATTCCAGGCAAGTAGAAGTTTCCTGGCATCAGAAAAAAATAATTATAGGGTATAGTGCATATAAACTGGTTTATAATCCAATCATGTAATGTAATTGTTTCATTCATTTAGTCAATAAATATAATCGAGCAATTACTAAGTACTATCATTTCATTACTCAGAGAGAAAACAGTCATCTCTTGGTATCCACAAGGGATAACATAACATAACATGACCTGCTTCAGGTACCAAAATTCAAGGATGCTCAAGTCATCTATATACAATTTCATTATATTTGCATATAACTTGCACATATCTTCCTGTATACTTTAAAACATCTTTACAGTTCTTCTAATACCCTATACAATGTAAATGCTATGCAGATGGTTGTTAACATATTTTTCAAATATTATTAATCCTATTTTGGTTGAATCTACAGGTGTGGTACCCATGGATGCAAAAGGTGAACAGTATAAAATATATAAGACAGAGTATCTTTCCTTTACAAATACATACTCAATGGGGAAGAAAGTAGGAGGAAAATGAATACCTAAAGAGATAATTTTGAAACATTATCAGATACAATAAGAAAAGTGTTCCCAAAGCTCTGAGCACATATAACCCTTCACCAAGACATTCTTTAGAGTAAATAGATACACACTGGCTTTCCCTCACAGTATATACTTTTTAAGTGCAATGAAAAGTTGACTAAAGGGTATTCAGAGAGAACTAAATTGATTCACACAATAAAAGAAAAAAGAAACATCTCTCTTCAAGAGGCATTAAATCTACTCTCCTCAGTGGAAAACTGAGATTAAAAGAGGTGAAAAATGATGAGAATGACCTTTTTATTTCTAATCACACAAATAACTCAGTGCAGTGGTGATGAATTCATTAATTTTGATTAAACACAGAACTATAAAGTCATTTGAATTAATTCAGTAATCATCGTCAAGAAGAGATGCTTTAGAGTTTAACGTTGAGCAGTCTCTCTAATTTGCACTTTGACCCAGTCTTAGGGAATTGTGTACCAAGATCTTCAAGTGAGTTTATTTTATGCACAGAAGGGTTAAGTCCCGGAGTTGAACAAAAGACCCATAAACAGTAATGAGGTGCTAACCTTCCACAATAAGCACAGCATCCAGGTTAGCCTAATTTTTAACAAGACTAGCAGTTTCTGATTGAGGTTAAAAGGGTTCTGTCGGTAGCAATGCTATGAAGTCCCTGGAATTGGGAAGAAAATGTAGAGATACCCCAGATTCAGCATGTAGAAAATGAAAAGGAGCTTAAGAATTTTAACATATGCCTTAGAGATGCCTTAGGTGGCATCAAAGCCAACTAAACTGTGAAATTTTTCCAGAACTCTTGTTAGGAGCCCTATCCATGATTATAAACTGTTTCCTTTAGGGAAATAAAAACTGGTTTTGGGTCAAAAATTGTAAGAACATACTGCTAGCAGTAGCAGAAGAAATGCCTTGTCGTTTTTCATAGATTTTTGTTGAGATAAATGAAAACATTTGGCTTTCCCACTCACCATGTTGAAAGTCAGGTGGCCTAATATACCAGGTGTGCTGGAGTTGGTGTCCCAAAATCCTTATGACAACTCCTTATAAAAATCAGACAGCAAAAGCCTAAGCCATATGTGCAAAATGTATCTTTTCATCTCACTTTTACCTTCCTATGGGTTTCACCCATGAATACAATAATAAAAAATGAAAGACTGTTTATTTTATATTGAATACTTGAAGGATTTCTATTATTTTTTTAAAGGCACATTGAGGTTATGACTAACCATTTATATAAGGAAACTACATAACTTTTAATCAAAAATGTCACTTTAAACTTTATTCATTAATAAGAACACTTAATTGAATTCATTATTTTGATATTTGCTACCTGGGTCTTAAGGAGGTTAACATGAACTTAAACACATTATCTGCACATAATTCAAAATGACTGACCCTTTTGAAAACTGTTGTTTTTAGAGTAGGATAAAAATCACAATGGGCCAATCATTCAGGCAAGTCTTTTTTCCCTTCCTCATTCTAGAAATCAGAGTCTTGACTACATTGCCACACAGAGATCATGCAGAGCAGGGCATGATTTGCCAGAACTAAAGAAAGGCTCTTTAATTCAAGATTTCAAATAAAATTGAGTATATTTTTTGAGACAATCCAAACTCTAAAATTAAACAGTCTCATACAGAGCATGATGGTTTAGCAGTGTACACCATTGTATACTGTACAGGAACATTGTCTACATCAGTTACGAAGGCTATCTACAAGGATTCTGCTATAAACTTCCAGTTCTTCCAGCAAATACAATCCATTAACTGGGCAGCCAGGTAACTAAATAATATATTTGTGATATAATCTGGCTCTGTGTTTTCAACACTCTTCTCATTCCATTCTGTTCTGGACTGAAATAGTAGGAGTCTTTTTTGGTACTCTTACATGCACCACAAATCCTCAAAGTCTTTGTTATAGCTTGCAACAATTAATTTCTCTGAAACACTTTGCTCCTTGTATTAGTTCGTTTTCACACTACTGATAATAATATACTCAAGACTGGGCAATTTACAAAAGATGTTTAATTGGACTTACAGTTCCACGTGACTGGGGAAGCCTCACAATCATGGTAGAAAGCAAGGAGGAGCAAGTCATGTCTTACATGCATGACAGCAGGCAAAAAGAGAAAGCTTATGAAGGAAAACTCCCTTTTATAGAACTCTCAGATCTCCTGAGAGTTATTCACTGTCACAAGAACAGCAGAGGAAGGACCGGCCCCCACTAATCAATTACCTCCCAATGGGTCCCTCCCACAACACGTGGGAATTCAAGATGAGATTTGGGAGGAGGAGCACAGTCAAATCTATCACCCCTCATTAACACTTACGTAAAGTGTTTGCTACTTGCTTTCCTTATTAATTCACGAATATATTTTTATGTTTCCTCGATCCTTTAGTACACTCTCAGTTTAGTACTTTTTACATTCTACATTTTACCAGTGAGCTTTCTTTCCCCTTGGTCAGTAATGGGTCCAGCTTCATTTTGTACCCCTTTGAGAGACATTCATTTCATGATTTAAATTCATTCTGAAAATCAGCCCTCCATTGTGAACCACTGTAATACTTCCTTTATAACAGCTAATTTGCCCGTAGCAGTAATTGGTCGAGATTCAAAATCAAGCAACATCAAATTTAGTATATTTCTTTTACGAATGGGATAAACACTTCATTTAGTGGTTAAAAAAAAAAAAAAAAAAAAAAAAAAAAAAAAAAACCATAATTTTAACATAAACACGTATATTGACTTTTTCCCTTTTTTGATCTGAATTATTAAAAGGACAATAAATACTGGGAGGCATTGCTACTGAGCTGTAAACAGCCATATGCACTTTTATTATTTAAAAATCACATTTTAAATTGTTCCCTGTAATTAATTTTCATTGGTTTTATTGAATTATCATAGACTATTTTAATTTTATGACATCAATATACACTTTAACATTGATAATGATCCTGTTAAAGAAAAACTACGCTAAAACTTATTAAAAATGGTAAGGAAGTCTTTATTCAAGACTCTTTCAATAGTTGTCAATATTACTGTAATCAGAAAGGAAGATTGAGGTGATCCCCAAATACAATAAAGACAAGTGGGAATTTATAGCCTGGAGCATCTTTGCAGGGATCAGGGTTGAGTGAATGGAAAATTACTACCAGAAGACATCAAAGGTAGGAGGAATTCTTGCTAAACTGACCTAACAGAATGCCCGCTGAAGGTGGGCCAGGATGATAAGATATTGTTTAGCAGGTAGTAGGGGATGAGAAATTTCCAGATAACAAGTGATCAGATATCAAGGGAGAAGGATTCTCTCTAAATTGTCTTAGCACGATTCTTGCTAATGTGTCTGGGATTAGTGGGTTCTTGGTCTCACTGACATCAAGAATGAAGCCACAGACTCTCCTGGTGAGTATTACAGTTCTTAAAGATGGTGTGTCTGGAGTTTGTTCCTTCCAATGTTCAGACATGTTCAGAGTTTCTTCCTTCTGGTGGATTCGTGGTCGCTCTGGCTTCAGGAGTGAAGCCGCAGACCTTTGTGGTGAGTGTTACAGCTCTTAAGGCAGTGCAGACCCAAAGAGTGAGGGGCAACAAAATTTATTGCAAAGAGCAAAAAAGCAAAGCTTCCACAATGTTGAAGAGGACCTGAACCGATTGCCACTGCTGGCTCCGGGCAGCCTGCTTTTATTCACTTATCTGACCCCACCCACATCCTGCTGATTGGTCCATTTTACAGAGAGCTGATTGGTCTGTTTTGACAGGTGTTGACTGGTGAGTTTACAATCCTCTAGCTAGACATAAAAGTTCTCCAAGTCCTCATCAGATTAACTAGACACAGAGAACTGACTGGGGCATTTACAAACCTTGAGCTAGACACTGCGTGCTGATTGGTGTGTTTACAAACCTTGACCTAGACACAGAGTGCTGATTGGTGTGTTTACAATCCTTTAGCTAGACACAGAGTGCTAGACAGAAAAGTTCTCCAAGTTCCCACTAGCTTAGCTAGATACAGAGCACAGATTGGTGAGTTTACAAACCTTGAGCTAGACACAGAGTGCTGATTGGTGTGTTTACAATCCC